>NC_134950.1:144593635-145793635 GCF_965638725.1 Aptenodytes patagonicus | reverse complement strand
CTGATTCAGCAAAACTCTTAAGCAAATGTTTCAAGCCTGTGTGTAAATAGATGAGCCTACTCTCTTGATTCACTCAGTGTGTGTGTGGTGTTGGCAGCGTTGGGGTTTACACTTTCTAAATTAAGCACGTGCTTAATTCCATCTCTTAGTTTAGCACACTAACCTTAGGCATCGTAAATCCATTTCCAGTCAGAAAAGCAATTAAAATGCTTTCTTATGTTTAGGCTTAATAACTGAGGAGTAGATTTAGCTTAAAAGTTCTATTAGTGTAATGCTTTTATTACTACATAATTTTTTTTAAAGTCAAAATAGTCATGCTAGTAAAAACCTCAGACATAGATAATTACGCTAGTATAAATATTCATCGCACTTCCCAGGAATAATTATATCTGTATGCAGTGCCTTTGTATTCGTCTTTGTCCCCATTCAGGAGATTGTACTACTTGAACTGTACCACTATAGTGTCCTGTTATAGTGTCATATCAGCACAGCTAGTCCTACTGCAGATCAGCCCAATTTATATGAACCCATCCCTCCTATGTTAAGGAAGAGCACTTTCTCTTCCATATGAGCATCTAGAAGGCAATTCTTTTCAGTGGCAAGAAAATTAATGGTCATGCTTCTGTTGTCTTGCAAATTGTTATGCAGCGATGTAGAAGTTACCAAGAGATCACTGGCTTGACATGGTGCTTCTAATTTGGGTGCTGGACTATGTGTACTGCGATTTGTGCATGCACTCAGAGCTACAGTTCAATGTCAAGCAAGTGTTGGCGGTGGCACATCTAGGGTGGGATTCATCTTTCCGAGCCAGTCATTTCTAAGTTACTCGGAGCATAGCCAGGACTAAGTTATCCCATTCTAAGATATGAATCTAAGATGGGATGAATTGGCAAGTCTCTCTACCTTAACTATTAAAGGATCCCAGGTGACTAACTTAGAATATCTGCCTGTCCTTTAGATGATTAAAGTTAGATGAGATGAGTATCATCCTTGATGTCAGATTAATAAATAAGTAACAGCTTTTAAACTAAGCAACCTTGCACACTGAGTTAAAGTCCAGCTTTCAACAGATTTCTGAGCTCGTTCTGTTTTGCATTCTAGAGCTTAGGGACTATAAAGGTCTCCATTTAGAAATTTGTTTCCAAGAGCAGACCTATTTTGACTAGCACAGTTGTAAAAATTAATTGCATATCAAATTAATGATTTCCTAGATTAATTACACTTAACGTGTTCCATTCCTGATTTAAGTTAGAAGTAATGCTCAGTTTAATTAAACATTGCATAGCTGTCTGATAAATGGCGAGGATGGAAACCACAAACACGTAGGGCTAAGTGTAGCTGATGGTGCTCACTTTTGAACCATGACAGTGTTCTTTTATTTTTTTTTAATTAAGCTGTTCATCAAATCTGTAGCCCTTTTGAGCAGAAGGGGATACTTCCTATTCTTTGTTTAAAAATTGATTAATGTGAATATCTGTGAACCTAGTATAAAGTATTCAGCAGCCTTTTAATTTTTACTTTTTATTCACAAATACTGACTGACAAAATTCTGGCAGATTTTTGAATCTGAAAATTCAGGAGGGTGAAGCTCACAACATTTTTTGCCCAGCATATGATTGTTTCCAGCTTGTGCCTGTAGACATCATAGAAAGTGTGGTTTCCAAGGAGATGGACAAAAGATACCTTCAATTTGACATTAAGGTAAATTATCAGTCTGTTCCTGTACTCTTGAACTGTATTGAATTTTATAAAAAATAACTTGCAACTTCTATGTGAAATGCTGCAATATGTCTGTAACTTTCCAAGTAGAAATTCATAAATTAATATATACACTGAATTATTAGCTGTCTTATATGCCATAATATCAATGTTTGATATACCACTGAGAAAAAGGAAACAACAGTATATTTATTCCTTAAGCACAAATTCAGTACTTCCATAATGTGTAACCTAATGCAGTATTAATAAAATTATTTGATCAAACTAATGTTCATAACAGGTGATATAAAGCTTTTAATCAGCCAGACTTGTTTGTATTGGCAATCTAAAATTTTTGATTATTTTTTGATTAAATAATTAATAAATAAAATAATTGGATTATTTTTATTACCAAGAGACTGTTTACATTCAGAAATAGTACCTGTTTCCATTTTAAAAATTTATTAGTACAAGTGAATTACTTAAATTTTTTTCCATCCAATGCTTGATATGATTGCTGTATGTAGGAAATTAAGTAGGAAAACCTTGATTTTGTTTTCCTGTTTGATTTTTTGTGTGTGTTTATTTCCATTATTGCAACATGGTTTTAAAAGCAATCTTTTAATTCACCTTTTTTCTTTTATACTAGTGTAGTAATCATAGAATCATAGAATCATTGAGGTTGGAAAAGACCTCTAAGATCATCGAGTCCAACCGTCAACCGAACACCACCATGCCCACTAAACCATGTCCCTAAGTGCCTCATCTACATGTCTTTTAAATACCTCCAGGGATGGGGACTCAACCACTTCCCTGGGCAGCCTGTCCCAATGTTTAACCACTCTTTCAGTAAAGACATTTTTCCTCACATCCAATCTAAACCTCCCCTGGCGCAACTTGAGGCCATTTCCTCTCGTCCTATCGCTTGTTACTTGGGAGAAGAGACCGACACCCACCTCGCTACAACCTCCTTTCAGGTAGTTGTAGAGAGCGATGAGGTCTCCCCTCAGCCTCCTTTTCTCCAGGCTAAACAACCCCAGTTCCCTAATGAACTAGTCTTTGAGATAATGTGCTACTTTATCAGTGGTGGCAGGGCAGAAGAAATAGAAATATTTGTTTGTTTACAATAGAATACTTTCTCTGTGTGACAAGTGTCTCTAATACACAGTAACAGTCTCTTACACAGTAAGATGCAAATTAAATGACCGGATCTGATTAATCTTTTACATCTTCATATTTCAAGTGGCTGGTGATCAGCATAGGTTTGAAGCAAAGTAGTGAAAGTTCCTTTTTGCTCCTCATATATTAGATGTAAGTTTTACAAAAGAAGACCTGCTACATTAACTAAAAAAAGATTGGAGATAAATTCCTGAGTTAGTCTAGTTCTGATTTCAAGTTTATTGCGGGTGGGATATATTGTGAAGTGTGGCCAGCAGGTCGAGGGAGGTGATTCTGCCCCTCTACTCTGCTCTGGGGAGACCCCACCTGGAGTACTGCGTCCAGCTTGGAGCCCTCAGCAGAAGAAAGACGTGTATCTGTTGGAGCAGGTCCAGAGGAGGGCCACAAAAATGATCAGGGGGATGGAACACCTCTCCTATGAAGAAAGGCTGAGAGAGTTGGGGTTGTTCAGCCTCGAGAAGAGAAGGCTTCGGGGAGACCTTATTGCAGCCCATCAGTACTTAAAGGGGGCTTATAAAAAAGATGGCGGCAAACTTTTTAGCAGGGCCTGTTGCGACAGGACAAGGGGGAATGGCTTTAAACTAAAGGGGGGTAGATTTAGACTAGATCTAAGGAAGAAATGTTTTATGCTGAGGGTGGTGAAACACTGGCACAGGTTGCCCAGAGAGGTGGTGGATGCCCCATCCCTGGAAACATTCCAGGTCAGGTTGGACGGGGCTCTGAGCAGCCTGATGTAGTTGAAGATGCCCCTGCCCACGGCAGGGGGGTTGGACTAGATGACCTTTAGAGGTCCCTTCCAACCCAAACTATTCTATGATTCTATGATTTTTGTTTTAATCAATAAGGTTTTAATTCTTTTCAGCTACAAAAGTCAGTTCTGTTAATGAGTGTATTGCCAGTGCATATGTAGTAGAAGTTTACAGTAAGCCATATCACAAAGGAATTGACTTGCACACATTGAACATTTTGTTTGGGATGTAAGTCATTTGCATCTTAGCATGTCTGGAGCACTGTTGTTATTAAAAAAAAAAAAACAACAACCATTTTTAAGGTGGAGATTAAATTATTCCCTTTTTATAACTATTTTTAAAAGCCTATCAAAGTAGCTACAAGATTGTTCTTATGCTTTTGGCTTTGTTCCTTCAAAGGAAGATTATGAATACAGATTGTTTTGTATCAATGATGAAATCTGATCTTATGTGGTAAAATATTTTCCTTTTTTCCCCCCAGGCCTTTGTTGAAAATAATCCTGCTATTAAATGGTGTCCTATACCAGGCTGTGAAAGAGCAGTAAGGCTAACGAGACAAGGATCAAATTCAACAGGATCAGATACACTTAGCTTCCCTATGCTAAAAGCCCCTGCTGTAGATTGTGGAAAAGGACATCTTTTCTGCTGGTTAGTACTAGAAACTTATCTATATCTACATAAACTCACAGTCGTTGCTATTCCAGGGATTAATTAAAAAGTCCCACTTAGCACCAAGCGTGCAACAAAAGTTTGTATGGGATGGTGTATGACTGTACTATGCTGTATCTATGCACTAAATAACCTCATGTACACAAATATTTTAGTATTTTGGGGCACAGCAAAGGTTTATAATACTGTCTCACTCATTATTGGCTCTGTTAGATGCAAAACAGAGGTATGGAGTGTTGTGATGTTCTGTTCTGAGGGGACAGAGGAGAAGTGGGATATTGGTGGAGGGATTTTTGAGTCTGCTCTGGATAGTTGTAGTATAATTGAAACATGGCACATTCTGAATTGTAGCACAGAAAATCAGCAATTTTTAGCTCTTTCTGAATTTTGGTAGAATCACATCAAATAAGCTGGAGTTTAAACAGGACTATGAAGGACCTTTTGCTTCATACATAGCTATTCTGTTTGCAGGTTCACTCCAATCCTTGTTTCTCTTTAGGATCAGCACTTTTTCTTTATGTTATCTTCTGTTGAGTCTTAAGATGAATACAAGCTCGAGAAGGAGTAAAAAGCTATAACATATTTAAAAAAACATCCCTCAGGATTGCCTGTCTTCAGCACTTCCAAGGAAAGGACAGAACAGTATCAACAAAAGCAAAAAAGTGGTGGGATATTTTTCTGAAGTGCAGAGCAAAGCCCTATCCTAGTTCCTTGAGATTATCAGACTGACAGTTTATGACTATTGTAGTGGGACATCCTTTTTGCTGTTGGAAAATCAAAAAGGGTTAACCAAAGTATAGACATTCAGGCAAGCTGAGTAATCGTTCTTTTCATTTTTCAATTGAAACCATGATGCAAGAAGAAGAGATCCTGAATAATCTGCTTGATTCCAAATATCATAAGACTCTTAATGAAAGATGCTTCTGATTTTAGTTCTTTCCCCATATGAATGGAAAGGAAGAAGGAACAAGAGGAAAGTAGACATAATGAAACAACCACAAAAGCCAGAAAACAGAACTTCTTGGGAAGAGGTTGTTCATAGTGGATGGAGAACTCTGAAAGAAACAAATCCTGTGGAAACAAACCAGAAGATGTTTTTTACCAGTGAACATATAACAAACCTTAGTACTATTCCACAAGAAGGTACCATCCTCTCATCCTTGCTTCTGATTACAGACAGAGAATCAATTTTTCTGTTAACCTGAAGGACAGAGCTTGAGACCACTTTAGTGTAATATTGACATGGTCCTTCAGACATTGGCAGCTACTGCTTCCTTTACATGGGCTGAATGTACTAGGTCCCCAGAATGTCCTCTGAGTGTGAAAATGTCCTCTGAGTGCCTAATTTTTATGAGAAATGTCTTTTTTATGTTTCCTGATATTTCTGAATGTTCTTTTTATGTTAATGCTTTGAGATACTGCACAAACAAATACAGTTAAGGTCTTGAAAAAGACCTCATTCTAGCAGCAAAATGTCCAAGAAGGCCTTTCCAAGGCCTTTTTTTCATCCCCACAAAAGTGAATGAAGAGTTTCAGCAATGGCAAGAAAGTTCTGCTAGCAACCAAAGCATCCTGCAGTACTGTAAATCAGAACCATTTGCTGAGGACAGCCATATTAGTCTTACAGTACAAAAACCCCGTGCATGAATGAGTACCTCTGGAGAAAAAGAAAGTGTATTCTCAGTTCAGAGGGTTTTCATCATTACTGTAGGCTTAAAGGGAGCTTGCTTTATATCTTTAAAGTTCAATCAACACATCCTACAGTTCCATACTTATGTCAGTTCTGCAAGTGTTACCCAGGTAATCTACAGTTTAGACATTGTAATAGCAATTGATACTGCATTTAGTAAGAGATTGTTCGGAATTTATGTATTAGAAAACCCCAACCAGCCCCTAGATAATCACTTGCTTTTTTTGGATCTAGAGCCTTCCTGCTCATAAAAGCAAGAAAATTCTCCGAGTCTATTAAGCAATTTTCCTTTTTTTTTTTTTTAATGTGGAAGTAGGAATGTTCCTCTTAAATACAGAGTTCCTTAGAATTTACTCATTTTTCATTACCCACCACTAACAGCACCTTCAACAAAATGTAATCTGTTGTGACAAACACAAAATTCTATTCCCTTTCAGAAAAAGCATTCTAAGATATTTAAATGTAGTACAAATGAAAACTGTGCACAAATCCTACATCTGTGTATTATCAGATACATTCAACATATTAGAACCCCTTCATGCTGTTTCAGAAGCACAAGGAATTGTAGCGAGCAGACACTTCTGGAAAATAGTCGTAGCAGGAAGTACACACTTAGTTTTGCACCGTAAGTCCTCGCTCCTTTCATCCTAGATGGAGACAAGGGGCAGAGTCTCATTCTGTGGGAGATACATCTCTTCAGGTGCACTTGGGAAGCCAATTATAAGTTGCAACAGTGTTTTGCTGTTTTAATTCAAAATTCATTATATGATACAAATATTATCATGAGGGGAAAGAAAATCCTGAACTGCATTCTTCTTGGATGTTTTTAGCCCTTCCATGAATTTTAACTTGTTGAAACTTGCTACAATTTTATTAAGTATGTACTGCACCTTCAAATAAATGATCCTGCTGCGTATTGAGGAAGGCAGTCTGGGGAAGCTAACGCTGTTAATTGTCACAGCCGTTTGGCGTTAGCTCCCTTCATTCAGTGCTGTCAGGGAGTCTATCCAAAATACGGCTTTGTTTCATAAAAAGTTTTATGAGCGATAGGCTCAACACTCTTACGCTAGTAAAATGGCGTCCCAGTATAAAAATCCTTGTTTTGGGGTGGGCTGAGGAAAGAACTTCTTCCATGAGAAGTTGTTCTTTAACACTCTGTTGTGACTATCATATAGCTCTAGATACAGATACATGATATATATATGATTACAATTCATTAAAAATCCACAAATTTACACATTTGAAAACGTCAAAGACACAGCCTTTCCCTGCCCCAGTAATAGATTGACTAACAAGCTTTTAACTTAAAACTGAGTTTGTTAAAGTTAATTTTTGCTAATTTCAGTCCTTTCTGGGAACAAATACTGTGTGAGAGGTCTTGGCTCTCTTGAAGTCAATGATTTAAGTGTACTACCGTCCCACAGAAGTGAAAGGTGTCAGTTTGCAACCAGGGTTGAGATTGCCTTATTACAGACTAGTTACCTATTCCAGTACAATCTTTCCCAGCTACAGATCTTAAGTATCTCCAAACCAGAGGTCCTTGTGTAGTGAATTTAAGCTTGTTTGATAGCAGACTAGCTAGTGGGAAAAAAGTTAAAAACTGTTGCTGTAACCTTTTGTTTGTTCCTGTGTTCCTGCTTAAGATGTGGACAAGAGCGATCAGAAGAGTATTGATGTAGCTTCTGAATCTGCCCTGCAGAAAGCAGTTCACCATTGGATCTGCAGAAAACTTGCGTGTGCTCTGATGCAGCTGGTGCCCATCTGAAATATACTCCCTCTGAATTGTTTTGTTTGATGTGGCAGATGTCTGAGGCTATTTGCTGTCTTTCCAGTAAAAAAGGGAGTCATTACAAATCCAGAGTCCATATTGACACATCTATACCCAAGCACCATCTGGAAGCCATATATCTGCCTCTGTGTAGCAGTGATTGCCATCCTTAAAGCTAGTAGTAACTTCAAGAGAAGCTCAAGGGACTCATTTCTCAACTGGGTCCATGTAACTAAGTTAAAGCCCCCGTTTAAGAGACTCTGTTGGAAAGAGTAAACATCCATAAATACGTAATGCTGGTGTTCAAGGGCTTGGATCTTGTTCTAGATTGAAAGCTTGAATCTAGTTAAAGATTATTTATTACAACTGAATAGATGCAAGTAATTCTACGTAAAATGCATTTCAGCTATAGCAAACTACCTAGTTTTGAATAATCTCTTTATTCTGGTTTACCTTTATCACAGAAACTATACTAGCACTTTTTGTGGCACTAAAATAGTACCCAGCTGCAAAACCAGCTGATTTATTTCAGATTGTAATTTTAAAAAGCTCTTTTCCTTTCCTGTCTCATTTAAATTCTTTATTGATCTTAATGATGGTCATCTATGCTTGTGAGCAAGTAGTCTAAGAGTATTTTAAAATAATGTTAATTGGATCGCTTTTTATCTTCCTGACTTAATTAAAGTTTGAGCGTGTCTTGATAAGTTTCCATGTTTTTTAGCTTGAACCAATTTTAACTTTAATTCTAAATCTCTAAATGATAAGTTATTGTGTATACACCTTCATTTTCAGGGAATGTCTTGGTGAAGCACATGAACCTTGTGACTGCCAAACCTGGAAGGACTGGCTACAGAAAATATCTGAAATGAAACCAGAAGAACGTAAGAGTCATGCCTGGGGGGTGGGGGGTGGGGATTAATTTTCTTTGCTGTTGTTGTTATCTTTTGGGTTTAGAGGGATTTTTTTAGTTGCATTAAGTAAAAACTACATTGGTTGAAAAATAGGGTAAAAGGGGAAGAAAATTAAACCCTTGAATGAGGGGCTGCTTCATACTTTAACTGCATATTAGGCAGCAGTAGTGGTAGACTGTTCTCCTTAAACCATTCCGCCCCATAAATCTGCGTGTGGTTCAGTCAGGGCATACAAAATGCTTTTCCCTTCCTCTTACAGCTTTGTTTCATTAATTAATTGATTTATTCCTGAATATAACTTTATTTGTCCTGGGCAATTTTAAATCTTTTAGCCCAGTCTGCACTTCTGTTTGAGTTGTGTTCCGTGTGTTTGTTTGTGTGCTTTAAAACTAATTCAAGCCAACAGGTTAATGATAGTAAGGTTGAGGGTGAATTGCAAGGGAATTGTGGAGAACGGCTTAATGATAAATAACTTTTACTGAAAAAACTAATAAAGGTTGGGTTTACACAGGACAGACATTTTCTTGGTCAACAGAAACAAAAAAATGAAAGATTAACAGTAATTTGAATTGAATACTAACTTAACTTGATTACCACAGTTCAGAGCCTTTCCATAATATGTTATAAATATTCTGGAAAGCATAGAAAAATTTATAAAGGAGCAAAATACACCATACTTTGTCAAACTATGCCTATTTTTCTCATATATGTATTTGCTCATTTATATATTATAAATGTCATATGTAACATATATAAATTTGTATAGAAATATATGCGTGGGAATATATAGGAATACTATGTGTAATAATATTGTATATAATATGTATAAATTAGAAAATGTATATATTTATATATGTGAGAAATATATAGTGAAGAATTACAATATTCTGTCAAGAAACAGGTAAACGAATATCTTTCCTAATCTGATTTTCACAAAAGATTACACAAGTACAATTTCAACTTCTCTGTTTTTGCATGCTCCATATCCTCCTGTCACCCTCAAAAAGTTGTGGGAGTGAGTGAGGCATATGAAGATGCTGCCAACTGCCTGTGGTTACTAACGAACTCCAAACCATGCGCCAACTGCAAATCTCCAATTCAGAAGAATGAGGGCTGCAACCACATGCAATGTGCAAAGGTGAGAAAGACCCTTCATAGAACTTGTTGTAAAACCATAATTCAGGTTGTGTATGTCATGTATACGTTTTAGGAGCACAGACTTCCAAAACCTCTGAATGTCATGCCTGAGATCTAATGGAACCTGTTGCAAGAATTAGATAATTGACAAATGGTGGGTTACACGTATTTAGAAAATGTTTCATATTTAGTGAAATCTGTTTGACTGGTGTTGTGGTTTAACCTCAGTTGGCAACTGAGTACCACACAGCCGCTCGCTCACTCCTCCCCCTCCCCCCCCCCCCCCCCGGTGGGATGGGGGGAGAATTGGAAGAGTAGAAGTGAGAAAAACTCGTGGGTTGAGATAAAAACAGTTTAATAATGGAAATAAAATAATAATAGCAATAATAATAATAATTTAATAATAATAATACACAAAGCAAGTGGTGCACAATGCAATTGCTCACCACCTGCTGACCGATGCCCAGCCAGTCCCCGAGCAGCGGCCCCCCCCGGCCAGCTTTCCCCAGTTTATGTACTGAGCATGATGCCACATGGTATGGAATGTCCCTTTGGCCAGTTTGGCTGTGCCCCCTCCCAGCTTCTTGTGCACCTCCAGCCTTCTCAGTCAGTAGAGCGTGGGAAGCTGAGAAGGCCTTGACTAGTGTAAGCATTACCTAGCAACAACTAAAACACCGGTGTGTTATCAACTTTGTTCTCACCCTAAATCCAAAACACAGCGCTGTACCAGCTACTAGGAAGGAAATTAACTCTATCCCTGCCGAAACCAGGACAACTGGCTTTTGAACACCGTAATGATTGAAATTTCATAAACACCTAAGAATTACTGGCAATACAGTATGAAACTTAAAGAAACAGAAATAATTGACAGTTTAATCATCATTAATAATGTAGAAGAGAAAGAGCATTTTTAGTTGGCAGAAGATGAAACATTTTAAGGAATGGTAAGCTCTAAGGTAGGTTTTGCCTTAGTGCTTTTTTCTTTTGCATTATTTCTCTAACATAGCAACAAAACAGAGAAGATTTAAATGGAAAACTGTGAACAGGAATTAATCAGTAGAAATGAAAAGACAGCAAAGAGTAATTCCAAAAGAAACTTACTGGTGACAGCAGCCAAAAATTTAGTCATGAGTTTGCACTGTGCTACTGAAATAGAGAAAATATTTTTTGCCATGAGTTCAGTATTGTTTGAGAATGCTTTTTCTCTCAAATTAGTTAAAAGCATATTTAGAATACTGTTTCTTTATGTCAGAAATACCTTCTATAACTACAGCTAATACCTCTTTGAGGAGCATCATTAAAAATAAGAAAGTAGCACACACTTGACATAGTCGACCTCCAATAAAAAGCTAAGAGATTTAGAAAGTAATTCTCTTTATTTCTGGAAATGTGTTAGTCTCTCTCCATTGCTATGCAGATCCCATTTTCTTTATATTATCATCACATATTCTCTCTCTTTCTGTGATATGAATTGAAGGTTGGGGCTTTTTTTGATGTTGTTTCTTTGGTTTTGTCTGTGGCAGCAGAGAATAGATTCTCCTCCACTTTGGTTTATGCCAAATTTGCTGTTTTGGGGTTTTTATTTTTCTTAAATGATTTTTAAAAGAGCTCATAAATTCCATAGTGCTAAAAACCGTAAAAGGTATGTTTGTTGCAGCTTTTGCCACTGAGCTCATCTCAATCGAACAAAAGTATGGCTTCAGGCTGGAGAAGACTTTGGCCATTAAACACTGTTGAAGGTAGATAATTCAATTCAGTACCATTCTGAGGCACTGGCTGACGACCACAGTTCTCTTTTCTTTGTTGCTGTACCTTATAAACAGCTTAAAGTGTCCTTAAAACAGTCAGATTCCTTTTGTGGTGGAGAAATCTCTGCAAACAGAAGCTGCCTCTCAGCCTAGTGAGGAAGGAAAGGAAGGGTATCCTCAAGCTCATTGCAGGGCTCAGACACAAGGTATAGTGGTCACCTCGCTTGTCTCTTCCTCCACTGAAGTAAGGGTCTGTGATGGAGCTTCTGCCTTTGCTGCAGTAAGGTCTGCTCAAGCCTACTACATGATGAGCTACAACTGCCTCTTAGCAGCTAGTGTGTACCTTGGTGTAGAGGAGGATACTCTTTACTCATAAAATCACATTTCTGTACTTAAGCAGGCATCTTAATGTTTTATGAGCCCAGTTTCTAAGGAGACAAGGCTTAGGCAGTCCTGCTCTTTCACTCCCCTACCCATAGTAGTTTTTTAACCTTCTGGGTACTTTGAACCAGATACGAAGGAAGAGGAGGGGGTTCACGGATGTTAGATTACTGCAAGTTTCATGGAACTTGGTAGCTGTATGGTGCAGAGACTTCATTTTTACTGCCACCAAGAGAGAGGCCAAAATACCTACTCAGCAGTTACCTGCTTAGCAGTTGCCTCTTCTGCTTGGCTCAGACAGTGGCCAGGCAGCAGATGTGATTTGTTAAGCCTAGGCGGTGCTGCTGCATGGCTTGGTGATCATAAAGGCACATAAAACAGAGCTCAGGGTTTTGGGAGATGTGTAGAAACAGGTGATGTGGGTTTGAACGTTTAATGAGACTGAGGTATTGGAGGAGGGTCTGGGAACACTGGGTGAATCTTGGGTTTCTGAGGAGGCTTTTGGAGATGTGAGAGATTAGAAGATACTGATAGTGGAGTGGTCATGGAGGGAGATAATTTGGGAGAGGTGAGATTATTGCAGTAGGAGCCTATACACATAAATTAATAGAAAGTCAAGCTTTATTAGTTCTGTTGCTTGTGAAACAACTTGTTTCATACCATTTTTTGAATATTTTGTAATGATTTTTTTCTTATAATGAATATGAGTGGTTTTGAATAATAGGCAAATGATGCAGTGATACACACTTAACACTTTTGTACACAATTATTCTCATACTTCATTCTCAGCACTCATCTTACCATTTTGTACAAGCAAGCAGCTTCAAAAAAATGTTTAAGAATAAAGAAGGTGCAGCACAATAACAAGAAGAAACACCCTAGTCTGCATTGCTTTTTAGAAGAAAATTAGCAAAAGTACAATGCAAGAATTAGATTTCATTTCCTCCTGTAATATATCTAATTGTTTGTATAAAACAACTACCGATAAACACATCTGGTATAGACTAGGTATTCCTGGAAAGGTTAAACTTATCAAGGCGAGAAAAAAAGCGACTTAATTTATCAAATTCCAATAATAATATTAATGGCTTCATATTAATTAATGTAATTTTTTTCTTCGCTCATCTGTAAAACAAATAAACAGGATTCACCAAGTCATAAAGTCTTTTGCCCATCCATCCATAAATAGCTTCCAATTATTTTGAAATAAACTAGCTGAGAACTCAGGGCTGAGTTGAGAATATTTAATACAGTTTCATCTTCTCTGATGCAGAGAAGCCTGGATAAGTCAGATCTCCTTGTAAGGTGTTACCTATTTTGAAAGCTCTCTACTCAGTCGATGCAGAAAAGACTCACCTTGAAGTAATCACTCTTCAAAGTTTATGTTCTGGTTTCTTCTCTCTTGCTTTAGTAGTTGTTATTAATATATTGCATCAGGAACACCACATGACAAAAATACCAGTAATCACGTTTTTTTAAGTGATATTAGGAAAAAATTCACTCTTTCTCGTGAACAGTTTCTATGTTGCTTAAAAAAATGGGACTGTCTTTTTTTAAAACAATGACAAAAAACCAGGCCTAATCAGCTGTATTTATAATTTGATTTATTTCATCCACTTAAAACTTAACTTGTAGATCCAACATAATCCTGTGATCCAAGGAACAAAAATTATGACTGATGTGGTTTGATAACCCAGATCTTCTGTAGTAGGTAAAACAGGAAGGAGGCTCCTCAAAAATTTTTTTGACCATCAGCATGCTCAGAATTGTGTTAATTCAGTTGTTCATGGCGGAATAATGATGTGTAACTGCAAAGCTACAATGTATCAACTTCTCCCCCCCCACCCCCCCCTTGTTCCTTTTTTTTCTGAAGTGCAAATATGACTTTTGCTGGATATGCTTAGAAGAATGGAAGAAGCACAGCTCTTCCACTGGAGGCTACTACAGATGCACTCGCTATGAGGTTATTCAACATGTAGAGGAACAGTCCAAGGAGATGACAGTAGAGGTAACAAATGAATGTGTGTGTTTGAAAAATAGTGCTAAGGCTGCAATTTTCTATTTAGGATAAGTTTCATCAAAATTCTTCCTAACCTGAGTTTTAAATGGAAAAATACGACTTTAAGTATATCAAAGAGACAGAAAAGAAACACTGCTTATTTGTGGATAGAAACATAAGATTTGGTTCTGCTTTTGGCTTTGGTAACAACCACTGGTGACTTTACTCAAGTCATTTTACTTCTCTGTGCCATGGTTTCCTTTTGTGAAATGGGCATGCTGGTACTGTAATTAGCTGCTGTGCACTACAGAAGACATGCCTTAATTTTGGCATTTGGAAAGTCTGCTTGCACACACAGTGTATCAACTCTTTGGCTACAGTATTTGCAGACTTGTGAATTTCAGAAATGACATTTGTCTCTTTACTTACATGGCACTCATCAGCATTGTGTACAATGTTTTATGTATAGTGGGAATAGAAACAGATGGTTATGTAATTATATCTAATGGTGATTGCTAAATTAAATCATAAGATTTATCTTGGTTTCTTTTGTTTCCCCATTATTTTCCAGGCTGAAAAGAAGCATAGAAGATTTCAAGAGCTTGATAGGTTTATGCACTATTACACAAGATTTAAGAACCATGAACTTAGCTACCAGGTGTGGGTCAAGCCATTTTTACTGATTTTTGTTTCTATTTTATTAATCCAAAAATAATTATCTTACTGTATTTTATTTATTTTCTCTTTCTAGTTAGAACAGCGCCTTCTAAAAACAGCCAAAGAAAAGATGGAGCAGTTGAGTAGAGCTCTCAGTGGAAGTAAGTATTTGCTGTGATCTGTGAATTTGATTTGAAATCAAGTCAACTCTGTTATGGCTAAACCTTTTTTTTAGCTCGCATAGAGCTCACATCAGTCTGCTGTGTGATGTGATCCCTCCAGTAATAGAATTCATAAGCAGTGGATGAAAGCTAAATGTACAGTAAATCTTATCTATTCCAAAGACTCAAGGAGAAAGTAGCATTAGTAAGGGAGAAGCTAATATTCTGTGCTTACTTCTTTTAGTAAGAGCACTGTGTAGTCATTGAGAACCTGCTGCTGTTTGCTTGCAAAATATTTAACTGGCATGCACGTAAATTTTATTTTGGAGGAAAACTCTTACGCTAAAAGAAATGCTGACATCAGCAGGAAAATATTTGCACAATGCTTGTTTCATCTTACAGCTGAGGGAGGCTGTCCTGATACCACATTCATTGAAGATGCAGTGCAAGAGCTTCTAAAAACTCGCCGCATTCTTAAGTGTTCTTATCCATATGGATTCTTTTTGGAGCCTAAAAGCACAAAGAAAGAAATATTTGAACTTATGCAGGTAATACATGCATATGTTTTGCTTTTCTAATGTTACTCTTTTTTGGTAATATTTTTTGTAATGTTACAAAATTACTTATTATTAATAATAAATATTCTTTATTATTATGTATGTAAATAAAAATATTATTTATTATTTTTGTAATACTATTTTTGCCATTTTTGTAGTGTAAAACTGATATATCCATTTTGTATTTGTAACCAAGTTTGGAAAATCAGTGCATTTTTATTACTCTGCAACACAGTAGCTTTTAGTTCAATTTTAGAATGAATGAAACAGACCACTTTGCTGAAAAAGGAAAGGGATAAGGACAGGTGGAAGGGGAAAGAAAGAAAATTATTTACTGTTGATCTGCTTTCTGAGGATAACATTTTAGCTTCAGTCTTCATCTCCTCTGGCGCCTCTTTCCTGTCTGTCCCTACTAATGTGTCTGACAAGTGGGTGGGGGCAAAATTGGGGGAGTACCTGGGAGGGACTGGCATCAGCAGCAGGGTCTGCTGCCTCCTTCCCTTTCCTTTAGGGCCCCTGAAGATGTTCAATATGTGTGACTGCAGGGAAGCCCTGCTCGAAGCTGGAGGACAGCATTTAGGTCAGTAAAAGGGTAGGCTAGAAGGACAGTCATTTTGGGGTATTTTGGTATTTCAAATGGTATTTCCAGGAAAATGGATATCATTCTGCTCAGTATTTATCGTGTAGAGCTCTGCCCGCTTTTCATTTCATTGTAAAATTATTTTATTCTGTATTTATTAACTATTGCAGACAGACCTAGAAATGGTCACTGAAGACCTTGCACAGAAAGTGAACAGGCCTTACCTTCGGACTCCTCGCCATAAAATCATCCGTGCAGCTTGTCTTGTGCAGCAGAAACGGCAAGAGTTCCTGGCCTCTGTGGCCCGTGGTGTTGCTCCTGCAGACTCGCCAGAAGCACCCAGGCGCAGGTAATCCAAACAAAATACTGTGCAAGTCAAAAAAGTTCACTGATATCTGCCGAAGTGGGTGAATCCACTGTCATTCTTTGACAGAGAGGTAAAGTGGAGCTGATAAACGTGGTGGTTGTAAATCACCAGATAGTGATGTTCTGTTAGACATTTGATCCTTGTGGAATTACAGCTTTTCACTGAGGAAAAATGTATTTGAGAATCACTGTTCTGTATGTTGCAGCCTAAATTGCTTCCCCATTTGTGATATATTAATGATTAGATGTCGTGGCTTCCATTTCACTGTTCTCCTTCAAGGTTGTCGCTAAATACCTGGTACACTCCAAAAATCTATAAGTATTTGCTAAAAATATCAAGCAGTTCTGGAACAGTCAACAATTTAATTGTATGGTTTTCTAAATGAATTTTGAGGTAAGAATGAAAGCAGAAGACTTGTTAAGTTTAGGGAGTTACAGTTGCACTACTTTTAGATGTTGATAGGTTTTGAAGCTCTGGAGGTTGTTCATACTTTGTTCTACTTCTAAACTTTATGGTATATCTCTTCATTTTATAGCTTTGCTGGTGGAACATGGGATTGGGAATATTTAGGATTTGCATCCCCCGAGGTAAACTATTTCTTTTTATTTTTTTTAACTTCTGCATATTCTAGAAACACAGGTATGATTGCAATCTGCATGAAGAGCTTCCTTATTTTGATTCAAAGCATTTCAAGTTGATTTAAGCTTACCATTTTATTTATTTCACAATAGAAGGAAATATATGCATAGCTAATTGTGCAATGACTCTAAACAATGCCTCTAACATGGCTATAGCTATTTAAGGTGGCATTAGACAAGCTATGTTGTATTCATCATTTTCCAAGTACATAACCAGTTTTAAAATTGTATATAAACTGGTGTCTATGTGCTGGGGAACCTTCAAGGAATAAATATATGAAATTGTGTAGATTACTTCTGAATGCAACATCAGTTCAGCAGAATTTGACAAAAAGTCTAAGAAATTTCCGTCCTTCTGTAACAATCCAACAAAAACATACAGGCATACACCTAAATATTGTTGGCCATTTGAAATGTTTCTTTTTATTTTTATATATTGAAGCAGGATGGAAATTACATATTCAAATGAGATGAACTTCTGCTACTTAACCAAGAATGAAAATTACAATTTTTAAAGTTAATATTCCACTATCTATATAGGGGAAAGAGTAAATAATTGTTAAGACGCTGCACTAAAATATGAGAAGCTTCCTATAAAGCTTTCCTTTATCATCTTAATTTTTATTTAATATTTTGAGAACATTAGATTAAAGCATTCAGTGAGGAAGGAAACTTCATTTCAACGTTTCCTTGGTGCTGTTTTCTTTCTAGCTAGTCATTTTAAAGCATCCTGGAAAAT
This sequence comes from Aptenodytes patagonicus, assembly GCF_965638725.1. Taxonomy (NCBI): domain Eukaryota; kingdom Metazoa; phylum Chordata; class Aves; order Sphenisciformes; family Spheniscidae; genus Aptenodytes; species Aptenodytes patagonicus. The sequence goes on along the minus strand of NC_134950.1, from coordinate 145,776,007 downwards.
GCCATGTACTTTTTCTATATATTTCCTTTGCTATTGTTGGTGAGCATCACGCTGGTGAGAAAATAGCTTGCTTCTCTACAAAAGATCAACTTGCTTCTCCTGTCTAGTTCCTCTAGTCCTTCCCTTCGAAATAATTCCACACTTGATAATATCAAACCCATTGTGATGTTACTGTATCATCAGTGGAACTGGTTATGAGAAAAAGCTGATAAGAAATATATTGATAAGCTGTTTAGCAGTAGGTGCCATTGCAGTCGTGCTTAGATGATTGCTTATGAGTTTTTGTGATTTGCCTAAATGTGGCACTGTATGATGTAAGTTGGTTTCTTTGCTACATAGCTATCAAGGATACTTGCAACCACCTATGCTAAAGGAATTTTCTAGAATTAATAATGGTCATCTTTGTTTATTTTAGTGAATTTCACTACAAAATTTTTGACAAAGAGCCGTACTTTTACAGACAAGTAGTAGAATGTCTGTGAATACCAGATTATTACAGAAAACAAAATCTTACTGGTTTTAGCAAGGAACACTGCTTGTTGTAGACCATTATGTGAAACTATGATGTTCCTACCCAATAAAATTAAAACTTCTTTTGTTCACATGTATAAAATTGTTCCAAGTAATCAGAAATAAAATTTTATCAGTAGTAACCAAGATATCTTTCTAAAGGTTAAAAAGCAACCAAAAGTTAAATGGCTATTGGTAAAATCTATGATTTTATTGCAAACAGATAAGAGATAAGATCTGAAATGACTAATAAATCTCAGTGTTCAGTGATCACTTCTCATTATTCCTTATCCAATTCATAGTTAAATAATTACATATTTTTAAAATAATTCAGTTATGTTGTTTCATATCAAGATTTGATTTTGTGTTGTTTGGGGTGCCGCCTTCCATTTAGGAAATCCTTGAGCTCCCTAGGAGCTGGAAGAATATTTTACAGAAGAATCACTTCATGTTTGCCCTGGTTTTTATGCTGTTCCATAGGCTAACAAGCATCTACTACTAACCACTGTTGAAGACAGAATATTGGGCTAAATGGACCTTTTGTCTGGTCCAGTACAGCTATTTTTATGTTCTTACAATTTTCATGGATCTTCTTACATAGATAAAAATCTGCCCACACTGATCATTTTGTGACTATTCTTTTTGGCTTGCATATGTCGTTACGCATAAGAACTCGGTCTGAAACACTTCATGGAAAGACAACATGCCATCATAATACCATCAAAATTAATAAGGCCATTGTGTAAGAGAAATGACACTTCTGGATTTGAATTTTAGATACTTTAGACGTTGAGATATTTTAGGATGAAGGGTTAATGTAAGAAAGGAAAGCTAATGGTAATGTTATCTTTCCCAAGTCATTTGGCCAAGTGAAGCCTTTGGATAACAGATTTCCCAGCCTGGGGCTTAGGGAGGAAAATAGCAATATTCTTTTCCGAAGAGAAGAGCTAGTACCTGTGTGTATGTTTTTATTGCCTTGTGTAAATGAATAACTGAGATTAACAAGGGATCTTACAAGAGATCTTACCTGCACAGTCAGGTTCAGCGTCAGCTGTACTAACCAGAACGCTTGGAAATTTGCCTTCAAGCATAAAATTAGTTTCTTAATATTAGGAAAGGTATGGAAATCAAAACATTTATTTCCAAGTATTAAGATAATTAACCCTTGGGATGTTAGCTTGATGTGGCCAAAAGTGAGCCTTTTCCATAAATGTTATATAAACTGTCTTTGGTAAATACACACAACGTGAGAAATTACAGGCTGCAGGAGTTCAAATCCATATGGTATGGCTCAGCAGCAGCTCAAGTTAGACAAAAATAGAGGAGATTTGTAATTAATGGAATAAAAATCCATCAAAGACCGTTCAGTAGAAGAGTATCAGCTGTGGCTTAAGAAGTTCCTGAGCCATAGTGTCCTGGAGGCTGGGAAAAGTATAACAAGTCCCGGTGTATGTCTGCCAGCTTTCTTTCGTCTTCCAAAGGTTGTTTTCTACTGGCCATTGCTGGCAACAGGGACCCTGAAGTAATCTATTGGTCTAATTCAGACTAATTGTTTTTATGTTCTAAAATCACTAGGTATATTTATTAAAAAGTGTGTCGATATGTGTGTATGTAAAGTTTTGGCATCAAAGCTTTTAAACAAAAAATGTGTACTTGGAATTCTTTAAAAAGGGAGATTGCAAGTATTAAAATGTTGGTAATACATCAAGTATTTTTCTTTGCTAAGTCATTATTTTATAGATTTAGGATTACCTTGGATTTTTTTTTTATTATTTCTTTTAAGCATTGCATGATGTAACTTGCAATTTATTTTTCTGAGAACAGGTGATTTTATAATAAACCTATAAAATCACACATTTTTTATAAAAATGTGGTGCTCGTTACATCAGAAAAATATTACTGCATGCTGCCCTGTATTTTGTAACCTTTGGTTTATGCAGGAATATGCTGAATTTCAGTATCGGAGGAGGCATAGACAGCGTCGACGTGGAGACATGCACAGTTTACTGAGCAATACTCCGGATCCTGATGACCCCAGTGAAAGTACATTAGGTATGTTCCTGCCTGGGGCTGTTTTTTCTCTCTTCCTACTTCAGAAATTGCTAGTAGTGACCACAGTGTTTGTTCTTCTGTGGATGCACTTTAAAGAAGTTTCAAATACATTGCTGTATTTACCAGGATACAACATAAAGGCTTACTTTTGCATTTTTGTATGTGATCTCCCTTAAGCCTTCTTTTCTCAAGGCTGAGAGAACTGGGTTTGTTCAGCCTTGAGAAAAGAAGGCTTAGGGGAGACCTTATCACCATGTTCCAGTATTTAAAGGGTGGCTACAAAGAAGATGGGGACTCCCTTTTTACAAGGAGTCACATGGAAGAGACGAGGGGTAATGGGTACAAGTTACTCCTAGGGAGATTCCAATTGGACACAAGAGGAAAATTTTTCACAATGAGAACAATCAGCCATTGGAATAACCTCCCCAGGGAAGTGGTGGATTCCCCAACATCGGACAGTCTTAAGATTCGGCTGGACAGGGTGCTGGGCGATCTTGTCTAGACCGTGCTTTTGCCAAGAAAGGTTGGACCGGGTGATCCTTGAGGTCCCTTCCAACCTGGTATTCTATGATGATTCTGTGAAGTGTTGCTGACTTCATTGTGGCTGCTCCTCTTTTTAAAGAGAAATGCATTGATCTTCCCACTAATGACTCCTCAGCTATTTAGAGCAGGTTTGTTTTTCTGAAGAAATTTTGAAGAGCTCATACTTCATATGACAGTCTTATCTTTATACCAGCTCTTTTATGCCAATTAAAAAGACCAGTTGTGCGTAAAGAGTGTAGAAGAGGTTTCCCTGCTACAGGCCTGCTGGAAGATAGTCATAAGGCTGTATTCCAAAACCCTGCTCAGAAACTCCTGTATTGGCAAAGACAGCCAGGAAACAAGTTGGCACGGGCTACCACTTCCAGCGTGCTGCTCTTATAAGCAGCGCTACGGCTGGTAGTGCCGTCGCTTAAGGTCACTGTAACTTGGCTGTCTGGGCTGTCTCCATTCTGCCAGGAGCTTTTGCAAAGGTACAAAAATAGCTTGAATCCAAATCATACTGTGACGCTGTTTCTTCAGAGCTGCCAGTTGTGTGCTTGGTCTCTAAGCCATGCTGCACAAACTCTCATCTCTGTGTCTCATGAACTTAAGTCCTATGCATAGCTTGTCCTTTAAAAACAAAAGGAGAATTCCTTTACTGAGGAGAAATAAACAAATGCATTCTTTATTTTAGAAACAGTAAAAAGAATTTTGGTGAGCTTTGGCCCTTCCCTATTACAAGTAAAATGCAAAACGATCTTGTTAGTTTGAGGACTAGAATTTGCCTGAGCACTTGGATATTGTAGTGATGACCAGTGCATAATGTTAAAGCATGCAAGAGAGAATTAGTTTATCTCACCTTATTTCATTTTGAGTTTTGAAGTGGAAAATTCCATTTTTCAAAGTCAAGAGAGTTAAATTTATTTTTATTACAGAGCAATTTTTCTGGGAACAGCATTTTACTTCTATTTTTTTGTTGGTTGTTTTAAGAAAACAGCAATGTCAGTGATTGCTGAGGTATACACTAACGACTCTACTCTTAATTGTGCTGCAATGTTATGGTAAAAATTAATGTAATGTTAACATTACAGCTGAGTTGTTGTCTTTGAAAGAACAGAGAAACGGGCAAACTTTGGTTGTAGTCCACCTGTAAATGCATCCTGTATTGTGTCCATGTGCAGTATCTTTCAGGACTTTCCATAAATCATGGATGTGCCTTAGAAGCACTTTGCCCCTTCTGCCAACGGGCTCATGCTCCTGATGGCATAACCCATCCTTTCAAAGAGAAGAAGGGTATTGAGAGCAGAAAGGCACAAATGAACCAGGCAGTCACTCCTAAAACAGAGGGACTGGCGTTTTGCCACTGTGTAAGAGTTGGTGTGGAAGGAGTGTTTTGGATTATTTCATTCAGAGTGAAAAAAGGAGTAAAATTACACAGCTGGAATCCAAAAGGAAGGAAGAGATTCTGTCAGTAAATAATAGTGGAGAAGGCTTCCTCACTGGTTCTTCAACCGTTTTTGTTTCAATTGCCCAAACAGACACTCAGGAAGGTGGCAGTAGTAGAAGACATGGCACCTCCATGGTGAGTTCAGCTTCTATGGGTATTCTGCACAGCTCTTCGCTTCATGACTATACCCCTGTCAGTCACTCTGAAAACCAGGATTCTCTTCAGGTATCTCCCCTAATCTCTTTTCCATTCTCTCTGCTTTGCTTGCCTTCCTCTGCTCTGCTTTTCTGTGTCATTTTGTCTCTCTGCAAATTTTCTTAATACTTCAATGAGAAAGGGAGAATCTAGGACAACAAATTATACATTCACACCAGTAAGAATTGCTGAACAATCACTAATGTAACAATAGTCACCTTTTAAATTCTGTTGTCAACTGTGCCAGTAGAAATTGATTCTGATAAATGACGTGTAGGAATAATGAATGAATTTCAGATTTGAGCCCAAATTACATTTAATCCAAAATATGTAACAAGATGAAAGTTTTATTCTGAAAGCAACCTTATGTATTTCCACAGGCTCTGAGTTCTTTGGATGAAGATGACCCAAACATCCTGCTAGCTATTCAGTTATCATTACAAGAATCTGGCTTGGCCATAGATGAAGAAACTAGAGACTTTCTAAATAATGAGGCATCTTTAGGAGCAATAGGTACCTCTTTGCCTACAAGACTGGACTCTGCTCGCATAAGTATAGATAACCCAAGAGGCGCTTTGAGCAGCTCTGAGCTGTTAGAACTTGGTGACAGTCTGATGAGACTAGGTGCAGGCAGTGATCCTTTTTCAGCTGATCGTCTTCATTCACACCCCTGCAGCGATACAAGAAGTGGATTATACTCAACTTCTAGTGATGCTGATTCCAGCAGTCAAGATCCCAATACCAGTGAAAATCTACTTGGAAATATTATGGCCTGGTTTCATGACATGAACCCACAGAGTATTGCTCTGATCCCCTCAACAAGTACAGAAATGGATGAGGATTCACAGCAACCCAGTACTGAAGATGGGTCAGCAGGGCAACCAAATCTTATAGACACAGGGCTGGAGCCTCAGGAAGAGCATGCACTATTTGAGGATGCACTCAAAAACGAAGGCAGAGGAACCCAAACAGAGGAAAGCACTTCTGAAGAAAACATTATTCCAGGTGAAACGGTATCACAAAGTGGTGATGATAACAGGGAGGTAACTAGTGCCCTGGATGCTTCAGGAGATACTTCAAGTCAGACTCCTCAAACCTCAAGTGAATGGATTGAACATGTGCATCTGGTATGAATAAAAACTAAATCTGGAGTAAATGAATGGCGGTGACAGATGGTACAGTATGTGGAGTAAGCATTATGGAGGCTTTGATCCACATAATTACAGCTCAGTTGTAACCACTGACGTAACAACAGATATTTAGGAGTTCTCTTGAATTGTAGTTCTTTATAATAATGTGAACCTTTCAAGGAATATCCTTTGCATTTAATTAGGTAGTTCTTGCCTTTTTGCTCTCAAGAAAAAGGAATAAGTAGGTTGTATTCCACATTCCTAATACAATGCAGCATCTGTTTAGCCTTAGGTTGATGATCCTTAACTTGAAAGTACGGATTAAAGGCTTACACTGATTATTTTGGTTGGTTTTCCTAGGAAATAGTTTATTCCGTTTTGTAGAACTCATTCTTTCACCAAAATAACATTAGCAATTCATTTGCGTTTTAGTTTTGTTTTCCATAACTTTTCCTTACTCATTTTTCATTTTTGTTAGCAGTGTGAACGGAGGTATTTAATGCTTCTCTTTAGTACTGCTCCAGGAACAAGTTTTAGGGGATATTCTTTCCCATTAAAATCAAAGATTTTTTCATGTCTATTTACAGTCCAAATGTGCCAAACTGTGAATAGTTAGTTGGCAGTAGCCTACCGAAACAGTGCAGTGTTACTCTATCAAACTAATCCCGCAATTCTTAGCAGTGAACGAAACCACTGGGTAGCATTGCTTCTCTAAATTTAACTGGCGTGTGTTGCCATGGTGACTGCATTTAATTAAATGTAGCCTGTATCTTAAGTTAATAAAACCTAATGCTGCTGTTAAACAGTTACTTTAAATATTAAAATACAGTGAGTTAGCAACAGCTATGCTGTATTTTAAGAGACACTTTAATGGAAGTGCAATCATAGTTCTTTGTTTTCATAATTCTACAAAGCATTCTATGCACTAATAGTGCAATTACTTTTAATGATAACATTTTATAAAAATACAGGAATACAGAATTTTCATATATTAGCCAGTCCCACAATTAAAGTTCGGATAACACATTCTGCTCAACATGTTATGGTGCCTTTGCCTAACCCAACTGGATAGTTGCCACAGTTAAACAAGTAATTCAAATTCAGTGTCTGTTCTGGAGTAACTATGCTATCAATTGCAAAGACCTCCATAAAACCACCCATGGCCTTGCCTTTACAGTAAATAAATGTTCCGTCAGTGTTTTTGCATAAACAGAACACTGCTAGGTATTTGTTCAGTTGCACAATATTCATTTGCTATGTGATTACTGTTTAGTGTAAAAAAAAAAAAAAAAAAAAAATACAACCCACAAAACCCCCTTTTCCTAGTTGTTGTACCGTGAAAAAAAAAAAATACTGGTTTTAGATTTGCTTAAAAGCATCAATCTACAGTTAGTGAGATACAATGGTACAGTATGTAATTACAACTAGAGTAAGTTGTTGAAATGGCTGTTTTAATTACATATAATCAAAACTTGTCATAACATAAGCAAATTACATACACTCCATTTTAAGTTTTGCTTAACTGTTACCAGAGATTTGTTGATATGATATAAAAGTTTATTACTACTGAGTGTGTATAGGCAAGTGTCATGATAGCAAAGTTTATGTATTGATTACTGTGAGTTCAAGTGAGTGTTTTGGTAACTAATTCATGCAAATCCAGCTTTTGAACCTTGCAGTCACAAGGTTCATATTAGTAAAAAATGAAATAACAATATTTTACCCTTACCCCATAAAAATCTAGTTCATTTTGCAAGCATCTTTAGAGAGAATGGAATAGAATAGTCTCAAATCATTTTCCAGCTTTTCCTCTAGGCGCCCTACTCCTGACATGATCATGAACCTTTGGACATCTTTAAAAATACCTATTTTAAATTGTTCTATGGTATAAAATCCTTCAGCTAAAACAGTTCTTCATGAACTATCATCATGAATTGGTCTGAAAGTAGTTCAACTCACATAGCTTCCTTGAATTGTAATTTCTGAATAGAAAGATTCTCACAAAAAGATTGTGTATTGCATTGAGATGTCTTGCAAAGTTACAGTAAGATATGTAAGAGTGCTCTCTGTGAAGATAGTGAAGTTTGTGGGTTCTGGTTTTTTGTAATTTGGTTAGGTTGTGCAGTATATCCATTGTTTCCGTGTTACTCTTATGAGCATGAAATTAGCCTATTAAATTTGTATTTTCTTGGTACTTATTTTAACACCATAGTCATTGACTTTACAATTCAAAAATAAGGTTTGGCAAGACTATTTTGTAAACCTGTTAATTTTATAATGTAAAAAAATTACTCTAACCTTGAATTGTTATTTGCACTTTCATAGTCTATACTTGATACATTCCCACTTTATATACAAGTAGGATACTACAACCATGTAGATGTTTGGCCAAATGAATGCTGTTAATAATATGTAAAATTCTTTGATTAAACATTTATTACTTAAACTAATTCCGTTCTGTCTCTTAGACTTACAGTAGCAGAAAAGACTGATGACAGACATTTTTAGGATATGTTCAGTCCTGTGCCAGATTAGCTGGGGACCATATAGTAAGTTGAATGTTTTGATTTGTAAATATAAGGTACCTATATTCATTAAGCTTTGAAAACAAAATCTAAAATAGACAATTTTGTCTTAATTGCTACAGCCATATTGTGCGCTTGTTTTTTGTAAAGAGTAATGCCTTGTCATTACAAATAGTGGTGCTAAAGAGAGTAGGGGGACTAATTTTTGAGGAAGATCCTGTTAATTAGTGTTACTTAAGTGCCACTTATTATCCAGTCTCCATTGTCGCCAGGAAATTCCAGACTGCCTCTGTTACATTAACAGGCACTAAACTATTCTGTTCATTGTTAAAGTAATTTAATTAGCTTCCTCCAACAAGCATGCCAAGATGCTGGAGAGCTTCTAAAATCTTATGTACAAAGTTGGATTAGTCACTGCAAGGCACTTCCCATCACCTCCTGCTGTGGTGTTGCTGCATATGCTGCAATGAGCAACTACTGAGTTTTACTAAGATCGTTGAGTATCACAAGAGAGATTTTTGATTTTATGGCAGCTCGAACATACTAATAGATATACAAATTTAAAACATACTTTCTGAAGTGTTTAAAATCACAACAATATGCTTCAAAATCAGACACCCCACAGCCCAGTTTCGGAGACCTGTTTATCAAGGCCAATTTCACTATTACTTTCTCCTCCTTCTCTTCCCCTCTCACAGCACACACAGGGCATCCCACTGTAATACTTATGGAGGCTGGTAAGAATGGAAGCCAAACACAGATACAATGATAGCTAGTTTCTTTACTAAAAATTGTCTAGACAATCTACTCAGAATTAGACAATATACTGATTATTGTCCTTACTGCTCTTCTGTAGATCAGCCAGATGTGGAAACTTGAAAGATGTAGAGTAGCCAGTGATGATGCAAAACTGAGTGTCATTTTTACCATCTTATCCTTTTAACTGAAGAGTAAAGCACAAGGTGTGCATCAAAAGGAGGAGATGGATCCCCTGTAAATACTGCATAAAGCTGTGTTTGCTGTCAGTCTTTGTATGAGGGCAAAGAAATGAATGAAGGCTTGACTTTCTGCAATGATAGGCTTTCATTCCACTTCAAAAACAGGCAAGTATAGTATTTATACTATTCTCCAAATACATAATCACATGAAACAATTTAAGTTGTTCACAAAAAATTACTGAAAATAGAATAATGGAGTAAAGAAAAAATGTTTCCTAACTTAACTGCAAAGCCCTTTTTTCCTCAACTCTTCATAGATACTTAAGGTTACATCTCACCAACAAAATGTTAAAGCTAATTGTTAACAGGATGGTGCTATTTTAAAATTATGCAGGTCTTGATCTCCACAGAAATCCCTTCTGCAGTGAAATACGAACTTGAGAAGGTGTTTTGCGTATATTTTTTCTTTTCAGGTCATTTGCATGAATATCCAGATAAATGGAATATAAGCAAGAAAATATTTAATATATCCAGGTAGATGTTCAGTACTGCAAATATATAATCTTCAGGATTCAGACTGTAGTGCTATTCTCATCCAAACAGAAAGCGTCATATCCACCACAAGATACTGGAAAAAAGATGGTGGATTTTGTCTTGGGGGTTTTTACATAATTGTTCACTACGTAAGAATGATTTACCTTTACATAAGTGGTTTTAAGGAGTATTTATCAGCTGTTTTTCTATGAGCAACAGTGAACGTAACTATTCAAATTATTCATCAGTTCTATTTTGGCCACTGCACCTTCTGCTCTAATTATCAGATCAATTTTATTTATAATAATCTATTTGAAAAAAAGGTCTTACTCAGACGCTAGCATCTTTACTCTGCAAATGCCACAGTCAGTCTTGCTGTCCACATTTTTTAGCATGGCAGTCCATGTAGCCAACATCGTCACCTTTAGGGATGCAAACAAACAGCAATGTCATATTAATTAGCCAGCCAAGATTCACTAATGCAATTGCAAAGAATACTAGAATTTATACATGTTATAGCAGAAATCTTTACATTCAGCAATTAAAAAAAATAAATGTTATCTTTATGTCGTCTTTATTTTCTGTTCAGGCATCTGGAGTTTGAGGCCCTCCTTCTGACCATGATGTCTTTACGTATAATTCAGCAGCAGACACCCACTTAAAATTCCAGTTCTATTTTTTGGAGCATATACAGACAGTGTTATTGAGCACAGCAGTCCAAATTCTGCTTGGCTATAATTCAGCCATCCAACTCCATTCTCTATGATTTGAGATTAATTCTGTCCTGGAAGGCAGAAGAAATTGGTAGACTCTTTGATGGTCTAAGTAAAAACCACATTTACTCTATTTGTACAAAGTGAGCACAATATACATGGCACAGAAAGAAACATGAGAATGTAGACCTTTATGGTGTATACAACGTTTATTCATTATACAAGGAGATATGTAAGATATTTAGATGAAGTAACTTTCCCTTGATACACAGCCAGTCTTGATGGATTTTTGCACTTTCTGCTCCAGGTCTTCTCCAAAATAGAGTTAGAGATTTAAACTAGGTAAGTGGGTGAGATAACACCAGAGATGCACTTTGAATAGACTATCAAACCACTGAAGACTACTGTTCCAATAGGACATAACCTATTTGTAACTACTGTTAAAAAAACAAAGGACAAAACGTTTTTCATAAATGATCTTATTCTGCTCTGTAGACTCACATTGGAAATCTTTCCACTGAAACATAATAGCAATTTGTTATATAAAGAAAATCTGTCCTCTTATAATTTCCAATTACATTGCTATTTTCATGCCTGTCAGCCCTTATAAGTTTTGCTTGAGTACAGGGCTTCTGCTATATCAATGCAGCACAGCAGTCCAGTTTCATCTTGAAGAAACTTCGGTGAACTCAAATAAGGATGAGTGTAGTTCTATGTTCCTTTGTAATAACAAAGTAGAGGAAGGTTGAAGTTCACTAAACGGAGCCAGACGAGGAATAAAACAGGGACTGTAGGAAAAACTCACGGACTAAACCATGGAAGAATATCCTTGGCAAGTTTGAACTGGTTGCAGAATCCAACAAATAGATCAACGTGCTGCAAAGCTTCATGAAAAATGAGGCATACTCACAATTGCCTTATGTACTCACAAGTATACTTGCCATTGCAGGGTGTCACAAAGAATGCCAAAGGCCACAGGTGCTAAGATCAGAACCAGGAACAGTCTCAGTACTATAGTGAAGTCCCACTGGAGGTAACAAATGAAACTCAGGCTCAGTTTATTGCCTACTACAGCAGGTCCTTTGACTAGTGTATGAAGAGACAAAAAGTCACAGAATTACACCATGAGCCTGCCACCTTTCAGGAGTCTGGAAAGGCTCTAACTACACAGTTCCTCAGAAACAGGGACTCCCCATGCAATATATAGAACTACAGCCCCGGAAGGACTTAAGCACCACTTTAAAAAATGCAGCTGAGGCTGCATCAGAAGCAGAGGGGTGGGGAGCTGCCTACCCCGAGGAAAAGTTCATTAAAAAATACTACAATGACAATCCCAAGTAACTTGTTAAGTGCAGCTGACTGAAAAGGACAAACCTGTCATGTTTTTGAAATCTAAGTGTAAAACAGTAACAAACTGGCAATGGTAAATAACTGAGGTTGGTTTGCACTTAGTATGAAATCATACAGCTGGCAGATCTCCTTTATGTATTTTTACTAATTAAATGAAGAGAAAGTGTGTGATTAACAAGTTAATTTACATGCACAGTGAGAATGTGCGTGTGTGCCTTTAGGAATCGGCGTTGACTTGCATCTGTCATACTGGCTTATGATGGAGACATGAAAACATGATGTAACAAAAAACATACATAAAGAAAATGAACTTCCTTAGTCACAGTTAACAGCAGTACCTACTTTTGTCACTAGTGCAAAGAGAGATAATCCCAAAGTCACAAGTGAGGTTGCGCCCAAGGAGCATCGTATTGCATCAGCATCGTGAAGGCTAAAAATCAAGTCTAAAGTATTTTTAGTGGCATGCAGTTTAGCTGGGACCACTAGTTCAAATTCTGCTCAAAGACTTATGTTAAAACAGCTCGAAGCGTTAGATCCTTAAGAACTGTCTCAAATTAAGCAGAAACAGTAACCTGTAAAGATAACCTGTTAGGCAGAAAGCCTGTACTACAGAATCCCTATTTGCAAGAAGATAAACAGCGAAAAACTGTCAACTGTTACAAGAATAAGTCCTGAGAGCCTGAAATGACAAAGCACAAGTGCAGAAATACTAACTTTTGTTAAAAGGTGTATTTTTGCTGTTCATGTATCACAGAAGCATTTTAGAGTACAAATCAAGTAGTTCGAGAGACAGCTTTAACATGCTTTAAAAGAACGAAGTACTTGTGCTCATGATACGTTATCTCTGCCATTGCTTGCCCTAGCCATGTACCATGGGGCCAAAAACCAAAGACCTCACAAAATCTGGGGGTAGTTCTTGGCTCTACCACACACTTAAATGAGTAATTAAGACTCAGAAGTTGCAAAGATAGATGCATGCTACTTATGCAAGTGATAATTGTGCAATACATTCAAGAATCATTTTTGGCTATGGGAATTCAGAGAATAAAACCTGCTTTTCTCACAAGAGACCTAGTAAGTACAGAACCTTAGTACAGGACCATGTGGAAATGCAAAGTGCACCAGTCAGTCAGATTCCTACCAAATTACACCTATTTACAACGCAAATATTTCTGGAGAAGCACTCCAGGTGCATCCTCTGCAGCTGACTGTGGAACAGTGACACACAGAAAATTAGAATAAAAGATTCTTCAGATGTGAGCCAGCAGACTATAGGATAGCAGTAGGAAGCTAAGAGGAAGCAATGCAGTTGAATCCACTGCAGAACAATTCAACTACTTAAGCAGGAGATGCACAGAGTCTGTGTGGATGTGCATCACTTCCAATAAATAACCAACACCCTCCCCTAAAGCTCCCAAGAAGAAATGATTCTGCACCAACAGCCAGCGTGTCACTAACCTTCACACTCCCGCTCCCCAGGTGGAGCCAACGTTTTGTTTTCTCCACTTCTCTGTCCTGTCTGTTTACATTTGAAGTCCCTCAGAGCAGAGATGTGTTCTGATGACTCCAAAGAGCTTAGCCAAGAGTGTCCCTTTCTTTTACTGAGGCAAAAATAAAGTGGAAATACGCATTAATTGGAAGAAAATAATCTACTCCCCAGCTTTAGCTGAGCTTGCACCATGCAAAATCCCTCAGCTAAATCGGGCATTTCCAATTCCAATCAGGCTACAGGCTAATAGTTGCCTTTCAACCCCCTTCAGCTTCAAAGGGAGTTGTCGTGGTTTAACCTCAGTCGGCAACTGAGCACCATGCAGCTGCTTGCTCACTCCCCCCCCACCCCCCACCCCCGGTGGGATGGGGGAGAGAATTGGAAGAGTAGAAGTGAGAAAAACTCGTGGGTTGAGATAAAAACAGTTTAATAATGGAAATAAAATAATAATAGCAATAATAATGATGATGATGATGTAATAATAATAATAATAATAATACACAAAGCAAGTGGTGCACAATGCAATTGCTCACCACCTGCCGACCGATGCCCAGCCAGTCCCCGAGCAGCGGCCCCCCCGGCCAGCTTTCCCCAGTTTATGTACTGAGCATGACGCCACATGGTATGGAATGTCCCTTTGGCCAGTTTGGCTGTGCCCCCTCCCAGCTTCTTGTGCACCTCCAGCCTTCTCAGTCGGTAGAGCATGGGAAGCTGAGAAGTCCTTGGCTAGTGTAAGCATTACCTGGCAACAACTAAAACATCGGTGTGTTATCAACATTGTTCTCACCCTAAATCCCAAACACAGCACTGTACCAGCTACTAGGAAGGAAATTAACTCTATCCCTGCCAAAACCAGGACAGGAGTCTACTTCTATTAAGGAGAATCAGGGAACTGTAAAGGATGCTCAAAATTTAGGATCAACGTTGTCAAACTTGGGATCCCCTAGAGAGGGGTACTTTTAAGAAGTCCTGAGCCCCCGTCCCCTGCTACCCATAACTACTGGGTATTCAGCAACTCTCAAATCAGAATATTTCAGCTATTGCCTACATAAAGAGTTAAGTATCAAGTAACAAAAAAAGTTAACCCATGCTAATTTTATTGGGCGTAACTAAACTAAAAGACATGCTGTTTTCAATTTTTGGCAACATATCCTAACCACTGCTCTTTCTGTTACCTTTCAGGCTAGGTAGGGAGTGATCACACAGCACTAACAGCAATCCCTGCCTCTCTGTCACGGTAACTCTAATGGTCTTTCACAAGGCCAACGGAATAATCATACTAAGTGCACTGTAATACCAAGGTGTCAATTATCGACGTTCCATGGAAATGACAGTCATTAATGAAGCCGCACTTTGTCAAGAAATACTGAATTAAAACTCTTTTCTGCCAACATTACATAAATATGGCTGGCTAAAACCCACTGAATTAGCTCAAATTAGGTTTCATACAGCTTGAGGATTTTTTTCATTCAAGTTATTTAAAAGCAGAAGAAAAAATCACAGTGGATAAGTTATCAGAACAATATACAGTAGCATTAGAATTAGAATATACAGATATATGTAAAATAGATGCATCCTACATTTGTGGCAGAAGAGGAAAAGACTCTGCAGCATTGTTTTGGAAAGACGAAAAGGGAAGAAGCTGGGAGTCGGGAAGATGGTAAAAAGGCTACAGTAAAACTGGAGTTGAAAAAACCCAAATATACATGTTATCCATTAACACTGTATCTTATCAAATTCACAGAATAGAAACCTTCACAAAGTATTAGGCACTTACCTGCACAGAAATGGACACCATCACTCATTTCCACCCCATTTCTATGCAGACCAGTGATGCTATGCCAACGTGACAGCACTGAGGGGGCCCCAGCAGTAGAGAACTTCTGAGGGCGGTTAGGAAGGAACGCAGACAGAAGCTGCAAGAAAAGTAGTGGGAAGAGTTTAAAGGTCTCTGCAAGGTCACTGATCTGCCAGATAATCACATAAAACTACAGAGGGATGGATTAAAGAAGCAGAGAAAAAAAATAACAACCCAAGAACTATGAACAGTTTGAAAGATGAAGGTAAAATAGGATTTAAATCAAAACGCAGAAATAAATTTGGCACCTGAGACAAGAAAGTCAAAGCTGGTGTGAAAGAAAGGAGTGCAAGAGGTTAAGTGTAGCTGCCCATCAGTCAGTATCAACCCAGGCAAGCCACAGGGACAGTAACAACTGGGAACTGTGCCCTCCAGCCACGGCACGCTGCATGCGAGTGGAGCATCTGTAAACAGATCCCTGCAAATTATGTCTATTAATTTTGCAATTGTTACCATAATACCATTGAATGAAATAGCCTCTATTTTACATAAAATAACAATTTGATTTTAGCAGGATCATTTTCCTCTATGTAAAAAATCTTATTAAAGAAGAAAATTATTTGTTCTTTGCGTTCACTGAGAACAAGACAAAAAGAAATCAACTTAATTTGCACCAAAGGTTTAAATAAAACCTAAGGATGAAGGATGATGGCGACACATGGAAACTAAGAGGCTGTAAATCTTTGTGTGTGAGCGGGCATTTCTTTCTCGGTATCAGACTAGAGAAACATCTATAAGGGATGGCTTGAGGCCATGTAAGTTGCATCAGGGTGAGGAACCACTGCGAGATCCATGGTTCCCGCATTTAGCTGGCAAAACTTCACAAAGACATGCGTTCATTCCCTAGCCTTTTAAATTATTCAATACATGACTGAGGGTTCATGCAAAAGGGGCTGTTGGCTTAATGAAGACTAAAGCTGGTGTATGTTGAGGGCAAGATTCACAGTCACTATTCTCCTGAATCAAAACGACTACCATCTCTTGTGCTCTGATTTTCTGGTGAGCAGGAAGGATGACAGCTGTACATCTTTGGATGATGGAGTCCAGCATCCCCCTGCAAATGGGAATGGAGCAGGTACAGGAGGCAGCTTCTGTGCTTTGCTACACCCATCGGGTCTCCCCCTTGACTGCCACTGGCTTTCGCCAGGATGGCAAGGACACTGCTCTCTCTGTCACGGTTTTTGCTGAGGCAAGAGATGTGCCCTGCTTGGAACAGGGACTCCTTCTCTTTGGGGTCCGAGAGCCAACACTCACTGTCTGCCACTTCTGAGGGAAACAGCCTTTACGCTGCCAGGACACGGGCCCATGGAGCTCCGCTCTGGCTCTAAAACCTCCCTGGCAAGCCGAGGCCCCAACCCCGCCGGCAGGGCCGGGCCGGGCCAGGCCGCAGCCGTCCGCCTCTGCCGGGGCCCAAGCGCGGCGGGCCCGGCCGCCGGCGGGAGGCGGTGCCCCGCGGGCCTCGGCACGGCGGGCGCTGAGGTGAGGCGAGGCGAGGAGAGGCGGTCCGCGGCCGCCCCCCGGCGGCGGGCGGCCCCGCAGCCAGCAGAGGGCAGGGCCGGCCGCCCCGCTCCTCCCGGCGCGCCTCGCCTCGCCGCAGCGACATCCGCCGCCGGCGGGAAGGGGCCGGCGCCGGGGCCGGTGTTGGCGCCGCGGTCCACCCCGTCTCGCTGCCAGGGGCCGCGGGCCCTGCCGCCGGCCGCAGGATGCCGCTGGGGCTGAAGCCCACCTGCAGCGTGTGCCGCAGCACGTCCTCCTCCATGTGGAAGAAGGGCGGACAGGGCGAGATCCTGTGTAACAACTGCACGGCCCGCTCCGCGCCGCCCGGGCCCGCCGCCTTCGCCACCACCTCGGCCGCCGCCCAGCACAGCAACGGCGGAGGCGGCGGCGGGAAGCAGGTGAGCCCGGCGGCGCCGAGCCCCCAGCTCCGCGCCCGGCCCCGCCGCCTCGCCCAGACCGGGTCTCGACGGGGCGGGCAGGGATGGGCTTGCCGTACCCCTCCCGTCCGGGGCAGCGTCCTTCCGTGTATTTATTCGGCGATTCCCCCCCTCCCCTAGAGTAAGCAGGAGATCCACCGGCGGTCTGCGCGGCTGAGGAACACCAAGTACAAGTCAGCGCCCGCCGCGGAGAAGAAGGTTTCCACGAAGGGCAAGGGGAGGAGGCACATCTTTAAGTTAAAAAACGTAAGGTGGTGTGTGGCTTTTTGCGGCTGGGATGGGAAGTGGCGGGCTGCAGGGCCCCGGCGGGCTCGGGCTGCCCTGTGCCGGGGCGGGGCAGACCTGGAGCCCTGTCTCGTCCCCTGAAGAAACGCCTCCCCTCGGCGGGCCCACGGGCCGCGGCCGGCCCGGCCCCCGCCGGGCTCACCTTGCCGGCGCGTTGGACCCCAGCGCGGAGTTTTGCAGCTCCTGTCGCAAAATCAGACTGAAAGCTGGGTAGGAAGTGGTTGTAATCAATGTCGGAGTCGGTCTGTTCCTCAGTAGTATGGGCACGGCTGCCTGCGTGATTCACCGGTCCGCACAGCAGCCCGTCCTTCATTTCTTGAGGGAAGGAGTTTTGTGTAAATAGAAACCAGTCATGTGAATTTAATACTTACCTTTCCACTTAAAATCCTGAGAATGAAAATGTTAACTTACTGTTTTCAATTTAAAGTACAAATGTTTGAAATGTTTGTACCCGGTTTCTGGTGTTTAGTAATTTTCTAAGAAGATAATGTATCAGTATGTTGTCTAAAAGGAAAAAAAAAACAACCTGGAATTATATTACATGGTTGGTTTGTTTTAATGCTTTTGATTTTCCATTTCTGTGTTCTTTTCTTAGCCCATCAAGGCTCCTGAGTCTGTATCCACTATAATTACGGCAGAATCAATCTTTTATAAGGTATGGTTTATGCAAGTTTGTTTGCAAAAAAGGTCTTGCTGTTTCTATTTCCAATCTCAAAAATTACCGCAGACGGTGAAAGCACTAGGGATGTATTCACAGAAACTGTTCTTTCTTGCCTAGCACTTGGGCAGGATTTTGCTCTGCCTTATGACATTATGTCATTGCCATTAAGTCTTGCAAGATAGTTTACATAGTTGTCATTGTCCCATTTTTTTCTTCCAAGAAAAAGATGCATCTGGTTTCCTTAGTAATTATTGCAGTTGAGGTTTTTAAACTTTCAACTTTCACCTTGCAGAGGTCAAGCAAAAGTGACTATAGATGATTATTTAAATTTGTGTGGTTTCCTACCTTAGGCACAGAGAGTATTACTGCCTGTAGAGGGGATGGGTTGTGCTGCCCTAACATCTAAACTGGCTCCCGTTTCAGTGCTGGGTGCAAGCAGTCTCGAACACCTTGGGAACAAGATCTGTTGACTATTGCAATGAAAGCAGAAGCTAGCCTTCTCACATTCATGTGTGAGAGCATTTTTACCAGCATGCCAAGGTGTTAGTGTTTTCTAGTTTTGTTTAGTTTTAGTTCTGAAATTTGCTTTTGTTTCCCGGTAATACAAACAAACCATTTGAAATGTCTTTTCCCCCAAAGAAAAGGTCAGGATAGCCACTGGGAGACTGCACAGCCAGAGGAGAAGTGGTAGACTGAGCTTCTGTATGCTCTCTAGAGACCTTCGTGTCTTGCATCCCAGATGACTCTTTTTGCTGTTGACTAGTTCAGAAGAGAATTGATGTCTTTTCTTGCGTGTTTTTGGTTTTTTTTTTTCAGAAATTCCTAAGAATTATGTCAAAAGTTTTATTTAACCTGATCTCTTTATGCAAAATATTTCTATTTTGATACTTTGCTGTGTTGTTGAGAAGGGGATTGTTTGGGGGTTTTGAGGTCTTTTAAACCTGTTTTAAAAACAAAACCCTCCTGGATGATGCTTGGCAAACTCTCATACTGATAGTGCAGGCACTGCATTGTGCTGTGCGACGCTGTTATAACATGAAGTGAGTTGCCTTTGCTGCGCAGCCTCACACATTACAGAGCAACCTGGAAGGTGGCAGGAGGTGGATCTGTGGTTTGGGACTCCTTTGCATTCAGCTGAGTGAACTTCTTCATACACAGAAAGCTGCTTTCCCTGCACACACAGGGAAATTACTACAGTTACTTTTTCTAGAAGGTGGTGTTGCACTCTCCTACTTCTGACAGAATGAGACCATCTCCGCTCTGCAGAGAGGAGGCGCGTAGCCTCAGACTCCTAGACATGTGGTGATTGTGCACAAGCAGTGCTGATGACTGCTTAGGTGAGACAGTACTCTATCTTACACCACCGTTCTTTTGCGTGTGGCTGAATTAAGGCTGTCTTTCAAGATTGGGGTAATTTGGGATAATTTAAGATACTGATACTTAAGATATGAATCAGAATCACAGAGTGAAGCTTCTAAAATCAGATTGTTTGATGTAATTATCGTTTGTATGTCTTCTAGGGTGTATACTATCAAATTGGAGATGTTGTTTCAGTGGTTGATGAGCAGGATGGAAAAACATACTATGCTCAGATCCGTGGGTTTATTCAGGACCAATACTGTGAAAAGAGTGCTGCACTAACCTGGCTCATTCCTACGCAAGCCAGCCCCAAAGATTGTTTTGACCCAGCATCCTATATCATAGGTAATCTTTAAGACTTCGTTTTATACAACTACATATATGAGCCTAGACTGATGCAGAGTTGTATTTTTTTAAATGAACTTTTTAGTTTGTCAAGATAATTTATGCAATTTCCACATTTTAGACCCTAATCCTGTAAGCATCTCGTTTACTTCAATAACCTTTTGTTTTTATCTTATGTATATAATATGATTAGCACTACCGCAGTGAGTGCGATTATCTGAGTACTTGTGCTCATGGGCACAGTTATAGTCTTGCAACTTTAAAGATCAAATTATTATTCCATAGATAGAATCAAAGTTATTACAGTATAAATCTGATATACCAGTCCACGCTGTTTCTTTTAAAGTGACCTGAATTAGCTGATCTTCATCTTGGGTACTTAAAATACATAGCATGCAAGCGCTGGCATAGAGAGTGTTCTGCTACTGATCATAAAATTATTAATAATTCAGAAAAGTCCTTTTGACAGGCAGGCCACAAATAGTATCTATTTAAAATATATTAACTAAAATACTTCACTCAAATAACTGAATGCTTCAAAGGGGGCGTTGGGGGGGCAGAAATCAGCCCAGCAAAAATAAAGGTAGAGGTTTCTTGCCTAGTATTTGAGGCTACTTCGCCAGGAAAGTCATTGATTGAAAAGTCACATTCTCTAAGGGATGTTGGCTGTTGTTGCATATTTTTAAGTCCTGCATACTCCCAATTTTATGCCTTTAAATTTTGTCTTTGAAGATTGTTTATTTTTTTTCTAGGACCAGAAGAAGATCTCCCAAGGAAAATGGAATATTTAGAATTTGTTTGTCATGCACCTTCGGAATATTTCAAATCTCGATCATCTCCCTTCCCTACTGTTCCTACAAGACCAGAGAAGGGCTATATATGGACTCATGTGGGACCTACTCCTGCAATCTCCATTAAAGAAACTGTTACCAATAATTTATAATTTTTTAAAGGAATACTTTGGACAAGTTATTTTGGGTGTATTCTCAGGTCTGTGAACCCCATACAAGAAGTTTAAAAAAAACTATAAAATGTTCGTTTTACTTTATGGATTATGGTATTTATTTATTTTAAATTATATCAGATCTTAAAGTGGAAGTTTTCTTTCCATTTGATGCGTCATTTCTGTGCTCTGTTCTTCAGACATTATTGCTCATTTTGGGACAAAACCACAAGTTACGTGTCATCTTCGACTTTGGTGAGCAAATAATTGACTTCTGAAAGCTGCCTTTAGTGTTCTTATTTTCTAACTTATTTTCCAGAAAAGGAGTTAAAAGACGTACTCTTAATCATCCAGCTCTTTATATACTTGTTTAATTTAGTTAACTGTGACTGCAGTTTTTGTTTGCTTCATAAATAATTTAAGCCTACCTTCAAATAAACACTAAACTTGGTCAGTGATGCAGTTAACAGTTTTCTGTTACTCTGGACAGGAGTGATCTACTTAGGTTTTAGTCTGAAGAGAAATCTATCATCCGCAAAGCGGTACTCTATTTAACAGTCACCTTTTAAGGGAATTTTGTTCAACTGAATCTAAAATGTGGGCCTATGTATGTAGCTTCCTGCTAAGCTTTGCTTATATAAGGGTTAAACTTCTTGGAAAGCTGGATACAGATTTAAAAATTAATGTTACTTGGCTTTGCCATCCTGGCATCCTTATGGCAGAAATGTATCTTCATTTCCTGAGCAAGCCAACACTGACCTATGGTTTGAGTTTCACATTGTTACTATTTGGGTGTGTGTTAGCTTGGTCTCTTAAAATTTATTTTAAATTGTTTTTTAAGTCTTTGCAACTAATGATGGTAAGAAAAAAATCCTCAAGTAATTCAAATGAAAAAAATGTTAGCTAAGGGACATAAAGACCAATTTTATATATCGACAGTCTCAGTATACCAATGAAAATATTTAAATAGCAGAATGGGAAAAATGCCACATACTAAAATACCAATGTTAAAGTTTTCTGCGCTAAACTTTTTACAAGCCGGTCAACTCCAAACACTGAGATGTGCTTGTATGGCCTGAATTCCCTGGGGTTAGTGGTTCCTGCCGCCTATGAAGGATAAGAGCTGTAAGTGGCCTTAAATTTACATTTACAGATCTTTTCAGCTTTTTTTTTTTTTTTTTTTTTTTTTTGGACATATGTGACCAAGCACCCAGAAGCCCCAAATCAACGTTAGTATATTGTATGAAAGCCCATGAAAGTTGCACTAGGCTTATGTTTTTAACTTCATGAAAAACTTTGATTTAAGATGAAATATATTTTGAAAGTCTCAAGTATTGACAACTTTTAATACAGTGGGACCCGTGAGAGCAGGAACCAGATATATTTGTTTCAGTCTGCCACCTCAGTTCTGCCCTCTTCAAATAAAAGGAAGAATAGTCAACCTTAACGGAGTAGATGCTAAATTTAAGGGATACTGTCAATAGTTCAAAATGCTCAGAAATTAGCAGTATACTGCTAGAGTTAAATCTTAAGTAACTTCAGTTGCTACATACGTGAGATGTGTGCCCATGTTCAGTGTTGCAGTAATTAATCCCAAGGTGACCTCGCTCCTGACCTTCCTCTCCTTTCTCTCCTTCCACTTCCACTAGATTTCTTTTTTGCTGATTTATCTTTATTAAATTAGCAACCATAAGAAAGTAAAAATAACAACTCTTAAAAGATATTTACAGTAACCAACGTGACTCCTTCCACTCAAATGTTTTCCCTCCTTACTCTGTGGTCCACAAGGTTTTCACCTGGGATCACTGTAAAGTTCCTGTGCTGTCTCGGCATAATCCATGGAGCTTTGCTCTTCTGTGGGCTGACTTTCGAGCTCAGCTGCTTTCTTTGTCAAATCCTTGTAGGAAGAGGGAAGAAAACAATGCTTACATTCAGTTTTGCTTTTTTGAGTTTCTACAATTTACACCAAACAAAAAGTACTTGCTTGCCATTTGCCTCATTTGTCAATAAATTGTAGTATAAAAGGGGCAATTTAGAGAAATACCAATGTATGGTTTATGATTTGAAGTTTGTTTCACAGAATGACCTGCTGATATACAGGTCTCGGCACCTTCCTGTGTCAAACAGCAGGTCATACCGAGGGAGGGAACTGACAGCAGGCTTGCGCTAGGCACATAGTTTGAAAGTTTAAGCAAAAGAAAAGAGTTTGGAGCAAGATAATGTCTTACTCCTATGAAAGATAGTATGCCGTATAAGTGTTCTACTTACAGTAGCAAAGAGCAGAGCTCCAGGTAAAGGATATGTAACCTGGGACTTCTGTAAGAAAAAGCAAAGAACTGTGAGCATTGCCACTGTGGAAAGAAAGCCAGAATCGAATAAAAATGTCATCCCTCGCTGCATTTGAATCACCAGCAGCGCTAAATTTAAGAAAGGTGTATTCTGATTAGATTAAAAAAAAAAACGCAAAAAGAACTGCACAATAAAAACAGAACTATCAAATGATGTAGTAGGTAATCTAAAACAAATGTGAATCCACTTCAGTTCTGTTACTTACCTAACTGTGATAGAAGATTATTTGGTTTGGGAAGATGCAAGACTTACTAGTTTTTCTTACAAGACAACCCACAGGAACTTTAAACACCTTTTTAGCTGTCTGGTCTTGCCATTCATTAGGGAATGAAATAGGAGAAAATCACATAGAAAAAGAGCTCTGCATTTAAACATTTTTATTTTGTTTGCTGCAGTGTGATACAAAGCTACTGATATTACCCCTGGCAGATCGAGTGATTACAGGTGCTGTACAGTACAGGCTAACTCATGTCAGTATATCTAATAAGTGCACATCAAGTAAACCACTTACATATGAATTTATAAGGATACAGACAATTGCCCCAATGATGAGCAGAATGCTTGAGGTGTTTGATGTGGTCATGCTTGTCAGGGTTTCCTGAGGACACCAAGCACAGTGAAACTCTTTAGCTGCAGTTGGCCAACACATTTTGAACCCCCAAAAATTGTTGTTAGGGATGGTGATTAATAAACTAACGTCAGTGACATGCATAAAGATAAATCCTGAAATTATTGCAGCTGACTTAAGGTTTTGCTCCTTTTCCTGGTCTGTTAATAAGCTGAATAATTCCATAAAACATATTTAATTGAGTTCTAATTCTGTTTTTGTTAACTTCTTAAACTGACTTCCAGCTGCTGCTACCTTCCTATTGATACTCATCAGTGTTTGCAAGAGAGGCTCTAAGAAAGGAACAGATACATGGTAATATGTTCATGAGAAAAACCCATTTTGAAATACAATGCATTCCACTTACATGTTTTGGCTTCTCTTGCCCTTAGTATAGCAAACCTGTGGACAGAAGAATGAAGCTGGGACAGAGGTTTGTGGGAGAGTGGGATCAGTCCTGGTAGTTTAACAGTTTCCAGCACAGACCGCTCGATTTGATTTTTTTTTTTTACTGTGAGCATTGCTAGTTCTGGAGATGCAAACAGAACTAGTAGAAATTGAGTGACTTGATAAAAGAGATACAAAGCTGTCACTAAAATCGTGACAGCTTAGATTATTTGTTATTACATAATCCATTAATAGTACTTACTTTTGTCTTCAGAGCAAATAAAAACAGTAACAGGGTTGCAAATGCAGTTATTCCTCCAACTTGCATTATAGTCATTGTGTCGTGGGAACTAAGGCATGAGGCAACCTGTCAGTTCAAAATGCTCAGGCAGAATGTAAGCCAGTGAAAGAATAACGCTTAAAAGATTTAATCTAAAATAATTCCAAGTATTATACTTCCAAATACAGTCTAAAAAGACAAAAAATATCTTTTTTTTAGAGAGCTATGGAACAACCTCCCTTAGTAAACACTAAATAATTTTATTTTAGTTTTTGATTATACTGGGAAGTGCTAAAAAATAGTCCAAATGGGCAAGGATTCTCATGGTAAGGTCCCTAAAGAGAGTGGATCCGCAGGCAATGTCTGTTATTAAAGCATTATAACTTTATTTATAGGTATTTGAACAATTGCACTGTCCTGTTTTTTCGTGTCCAGAACATCAACCAGTAACATGGGCAGAATGACTGACTCCAGACAGCTTCTTGTGGACATAGCTGAAAGAATGGGACCTCTGAGAGCGATGTCTCTCTCAGAAAATTTCTCATATTATGAAAACGAAGGGCAAAAGGAGGACGTGCAAAATGGACTCAAGAGCAGAAGGGCTATCACAGGATCCCATGGGGACAGGCTTTGATGCCCTGCAACCAAAGGAGCTGAGCTCACCCATTATTCTCTCTTTTCTTGTTTGGTATCCCCCATGCCAAAATTTTGGTAGCTTTCATTCTTGCATCCATCTTGTGAGTGGATACACTACTACTGAGTTGATGGCCTCGTGTTAAGCTTCAGAGCTTTGTGACCAGCCAACAAACGTTCTCGTTAAGCAATTTTAGTTCTAAAGATGGAACATGTAGCTAAGAGCTGAAATACACCGAGAACATATACTGAGTAATGCATAGAACATGCGGAGTGTGCCCTGATGCATACATTGCAGTTCCGTCTGCCTGCAGGAAGAAAATATCCTTTTTGTCGTCGTGGGAAATCAATATTATCCAAGAATATTTGCCTTGCAGAACAGGAAAAAGTTTCCATGACAGAAATAATGCAGACTTTTTTTTTTAAAACTACTTTTTGACTGAGGAGAATTTTCACTTCTGTATCTATGTAAGAGAAATAAAAGAGCTTGAAAAGGAAAAATCATGGGCTTAAGCAATGTACTTACCTCTCTTAAGGTGTAAGAGGCACTCACTGAAGTAATTTGGCTGGCGATTGTACACAGGATAATAATAGCAATACTCATCCCAGTAAAAAAACAAAAGGAAAAAGCAAACAAAACATTTTTAGTGACTGATAGCTCAACTAAATATAGGAAATAACAAGTAACAGCTTTAATTGCTGAAAGTAAAGCATTCAGATTTCATATGTGTAAAGAGTGTCCACTAAATATTCAATTTTTTATTCAATATATTCTTATATTATTGAAATGGAGTCTTGGTTACACAAAGCCATACTCGTTGAAATGGAGAAATGACTCATTTCAGATATGCTTGTAAATCATATAAGTAATTTTTTCTCAGGTAGTTGTCATATATTTGTAGGCACATGAGAAAAACACTTTGGATGTATATTAAATTATTTTTTACCTCTAACTTGCCTGAGTGAGTATCATTGAAGATTTGGAGATTTGTATTAGAAGGCTGGATCAAGGGGAAAAACACAAGGGCCATGCTTTTCCAGAATTGAATTTATTTAATTTTCCAGGTTTTAATTTATGCCTAAGAGCTTTTGGATAAGCGCTATATTGGCATACCTGTGGGTTTTACATTCTAACAAAGGCTTTTAGTTTAATAGGTAAAGCAAAAGCCGCGCACACAAGCAAAGCAAACCAAGGAATTCATTCCCTACTTCCCATGGGCAGGCAGGTGTTCAGCCATCTCCAGGAAAGCAGGGCTCCATCACGCGTAACGGTTACTTGGGAAGACAAACGCCATCACTCCGAACGTGTCCCCCTTCCTTCTTCTTCCCCCAGCTTTATATGCTGGGCGTGACGTCATATGGTATGGAATATCCCTTTGGTCAGTTGGGGTCAGCTGTCCCAGCTGTGTCCCCTCCCAACTTCTTGTGCACCCCCAGCCTGCTCGCTGGTGGGGTGGGGTGAGAAGCAGGAAAGGCCTTGACTCTGTGTCAGCCCTGCTCAGCAGTAACGAAAACATCCCTGTGTTATCAACACTGTTTCCAGCACAAATCCAAAAACATAGCCCCATACTAGCTACCGTGAAGATAATTAACTCTACCCCAGCCAAAACCAACACAACCACCATAGACCATTTCAACTTGAAGGACTGGCTGAGGGACAATGAAAATCCTAACAAGCAGTAAGTAGAACTTTATGGTTTTCAGCACACAGGGCTAGGTATATATCTATTTACTACCCTCACATTGCAATTCCAGCCTTCAATGAAGAAAAAGGAGCATGGAAGATGTGAATAGAAAGTGGTAAGAAATGAGACTAATTTCCTTCTCATGCCATAATCCTACCAACCAAGAAACCCAAAAGATGCAGGAAGAGAAGTAGCAAAATACCAACCTGAGCCACTCTGGTAGAGGTTCCAGGTGGTACTGTTAATAACCGCTCAGTTCGTAACATTTATCTGAACCAGCAGTTTGGTGCATCATTTCTGTGTACTTTCGTAAGCGAAAGCCAGCAATAGTTCTCCAGTTGCTGTAATACTCTGGTCCTGCGAAAACAGAAAGCAGTAGTTACAGCATTGTACAAGACTGCAAAATACATGTTTCAGCATGTCCATTGAGCACAACAGGATTGTCAGAGTGTTGATGAATAAAGATGGCCCCCCTGTTTGTGCTCATTGCTGTTTCCCTTAGCTTTCTTTGCATGCTCCTCAAACCCAGGTCTCTTTACATCCACAGTTCCCAGAGGGCCAAGAACACAAAGTGATGAAACGAAAATCAAAGATGATTGGTGAACAGTAACAGACAAGTAGCGGTGCTGAACAGTAACAGTTTTATACTGGTGATGGTATATAGGGTGATTTATGCTGCCTAGATTTCAAGTCTGTGCCTGTGATCGTCTCTGATGCTTTCTGGAGCCTGTGTGCTGAAGATGAGAAGGTTTATGCAAAGTGAGTGACCTTCCCTTCCTTCCACATTGAAAATGTCCATTTAATAGATTTGGTGATTAGTCTTATTTCCCCTACATTGCTGAAAAAGCAAGTAAAAGGAAAATAGCAATTGCCTACTTAAGGTCGACAGGCATTCTCTGCTTGTGTTACATCTCCGCTAGTAAATACAGACAGTTCGTATGTCACACAAACCTGCAAAAGAACACAGAAGCTTTCCCAGGAGCTGTTAATCTGCTGTGCCTGAGGTCAGGTAGTCATTGCAGCAGTCCATATTGCTCAATGCATGCAAAGCAAGCAGGCTCCCATTGCGTTTGGGGTATAAAGCGGCCCTTCTTATTTTCCCTTTTTTAACCTGTTAGCCTCATCTGCCAACTACTTGGAAATTGAAACTAATTTCCAAAATTGTGGGCATCCACATACAGAATTTTCCAGTTATCTCTCCTCAAGGAGTCAGGACATGGCAGAGTGAAAATGTCATTTAGTGGGTTTACAGAGGAATGGCTTTTTTTTGCATCCTGCATATGGAGGTAAAATCCCAGATCTTCCCTCTCTGGTGTTTTGGTGAGGTGCTCCTTCCACCAAGATCTTGCTGGTTGATACCCACCCTTCACACTGGTCATCGTTCTGCACTGGGTTGTTTTGTCCATGTATTTCCCACCTTCCAAAATGTCACAAAACAATTAGTGACTATTAACTTCAAAACAAGAATTGACTGAAGACAGCGTAATGAATGGCCAAGGGAAAGCTTTGTCAACATTTCTCAAGAAACAAGGCCTTTATCTGTGAGATTTTGGTGATTTCCGTGCACCTATCAGTTCAGTGCTGGATGCAAAAGCTAGCCATAAAATCTAAGTACACAAAGTGCACAAAGTCTAAGTGCACAAAGTAGTCATGGTGTAAGTGTTTAAAAATTAAATACACATTCAACAGAACATCAGCAAAGATTATAAACAAATATCAGGTGGTAAAGTTTATTGGAAAATTCACCTTTGTTCATCTCTTGCTTATAAGCAAGGGTGGGGCAGTAGTATGGTGTGTAAAACAAAGCAAGTCTTTCCCTTTCTATTTATCTACATTAAATTTAATTTGCCAGGTGCAGTCAGCAAGTTTTCTGAAGGTCTTCTGTACTGTTTTTTTACCAACCTTTGTTTTTACAGGCCTGAAAAGCTTACTCATTAGGGGTTTTTTTGTTGTTGCTGTTTCACTCTTCACTCCCTGTCAAGATGTCGTGGTTTAACCTCAGCTGGCAACTAAGCACCACACAGCTGCTCACTCCTTCCCCCCCCCCACCCCAGTGGGATGGGGGAGAGAATCGGAAGAGTAAAAGTGAGAAAACCCGTGGGTTGAGATAAAGACAGTTTAATAGGTAAAGCAAAAGCCACGCACACAAGCAAAGCAAAACAAGGAATTCATTCCCTACTTCCCATGGGCAGGCAGGTGTTCAGCCATCTCCAGGAAAGCAGGGCTCCATCACGTGTAACGGTTACTTGGGAAGACAAACGCCATCACTCCGAACGTCCCCCCCTTCCTTCTTCTTCCCCCAGCTTTATATACTGAGCATGACGTCACATGGTATGGAATGTCCCTTTGGCCAGTTTGGGTCAGCTGTCCTGGCTGTGCCCCCTCCCAGCTTCTTGTGCACCTCCAGCCTTCTCAGTCGGTAGAGCATGGGAAGCTGAAAAGTCCTTGACTAGTGTAAGCACTACTTAGCAACAACTAAAACATGGGTGTGTTATCAACATTGTTCTCACCCTAAATCCAACACACAGCACTGTACCAGCTACTAGGAAGGAAATTAACTCTATCCCTGCTGAAACCAGGACACAAGATCATTTATGAATATGTTAAACACCACAGGCAATGGAAGAAGATCCTTGCAGGACTCATCGATGGCTTTCCACCACTTTCAGAGTTAATCATTCACTCAAACTCTTTGTTTTTTCCATCTTTTAAACATTTA
Source organism: Aptenodytes patagonicus (assembly GCF_965638725.1). Classification (NCBI taxonomy): domain Eukaryota; kingdom Metazoa; phylum Chordata; class Aves; order Sphenisciformes; family Spheniscidae; genus Aptenodytes; species Aptenodytes patagonicus. Next base: position 145,746,557 of record NC_134950.1, on the reverse strand, counting down.
TTCATGCCAGAACTGTCCCTCTTATCCAATGGCTGCTTTGTTTGTATAAGAGTCTTTGGTGAAGCTCTTTCTCAAAAGTTTTTTGGAAGTCTAGCAAAATACAGCAATCAGATTTTCCTTGTCCACAGGTCTGTTGAGGTCTTAAAAAAATGCCAGTAACTTTGTGAGGCAGAATTCCTCTTTCCAAAAACCTATGCTAGCTCTCCCCCAATATATACTACCTGTTAATGTGCCTGTCCTTTTGGTACTTTCTACTAATTTGTCCATGCAAATACTGAGCTGTAGTACCCCAAGTCTTCTCTGGGAATAGCTTAATAAGTGGGCATCATATTTGCCATGCTGCCACCCACCTGGCTTTAAGTGAGATATTGCATTATTACATTGGTAGGTTCCTTCAGCACTGCTGACTGAATACCGTCACGTATTCAGGTGACTTACTGCTGCTCATTTTGCCTATTTCTTCCATAACATCTTCTACCAGAGCCTGTGATGAGTCCCCCGTAAGGATATGTGGAGTGTGAGACTGTTTATTCTTTGAAGTAAAATTGTCTGACCAAAGGCTTTGCAAAATTGGGGTGATGAGGAAAAAGAGAACAAGCTTGTAGACAGAAATCCTGATGGGGCTGGTCAGTACACTTGTCCAGCTGAGCCGTGTGCCTGGTCACTGCAGCCTGTCCTCTCACCTTATATCTTCTTATTAAATCTTTTATTAACTATCTCTCTGTGTAATCTCACTCTACGCCATGCGTGTGGGTGCTGTACGGACTATGCCAGCTATTGGTGACACCTGTGTGCGCGTGAGTGGAATCTGGTGACAGCTACTGGAGTCAGGCTGGGGGTGTGGGCGCCCCGGCCTGTGGTGCCAGCTGATGGAGCCAGTGGGGGGTCTTCAACTCCCAGCCACTGGCGTGGGAATGGTGTTTGTTCCCAAAACTAGCTACTGGGGGGAGTGGCGTGAGTGAGGGGCTCAGCACCAGCGGCTGGAGTGGGACTATGGGTCACGGCCCATGTGCCTGGTGTCGGCTGCTGGGGGGGACGTGTGTCTGTATCGTCCCCAGATCTGGTGTGCATGGGGTGTGCATGTGCATTCATTGGCAAACCTAAAGCTGGAGCAGCCGGCAAGTTGGGGGGCCTCAGGTCTGGGACAGGGTATCAGTTGGGAGGGGGTCGGTGCTGGTACGCCCAGAGGATCATGTAAATGTGGGGAGCATGAGGGATGAGTGTGTGAGTGCTGTGTGTTTTGTTAGCAAGCACCAAGCTGGGCCAGACGGTGTGTCAAGGACCCGTGGGCAGGTAAGGGGGCCCAGGATCCAGGCAGGGGTGCTGGTCGGGCAGAGGGGCCATGCCGGTACTCAAGGGATGTGCAAATGTGCATGTGCTTGTGAACCTGGAGAGTGTTGTGTGTGCCTGCGCTAGTGACCTGTCTCTGCCAGCCCCAGGGGAGGAAGGGACTTGACTGTCCATGTTTGTTTCATGTGAGTCCTGCATCCAGGTGCTGTTGAAGGCAGCGCCTTGTCTGTGGCGGTGTGTGTGAGTGGTCACGTCAGTGTCCTCTGTGTGTGTGTGTCTGGGGGGGGCGTCCGTGTCCACGTGTGTATCCGTGTATTTCTGTGATCTGTGCTCAGCTTCGCTGTGGGTTGAACCTGCAAACGGGATAGCGACTGCCATGTCCTTCAGCCTGGGCAGAGGCCCCGGGTCCCCCAGTCCCTGGGCTGGGCTCCAGCTGCCAGGCCAGAGAGGTCCTGGGCCAGAGTGGCTGGAGAAGGCAGCCGAGCTCCTTACAACACTTTTTACGCACTGTCATAGGGAACAAACTCAGTCTATTAAGCACAGGTCGCAATAGGCAAGGATGGTTGGAAATACCCAAAGTGGGTGGGAATTTAACAATTTTCCATCTAGAGAAAGGTGCTTTATATGTGCCAGCACCTGGCTTTCTCAGCCGACCTGCCAAGGTCTAGGGAAGTAGCAGCAATGACTCAATTATCCCTTCATTAGGGAGGCCTGCCACAGGGGTTTGGTTGAGCATTAATATCAAGATCAACCCCACTACGGGACGGACGGAGATCCAGGGCGTGTTTCTGAATATGGCAGGGACTATGTTTTTAATTGATACTGGATCATTGCTTACCTTAACTAGTGAACCACCACATCAGAAAAAGAAACAAATAACATTTTCAGGGGTAGGAGGGGCTGAGGGATATGGGTGGCAAGAATTTGACCAGCTCACACTTGAGGATGAAGACAAATCTATTAAATTAACTAATTGTCAGCGGGTAAAAGGAGTCCCTTACAACATATAAGGTTGCCTGTCTTTAATCGGGTTTTGTGTAGATATGTGCAATAGGAAATGATGGATTCAGCATGAAATGAACACCCCTTTTGTGGTACAGGGTACAGGATGGGCAGGAGGAGCCATTAAAGGGATCAAGCCGGGGTTATTCCTCCCGGGTTTGAATATCATATATGTTGGGCTACCGAGTCCTTGGATGGGGCAGGAGGGTGCAGATTAAAAATAGAACCAACAGAAACTGAAGGACCATGGCCCCCTCCCCCAGAACAATACCCAATCCCAAAGGAAGTAAGGGAAGATGTACAGATCGTCATCTGGATATTACATGATCAAGGCGACATCAAAAAGGGCACTTCACACACCAACGCGCCAGTGTGGCCAGTTAGAAAACCAAACGGGACTTGGCACCTTACTACTGACTATCATGCAGTGAATCAGGTCACACCTGCCTTTATCCCCTCTGGTAGCCTGCCTCCCCGAAATTAATGCAAAGGTGCCACACAGGTACAAGTGGTTTTTAGTATTGGACTTTTCCAATGGGTTTTGGTCTATCCAGTCGAAGGAGCGGGGACACCCAAAGGAAAACTGCATTCACTTGGGAATCAGAACAGTATTTTTGGACACAATTACCTCAAGGCTTTCATAACTCCCTGTCCATTTTCCGTCAGAAATTAAAGGAAGTGCTAAAAGCATTGAACACCAAGGACAAATGGTGGGCCCAATATGTTGATGCTATTTTAATTATGACAGAAACAAGAGAAGCATGTTTGGAACGTACTAAACAAGTTCTTGAAGTTGTAGAGAAGATGGGTCTTAAACTAAATGGCACCAAAGCACAGCCTGTTACACAGAGGTGGAATAGCTAGGTACCAAGATAAGTCCTATTGGGTGGGGAATTACCTCTGCTGAGGTAATTACTCACGCATTTAACCCCTGCTATTGATAGGAAAACTTTGCAGAGATTTTTAGAGTTTGTAGGTTTGTGTAAGGAATTGATACCAGATTACAGTGCTATAGCAAATCACCTGCAAAATTTGCTGTGAAGTACAGGAAACTGGCAGTGGGGAAAGGAGGAGGCCAACACTTGCAATAAAATTATTACACCTATAAGGGAGTCAGAAGAATTAGGAAGCACCATCAGTGGAGCCTACATGATATAAGAAATAGCCTTGGAGTATGCGAGTTGCTGCCTTTTCAGTGTAGAGCATGGTGGTCATGGCCAGAACTATTTACCACAAAGGGAATTAATCAAGCCAAAGAGGTTAAATGACAAAAATGGGACTTTTCCATCTCTTTATGGGATGCCAGGAATAGAATTTTTGGGGTGTGGAAAAAATAGCAGATGCATCTGCACATGCAAATCACCTCCAAGCGGAGGTGGGGCTGTTAACAAAAGGGGGATTAGCCTCCAAACAAGTATTGAAATCTATGGACATGTTCATGGCAACTCTGGGAATTGAATCAATTAGAGTCACAAAAGAATCCATGCAGTCTATCTGTATGACCCTAGATAATATAACATAGGATACTGCATGTATACAGGTACAATTAGCCCTTAATTAACATCTTTTGCATATTACACGAGACATCACTTTATATCTGTGGCCACTAGGAATATGGGGTCACAACTTGCCATGCAACATAAAATCCCAATGGGCTTTTAGGGATACATAGACTGCTTTCTGGGAAGGATGTTCAAAGGGGATTTGCCAGTTTTGAGTAAAGGGGATGGGAAACGAGACGTGGACCAATGCGCAACTTTAACAAACAGGGTTGGGGGTTAGTGCGTATGGGGTTGGGTAATACATGGAGAGATATGGGAAATCTATACACCAAGTGGATCACAATTCATAATAAAAACCCCTCAGAATCAGGCTCAAGTAAATCTGGGTAGGGGTGGGCAATTTGTGGGAGGAGTGGCCCTTACAAGGACTTGAACTTTCCTGTGCCAAAACAATACATGCTGGAGAATTGTTTACGTTTGGGCAATGGCTTTGTTGGGAGGGGACTGCTACCCTCCTCTGGGAAAACATGACTATTATGCAAATGCAACTGATAAATAAGTGTGTGGCTCCTTGGGCTCCTTCTAAAATGTGGCTAGGGTTCCCCTCTTGCTGCTGTGCCTGAGCTACTTTGCAATGCCACATGACAATCATCTCATTCACCCTGGCAAAGTCTGGATGAACACAAAAACCAGGAGCTGGCCCCTACGTTTTAGACTTAGCTGTAGGTATCCAGTCCTAGCCTCGCTTTGAGGTAGTGCAGCCTTCAGCTTCAGGTAATGCAATCTTCAACTTTACAATGAATATTATACAAGAAGCAAAGATCACATTTATTGTGGTTGGTGATACATTGTATATGATGATTAACAAAGGCCTTAATGGCCTTCCAGAACTGAGAACAAAAATATTAATAAATGTAGTACTGTAGTTTCAACTGCTCTTTACAGATATTGTATTAGAAAGATCAGACAAATAAATTTTAATCTATTACCACACAGATAGAATTAGCTAACATCTCTTAGCTAACAGAGTACATCTCTCCAAAATTGTGAAAGACGAACGTGATGTCCCAAGCAGAAATACTTTTACACTAGTTCATAGTTGTTAATAGTTATTTTTGTATGCTCCCCGCATACATCTTGTGATCATTGGCAAGAGAATTTTGTTCTTCTTCTGACTTCTTTTTCGATAACTTCAGTCTCCCCAGTGTCAATAACAACTTCTTCATGGACAACATCTCTAGGTGATTCATGCATCTTGATGAAACGCTGAAGTACTTCGATGTCTGTTTAATGAAACAGAAGTATAATTGGATTCTAGCTGTGGATAGAAAGGTTGTTTTTATCTGAAAACATCAAGATTATACTGTGCTGGGCATTGCCCCTCTAGCTGACTCAGAACAGTAAACCCAGGCATCTGTTTGCTTATGTATGGCAATTTGGGCTCCTTCAAAATCTTCTGAACTCTTTCATTTAGAGAGAACACAGCAGGAGTGTTCCTCTTTTCTCAGGAAGCACTTTAGTTTTTCTTTAGGGGCAAAGCCACTTTCAGAAGTTCCTGCTGCCCTCCTACACAATCTGTGTTCATGGTCCTTGTGTCCACTTCTTTCCTGAAGATCATCACCTCTCTGCCTTTGTCAATGTAATGTGCCTTGCTGTAAACCGGCTCTGTTAACTGATCCAAGTTCAAAACACAGACACACAATTTTTTTTCTTAACACAAATTTTTCTCTCAGGGGCATCAGTAGGAATGTTTATTTTTGTCTTCAGAAGGTCAAATTCAGATAATCCTTTTGAATGTATGTAGTATCCTATACAACCAATGATCCCTTTTTTCTGATAAGACCACATTTGGATAAAATCACACTGTAAGGCTGCTTGTGGCAATGGATCTGAAATATGTAAGCAGGATTTGGGAACCTCTTCTCTCTCAAACCTAGATTTCAGTAGGCCATTAAGAATTAAAGCAAAGATACCCTGTCCTGTTAATCAGCATGCCTTTCTCGAGAGTATCTATTTCCCAAATTACGGGAATCCGCATATGGAATTTTTCAGTTACCTCTCCTCAAGGAGTCAGGACATGGCAGAGTGAAAATGTCGTTTTGCTTGTTTAGAGAGGAACGGGGGTTTTTTGCATCCTGCATACGTAAGTAGAATGTCAGGAGATCTTCCCTTTTTGGTCTTTCGGTGAGGTGCTTCTTCCGCCAGGATCTTGCTGACTCATCTTCTGCCTGACTGATCGTCGTTATGTGCCGGGTTGTTTTTTCCACGTATTTCCCACCTTCCAAAATGCCACAAAACAATTAGTGACTGTTAACTTCAAAATGAGAATCGACAGAAGACAGCATAATGAATGGCCAAGGGAAAGCTTCGTCAATATTTCTCAAGAAACAAGGCCTTTATGTGTGAGATCTTGGTGGTCTCTGTGCACCTATCAGTTCAGTGCTGGATGCATAAGCTAGCTGTAAAGTCTGACTGCACAAAGTAGTCATGGCGTAAGCATTTGAAAATTAAATACACATTCGACAGAACATCAGCAAAGGTTATAAGCAAATATCAGATAGTAAAGCTTATTGAAAAACTTACCTATGTTCATCTTTTGCATACAGCCAAGAGTGGGATGGTCGTACGGTGTGTGAGAGAAATCAAGCGTTTTGTGTCAGGAGGATCAATAGTTTTTCATGGTGCTGATCCCAATAACTTCTGTTTCACTCTTAGATCTTTGTTTCTAAACTGCTTAGTAATAGACCGCTGCTAGGCAAGATAAAAGATTTGTCCCCCTTTCTTCTTCATGAGAAGCTGATCACAAACTCTTGAGGAAATGGAAGTAGATGCTGCATTTATTGTTGGCCAAAACAAAACCAAAAGCAACTGCTTCATACCTACAGAGTTTGCAGAGCCTGACTGGCTTAATTGCTCCCTTGGTGAGGTGAGTGGAAATGGTATGTTGAAACTTATCGTCTCGATATAAGGCTATAAATAGAAACAAGCACTGTGGGATAATGACAAGAACGTTTATTGCAATGTACTTCCTCCATAGGCTTTCAGTCAAGCTTAACCTGTTTGTAACCACCTACAGCTCACCCTCAATAAGTTGAGACTGTCAGAAAAGGAACTGACGAGTTCACCGCAGCTTTTAGTGACCAACAATACTTTTGACCAACTCACTGCAGTACTTGGAGGTAGAAACAAGTAACAATGTTTCCTGTAGAAAATCAGTGTAACAAAACCCCATGCCAGATCTGGAGAAAAATCTATTTAACAAATCTTTTAACAAATTGGTTTTACACACTCACATTAATGCCATAAAGGAATGGCACGTGTGATATGCTGGCTTGTTGCCATCCTCCCCTTGTAGAGCGCAGGGCCCTCTGTTGAGGAGCCGTCTGTGCTATGGTCTTGTCAGCACGCCGACCATCTGGGCTTGCCCCACTCCTTGGTCTGACTGACTGGGAGCAGCGTCCATCATTATCAATGCAGAGCATGCCTTTCACTCTTCTGCTGCTGTTTCTGCTGGTGCTGGCACACACGCTGCCATCCAGAGCAACCCTCACTTTTCTGTTACAAATCTCTACATTCTCTCTTTCCCCAACGCTCAGAAGCAGTCTCAGATTAACATAAGAATGTTAATTTTGCAATTCTGGTTTTCTCTCACCAAACCTAAATAATGGAGCAAACGGTGAATTAAGTCTGCAAATACTTTAAAAAAAAAACCCAACAAATCAAAAACAAAGCAAAAAAGTCCCCATGCAACTCTGTCAAATGAGTATACATTACAGACCTTCAAGGGTTTTTTATAGTTAGTGTATGAAAACACTATCCAATGAATACAGGCACACAGACATAATCTGAAAGGCAGCCCAGAAGCCAAAAATATAAATCAGAAAGTACTCACTTAGCATGCATATACAGAAGGGTGTATAAAATGTTTGAGAGGTATATGTTTAGAGAAATCTCGTGAATATACAGAAACATTTTGCCAGCTACAAAAGGTTAGCAAAATTTGAATATCACCTGATTCAGTACTTTCAGTATTCTGATTAAAATATACAGTCCATAGTATATAGTAATATGCACAACCATTTTACCAGTGTTTTCAAAATTTCATAATTCAACAACTGTGCAAGTGTAGAGTAAGACTCACTGATTTTACAGACACATAGCACACTTGAAATGGAGTAAAACAAAGTCCTGTGCTTCACAGGGGCTAATTTCACAATATCCAGGAGGTCCATATTCCTTAAAATTCAGCTTTAGCAAGTCCACTTGCAAGATTATTAATGCCAGGTCACAGCGAAGTGAGTGTGTTATGCAAGGTTACAGCCAAAAATACTGAAGTCACACACGCCTTTAGTAAACATAAGCATGCTAAATTATTATTAAATGCAAATATGATTTTAATAAACAAGTATATTTTTTAGCTGGGAGACATCTTCTCCTGGTGTACTTGAAGGTTGGTCTGAAGAATCTTTTTCTGGATTGCATAAAGCGTCTGCAGAGAAGATGTGTTGTTTGCGCCTGGTTCAGCAGCGTGACTGTGTAACATTTGCTCAAGTCTCTGAATACCTGTAGAAAGGAAATACAGAGGGAAATACTGACTGGACGTATGGAAAAAAAATTCACCACGAGAGTGATTGAACACTGAAACGGGTTCCTCGGGGAGGCTGCATAATCCCCATCTTTAGACAGTCTCAAAACTTGACTGAACAAGGCCAACCTGCCTCAACTGAACAAGAGCAACCTGCTCTCCAACTTAAGAGACTGGCCCTGCCTCGAGCAGGAAGTTGTACTAGATGACCCGAGAGTTCCCTTTCGGTCTACATTTTTCTCTGACTCTATACGCTCCCATTACTTCACAGATGTCCCCTTTGGCAACGATATAAAGCATTCATTCAAGGTTAAGTGTTTTACAGCACAGGAGATGGATACCTTTTTCATATCCAACGTGAGCCACATAAAAATGAGGGATGGTGGGGAATTCCCACACGTTATAAAGCATAATTTGAAAGAGTAAAAATCCTTTCACATAAAATTTGGTTCCTTACTTCTGATAGAGTAAAAATAAATTTTAAAATTAAATTCTGAAAGCTTTAGAGGTTTCACATAATCCAGCGTAAGTGCTTTGTAACTGATGCTCTGGGCCAATCTAATATTTCTCAGTTCATATGAACTCTAAAAATGCCCCTCGCAAGCTGAGAGAGACTAATTAGGTTTGAACTCATTATTTATAATGTTAACGTTTCTTAAAACCCGCGTGCTACTACCTGCCGTATTAGAAGTAAAACCCACTTACACAAGTAAATCTTATCTACGGAATCGGAGAAAACCAGTCTAAACCATCCAGGTTCATAACAATAAAAAGCTTTTCCAGGACTAATCAGGAGTTTTTTATCAAGGAACTTCTGCCATAATTCAAGTTCAGCTTCAAATGTCTGTGATCTTAAGAACTAAAAGAAGAAAATAATTTTTTATTAAAGGTTGAACAAGTGCATGAATTCATTGAAACTATTTTCCAGTACCTGATACTAAAGTGTGTAACAACATGCACAAGTAATTTTTACATTTCCAACTTTTACATTCCCACCCCTTTTCAAACTTCTTACATACTTTTCTGAAGTCTGCCCACACATAGAGTCCTCCTGAACTTTTGAGCACAGGTATTCCAACATCTGCAAGCCCGTCCACAAGAATATTCTGTGCTTCTTTAAGTCGCTTTTTGTTGGTGGGAAAAAACACATTATCCAACCAATCTATCAAAGCAAGAAAAATATAATTCTGTTTTATTTCCACCTGCAATGGAAAAATAAAACAGTTCAATGGAAACATTTCTAGTGTGGCTAACCTCTGTCCCTAAGGAACTGACTGAGAACATGCTGAACAGGTCCAGGACAGCTATGGAAGACAGCCAGTTGATTCACAGCTTTCTGAATTTCATGATTTCGGGTGTACAATACTGCAACTCTGATACCACTCATACCAAAATCCTTGGAGGACAAAAAGAAGAGAGAGAGGTGCAATTTTTACTTTATGTTTGTGCTTTGTCAAGCCACCAAGACAAGAGTCATTGTGATGCATAGGAAAAAAAACCTTCTGGAGAAAATTCTCAGCATTGCCAAATGGAGTCCCAAGTGTGATAAAAACCAGCCAGCAACTTCTAAACAACCCTGGGGCAGGGAGGTCAGTGGCTTTAACAGGGTTGCTTTATATGCTTGGCTCATACCCTTGGGCTGTTGCCATTATACCCCGCTATCGTTTCCAAGCAGTCATCAGTTTACCGTTCCCTCCAAGAGAAGAAAAGGCAAAATGCTACAGATCTGAAATGTGCTTATATGTTTCAATGCCTTTAATACATATGCATTAACTGTTGCTGTTAAGTAGATCCCACAAATTTTACACTACCAAAGAAGAAAACAAATTAAAAAAAAAAAAGAAACTCAGTTTGGCACCTGTAACACAAATTATGTCAGAATAGCCCGACGAATTTTTGTGGAGAAATATCTTAAATTAAAACACAAACATTGTATTTTGACCTACCTTGCTGAAACCCCACATAAAATGTGTCCGTTCTGGATCTGGTAAACTGAATGAGAAAAGAGGAAGACAAGAACTGTTGCTATAGAAGAACAAGTTACGCAGGTTACAGAAATGTTTAAATTTGTAAAATTGTAGTAATTTTTTAGTAAAATTGGTATATAATCCTTTCGAGTGACATGACATTTTTTCAGAGATCTTTTAACAAAACATTATCCCGTGACACTGATCACCCAAGTGTGTGCTGAGGCACCAATTCACAGGAAAAAAAAACCAGAACGGATCAGCACTAAGATGTAATGGTCCAGTTAAAATCCCAGATTCCCACCGCATAGTTAGTGATCACACCCATATTAAAACAAAAGCAGTATTTCCATAAGTGATGCACAACTGCTCTTGTACTTGATGGAGAAAAACTGTTTGCTCAACTGTGCTGTAGTTCAGGCTAGGGAAGGGAGAAGTGAACATTTTAGGGCATGCATCTACACAGTGAGGTGCAACTAAGCAAAATACACCTCAGCGTACCACTGCAGATGATGATTTTTTCTCCTTTGTGTAACTTCGTGCAGGTAGGGCCAAGGCTGGAAATTTCCTTCTTCAGCGTAATGGAGCTGGGTGAACTTTCACAATAACAAAAGTATTTTTTTAGGCTTCATTTCTGGTTCATGATCTTGTATGGGTGAGGCAAAAACCAGTCACTCACTGAGCTTGGTTGTACTTGCATGGACTTGCAAATTTCCCATCGGTATGAAATTTATGCAGTTATACAAAGACAATCACATACTTTTGGGGAAAGAAGTTTTATTAGTCAGATACCAATAGGTTTAAATATTCTTGAATCATTTATTCTTTTCGTCACCTGTTAGGAAACTAAGAGCCCAACAGCATACTAGTCAGGAAGGAGACTCATTACAGCAGGTAACTTGCACAACCATAGGCACCTTCATTACCATTACAGTGAGAGCCTTGCTCAGGCTGTGTAACAGGGAACAACGAAGAAAAGCGGTGGCAAAATGATTAAGGGCTCTGTCAATTTTTATTGTTATTACTGTATCATCATACACATTGGCTGGAAGCAAGAGATCTGCCATTTAAAGCCATCTATGAAGAAGATCTCATGTATTAACTAGTCTCATAGTTGCGAAGACTTGGATATGAGTTCATTTGAACTGTACCAGTTACACTAGCTAACCAGAAGTTTGAAAAAAATGGTATGGGTTCTATTTGGGATTAAATATGTTCTAATCCCTCGTAAGAAATCACACTTACCAATCTAAGCTAAGAACACTGGTGAAGGTGGTATCATCATAAACAGACAGCATGTATATTTCATCCATTATTACATGCAATCCATATCTATGTATAGAAAAATAGTCATATTAACATATTTAAAAGAAATTTCTTTGCATATATATATGTATAATCCCAACTACTGCCATAGCAAAGTATCCATAAGCACCCCTATTTGCTATTGTATTCCCCCTACAAATTTTACACAAAGAGGTCACAAGGCGTACTGTGAGCGCTTATGCATCACCATCTTCTATTTATACACATTCTGTATTTCGCAGCAGCAATAACATTCCATATATCTGAAACAAAATCCAACTGCATGCTCAATCCAATGGTTCTCTGGAATATGTAAGGTCCCACCCAACTCTTATTTAAAATTTAAAATGAACACAGTGGTATATTATAAACTTCTTTACCCTGCAAGATTTCTCCAGTGAGCCTTGAAGTCAAATGCAGGTGGTGTTAGATTTTAAAAAAGACTTGCCATGCACTTAAGATAACTCTCTCATACACTCTCGCTGTGAAAGCCCCAGTAAACAGTAAGCCATGTTATCATACTTGATACCAACAAGCCATGCACATATTTATAAATACTGAAAAAACTGCAGAATGGTTTTAAACACCCAAGTAGTGCAGGTGTTTACTCCTAAGTAAACCTCATTTAATTTGATAGTTGAGTTCTATAATTTTTTTAAAAAGGAAGTTTGGTTTCAGGATAGTTTTTACATTAAAAATAAAACTATTGTTTCTAATCCTTAACCTCTAACATTATTTTAGTACCAGCTTAAGTTGGTTGCATCCTGAAATCCATGGGGCATGCTGAGAAAAGATACATTCGCCTTTTTAAAAACTTGGTAACTGGAAGTAGCACATTGAATTCTCCTGTCCTGGTTTCAGCAGGGATAGAGTTAATTTCCTTCCTAGTAGCTGGTACAGTGCTGTGTGTTGGATTTAGGGTGAGAACAATGTTGATGTTTTAGTTGTTGCTAAGTAGTGCTTACACTAGTCAAGGCCTTTTCAGCTTCCCATGCTCTACCGACTGAGAAGGCTGGAGGTGCACAAGAAGCTGGGAGGGGGCACAGCCAGGACAGCTGACCCAAACTGGCCAAAGGGACATTCCATACCATGTGGCGTCATGCTCAGTACATAAACTGGGGAAAGCTGGCCGGGGGGGCCGCTGCTCGGGGACTGGCTGGGCATCGGTCAGCGGGTGCTGAGCAATTGCACTGTGCATCACTTGCTTTGTGTATTATCATTATTATTATGACATTATTATTATTTTATTTCCATTATTAAACTGCTTTTATCTCAACCCACGAGTTTTTCCCACTTCTGCTCTTCCAATTCTCTCCCCCATCCCACCGAGGGGGGGAGTGAGTGAGCGGCTGCGTGGTGCTCAGTTGCCGACTGAGGTTAAACCACGACATCTACCAACCTCCTCTGCTGTTTCCGTGAAAAGAAAATCATGCCAAAAATGCAGGAATGTTGTGTTATCCCCAGTAATCTTTGGTAATTAGGAACAACTAATACCAACCTACTCTATTTCAGATTGTCAGAAACTAAGTATTGTTAGTTTCAAAGTGTGTACAGGATTTTGCAGTCATTCTTTGGCAGAAGCTCACTGAAATAATAAAGGAATGTATCTTTTCCTAAAAATATATAAATGCTTTTCAAAAGGAAGTGATTTTTCTCCATCAATACTCAAGGGATTCAGGAGACTGTTAGAGCTTAGAACATGAACTCTGAGCTGGTTAAGGATAAAAGAAGTGGAATGGGGATGAGACATTTCAGAAGCATCTTCCTCTGATGGAAAGTGAATTGCTTGCACATCTCGAGCTAAGTAGGTATAAAAGATGCTACAAAACTTCAGACTGTTGACTTACTCCTTGCCAGTTCAATTACTTTCCCCCAATATCAAATGTTAAGATTTTCTTATTTTGATAATGTTTCATATGACGGTGCTGGCCATGTTTACTACTACTGCTAAAGACTGATAATCACCTCTTGTCATTTTTCTGAGCCATGCATCAAAGCAGTTTAATAAAGAAACATTGTTAGGCAAATAAAAAGCTTTATAAGTTTAAACCACACATAAAAAAAAAAAAAAATCCCAACAGTATTTCATTCAGAAAGACATTGCTGGGTCCCAGTTTAAGCAATTTATTCTAGTGTTCCCAGGAAGGCCAAGTAAATAGGATAGTTACACAAGAAACATCATCAGGGCCCTGTCCACCACCTCTTCTGAACATGTACAAGCAAAGAACAGGCGATCACCAAAGGTGATTTTTCATCACTGCTATATTGCATTAACCGAAAATGAAATACCAAACAAACAGTACTAGGGCTCAAACCTGTGCGCAAACTCTAGACATTCTTTCAGTAACTGTGCTGGGTAAATGTCCCCTAATGGATTGTGGGGGTTGATCAGGATTAATGCTCTGACTCGGATGCCCTGAAAAAAGAAAAACTGGTAGTTGGAGGCACAAACAACGTCAAACCAATGACTAGCGAGGATGCAGCGAGGAAATTTGTGAACGCTTCAGTGAAAAGCAGCTTTTGAAAAGTATTTAATTATATACTATAATTACCACACAGACTAAGGTTCCAGCTACCGACCTTGTTTCATAATTTATCCAATACCACTGCAAAAAACATACTAAATAGTTCATTAGTAAATGAAAATCAGGTTAGCACTCATTTGAAACACCCATTGATAACAACAGGCAAGATTATGATGTTGTAGGGATTAATACTGGTTCTACAGGCATACTTCCAAAATAATTTCCCAGGACTGAGCAAAGTTACTGTTGATAAACATGAGAAAGCTGAACAGAAATTGGACTTTGACTTCTAATAACCTGGCAAGTAATAATTTTTTCAGTGTTGCTTTTTTCTTTAAACAAGTAATAGAATCTGCAGAAGACTGAAAATTGAATTACTTGGTGTTCTATGAGATGCCCAGAGGTCTTGGGCAAATAATTACTTTTTAATTATATTTATCAACAGTGCAGAATTTCTGTTACGGAAATTCTCTCTCCACAGAAGCTAAATATTCTACTGTGTAATAAGAAGAGTCCCACATGATCAAAAATTAGATTACAAGTACAAACATCACCACTCTACAGGTATTTTTCAGAAAATCACCTAGTTTCTATTTGCTAAAAAAATCCTTAATGTACATTAACATAAGCTGTATGCAGCAAATACATTTTTATTGTACACAATCAAACAGTGCAATGACTACAGCAGGAACTTTCAAGACTTTAAACATATCAACATGAGGAGTTGCCTTATGACTTCATGTTTGGGAGAAACTTGAAATTAAATTATTATTTTTTGTTTCCGCATTTTTAGTTTTCAGAAAACCTCACCCACTGCAAAGTCTCACTCCACCCAAGCCTCCTCCAAAGGAGATTATTTGCAAAGACCAACTCCCAAGGAACTCCAGGAAATAAAATTCAATGATGAGGAAGCCCTGATATTTGCTTTCCCTGCCACGTGCAATTTGTTTGAACGTTAATGGGTACTGTGAGCAAGAACTTCACACAAAATGAACTTTCAGTGTATTGCCTTTGATTCCAGGGAGAAATTACCTGAAAACAAGGTAAGTTGTAAATACTAAGCACAAACAGCTGTTTCACAAGTAGTCCTTGCACAATAGCATATTTAGTGTATTAGTACATCTGACGTGTGTTAAGCAGAAGATGCTGAGCGAGGCATTATTGTTCGTAGGAACAGCTGCTGTGGGATGGCAGTTTCTCAATTGCTGTTCTAGTCTAGGTCCTCCAGCTATTTATGATATTACATGCATCCAAAGCAGATGTTTCTAATACTATTCGCGAGAACAGTTGCAGCTCTAAAAGGATGACAAACACAATCTGTAAAGAGTTAATCTGGCCTGTGATCCAGCACCTTGTCCAGCCAGTTCATGTCCTGGCAGCCACAGTAACACTGCAGGGATGCTAGCTGCCTCCCTCTGCTAGGATGAAGTGATAAATGTCTGAATGCTTGGGCTCACACCGGCTGGCAAAGGCACAGACAGATGACACAGACATACAGATGGTGTCTAAACATAGGCACCATGCTGATCAGGCAATTAGCTAACTAGGATAGCATCAACATATCTATAAAAAAAATGTTACGCACACATTTGCGTGTATCCAAAATACCCACTTTTTATATGTGACCTTACTTATAACTAACCTTTGTAAGTGACCTTCCTGGTAACTATATGCTTTATCTATTGTTAAACCTCATTTTCTATCCTGGAAGAGGACACACAACGTCCATCTCGATGTTTTGAAACATCACTACCATCATCACCACATCTTTGGTAAAATGTTTTACTATTCAGCCTGTGCTTCCTCCGCTGGATCTTTTCAAGGATGAGCACAAACAGTTAAGTTTAAGTGCATTTATAATTTTCCACTAAGTGAGCGGATTATGAATATCAAGACAATAGGAATAGGAAACATTTTAGCCTGAAATACTGGTGAGGACTATTTTGTGGACACTCGCAAACCCAAACATTTCCACAGGGAAGACAAGCGGTTCCAAAGACAGATAGGAATGTGAAGAAAAAAAAAATTGTATGTGACAAGCAAGAATATCATCATTTATGCAATCCTGATCAGAATAAAATCACTGAACATGCTAAGTATTTTGAACTAATGAAGTTTCCTAAACTCTGGAAAAATTGCATTTGTTATTTTTTGTTTGCTAGCAATTCCTTGTTAGCTGGAACTCAGAAGAACCCTCTTCAAAACCACATTAGACATGTTTCTTTAATTAACTAAGTGGGTCGTTACAGTAGCATATTCTCTCTTCTGAGGGTCAGAACAATAGCTTGTTTACAACACTTTGAATTCCATTAAAATCTACAGAGAAAGAAACTTGGTCTTGAAACGCAGGTTAAGATCTGTTCTTCATAAAACAGAGTCAGGGAGTTTCTCTGCATTTTGTTATAGTGCCCAGATTATAAAATCAACTCGACTCCTGTTGCCAGAGTTGGACCCGCCTCCGTCACAAGACTGAAAATCTGCACAGATGAAACTGTACAAATGCTTCAGTGCTGAGAACATACGCTGCTTACAAAATAACTAGGAAAACATGACAATCAGAAATCAATGTTATTGATACCTGCTTTTTAGCTCTCTGTAATGCATCTTCTAATTTTTCAACTGTTAACTGGAAAGGGTGACTTTCTTCATCAGTCACCTACAGAACAACAAAAAAAAATCAACAAGAATAAAAAATATTAAAAATATAAAAAAATAAAAAAAGAAGATAGTGAAGAAACACTCCTGCCTAGTGAAAATACAATTGCTACTGGCTTTTATAAAATAAAAGAATCTGAAACTAAGATCAGCCTTTTCCATAAAACTCAATTATGTTGTTTTTAGATGTTGCCCTTATCCACGACTACACTATCAGCGACTTACAGAAGAACTTGTGTACTTGAAAGATCACTTTTTTTTTCCCCTCTGACTGTATCATTTGGTCTCATAAAAGATTCTACCCCCCCTTTGACTTGCCTCACAGATTACTGAGCTTTCAAAGGGGGAAGCAGTGTTACAAAACTTATGTGGTAGATACGTCTTTCAGTGCTTAAGGGGAAAAATTTGCAAACCAAATTTACTCATAGTAGGAGTGACAGACTTAGAGCTGATGAATTATAATTCAGCATGTCAGTGCAGAACAGCGTCTGCACGGAACGAACATAATCCTACACATCTGATGACACCAGCCTCCTATCATGCTGCAGCCTGAGAAAAAGACAGGCTGTCTCTGAAAGTGCTAGACTGGTCCCGTCTCTTCACTTGGACTCGGTTTGCATTTTCAGGTTTTTTTGATTGTTCCCTCTGAAATGTCTGTTAATGTATGTGAATAGCTAAAGCTTTACCTCACTGAACAAGGGCACGTGAACAGGCTGTATTCCGCCATATAGCCATGTTTTCGAATTTATACCACCATAGTATGGAGCTGGAATAAGATATCCATCTAAAAACATTAAAAAATGAAATGAACTTTTCTCATGAGCAACTGTTTTGCTATACTCTAATCGACTAAACTGACAATCTAAGAATTTGGCAGCTGATTTAATCTCAAAGCCTTCACTGTGGCCTAAACCAATATTTAAACAAAACTGAAAATTAGGCATACGTCCATCAACCCAAATTCGTTCCCAATATTCTTCCTCAGCATTTGCAATAGCAGATTCGACAGTCGTATGTATCTTCAGTAAAAGGGAACGGACCCGATCAACTACTTGTTTTATTTATTTATTTATTTAAATAATAATGACAAATAATGATCTTGCGCTCAATGTTTTGCTAATGCTCGGTTACTACCAATTTTTCATCAGGAATTGCCGCACACCTCAACTACTTCTTTCTGGTTGCCAAGGTGCTGTCTTGCAGCCAGGGAGCCTACAGCACTGTGGAACTTGTTTCCCTCCTCATTTTTTTTGCTGTGAAGTAGCCCCAGGTTGGTGTTCTCCTGGAGATACTGCAAAAGCCCTGCGGGACAGGGTTTCAGAGGGGGCGGAGTGGGCTTCCTACGTTAACGAAGGGGTAATAAGGAGCCTGTCAGCGTTCAAGCAGAAGAGTTCCTGTTAAAGCTGTGCAAATACAATGAAATCGGAACATCTTAAAAGACACGGATACAAGAAGCCTTCAGTAAACTATCGTTTAAAGCTGTTAAACAAAACTAACTGGTTTCACAGCGCTTTTGCCACCAATATGCTGAAGTCATTGCACCACGTTACTCTACATCACTCCACCCTCCTCCCAAGGGCTTTTGGTGCCAGTAACAGGGTGCCATGGGGGCGGCACAGCCTCCTGCACTGGAGGCCACCTAAGTCATCCTGCTCACCTTCCTTCCCTGGCAGGTCTTCGTGGATTTCCCCATTCTCTGCTGTACTGCACGCCTGCGCTGCTCTCCTCATTCCAAACAAGAGAGGAAACCATTTTCCCTTGCCGAGCTCTCTTTTTCCTCCTACTGCCTCCTTCTGCTGTGAGCAGATTGTTTCCCGGGACTCCACTCCTTCCGCTTTGCATTCCCACCTCTGCTTCCTCCTCACCACCACCCTTATTTGACCGGGAATCCCTCTTTTGCTGCAGCTCCTTTCCCCTGTCCCAAATTCCTTCTACCTGTTTTCCTTACCTGGGTCCCAGATTTCAACCCAGTACACCTCCCTCCCTGTGTGCCTGCTCCCTCCAGCTTCCACCATGGTTCCCACCTCTTTTTCTCATAACTTTTCAAAATACACTGCATTCTCTTCATACCCTTCTCCTCTTCCTCTAACGCTCTTAAAAAACTATAGATTGCATTCCAGAAAGCGAGTGGGCCTGCTGATACCCCAAACATTTGCCACCATTCTAGAAATAGAGGCATTATTTCAAAGACACTCTGCCAGTGACAAAGAAATACCATGCCTTGCTTCATTCAGGCAGTTGGAGTAACAGCAGGCTGTCAGAAGTCACAATACGATTATATTCACTGCTAACAAATGGGTTTTTTAGTAAAATAATCAAATTTTTACTCACCACCAGGGTCACATAATACAGTTGACAGAGTAGCAAAAACAGCACAACAGCCATTCATAACAGTTATCTGAAAGAAGTAGCACAAACTTTCATTTAGCAATGAAATATTTAGCAGAAATATCAGCACTTGTTTAAATTCATAAATTCATAAATATCAGCACTAGTTTAAACTAAAAAGAGTGAAAAGCCACACTACTACACCTATAACACTAGTCCTTGAGTGTTACACCTTGCCCACTTTTTCAAATGGAAAATTAACACTACTAAGACTTGTGCAAATCTTGCATATATCCCTCCTGTAGCATCTTGCTGACATTTGTGTTCAGATTTATTCATCTTTATCAGTTTAAGAAAAGTAAGATGCAAGGATAAGGCACTTGTCTTACATGGTCCGGATTCAGTGCTTTTGCAGCTCTGGCATAGTCAGTTAGAAATTCAGCAATTTCTTCTCTGAAGCTAAAATACAGAATTAAAGTCAAATATGCAAGCACCTATTTCTCAGGGGAAAAAAAGCACAAAATATACACAGAAGAATGAAGCTTACAAAAAACAGAACAAACGCACAATTCATTCTGTTATGAAAGCCTTGAAGATTTTGATTAAATAATATAATTTCCTCAGATACCCAGTGTGCTACATTTTGTGAGACAGAAGCACACAGAAGCCATCTGTTACCTTGAGTAACAGTGACTGTGACTCAACTATTATTGCTGTACACTAGAAAAATGAGAAAATAACGCGTCTTTGAGCCCGAGTGGGACCTGGTTTTGGAGAAAGGGCAAGAATTTGGGTACCAGAAACACTGAGACCTGAGTCAATGACAATTCTTTAGATCAAGACAGGCTTTCAGCCCGAGTGAAGGCAATGGTGGAGTTCTATCGATCTTCAGCGAGCCAGTATTTCACCTCTACTCTTCACAGCCCCCCGAGTTTCAGTTTATCCCTCACCGAGCCTAGAATGAATCATTCCAGGAGCGATTCACCACATCGGTACGATTCACCACATCAATACATGCTCTCTTGCTTGCCGACAAGTCCCCAGATCCTTGACCTTTCACATTCTGGGTCTTTGTGGCACACTGAGGGTGGGGAGAAAACCAGAACAGAAATCCAGAAAAGTAACTCCTGCACAGGAACCCAAAAGCCTGCCACCGTGTAGACGACAGTAACACACCTATCCTTTGGGCTTACCAGAGGAATGAAACCCCACCCAGCTTCACACAAGCCGTGACCAGCACTGGCGACAAGCAATGTGATAAATGGGAAGATGAACTCCTTACCTTCTAGTGCCTTGCGTATCAGAATACTGGAAAAGATGGGGCTGCAGATAATTCATGTCAGGCCTTGTGAGCTAGTGACATGAAAGAGAGATACTGTACAACACAATGTTCTTGGGAGCTTCTGTTCTGCTGTAGCAGAGTAAGACTTGATTTTTTTTTTTTAAATTATTCAGTAACATTAAGGAAATGGAGAATATAAAAATTCATGAGTTACGATTATGTTTATACTTTGCACTTCTCTTTTTTAGTTTTAAGATATTAGAAAACAACATTAAAACATCATCAAAATGAAGGAAGAAAATATTGAAAGAATTATTTATTGGAATATTCTGTCATATATTAAAACAAGTCCTGAATAAGGCATTGAGGAAAAGCATCCCAGCTGTACCTAAGAGATTATGCAGCCACTTCTGAGAGATATCAAAGCTCAAACAACGCTTGCAATATTTATGATATCAGCTTTTAATTCACATGTCAACTTTGACTAGCTTCTCAACCAACAAGAAGAAAAGTGACAGCAACCCCATCTGTTACAGAAGAAAAACAGCTGTATTATCAGCAGTGGCTTTCTGGCTCTCAAAGCAGGTGTGTCGTCCCCCCCCCCTTCCCCCCCCTCCCCCCCGCAAACTGGCTCAGTCCTGTATTCATTGTGGCATTGATTTTGGTTTATTCCTAAGAAAAAAGATTCTCTCCAGCTGCCAGCACTGCCAACTCATCAGCTAACCAATCCGTACATGGAGTTTATGCCTGACCCTCCATCACAAGCGTTGCAAATGCGCTAGCAGTTGCACTAGTGCAAATTCATTACCTCATGGAATTAGGAAGGAGAAGCAAGAGGTAATTGGCAAGCTGCAGAAGCTGGCCTGGCAACTAGGTCTTTGTTTTGCTAACACGTAAGGCAGAACACCATGCTTTGCAGCAGATGAACTAGAATTAACAACTTTGGGGAAAATACCTCCTTTAAAGAATTTCTCCATAGCTGCCTTGCAGAGACTGGCTCTTGCTGCGGTGCACAGCAGCATAACGATTAGGTCATAGCTTTAATTTTGCTCAAAGTCTGAATTTCATGTATGGAGCGTTTTCAGTCAAAGTTTTGGCTTTGCCATCAGACAGGTGAGCATCTCATCAGGCCATGATTTTCCTCTCCGAAAATACACCTCTTCCTGAAACCTACCATTCCAAAGCAGTATTTTCTGCTGAAACAGGAACAGACTCTGCAGTTCTGTTTGGAGTACATGCTCAATCAAATGTGAAAGAAGTTCAAGCAAAAACCAAAACTACTCTGGTTTTCAACCAGAAGCAAGTTTTCAGTGTAACTATCACTTGGCAAATTATTGCCGAGTGTGCAACTGGAGCACTACATAGAAACATATAAAGTATATAAACATATATAAAGTATGCTTCCTTGTGAAACCTGTTAGTCACAGCACCGTCAGTATCCCACCCTAAACGTTCCTTCGCCTGTGCTAAATTGTCAACCGGACGCTTCAAAGTTGTCAAAGACGAACTGGTGGTTAAATCCCAATTAGTCAGAAGACGGCAACACTTACTCTCTCCTCTATTAAGTCAAAGCAAAGCTTGTTCTCACTCGTGCCCAAATTCAGGATGCCCTGGAAGAGATGGCAGTTGCCAGATGCCACCGCTGCAGGAGGAGGAAAGCACCCGCCGGGGTCCCGCTCTGCCTCCCCTACGCTTGCGGTACGCAGCGGGGCTTTGCCAGCCCCCCCGGAGCAAACCCGCCGCCCAGAGGCACCGGGCGGCCGGCAGCTCTCCGGGACGGAGCCCCGGGCCCGGCCGCTCCCCGCACCTGCGGATTGAGCTCCCGATGGAAAGGGTCGGCGACGTAGAGGGCGAAGCCCGCGTCCAGCAGCCCCGGGGCGCCGCCGGCGATGCGGGCGCCGCGGGCCGACAGGGCCGGGGGCGCCGCGGCAGCCCCGGCGGGCAGGGCGCCGCCGCCGCCGCTCATCCTCCGCCGCGGGGGCCGGGAGCCGCCGCCCTCCGCTCCGCAGGGGTCCGGCTGGCCGCCGCCGTCCCGCCCCGCCGGGAGCCGCCCGCCAGCCCCCCCGGCGAGGGGCGGGGGGAAGGGGGCCCGCGCGTGGCGGGCGCCGGGGCCTGCTCGGGGAGGGAGCAACGCCTCGGGGAGGCTTTCCGCGGCGCTGTGTGGGCTCCCCGCGCTGGCTCAGCGGGACCGAGGGACCGTCCCTCGTGCTCCGCTTCTGTGACGTTCTCCAGGGCCGCAAACGTGCGCTGGGGGCGCGGCGCCAAGCGGAACGGGGCGCCCGCGTCGGTCACCGGCGGAGAGAAAGCAGCTCCGTGTGCCTCACGCCACCCGCAGCAGGCTGCCCGCTCCCTGTTAGCAAGGCTTCTGCTTTAGAGCTACTCTCTTCACCAAGGCGTGGCCCGGTTAGCGGGATCTGCAGCACCGGGACGGCCGGTCGGGGAGGACGGTGAGATCCGCTCACCTCACCGTGGGCGAAGGGAGAGCGGGGGTCAGGGAGGGGGGCGGGTGCTGATGTGTGGGAAGCCAAGATTATTTTCTCCCCAGGATCCACAGCGAAAGAAAGTTTCAATACGCTGACTTCAAGCGTTTCTTTCTCTGTTTTAAACTCTGCTTTTTAATTAAGGACATTTAGAAAATTGGCAAGTTTCTAACTCCCGGGAAAATGGGCATTAGCAAATGGGCTAAGAGTTAACTCTTGGCAAACACCAAAACTGTTATGCACCAGAAAGCCCCCGTTGTAGCGTTTTAGTATCTAAACAAGGTCGTGATGTTTTAGTTATACAATTATTTAAACAGTGCTTTGGCAATATACAGGCATTGTTTTAAAGTAATAAGTATTAATTATTAAGAAATAATCTTACTAGTTTCCTGAAACTTGGCAATAATTTGGGAAATGGAATTAGCGTTGAATCTGAAGGATCCAAATATCTTCCTAATAGAAAAATGACACAAACCCGCGAGGATGGCTTTTATCCTAGCTGTGCTCATGCTGGAATGATATAGCATGGCATTGACAGGATTTTGTGGGTGGTTTCAAATATTTTGCTTTTTATTCTACAAAGCTGCTGATCTCTGGAAGCAAGGGAAATTGCCCGTCAGCTGTATGACCCTAATAATTTCTGATGTACCAAAATCTAGCGCCAGTGTCCACTTACCCACTGGGTCTCCACAAGATACGTACTGTGTTATAGCTGTGCCTAAATCAGGTAATAACCATTACTGCAGATTCTTAAGAGCTGTTTTTGTGTAAACAATGAAGAAAGAGGTCCTCTTTTTGCACCCAGGAGTCCCAAACTGACTTTTTCCCTGAGATCCCATTCTTCACTAAATCATTTCAACTAATTCAAGCTATTAAAGACTTTTGGAGACTAGTGTGTGACGGCACGACTAAGAGACGCAAAATCTACCCTGGTTATCTGACAGCAGCTGATAGGACACTGCTGCGGTACGACATTACGGGAAGGCCGCATACTTGGGAGTCTTACCAGCCCCACCAGCTGCTAGAGGATACGGAGGAAGAATTTTTCACACTTCATTTCTATTAGTCTGACTTACACTTGTGACCTGAAAACCAGATTTAGCATTTCTTTACCGACCACCATCTGAGCATCTGAAAATATTTTATCCTAGATCTCTCTGCTGCATCACTGGAACAGCACACTAAACCTTAGTCAACAGATTTTCATTTCAGTGTACCTATGACAGATTGTTACCGTTTGGCCTGTTTTAGACATGGGAAAACGAAAGCAATTGAGCCTTAAAGCGAGATTTGTACCATTCCAATCCTATTGTGCATATGCTAATCAAAGAGGGAAATAATCTGGTATATGACTTGCTAAAAAACTAAAACAGGTTATAAAACTAATGTCTCAAAATTTGTACCTGAGGCAAAACTCGGTATTAGTTAAAAAAATGCTAAACTTTTCACGTATTATGACAGCTTGCACTGAGGTCAAACACATTATCACCGTGACCAAGTTGCCATCTCCCTTGTGCTTCCGATGCAAAATATTTCACTTAACCCATAGTTACATCTGACGCCAAGGTCATGCTAACAGATGGCCCACTTTTAAGAGAGGGAATATTAAGTGCAACGGAGACTCTACAAACCCCTGTAATGAAATGTACTGAAGGAGTGCCGATTTGAAAGCCCTCTGCCGAACCACCTGAGCTCCCCTGGCCGAGGTTCTCAAGTGGCAGCTGTAAATGGGTTATCCCCGAATGATGCCTGTGAGAGTGGAATGAGTTCCTACCTGTCGATTGACGTTGACAAATTGTAGTCTGGTCTCCCAGCTTCATTCCATAGGGTTAATGCTGCAAATACCGACCTAACTCACGCAAGAAATTCCGTTCTGCTTCTGATCTCTTCCAAGTTCCTGCATTGCTTACGGTTTTGATTGCTGTCTTAACTCCCTGGACAGTGGGCTTCACTCCCACCCTACTCTGTGAGCTTAGGAGGTACTAAATAATAAACAGTCAGATCCTCATGCAGTAACACAGCACGTATGTAGTTTACTATTTTCATAATAACTAGGAGTTATGAAATAAATTAAGCAACAAGTAAAATGATAGAGTCGTAATAGTAAAAAAGCCAACTATATATTCATATTTTATAATATATATATGTATACACACACACACACACACACAAACACACCCCCCAGTTAGTTTGAGTAAAGTATCCTGTGAATAAATTAAATTCATACAATGCTTTTGTTTTGAAATTATATTTTAAAAGATTTTTTTGCTTTTGGGCTGGAGAAATTTACTTTGCTTCCTTAATGCCGGAAGAAGGGGAGGGAGAAACTTCCTGTATGATGTTAAGTGCAGATTGGTCCACACAAAATTTAGACTTGTTTGGGTGAACTAAAAGCCGAAGTACTTTTCAAACCTAATGTAAATCATAAAATTTGTGTGTTTTAAGCAGGCTGCGAACTGTCATGCTTAAAATATTGTCAAGCAGAGTTCTAGCTGGTGACGTCTATTATGAAACATAAGCCTAATGTAATCTGAGCCTCGGCAGACATCGCTTGTCTGTTAATTTCATTTCAAATGGGTTTTTTCTCTTTGGAAATGGAACAAAGTTTGATCCCTTAAGAAGTAGAAGTTATGTAACAAATACCTTGTGAAATTTTTACTGTACAACACAAATTCTGTTTCCCAAACATACAACAAATGTGATTTACGGCAGAATGGTGTTAACAATAAAAGGACCTAACACATTGGATGGTATTCGATGTCCCTAATTCTTGGAAAAGCACGTCTGGCAGATTTTGCTTATTAGGAATTACCAAATTCCTAATCTGGTAATTTGGACATTACTTAATGTCTCGACATTAAGACATATGACACTTTCAGTGGAGTTAATTGCACTGATTAAATCAGCATTTAGCAGAATTGACCCACTATCTCAATTTTTTTCAAGAAGCTTTTTCTAGTCGTCAACAGACTCAATCCAGAATTGTGGATCGCTTCAAAACAGGTACATTTTTCCAAGGCAGTATTTGAAAAACTTATCAGCTACACAGCTGTAAGAAGACAGCTTTGAACGTAAATCATTTTTAGAGTAAAAGCTGCCCAAACATTTTTTTAAGAAGAATTACAGGATAGTAGTGGAAATTGAGTTCCTGTTAACAAAGTGAAATAATCCCTTGCACGTTAGAAACAAAGTAAGTGTTTACATCTATATTTAACACTTGTTTCTTCAGAAGTCGCTCGACTACGGGGAAAGACTGGTTGGCAATTGAGAAAAGGTCAGTGACAGCTGACAATGTTGGTGACAACAGGAGTGAAAGGAAAAAGCTACCCCAGGTTATCAACCTTTTATATGGGCTGTAAGATATACCCATAAAGACCGACATCAGTATCACTTAAGGGAGGTAGGAATGACGGATGAGCTAGTAGGGAGGCACAGAATTTGTCCGTCTTTAGGTTGCTGGTTCACACGGAGTTCACTTGGTTCTTGACTTGATGGAGGAGAGTGGAAAACAGAGGTCAAAAGGCTCAAACACGACATCCGCCGTTGGGCTGCCTGTGGCATCTTCATGAGCCGTTGCGGCTAAAGCCCCGCTGCCCTGTGGAACGTGAAACAAACGTTGGTTTTGGTCCCTTTTCACTCTTGGCGTACTTAACACCGGGCCTTGTGAAAGAGCCTCCACAGGCCAGCTGACGTTTCTTGCACAACGCTCGTACAGAAGGGATTGTCCCCCAGTTAGCTGTAGGCTTTATGCTCCCTGTGCGTTGGACTTCTGTGCCTGTGCAACGGATCTTAGCCAGGCTTCATTTAGATACTCTACTATCTTTTAAGATGAGATGTTAATATAATTCAGAATGTAACCGAAGATCACCTAACAGCAACTGGTTATTAATAGTGACCTACTTTCTTGGATCAAATGATACTACCCACGGCAATAGCCAAGGTTATCTATATAGGGGTGTGCGGGAGGGTGTATATACACACCCACCCGCACACCCCTGAGTTAGTTCAGCACGCTGGTGAAATTCCTTGCACGTAGAAAGGAAGAGCGCAGATTTGGAAAGCAGATTTGGAACCTAGGCTTCCCGGTTTTTAAGAACATTTTCCATGACAGTATAGTATCTAATTTTGGTTGAGGACTGACAGGACCTCGACATACAGCCTAACACAAGCATGCTCTCCTTTTTAACTTTACAATATAATACTTGGCATTGAAGTATAGTCCTCTAATTAAATGATTCCAAGTGTGAAGATAATCCACAGATTATTGTACTGTCTTTGTTTTAATTATGATTGGCCTCTGACTGGTCCTTTCAGATTTAAGTATCAGTGCATTATGAGATTGTCATTACTAGGAAGGTTAAATCTTTTCCATTTCTAATAAATCTGGTGCATCCATTATTTAGATGTAAGTTAAAGAACAGGTACTAGTACTAATTTGGGCTAACCTGGATGCTTTTGTAACAGTTGAAGACTTCTTCACCGAACAGAAAAGATGTAATAAACTGCAATGTACTTTAAACAATTTTGGCAAGGGAAGCGCTAGAGGACCACCTTCTTACAGAGCACTAGTTGTAGAAAAGAAACTTTGACTGCAAAATCATTAAGCCAGTAGGTGGAAGAATAAGTGAAAAGCTGCTAGAGCTATCTGAGAAACTATAGGAACTAATCAATTAAATTAACTGGGCTGAATTTTCAGTGCAAGTATTTGAATAGAAAATAATATAACATTTCCTTAGGTTAGAGATGAAAACTGTGTGGAATTTGAAGCTCGAGGAAGAGAAAAAAGTATTTTGAATGAGCTCGAAATGTCACTGGATGAATAATCATCGGAAAAAGATGACAAGAAACTGATAAACAAATAAACTACATCCTGAAGGCCAGAAATAGCCAAAATGAATTACTGGACCTGGAGAAGGAAATGAAAAAAAAAACCCATGGTTTTTTAGTTTTGACACATAAACAAAGCAGAGTAACTAGTTACAGCTTGTCAGCTGCTGCACTTCATTAACAATATCCATAGTTTTTGCCCCTCTTCCATTAAAAGATAAATTTCTTCAGAGTACCTTACATTTACCACAGCTCACCACCATGGTGAGTTACCATGGAGCATCTGGCAGGGAATGACTTGCTGCTTTGCAGCAAATTGCTTACTGTTCAACCTCTATTCATATTCACCTCTACAGCCATTTAAAACAAGGTGAACAAGGAAAGAAAGGACACTATTACATAAGAAAGATTAACTCAAGGTTAGAAGTAAGCTAGGATATGGCTCTAATGCTAAACAAACATAGATCCACTTTTAAAAAATAAGTATGATGTTAATGACATAGCGGTATTGACAGTAGTAGGGCTTTGTAGTAATGCAATAAGGATTTTCAGTTTCGGAAGCTACTAAAGCAAGAGTTAAGTATGCGTAGAAAGCAATAGCTCAGGATAAATGAGAAAATCAGGGGTATTAACTGCTACGAGCTAAGACTTGTAGTGTATCAAGGCCTGTAGTGTATACAGGCTTCACCGGTACCAGGCTGCAAGAATAAACACACAAATCATGCATTCTTTGCTGCACTGGGAATAGGAACTACAAATAGACAGCAGTGACCGTATGATTACATTGTTTAATGTGATGTGTTCTTCTGATTACTGACATAGCATGATACATTTCAATGCATGAAATAACAAATTGGAACATGTAGTGGGACCATATAATCAAACATTTAGGAGCGGCTTGAGGAAGGCTGCTGCTACTAATGTACCTAAAGAAGTGACCAGAGGAAGCCTGGACATGCTATCTGATCACAGAAAGGGTGATAATGACCAATGGCCCAAAGCAGTACAGGTGTGAAAAGGCACATAACGGCTATGAAAGACGCCCCCCAAAAAATAAAAATCAATGTTTTCTAATTACCTCAGGAAGATAAATAGTAGGGAAGGAGGATTAGTGAAAAACCAACCAAGCAAAACCCCCCAGGTATTGGCAAAATATTGTGAAAGGGTGGTATAGACTTACGGGAAACATCTCTAGTTTTTTTTCCTTTCCTGCCCCTTCCTTCTTTCCCCTTCTGTTAAGGCCTGCTTAATCTATGTGTCAGCCAAGGAAGACAACTCTTTAACAATCTTCATGTAAGTCAGTAGTTGTGAATAATTTCAGGATGTAACATTAGAAAGCTTCCAAACATCAGAGATGTTTTTGAACAGTCTCCAAGAAGAAAAGATGGGGATAAGAAGATACAGCAGTTGTGAAATGCAACTTGATATTCTTCGGAATAATAAACAGTGGCAGAAAACAAGATACAATTATCTTGGTCTGTCTTAATATTTCTTTTTTTGCTATAGTTGTTCTGGAAGTATTAGACTAGTTGCTTACCAATAAACATATGAAGTTCCACCCTTCTCTAACACCTCTCCAAAGACCATTAGAGAATGGCTCTATAGAATTTTTAAAAACATTTCAACCATTAGATATTACAGTTTATTCCAACAGAATCTATTTGTTGTGAGGAAATAAACAGGGATAGGAAATCATTGTTAGGTTTTGGCAACTATATTGATAAAAAGCAAAATTTAAAATTTTATGTGATAAACAACTGGACAGAACGTAACCAATGTTCTCTCAAAAATTTAATATCAATCTGAAAGAAGACAATTTTCTTCAAAATAAGATGTGACATAATTTTACAGCATGTAAGTTTAAAAGAAACTTATCTTCAACTGCTGCATTAATAAATCCATATGAATATAAATAATTTGATTTAATCACATTTGCCATTTCCAGTTACAGTTTAGCAATTACAAGCAAATACAAGTTACTAAGCTAGAGTTATTTTTTGTCCTGGTCTGAATGTTGAGCCAACTTGTCCTTTCCTCTTCTTCGGATTCTGAAAATTATCATACCTGGAAATAGAAAAAGATATTAGCAAATTCTTATGAAATGCCTTTGCTTGCATATGCCTCTTCAGATACACATGAATGCAACACAGAACTGCAGATGTTTACGTATAGTTTTACGGAAATGAAGAGTGCATGTCCCCTCAGACCTGGGGACCTGGAGGAGTTTTCAGCCACAAACCTAACTCAGAGAGCTCTCTGCCCTGCTTCCTCTTTGTTTGTTTTTTATTTTTACTTTTTGGGGCGGTGGGGAGGTGGGACAAGGAACAGAAGTGGACAGGGTGGTATAGACTCCTGGGAAGCATCTCTCATTCTCCTCCTTTCCTGTCCCTTCCTTCTCTCTTTCCCCTGCTGTAAGACCTGCTTGTCTACGTATCAGCTGAGGAAGACAACTCCTAACAGTCTTCACGTCAGAAGAACCCGCTGGTGAATCACAGAACATCCCGATGACAGTTTCCAGCTTTTTCACTCCAGTCTTTTCCAAGTCTAAGGAGACATATTCTCCTTTTCTGCGGATTATTGCCTTTTCCCAAGCACAGCAGCTACAAAGACCACCACGGAGAGTCAAAACCCAGCAATTTGAAAGTACGAGGGGCTGCTACTCAGTGGGAGCAGGAAGGACCTAGCTCTAAGTCGGAGAGAATTGGTGCCTCTTCATACTGGTATAGCTCTGAACATAATACAAGGGTCTTCTGGTCTGTGATTAGAATTTCTAGGTCCTACATTAATAAAAACAGAAGACAATGCACTGGTAAAATACTTTGTACGTAATTTAGTATTTCTGAAAAAAATTGCTGTCAGAAGCTATTCAACTCTGCCATTCCCCACGTTAAATAACTATTGTGTTTCTGATGAATAAGAAATGTGAAAAGACCAAATCTCCACTGAATACACAATTACCAAAAAAAATTTAATACTTACAGCTCAGAAAAATTCTTCCAGTCATCTTGGCTAATGGATGGTCTTATACCCTCAAGTGCAGTCATCAGATGGGACTGGGTAATCATTAAAGTGTTCTTGGCAAGCACTGACTGATTAAGGGTGCTGTCCTCCTTGAAAACAGAGCCATGAACAGACAATGAAAAATTACCACAGAAACAAAGACATAGTGCCACAAATATCAGTAACTCTAGAACTTCCTCGTTACATGTACGGAAATGTATTACAAATACAATCACAACTCCCCCGCCTCCCTCCAGTACTAAATAACACAGAAATAACTATTTGGTTAAATGAGTGCCAACATCTGGCTTATTTCTCCTCAAACTAGGTATCATTTATCTTTGCTATTTTTGTGACATTATATGTAATATTATTGCAGAAATTCTTTATTGAAATACCAATAAACAATAGAAAAGTGTTAAGACTAAATAATCAAAAACTGCCATACTCCATTCTTGCTTCTGTAATTGGCTTTGATAGCATTGATTTCTGTCCTCAGGTGCTCTGTTTGCTGCTCCTGGTTATTTTCCAGGGAATCTTCTTGAGAAGCTGTTCTAAGCATTGAAGGTTGTGATGATGCTGTGTCTCTCTGAGTCACGCTAGTAAAATCGTGAGTTATGGAGTTTGGTCCAGACAAACACAAAGAGCTCTAAATTGACCACAAGGAGAAATACAGTAACTCATTATGGATCCAAAAGAGCAACTCCACCATTAAGATTTAGCCTACAAATTTAATTCAGTATAAGCTTGCCCCCACTGGCAAGAAGAGTACTTTCTCTTAAAAATATATCACATACATAACTTTTTGAACAGAAAGTTTAGGTTAATTTGCCACGGTGTTTAGGGAAAAGTACAAATGTGAAAATAAAGTGTTTCGTCTTTAGAAAAGGTCTAAATATTTTTGCAATGGCCTATCTCAAAAAGAATAAAGGTCTACTAAGTCCATTGTTTTATTTACATATGAAAATCAGTCGTTCTGAAGTCTGGGCAAGTTTATGTAGTTTGCTTTGGAGTGACTTACAATTTAAATATTAGTCACCTCCAAATTCTCTGTGCACTTGATAAGCGTGAACTTTCAAGTTCAACAACTTTAAGAGATCAAAGTCCTTGTAGCCTTGCTGAAAAACTTTCACAGTTAGAGGAAAACTGAAGTGTCTAAAGATAAAATAATGGAAGACTATAATCTATAATGCAAGATAAAACATACAAAAGCACCTTAGCAGTCAGTAATTAGTTCTCCAATGTCAAGGTAAGTTATCTTTGGCTTTAAGAACCGATGCAAGACAGTTTTGAAAACAGGAGTCTAACAACTTTGATAACTAACCTGTAATAGCAATTCTACAACAGATCCTGAAAACTAATGTCCGATGGATCACATGCAAACTCTGAAGTCATCTGTTCACCCTAAGGAGCTCAGAGGCAGCGTATTCTGTTTTGCTTACCAGGCAGCCAAGCAAAACGAGCTGGCCAGCTGATCACTATGCAGGTGCTGGGTAGCCAACCAGCACATCCCTGTCTGCAAGCTAGCCAGAGAACGTGCTGCTTTCTGTGCAATGTGATACTACAACAGGAATTCTGCTTCTTAAGAGTGACGATGGAAGCTAAGGTTTGCTTCTGTTGTTTACACAATCCCATGGTCAGATTATTCCATTAATGCACACTCTACTGGAAACTGAAAAATGTTTCTTGATTCTTAAGATTATGACTTAATTCTTGAAAGCTGGATGGTCATTGTTTAGTAATAAAACTAAGTTAAAAAAAACCCCAAACACCAAAAAGTTGAAAACTCTTTTAGTATTAAACTTTGGAAGGCAACAAGCCGTTACACCAGACAGTAAGATCTAGTATGAATGCAGTTTGCTTGATTATAAGGTATTAAGTGTATTTTGGAATTTTGATTTTAAAGTCCTGCAAAGTTGCAGAGAAGTCCATATTGTATTTTGTCAGATCACATCCTTCCATATTCTTCCCCACCATGGACCACAAGGTATAGGCTGAAGACAGTTTGAAGGACAAAGCAGACATAATTGTATTTATAAAACCATACCATTTGCCTAGTTCAGTTTTTCTGCTTCATAACTGATAATATTTAGAAAATTCAAAATATTAAGCAAGTAATTTACCAGTTCTGAAGGAGTTCCATTTCCCAGCTCTGATTCGTAAGAGCTTCCAAAATAAAGACGATACATGTTGGACCTTGGATCTTCAGGAAGCAAGTCAGACATGTCTAAAGAAATAAGAGATTGCTCTAGCCCTGCTTCTCCATCTATTGCCGAATCATCTGAGCCACTGCTGTGGTTTAGAAAAACCATGGAAGAGAGACTGAAGTCACTATCGGAACTAGAACCAAAATCCTGTGACAAAGAACAGAACATTAGAAGTGTTAACTCATAACTAATTGCAATCTGAAATACATTAAAAAATTTCATATACAGTGCAAATGAAACACCAATTTACATTTGATTCTAGTAATCTGTCTTTCTCTGGGAGTATATTTCCAAATATTTTGCTAAGAAAACCCAATGCCTTTAAGCAGAACTTTTCTGTCTTCATGCTAGAAAAATAATTTGAGGAGATAATCTTAAGGTTTTATTTGTTTGCTTTGAACTGTCTCACTCAGTAACAGCAAGTGTTGGGAAACTTCATGTACATTTTCTGTTGTAGAACTGTATCACTTCTGTCTCAACCATTCCCTCCAGGCAATTTAGTATCTTGTGTAAAGTGGTCTAGGAGATTGTGGTGAGTCTACTTTTACAGTGCCCAATTGCTGTACTCATCTTTAGTCATAGTGAACACATTTTAAGTGCTGATGTGGAAATCACAGTTGTTGCTTTAGACTGGTGTCTGCAAACCTTTTTGATTGTACACCCCTATCAGTAAAAAAATTCTGAGCACGCTCCACCAAATATATGCATATTTATTTGTAATTTATATACATGTACTATTGAAATTCTAATATTTTCTTCCTGCACCTCAATGGATTGTCTTGTGCACCCCCTGGGGTGGGTGCACATCACTCCGGAGACCACTGCTTTAGACAATCGCCTCCTCTAAAGACGGATAATCATCAGGTATCCTTACAACTACTTACTGATGCTACAAGTGAAGGGATTGTTAGGGAAGATATGCTGGAGATCCCTCCCAATACTCAGAGTTGCATCCTCAGAGCCCCATCCCTTGGTAACAGCTGGGACAAAAAGAACCCAAGTGGTCCCCTTGCTTTTGTACCCCTGACCCAACCCTTCCCTTTGACCTCCAACTAGCGGAAGCCATGCCTGCCCCTTTCCAGCTAGAACCAGAAGACAGCCATCAAAAACGTGAGGGGAGGTGGCTGAATAGAGGCTAAAAGAGGAAAGGACCTGTCAGTCACATAAGGGGTATAAACCAAGGGTGGGATCCTGTACCTTGGAAGTGCAAGTAATAGCTGCTGGTGCCTGGAAGATGAGCCAGAGCAGGCCACTTCAGACATCACCATCCTCTTGCCACTTCTTTCCTGACCTCAGATCAAATTCAGTCTGTTGGAACAACTCTACAAAACCCACCAATTCCTTGCTTCCTCCATCATCCAAAAATGTGCCACCTCAAAACTGAATTTGCTAGCTGCTCCGAAGAAACTCTGAGTGGGATCCCTCCTATTGATCTGTCAGTCATTCCTCATAACAGCGATAAACAGATTTGGCTTACATAAATCTATTTAACATTAAACACCTATCATAAAGTGAAAAAAACTTGTGTTTAAGAAGTATTTAAACTAATTTATTACATTATTCTTGCATTTTTCTGCAAACATAGTAAGATTTTAATCCTCTGTATACAAATATAGGAAAACTAAACCTTATTAAACATAATTTTGCTAAAAAACCATGGATAAAATTAACCCTTTTAAACATATCAGCATCAAAATAAAGAGAGGAGAGACTTCTTTTATATCAGTTTTATTTACCTGTGTTAAACCTGAACCTAAATTAGTATGGATTGCCTCTAACTGGGCATTGTACAATAAAGCTTTTAGGTCAGCCCCTGTGAACCGTTCTGTTTTTGCTGCCAAATCCTGAAAGTCCACATCGTTTGCCAAGGACAGAGAATGACTGAGAGCTTTTAAGATTTCATAGCGTGAATTCTGTAAAAAGGGAGGAAAAAAAAAATGTCAGTAAAGCAACCTGTTATCTTCCTTGTCCTGATTGCTAGATAGTGCTTTGGCCCTGTCACAAGCAACTTCCTATCAGAGGGAGGAAGGATCTTTTTTAAAGAAGATACTACCCTAATAATAGTACATATAGGACATACTGTGCAGTAATCAATCTTTACAATATAGGCATACATTTTGTTACATTTTCTTGAAGAGTCTAAGAGAAACTGTACCAAACGCAGTATACAGAGAAACGTAGTTCTCTAAATATCCAGTTAATATCTGGGATTTTTATATATGAAATATATAAAAATATGAAGGTGAACTCTGCTACTCATATGTCCTTTTGCAAAGAGAAGTATGACAAAAGTGAAAAACTTCTGTTTACCTGAACGATCATATTCTAAATCAGAAGTTTACCATTAAAAAAAAAAAAAAAAAAGAAAAAAAAAGGAAAAGAGAGTATATCTGTGTTCTTAAGGCACAGGATCATCTTCTTCGTGTGTATTTCAGAATGCAATGATGTGGTATTTGTTAAATGTGCCAGCTAATCTGCAAATGAACAGCACTGATTCTTTCTCATAAAATGGGGAATCAAAAGACACACATTGTACAGCCTCAAAGGCCTGATCCAAACCCCACTAAAATCAATGGGAATCATTCCTTTCCTAACTAGTGACACATCTGACTTAAAAAGAGCTTGGATATTCCAAATTAAATGTGGGCAAAGAAGAGCGGGATCAACTGGATTTGGAATAAAACTGCTCTGAAAACTTCAGATAATTCAAGAGTTGGATTGGGAATGGCTATGGTTTATCATTTCAAGCAAATGGCAGATCCACTAAACTCGTAATTCAGAGAAAGACGCAGAACATGATAAACACCACCCTGCATCCAATGTCTTTCTGCAGACTAGTTTCCTTTTTTATTTATTTTTTAAAAAATCAGCTATATCCACAGGAACATGATTTGATCCTGAAGACTGTGGTAAACAACCTTGTCTTTCCCCAGTTTTGTGTGAACACATTGACACTACAATCAGTGAATTTATACTGTTGTATAACTGGGGCTGGGCAATCAAGTCCACTTTGTCCAGGTTTCAGATGCCACTAAATATAAAGAAAAGGAGAATAAAGCCCATTAGTTTGATTTTTTTTTTCCTTGCCTCTCATGTAAAATGCTTTGTTTCCTCACCTGATCAGGAGGTGGACAGTACAGGCACTTATCCAGTCGACCTGGCCTTAACAAAGCAGGGTCAATCAAATCTGGGCGACTAGTAGCAGCTAGCACATAAACCCCTTAGGAAAGTGCAGAAAAATATCATTAACATCTGCTAAACTTTTGCGTAAAAAGGAGCACACGTATGAATTATTACCTTGTAAGCCTTCCACACCATCTAACTGAGTCAACAGTTGGTTAACCACTCGATCTGTAACTCCTGTGTTGTCATGACCTCGTCGAGGAGCAATAGAATCAAACTCATCAAAAAAAACAATACAAGGCTTAGCTGCCTGAGCTCTAAAAGGTAAAAAAAAAAAAAGGCAATACTTAAATTCTGTTTAAGTTTGGGTCACAGGTAAAACTGCTTAGAAATATTAAAGGGAATTGCTTTTTGCTTCAGATAACAGTTATCTTTAAACGAGAGAACAGAAAATCTGTTTTCTGTAGAAATTAAGAGGTTCTGAAGAATTGGATTGCAATGGAATCACTGCTCATTTTTATGACATACCTTGCACTCACTTTATAATTTCTGAAGTACTCAACTGTCATGTTAATGTACATGAAAGCTCTAAAATCCAGTCACTGCAGACGAGGTCTTGGCTTATGTACATCTAACACAAAGACTGCCTACACTGTAAACTACACGAGAAGCAAAGGCTATGTAGGATATATTTACATTAGTGAGCATTGAGGGTGAGTAAGGGCAGATTTGTAAAAACAAAACAACTGGTACCGAGGACCTCAATACCAAGTCTAGTATGATCCTATGTACTGAGTGTTCATTATTAGTTGGAGCACACTCGACTGTCTCCTGGAATCACCTGAAAGGAATTCAGCATGTGTTTTCCAAGATGGTTCTGTGATATGAACCAATGCACTGTAAATGGAGAGAACTGGGAGTTCAGCTTCAAAAGTGCACTCCTCATCTGAGCCAAAATGCTCAGTTCTTAAATGACAGTCAAGTTGACTTGCCAGGATCTGAACATCTGGTTCGGCACAACTAATTATTTCAGATGCTTTTGTGATCTGATGCCATGTCTCTCCTAGGACAAGAAAATTATTTCTTGGAGCTTCAACCAATAAAATTCATTGATAACATCACAAATCTTTACAAAGCCAACCTGTTAAAGATATCTCGAACTGCTTGCTCACTTGCTCCAATGTATTTGCTGAGCAGCTCTGGTCCCTAAAAAAAAAAAAAAAAAAAAAATCAGAAAAGAATATTCATGATGTGTGTCTTAGTTTTAATGTGTAATTCAACATGAGCACAGATTTCATACACTAGAGTGAATTTTCTTGTAACCAAGACAGTGGCATCTCTGACCAGAAGAGCCGAGGGGTCTAGATAAGCCAAAAGAATCTTTTAAGCATTGCAACTTATTTTAAAGTAATAATTTCCATTTTTCTACTGTAACCGGACATGTGTTACAGTATCACACAACAACGGCTTACATTGTATTTTGAAAATATGTTTAAAATTAATTGCTCAACTTCATTGTCCAGTGGAACCAAAATCTAGGATCTTTTTATAAAAAAAAAGGGAAACTAAGAACATCTAATTAAATTTTAAAATTCTGCCTAATGAATAATTATACAAAAAAATCTCAGTAATAAAACTATGAAGTTCTAGAAGTTGAATGGTGGGATATCCAGAGACATACCAAATTTTAAATGTGTGTTTCTTACTTTGGTATTTTGCCCTCACAAACACATACTCACAGGTATTATTGTCAAGCTATTTCATTCAGTTAACGAAATGAATCAATTAATCTTCAAAATCTTGCTACCTTGATGCTGATGAAATTCATTCCACTCTCTCGAGCAACTACTCCCGCTAACAGTGTTTTTCCTGTTCCAGGTGCTCCATACAGCAAGACTCCTGATCTCTGTCTTATAGGCAGGTTTGCAAATAATTCTGGATACTGGAAAAGAGTTTCAAGAAGACATATTCTAAAATATGTAATTATTCTGCAGTATACTGTAACGTCACTGACTAGTGTTGATTTTTGTCTAAACGAAATATGTCTAATTTCTTTTATCCACATTATTATCACAAGAGCTCATCTGGACTGTTGTTAGTTTACTTGGGGCTGAAGTGGGTTCCTAGGCTTCATAGGGACTTAAAATACAAACAAGTGGCATTTTCTACCAAGAGGAAACAGGACAGAATAGGCATGCACTAGAGCTTTATAATGTACATATTGGTACTTCTAAATTCCTATTTTAATCACCGAAGGATATGATTAAATTATATAAGTATACAGTAAAAGATTCTGTCCATTACACAGAAAACTGTTCAGTCATTTCTCTGAAGACTGAAAGGGATGGCTCATCTCAATGCTGGAAGTTTAAAGCAAGGCAGAAAGGCCAAAGTAAAATAAAGAGGAATTGGTGGATTGGCATTCATCCGAAAGAGAGTACTCCTCTAGCAAAAGCACTGCAGAAGACAGCTGGAAATGTTATCTTTACAGAGCCTGATCAGAAACCCTGCAACAAAGCGTGTAGCAAAGATGATGTTAGCAATACTGCAATATTCTAGGGCAACGCTTGATCTGTAGAAAAGCACAAGCCGTTGCCTTTTGTATTTGGAAGAGGGAAGGGGAAGGAGAAAGTTTTCCAGTAGCTGAAGACCGTTGAAGACTGGGAAGCTACAAAAGTAGCTTAAAATCATACCTGTCATCTTTCTGTCAAATACCCTGTCACACCTTAAAAATCATTCTTCCCCTACTAACATTATGTACAAAATTCAGGTAACTAATTTAAAAGAACTGGGTACCTTTGCAGGTAACATGATGGTATCCATGAGTATTTGCTTCACATCTTTTAAGCCACCAATCCTGTCCCAGCCAATGTCCTTAGGTTTATGAAGGTTAACATTTCTCAGAGCTAAT
Organism: Aptenodytes patagonicus; assembly: GCF_965638725.1. Taxonomy (NCBI): domain Eukaryota; kingdom Metazoa; phylum Chordata; class Aves; order Sphenisciformes; family Spheniscidae; genus Aptenodytes; species Aptenodytes patagonicus. The sequence continues at coordinate 145,707,568 of NC_134950.1, read as the reverse complement.
GGAGTAAAATCTTTTAGAACTTTCTGAAAATCCATAGTTGACAGATTCAATTCTGCTTAAAAAAAAGAAAAAAAATCCTGAACAAAAAAAGGAACACACGGCCTACCAGTAACAAATTCCTCATGATATGTAACAATTAAATATGTTTTAAACATAAAACATAAAAACTGGCTTTTTATTTCTGTATTACTCCGCAGGTTCCGGATAACAGAAGTAAGACTATGAAATAAGAGATTTTGTTGTCAACATACCGCCATTTTGAAATGTATTCTGGTTAGAAACACAGGCATGAATAGCACGATCAACCAGCATAGTAAAATCTCTAGCAACAAAACCTTCTGTTTCCTTTGCAATACATTGGAAGTCAAGATCAGAGAACTTCTTTATATCAGAATTCAGTTTCTTTTTTATTACGGAATACAGCATTTCACATCTTTGCTTCTGAAAAACAGAATTGTGCAGCAAGTGTATATTAAGTTTACTATTTATATGGGTTTCAGAAATTCAAAAAGTAAATACATACAAGTTACTAAAATTTCCTTAAATATTTACATGTCACCAAACCTTCAAATAACAAAATCTGAGCAGGCATGAATATAAACAAAAGCTGGTTCTTCAGGTGAATTTCAATAAATTCACCAGTTTTACAACTTTAAATGTTTACCTCGCCACAGCTATCTTAAATCCAACAATAATAAGAAAACACCCCCCCACCCCCCCGATTCTACTGTTTTACACCCATTTTTTCTGTTTCACAGGAAAAGGAACACCTTTCATTTTGCCGATATGAGTAGAAGATATTTGAGATTAAATATATTGCATTAGATAAAAACACATCAGATAATTTCTATCCTTTGAGATCCTGACTTTTCCAGTGATGTCTCATCGTTATTCATGTATTAGTATTAAAAGTGATAAAGGCAGACTTGCAAGAAGTGGGAGAAAGCTACATTGTATCTAACGCTGAATCCCCTCCTCAGTGCTCTTTAATTGCTAGCCTGTGACAGAAGACAAGCAGGCAGGAACAACTCGTGTTAAATACAAATGAGTTACCATGTCTCTGTCATGCCGTTAGGGCATGCACAGGTACAAAGTGCTGCTTTCTCCTGCAATGAAGTTATACTGTTTATTCTTCCCTTTATACTTTTTACTTTTCAAAATGGACTCTATTCAAAAGTAGAGAGATATAATTCATATAGAAACTAAAACCTTCCCATAAAATTAACATTTAGTTTTAATAACATTTTTAAAATACACATTCTAGGGACATACTTATTCCTCTGAGCAGTGAAAAAACACGCTTAGGTTTAATCTCATTTATCTAACCGTAGTGACTTACATGTTTTTTCAAAGCTGCTCCTCTAGAATCCCCTTACAGGTAAGAAGGAGACATGCATATCTCACCTATGTTAGAGAGCCTGACTTGTTTTACGTTGAACTGAAATGTCCTCTGAATACACCCTTCTCTCACCACTGAAGATAAGGAGAGTGGGGCCAACTGGGAGTTTTCACTGGATTACTTTTATTTTTTTTTAGAACTTTATAATGACAGACGTAAGTTCTGAGGTATTTAAGTACCATGAAAGAACTTCTAAGATTTCCAGATTTTTTTCTCATCTTCGGGTGTAACCTACTATTTTTGCAGCTGTTCCAGCATTGTATTTGAGGCTGCAAGGAAGGCAAACAACATTTTAACCAAATGAATAAATACCTGAATTTACCTGATCTGGAGATCGGATACATTTGAAGCACTGAAATATGTGAGTTCCTTGAGCTGAAACCAGGGAAGGATGTAGGGAATGTTCAGACTGACTTGTGGCAATTAATGCAATCAAACTCCCCATGGAAATAACTTCTTTTATCAGATCTTTCAAAACTAAACACATAAGACATTGCTCCATGAATTGCAAAATAACAAAAGATTCTGCATTTCATAATAGACATTTCTACTGTACTGGAGAGCAGCATTAGGGCACGCAAAATGTAACATCTTACTATATATTTGTTTTATTCCATTCCCATGTTTACAGGCTTTTCTTTATTAAAAAAATAAAAGATGTATAGTTAGTTTTTCTAGGACAGTACATTCCATTAATAAAATGCCATCAGAAGTGCTCTTTAAAAGTCAAATTTGTAACATCACTGATGATGTCTACCACCGGATATTAAACGTGATTTTTCTTTTGTGTGCTGTGATCCCTGTTCTAGAAATATTATTCCCTCTATGCAAACAAAAAAGGGAAAGTTATAAGAATAAAAATAGATGCTAAGCCTAGAAAATAAGCAATCTAGGAAAAAATAATATACGAATGTCAAAGAAGTTATGGATGCAAGGTAGATCTTCAAAGAATAATCTTTAAAACTCTAAACCTCTGTTGTACACATTATATCTGTAAATAAAGTAACAAAAAACACAAACAATTCTGCAAGTAACTTCAGTGCACATTTTTAAAAAAGAAATGATGGTTAAGATTTTTCTGAACTTCAAAAGTAATTTTATCAAAAATTATGCTAACTCCCTCAAACTGAGCTGAGAAATGGAAGATATTTTTTGCTACGGCTTGAATTTTACATAAACATAGTTGAATACAGCTTAAAAAAATAAAGATATTAATCTTAATAATTTAATTTTATTTTGCAACTTATCACTGCCTACATTTTAGGGAATAGAAAGGAACTGTATACAGGATGTCACACTACAATTGATAGTCTTATTTTAAAAATTTGTGGATTGTTACATGGTAAAATAAAATAGAAGTTCTACAAAGTACACCAAGTAGGATGATAAAAAAGTTAGTATTCAGCTAAAAGAAGTTGGTTCTAAACATCAGTAAATATCAAATTTATATATCTCTGTAATTATAAATAATAATTATGGAAAACAGGATAAATTTTAATATGTCAATTATAATATTGATCTTATCAATAATTATCAGTTAAGATTCATCTGTAATTTGTAAGCAACTGCAACGTATTTGAGTGCACAAACAGTATAAAAAGGAACTGAGAAGCCTCTGCCACTGGCAGCGGTACTGACAGCAGGCATTGCCATCAGCAGCGGTGGTGTACATACCATTGGCAATGACTACTCCAAGCTCCAGAGTGGACTATTTTGAATCAGCTAGTGGTCCACAAATGGTCTACGTACCATACTTAGTGAATCCCTGCCATTGAATACCACATGGTCCAGAGGCAATAACGACACAGACAGAATTGTCCAGGTAGGACGGTACAATTCAGGTGCAAGAAATTCTAAGTTCCATTATATTTTTATCCAGACACAGGTAGCACAGTATTACCATAAGCAAGTCTATCGCTTTGAATGGTTTCAGGGCTGTTCTCATGCTCTGGCGTAGAAGGTACTCCAACAATGTGATCAAGATCATCCATCAAAAGAATGGATGGTTGTCTCCATGCTGCCTCTAAGAAAGCTTCTTCCACGTTTTTCCTTATGTTTACTAATCTTTTTCCTAAAACAGAAATACAATTTTAATGACAAAACACATCAGGAAAAAAAATCAGACTGACTACATTTTGCTCAGGTAATACTACAATGCTTTGATTCGTGTAGCTTAACTTTACTCCTGTAAATCCAGGTACCAAGATTAAACCAGTCTCAACAGCCAGTAAAGAAAAAGAGTCCACATCTTCTATCAAAAAAATACTAGAAGGATCCACCTGTCCTAAAATTAGATTAATCATCTTTCACTAACCACTATAGAAGCCTACAGGTCTAATTTCTAGACAGTTAAAAACAGAGCAGTATCAGCAGCACTCTAAATTAGCTACAAAGAGTCCTGCAATTGGAAGAATTTTTCAGAGTGAAGGACCTAGCTCTTTATCAATCTTTCCCTTTTTCTCTGGAGCAAGGAGCTTAGTAGGGACTTAAGCAAAAAGAGTATAGCCATGCAATATAAGGGCTCTGTAAGAAAACAGTTGAGTATTCTCTGTCTCTGTAACACCAAGAATATTTGGGAAAGCCAGTGAATGAGAGAGTAAAAAAAGCATTTTTTTTTTTCTCTTCCATCTTTGGCACAAAATTCACTTATTTTGAACTCACAAAACCTAAGGATTCATCTCATCATCTTTTATAATCATGAGTGTTAGATGACTATTGCCATCATAGAATCATAGAATCATTGAGGTTGGAAAAGACCTCTAAGATCATCGAGTCCAACCGTCAACCCAACACCACCATGCCCACTAAACCATGTCCCTAAGCGCCTCATCTACACGTCTTTTAAAAACCTCCAGGGATGGGGACTCCACCACTTCCCTGGGCAGCCTGTTCCAATGTTTCACCACTCTTTCAGTAAAGAAATTTTTCCTTACATCCAATCTAAACCTCCCCTGCCGCAACTTGAGGCCATTTCCTCTCGTCCTATCGCTTGTTACTTCGGAGAAAAGACCAACACCCACCTCGCTACAACCTCCTTTCAGGTAGTTGTAGAGAGCAATGAGGTCTCCCCTCAGCCTCCTTTTCTCCAGGCTGAACAGTCCCAGTTCCCTCAGCCGCTCCTCATAAGACTTGTTCTCCAGACCCCTCACCAGCCTCGTTGCCCTTCTCTGGACACGCTCCAGCACCTCAACGTCCTTCTTGTAGTGAGGGGCCCAAAACTGAACACAGTATTCGAGGTGCGGCCTCACCAGGGCCGAGTACAGGGGCACGATCACTTCCCTACTCCTACTGGCCACACTATTTCTGATACAGGCCAGGATGCCATTGGCCTTCTTGGCCGCCTGGGCACACTGCCGGCTCATGTTCAGCCGGCTGTCGACCAACACCCCCAGGTCCTTTTCCAACAGGCAGCTTTCCAGCCACTCTTCCCCAAGCCTGTAGCGCTGCATGGGGTTGTTGTGGCCGAAGTGCAGGACCCGGCACTTGGCCTTGTTGAACCTCATACAGTTGGTCTGGGCCCATCGATCCAGCCTGTCCAGGTCCCTCTGCAGAGCCTTCCTACCCTCGAGCAGATCAACACTCCCACCCAACTTGGTGTCGTCTGCAAACTTACTGAGGGTGCACTCAATCCCCTCATCCAGATCATCAATAAAGATATTAAACAAGACCGGCCCCAGTACTGAGCCCTGGGGAACACCGCTCGTGACCGGCCGCCAACTGGATGTAACTCCATTCACCACAACTCTCTGGGCCCGGCCATCCAGCCAGTTTTTGACCCAGCGCAGAGTCCACCTGTCTAAGCCGTGAGCCGCCAGCTTCTCTAGGAGAATGCTGTGGGAGACAGTGTCAAAGGCCTTGCTGAAGTCCAGGTAGACCACATCCACAGCCTTTCCCTCATCCACTAGGCGGGTCACCTGGTCATAGAAGGAGATCAGGTTGGTCAAGCAGGACCTGCCTCTCATGAATCCATGCTGGCTAGGCCGGATCCCCTGGTTGTCCCGCTCATGCCTTGTGAGCGCCCTCAAGATGAGCCGCTCCATAATCTTCCCCGGCACCGAGGTCAGGCTGACAGGCCTGTAGTTCCCCGGATCCTCCTTCCGGCCCTTCTTGTGGATGGGCGTCACATTGGCAAGCCTCCAGTCTTCCGGGACCTCCCCCGTTAACCAGGACTGCTGATAAATGATGGAGAGCGGCTTGGCGAGCACCTCCGCCAGCTCCCTCAGCACTCTCGGGTGGATCCCATCCGGCCCCATAGACTTGTGAGCGTCCAGGTGGCATAGCAGGTCATTGACTGCTTCCTCCTGGATTACGGGGGGTTCATCCTGCACGCCGTCCCCGTCTTCCAGCTCGGGGGGCCGAGTACCCTGAGGATAACTGGTCTGCCTGTTAAAGACTGAGGCAAAGAAGGCATTGAGTACCTCAGCCTTTTCCTCATCCTCAGTGACAATGTTCCCCCTTGCATCCAACAAAGGATGGAGATTCTCCTTGGCTCTCTTCTTGTCATTAATATATTTGTAAAAACTTTTTTTGTTGTCTTTAACGACAGCGGCCAGATTGCGTTCTAGCTGGGCTTTTGCCTTTCTCATTTCCTCTCTGCACGACCTAACAAGATCCCTGTACTCTTCTTGAGTCGCCTGCCCCTTCTTCCACAAGCGGTAAACTCTCCTTTTTTTCCTGAGTCCCAGCAAGAGCTCCCTGTTCAGCCAGGCCGGTCGTCTTCCCTGCCCGTTCTTCTTACGGCGTACAGGGACAGCCTGCTCCTGCGCCTTTAAGACTTCCTTCTTGAAGATCGTCCAGCCTTCCTGGACCCCTTTGCCCTTCAGGACCGTCTCCCACGGGACTCTCTCAACCAGCGTCCTGAACAGGCCAAAGTCCGTCCTCCGGAAGTCCATGGTTGTGGTTTTGCTGCCCCCCCTCCTTACTTCACCAAGAAGCGAGAATTCTATCATTTCATGGTCGCTAAGCCCAAGACGGCCTCCGACCACCACATCACCCACCAGTCCTTCTCTGTTTGTAAACAGCAGGTCGAGCGAGGCACCTCCCCTGGTAGGCTCACTTACCAGCTGTGTCAGGAAGTTGTCTTCCACACACTCCAGGAACCTCCTAGACTGCTTCCTCTCTGCCGTGTTGTATTGCCAGCAGACGTCCGGGAAGTTGAAGTCCCCCACGAGAACAAGGGCTAGCGATTGAGAAACTTCTGCCAGCCGCTTATAGAACGCTTCATCCGCCCCTTCATCCTGGTTGGGTGGTCTATAACAGACTCCCAGCAGGATATCTGCCTCGTTGGCCTTCCCCCTCATCCTTACCCATAGACACTCAACCGTACCATCATCACAATCGTTGAGCTCTATACAATCGAAACACTCCCTAACATACAGGGCCACCCCACCGCCTCTCCTTCCTCGCCTGTCCCTTCTGAAGAGTCTGTAGCCATCCATTGCAGCACTCCAGTCATGAGAGTCACCCCACCATGTTTCTGTGAGGGCGACTAAGTCATATCTCTCCCGCTGCACAATGGCTTCCAGCTCCTCCTGCTTGCCGCCCATGCTGCGTGCATTGGTGTAGATGCACTTGAGCTGGGCTATCGATTTCGCCCCCGGCATCGGCACGCCACCCCTCGGCTCATCTCTAGCGAGCCTGGTTTTATCCCCTTCCCCCTTCGAACCTAGTTCATAAATCAGGTTTCAGCTGGTTGTTCAATCCTTCTTTGGTGCCTGTGTCAACCTTTCACTGAATAATACAGGTATCCTTTAACACTTACAATTTGTTAACAGAACATTTGTTCCAGCTAGCACAGCTGAAAAACCACACAGTTCAACTTGCACCTTCTTCCTATTTTGTAACAATTAGAAATAAGCTAACGGCAGCTGTATTTTCATCATACTGTTAAAGATGCTCATTGCGGGGCATCAAATATCCTTGCAAAAGCAGTAATAATACTAGCAAAATTATTCAGACTAAATATAGTAACTTCATAATTGTGCTTCTGCATCATACAGCAAACATTTGAGATTAAATAAAAAATTATCATACCTCTTAAAGCTTTACAATCAATTACTTCTACATGAGCATCCAGTCTATCGAATGCTTCTTTGCAGATGGCCTTTGCTAATGTTGACTTTCCACTTCCCTACAAAAATAAATGTGAGCTAATGTAAATTGACAGAACTATTTCCTTCTGTTTCTGTGGAGTTTTTGTCACAGTATACACCAGTTAACAAGCTGGGAAAGCTGTGCACACACTGATTTTATTCCTCACCAAAAGTATATAAGTATTCTGTCTTTATATTACTTGCTAGAGACCAAAGCCCTAGGGTGAAACAAGTATAAACAAATTCAGAGTGGATACATCCACTGCAGATAGTGTTCTGATTCCACGGAGTTCAGTGTTAAGACATCTGTTAGTTTCAGTGGAATATGGTATTAAATGGATCACCATAAGAGGCAACAGGAAAATAAGAGTATCAACTCCACTGCCATTTTGTGTTATAACACAGGAGAAAATACTACATTCTTATTTTCATTCAAATATTTCAGAAACAAGAAGTGTTTATTATACTATAACCACAAAGTAGATTAATCCCCTAAGGGAATAAACTGAAATTGCATTGGTAGCAATCTTAAAAACTTACATTTTTTATATATATAATTATATATATATAATTATATATTAATTATACATGAAATATGAATATATATTGAAGTGTGCATGTAATTTGTATACATGTATATAATATAATGTTTTACTGAATTAACTCTTAACTGCTTCTTTTTCAGCTTGTTCTTTAATTCTTCAGAATTCACATGGTATCAAAGAAAACTAACAAAAACAGTTTTGTAACTACAGAAAACAATCTGGGAGGGTTTGCAAGTAGAGAGTAGTGAAGTGTGTACCTTTCCTCCTGTGAGAAGCACCCCTCCACTTCTCAGTCCCACAGCAATAGTAGCCAGCTTTTGAGATAAAGGACGCCCCAGAAGACTGTGGCTTATGTGTTCAAAGGAAGATGTTCCTAATTTATCCACTCCCCTGCAGAGCAAATAACACATTAAATGGCCTAGGGTAGCATCAGTACACACAATGTAAATAGTAACAGCTTGCAGTAGGGTGAAGTTTCAATGCTGACACATTTCGACATACTTCACCTTTTCAAGAAAAAGCTAAAGACAATTCAATTTGAAGAGACAGCACCTTTATTTTGCAGTGGTGACACAGGGGACACAGACAGACATTGCAGAACACCCCCACAATGGAAGGGTTATCTAGTCATTCTACACCACTCTAGCATGAGGTCGGTCTCAGAAGGTAAGAGCTAACCGTATTCTGGGGCTTCATGTATTTGAGTGTCTGAGTAACAACCTACTAAGGAATGTAGCAAATTGGTAGAACATGGAGCATGCCTGGGTCAGAAAACTTCTCAGCCTCTTCAGAAAAGCAGCACATAGCGCATTTGAAGGCATCCTTATCCTTCACCGGTCCTAAATCTTTGTGACTTTCAACACAACAGTGCTCCTTTCAGGTCCACAAACAGTAAGGCTATCAGTTTTGTATTTCAACTTTAAACAAAAAGTGTTGTTCCAGGAGAAATGGAATGAACAAATGAATCCTGGTTTCTAATACCCCTAATGCTTGGAACAGGCTTCCTAAAGCATTCCTTGGGGAACCTTCCCAAAGGTCCTTGGGGTCGATGCCCCAAGCCTGTCAGTGTTTAAGGGGCATTTGAACAATGCCCTTAATAACATGCTTTAACTTTTGGTCAGCCCTGAATTGGCCAGGCAGTTGGACTAGATGATTGTTGTAGGTCCCTTCCAACTGAAATACTCTATTCTACTCTACTCTATTCCTACCACATCCCATCCCTACCACACTACCCCTAGATCAGTTCCTATTCCCTCTTCAACATAATATCCTCAGTTGCCTTTCACAATGCCGATGGCATACTACCACAATACTTCAAGTGTCTTGTGTCCCCTCTGCCCCATCCCTACCTGAAGTTTGCTACACAGTACCACTGTCTTCCCTTATACTAATGACCACAGCTTAACATACCACTTAGTTATTGGCTGGGAAAGAGCCAGCATGTCTTACGGCTAGTTCCAGGCTATACCACTGCCACTAGCCGCCTAGCAGGTTAACCAAGTAGCTGTTGAGCTTACATTGCTCCACTCCTACATTGTGGAGACACGATTCTGAATTTCCCTCCTCAGATGACAATTCTGATAAAACTATGAACTAAGTTTCTTTGAGACCCGTACTATTAAATTTAGTTAAACAAGTAAACAGGTTTAAGTTACTGTGGGAAGAGGATTGACAGGCAGACTGCAACATATCAAAAGTTTTGCTTCATTTGGAAACCCCAGCTAAAACCACCCTCCAACAACCCCAGTATCCCTTACTGCTACATAGAGGTCTGTTGCATACCCCTTAGAAGCACAGCAAGAGTCACTGAACTATCAGTATTTCTTCTGAAACTTACGCAGTTCTGAGACCTCGCATCCTATTGTCAGACACGGTGAACTTCTCAGTACATGAGTACATTTCATCACGGGAAGTTTTCTATTCACTTCAGTAAGACTATTCACAGGACAAAATCAACCATCTACATACACTAGGATAAGGGCTAAACCCGACACAAGCCAAAAGATGCAGAGTTTTTTTTAGATCTGGCTTAGTTTTCAAGAAATCTGCATTTCCATCAATATTCTTTTTTTTTTTTTTTTTTTTTTAATTCCCATTCCCTCCCATATTTTCTACTATGAAAATGTCTCACCCTAAATCATTTAGTTTGTGGTAAGGAAGGTTCCTGTCTGTATCACGCATAGGTGGCTGGCTGTCATCATCAACTTTTCTAGCTAGAGGATGTGAAAGAACCTACAACAAAGGAAAGAGTTAGTACTTTACATTAAATATAACTACAGAAGAAGGGTATAGAAGTGCCTAGCCATTTTTGGAACTGTGTAAAGAAAATGTTGCATGTATGCTTTGCTGAAGCTTATTGCGCTGGAAAGAAAGATGCATTGGTAAAATGGCATCGCTACAACTATTTCCAAAATACGATCCAGTGTTTACAATGATGTAATAACCTGAGATTAGATGTTAGGCCAAGTGCTGTTTATACTAGACTGTGCGGCCCATCATCTCTTTCCCTACCCGTAACTAACTGTTTCTCCTCCTGTGCCCTCCCCTGTTGTGCTGGCATAAGCACTTGTGAGGCAAGACAGTGAATCAGGTCAGGAGTCTGATCTGGGTGAAAAGTAACCTGACAAAACACCTGGCTTTTCTCACCCGCATGAATTTTTCAGTCTAGTTCACCGGGGAGCTAGTAGGAAAGCTGGGCAGGCAAACAGGGCTAACAGAGGTTCACAGATAAGAACAGCCTGGTAGGAGATGCTGACACTGCTATTAAGAAATGCATTTCGCCCTTTCATCTTAGTACCAGTCACTAGCACAATTTGTAGAAGTCTTCTTGTACTTCTCTACTACCAATAGAAATAAAGCTCATTTTACTTTTTTTTTTAAACAGGAATCCTAAATTTTGCAGGAAAAAAAAAAAATCTATTCTGAACAGCCAAAGCAGGACACCTTAATTCTCCGCTAAAATTTAACTGTTATCAGTTTAAAAATGAAAAGATGTTATCCCAATCCTATAACCATAATCCTGGAGTCACGAGCACTGGTTCAACCAGAATTATTAATGGAAACCTAATATTAAATAGAAATAATTTAATAACCTAAATAATAACCTAAATATTTAATATTATCCTAATATTAAATAGAAATATTTATTCTCCTGAGAAAGGAAAGAACAGAAGCACAGAAACTATATGAACGAGGAGGCAGTGTGAGCTTGGTAGGTTTGAATGGGGAATATATCTCATGTTTGTCAGAACAAGCTACCGTTCCCACCAGATACACTGTGAAGTGATTTTACAGTGGTTTAGGTATTAAGGGAAAGAAAAACTAAGTATAAAGATAGTATGTTCAAACTTGGACAGTACTGACTTTCCTCTGCTCTAATTGATTTTTCTGAGAATTTAATATAGACTATGAAATTCAGTAATTAGTATGGCATGCCTGGAATGTCACCAATGCTGAAGCTATAAAATAACATATAAGAATGCAGATATTTAATTTAATGAACAGACTGACATTATTAATTTAAAAAGGGAAACCAAAATACATTATATATAAAATGTAATATATTTTTAACCAAATATAACAATTTAAATTACTTGATACCTGATACTATGTGATATTTACTTGTATATTAGTCTTTTGCAGCAAGCTGGGACTCAGTATAAAAATATTCTCAGACTTATTTTCTTCAATGTGCGCAGGATGCACTACACTAAGGAAAAACTCCTCCATTCCTGTAAAAACCCAAGGAACAATTATTAAAATTCCAAATAAATTCAGTTTTTATTCCTCACAAGATGAAACAGATTAGTGTATTTTGAATTACTACAACATAATCCAAAAAAAAAAAAGAACAAAAAAGGTTAACCATTATTATAGCATAATTCATGCTTACAGTTTCAGTGTAAAGAGATATCTGTTACGTTAAATGGTGTATACAGAGATTAAATGGCATATTGCCTAAGTAAATTCCATAATGGACAGTTAAAACAGCTACAGCACAGGACAGTATATTCCTTACCTTCTTTAACAGGCAGATGTATACAGTCTGTGCTTGTCATTATCCATGGGAGATCATCAGTAGCAGAATCCTGCAGCCAAGAACTGAAAGCAGATTTAACATCACCTTCATGTATATCTTTATGCTAAATAGGAAAAAAAAAAGAGGAAAATTAAACAAAACAAGGTGTTAGTAAGTAAAACTGTTTTCTTCCTATGCATTTGTTTCCCTTATGGCAGCAGAGAGATGGAAGAAGATATAACAGTTTTACTTATACAGAAAATAACATTTTGCCAACAAACACTATTTCTATCGTCTGCTCTATGGAAAGCACCTGTCTAGCCCTTGCAACGCCAACAGTTGAATCTTCCACTACCTCTAAAGATTTTATCTTTGGAACACTGATGTGAGGGCAAGGAAAAGCTTTTATTCTTCTTTTGCTTATCTGTATTGCCAGATCCAAGAGCACTACTAGGCTCCTGGGTTTGAAAGAGCAGCCAAGATATGCACCAATATTGACCTGTGACTTATTTCGGGTGCTCATTACACCCCTCTCTTCCCTGTATACTCTGCTTCCTATACAAAGAAGCCTGGGCTCAGCTAGATCAGGGGCACCACCAACGAACTTTAACAGGCAGGCAAAGAGATCAAACAACTTATCCCAGATCACCTATATAAATAGAATAGGAAATGAAATTGAGACTAAAACACATGTATCTTGGCTGAGTTCCTAATCACTGAAGCAAAATTCCTGTCTAGAAAGGGGGAATCAACCGAGATCATGGAAGCGGTGTTCAGAAAGGAAAATGAAAGTTACTGTCATATTTCTTTCTGTGTTTGTCTGGTTTGTTCCAAGAACTAAAAAAACTTCAACTGAATTACAAAGAAAGGGAGAAATCTCTATTTAAAACATATAAAAGCACACATAACTACTTTGTACAATTTTAGCAAATTACTGACAGAATACTCTCTTAACTCCAATATTAAAAAAAAAAAAAAAAAAAATAGTAATGCAGTTCAACCATTCCTCTGTAGGTAAGAAACCAAAACAGAATATCGGGGATAAAGAACAAACCATGCATAAGCCCTGCTATGATGGGAAGTGCTGTATCTAAAGTTTTGAGGGGCAGCTAACATGGGAAATCATCAGTCTAGTGTTGCACGGAAACAAGCATATGGTACGTTATGAAGAAATACGTCATTCCAGAGCTACATCTGACAGACTGTGAGAACTGGTACAAAGTATGTTCTTACTGTCATAGATGCTCACACAGAAGACTGGATGTGTCTCACTTACAGGAAAACAGAGAGATTCAATCATATAACTCTAGAAAATTAAATCTTTAGCATGAGGGGGAAAAAGATCATCATTAAAAGGAAGTAAAAACCTAAACAGCACATAAAAAATTATAATAATTTTCCTGCAATTGTCTTTCTTAGGAAATCCACTGGGCACTGCGATGTTTGAAGAGTATAAGTGTGTTTTCTCCCAGAAGACTTAAAATGGGTACTTCCTTTTTAACTCTATGATTCTTTTTCATTTTTGTTTTTATAGGACTAAATGTATACACTTAAAATTTGCTAGGTTGGAACCAGTATTAATGTACTGCAGATGAGGGTCTGATGCAAAATTATTATCGATTATTGCTGCTATTTTGACAGCAATTGTTTATGTTTGAGACCTAATTAAACAGAAAATGCATCTTTTCCATACCAATGCCTTTTCTCCTTCATGTCAACATCCTTTTTAATAAGAAAGACATCAGAAATTTTCACAAATTGAGAATAATGGAAGACCCTATGATTTAAAAGGTACTACACAGCATTCCTCTAATAGCTTCAGGAAACTGGGAGTTAAAATTCAGAAGTTCTATTTCCTCCACCCTCTGTGACCTCTGCCAGTTCCTTTAAATAAGTAATTGTTACAGATAACATGCCAAACTATTTGAAATACTTACCAAGTGCAAAACAAAATTCAGTGGCTTGATGTTTACAATATCATTGATCAAAATACAAAATAGTATTACTAGATAAGCCTTGTTTAAGTGGATCATAGCATCTTCTTAATGTAAATGACTTACATAGTAAAAAGAAAAAGCAAGGAATTATTCAAAAAGGAAATTCCTTTGGAATGATGCCATACGCAATAGACAACTTCCAAACTATCATCTAACAAATGAAAACAAATAAACATTGAAAAAACCCCAACCTTGACCAGAGCAACATTATCAGTTTTCCAATAATCAAACAAATACGTGACCAAGAATATCAACTCACTAAGTTCTGTTTGGGTTGCAGTCTAAGAGATACAGGAATTTTAGGAATAGATTCAACTGACTTAATTCGGACTGTTGAATGTATTTCAATACGTAGTTTTTTTCTCAGTCCATCTGGAATCTGAAATATTTAAAATAAAAGCAAAGAAAAAGGAAATATCAGAAAGTAAAACAGTTATAACATTGCATCTATAGTATGACATCAGTTTCTTCATCACTAATAGAACCTCTACACTTGATCATCGATCTGTTTATTGGTTGTAATCTGCAAGAGAGTTAAGAAGGAAACTGTAAAATGGATGGTGGTATCCAAATCTTGTTCTCTCATGCACACTTCTAGTTGCCTTTTATCCTATTGGTGAAAGTGCTCACTATAGCTGACCATCTACTAACTTCTTTAAATAAAACCCAAAAGGGTGTAAAAGAAGGAGGAATTCTTAGAACGTTGTAAGAATGCTTTTAAGTATAGGAGAAAAACAACTCTACTTTCATCTGCTGATTAAATTGAATTTTACATGAGCAGGTGAATGTAAATAGGCCATTTTGCAGATCAGAACTAAGCACATCTGGAGCACAGAGAGAGAAAATCCAATTTCCCTAAATTGTACTAGTCAGTTTACCCTTTTAAAAAGGAAATTACTTTTCAAATATTCTGTGTTATTTTAAATGTATATCCAAATTGAAAACATCTCATAAATGTTTATTAAGTCTGAAAGACTTTATGGTTGATGGCATTTGGAAAACTGTTACGTCTCTCAAAAGATTTAGTGGTAAAGACCACTGCAGGCTTTTGCTCGCATTCTCAAAAAAAACAATAAGCGAATGTGAGAAGTATATTATGTCAAAAAGTCAAATGGTGATTTGGAGTGCATTTTATCTATTTTTGTTGATCACACGTGCTTCCAGGAAACAAAGAACATAAGCAGGCTGTAGTTCTATCAGAACAAGCTGAAATGTCAGTGTCTGCACACCGGGACTTATGGCACCTTGCAAAATAGTATATAAAAACTAAAATAGTTTAAATTATATAAAAGCTAGTTGATTTTTTTTTTTTTTAAGATTTATTTTAGAGAGTATATAAAAGCACTTGCAAACATCGTGTAGCACTAGGATATGTGATCCCATTACTTTACAGTTTGATGACACCTAGAGTCCAAAGCACATTTTAAAGTGGTAACTGATGAAAAGAATCTCATTATGCAGTACTGAATGTATATAAGTAGGTACTTTCACATTCTCATACAGTGGCTACCAACAGATTTTGAAGAAAGCATGCATTCCCTCCAGAAACACTGAAGAATTTTCCCCATCTGGTGCAAAAATGCTAAGGGTTCAGAAACCCAGAGTACACGGTACATCTTGGAGGATGATGGTAAGTAACGTAGTCCAGAACAAGACGGCTTAGCAAAGCACAGCTCTAGTAAATATTATTTGATTATAGTATACTCTACTTGAGAGCTTAACACAAAGTCTATATCCCAAAACTGCACGTTAATTAGCCAGTTCCACAATTATCCAATAGAAAATATTATCCAATAAAAAGTCCAAAAGATAGTGTGCTCAAACTGACCCAAACTCTTCCAACATGTAGGGCTTCCCCACTGTGGCCATACTCTATGACACTCTTTAGGTCTTCAAATCCATTCCAAACGATTTGAACAACAGATCCCTCACTAGATGCTTGACTGCTATTAGAATTAGAATGATTTTTGTCTTGCGTACTAGTCATATGCTTTTGCTTTTCAAATGGCAGATTTTGCTTTGCTTCTTGATGACGCTGTCTTGGGGAAAGCAGCTCATTAATTTTCCCATAAGATACTACAGGATTTGGATCCAAATCTATAAATTCTAAATTCCACGGAAAAACATGAATAGCATTGCATTTCAGAAATGCGTGAGTGGCGGATACATTCTGTACGCTGGGAGGCTGGGACTGACATACTCTAAAAATGGAATCCATGTGAATTAAGTTCAGCAGCTTGTCTTTGAAGGTGCTCATTTCATCTTTATCACACAAAGTCTTTTGTTTCTGCTCAGATGTATGAGAGAAAATGCTCCCTATGAAGTTCCATATATTTGGGAGAACATTTGAGCCAAATGTCATGTTTGCATCAGCCTTACTCTGTTCAGGGACTCCTGGCTTTAAGTAAGGTTGTTTGGCAAAAGGATCCTTTACTGTTTCTTCTTGCTCCATGTTATTCTTCACAAAACTTCTGAGCGAGATGTCACTTTCTGTGGAAGGCGTGCTGGTGATATTTTCCTCAAGTTCGCGTGTTTTGGGAAGTATCAGAAGCTCCGTGCACGGCTCTAATCTCCCATAGGGGGCTGCTGGCATAAGTGTACCTGAGTATGAACAAAGCAGGTCAATGAATGCATCCACTCTTGCAAAACAACTTACTCAAGGTGCCACAAAAGCCTTCACTGTTGCTTACCGATTTTGATGTAAATGTGAGTGTGCTGTTCAACCCATACAGGAAAGATGGCTTTTGGAAATACTATTCGAATCTGGTCAAGAAGATGTTTTTCAAGAGAGGAAGCATGCAGTTCCTGGGAAAATGTGGTATCATTACAAATTAAATACTGCATAAATTTTTAACATTTCTTTGAAGATAAAAACTCTATGTCTCTTTCTAATACACCATTTGCAATACAAAATACAATTAAATCCCACCACATTTAGTATTTCCTTAGGGGCTGAAAAGAATGGGGCATTGTGCAAAAAAACTGCTTGTGTCAAAATCTCTGTCATCTGTAAGAAAAGGACGTGAACAGGGGAAAAGGTTTTATTACCAGAATTTCCCAATCATCTGTTGAGAGTGGTTCCACTTCTACTTGCTGACAGGAGGAGACGTGGGAACAGGGTTCAAGAAATACCTGGCAAAAGTAACACCATTTCAAAATATTTAACTTCTTATTTTTAAACACAGAAAAGCTCCATCTTTAATTCAACTAGAAAACCAACATCTCCTTCACGATACATTTTCATACTTTGAACATACATCTTCTTCATGACACTAGGTCATTCATAAGCAGAAGATGGATGTTCAACACATTGGAAATGGATTGCATTGGGCATGCCTGGGGACTTCACCACACTGTGAATGGAAGGGAATGTGAAAAGCATCAAGAGCTTTACCAGCTGATAACAAACGATCAATTTTTTAATGCATATTGATCACATAACTGTCTTTGCATTTTTAAATTTTTATTTTTAAATGTCCTGGACTCCAGAAAGCAGAAAAATTCGTCAAGTTGTGCACAAATTTAGATAAGGCAGAAACAGATGAAGAAATGAGGAAAAAGTACAATACAAAAGCAAAATCGGCTCCTTTATGAATGGTTTCCCAGGAAGCAGCCCCACTTCCACAGAACAGTTTTGAGGTCCTGTGTATCAGGAGGAATGATAAAAGCTATTGTGGCTTGGGCTTTTCAGAAAGCATTAAACATGTATTTCCAAAGTTAATTTTTACCAAAGGTTCAATTTGACAGAAAGTAACAATTTTCAAACAATATCATGTCATACATTTTTAAATAAACTTCATTACATTTCTCTTGATATAAAATTAGTTACCTGTCCTCTGAGAGAGATTTATTTCAAGTCCGCTTTTATGAAAGTAACAATTGATTATAAATTCCTCTAGGTCCTCAGTTTGAGACAAAAGTTGAGAGGAATACCTTTTCCCCAACATAGTAAATAGAAGGGCATATTATTATGAAACACAGCAAACATGCCACTCCTGAATCCAAAGCAATGGCAAAACTACCTAATTATTCATTTATTCATTCGATTGTACAGATTATTATTTTCAGGCAACAGTTGGGTGAGGTTTTCTTAGGTTTCCTTTGTCAATTGTTTTTCTGTTGAAGGCTATTAATCGCTAAAGCAAAAAAGGGTAGTTACCTTGCCACTGACCTAGTAAATTGTAAAGTTCTGCAAACAGATACATCATTTCTAGAGAGAATATGCTAAAAAAGTAAACAAGGTAAGATAACACACTGCTTTGAGCCACATTCTTTGATGTCTTCTGTTATGCTGAATGAAATTTTCCATATGAGAGAATAGGCATATATGAATATACTACACAATAACACTGTGTAGAGTAATACTTTTCTATTCTTGTTTGTTTAAATCTCTAATATAAAAAAAAAAAAAAAAAAAAAAAAGACCCTTGAGATTTTAACAGTCCCATGTCAGAAAGCTCTGCCTGCCTCTCGGGCATCTCTTCAATTTCTGTCCAATGAAAGAATTGTTTCCAAGAAGTTTAACACAGTGTCCAAGAGTAAGAGGTCAATTTAAATACACGTTCAAAGAGAGAGGACACATGGGGACATATGGTGAAAGGGGGAAAAAAGGGATGAAAATTTAAACCCCAAATAAGTCAAACAAGAAGAAATATGCAGTAAGTCAATAAATACTTTAAAATAACAGGAGCTCCAGGCAAAATATTCTCATAAAGTAATTCCCAAATTGTTTAATTGCTTAAAAGTGTATTTTCCTAAAATTAATGGCACTGCAGATAGTGGCTCCAGCCCTACAAAGACCTACCCACAAGCCTATCCTAACGTTATTTAGGCAGTTGTTAATGATTTAATGAGCAAATATTTTCATGTTTGAGACGCTTCACGGTAGTTAACTTTTCTTATGAGCAGATATAAATGAAGTAACTGTCTAAATACATGAAACAAGAAGTTTATAGCTAACTTGTAAATTATTACCTTTTCAGGTATCTTGCAATATACTCTTTATTTAAATAAGAAAAAAGATTGCATTTCAAACCTGTTCTCCATCTGTAATGCCAAGTTTCTCTGCTAACTGTCTATTAATCTCTGCAGTATTTTCACCTTGGTGCCCTCGATGCCTGATTTCCATCCAGCTCAGAAATACAGGCTGATGACCACAGGATACTTTCACAGCTTGGCCCTGTGAGTTTCAAAGAAATAAAATAAATTAACATCAAAACAAGCTAAATAAGATGACTATTAGTCAACCTAAACTGTATTTGATTAGAGAGATCAAAGGAATTAAAGAAATTTTCTGGATTTTACATGCCTTATTTTAATTAATATTCCCTAACGATAACTTGCAGCGTTTACAACATGTTAGTAAAGGGTGTTTCTATTAGCAGTGACAGTTTTGGTTTTTGTTTGGGTTTTTTTTTTTTTTTTTTTTTTTAATTCTGGCAGACTGGCCAACTTAATAACCAAGACCTTCCTTAGAATTCTTCTCCACGTTACCTATCTGCACAACTCTTAACATAGAAGTGCATGTTGGTTTCAACTTCTAAACAGCTTTTAATGTTTATGGACTATTTTTAAGTAAGGAAAATAATTCGTCTTCCCTTCTGTATTACGGTCTATCAAACAGATATCTTACAGAAATGTGTAACTACGTATTCCTATTTCCCAAATGAGGAAAAAACATAAGCATATGCTTAAACTTCGTATGCATTTTAACATTTGCATGGACTCCAAGAGTGCTTTCATGAACTGGGGGATGTGTAAACTAAGTCACAAGTCACACAAACTCAGACCAAAATGATGTTATCAATCTGTTTCAGAACCGCTCAGCTATTCTGATTCCAGACTGAAGAATCTTAATATGTTCAGTCAGTTTCCATATAAAGAGACTATATCCTACACTGTATCACTCAACTGACATTTTCTGTATTTATTTTTTTTTTAATGACTATTTTTATGAAAATCAAGTAACCAAGACAATGTACACCATGGATATATCATAGATTTACTTGTTAACATAGTGATGTTTTCTGTTTTGTTCTCAACTGTATCCTAATAATCTTAAATATTATTTGACTTTTTGGTAAACTCTGAAAACATTTTCAGACAATATCTACAATGGTTCCAAGATCCTTTCACCAAACATAATACTCAATCTACAGCTCTTCCCTGTCTTCACACAGATAAAGCCTCTCCCTGAGTGTCTTAATCTTCATACAACATTGAGTTTCATAGACCATTTTATCACCCACTTATCTAATACCTTCTGCAATTAGATTTAGCTTTTGATTCCATTTAAGTTTTTATATGATTTACTCAGTGTAATCTATTAACATAATTACCTCTTTTTTAACATTTTTAGTCAAGAGTTTGCATTCAATATGCTATTTCTATCAAGATTTCGGAGATCATGTATTTTCATTTTGTGGATCACGTTAAGTAAAAGGGGGAGCCCACCATAACCAACTATGTATAGAATGACGCTACAAGACTTCAAAGCAATTACACTCCTTTTTCCTCTCTCTTGCCAGCAAATTTGTAAAACATCCAGAAACCGTAGCAGAAATGAAGCAAACATTTATACCCGATTTCTTGCAACCCCACCAACCTCCTTCTACTACCCCAAAGAAAAAAGAGCAGGTTTTTACAAGTCTAGACGATTTTGCTTTTGCAAAATGTCCTTTTTGGCCTTGGGAAATCAGCAGGTTACACACGCTGGGTGAGGCCAGCCTGGCTGAGAGGGGTTTTGCCAGGACTGCATCCGCCATCTCCGCTCCCCAGCTTCGCTCCCATCTCCTCCTCTTCACCCGCTCATTCTTGCCATTCTTCATCCTGTCTGTTCTGCTAGCAGATCCTTAATTCTTGTGTTCATCGCACAAGGGATGCACGCAGGCTTTGCTCTCGTTTTCACGTGTGAAATGTTACCTGAAATCTAAGGTGCGGTCCTGCAACCGATCGGTGTACTTAATATTAATAGGACTTTGCACGACAGGTGTCCCTGTCTATACAGGCATTTATGGCGAAAGATTCACGTACACCAAGAATCATGATTCCACTTGGATTTACTACCTTACCTCCTACCTTAAAGATTAATTTACGCATTTCGGTTGATGCTGGTGAGTTACTGTGAAAGCTGGCATAAAACACATAGCACCGAGAGAGATGCAGATGCCAATAGTGCAAGACCGCGTTGGGGGATAAAGTCCAGTCTTCCCCGCATTTTATTACGAAGAATGGATGGCAAACCAGGGCAGCCCCCCCCGGGGCCCGGCCACCGGAGCCGGCCGGAGCGGGGCGGTGCCGCCCCGCCCGGGGCTGCCGCTGTGAGGCGCCGCACCGGCGGGGTCGCCTGGGCCCCGCCGCAGGGGGCGCCAAGGGGCGGGGCTCCCCGTTGCTGTGGCCACAAAGCAGCTGCGTCTCCGCGGGGGGGGGATTTCCCCCCCAGCTGCAGGGGGAGGCTCGCGCGCTCCGTCACCATAGCGACACCGCGGCTGGTGGCGGGGAAGGTTGCGCGTGAAGGGAGGGGGGCGGGCTCTTCGTGTCACCATAGCAACGGGATGCCGGGGGAGGGGGAGACGGTGCTCTCCCATAATCCTCTCTGGCTGAGGCGTCCCTCCGCCCAGGCCCCGAGCGGAGCCGAGCCCGTACCTGCTGCAGGCGGAGGTGAGCGGCCAGCACGGAAGGCAGGTGCAGGAAGCAGTCCCGGGTCCCGCTCAGGACGACCGTCACCGCGGCGGCTCCGGCTCCCCCTCCGCCGGGATTGCCGCTGCCCCACATGCCGGCGGCCGGCCGGGCCCCGCAGGCCCGGCGCCAGATGCGCGCCCGCTCCGCCCTAGCAGGGAGCTGCCTACTCGGGGGCGGGCGGGCCAGGCCTTCCCGAAATTCCCCCCTGTCACCCCGAGACAATGGCGTGACCCGCTGCCGGCCAATGCGGGCGCGGCATATACCCACTCCCTGCCTCTGATTGGCTTCTCTATCGAGGGCTTCGGCTCGCTCTGCCTGGCTTACCGACACCGTCCATTTCCGCCTCAGCGGGAGCCAATGAGAGTTCTGCCCGTTGCCTGATTGGCTGCTCTCTCGGCCAGCAGCTAGCGCTGCCTACGCGGGGCGCGGTGGGTGATGGGAAGATGGCGGCCGGCAGCGGCGGTACCGGCGGCGGGCTGGGTGATGCCTGCAAGCACCACGCGCAGCTGGGGGTCTGCGAGTCGCGCGCCAAGTACCGGGAGGGGCGGAGGCCGCGCGCCGTGAAGGTGGGGCCGGCTCGGGCCTTCCGGGGCCCGCGGTAGGGCCGCCTCAGCCGTGAGGGCCGCCGCGCGCTGCTCCGGTCCCGGAGCGCCGCGCCCTCGGCGCTGGCGCGGGCTGCAGCCGCCCGGCCCGTGGCCGGGGTTGTTGGCCGCGGTTTCTCGGGGACAGGGCGCTCAGCAGCCGAGCTCCCCGCATCCCTTCAGCTGCGGGTCCGTCGCCGCCCGGCTCCGTTACCAGTAGCGGTCCCCGTTCCGGACGTTTTCCGGTTCTCCTTGCCGCCGAGGTGCAGCGGGGCGTGGGCTCAGGCGGGCAGCGACACCGGAAGGAGTAGCTGGGGTTGGGTCTGATGAATGTAGTCGCTGCCACATTGCGTTTTGTAAATTAATCACTTAGAAACGCGTGCGGCACAAGCAGGCTAGTTGTGTGCGGAACGCAAAACCGAAGGTGAAGAGCGGCGCAAGGAAACCTGCGGAGCCGAGTGCCGCTGCCGTTAGCCGTTGGCCAGCGGGCGGCTGGGTACGCAGGGCCACTGAACGCGGCAGGACTCACGCGCGCCAGGCTGCCCTTGTACTTGTGCTCTGGTGTCCGGCAGCTCCTGGGGAGATGAGGGGAAGGCCGCGGCCTTCGTGGGCCTTGCCTGCCGCATAGCAGGAACCTCTCGCTACGGCAGCGGAAGTGCTGGATTTGCTTTTTGGGTGTGCGCTTAAGGTAGAGGGTGCCGTCAAGGCACCTTCTAGGGCTGACGTGAGAAAGAGAGCAGGTAGGAGTAAGCTGCTATCGCAAGAACAGTTTACGTGACCTGGTTGTAGAGAGTATCTTTTATGATGGCGGTTTGAGAGCTGGTTTCCTGAGAGGTTCCCTCTTCGTCCTGCATTTGCTGTTTTTTGAGAAGGATGTGCAGCTCATGCAGTCTGAATGTTTTCTTAACAAATCAGAATGAATTCCCTTTGATCTCATGGTTTAGCTACCTAGTGTATGTTGTGAGCTGTCACAGAACTTTCCTTAGAGTCTGTGTTATGTGACAGTCATTACACAAGGCAGAAAAGAGTAGTTTGGTTTTTTTAACCTGCTGGGGGAAGACCTTGCTTCTCTCGGCATCTTGTCTCTGTTTGTCTTAAAAACATATGCTGTTTCATCACTTTAGTGAGGTGGCAGCTTTGCACACACGTGATCTGCCCCAGGGAATTGTGGTACTCCCCCCCCCCCCCCCCCCCGTGTTTTACCTGCGTGGCCTCTCTGCCCGTGAACAAGGCAGGTTTTACAGTGCTTCTCTCTTTATTTTGACAGTGCCTCATATTAACTGGTTACTAGTCAGTCTTGCAAGGAAATTGGCCAGAGACTTAGAGATTTTACTTAGCAAATGGCAGTACTGTGACCTAGTGCAGAAGAGTCAACTCCAATTTGTGCTCTACTTTGAGTAAGAAGCTCGAGTTCAGCTCCCGCTCAGTGACAAAGAGGTCTCAGATAACTGTGCACTTACTGCTCCTGCGAGAGTCCAAAGTCAAAATAGAGTACGGAGGGATTTTCAGCATCCTGAGAGGATTTGAGGAACAACAGAAACCACCGAGAAAATTCCTTACTTTTGCAGTAAAGCAAGAATGTGAACATTTTGGAATACTCTCTTTTTTTTTTTTCCTCCCCAGGTTTATACTATCAACTTGGAATCTCGTTATTTACTAATACAAGGAGTTCCTGCATTAGGTGTTATGAAGGAATTAGTTGAACAGTTTGCATTATATGGTGCCATTGAAGAGTATCATGCTCTAGATGAATACCCAGCAGAGCAATTTACTGAAGTTTATCTTATAAAATTCCAAAAACTGCAATGTGCAAGGTACTAGACAGGGCAGTATCTGCCTCTTGCTTTCTTAATCTTTGACATCTGTTAAGATTCTAGAGAGCTGAAGTAAAATCCTCAGTTTTGCCAATACAATTTAATTCCCTTCAGGGTGGCCAAGAAAAAAATGGACGAACGAAGTTTCTTTGGTAGTTTGTTGCATGTGTGCTATGCTCCAGAATTTGAAACCGTCCAAGAAACTAGGGAGAAGCTGCAGGACAGAAGAAAGTACATCGCAAAAGCAACAAATCAAAGAGGTTTGTAATTAAATTTCCTATAGAATCTTGACATCTCTCTTCGGTGGTGGGTGGGGTTTTGGTTAAAGTGCCCATTAAAGAAGATGCTTGGTATCTAGCTGTTTGAAAGATGCATTTTAAGTACGTTTGCAGCAGAAGGGAGACATCTTTCAGTGTTTAGAGGGCTGTATCTTTTTCAAAGCAACTTTTCGCTTTTGGTTAAGACCAAAATAAAGGAAGGCTTAAGCTTTAATAATGAAGTATTCCCTTCTCTTTTTGTTTTCTTTTCAAAATGTTACCAGAAATTTCAAGCACTGGCAGGAAATTTGGGATCATCTTTTCACCCTTGTTCCAGCTCATTCAGGCATGCCCAAAGGGACAGTCTGTAAGGACGGTGACTATACCAGAACCTTCAACAAAAAATTTCTCCAGCATACATTCGGTGCTGGAGGAATGCTAAGAATGGACTGGGTTTGGAAAGGCTACTGTACTGCAGAGTTCCCAGGCAGCACTGAACGCTGGGCAAGCTGAGAAATAAGCTCATGGCCAAGCACAGGCTTCTCCTTTCTTGTGCTTATGTACTTTGATATCGTTATTCATTGCATGAGGATATTTAAAGGGGGTAAAATCACTGATTTTTAACATCAAAACACCTGGTTTTTTTCAATGTTGCAAGACAGCCCGTCCTTCTTGAAATCATAACTGGAGGTAAAAATCATTGATTTGCAACATTAGAAATATTTTCCTCATGTTCTCAAAACTGCTGAAATACTTCTGCTCAGGCATTCCTCACAAACCAGCAGAGGCACTAGGCTGAAGAACTGCAGTTCGAAAGGTGCCGCTTAGGGAAAAAGAATCACAGAAAGGTGGCTGGGATTGAAATATCACTGGTATTGCTTCTGTAATTGTATTAAATGCTTTTTCTTACGTGTTAGAACTAATAATGACGTGAAATAGTGAAGCTACTTTTTTTGTTGTTTTAAAGATTGCTTTGTGTTAAAGAAAGTAGAGGGGCCCGAGAAGACCATCTCAAAGAACTCTGACTGTCCGTGGAGTACACCAGGGTCATGTACAACTGTTAACTGGGATCCATCCTGCTTTACAAGTTCTCACAGGGTATCCCAGAACACAGGATATCCATCTGGGAATCATAATTGGAGCCTGCTGACATTTCCCCAGTATGGTAACAATTGTGCTGAAACCTCTGGGTACTTTGGTCAAAGCACATCCCTAACGCTAAATGTACAGCCGGGAGGACGTACTCCACCGACTCCTTTAATGCAGCAAAGAACGGTTCCGATTGATAATGGAATTGATAGGTTCATGCCTCGTACAACTCACCTGCAAGAACGTAAGAGGAAGAGAGAAGAAGGTAACAAGTTTTCCCTCATTGGAACAAGTGCGGACAATACTGAAGCCATTATTGGTCCACAGCTACCGGAAATACCTAAAGTGGATATGGATGATGATTCATTGAATACTTCAGCTACACTAATTCGAAATAAACTGAAAGAGGTATGGATTCTGAAAGTTCTGATACTTTCATTTTCAAACATATGTATTGTGTGCTTGTTATCCATAAAAATAGAGAGCCTAAGATAACTTAATTCAACATTTATTCAGTGTTACCAGTTTATTTGCCACTTAAAGCTAGCGTTCTTACTACTTAACTCTTTCACAACGCAGAATATTGCAGGCCAGTCTACTCCATACCTCTTACACTACACTTCAGAAAGTATAAATGTCGGTGCATGGTCCTAAATGATTTTTAGTAAACTACACTTTTTTCCACGTGGGGAGGCATAACTTTGGAGGTAGTCCTGCTGACTCCAGTGTGGTACTTGTATCTGGTTTCTGATTGAAAGGGAGTGAAAAATAATGAAGTCAGAGTTCAATGTAGTTTTGCTCCAACACTTCTTGTGGCATTAAAAGATGTACAGAACTATGCTGAGAAGCATGTTTAAGAAGCTATTTAACCTTTTATGGAGGATATTAATCAATTAGCAGGTCAAACACTCCTGATACAACTTTCCATTTAAATTAAGATATGAAAAAACTCCCTTGACTATGACTGACTAGACTGATTTGAAGCTTATCTCCAGTCAAACTGATAAATAAGCACCCCTTATATTAAATACATTTCTAAAATATGTGTCAAAACACAGGTTTTCCCTTTCCTTCCTGGAATATCTTAGTTTCAAAAGCATAGTAAACCTTACTTTGAAAATACCTCTGGTAGGGAGAGGGGTGATAAGGTATGTAACACTCTATCACTGAGTATCTGAAATCAGTTTGTGTGGTTAAAATACAAAAATGGTACTGCTAGCTTTTTTTTTCCTAGGTTTCACCTCTCGTGTTTAATGCTGCCTTTGGTGGTGTTTTTTCCTTTTTTTCTGCAGGAAAATTCAATACAAGTGTGATTATAGTAATACATCCCTCCCAATACTCAGATGTTGGAGACATGGCCTTACTCTAAAACTAGCATGAAAAAGGAGTGGTTACAGTTTACTAAGAATTTTTTTTCCCCCCAATTTAGGTAGCAGATTCTGTTTCAAGAACGTCTATGGAAAAGCCAGAGAGTAGCTCAGCCAAACCACTTGTAAAGCAGAGAAGAAGAATATAGATACTGCTGGCAGCATCTTCCAACAGTCATTTTTTAAAGGATATAGTTTAAAATACTTATTTTTTTAATGTTAAAAATAAAACTATTTTATACTGTATTTCCAAGCAATTCCCTGTTAAAAATTGTATCAATTTGTTTCTTGGAATGAACAAACCAGTATAATATATTATTGTCACAATCTTGTCCTGCGTACCTCATACTATAACATATTTCATAACTCACTGAAGAACTGTATTTAGGTAGAGTAATAGAAGTAAGTTCTATTTATTCAGTAGCTTTTACAGTAAAGGAATACTGAAACTTAGTAATAGTTTCAAGTTGCTCCTATCTTTACTATACCATGAAGAATGATGAAGAAAAAACCTCTTACAGCAGTATTCCACTTGGAGTTATGGTTTACGAGTTTCCCGGAAAGTTTTCTGTTCAAATGCCATACTGCTCTGTAAAAAAAAAAAGTTCATTTTCAATTAACTAAAGGATTTAAATTTAATCGGAAAAGATGCTAAGCTGAAATGTGTAAGCAGTGACAGTCCTTACACTTAGGCTACCTCTTGCTTTTTAGCTTAGAAAAGGTAAATTCCATAGCATTAATGATGTCATCACCGAGAGATCAGTCTGAACATTCAAAGTTATAACTGAAGGGGAAATGCAAACTGTAACTGTGCAGCAGTGGGAATGTGTGACCAAGGAATGATCTGGCATGGAGGGCAAGAAGGCCTAGTCGCAGAATGAGTTAAACCGGCTGAAAGCAGGAATGCCAGAGACTGACAAGAGACTGGGATGACTTCATGTAAAGAAGTGAAACTTCCCTTGGTGATGAGGTAAGAAATATCCGCAGCACTGTGTCGTAACAATCCTGGAGTGGGAGTGCTCAGGGGCCACCTTTGGGCAGCAGAACTGGCGCTGGGGGGATGAACCCACGGCTGGGCTCAGGTGCCCCATGCTGACGCTCACAGGATTGGTGCTGGTGCAAGTGTGTATAAGGAATCGGCTTGTGGCACATCTTTGCAGACTCCTTCTAGAACCGCTTATGGTGGTAGGACTCTGTCCAGTAAGTTGTTAGTTACATTTAATTTGAATGTGTTTAAGTACAAATGAGTGTTTAATTTGTGTCAAGGGGTACATTAAAATTCCCCAACATAACCCCACTGGGAAATCTAGTAAGTTACAGGTTTTCTTCATGTAAAGCTCATAGCCAAAATTTATTTATTGCTTTAGAGCTTGAAAGGACATGTAAATAGAGTTCTCTTTTATTGCTATTAGGGCTTGAAAGGACATGTAAATAGAGTTCTCTTTTAACAGTGAAAATAGAGACCTAGTAAAAAGGCAACAGTTGGGTAGGGTACAGAGCAGAGGGCACAAATACTGTAAGCAAGAAACAAGCCGAGTTTTATTAGCCTGGATTGTGTACCTGCTTTATCACCAACGCTGACAGAAAGCAAGTCATTTTTCTATGCTGATTAGCGAACGTAATTTAATTCAGAAACTTTTAAAAACCTTTTCACTGGTATAAAAAACAAGAGTACTTACCTGGGTTTTCCCAAACCCTTGAAAGTCTTGTGACAGCCTGCCAGGACAAGTCTGGCGTTTTGGAAACAGCTGCTTTGCAGCTGACGTGATGTAATACAGCCTGCAACCATGGCTACAAGACTCTTTCTTCCTGTCCTCCAGCCTACCGGGTAGGTGAGCTGGCAGGAAGCGCAGGTTTCCAGCAAATGAAAACTTGCTGTGTTTCCAGCAGTCTTACACAACTTTTCTGTTTCTAGGAATCACTGCAAGTATTTCAGAATTTTGTTTTTCCATCTCTATGAAGGCACAACTTTCAGTATTTAAAAATGACATGCAGTTCAAATAGAATAATGATTATTGGATGAGGAAAAAAATTGCTCTTTATTATAGAGCAGAAACGCTCCACAGTTGAACTTAACACTGAGGAAATAAGCATGTTCTAAATTACCATCTTCCAAAAAAAAAAAAAACCAACAACCAATTCTGAATTGAATTAGATGTATTGCTAATAAATAAAGCCCAGTTAGGTGTAACTAAAAAACAGTTGTGCCACACTGAGATGAAGAACCCTCTCAAGGTATTTTTTTCAGAAAGCTACCAGCCTCTCCCAAAAGCAGCTGTAAGTGAGGCGATGGCAGTGTTGCCAGTGGCACTGAAGGAAAAAAAAAAAAAAATTGTATTCCTAGAGAGCTTTCGGATAAACAATTCAAGAGAACGGTCTCATTTTCTTAGTCTGAGAGGGTGCTCATTGAGGATCATTCATTATATTGCTGCCCCAGGACAGACAAATGGTGAGTAACAGTGTGTTCTTACATTCTCTGGTACCAGTGTTTGACTGTATAAGGAAACATTTGTGCTGTGAAAGGTAGATATGAACTCAGCCCATGCATATCTCACAACTGAAGCATTTCTCAGTTGATTTCAGCAGGCCCCATGTAATGACAGTTAATACCATAATCCATACATCTCCTTAACAGTAGTACAGAAAGTATTT
This sequence comes from Aptenodytes patagonicus, assembly GCF_965638725.1. Lineage (NCBI taxonomy): Eukaryota > Metazoa > Chordata > Aves > Sphenisciformes > Spheniscidae > Aptenodytes > Aptenodytes patagonicus. The sequence continues at coordinate 145,678,077 of NC_134950.1, read as the reverse complement.
GCACATTTTTTTTAAACTCAAGGATGATGTACCTTTATGTCTGGCAAACACGGTCCAAAGGCTTCTAAGAGAAGATTTTCATCTCTGACTGCTTTTTCGAAGTCCATAAAAGAAAGCTTGCCATCATGATCATAGTCCTACAAAAGGAAGGGAACTCTTCAGCAAAGGATGATCACTTGTAGCAACTGTCTTTTTGTTTAACAGACGTTTTATTCACATGGATTCTATTTTGAGTGTATACAAAAATGATTTTCATTGGGCCATCAGTCTGCTCAGACAAGATTGTGTTATTTGCCTCTACCTCAGGCATACAAGGTGGAGCAGGCTCAACTATCTCATGTTAACAGAATTCCAGAGAAGGCAAAACTTTAACGTGGGAAGAGGCTGAGCTGAGAATTGCACAGACAAATCTCAAGCACAGTTGCACCAAGATAAATTAAAAATAGGAGACTTCAAAGCAGGAGAAAATGTTAGGATATATTCTGTATATGTATTTATGTCATAAGTGTACCCACACCCTATTCATGAGGCTGCAAATACTTTACCCTAGTGGTTTCTATAGGAGGCATAATTCTGCCCTGTCTTTTTCATGTACAGCACCCAGAAGCATACGGCGGAGTATGCTGATGCCAGCCCACTTCTTTCGTACTGCAGAATCTCAGCACAGCAGAATATTCCTCTGGGGGTGGAAAAAGCATCCTTGCGTTCTTAATATTTCTGCATTTGAAAACCTCCTGTTTCTACTGACGTGGCAGCTTAAAACCCCAACAAACGCTATGGTGAGCATAAGTGAGATTTTTTGACCACCACCATAGGAGGGGAGGTTATATTTCTTGATTTGATGAAAATGTTGAAACACAGTCCCTGGCTGATTTGGATATCCTAGATTAATCACGGTATGACAAGTTTTACATGAATAACCTTGAGGTTACTATTCTAATTGAATATATAAATTGGATAAAGACATTTCATGATCAATTGATAAAATACAAATGTACTTAATAAAGCTACTGCAAATGCCTTACACTGGAATAAATGCAGCTTATGCTTTTGAATTTTCCACTTTTGACTGGGCTTTTGTTTTGACTGGGCAAGCACATGTGTGTATGCACACATACACATGCTAGTTTATACATAACGTTTATAATACATTCACATAATAAATTAACAGTTTCATGTGAGGATACTGGACTGGGACTCATTAGATCTGGATTATATTTCTGGCTTTCCTTAGGGAACTTGTTTATCTCAAGTACATAACTAACTCTGTGGCTCAGAATCCCACTGTAAATCAGACACAGTATCTTATTACCTCATAGGAATGTTCTAAGTTCAGTTAATGAATGTTTGAAAGACACTCAAGTATCACAATGAGTAAGTACTTGCCATTTTCTTCAGCACTATGTCTACCAAGTCCTTAATTCCCTCATCAGGATCTTCTTCTGATGGTTGTTTGAGAAGGCTGTTTTTCAGCATTTGAAACATTTCCTCTCTTGAAATGTATCCATCACCATTCAGGTCGTAAACCTCAAAACAGTCTTTTTGAAAGATAAATTGATTTAAAGTTCATACAAGCTATATCAGACACCATTAAAGCTGGCTATTACCTATAGGCAGAAAATGTGAATTGTATGTTGTACAGCATATCTATTGAGCCACATTTACTATATATAACGTATATCAAATATATGTATCACATTTTGATACATATACTAGTCAATTATTGCCTATTTACCCTTCATAGTTAAAATCTATTTCTGCTCAAATAAATAATCTTCAGTTCACAGAAACCACAGTAACTCACAGATCTTAACTTCTCTAAAATTGTGAATTTAGAATATAAACAAGGTACTGGTTTTCCCATGGCGAGGACCAGTTGTCTATAATCAGAAGGGCTTTGCACGTACAAAAGACATCCTAGTTATTTCAGAAGCTGAGTTAGGAAAGTAAAGGAAAAAGGAGAATGAGCTGTACTAGCAGGGAAAAGACCACTGAAGGATCCCTTAATGCAGAGAGAAAATCTCTGTAACAGAGTATTTTAGATATGAGTATTTGCCTAATTTATCTTCTAATTATTTCTACCTCCCTGGAATCAGAAATCTACGACCATAATAAACTTTACTCTCATTCACAAAACTTATTTAAACAAACAAAACTCTTTCAGTTTTGGAAGACGAGTTTTTTTCTGCCAAAGACTAAGCCTACAGTGAGAAATTGTACCGGCATACGTTTACAACAGACAACACTGTATATCACTACACAGTGGTATGTTCTATAGTGCTTACAGCAGGGCGGCATACCTTACTGCTTGTGGTTGTACTGACGTACTGAATTACACCCCAGGCCACCTTCCAGTGCAATGCTTTATAATGAATTTATATGGGGCATTAAGGATGGCTGATGCTGCAAACTGGGCACTATGGAAACAACATGCTGTCATTCTCCTTTCTCTATTATACCCCCCCCCCCCCTGTTTTTTTTTCCTGGTTCTTAAAATTCTGGAGTTCTTGCTATTTTTTCTCTCTTGTCTTTCTCCATCATTACTGTGGAGGTTCTCATGACCATCTTACAAACAGACTCAGTTTTTCCATCTATGCTTCCAGGCTGAAGAACTGCTAGAATTAATGCAACTGCTGCTGTGTCCCCATTGTGCCAGTAAATGAATGTTGGCACAGGTCTTGGTTGGTTTGAGACTGTGTTATTCAGCCAAAATCACCCTTGAGCTACATCTGCTACTTTCTAATTTTGTGTGTGAATACAAAAACATATATTCTGTCAGAAAAACCTGTATACTGTAGAACAAGCTTCAGTTCAAAAGCTAGTTTTTCTTTGTCAGCAACAAAATAAGGTGACAGCTATGATAACAACAGTTTACACAGAATAATCTGTCTCAGAGAAGCCATTCAGTATTCAGTTTCATTGCATTAAACTACACAGAAGAGAACTCAATTACCAAATACTTTATAAGAGTAACTACTGAATTATAACAAAAGCAACGTGTAATTTAATAGTCATAAATTCCACGATTGCTACTAAATAGTGGCATGCACATAAACCTTACATTTCATCCTTTCTTCCAATGTCCCCCGAAGAAATACTGATAAGCCTTCCACCCATTCCACCACACTGATGCAGCTATCGTTGTCTCTATCAAAAGTGCGGAACACTGAAAAGTGTATTAGATACACTTTAAATTTCTATAATAGGGAAACACCAACAAATGTTTTCTAAAATTCAATGAAAGTATAAAAACATATTTTTTCTAAAGATGTTTTTCTGCTTTCATCAAGGTATGATTACCCTTCTTGAATCTTTCTAAGCCATAACAACGAAGGGGATTTCGCCCCTCAATCTACTGATCTTCCACTCCAGAATCCTGCTGGGATAAGACATTTTGTTTCATCTGTTGCTTTCCTGACTTAAACAACTACAGGAAGTATGCTTCCACGCAGACAAAAACCAAGTAAACCAATATCCCTTACACTAAGGCACATTTGCATGTAGAAGAGGATTTTAATTACTAGGGTTTGTCTCAGAAAACCTAGGAGAAAGTAATCCTAGAAACAATACATAAATATATTAAACATAAAAAGAAAAATAGCCTTCTCCTGTCTTTCATGTACCAAGATCTTTTTTCTTCTCCCTTCCCTGAAATAAGAAACTTTGTCTTGCAGCTTCACTATTCATACAGCCTGTGATACAGTACTTCAAATCCAAGATATAATTCAAGGCATCAACTAACATCTATCACTAATTCATGTTTTAGAATGTTAATTAGTAAGTTGGCTACAGGAACACCTCTACACACAGAGCCAAGCATTTTGGAATTGGAAAATAATAGCTTTACTTTTGAAACTGGAATCAGCCCCGTCGTATGTAAGCATTAAAATAATTTTTAACAATGTGTCCATGTAAGGCATTTTCCAAGACAGACTTGACTTGTTGCATGAAATGGCATTTAAATATCCCTCCTGCTAGAGAGCAGGAGAAAGCTAAACCAAGGGGTGGCTCTTGGTGGCCTGAGGCTGAAAAGAATGGCAGACTCATGCCTCCTCCACATCCTCCTCTAGACACCTGTACATCAGATTATTCATGCGACTTTGATGGAAACTGCAAATATGACTCTCATGAAAATACAGTGATTTCACAGATTAACAAGGGGTTATTTGGCACATTACTCTCATCTCCCCGTATCGTCTGCCTAGACCCTTCAGTGCTGTTCACAGCACCTCTATTCCAGAAGTTACCCATTCTAACAGAATGCCTTTCTCCCGAGACAGAGCTGTCCACCAGCAGCGGTGACTGCCGCTCCCGGTGGAACCACCGGAGGGAAGAGGAAAGTGACACCATGCTGCCCTCTTCTGTCATGACACTACAGTGACCGGGACAGAAACAGCCACAGGATAGCACCACAACTGCCTCTCTGGTTGGTCTCCCTCGCACAAGAGCATGAGCTATCCTGAACTAAGTAAGGGAAAACTATTCCGCGTAAAGGAGAAAAAGATACCCTTTACTCAGCAGCTCCTGAGCGTAACTCTTCCTTTGCTGTCCTTACAGGGATGAGATGGCACTATTTTGTCTAGGCACGCTCATCGAGTTAACAACGTAGAACTAAAATCTTACATCTTTTTTAGACCTATCAGTCTCACCTCTGTCCATGATCATGTCATCCGTCATGCCAAACGCGCTGTGCAGAGTGTCTCTGAACATGTTACGGTCAAAGCCGACCGCAGCAAAGCGGTTGCTGGACTCGGCCACCAGCGTGTCGAAGAGCTTGATCAGACATTCCACTTCGCTTTTATTAACTGCCCAGTCGAAACACAAGCGAACATATTTTATAACTCAAGTTGGTAAAAATAAGTGGCAGGCACAGGGAAGCTACAGGGCCCGGACACCTCAGGTGTTAACCATTAAACTGATCGCCCCACAGCCCCCCACCCCTTACCCGCTGTTCCTAAGGGGGCAGCGGGAAGTGCCCCCCTCGGGGGGGCGGGTGGTGAACAGGGCCACAGAATGAGCACAGGGGACAGCGGGAGGCCGCCGGGAGCAGCGAAGGCCCCTCAGGCGGCGGCGGCACAGCTCCCGCAGCCCACCGCCCCACTGAGGCGGCCGGGCCGGGCCGGGCGCGGGGTCCGTGTGTCGGGCCGTGCCGGGGGCGCCGGCCGCCCCCCAGGCTCACTCACAGTGCTTGGCAGATCGGCCCAGCGAGTCCACCAGCTGCTGCAGCCTCTTCCTGCTCATGGCGGCGGCCTCGCCGCTCCCCGCCGCCGCTGCCCTGGCAACGCGGGCGGGCGGCGGGGGGGGGGCGGCCGCGGGCCCGGCCGGCGGCGGCTCGAGGGTGCCGCTCGGCAACACTGGCGGCTCATACATAAATATACGTATCTACAGGCATAACGAAGAGAATTTTTTATCATACGTTAAAAAATAGCAGTTGTAGAAAAGAAAATAACAATGTCAAACTTCTAAAAATGTTTCTGGAAAGAAAAGCTAAAAATTAAAATACTATATACAATACTATTAAAATACTTTTATTCCTGCATTGCTCATTTTCTACTTTGTCCCACTGCTCAAATGTGGAACATGGCTGTAGGTTGCCTGGTGCCGCCTGAAACCCACCTCACCTTCTCACGTACTCAGCCTGTACAAATCGGGACAGCTGAAGGGTTGTGACCAGACTTTACTCTTCCTTCAGGAAAAAAAGAGGAGTCACAACGTATTTGTTAATGTATTGGAAACAGAAACATTTCACTGTCGGTATTAAAGTGGCTTTGTTGTGAACTGGCAAAGCCCGTAAGGCCCTTGAGCACCTACACCACTTCCAAAGCATGACAGCAGCATCTGAAGCACACAGCTGACCAGAACAAATAGTTACATTCAGACAATTAAAATGACATACCGGCTTATGTATTTGGAAGACTGGGGCTCTCATTTCCATTTTTATTTCTTTCTGTTGCAGGTAGTTGTGTAAAAATCAAATAAGGTATCACACAGGACAGAGCGTTTATGCTGTGGTTCATTACAAGTTCTTTTACCAAAACTGCAACACCACATCTTTAAAAGGAAAACCACCCCAACAAAACCAAAACACAAACCCCAAACCAAACCCCTACTGTTCGCTGCATCTTGCCTTTATTTTAACCTCACCGACAAAACAGTGTCTAGAATCGGTAACATCAAGCCCAACAGTATAAAATATTTGATCAAAATATTCTTACTATGGTTTAGAGGGACATTGCTGCAACTCGATGACTGTATTTTCCCAAGAACTTAACTTGAAGTCAATTTCTCTGTAGAATGGCAATACGAAATAATCTTTCTCCCCCACCTTTTAGTTATGGTTTGCAGACTAATAATCAAGGTCTTAAAGGTCTTGAAAATCTCGGCAATACAATATTTGAAACATCTGTATGCAATAGAGGTAAGTTCTAAGTTAGCACCTGTGCAATGAAAAAAGGGGTGGATCAAGAGTACAATCTATAGTTGACCCTCAGGATGGATGGGCAGTTTTTAAAGGCTAACAGGAGGCCCAGCAACGGGTGCTTCAATGGAAAAAATGAGAATTTCATGTAAAAACTAAAATTGGATAGTTGCTTGTGTTTTCTTGCATGCACATTTAATTTATAAAAGCTTTTTTTCAATTTCTAAAGCAACTAATTTAAAGTAAAACAGCTTTATGATTTAGGTCAACATTCTGTAGCCCTCAAGTACAAAAATATAAATACAAACTGTTTAAACAGTATCTTTAATGAGATTCTGGCAGTAGTTTTTTTATCTAACAAGACACATCACGTTAACAGGTCTGCCACTGAACTTGCTTAAGAGTAAAATCAGCTTCAATATGAAGCTGTTAAGGTATCAAAACCCTGCTTTTTACATGCTAAATATCTTCAGCAAGTGTGCACTTAAACACAGCAATGAACTTAACTATAACTAAATACATACATGAAACTCTGCATGTGGAACGTAATTCATAGAACTGGTTACAACAAACGATTACCTGCATTTTGTTAATTTAAAAATGGTACAAATCATGCAAAACAATTCTAAAGATAATGCAAAGAAAGCTACCAGTGTTTGCAAGAAGTGTTCAACTAAACCAAAATTACAGTAAATGAAATATGCATATTTACTAGCAAAGATCTAATCGCTATCTCAAAGAAGCAGAGGTAAAATCTTCAGGTTTTGAATGTCAGTTATACTGCAAAATGTCATTGCTCTCGCTTAATGCAGAAGCACATGCTTAGAAGCCCAGAACTGCTTATTCAGAAAAAGTCTGCTGACAATAGTTCTGGCTTCCCTAGAATCAGAGATGCTGAACGGATTAAAAATAGCAGATTTGCAAGAATCAAAGGCAAAGGCACCCTATTCAGTTAGCCAAAATGGTAGCATTCCCTTTCTCATAAGCATGAAGACGGTAATGGGGCAGATGATAAACATTTCTACAAAGGCAGCATTTTAAATGTTAATTTCCCATTTTGTAAATGCCATTAGCAGACACCAGCTTGTAATAGTTTATGTATAATATTAACCTGCAGGATGAACTTGGGATTTTATTTGTCCTGATTTACAAATAAAGACTATTACTAATGCTTTAAAAGACTACTTTTACTATCTAAAAAGTTTAACTCTTATTTTCCAATATTTTACACCTCAGCTGGACTACCATCTCATATTGTTTCAAACACCTAACACTGCTTACTGGAATTTTATAAAAGTTGTACCTCATGTATTAAGCAGCAGGCAATAACAATGGTCTTTCCCAGCACAGCTGCATCTGGCTGGCTACTGAAAGATCAGGAATATTTCTAAAACACAGGAAAACTCATGCAGTTTGGTAAAGTTTGCTGTCATTTCACAGTTTAAGTTTCCTTTAGTCATTGCACTTCTGTTGGTAGTCTTGTTTATTTTAAATATTATTCCGAATCCGAATTTGAACCAGCAATCTTCTTTTTCTTCTTTTTACCATGTTTCTTGTGCTTCTTTCTCTTTTTTGTTTTATCCTAAAAACATAACAAAATTAAATGGAAGTTATTGTATAATAAAATTGCCATCTATTAAATTCTGCTAATGCAAAATGAAAGCACGGAAAGGATATCTTTACAAAGAAATTTCGAAAGAGATTTCTATAAAAGCCTATTGAGAAATCACAAAAAGAAAATACGTATTTTACCAAGTCATTTACACTATTATGAGCAGTCTTCAATTTATCTCCATCATGGTCTGGCTATTTCACACCTCTCATCACTGTCATTATTACATTTCCTAATCTTCTAAATGATTTTCAGTGCTTTATAGGTTTCTAAGAAAGTAATAAAGAAGCGCTTTGACAAGCAGTGACATCTTATATATGTGGGAATAACTAGGATGTTTACATATTTTAAAGTAAGTGCTTATATTCACTGTGCAAAATTAAATAGTTCAACTACACTTGGCTAGAATCTCCAGCACTTGCACCTCGTTTAAAATAAAACAATTATGATCTCAATTGTAAATATGAATACACTCAATTAACCCTACTGGATTCAGTCCTGACGTTATTATCCTGATCACTGTAATACAGAAACTGAGAGATACAATCTTGTCTTCTTGCAAGCAGAATTTCAACTGGAATTCCTGAATAGGTGTAGCATTATGTAAACAAAACAATATTGGTATAAAAGCTTTGTTTTACACATTACTTAAACACACAATTCTTCTAAGAAAAAACCCACAATCAGTCGCTACAAATTTTATGGCAAACAGCTTATAAGATTATGAAAAAACAAACGAGTTCCATGGAAAATGTGTATTGAGTATCACTGATACTCCTATGCTTGGATTTTTAGGTGACTAATGTAAGCCTTCCCTTCGTCCTAACTCATCTAGACAGCTTGAGATGTCTAATCGGGAACACTGTTGCTGACAGGGGAGACAGAAAGATACGCAGACATCTTGAGTGGCCATTTTGGATCTCAAAATCACTATACTCCTAACTGAGGAGCCTCAGGTACATGTGATGAATGTGAGTTCTATATAAATCACTGCTGAACCTTCCTCTCACTTTTACCAACGGAAACAAATCAACAAAATTGAGAAAAGCAACAGGTTGCTGACAGCTTTTTATGTGGTGGGGGAAGAATTATATTAGTATAGATGTTGCAGCGATTATGTCCTAAGGCCCTTTTCATGGTCTGGTAAAGGGGGCTTACCGAGGAAGAATTATACACAACACTAACAAAGGAACAACACTGATGTCTGTGTGGCAAACTGCTACCCTACCCAATACTATACGGATCTTAGTAGTTCTAGTAGGTTGATACAGAGTAAAGTATATGCTACAGTAAGTGTTAAACTTATATAAATCTCAAATCATATGTATCTCTATAGTGACAAATATCTATAGTGACAAACTCTTCCTTTAAGTCAACAACTGAAAAACTGACTTCAGCAGGTCAATAGAGAAATTGTTAATTTAGATTCATGTGACAGTAGACCCGACAGTAGACTTCTGCTATAAAACATCTGTATTACTGAAAAATGTGAAATTGGAAATTAACCAAGTACAGAGTCTTTATGTCCTAAAACTACAGTACGAGTAAGAAGGATACTTGCTGTTTTCTCTTTTTCCTCGTTGTTTTTCTTCTTTTTTGCTTGCACCTAAAAAAAAATTAAATCAAATGTAATGGGAGAGCAGCTTTGGAAATGCTGTTTTAAATAACATTTTGAGCTCTTGTTGCATGTAAATGAATGATGGCACAACAGTGGCAGAACATACTGAAAACCCGTGAAGAAACACAGGTTATCTGTGTGTAATACGCGTTATCCTATAAATATCCAATTTGGGAACACACTCTGCTTTTAATACACAGCAGAACAAGAAACAGTAGAGATATAAAAGTAAAATTACTAAGCTAATAATGTGGCAAAAATTCTTAATGAAAAAACGCAACACATTAGAACCTTCCCAAATTTTGTAATCCTACAAGAATACAAATCCTCAAAGTAGATCTACACAAGGGTGAGAGTACGATTATTATGTCCAAAATTTTTTAATTCACTGGAAAAGGGAGCCAAAAAATTTTAGCCATCTTGAAACCTGCCAATCTATTCACAAACACCAGAGAGAAATCTTGTGAAGGACACCACACCAATCACTTAGCCTCATTTCATTGAGCTCTAAAATATCCATAAAAAGTTGAAAATTTTCAAGAAAGTTAATTCAAAATGACTTGTAGGTGATAGGAGTTGTACTAAACAATTCTTAGGAGAAGTTTTTATTAAAGAGAAAACTACAAACAACTTTGAATGTGCTGCACTCCTAAATTCAACTGTACAGAGCAGAAGAGTTTCAATAATATATTAAATCTAAGCTAGTTCGTTCATTCACTCATGAGCATCAGTAAGCTAAAAGCATTATAACATCTGAAATTGAGGTTTCACACTGACCTCCTCTGTCTGATCCGATTCTGATAAGGATTCAGATGATAAAGGTCCATCACCACGATCGGCTTTCTTCCTTTTCCTGTGGTGATTTTTGCCTTCCTACACAAAGTAACGTATTTGTGAGTAAAGTCAGGCCTTTCAAACTATAAAACTTCTGCTTAAAACTTAGATTTAAATATTATTTCCAAGTTGTGAAATATTTTAAAATATTGTTGACATTAAACTAATTACTCATCATCAACAAATTAGCGTACCAACTGTTAAAATGCTTTTAGTGGAAATAGTCTTTTTCTGTATATTCCTTTCTCTTGTTACCAAGATACAGCAGCCTTGTAAGAGTGAGAGGACTACTACTACGGTATAGTCTCTTATTTTAAATAATAACACATGAAGGAGTAAGCATTTGAAAAGAAAAGTGTTTCACCACTTTTAAATACTACTGAGTAAATGAAGATGCAAATTGAGAGTATGTGCATACAAACACTGCAGCTTCAGACTCTTGCTTTGTTGATGAAACTAAAAAAGCTCCTCTACATTTGTGTTCAGCCAGGACAAGCTGTCCTTTCCAGCTGCGCTTCAACAGTTCATATATCATCTCAGTATATTTAAAGGACAATCTTTTTTTTTTATTTTAAAATTTTGATGCTGCATGAGATTGCTCTGATGAGCTACTTCCTGCCCCCCCCCCTTTGCTCTGGACCAGGAAAGGTGTTCCTAAGACTGAAGCTACTTTCTTCCATTCAATTTCTAAGGCCAGAAACTGAAAAAATTCTTGCTAATTGTCTTTTTGCAAGGTGGGGTCACACATCTCAGCTGTGCTATTTTGTCTATTAAAGGTACCTCAATCCTTTCACAAAAGTACTTGTGAAAAGTACACGATGCAGCCCATTTGAGAGACAGGGTATCTTCACACAGAGGAAGACCTCTAGTCCCCAAATGTCCTTTACTTTCAGAAGATGGGTGAAAGTAGCATTACAGCTTAACCAAGAATAAGGGGCTATGGTAAGACACTTGGTCTTTGAAGAGAAGCTACTCAAAGTTAAAAGGAGCTGGTGGGAAATGGAAGCTCTGAAATGGAAGCAGGAGCAAGGGAAAAAAAAAAAAATCAACACATTTGCCTTATGCAATGGAGAATTTGTACAAAGTTGACTTCAATACTGTTGACTGTAGTAGTAGAGGCCGATGTGATAAGAAAGGTAACTGGAAAGACCAGGGTGGACTCCGAAAGCATTGTTAATTCACAGATAGTGTAGAAATAACTAAAATTTAAGTCAACAAGATTATTTGCATTAAACCTAATGGAAGGAAGAAAGTCCTCAGATGTGTGTACAAAATGGTGAGATGGTGGGAAAGAGAGAGGGTTTTCATGCTCAGAGAAAAGACAGAATAAAGTCATTTTTCTTAAGCTAATGTATTTTTCTCTGGAATTTTTCAAAGCTGTCATAAGTACAATATCTATAATTATGACTACATTTACATAAATATATCCTCTGCTTGATGTTCCGTAATTTACAGCAACAAGCCAGTATCCTACCAGGCATGCCACTGAAATATCACACGTATTTTTAGCTCAATGTGACTGCTCAAGATAAAACCCAAAATACTAGAATGCAGCTGATATACTACAGCAGATTAGATACTTTTTTCATTTACCTTCATAATAAAAACAGATCCAGCAGTTTCCACTAACAACAATCACTAAAACAGGAGTTGAACCCAACTAAAAGTCTACCTCAAATTGGGGGTACTGAATACCTTCTGACTGTGTACTTTTGGACAGAAAATTTCCATAGATGTAAATTGAGGCATCCGATATTTGAATTAAAAAGGGGGGGGGGGGGGGGGGGGGAGAGAGCGAGCAAGCTCCATTATGTATGTAAAATGCAGTTCTGATGTAAGTATTTCAAGAGTAAAAATACCTTCTCTTTTTCATAATCTTCCTTTGACCTTTTCTTTTTTGTGCTGTCCTAAATAGAAAGAAAAACATAAACCATGACAAAATTATTTCAGGAAAAAGGTAGAAATCCCAAAAGCAGTCTGACCCATTGTCCTTTTCCGCCTACTGAAGGTCATTCTTCGAAGTCGTTCTTTCTACCTTGCAGTTAACAGGAAAAATATGAAAAAGCCATAATTTTGATGCAGCTGCTAATTTTCTCAACCAGCAGTGTGAAAAGGTCTGCATGGAATCAGGTAACAGAGTACTTGCAGTACACGTAGAGTGCCCCTGGAAAGGATACAGCTATCACTACTGTAACCAGGTATAACATATGTCTAACACGTAACAGTCTTTATTCCCTATCCATGCCCATCTCTGCTGATCAGTCAGGGGTCAAGCAGGTATTTCTGTGGAGTTTTCTGCCTTCCAGCTTCAGCAGTAAGGGTACCTCTGTGTCCCCTTACGTAGCAAAAGTTTTCAAACTCCCATTAGCACAAATTCATAGGTGTATGCAAACAGTAATTCATCACAATTTATACCACACTGAATTAGGTATTCCAGTGAAAGCCTGTGATAAAGTCTATACACAGAATCTTAACAACTTCCTGTATTATTAATATTTAGGCAAGAAGTACAGTTGCTATCCATTGTAACACTGAAAAATGCTAACATAACAGAACAAATTGCCTCGTATATCTTCTCCACTTTTTTGTTCATTCAGTAAGCCTGTGTATGTACATTGCTTTACTTTCAGCAAAGGAAAAAGACACCCTCAATTTAACATGCATTTGGGAAAGGCTCAGTTCTCAGGAACTTAGGAAACTACTCAGTCCACAGATATTTAGAAAGGCAATATTCTGGCCACTGATATCCTGCAATATCTGTATTTTCACAGATGGTGTTCAATTAAATAGCATATTCACAAGAATTTCACAGAACATTTATTTTTTTTAAGTGTTAATGTAGATTTAAAACTAAACATTTGAGCAGCACAAAAGCTGCATATGTTTGAATTCAGAAAAATAGCTAAAAATTGCTGGAATAAAGCATGTTCGTTTTCTAAAGATCAAACTATTTCTGCCAGGCATCGTGGCCAGTGGAGGTAGATTCCTGATTGCATCTGGAAGATACAAGCACGGCTCAGCTACAATAAGAATGCATGGCTTTACATTTGGAAGACAAAAAAAAAAAAAATTGATATGTGAAAGTCAGAAATGTTTATGTCTTTATAACTCAGATCAAGAAAACTTGCCAAGGCTAACACATCTGCGTATTTACCTTGCTGTCTGACTCAGATTCAGAAGTTGAGCTTGCTGAAGATTTCCGTGAGGAGCGATACTTCTTTTTCCTTCTTTTCTTCCCTTGCTTTTTATCCTATCCACAAATATTGTACAAAAAAAGAAAAACACAACCCTGAATTTATTCTCACTAGAATTAAAGACTTACATTAAATAAAAAGAATAGGGAACACCAAATTCCTACATGTTATCGTGTTCTCTTGAGGAATAAAGTACACTACAATTGATTCTTTTAGCAGAGGACCTTCATAACTCTTCTGCATTGAAAAAATGTAAACTGGTGAAAAATCCAGGTTCTCTAGATTCTGTTTATTATTTAGGTGTGTGCTGTAGAATCTGATTATCTGTAACAAAGATTTTTGCTAAAAAGTAAAAATGGTATGTTTGCATTTTTATGATTAGATGGGGGATTCTACTGAAAAAGCATACAAGTCAATGTTGAAACAGAAATGGATCCAGTTTACAAGCCAGCCACCCAAATTTATAGTGTTCATAAAGAAATTCTTAAACAGATATATATCTAAAATTCACAACTTTTTTCCATGTACCAAATGCATAAAAATTAAATAGGTTTATGCAAACCAAGTGCTCAAACAATATTCTAAAACATATTACCAAAATCTGTGTTAAATAAGCCTCATAAACAAAACATGTTAAATTCTAATACATTAGTTCTTACCTCATCTTCTGAATCAGATGAACTGCTGGAAGAATCAGAGCTTGATGAAGAAGAGGAAGATGAAGACAACTTGACCAAACACAACAAAAAGTGAAGCTTGTGAGATGCAGCATTTTGTCTGGCAAATAGTCAAAAGTCCATCCAAACACTCTCTTTAAAATGTCTTCATTTGCAATCTATTATCAATGGAATTTTACTTCCAAGAAGCTGGTCTTACATAGATTTTCTTAAATAAAACTGTAAAAAGTCACTTCTAACGTTTTTCATTTAATAATATCTATTTAATGCTCTTTTTCTCCCTTTAAGCAGAAGTAAAATTCTCCTTGTACAGAATGTACACCACCCCCCTCAAATAAAAATCAGTTAATTTAACAGCTAAATTCAAAATTACAGCTATACTCTCTCTTTCCAAGGGAACTTAAATGACAAATAGGAACAACCCCAAAGCAAAAAAGCTCAGAAAACTGAAAATTTTGCTCACCCTATTAGATTTCTTCTTTTCCTTTTTCTTTTTCTTAAAAATAGAATAAAACAAATGTTACTTTGGCATCATATTCTTTTGTCGTGCATTTAGGTTTATGTACATTGATGCTGGCTTTTAAAATGTATTTATGACATTCTGTATTGGCAGCATCGATGATAAATCCAGTTCCAAACACAGACAGTATGAAATTGAAAATAACTTACCTCTTTCTTTTTGGAGGAACTCTCGTTTCCACCCACTAATTTCTCCCTGTGTTTGTCCAGTTCTTTCCTCCAATTCTGAAAACAAAACCAAACAGAAACAGACACACGAGCGTCATTTCCAAACAGCATTTTCAAGAGACTTTTTCAAAATCCTGTCCTCTACCTGACATTACAGCTTTCACAAAACCCACAGAAAATAAACAACATATAACGTTAACCAAGGCTATAATGCATTTCATTTTACAGAAGATTAATATTCATCGAAATACTGTGTTAGTTCACACCTTATGTTCAAGTTATTTGGATTTAAGAGGTTGTTATTTATCTGGAAGGTCATCAATTATGGTATTTTTGCTTTTGTATCACAGTGTTCTTGCTAGAGCACTTTAGAAAGCCAGGGCACCCTACCAGAAAAATTCCTATTTTGTCTTAGTTTTAAAATCACAAAGCAAAATTTCAAGACAAATTCTCTTGGTCCTTCTTCAATGTATGGGTGTCTCTAGTGTCTGTTCTGGGCCTTGTCGGTGTCAATGATGATTCGAATATTAAATTATTATACACATCTTCATAGAAACGCTCTTGTTTTTATTAGGCCAAGCATACTGCACAGATAAAAGTCTCCTCTCATTTCTCCTCTTCAGTCCCTCACAAGGTCTCTAGCTCTACCTAAAATCCCCCCTTCAAGAGCTCTGAAACATCCAACCTGCTCCCATCAGACTGAAAGGCTGCTAGCTTCAATCTGTGCTATTCCTGCTTCCTGTGTCAGACACACAACGTGCTCCCTTCTTTATTATTATTATTCTTCGGATCCCCCCTTTCCTCACAATGAAGCTGTATTGGTATTGTATTGGCAAAGCAACGATAATCCACATATTGTGCTGAAGGGACAGAAATATCAGGAATTAAGTAAGATTATACCTGTGCAATGCAATATGATACACAGATCCCTAAGTCAGCATACTATGAATTAGCTGAAAAATGCTGCTGAGAGACATGGCAGATTAGCCAGGATACAGTGCTGTGCGTAATGTGTTTCCATGGTCCAAGGTAGCACCTATGCAGTATTGCAGTGGGTTGTGTACTTTGATACACCAGCTACCCAGAGCTACCCCAGGGGTCTCTAACAACAGCCTGTGCTTTATTAGGCAGGTGTCCTCTTGAAATTATTTTAAGACTGTGCTAGTGTTTTATTTTAAACAAAAAAGCACAACATCTGTCAGTAATATAGGAGAGAGCACCTCATTCAGAGACTTAAAATCTTTTCAACTGTGTAGAGATTTGTTCTTAGGAGCTTTAGGAAGAACTCATGGCCATTTCACGATTCCCTGCATCCCTTCCTACCCTTCTGCCATACTGAAAGGCTGTTACTTTCTATCCATGCCAGTTTCAATTATTTCACAATAAAGCAAAGATAAAAGCAGGAAAGGAGTATGATAAAATACTAAACCAAAATCACGAAGCTAAAACTCAGAGTGCAGAACAACTGATCCTCTCAGAATAGCACCCTGTGACCCTCCAAATACTGGTATAACTTGTTAGGCAAAAAGGTATAGCAAGAGCAGAGGTACCATGCCCTCCCAATAACAGAGGAGGAGCATAATCTACTTCAACCAGAAACTCGCACACAATGATGAAGACTACTGCTTGAAGCTTATGCCAAGATACCAGAGCCCAAGAAGAAACAGTTAAATTCATCATATACTAATTTCTTCCTATGTATACCACAGGAGTTATATGTGAAACTTTCTCACACCATGCTGATCTCCAGTAGGTACTGAACACAAGCACCAGAACAGCTGCATTTATAGTAGGGAACCAGCATGGAATGTAACCAGCTTAGGATGAGAGAGGAAGAAGTGCTTTATAGTCCTATCTGTATATTGAAGGCCATCCTTTGTGCCTTCTCCCATATCAATATTACATGTACATTCCTTGCCAAAGACGTCTGTTTCCAGTAATACACCTCCTTCCAATCTGTTTGGATTGTGTGACCTTAAACAAGTCAAGATTAGCACAACAGATGTTAGTTTATCATACTGGAAAATGCACGAGTTTCATTTAAACACATGCATTTGTATAACTACATTTACGTTTTATTCAGCAGCAATTTTCAAAACTTTTTATATAGTGTTTCTCTGAATTGAAAGTAGCTCTTCATTGGTTAAGGGGTAACCTTAACATCCGATACAAACGAAACAAAACACTTACTCATTAAAAGCTTGAGTGAAGTGAAATATTATGGGTACTTGGTGCGGCTAACAATAACGGAAGAAAAGTAGCATATAAGATAAGAAGAATCGAGTATTAACATACTAATAACATTACCAACCTCGTTCATCTTTTCTTCAAACTCAGCCAAAGCCCTGGATCCTTTCTTTTTCTTTTCTAGTTGCTCTTTCACTTCTTCCCTACATAAAAAGGATGATAGATCACAATTACTTTATTTTCACAATTAAAAATACCTTCTTCAGTGTCTAACTTTTTGCAGATTTTTGAAGTTTAGCTTTGGCTGAACTTCCAACAGAAAGAAGAATGAAAGCATCTTAGATGTTATGCATATGGTAATCTAACCCTAATAACTTAAGTACAGTAGTTAAATCCTGCTGTAAGATCTAAAGCTAACTTTGCAATTAGGTAAATTGCTCTCTAATGTCTTATATGAGAGGAGGCAAAATGGACCGAACATAAAGTAAGTTGTTGATAATACCTCGAAGTCATGATTTTGTTGGGTAGGATAAACCGTGTTCTAAGAATATACCAGCAAAATGTTTTTCTAGAGATTACTTTGTTTAAAAATTAAATACATCTGCAGGCTTTAAGCATTAGGATTTGTGAAAGAGGTAAAATGACCAACATTTTCCTCTTCTGAGAAACCGTTGCCAAAATATTTAAAGACAAATGAGAAACATGCATTTCAAAATGAAATACTACTGTTTTTAAAAAGAGGAGATTGAATACGTATTTAGAAAAGAACACCTTGGCCAGAGAGAAGGAATCTTTCAAAATGTATTAATGCGTATTCTGGGCAGGAGGTAGGTAACTGTGTCATCTTAGTAAGAGAGAACAAATCTTTCACTCAGAAGAGCAGACAAGTATTGCCACTTACCATGTTGGTCTTGGCCTGTTCAAGTAGTCTTGTATTGTTGGTCCCGAATTTTGGGCAGGACCTCGTGCTCTGGCCATAGCTATGGGATTCATATAGGCCTTGAATATGAAACAACAAAAAGAAATATAAAATTCATCAGCTGTGCTATGATACCAAAATCTGCCCTTTTTGTTCTTCACAGAAACTTTTTCTCACTCACTGAAAAATATTTCTGACTTGTTTCTAAAAATATAAAATATTTAACTAAAGCGAGTTGATTCAGTCTGGCAGAAAGACTCATGTAAGCGCTTTCAGTTTGATACACTGCGGCAGAAAGAACTCATCCACAAAGAGACCATGTTCCTTACAATGATTCCCCTCCCTGAGCAATGATTTTGCAAACGGAGTACAATATCATGATTGCTGAAGTGTTCTTCCTCGGGATGTGGAAAATGTAATTAAATTTCAGCTCTTACTCTCTGGGACAACTGATCTTATGCCTCTAAAGTTCTGCTCAAAATTGATGATAGTAGATTCAACAAATTCTGCATAAAGTTTCTTGCTGTAACACCAAAACAAGCAAGCGGTGGTGCTCTGCTACAATTATGCATGTATGAAAATTCTGTGACTTAGGGCTGTTTTAAGGAGGAAAAAAAATACAACCCCCCCCAACCCCCAATGTTGTGAGGTATTCCATCTTTCAAACCCGTGCATTCTCTCCCTATTCACTCTAGAAATCTAATAGGTTATAAAAGATGAATTTAAAACTCAGAATCCATAATCCACCTCAGCAATTAATGGAAAAACTCTAATCTAGCAAACAATTATTCAATTTTTTTTAATGCCAGTAATATTTTGCTCATGCAAAAGGGAGGTACATGTACCCCCTTACCTCATGGTAAGGGGGTTTTATCACTACGTCATCCCAACACGTCACGGTTTACTTTTGCAAAACATAGCACACACTGTTCTTACCGTTCAGAGTTCGGAGATGAGAAAAAAAAATCAAATAGTCAAAACAATGACCAGCTTTGGTTGCCCATTCTGAGATTTTTTTTTTTTTTTTTTTTTTTTTTTTTTTTTTAAGAGTACCAACATGTTGTAGATTTAAAGTAAAGATTTGACCACATATGCAGCTCTTACATGTCCGACGCTGCTTTTTGTCAGGCCATAAAGTGAGCATTCAGAAACCACCATGCACAGTAAGTGACCATTTGTGAAGGCTGTCAAAAGCAGCAGCTGCTGCCTCCCCTCCTGCTCCCCCCACCGCAGAAGCAGCGGCCACAGCAACGCTGGGTTTCTGGACTGGACTGCAAGCAGGCTGGCAGCCTTCAGCTCTTGGGCCTACATTTAGTCCTGGAAGAGGGACTCCGGGCTCTGCCTGGGAAGGGGCAGTGAGCCGGAGGGAAGCACTCCTCATGCTGAATTTGGCTCATGGTCCATCAGGTGGACCACACTGAAGCAATCAGAGGACTCTTTCCAGTGGACCATTTTTTGACTCAAGTTGATTTTCCAACTCTAAGGGTGACGTTTGCTGCCATTTCTTGGGGCTTTGCTTCGTTGCTTTAGCTCATACAAAAAGGCTAACTAACATGGGCAAGTAAATGCTGAGCTATGCCAATTTAAACTAGTTTAATCTCAGCTTGGCACCTTCTTTTGTAGCCAGGTGGATATATGCGCTCAAGTAGTTATGGCACTTAAAGATACGTATTCACATTAACTCTAGCATTTTATTATATTGCAAATCTACAAGCGAGTAAAAATTTTGCATTTAAATTCAGCTTCGAGTGGAAAAGGAGCTCCTTTAGCAATACAGGAAAGCAGTATTTGAACACTGTTTTCATTAAACAAAGGTAATTTCAACGTACTAGATCCTTTAGAGAAGACAACAGAAATGTAATTCATGACTTGGCTTACTCCAGTGAACAAAGTGAGTCAACTCTTTTTGGTTACCATTCAAGAATTTATATCTGAAAGCTCTAGCTTCTTACATAATTATTATTCCTAAAACCAAGGTTTCTTGCTGCTCTTAAATAAAAATTAGCTACTTTCTTACCTGAGCTAACCCAAAATGAACACCCCATTGCCCCCCAGCAAAACTCTCCCTCTACCTGCAGAGGAGACTACAACTGCCAAATGTTGGTTTTTCCACTTCCTCAAACCGACCCCAGATAATTAGTTAGGAAGCTTCCTCCATTCAGTGGCTTTCTGTAACTTTCCGGCAGCAAGCACATAATGACTGAATACTGCTCTGTATTCCACGATTAGGAAATTTATGTCTTAATACATGTTCTTACAATTTCAAACAGGTTTATTTATGAAGAATTACTTCGCCAATAAACATTTCTTAGAAGTATTTACACTACTTTGCCAAACTGCATGTCACTAGCCAGAGAGAGCACAGAAATGCACTCTCAGTAAAGGAAGTGCTTGTCTGCACATTCATTTTCTTCTTTTGGCAGTTTGCTCAAGCAGTTATTAAAAGGTATTTGTTGTATAGCTTCCATGCTCATGAAAAGCATAAGGCACTTTCAGTCAGCCAGGGTTCTCTGGGCAAGCAATATAAACTGTTACTGCCTTGCAAGTATCCTGCAGATGTGAAAAAAACAAATTTATTTTCCATCTCCAAATAGTCAAAACGATGGTGTATTTAAGAAGGGACAGGGGAAAGAAGTAACAGGTAGAAAGCTCTACGATCACAGAAGAGAAGCAAAGGGTCCTATATTATAACTTGTCTGTACTAGCAGCCATCATGGCATAATGAACCTTATACAGGAATATAAAGATTTGCTGGCATTCGTAGGTGCATCCCAACTATCCTATTAGAAGAAAATTAAGAATAAATAAATAGACACCCAAATACACCCAAAAACATTACGAGAGGGCAATACATTTCAAGCATAGGCCGGGTCTTGCAGTCTAACACTGTCAACTCTTTCTCAGTAGACTCCATTATTTTGATGCCTCAATAAAGTAATCAAAGGCATTTAGCTATCCCTTTGTATAACGTATATGTCTATCATGTCTGTTACATATTAGTCCACCAAGGTAAGCAAAGACATTTCCCTGAATGGATCTGAGTATGAACTCATAGCACATACTAGAAAGAGACAAAGAAAGGGGGAAAAAAATAAAAGTATTTTGACTTGGTTTTAATCATAAAATTCATTAATTGTAAATTTACAATGCCTAAATGAAACATGACCATAAGGTGAATGGCTAACTGGTACAAAAAAGTTTGAAGAAAAATATGAGGAGGAATGAACGTGTAACAGTATAAAACTAGGCTCTGCCATCAGGTGTGCAGAAGTGCGTTTTTGGCCTCTGACCGCTGGCTCCCGAGGTTAGCAGAGCGCCGCGTAAAGCTAAATTTCAAATCGCTCAGGTACAGCTGAACGCCAAGTTTAAGGAAATACGGCTTAGTGACGATCAGAGCTACTTCAGCAAATGCTGCAACTCCCACTGGGAACGTTTTATTTTTGTAAGGACCAGGCCAGCATCTTAATCATCTTCACTGAGCAGACCTCGCGACTGCTGCCGGATTTGACAAGGCAGTTAGAGGTTCTGCCTGGGAGCCGCGGGCACGTGCCTGCCCCCGCTGAGGGACACCCCACACGGCACCTCCGGCAGCCCAGGCCCCGCTCCCCCGGGGCGCCCACCCCGGCCGGGCGGGTCCGCAGGGCACGGCCCGCCTTTGTTGCCCGGCGGCAGGGGGCCCCGAGGTCGGTCGGCCTGCCCCCCAATCCCCACGCCGCGTAACCGGCCAGCCCTCGAGTGCCTCCCGGCCTGTCGCGGCGCAGGCCCGGGGGCCCTCTTCCCCCTCGCTGTGGGGCGGCGGCCTCCTTCTACCCCCTCCGGCGGCCGGAGCACGGCGGCAGGCCGACCAGGCCCGCCTAGGCCGCCGCAGCGGTGCGGGTGCCCGGGCTGAGGCAGCGCCCAGCTCCCCACAGCCTCCCCACGGGGGCCCGCCGAAGGTGCCGCCGCCGCGGCTGCGGAGGATCCCAGCGACGTCCGCTGCGCCGGCCTGGTCCCCGCCGCTGCCTCCCCGCCAGGCTGCGCCTGTTACTCACCACTCGGTTGTCCCGCTTCCCCATGGTGCCGCCGAGACCCTGCGCCGCCGCCCGCCGTCGCCTCGGCCCAGCCTAGGGCCCTTTCCCAGCGCCCGGGAAGCCGCGCCGCAGGCGCCCCGGCCCCGCTCGGCCCCGAGCAGCCGCCGAGCTGCGGGGAGCAGCGATGGCGGCGGCCACGCAGCGCCGCCTGCCGGGGCCGCGGCGCCACCGCGGCCGGAGCGGCCCCTCGCCGCCGGCGGGTGGCGGCCGTTAGTGCCCCGCCTCAGCTCAGCTCCGCTCGGCTCCGCTCCGCTCCGCCGGCCCCTTGGCGGAAGCGCGAGGCCTCGCAGCCACCAGGGGCGAGGGGAGGCGGTGGACGGAGCGGTCGGAAGAGGAAGGGCGAGAAGGGATGATGAAAGCGGGGGAGCTTTAATGCAGGGCGTCGGTTGGGGTGGGCGGCAACGGCGGGGAGCCGGCGGCGGCCCCGGGAGGGCGAGCGTCGTCGTGACGGCGGCGGTGAGAGGCCAGCGGCAGCGCTTCGGCCTGCCGGCAGGAAGATAAGGCTGGGCCGGCCTTCGTGAGGGGGAGCTGGCGGAGCGGAGGGTAGCTCTGAGGGGAGAAATAAAATGTAGAGGTGCACTTGTCTCCTGGGGCGCAGGGCCCGGGGCGCCCCTCTGGAATAGACGTCCCAGGAGAGGACAGAACTTCATTATGAGGGTTTTTCCTCCTCTTGATCTATCTAGTGGTCAGTTACAGGTGGAACTGCAGTGTTCCCTTTTCCTTCCAGTAGATGCATAGACTAAGGTGCTATGAAATAGCAGCCTGTCCTGGCATAGAATTCAATGAAGTGGGGCTCTGTTTGAAAAAAAGGGAAAAATAATGCGTATTCATCACTCATTAGCTATCTGCACTGCAAAATAAAGAACATATTGCAATATTGACCAGGTTAATATTGCATTAGGTTAATGCAAATGCTAAAAGAAGCCTGGGAATTACCAGGATCTACTAACTCAGAATTTCAGACGTCCTTTTCTTAAAATGTTACTGTTAAAAATTACTCCATGTTAGTTTTTAGTTTTGTAAAAATGAAGAAAAGTAATTGCATATTAATACTTTAATCATACAAAGCAAAAATGAGTTTTGTTTCTGAAATAGCATTGCTGTGTTCATCATATTTAGCAATAGCTGGAAAAACTGGTGAGTCTGCGGGAACTTGTGATACCAAGCTGTTTAGTAAAACCAACAGCAGGCTGTGAGGAACGAGAAGAAATCTAACAAGGTGACTACACCAGGGTTGCATGTAAAATTTGCTCAATTGCAAATAAAATCTACTGTTGAAAATTTCAAGATGGTGCATAAGGGAAGGGATAACTAATTCCTCAGAAAATAGTTGGTATGTTCTAAAACAAGGATGGCTACTTTGGAAACGCATCAGGCTGAAGTTCTCACTGAGCTGCCTGCGATGCTGGAGAAGTGCATTGAAGACAGAAGAAACAAACTGCATTAAAATATATACAAAATGAGATTAGGAGTATTACTAAATATATTGTGATCGCCCTTTTGTGAAGCACGGTGGTGTCCTCACCCTGAACACATTTTCAGATTTGGGCCATTTTGGAATACACCCCCGTAATCCAGTTTTGGGTGACTAATGCCATCACACTGCACCTGTGCAGGCTGTCCCCAGCCCTGCTGCAGCCCTTGGCACTACAGGGGTGGCCCCCAGGTGGGGGAGCACGGCTGTCTGTCCGTCCCTGCGCTGACAATGGTGGTGGGACTGCAGGTCTCCGTGGGCTTCGCTCAGCTGCAGCAGCGTAGGCAATACCTAAGCTGCGTCAAGTCTGCCAGGGCAGAATTGCTTTTCAGAAATGTTTTGACCAAATTTGAACCAGGGGAGTTTATTCATCCAACGCGTTGCGCCGTGAGGCTCTGGTGGCTTTGAATCTGGCACTTGGAAATAGGAAGACTTGCCATTGCAGGAAGCCGGGGGTGAGGGGTCCCTCCCTCCCTGTGCAGGCAGTGGGGAGGAGGGAGTCCTCCGCTGGGCATGCGGGAGTGTTTTAATTAGACTCCCATTAGCTTTTCTTCCCTGGCTGCGAAGGAGGCTTGGGAGTCCAGCCAGACAATTCAGCCAGCTAAATCAGATGTCTAAAAATGGATGAAAATACTTTGAGAAAGGGCTTCTGTGTGACAGGAGACTGAAAGATGACCTTGTTTATCGAAGGGGAAAAGAAAAAAAGCAACACAACTGATGGGTGTAAAAGGAGGAATGATACAGATACTGTAAGTCTTGCTTTCCATGTACCAGTGAATGGCAGGCAGATGATAGACAAAGACAACGCATTTAAGTCTTTTAAAATGAACATTTGTTTCTATGGTGCTAATAAGCATGTGACATCTAGTGTCATTAGATAATTTTCAGGCGAAGAGGATGAGCACATTTATGCGAATAATGAGAATAGTAACATTTGTGCTTATTTCTACAAGGGCCTTAGTATTTTTGCTTAATGGATTTCATTTTTAATTTTCTCTTCCATAATTGGGTTTTATGAACTTCAAGCAGGGTGTAAGTCACCTTCTCACAGATGAGGCCTAGGAAGAAAATTCCCATATGAAGAATGGAAATTGCTAATTGTCCACAGACTGTTAGATTTTCTTCTGTGGTATCTTGCCCTGAGCCCTTAATGATCTTTACAATAAGCTGAACTTTGTTTGAGTTGTTTTGATGAGGATTTTTTGGCTGGTTAGGAGTGAAGACAGAAAATACACATCTGGGTTTAGAGTTTGATGTTGTGTCATTTTGTGTTTGGCTCAAAACACGAACTTTTACCATTTCTATATACCCAGAAATGTTAGTAGTCATATTTATAGTCAATCAATAAAGTGTGCTCAGATTCTCAAAAGATGGAAGATGAAAGCAGCAGAATTTTTAGGAATACACAAATACCGTGCACGTTAGCGCAACATTTGGATCAAGTAACATTTGGGGAAGATCCTGTGTTTCATGAATGACTGAGAGCCGTTACAGCTGAATTAAAGCACAATTTGCCTAAAGCAAACCAAAGGCTTCAGTAAAGACAAACTAGTGCTGAACCGTATAGCGTTCATAGCAATTGCAACAACTTTATGCCTTTGAAAGAAAAAGTGAAAAACTCAAGTTTTGATTTTTTTAAGTGGAATTCATCCTGGGTAAGCAATAAAGTAGTTCAGAAAGGAGAACTTGGGACAAATGAGGTTAGATTTTTATAAAACTGAAGGTATGTGGTCAGGTGCTTGAAAGGGTGTGCATGTGCTTACGTTTCTGTGTCTGGTTGTGTGTGTGTGTGTTGATTTTCTAGAATACCCAGGGTGTTGAGAAAAACACTTGCAAACATAAAAACTAGAAAACAATGTTGCTAATTTTCTGTATTTAATATACAATACTTACTGCATTTGTATTCATTTTACATTTTTAGATAAAAGAAAAATATAGCTAGGAAGGTGAAGTAAACCTCAGGAAAGCAGTTTTAAATACAAAACTAATTTTTTGCCTTTTTACTTTCCAATAATTTGGGAACAACTAAAAAGAACTTGACACCGTGAAAATTTTTATTATATTGATTTTCATACTGACCCCTCAGCACCCAACAATAAATACACAACTTTGCTTTTCTTGCACTGCCAGCAGCAAAACGTTCAGTTCCAAAGGACTGTAATTCTGATATAATACAATATTGATAGCCACCTGTGTGCCTTAATTTAATTTCGCTGTATTGACACATGATTACTTTTGCAGTCAACCATCTTTACAAACTTGTAAAAGCTAAAGACTATGTTATACGGTAAGGTGCATGCTTGAAAGAGTATGCTCCGATGAACTTAAATGCAGTCAACGTAAAGTAGCCCCAGCTGAGGGTGTTCTTAAAGCAGAAAGCCCCATAGGGTGACATTTGGGACACAGAGCAGGCATGCCGTTAGATCAAAGGGCTTTGTTTGAAAGCTTGCAAAGGCAGCTCTGGAGCTTCCAAAGCGTCTGCATTATTTCTCAGCCATTCTGTACAGCGGAAACACACTTTTTTCCAATGCGTATATGGTAACCAGCAGCTGTGCAAGAGGAGAGAGGCTGCCAGATTTCATGTACAGCAATGGTGCAATACTTTTATATACCACAGTTTGCATGTTGTAGCCCCTTGATGTCACACTGATGACTAAAAGGTAAACCAGAATGCTTGCGTAACAATTCAAGAAATCACTTATATTTTTCTGTACCTCTGTAGGTGATACTGTGTTTCACACGTAGGTGATTTTAATGCTGAATGCAAAGAATGTAAAGAACACTGAATAGTAATTATTAAGCACACAGAATAAAAATAATGATGCACCTTTAAAAGAAACAGTAACACACGCACCTTTTCATGTTTGTACCCTGATTAAAAGAACATCATGAATTTCAAGTATGAAGTGATACAGTGAAATCATGTCCTGTGAATAGGTATCAACGGTAGTCCTGGTAGTACAGTTTGCACCATAGGTACCTTTCCACCTTGCAAAACAAAATCCTACTGCATATGTAGGTAAAGTGACTTGAAATGCTAAAACTCGACGTGCCAGCTGTTTCGCTGGTATAAGCTGATACAATGCTGTAGAAGTTAACAGGACTATGCTGATTTTCACCAGCTGAGTATATGCCCTAAGGTGAATGAAAAAACAATATTCGAAACTGCTTTGCATGTTTTCCTTGAATTATCAAATCCTAGACACCTCCAGAGCAAATTATATTTTATTACAGAAAAGGGGGAAAAAAGAGAAACAGTAAGCCAAGCAGCACTAGAGGCTGTTTTAACTTTCTGAATATTTTTCATGTTGTTTTGTGTAAAATCATACTGAGAAATAAAGGTACCGAGACAGATTTTGATTTGCTAGTGGATGCTGGTCTGATGTAATATCAATTACTAAAGTTACTCTGGATGTGTCTCAGAAGCTGTCCTCGCTGTTCATAGTATTCCGTAAACCTGAAAGCACAAGTTTTACTAATGCCTTTTGAGAACTTCACTTATCTTGCAGATTCTGAAACCAGTATCCCGTGAGGGTTACAAAGAGGTTTTACTTTATACTTGTCTTCTGTTAACTTCAGTGGGATTTGTAACATGTAAGGTAGGCACACATGGAGTGTCTGAAGCAGTAAGAACTGAATCTTATTTCTGATACATTTCTGTACCAGCATCGTGCTTTTCTCCACATATCCCAATGCCACTAAGAAGTGAACTTCTGAACTTTCGTATAAAAAAGCAATGAATAGAAATTTTGAGAGAAATAATGTTACTAGAGTTAAGATTTTTATCACACATTACCACTTATATAGTATTCTTGCTGATTTAGTAAGCTTAAGTATCTTTATATAGACCTGAGCTGCCTGACACTGAAATTTGTAGACTTACAAGGTCAAATTCTTGGTTTAATTTAACTCTAGTCAGTGGAGTTACAACAAGAGTAAATTATGCTAAATGATTTAAACTACTTTGAAACCCCAATCCTATTTCATGCAATTGTCCATGCACAAAAAACTACCTAAATTTGCTGCCTTTATGCTTTTGTTTAGCCAAAAATCTTACTTAAAGCCCAGACGGGCAACTTTATCGCTGCGAAAAACTTTCTTCGGTTACAAGATGCCACACAAACTTGGCCCCTTGCTTAAGCATCTGGAATCGACAGATACCTGCTGGACTTGCTACAAACAAAATAAAGCGAAAGGCAGCCTATGTAATGTTTTCTAATTTTAATTTTTCAGACAACATTCCCCCACTATGTGTAAAATTAGCTCTACAATAGCATTTCAAAGTAATCTGCTTATTCCTTTACATATTAAAACAAACAAAAATACCCTAAAGCATAAAAAATACTACATCTGAACACAGATACTACTCTAGTTGCAAAACTCAATGTACAGTATGAAGCTTATTTATCTTTTTTTCTGACTGAGCTAGCTTTCTGCCTCTCTATGAAACTAGCTTCACTTCAACAACCAAAATGTATACTAAATGCAAAGAAACAATAATGCAGCAAGACTCGACACATTTTTTGGCAACTACCCTTTCACAGGACTAGTGTGTTTTCATAAGAAATAATATACTGAATTATAATAGCAATAATTTAGGTTAATGTCGAATAACTTGCAGATAAATGTGTCCACATCTTCAATAAACACTGACCCCATTTACTGGTGTCTTGGTGCTGTTATTAACCATGTGTCCTCACAACTACAGCCAATTACTAAAGGAAAGCCTTTTTCTGCAAATACTTTTTGTGAGCAACTATACTCACATGAGTAACCCCTCTCAGCTCTGTGGGACTGCTCAGGTGAGGTACAGTATTCATGTGTTTGCATACTTGGGCCTTCAGACTGAAAAGTACCAAGCGAGGAAATACAGATACACACTGTTACACAGAAAGTAGAAGACAGACAGACAGATGAAAGCACGCTGTGATGCTTTCGGGAGTTATAATATAAACATCATTTCCAACGTATACAGTTCAACTTCTAAGACATCATTTTGAGGGTATAATTTTTCTTTAACTAGAGCATTCAAAGACATTATACTTTTAAAGCTGTTCAGAGTAATGCAGCTAAATATTACATTAAAAATAAAACCCATACGAGATTCAATGGCAGATATAGACCACTTAAATGAACTGGAATGAAACGGACCATAAATACATTAATCTGAATGCCTGAAAAGAATTTACAAGGAAATTAAAGACTGAAAGGAAGGAATAAATGGGTGCCTGTGGGCTTGGTTTCAGTGCCAAAATCATACAGCTTTGTGTAGAAAACAGATTCTATCAGAAAAATAAATGGCATCTTATATTTTCTCTAGCTTAAGTATTTTAAAATGTGTTCCTCGCTTTAACAGAAGTGACTGCCTTGCCTGTGAAAGGTGCCTGGCTAAGAGTCCTCGAGACTCTTTCAGGCCCTGTTTCAATTGGAACTGGCTCTCATTCCTTACGGTGAAGCACCGCCATAACGTAAACTTCTTTTGCCAACATTGCTGTGACTCTAAGTGGGTTGTAGGAGGGGAGTTCAGGCTCCAGGAAAAGATTTTGAACACTGCGGAGAATGACAGCGAGGTTATTTAACAGTGCTGAATGCAAGGAAGGTGTCATGGATATTGAATTCTGTTTGTTGGAATCTAAACAGGGACAAATGATTCACTTAATATTGACCACCAGAGAGCCATCAAAATTGTTTGACAGTGCTGGCCTGCTCTGGTTTTAAGCTGGTAAACTAGAGTAATGCTTTTCTATTCGACTTACTATGCACAATAGGAGGGAGAATGGTAGTGGTGGAGGTGAAATAAAACAAATCAAAACAAAACAAAGCTGGAAAACCACTGGGTTACTAGACATCTAGGGAGAAAAAGGAAAGGAAGGATCAATCTTTGCAGTCCCTTCAGCCTCTAATCTCATGACACTGCAGTCCTTCTATCATGTTATGATAGGTAACTTCAGTTCAAAATGTGCATGGCAATCAATAGTTTCGGGTGAGCACATCCCCACTAAGCTTATATAAGCCACCTCGTATATCCACAAACTTCTTGCCAGCATACAATTTCTGGTGTACTTTTTGTTGTAGTTGCAACCCATGGTTACAGCCACCTTTGTTACAAGGGACTCCAAGATAAAGTTCCTGCAAGAAATCATGATGGAATTTGGGTCTTGCTGGAAAAAGATTGAGAAGCACTTATTTAACCAGCACTCTGCAGACCCAGGCTATATTTTGAACCCAGTTTGTTGGTTTTTTTTTTCTATCACTGATGAAGGATGATTGTTTGAGATACATCATCATCCACGTGGAATAAAACACTTTGTCTTTTCCCACACCATGTCCAGAATTCACAGTCATCCTTTTTGTGTAGCGAGAGAGGTTTCTTAGGGGAGTTCTTACAACACTGCTGTTCAAAATGCAAAAAAGTCAACTGTCATAGAAACAGTAAGCATCTCCTCTAGATCCTGGAAAGACTTTTCCTTGGGAAAATATATTAGGGGTTAAGGTCCGTCTGTACCTAATACTTGTGGCAGGGCTCTGTACTCAAAACCGCCCTAGCCAAAAGCAAAGGAATGAGCTTGAGTGCCTACATGCACCCAAGTCATCTTGAGAGTTGGGGACCTTCATATAAGGCAGAACTGTTTCATAGTTGCTCTGCCTCACACTGGAAACCTCTCCCTGGCAATAGTGATCTCGGGGAAGGGGAAAGGAAGGGGGATAAGCAGTAGGAGGCTGGCATTACTAGTCTTGTTTGTATCCATTAAAACTTCTGTATAACAGAAACATCATTGACTGCTCTTGTAAACGTGCATCACAGAGAGTTGTCCACGGATCTTCTATATTTAGTAAATAATTTTCTGAATCAAAAACTGTTTTGGCTGCTCAAACACATTATGTTCAATCTAATCCATCCTAGCTCATCTCTTTGCTTGAACCAGAGAGTGTAAAAGTAGCGCACGCTTTGCCATATTCTACTGTATTATTTCCCAGTTCCTAATGAGAAGCAAGGAAAAACTATAGTACAAATCATTGGCTGCCTGCAGACTCAGGGGCTGCAGAATCCCAAGGTAGTAATTTAGCTCACAGCTTCTTAAGTGGCCGTGGAAGTATCAGCAGGGTCAGATACAAGTGATAGGTAATTAAGCATCACTGCAGTAAGAGGAAGCAGGGTGTTGAAAGGCTGTTGAGGAGTAGACTCCCCAAGGCTTCTTTCACAGAGTCACAGTAGGATGATCTGGGATAAGGAAAGGACAGCGTGACTGGCCGGGTGATCTATCACTATACGTATTTAACAAATGCCAGAGAACTACTGTGTAGAATTAGAGGTTTCCCATCCCTGGAACTGTGAAATTTGTCTCTGTGCCAAGCCTAGTTGCTCACGCCTACTGGAAGGACCAAAATTTGCCGCTCTGTGCCAACGCTTACCCAGCCACCCACACACATGGCCTAAACACAACAAAATGCTACACAGGCCTTGTACTCTGTATTCTTGGAGGTGGCATAACAATAGTTAACGGTAGCTCTCAGGTTGGCACAGCAGCTCAGAAAGCTCCATTCCTGCTGTAGAACTTAAGAAAAGATTTTTTTTTTCCCATGGTAGATGGTTCTGCAGTATTCCTTACACTGGGTGTTGGACAGACTTGCTAGGTTCTCAGACTTGCTCCTGTAAGATGGTGAACCACCTAGACTGATCCAGCAAAACTTGCATGTGGATAATCTTATCAAAATCCAAGTGCTCAAAACCATGCCATTTTGGATTGCCAAAGCATTTTCAATTTGCAGCAGGAGTCAACTCGCAATGCACAACGATATTGCACACTAATGGGCACTGTTAGTGACTCTCCTGCATTAGAGCTGTACGTTCTCCATGGCTGCAGCTGAACTACAGGCAGTGTCTGTGCGGCCAGCTTAATCTGCTCTCAAGCCTCCTCATAAGACTTTTTTATATCTACACAGAAAACGCTCTAGCTTCTGCAAAATCTGATTTAAAAAATAGAGCTGTTGCTATGTTGAAAAACTGCACTGGAACTCTTTCTTGACTTGAGCTGGCATAGTAAGTATCTGGAACTAAAATCCTGTGCAATAGTCTTGCTTTATCATCTTATGCTTACGAAAGTGAATAACAGGAGAAAACAAAACACGTGGAAAAAAAGTCTTCCCCCTACACTTATACATAACTTTTCCACATATTCAAATTCACTTGCCAAAATTGTCCTGAACTCTCCTAATCTCTGCCCATTTTTCCTATCTTTGCAGCACTTCACAATTTTTCTCCCTCATCTAGCTACTCAAAATTGATCCTAACATTCAAGAACTGTTTGTTTTTTTTTTTTTAAAAAAAAGGGTGAGGATTTCCATAACATGACATACATATGAAACATGGAATAAGAGGAAAGGCTACCTATTGTAGAACGTTAATTACAAACTCTTTAGGAGTAATTGCACGAAGGAAGCTGGCAGTCTGTGAAAATTAATTTTCCATTCAGTGGCAGAGACAGTGCTCTTTGGCTGGGTTTAACATGAGCGTGTCAATGGGTGCAAGTATCCATGTAAACACTAGACAATGTGTTTTTTTCTGGCCTGTGGTTGGGTTTAAGGTGCAGAAAGCTAAACAGTGTGGATGCAAATTTAACTCGCTCAAAAATGGACAGCAAGCTTGACAGCTTTAGAGCATATCCACGTAGAGGTCACCAAAGTAAATCACAAGTTAAACATTACCTGTTTTCCCTTCTCCTTTCAGTTAAATAGTATAGGTTGCTTTAGTGCAAATGAACATTAAAGTGGTGGTTAGAATAAGTTCATACTTGGGATTCTTTTCTTCCATAAAACCCTACCAACTTTGCAAGGTCAGTGAAAAAGTATCGGTTTCAATGCATGTTTAATACACATTGTTCGTATTTACATTTTTCACGTTACAAATACGCTCCTTTTCCCTTATCCCAACAATATTTTCCCAATAGCTCCTTAAAATCTCCTTTTTAATCTTTACTAAATGTCAGTTGTTTGGTTTTTTTAAAAGAAGGCAATCTCTTTTGTCTGATCTTTTTTGGAAACAAAAAAACTACACCACCACAATCACCACTATCAAAATATCCATAGCAGAATCTCTTCTTACTTTCTCTAGCCACGCAAAAGTCTCATTGACATTGGGCTGGATGAAGCCCATCAATATATTCTAACACAGATAAAACATTTAATCTGAAGGAAAAAATGCCATATGGTTAGGGAGTTTTGGTTTATCTTAGCTGTTTTGCACAGTCTTTCAATGAAGGCTGGAAATTTGAATATTGCAGAAGCTCTCAAAGGACTTTATTTAAGTCAAAGCAAATTTTCCAGTAACTTTACTCACAGCAATCTCGGGCTTTTCTGCCCAGAAAGCGAAAGGCTCATCTAAGCATGGTGCTGGCTAATTTCAGCTTCCGCTGAACACATAAAGAACTGATGGTATCTACTTGGCCTTGCAGAATCAATTTTGAGAATAAGTTCCTATTTGATTCAGTTCTGTTTGGGTGCCTATTGCTGTCTGAATTAAAACCATATACACAATTTTCAGGAATATTTTTTAATGGAAAAATATATGTTTCAAAATTTTGAGTGTTTCAGCTAAAAGCATGATTTTTAGCTGGTTTCTGCAAGAATCTAATGAGTCACTTTTTATATTATCTGTGCACACTACCCCTAAGTGGTTTTTATGGTTCTTACAGTGTGTATATATTGCATATCAGTATGCAATACTTGCTAAGCTTCAAACTACAGGGAAGAAATAACACTTGGCAAAAGTGTGTTTGTCAGTTCGTATGTCCATCTCTTTCTTCTTTTAATGGCCTAGTTCATTTAAATCGATGAGAAAGCTTCTTATTGTTTTACATAAATTACTGGGATTTGATGGTTACAGAGTCTGGTCCAGAAACTAGAATTATATTACAGCTATTATCTAACAATTTGCAAAACAAAGAGATATAACAAAATAAATAGCTCACAACTAAAACTCATATTTGAGCTGTACTGCCTGTTAGATTGTTAAAATTGTAGTCATGTTTTTGCACACCTGAACTGTACTTGCACAAAAAACCTGGATATGAAAATGAAACTCGGAAGGTTAAGCATATAAAATCCCATTTACTTTTCTAGAGATTGTTTCTGAATTTTTTCTTCATGGAAAGTAATCTGTATACTCCGATACTTAGTAATCAAGAAGAAGTAAAAGTGATAGCTTATTAACAGTCAGTTACTGAAGACTTCAATATATAACATGTTATTATTCTCTGTGAAAGTACAAATATACTTCTTAAATTTTCCCACACAACTGCAGTTTGGAAAAACGTTTTTTTCTAAGACACTAATTTCAAGAAAATAATTTACACATTAAGAGAAGTGTGAAATCCTGTTAACATCAAAAAAGATCTTGACATTTAAAAGCAGTTTTGTAGCAATAAAATAAATACCTTAGATTCCTAAGCTTGTGATCAATTCAAGCTTCAAGCATAACACAACAAAATCACTCTAATAGCCTAGTATCTTCTAATTCACATTGTGTATAAAAATCAATCTATTCCTGAAACTACTGTATACGAAAAATACTAGCGAAGTGGTTCTATAAAACAGAGTTCTTAGAATAAACTTCCTCATTATTCACCTGTGTCTTATACATGGAACATAATTAATTTACATGGCCTTTTAAACCAAACTGCGTGGTTTATGATTCATATACATATTTGACAACTGATGTGTTTTCAGTTGTGAGTCAGGTAAGTGCTCCAAGTTTGTTGGCTAAAAGACCAAACTAGCATGTTTTCTCTTGATTTTCCATATTAAAGTTGGCCTAATACCTAACAGCAGAGAGAATTATATGTATAATAAAACATGCTTCTCAAAGATAGCGAGTGAACCTGTGAAAAGTAGCACGGCACAGTATTTTGTTCTTATTCACTGAAACAACCATCGAGCGTAAAAACCACATAAGAATTATGATGCTGGATACCATCCCCCATGCAGAAGATGCTCAAATGCTACAACTTACGGATTCCTTTAATGTAAAAGGCTCTGTACACATAGCACCAAATTTCACTATTTTGCAAACATAACGTCCTCATTTTTTGGTGTGTTTTAGGACAAACAACAGAGAAAGGTACTCTAACATTTACATTGTGGACTAATAGGCTGAAAAAACCCTGGAGTGTGGGCACAGCCTACACAGAAATATGCACAAACCCTATTTTCAGAATTTTACTTGCCACACAGAAGGCAACATAGGTGTATGCAAAACTAAGGGTAAACAAGGAGGTGCACAGAGAGATTCTTTTTTAATCATCGGTTCTGGGCTGCTGGACTAAAAGAAGCAACACTTGGTAATAGGGACGTAGGGGATGCTGACACTGTGTAGCTATTGAAAATTTGGAAGAATCTTGTTGGAAATAGCACCTGTGAGTGTCACTGAAACCTGTTTCCATAACGGAGCTGAAGGAGAACACCTGGAGAGCTAGAGTGAGCGTGGAGACAGGGTGAAGAGAGAAAAGGGCTGCTCCAGATGTATTGCTATGGTTCAGCAATTAGCACTTCACTAGCTGGCTTTGGTGATTTTTTTCCTTAGCTATCGGGTCTGTTTTTCCTGCAGAATTATGTAATAGTGATAAAAAAAAAGGTTGGTGGGAGATAGAAATTGCTCCTTCCATTACTTAGAACACCCTGTTCTCTGCTGAGAAGAGCACAGTGTCTGGTTGTGGGTGCTCTAGGAGCTAAACATCTATACTTATTTTTAACATATTTTTTGTTATTCAGTGTTTTTTAGCTGCTGTTGAACCGCTCCTGTAGAACACATACAGGCATAGTTATTGCTAAGAAGAATTGCACTCTGAAGTAATTTACAGGGTGGACAAAGAGTTTTCATCACAGTCTGGAACATGCGTGTCAAGGAACACTTTCTTTTTCACATATACAATTCCTACATCCTCCACATACGGCAGCAATAAGTAAAGGTACTCAAATACTAGAGCTATACCAGTAAAATAAAAAGTGCAAGGGCACGGGCTTGAGCACAGTCCCACAGTTGTCTGTACTGTCTAATTATGAGCATGATTCCTGGCATGATTTTAGCCAGTGCCAGCACTTTGCCCAGCCAGAGAACAGGCTTCTCAGTTTACTAGTGTAAGTGAAGCCCCACGGTTTGGCAGGGAAGACTGGAATAAGAGTAAGCCTATGGCATGTCAAATGGTATTTCTTCATAAAGAGATTTTGAAAAAGAGGTAATTTGAAAAGTCGTTGGTCCTTTGAATCTAGGCCCTTGCTACCACAAGGGCCCCATTAGATAAATCTTTTCCCTAACTCTGCCAATACAGAACTTAGATTTCTTTTTTTGTTCCTGCCGTTCCCACTGGAAGGATGTTCCAGAACGTGACCATTAATGCAGCCCTTCTCAAGCTGTGCTCCTGAAAACCCCATTTATGACCTGATCCTATATTAGACAACATACAGCACCACGTTGCAGAAGCTCTGCTTCTGATTCCATAAGCCATCCCTTGCTTTACTCTGCTCGCTCTCTGAGCTCTTCTGATTCTACTGATTGGGAAATACTGCTCCAGTAGTTAACTTCCTTGTGATTTCCATATTCTCATTAGTTTTTGGGCCAACACTAACCTTTGGCTTAAAGTGTTCTCTTCCCTCCTTTTTGTTTTACCCTAATAATGTACCTACATGCAGCAATCGTATTGTCTTCTAGCCTTTGCTTCGCTAAGCTTAATACAACAAGCTCTTCTAACACGGAACAGATGAACATCTCTATCTGGGAGTTTTGAGCCTATTTTGAAAATACCTTCTCCTCCCCTGCATTTTCACCCTATGTTAGTTGTTGGAGAGCGCTGGGAGAGTTCCCTGACAGCTGCTGGAAAGCCACACCAGCTGAATGCCCTGACAAAGTACATATGACAGCTCAGCGCTAGAAAAAATGTGGAATGTTTTTAAAAGTGCTAAACGACGTAGAAAACTTTTCTATTTGTTACTGTTGCAAGATTCTTCTGAATTTTGGCGCTGTTTGTTGTTCTAATTAGTGTTTAAAAAAGGTTAGCATGATTTCTTTATGGCCCATCCTTTTCTATGAACGTTAAAACCTATTCACACTCAGGTCCATCGACCCACGAAGGAATAGGGCTCGGACACCACCAGTGCAGTGGGTTCACAGTTCCCTTTGGATGTAGGAACAGAGAGAATGACAGAGGCACAGCCAAGATTAGAAGGTTAGCTGCCGTGACCGCTCCCTGGCCTTCAGCTTGCCGCTCGTAGAGCTTCCAAAATTCTTGTGTTATGCATCTGTAGTATCTCTGTGTGCAGATGCCTCGTGCATGCTCTTGCCAGGCCTAATTTGCAACTTGCCTGTTCACGCTGGTAGGTTTTGCATAGGCATCGTTCTGGGCATGAAGAAAAGCACAGGCCACTGCATGCATGCATGCAAGTGGTCCTTTTAAAATCTGGCTTATTTAAAACGGATCTAATTTAACCATATGTCACATAGTTATGTGTCTAACAGTAACGAAAAGCTTTATCCAAGAGACAGGTAAGATCCACTCACGATGCTAGCAACGGACCATGTCCCAGACAGTGCAGACACCTGAAACAGAGTTAATGGTGAAGTTCGCCACAACACCCAGTCTACCACGGGACTGAGAAACCTGCCAGGGAGATGGCTACAAGTTCCTGTGCCACAGCTGGAAAAATTATATTGCTCAACTCACTGCTAAGGACCTGCTTCTGCCAAGCATGCTGTGAATGAGGATATAATGCTGGCTCACTAGCTAGACAAGATGAAATAGACATGAGGAAGAGAGGAGCCTAAGGGACTATCACAGGAGTAAGCAAAGCTAGCTGCCTCACTTATCGTCAGTTATACTGCAATGGTGTATATTTACGGTTTTATGGTAAAGGCTAACTCGTTAGACCAACATTTTCCCCCAAAGTCATGTCCAGGTAAATGCACTAAAGTCATGCTAGGGAACAGTTTTTATGGCTTTAAAATATTTCTTTTTTCCCAGTACAGTATTAAAAAAATAAAAGCTTCTTTTTAAAATACTGAAAATATATTTTAGTTAAGGTAAAAATACTAAATATAAAAATTTAATGTAATATTTAAAATAACTGTGCTATAAAGGCATGTGAATTGCTTTGTTATTTTGACATTCAATAATGGCACATTAAACCTAGTGGAGAAGCATGTGCCAGTATACCCACATGGTGGTTTAGGAGAGAAGCTCATGCATTTCTGCATAGAAAACAAGTCTGCTTAATAAATGACATCTGAGGGATTTTGAGACAGTAATGTTCATGCACTTGTGATGCATGGGGGGGGTGTTGCAGGTAAGGCAGCGCAGTATACAGCATACAATTCAGCACAAATACCTATCTGTGCTTATTACAGGTATAGGATTCTCTGCTTCTGAACTGGAAATATTTTTTCTATTTTCCTTTTTGGCTGATAATCAGAACAGGTTGAAGGCGAAAATCTGTATTGATTTTCATCGGCTCTGCTCATGTCTTTGAGCTGCATACCAGAAAATTTGGAATGAAATAAAGAAAATGTGCTTGCAGCTGTTTCCAGGGGGGAATGATGGGTTAGATGATGGGCTAGAATGTGCCTGGATTTCAACACAAACCGACCATTTGGAAACCGAAAGAGTCTTTAAGAACAGGACTCTAGAAGTTTTTTAAAACACTTGTTTTTTGCAACATGCACACAAACGTAGCTAGATAACAACTCGTTTGTGTATGAAAAAACCTAAAAGTTGAGACATTTATTACGATCACCATCATCACTGTTATTTTTATGGAGCAATTAAATGATAAAATAATCCATCGAAGTTTTCAAGTGGGGAAGCACCTGCGTATATGCTATGAGTGAACAGTAGCTGGTTGTATTAATGCATGTATCAGTTAACTGCAGGTTGCAGAGATCTGATATTTCAATGCCATTCTTTAAATATCACCGTAAGAGATCACATAATAATAATAATAATCATAAAAAAGTACCAAATCATGCTTCAGCAGCTAGAGAGAGAGATTGCATCATGTTTTGGCAGTGACTCGGTCATCCTACTCCACACTGGCAGCATTCAATATTAAAAGGATAAAATGGCAGCAAAACCGGTCAGCAGCTTCTCTTCGTCTGGAGTTTTCCCAGGTAGATAAACAAAACAAAAACAAAACAAACATAAAGCTGCAATGGGAGCAGGTCAAAGCCCTGGCCCTTGTGTTGCTCTGATGAAAGTAAACTAGATTGATTTCCTTAGATAAGCAAATGACAATCCCAAAATAAAAGATAAGTGCATAAAACCTCCAAATAACGGTCTTTGCTAGAACAGCTATGTGGTTTGTATGGGACAGTGGCCTTGTCAGCTACACGTCTTGTTCATTTATGGTTCATCTTCAGTCAGCATTATGATGCATTCACCTCACTGGAGTTTTGGCTGGATGACATGTGAGAGTCCAGATTCTCCTTGCATTTCTCCAGATCATGGAAATATGGGTGAGAGAGGGCAACATAGGCAGATATTCTCTTGGCTGGATTGAACGCTAAGCATTTCTGTAAGTATGAAAAGAAGTTGGTTTTAACTAAAATGTACAGTTAACAGTGCTAACATTACATATACACATTAATGCACGCCACCTTCACTTTATGATCAGTATGAGACCCACCAGGGTCTCAGTAGGTGCTGCACGATAAGATGACCATCCATATTAAAACAAGCAGTGGGGGCATCCCCAAAGATAAGAGAAAATAACAAGTTAGAAAATTCAAGTGTTCATAGTTTAGGAAATCCCAGAATTCAGGTTTTGAATTCACATGCACAGGACATCTGTCTCTCAGACTGTAGGGAGCAACTATTCATTAATAATTTTTGAATCCCCTCAGTGTTCAATGCACTGTTCTTTTGTGGTTATACAAACATGGACGGCATCATGAGGTATATGTTCATTCCTAGGCTCAGCATTTCTATAGGTGTTGGGTCTTTGACTTTATAGCCTTCGTATGCTAATGTTTGGTGTTCAGTTTCTCCCTTTTCTTCCTAGTTGTACTTCGCTTGCCTTCTTTCCAGATC
Organism: Aptenodytes patagonicus; assembly: GCF_965638725.1. Taxonomy (NCBI): domain Eukaryota; kingdom Metazoa; phylum Chordata; class Aves; order Sphenisciformes; family Spheniscidae; genus Aptenodytes; species Aptenodytes patagonicus. Next base: position 145,638,317 of record NC_134950.1, on the reverse strand, counting down.
CTCATCCCAGCCTTTGTCCAGCCAGCACTGAAATCTCTCCCATAGCCTTGCGTTTTATACCTTGTTCTTCTCTTTTCCTTCATTCACCTCCAAATAGTATTCTTCATACTATCCTTGTCTAACCACTTCCTACTCCTACTTTCTTTTCTTGTATCAGAATTTCTATCATTTAACTTCTAAAATTGAATTCAGTGACTTCCAGTCCTACTCTCCCCTTTCATCTGTGGCTCCTAGTTCTCATCTCTTTGCCTAACAGGAACAGCTTCCCTTCCCACCTCACCTTCTAGGCATAGATATTTGTCTTCTTTCTCCCTCCCATCATGCCTCACACTCACTGAGCTCTCTGCCTTATTTTATTCCTTGCTGTTCCCAGAATCTAATTCTTGTCCAACGTCTAGCTTCCATTTCCGGGCTGCCTGCAAGCACAACAGATGTGTTTCTCCCTTGTCATTTCAAGTGTCCAGATGTGGTCCAGCTTACCGCAGCTGTGAGCTGCAGTCATAAGGACAATGGAGTACGATCTGTTCTGTAGAGACAACATTGGCCAGAGATAGCAGTGCCTGAAGGGATGCAGCAAGTCTTTCAAGAGTTGCACTGAGCCCACTCTACCGAGCCCATGTGAACCAAGATCTTTTAAAGGCTTCCAGAGAACAAATTTAACTAGATTTCAACAAGCATGGCAAAAGGCAAACTGAGGCAAGGGCATTCCCTATATTCCATTCCAAGACTGAACTTCAGGGCTGGGGTTTATGACATATCTATAAAAATGATGGAAATAATTTAGTTGAATTCAGTGTTACCAGTTGTACCAGCACAATTTGTTTGCTTCTGTTCAGTCCTGCCATTTGTAAGAGGTGACAGCTGGTGAATTCCAAATCTCAAGTTTTCAGCATTCCATAGAAGGCATGCAGATGTAATCTGCCTCTACAGCCTATTTTCTGCTTTATGCTGGGTCCACTATACCACGAAAAACGGTAGATCAGTTTTTGTACGCATCAGGCTTATACTATAAGAATGGCTGAATCAGTGGCACAACAGTGGTCAGTAATGAGGATCTAAGCATAAGGTCTAAAGACAGGTCATACAGGTACTTCCCTATCACAGTTTCCTAGTCTCTAACTATTCTCAGCTTTAACACCTCTTGAGCCAAAGGCGGTGTCTTTGTGCTGATGTTTCACAGATTTACATGAATTTGTCTATCTGCTTTTGAGCTTTTCTTTAATAACTCCATTAAGTGGAAACATAAATATTTCTTGGCATGTTGCATGCACAGTGGGAACTATCAGTCACGCGGCTTGGAGAACAACAAATAGAAACTCACGAGAAGCAAGTCTTTGCCCAGTTCGTCAATATCTGGTACAAATTTTTCAATAGGTTGTGCGGGTCTGGAAGTGAAAGCATTTCTTGGAAGGGCAACATCATTAGGCCAGTCCTCTTCTTCTGGGAGTCCAATTACACTGTGAAAGGAAAAACATAATGTTAGGTCTGAACATTCATGCAGTCTCCCCTTTATATTGATTATACTGAGTGGCAGTTTACTTAAGTCTTTTCGTTTAAATGAGATTAATTGTACACTAGTGCACTGATCTCTGTGAATAGAGGCTGATGAGTGTAGGTCCTCAGTGTGCTTGGTAGAAATCATTCTGTGCCCAGCACAATTTTCTGGCCTAGGTCTCAATTTTCGGAGTCTTTTTGTTGAAAAAGGGTTGAGTGCTTTGGAAGAAAGTTGCTCAGCTCTTGACTGGATGGTGCAACATATGTCGCTCCAGGATGATTAAAAGCAGTAAGTTTCAAAGGGGAATTGCATGCAAGGATCTTTATTCACAAGAATAGGGACTGAGAGAAGAGTGTGGGTCAAGATGAGGGTAAGGCAATAAAAGGGATGTTTCATAATGCTTCAAAGCTATGTGTAGTAATTGTTGCCCAAATTTAAACAATTTATTTGCTTCACAATACAGGTTTTAAAGTCTCAATTCAGAAGTGGCATAGGACTCGAGTGTCTTTATGTTTTTACTTTCAGTTGTATTTTAGATTTTCTTTACCCTTTAATTTTTAATTAGATTAATATTTAATATATTAATTTAATTATAAAAATAGTTAATAAATACTATTTAAATATTTTAAATAATTGATTTCTTTATTCTTTACATTCTAAAAGATATTTATACTTCTTAAATAATCATGCTAAGGTTTAAAACCCAAATAAATGAAACAGTAGGTAAACCTCCAATGATGGATCATGTCTTATACGTTTCATGTTTTAGTCTGATGTTAATATTTGTGGGCTTGAAATGCCAGTTTCTGATGGAAATTCTGGAAAAGACCATACATTACTTGTCAGGTTTCAGGGAAAATAAAATTTTACAGCCTGTAAAATCGAGATTTTTAATGGAAACGCTGACAGGGTAAGACAAGAAGGAACATGAAAAAACATCACTGAATACTTGGGTCTGCACTAAGCCCAGTGCCACTAGGGAGCAGCATTGACCTTTCCTCTTACTGAGGTTGGTAGTAAGACTGGGTGAGGCCATGGGCCAAACACTTTGATGTAAATCACAGGTTACCTCAGTGAACTTAGTGGAATTACTCCACATGGATTTTAGATTGTAATTTGGCTCACTCAAAATACCTCCAAAAAGTAATATGTCCTCAAAACAACAGCATGGCTAGAAGGGCAAAGCAATTAAAATTTCAGGACAATTTAATTTTACTGCATCTGAAGGTATCACAGCTCTTGGGAAATGATAAGTTAAATCTGTATGAAAAACTGAATTTGACTTCTATCATCACAGGTATGGTGGGGGTATGGGGCAACTCCCTTGGCCACGGTGGTTAAAGCCATGTGATTAGCTGTTTGAGGATCTGGACCCGTATTAAATATAATACAAACAGCACCGTAGGAAGATGGGGGAGTTAGTAACAATGAAGTTTAACCTGCCATTCAAATGTGTTTGGTTAGTCCCAGTTTTTTTCATGTTTGCATGAGAGAGCATGAACAGGGCAGAATAAGCACAGGCACAGGCAAAGCTAACAAAATGAAACAAGGAGGCAGCCTGTCAGACAGGTAGGGTGAACAAGACCAAGAGTGGAAAGGAGAGACATTTTTAGTTACACACTCACGTAGTACTCAAAACTCTTAATAATGAATGCCTGAGTAAATGCCCTCACTCTGGTCTGGTAGCACTACCATTTCAGTGACTAAGTTTGGGAGTATCGGATGAGTTTCACCTCCTGCCAAAGGTTCAGGCCTGGTCTTGAGAAACGCAGAGTACTTTCCACTCCCATTGATCACAATGGGAGACAAGTCTGCTCAAACCATTGCAGCGTTTAGCCTGAAATCTGAGGATATCCCACATGCTGATGGTGTCCTGGAAAAGCAGGAAATTGTTTTGGGCCACCTCCGAGGAATTTACCCTCAAACGTGGTGGAATTTTACTGGTGCAAATCAGAACGCACATGTAAAGCAAAGGTAGACCACAGCCTCATTATCTGAAAGAATGCATCAGTCCAGATTGCACGAAAATCCCAAAACTACTTTCTGTCCAAATTAGTCTGCAGAATGAGTCACTACTGTAGAAACAATCCTCCTACAAGAAGAGCTATGCCTAACTGTAGGGGGTTCTCCAGCTGTGAAAACACAAAATAAACACTATTTAGCATAACCCCCCCGAACCCAAGAAAGAAACTTTTGAACTATTTAAGGACAACTGCACAAAAGAAGCGAAAACAAACTTTCTCTTTAAGTAGATGTGTAATAAGGAATTTCTTCTAATATTAGCATGGCATTTTCTCTTCTTGATGAATTCTTTTCTGCACAGGTAATCTCGGCCCCTAGGGATGGAAAGATCCCCATCGGAGGCTGCCGCTAGCAGCTATGCATTTAATCCTAGCCCAGTTCATTTTGATTTTTCCCCTTAAATGTCATAAACGAATCAAAATCCTTGAAAAAATCACAGCTATGTCTTTTGAAATTATAAAATATGTTGTATGTATCAAAACTGCCTTCATTTAATAAAGCAGAATATTGTAGGACTAAAGGAGTAGCTTTGGCAGAAGAAGAAAAAGTAAACTTTAAGGACTGATTTTTCTGGATTGGGCAGGAAGAGCTATTCAGCGCATGACAAATTAACCACGCAAGTGAGTCACATACACTGGTATGGTATGCAGGAAAGGGAAGTCAACTGTGTGAAATCAAGACCTGCAATTTAGGAACCTCATATTAAATAATGAAAATGCTTAGAAACAGATCTGTTATGATTTGAGAACTGGAAAAATGTTTAAACAGAGAAATTCATTATTTGTTCTGTTTAAGCTCTTCTCCTTAGAAATTTTACTCTCTTATCTTTGGAGTATCTTCAAGAGAAGAATATTTCAGCCTTCCTCTCTCTCTCTCTCGCTGCTATCTATTTCTTATTTCATCCAGATCCCTGGATCCCTGCAGCCCCTCCATATGAAAAGGGAAGACAGAGGTGCAGAGGCAAATGGTCATTCATTCTCTGGAGTGGGACCAGCCCTGTGTGGCTTTGATTTCCTAACTACATGCCATGTACATCAGATCTTGAATTTACATGGTTCTTACAAATTCAGAAACATTCCTTGGTCTGAAGAGCTTTTACAAGAAAAAGTGATATAATCCTACTTAATTGTCATATTGGTAATATCAATAACTTAATTTTTTGTTTTTTAACTAAGAACATATTTTGGAAGAGAATTATTCTACCTCGGAGAGTTTAGAGCCTCTCCACCTCTTCAATGTATTTGATATAGCTGAAGAAGAAAAACACAAACTCCTAGAATTGTAAAATGGTTTTAAAATAAAGCCAATTAGTTCATCTCCAACAAAGCACATGTTAAAATGCTGATACTCCTCCTGTTCTTACAGTTACCTTCCTGAACAAAATACGGACTGTTAATCATTTTAACAGGCTACACAGTATATTTTCAAAGCTAAAATATTTTCTTATGTACAGAAGTCTTTTCTGCAAAGAAGCTGTTGGTAATCACCTTAGAGATTTCAGTTTAATAACAATTTTAAAGTATTCCAATGTTGTTTTCTGAAATACACAAAGAAATTACTGAAAAATAAAACCTCTGCGTTTGTTTATGTGAAGAGAATCTCTTGGATCTAACTGTTTAGGAATATGCATGAATGGTACATGCACAATATGTTTAAGAGATTTAAAAAGCCCGAAACAGAAGTCTCTCATAACTTCCTGATGATGGCTGTTAGTTCTGCAGAACTATATTCCATGTTGCTTCCTCCTCCCACCCTGACACAGAATACACGGAAATATCATGTTGCATACGGTAGCAATAGGAAATATGTTCTAGGAATACTTTGTTCTAGTCACATTATTGCATAAAAACATGGCAAAGAAACCTCACAGTGTTTCAATGTTAAACATATATTGACATAATGCAACTAGTTATTACTTACTCAAAGATTTTTCCTAGCTGATCAACATCTGAATTTCCACGGAAGAGTGGTCTGAAAGAATAAAGAAATATTTTTAGCATATGACTTGCTTTAATTAATGTGAATTTATATTTATCATTGACAGCTGCCAGCGTAAGGTGAAAATGTGTTATTTTTTTTGAGACCTCACTTCTTCTGCCTCCATGTTTTATCCAGTCTGTGAGTGTACCTTTCAAGTTTCTACTAACACTGATAAAAAAGGGGACAGACGAGACATATTTTTGAATATGCTACTTTTGAAAATCTAATTGCGTCCTTTAACATGAATGAAATAACTTTCTCTCTCTCAACTAATACTATCCTATTAATTATATAATTAACAAAATATTTTTCACTATAAAGAACATACTTAAACAGCTGTTTAGAGAGACAAAAACAGAGTGAATGTCATGCAATTCATTAAAACACAATAAAATTAGAGATTAATTATTATGGATATAAATTCAAAATTAAATTTCTTGTATATTGTATATTGGAAATGTGCTCCTAGGTTTAAGGGGTCAAAAAAAGGACAATGGATTTATGAAGGTCTGTAAAGAATGGGTTGTGAAACGGTACAGAATTTACCTTGAAGGAGAGGAATACTTCTGCTGCATAAATAAAGATACGTTCAGGAAAGAAACAAATTAATAGGCTGAATGTCCAAAGGCTTTCAGAAAAAACAGCGACTAAAAATACTTTCAGAGAGTGGTACACGCTTTTTCTTTTCAAAGTGCAATTTAAAATATTTTCACTCATCATTTATAAAATACTATCATCCCATAGTGCCTAAGTAAAATATGAAATTCATATTTGAATGGCTGTATGGCTGTATTGCCATCTTTGTGTTGAATTCAGTAAGGTGTGATCAACAGTGCAATTTTACGTTTAAACTCCCAAGACATTCCAACAGATTACTGACGGATGATTAAAGATCCAGCCAAGAATGAGGGCATCTGTGATGATCAAGCTCCAGATGTTGCATATGATTTTGGTTCAACAAATGGTAGATTACTCCAAGAAATGCAATTCAGACACACTGCAAACTGAGATACTAACTTGGGTCGATTGATAGCCAGGCTGCCCCTCTCTTCTGGAGCACAGCTCTTGGAGTACGGTGCATGCTGTAAACTTATGGTTACAGTTTCCAAAACTGTTCACCTGAGACCTGGTGACCTGACAAACAATGCATATTCCCATGTTTTCACTGGCAGCCTTTGGTTACGGAGAAACGTCAGTTCTCCTGCCTCTTTCTGCATACTCCTTTTCTTCTGTCTGATACAGGTCCTTAACAGCAGTGATCACCAAAGACATCATGTCACTCTTGCTCTTCATAGAAGACCTCTCCCATCTACACTGGGAGAACTAGGAGTACTCTGCTATAGTCCTTCCCCTCTCATTGCCCATATGCAGGAGCAGGTGTAGGGTCTGGATCTCCTTTTGCTAACCATGAGTTAATTCTGAAATATGGCACTTTACATCTCGACACTCTCACATAGACAATAGAGCTCCATGTCATTGCCTATCTTGCGGGTCCACACCAAATACAGTAAGTAGACCCAGAGCACTGTGACGTTTCTCAGTTAGTCATAATAATCTCTGCAGAAATCTGGGCCACCAAGAAAAAGAGCAGAGCAATAACTGGAAGACATGCTGACCATCTTTGATGAACTAAACATGCATTTTCTCTCCTTCATGTTTGCTGCCATTCAGGTCATGCCATATCAACTTACACTGCAAACTGCTTTGTGCAGGGACATTGAGGGAACAATTTCATCAAGTCCGATTTGAAACCATAAGACGTCAGATTGAAGCTGATGGGGTAAAATGCGGTAGCCTGTTACTTGTCCATAAAAGGCTTCATTTATTTTGATTCTGAATAAATCATAAATAATGGTATGCGCTGCTTCCCAGATATACATGATATTTACTAACTGCAGCCTCTTTGACCAGGCCGTTTCAACTCACACTTAGAGGTTTCTGTATTTTTTTAAGCTTTAAGGTATCCAGCAATACTGGCTTCTACAAAAAACCAAAGCTTAACTACACTCAGAAAATTAACTCTATCCCAGCCGAAACCAGGACACAGGAACATCTACTTCTGCTGTAAGTTTTGAGCCTGATTTTCAAAATGGTCAGTAGCTACAATCCTAGTATTGTTTGTGGCAGCAGACACACTCCATATCTTCCAAAGTCAGACAATATGACAATTTTAGAAATTTTTTTGAATGACTGCTTAAAATTATTAACATACGGTTACTTTGAGTATTTAATTTTGGCTCCAGCATTAGAATATTGGGGCCCTTCAAACTAACAAAACCTACACAGTCAAATAATCCTATCCATGCAAATGGAAAGCTGATTTAATGTTTTAAAATGTATGCTGAACCTTGCGTTAATGTGAAAGCTTGGCAAAGTCAGCCTTGTTCGCAAATCACCTTAGGCAGTGTCATGCCAAAACAAGTATGATTCTTGGGATTTTTAAAGGAGGTTTTTCCCATCGTTGCTGCTGTCTCAGATTCACTAAGGGCTGAAGCAAGAATTTAAATTCTTTTGAATATATAATTATACAACACAAGGTGACCTTCCAACATACTTTGATATTTCATCATAATGAAGTGTTATTAATTCATCTTTCAGCCTCCTATCCATCCCACCATCATGACTACAGCAGAATGCCAACTCCAGGTTAGGCACCACTAATGTAATGAAATTTGCCTCATGAATTTTGGCTGGAGGTTCAATTGGAATATTGGATGGATGACTGGGGAAGTAGATCCACTTAATCAGCAGCCGTATGAAGATCTCGTCTCACATTTTGGCACTAGTTACTCTTTAGTAATGACTTGCCAGCACTGCAAGTCCAGTACATAAAAACTTTCACCTCAAGCTGATTGTTTTTTTAATTCTATTCTTAAAGGTGGACATCAGCTCTCCCAGTACCACTGAACTGGGCGCCTACTCAGCAGCCACAGAAATGTAAAATTTCACCTTTGTTCTTGGTATCTTTCACTTGACTCACTCACCCACTCACTCCCTGAGGTTTATTTATGCAAACTCAATCCAGAAGTCCTTACTTGGGGATATGTTCTCCTCTCTGTGATGATAACCTGTGTCAGACTGGTTAAACTCTGAGAGTCTGATTTTGTAGAATTCCTTCTTTTTTCCTCAGGAAAGGCATGGAGCTGGGTTTGTCTCCTGTGGCAGAAGTTGTGAGTCTGCCCTCTGACTTCAAAGAACTCCTAAAATCTGTGACTACATGTCTCTCAGGAAAGAGGAATATTCCAATGGAGGAAAGGGCTATCCATGGGGATAGACTTGCCTTTTGTGTGGCTCCTTGATCCTCTCAACCTTCCCTGACTTTGCTTGCTACAAAATCCATGCTCTGAGGGCTCCCACACCATTGCTGTTACAAAACACACACTCGAGTAGGGAAGAAGATGGGACGAAAAGACTTACTGTGCACCTAAGACATTTAATTGCCCTATTTGCTCAAGAAGTCTCAGATGATGTAGTGTCCCCATAATTTCCTACTTTTGTTGGTTGTTGCTTCTTTGATTTTTTAGGGGGAGGGGAGGAGGGAAATGTTACAGGGAATCTGCAGGTGTCCATCTTGTTTGACCACTCCTTCTCCAGGCCTTGCAGCTAGATCCACTGCCTCTGGAATGGTGCCCATGGAATGGAGGAAAACCCCTTTCATGTCTAATGTAGGACCAGAATGCCCTTAGACTACAGATATGAAGATGAGTTGGAGGCACCATATTACTACCCTGTCCTGCTAAAATAAACTCCTACTGAGTCAATAAGCATGTACCTTAGTTCCTGAGGTTCAAAATGTGCAGCTGCACAATTAAATGGATGTTAGCTATGAGTCTGCATTGTGACTGTTTTCACAGGATAAATCTATCTACCTTTTTATATGGCAGTCCAACACAAAGATGCATATAACTCCTGGCCTGCGTGAGGAACAGCATTGCCAGCAGGTCGAGGAAGGTGATCCTTCCCCTCTGCTCAGCACTGGTGAGGCCACACATGGAGTGCTGGGTCCAGTTCTGAGTTCCCCAGTACAAGAGAGACATGGACATACTGGAGAGAGAGCAGCAAAGGGTCACGAAGCTGATTAAGGGACTGGAGCATCTGACATCTGAGGAGAGGCTGAGGGAGCTGGGACTGTTCAGCCTAGAGAAGAGAAGGCTCAGGGGGGATCTTCTTAATATATATAAATACCTGAAGGGAGGGTGCAAAGAAGACAGAGCCAGGCTCTTTTCAGTGGTGCCCAGTGACAGGACAGGAGGCAACGGGCACACACTGAAACACAGGAGGTTCTGTCTGAACATCAGGAAACACTTTTTTACTGTGAGGGTGACCGAGCACTGGCACAGGTTGCCTAAAGAGGTTGTGGAACCTCCCACCTTAGAGATATTCAAAAGCCATCTGGACATGGTCCTGGGCAACCAGTTCTAGGTGGCCCTGCTTGAGCAGGGGGGATTGGACCAGATGATCTCCAGAGGTCCCTTCCAACCTCAACCATTCTGTGATTCTGTGATAATACAGAAATAAAAATACAGATCACCACATAAGGTTGCAATGTAAAACCTCACAAATCCTGAAAAAGTTACCATCTGCTTATAGTTTAGAAGGACTTGCACCACTAATCTTCTGGCCGAAAGGCTCTCATGCTTATATGTAGCTGAACAAATTAGATTTCACCATTCACCAACTTTAGGCTCTTTTCTCTTGTCCAAAAGAATATACTCAGCTCATGTTGTTGTTTCATGCCGAGTTTCACCTTCACTGAACATTCTATTTATCTGAACTAGATATTGGTGTCTGAAAGGTTGAGTACTTTATTTTATAGACACTGTGTTTCATGTCTGTGCTACTCAGTAAAAACTGAGATATAAACATTTCCTAAGCAAGTCTCCATGAAGAAATTTTCCCTGATGCAACTCCACGGACATGCCAAAGCAATTCTAAAAGTATTGTATACAATGACAATGCAATGACACCCAAGAGATAAATGAGGTTTAACTGTAAACTGGCCATATTACTTCTAGACTTTACTTTCAGCCTTTGGTCTACAAAGCAAAGAAGGTCTGTAACTTTTCATAAGAAAAGTTAGAATTTTCATAAAGATTGGAATTAAAGATATTGATAAGCACTGCTCTAGTCTATACTACAGTGCAGACACAAGGAAAAAAATAGTCTAATAAAACCACACGCATTGAGGCATAGGAAAAGATTTCTGCAGGTTTCTTGGTAGTGGCCAACATTTTGAACCAATTAGTGACATTCTGATTGGAAACTATCTTTCAATTTCTGACATTGAGTTATTAAACTACAGGTAAAAGGGATACATGGAAGAAAGGTCATGTGAAGAAAAACAGTATTGAAGAGGGAAAAAAAGGTCAAGAAATTCTCTTTCTAACCAAAACATGTTACAGAGCTATCATGACAATTCTAGAGTTGCCAATGCAAGTGCCTCCAAGGCTAGACAAGCCTTGTGTCTTTCCAGATATGTAAGAAATAACTTCCAAAAAACTATCTGGATTCTTCCTGCTAGTCCGTTTGCTCAGTGTGGTGACAACAGCAGCTGGGAATCCCATCCCCTTCCTTCTTGTCACAGAAAAACAATACGGATAATCTCTTGATTACTGACTTAAATATATACAATATTCTCAGTGAAAGTCTGTATATTGGCAATCCACATGTACACAGTGAAGTCATACAAGAACTCCCTAAAATGAAAAGAGCAGCATGGGTGGGAAAGGTACAACTTGCCTTTTGGGCAAGTAGGGCTTAGACAGTCTGGTTGAAGAGATGGCAAGGAGAAGTGCTGGGAAGAAGAGCAGCAATTTCAGAACAGGTAGCTGCTGCTTTGAAGGCATTAGACAAGATGGGGGAGGTGTTGAAAGAGAAAGTCCATGATAATTTGACATAGTGGAGAGAAAAATGTAAAGGGAAGCAGTTCATGGAAGTGGTACGAGGAATTTTAGAAGTTGGTAAGGTTGTAGTAGTTAAGTCTAGGAGTTTGTATGTCTGTGTGTATAAGAGCAACAAGGTGACAGTGAAGAAACTAAGAAAGCTAAAGCCAAGAAACATTTGCCAAGGAATCCCGCATCGTGCCATGGGAAACATGCCAAGCTACATAGTCTGTGACTCAGAGATATATTTAAATGATGTTTTTTTTTTCTTTACATGTTACAAAATGTGAATAGCTGGCAAATAATTTTGTCAGATTCTTAGTTACTTGTTATGAAGAAAATATTTTCATTTTTAGAATTAAATAAGGCCTAAAACTAGAATTATGAGATGACTAGAAATAACATGATCTGGACTGTCCTGGGGAAACCTTTATTCAGCGGGATTATTTCTGAGCTGATTCCTCAGTCTTGTTCCCACCACTGTTTCTCTTTGAGAGATCCCCTGCACAAGTCTGTACTGCAGCCATGAAAAGAAAAACTAAGGCAAGATAAAAGAAAAAAATATGTATCAGTGCTTAAAGATGAAGATCATTGGCCCTTCTGATAGGTAAAATGAATATGGTACAGTATAAAACTTTACTCTGAAAACAGGCCATAGCTGGCAACATCGCATGTTCTGGACAGTTACCCACTTCCAGTCACAAGCGACTTGCCTCAGCTGTTGTGCAATTCAGAGTTCTCATTTTAAACGTAACATTTTTTGTACTTCTCCCTCTCCTTTCCCTTTAATAATATCTTTGTGTGGGTGGGTGCCAGACACAGCATAGGAAGAAGTTACTTCATGTAGAACTTATTATACTTGATCACAAATTGCTCAAAACTTTTAAGCAGCTTATCTTCTCTTCTCCTACATATAAGAAGAAAGATGACATAGATAAACATTACAACTGAGGAAATATGCTTCAGCTAAAATCTGACAGAAAACAGATCAGCCATCTTGAGTTTCTCATTTTAGTCTTTAACAGCCCAATTTTTTTACTTGAAATCTATCATTCTTCAAGTAGGATAGTACCACAATAATGAATAACATCCCTAAGATCATTTGGGCTATGTCAGTATTAAACTATTAAACATTAGAATCAGATTGGTATTTATCAGTATATATCAGAATTAGTATTAAACAATAGAATCAGATCTAATGCCTCAAAAGAATTGCAATAATTATTATTTTCTCTGGAGTGTCTCATGTCATCTGGTAGACAGAAGCAGATAAAGGAAAACAGGTAGTTTCTGAAAAACTACTGCAAACTTCCAGTGCTGTAGTGTGTTGATTTTGCTCCCCATTGCTATTTAAAAAGTAATTCTAAAACTAAAGATAATATTCTGACCCCCAAATGCACATACGGTCTATTTCCTAAGAAACATACGAGATTTCTGCCTGAACTGAGAAAGCAAGGTGCTTTCTGAGCTGCATGTAGATACAAGCCAACAAGGGAAAGACCCAGCTGGTACAGCAAGCTTCCAGGACACTGTTCATGTACAGGTCCAAAGCTGCTAGAAATGTGGCTGGAAGCTGCAAGCCACTGGTGTGCAAGAGGAGGTAAAAGGTAAAATAGAAAAGAATATTAATAGTGAGAGAGAACACGCTAAAAAAGTTTAGGCATCATTTTGGCAATCCACTTTGGGGTTAAGATTGCTCATCAGATGAATGTTTCCTGGTGTGGGTTTTCATCATGAAAAGTTTGCACTGCTTTGCTGCAAATGATTGTATTACATGGAGATGCTGGACTTTCTGAGGGTTTTTAACATACAGGTTGGCAGCCTGGGAAGAGCCAGAGCTGTAAAGTGGACTAATCACAAGAAATTTGCAGATGGATATGCATGTTCCCTATGCATGCATAACAGAAAGGGAAACGTTAGTAAAAGGGAAACCAAACAGAGGCACTGTGTACAGCTTTACGATCAAAGCAGGGCCAGCTTACTGTGTAGATTCAATTGTTGATTAAAAATACAGCAAAAAACAAGAGAAAGAGCATAAATGAGAGAGAATATAAGCATCTTCAAAGCTCCCTTAGGAACTGGGCAAAGGAAGATCTTTTTCTGGGTGCTTAACATTTGCTTGACACCTTCCACATAAGCATTGTGTTTCAAGGTCCCAGCTGGCCTTGGAGCAGAATGATGGGCCTCATCCCCCACCACTGACATAAAAGGGAGCTTTATCAGAGACATTAATGACCCCAGGATCAAGCCAAGGGAGATCTGGTTTCACAGCCTCTTATAAGAAAAAAAAGGTGCTTCAACAGAAGGATACATGTATATATATATACACCCCAAAAAGTAAGGTAAGTGCAGATATTATCTTTGACCAGAATATGCTCTAACGTGGGCAGATCTCATCTGTTCCTGGGCAGAACTGTTTCAGCATTCATCATTTAACACTACTTTTTGAAATGGAAGAGCCTTGATAGGTTGAACGTCCTTCACTTACTCCCTCAGCACGCACGTCACAGTTCTCTTATCTGTGGACATTTGCTTCTCTAGAAGATTTGTAGGTTTATTTCACCAGCGGTTTAAGTCGTTATCTCAGGGAGCATGATGTAACAGTGGCATTTTGAAAACTGCCCCAACATTTGAAGCAAGTTCTGGAAATATATACACAACTGACCTTGGAAAAAGGGAAAGGAAAAAAAATGTATGGTCTCTGCTTGGAGTGGAAAAAGCAGCATTCCTCTTGTTGGTACTGACAGTTCTACCAGCAATATGATTTAACCGTTTGTATGTTAAACACCCACTCCATCACTGCACACAGTTAAATTACATCTGTCTTGTCAGCAGTTTGAAGTTTAATTATATAACTGAACTGCAGGCTTCTGCATTTTTACGGCATCCTGAAAGAACTACTGGTATGACAAATACAATATGGTCGTGCTCTTTCCGTGATCACTTACTTCATTTTCTGTATTCTCTGTCATGGATCTATTTCATATCCATTTTGTAAACTTGCAGTCTCTAAAACTGCCGTGCTGCTTTGCTCTTCTTGTGCAAATCAGTTTTAGGGTTTGAAGGCAGTAATTGAACTATGGATTAGATAAAGGCTGTCCTATGTGGATGGATCGGAGCCAAGAGGGCTCCTTCCTCTCCAGTTCACTCACATAAGCAATAGTGCAAATCAATGTGCAGGATGCTGCGTGCAGGCAGCGTGTGTGCGTCTGCACAGAGCTCAGCAAAATCCTCACCTCCAGGTGTTTGTGCCTGTGAACAAATTTGCCTATATTTTCCTTGAAAAGATCTAAATCCTCCTCCCAGAGCATGCCAGAACTGTTTTTCATCACTCCTTTCATTTAACTCATAATTTACTCCTCATGTAAAAATCTAGCAGAGAGCACTCCAAAATGACACATTTCAGTCAGAGTGTGAAGGTGCTCTTTAATGCTGTATTTTAAAGAAGTGGTTTTAAAACATCTGTATCACAGCAAAGGACCTAACTTCAAGGTAAGCAATAGGAGTTTCAGTCTGTTCCTAGTCTTTATCAATTACGCAAATGAACTGAAAGCAATCTTCTACATGAAATATCTACTCCTTTATCCTGTATGAAATTTCATTGTGAAAATCTATTCAAATCACAGTTTTCAGAGATACAGAATTAATTTTTTATAGTTCCACAACTTTTCTTGCAATGCCAAGATGACGCTGAGAAAGCTCATCAGTTGACATTTACCATATTTACTGGTCTAAAAAAGCCTTTTAAAATGGACTTTGCTCTGAGAATGCCTCTAATGCTGGAACTAGTTTTAATCAAGAGGATATGTAATAGGTTTTCAAGTTTGAGACCCTCTAATTAAAATCCAATTCATGTTCCACGAACTGAATATATTTTCAATCAATCAGATTGCTTTCCCAGTAAAGCTTTAAACTAGAAGATTTTGTGCCATTGGGTTGATTTCTCTTGGAATAAACTCTTTTTAACCAAAGGTCTAACAGTGTTGTCATTCTTGTATCAGCTTAAAGTCTAGGCACACATAACTATGGCCTGAAGGAAACTAACTCTTACCTACCCCTGATTCTTCTACATCAAAGGAGAAGGAAGTTAGTTAATGTAAAAGGAACACATATACTACACATACTTGGGCATTCAATCTGCCCAAAGATACTTAGCAAATTAACATCCAAGTATGTGTTCCCAGGTTTGCTGGGGTTTTATTTCTTTCTTAATAATGCTAAGCAAGGAGCTTCACAGACTAAAGTATACCCTATAGATAAAAGAGCTTATACTCTAAATACATAGTATAAAATCATGAGAAAGGACAGTGTTATAAATGATGCTTTAGTGCCGTCATTATGAGTTACACATAAAACGGTACATCTATTTGACTAAATTAGTAGTCGAACTTTTTTTTTTTTAAAATTCTAGAGCTGGGAAGAGTAAGGCAGAAAAGCAAATACCCAACTAGAAAAGCATTGGAAAAAAATCTGAAAGACATCTTTTCTGTCATCTGCAGTAGTACAGTGACAGGGTGATAATGAGGTAACAGAGGCTGCATGTGGGCACTCTCTGAGACTTTAGACAAGAGAGCTCCAATAGATGTCAAATTTCCATATTTGAAGGGAAACATAGAATTCAAAATGTTCTACACAATCTAGAACATAAACTTCTCAATACGGAATAAAATCCAAGAAAAAGGGATTTTTTTTTTCCTCTGGGAAAACATTACAAGCTAAGAGAGAGAATCCTTGGGTTTTCTCTCCAACTGGGCTTGAGCTGCTCCTGTGTGGTATTGAGTACATGTTTTGGTCTATGATCACTTCTGTTGCCCCCATATTAGGTGTTCATGGCACCTGTTGCACTAAGCCTCTCTAAATTTTCAGATAAACCTGAAACATCAGAAGAACTGCCACCCCGCCGCAACTAATGCGTCTCATCACCTTCAGCTGTAATAAAACACTCTTGGTCAGAAAAAAAATCTCTGAAAGGGGATTACAACCCTTCAGACAAGAAAGGCAGGGAAAACATTTCAGTACTAAACAGTGAACTGTTATGTGAGCAGAGGTGAAATTTCAACTCCAAACTTTTTCGCCAGCTGCTGAGTCTGAGTGTCAAAAGACATGAAAGTGGATTAGAAGGATGGTGTGAAGAAAATACTTTAATTTTTAGCAGCTGTGCTGGCTTACGGTTAATTAATAAACACCTGCAGAAAAACTTGAGATAAACATTTAAGGTAGAAAGTATGTACAGCAATCATGCAAGGAAAACTGATACAGTTTCCAAAGGCCACTTAAACTAGATATAACTTTGCCCTAAGCAATACTTTGTCCCATGCAATACACTCTGTTACTCAGGCTGGAGAAGCTGCAAGATTTACATTCACTGGCCCATGACAGTGCATAGTAATCTGAGTTCACCTATTGAGACCTCTCTAGTTACTTATCCTGTTCAGCTATTAGTGATTTCACATGAAATCTTTTTTTCCCACTTGAATCCTGACCAAAAGAAAGAGTAAGTTAATTTCTCATATGAACGAGAAAAAACAGAAAAGAACTTCCAGGTGATGACACTGCTCAGATGCCACCCTCCCCTATGGAACTGCAGCGTTAACACACTTTATGCTGTAGATTTGTGTGTTTCAAAGCTTCCCAAATTGATTTTGGGACAACTTTTATGCTGTTATCTCTGCTTTGCCATTACTGAGCCATAGCCTTGCTTCTGTGTTGTCCGTGGCACAACTCTATTGGCTTATTTCAATGGGTATAGCATACAACTCTGTCTTTACAGAATGAATGTTTTCTCAGTCTCTGAAGTACTGAGCACCTGTAGCTCCTTGAGCCACCCCATATCTTGAACTTTTCAGTCCCCACATCACCAGGTTGTTCATCACCTTCATGTCCACTGCAAGGAGTTCCCCAAGATCCACATGGAGTTGGCTGTCATTTCTGAAAAAAAATCTGATTCGCTCAGAATTAAAAAACCAGAATCCTCTTCTGGAGTAAGTGGATAACCGAGTAAAAGCTTCCTTCCATGGTAAGCTATTTTATGCCTTGCTTTTCATACAGTTGTGGCTGGAGTGTTTGCCAAAAATGGAGAGTTTACCAAAAAGTCTGGGCCCTCTTTAAACTCTGCTCTCACTTTCCGGCAAAGTGCCCTCACCATCAAACTCTTAAAAGATCTAGGAGATGAGCAACACCTACCTCTCCTTTTGCAATTACTTTCCAGAAAAGGAAAACTGATTCCAAGGCAGGAGAGAAGCAAGCAAGCCTGTTTCTGTGCCTCAGTGGGTAGGACACCCAGCTAAGATACAGTTCTGACTTTGTACATATACTCTTTCATTGCTAATGGGCTGATGAGATCTAGTTGTAACTGAGTATCTTCATTCTTACAGTGGCAGAGTATGTTTCATACTGCCAAACAGGCCTAATTTAACAGCTACAGATAGGAACATTACTGAAAAATCTCTTGCTACGTGTACTTCTTTAGATACTGAAAGCTTGCACTCCAATTATTTGGATATAAAGAGCACTTAAAAAATTATTCAGTTGTATAGAACAGTGTGTATGCTGTACTGACATAATAATAAAACCTGCTTCATGGACATAATCTAATAAAAAATGATCTGATAATGCACTATAGTTGGTCCAATTCTGGATGATATAGCTGATTGAGTTATTTATCCTTAGGTAACTGATTCAGACTCAGTCAAAATCAATAGTAACTGAATCTTCATGCCAATTTACTCCAGCTCAGTAGAATAAATGAGTGGAAATGAAGTAATCCCTTGGATGAAATTCTTATTTGACAAATGTCTATATTCCAAAAGCACTTATTACTGACAAACCTGGATATGTTAGGAGAGAAGCTATGAATATGGAGAGCATTTAGGCAAAAGAAGAAATACTGCATCAGAGAGTGTCTTAGAGTTGCTTCCGGACAGTATGCGTTCAGTGCATCTATAAAAGGAAAGCAGAGCACATTATGCATGAGTTTCTGGAAGAAGTCATATGGTTTGACCATGCATAGCCAGACTGCTGTTTCCTCAAAGACTGCAAAATGAAGCATGCTGCCAGCATAAGAGGGCAGCCAGGCATGTCACATACTGACATCAAGAGCTCTCGACTTGTCAAATCCTGGCTCTGTCTCTGGCAGAGTCAGCGTACCATGGTGGCTGTGTCTCACATGGCCTCATTTGTACAGGGCCAGCGTGTCGGCAGGTCAAGCAGAGCACGCAAGCGAATGTGATGGCAGTGCCACAGGCGTTGTGCAAACAAAAATTAGAAGCAAGGCAACACCACGTGTATTCATATCACAAGGCAAACTGTGGCTTCAAAGGAAGAAGGGACAGCAACTAGTGTGAGCTGTATCTTGCCATGCCTCTTCTCTATTTTTTAGTACACGGCCAACACCAGGACCCTGAGGACTGATGGCAAAGGTGGCTCCAGCTACGTGTGGGTACCATGTGTGCTGCTCTGTGGCAGTCAGCACGCACATGCAGGAGAAGCTGTGGCCACTTCCTTTCCTCCCCAAATTAGGACTCTATCTAGGTCTTTGACACCTGCAACTACAGCCAAAGCACAGACTCCCAGACCAGCTGGCAAGTTCTCTGCAGTGGTCTGAACCCTATGGCATAGGCAAGTTTTTCCACAAAGGCAGCGGGGGACTGCCTCTGGGCACTACGGTTCCCTTGGAGAAACAGTTTTCCAGAAATCTAAATATCAAACTTGTTCTTGCTTTCTCTTTGACATTTTGAGCTCTCCTCTCACAGCCAATTATTTACTTGGTACAAAGTGGTACAACGTTTTGGAAAGCTGTTATGTTTTGCTCTGCTGTCCTTAGCTGTTTTTAAACTCCTGCTGTTGTCTGTTCCTTTAGGTGCACTTTTCACTTCTCTCATGCAGATTTATGATTTTTTTTAGATGTAAAGAACATCTAACAGCTTTGGTGAGCACCTACATATGGAGAAGTGCTAGTGCGAAGCTGTTGAAAAGACACAAATGCGAGACAGATTTGTCCTATATACTTCTGAACTATCACATACTGTTTTTACAATTGACCAATGGTAGCTAATTATCAGATTTCTTTTCTGGACAATCAAATACAGAAAACTCAGTAAAGCTGCCCAGATCAAAATTTCTGACTAGACACTCAATTTGGAAAAACCCCACACTTCTCCCCCCTCTCCGGAGTGCACCAGTATCCAGGAAAGGATCCCGTACACCCACTTGGAGTTTAAATACCTTTTTGTAGCCATTTTCTTATGAAAGAGAAAAGTAAATAAAAACAATGTTTAGTTCTATTACGAGTCAAACAAAAGTACACAGAGCTTCCCCCAGCCAAACTCTAGGCAAAAAGCAAAGCCTCGCTCAGCCAAGTTCCTGAAGAGGGAAGCTGTGTGAAAGAGCCAGGAGACCCTTTCAAAAGGAAAGTCTTTGGGCAGCGTACAGCTGGCTATCCCTCTCCGGGTTGGAGAGGAAGGGGCACGGGTAACATTGCTCTGCTTCTCTCCTGTTCTCTGGCTGGTGGAGCGACCGCTGAAAGCCATCTGCAGCTGGGGATACCATCAAAGCAGCCCTCAGGCTGCTCTGGCTTATCCCAGGGATGAACTTGTCTTTGAGATGCTCCAGAAGGCACAAACGTGGTACACCTTCACATCGACTGGCCGGCAGCTGTGCCGAGCACAGCTCAGCCTGAGGGACCCAGGCCTTTCTGCTGCCAGCTGCATTTCCAAATATCCATTACAAATGCTACAATGTTAATACCAAGGACTTACAAATATCTACATCATGACTGACATGTTGTGGTCTTTCTCCAAGCCACAAGGTCTTTTCCTCTGACCTCTGGCCAGGCTATTCAGATTGTCACAGACTGGAATATCACCCCTCTAAGGAATGTATATTTTTTAAGGATGACGTGTTCAGGGGGATTTCAGACTAGGGCTGTGCCACCTGCACATGAAGAAGCTATGGGAAGCTTTCCAGGAGGGTAGCTCTCTCGTGAGCTCCCGCTGGGTTTGAGCTGTGTGCAGCTGCCGGCTGCCAGCCCAGAGCCACCCGGCCCTGGTCCCTTGGCCACTGCCTGGCCTGACATGACCCCACACCTGAACTTAACAGTCTAATTAAACTTGGTCAGCTAACACCGTTGCTGCGGGTCTTCTTACCCCTGCCTCAAGGTTCCCTTCTGTTTTTTTGTCATGGGTAGTGACAGTTTCTGGTTTCTATGGTTTATCAACGGTTTCCCTTACCAACAGATCTATTCCTCTGACTGAAAGTCTGGCACAGCTGGAAACTAGAAGGAAAACCACAAGTGAATGGCCTGGCACTCACTTACCACTCATCTCCAACCACAGACCGATACAGTTACTGGATTTGACTAACGGCTATCAATCAGCCCAACTGTAGACACTTAGAAAGATATCAGCTAGAAAAGGCTTGAGGGAAAATGTGAGCTAAAAAAACAACAAGGTATTTTACTATTAATGGGGTGATGCTGCCTTGGAAACTCACATCTATTTCATACTCGATAATTAGTGGTATTATTCTGACTGTTTGCCCTTCTCTCCATTAATGTGCGTTTGTCCTCTGCCCAAAGCCAATGGGAGTTCTGCCTCAGAGGTCAGATTAAACAGAAAACAAGCCTGCTTATCTGAAAACTGGAATAACATGAACAAGTGCAGTCTTCTGCCTTCCTTTGTCAGTTAAGTTTGAAGCAAAATGTCATTGTTGTTCCATCAGATCACTAAGGTCACTAAGCTAAATTGTGGCTTGGGTCCATTCAGCTTAAAAAATGCTTGAAAAAAATCTTTGTAATAGGCTAGCCACTTATCTGGGGAGGAAGAAAAAATCCTATTTTATTAGGTCTGGTTTGGAAAAACCATCAGCCTCCCACACACCCATATGCACATGAATGGCAGAAGAATAAAGGAGGAAAAGTGCAAAGCACAGAATTTTGAACGCTGACAAGATCTTTCCAAGGAATGAACCTTCTCCCAGTACAGTTGGTCTGGACCATGGTGAACTTTTATGGCACTTGCAACTTAAATCATTCTTGTAACAAAACAAGATAATTTCCAAAAATGGCAAAAACAAACTCAGGCCAGAACTGTACAGTACCTTGGTTCAAAGGTTGCAAATCAAGCTGTGTAGCTTTTACAGTTCTAAGCTGCAACATCCACCTTTGCTTGTTAAAACAAAGACAAAACAGAAAAGAAAAAAAAAGTTGTTGTTTTATTTTTCCTGCTACCAAAATCTAACTGCGAGCAAGCAGACAAGTGAATGATTACACTTTCAAGCTCTTGGTCCACTAGATATGTTGGTTTAAGGTTCACTGGAAAACACCAGATAATATGAATGCAAAGGCTGTGTTTAAAATTGCTGCATGATAAAGAAAACAGTTCTCTCTTAAACCACATTTAAGATGTTTGCAAGTTTATAGGGAAAACCCAACTTATAAGCAGCATTCATGGCTGTATTTACTCAGTTGCTTTTTGCCTAGATGTCTCTGCTGTCTTGGTTTTATTATACCTTCCCTCCCAACATCCAGTTATACATCCTTTTTTTTTCTTTCTTTCATGGATTCATCTTCTGCCCCCTCTGTTTCTCTCTCCTTTCCAACATAAAGAAGATCTGAAAATATATTACAGCTCTCTCCTCTCTGCTTTTGAAAGGCATTTCAGAAATGTGTTGAAAATAAGAGAATAGAGCACAAAAAGGGAAGGTTAAGCTAAGAGCTGAAAAAAAGGTAGAAACTTTACTGTATGGAGAAATACAGGATCTAGTAGGCAAAGCAAAATATTCCTACTGCTGCATAGCTACAGTGCCCACTTAAAACAGTGAGGACTAAATGATCAGATACGCTGAAGCACAGGAAAATAACTGACAAAGAATTAAAATGCATCTGAAATGAGACAAAGCTGTGTCATAGAAGTATGCCTCACAATTCCTTACATGGCAGTATTCATATTTTACAGTCTCTTTATTATCTTTAGAACCTCTTTTCAGACTCTGTTCACGGTACTATTCTTGTATGTGCAGAAAGGTAAAACAAAACTGAAGTCTTCGCTACTATCAGTCAGAGCTGCTTTTCTTTCTCTTGTGTTCAGTATGACCAGGATTTCATCTGCAATATCCATACACATAGCAAGAAGTTAAAAACCCAGTTTGGTGACAATTCACAACAGTGTGCAAAACAACTCTTAATAAAGATCATTTTAAAAAGAAAAGGAATATAATCCTTCCCTACAGAAATCCTGGTGATTTTTCCATTATTTCCTACCCTACATAAATCATGCTAAGTTTATCCATTGATTTCAATTTGAGACAGAGTTTCGTTTATGGCATGTAATATGAATATGTGGTCTCTTTCTTCTGGTCCTGTCCAAACCAAAATATCTTCAGTCACACCTTTGCCTGCACTGATGCACTTGAGCTATGGCAAGAATATGTACCATACTTAGAAAAACAAGCTCCATATTAAGTTGCATAGTATTTTGCTGCTGATGTTCCAGTATATGATACTTTACTGTTGATTACAGGCTTTAAACAAATGTTTCTGCTCCCCCAACACTTTGGATAATTGAACAATATTAATGGAAAACATTTTAAGTAATGACATACTGTTACTTAATTTGAGGTGAGGGTCACTTAGTACCTATAAATCCTCCTGTCAGGTATACATTTGCAAAGTTATGGATTCATTGTCTATTCCTCAAGACCATTCAACAGCAAAGCAACTCATCACAAGGAATGACTAACCCAGGATATGTCTGGAGTAGAGGACACAGTATTTCAAATTTCCAAGCAATTCTCTGCAATAGCAGAATTTCTGTGAATCACTTTCCCCAAAGTCCACTGTCCTCCCTACTTCATTCTCCAGAAGAAGAACGTGCTTAGGCAGTTGAGAACCTGTGGTTCTGCTGTTGAACGTATATTGCCAGATGTATACCTAGCTTTTTCAAAGTGCAACCTTAAAAGACTACATCTGTGAGAGATTAGCACCTATAGGAACAACTAATTCAGACCAAATGAGTGCATGATGAAACTGATGCTAGTTAGAAGGACAGGCTCAAGGATGAACTGGACTGCAGATCTCTTCTGAGATAAAAGCTGCCTGTCCCCTTCAAAGCACCAGAGAACCTGCAGGCTCTGTTACGAGTTATCACTTTGTTGCCTACTGGTAACAAATGAGGGTATGTACCTCCTCTGCATAAGGACATGCATACAGTAGCTCACATACTCATGGCCTGATTTCCTTTGAAGCTACCTTTTTTTGTGTGTGTGTGATATTTTAGCAGACAGATAACAACAATCATACTAGCAGAGTGGCTTACATTCTTGCAAATTTAGCTTGAACACACTCTTTCGCTTGTGCTACACGGTCTCACAAAGACCAGAAGAGAGAGACACTGTGAATTCCAGCCTCAGCTCTTCAACTGACAGTTCTTCATATCTCCCGCATACTTATTATGAATGAAAGTCTTATTTTGAATGAAAGTCTCAGAGTCCTGGGGAGTTACCTGTCGAGGTTTATTTCACAGATAAGACAACTAAAAGCTTGTACAGGATCACTGAAAGAAGTGCAAGTAATGGAAGCTGGGACAACACTATGCAATACCCTCTCCTCCTTGCCAGTTTGCAACACCGTCTTTTACAGAGATCACTCCAACTAAGTGCTGTACTATGCACATTAACAGAGATTAGCTCCGCCACTCTTTGTGCCACTCTGTCGCACTGAATTGTTTCTACAGAGGTTACAAACCCCTTTGAAGTCAGGGTTAATTTCAACAATGATTTCAGTGAAGCCAAGACTTTACCACATGATCCAGCTAAAAAGACTTATTCTTTTCACTCAGTGATAGAAGTTCAAACTTTCCTACCCAGCTTCAGGTTTTGGCGACAGCTTAAAAACAGGAGTTCCTGTTACACTGGGACATTTTCTTCTGCAACCACTTGACCATATTTATCCCACAAAGCATTAACTGAAACTTAAGCTGCAGAGCTGACTGCTCTTCCCTCTCTCACAAGTAGAGGTGGAATCCAGGGGCAGGTGGGTGCCCCGTCTCCTGCCACAGACCTATCCTACCACCTGGTTCTGGAGTTGACACAGAAAAAGTACATGCAATGGATCTGATGGCTGCGTTTCAAACTCTACTAATAACCTATCGCTTGTTTGGAAAGGGGAATGAAGTTTTACTATATTTTAGTGTGAAAGATGCTTTACAATTACTCTATACTGTAAGACATTGTATCTAAGAACGAATGTGTGTATTGCTAGTTTTTCTAAACCAGTTAAATGTTTTATGATTAAAGGCAGTCTGTAGGTCCCAAATCCAGTGCTCACACGACAGCCTGATCACCAGACCAGGCTCTAAGCTTTGATTTTATCACATCTGTATACGTTACCTAGAGCAACAAAGTGCTGGGCCCATGGCTTTTCTACACACAATGATGTAACTCCTCTAATTGGACAAATTTATACCATTGAAAGATGACTTATATGCCTATAGCTTGTTTCCCTATGTCCGTTGTTTGTGCCCACCAAGGAACTTGTTCCATCACAGGTATTTTAGTAGATCCACACATCTCATCTGCTGCTACAATTTTCAAGCATAGCTGGTAATGCAGTAACTGGCTCACATATATTAGGAGCTGGCAGAGTAAGCTGAAAAATGAGACAACCGCTAAAAAAATGATTTAATATTTAAAAATGAATAAATAATAACCTCATGCCATTTGTGCCAATCTTGTGGCCTATGAAATTCTGGGACTGATGATCTTACCAACAGCAGGCTGATTAAAACACCATGGAGCTGGTGCATGAACGGTCTCAGTACCCATGCCCATGTGCATGGAATTAATTTCCCTCTTGGCTGGATGAAGCTTGGGGTACTGAGATAAAACTGTTTTATTTTTGGTTTGGGGAGGTGGAAAAGGTTTTTGGGAGGGGACTGTCTTTCAAGTTTGGGGTTTGAATTGGTACCTGTAATGTTTGTGACGATTGCACATGCAGTCACGACACTGGCCACTCTCAAATGTATGACTTCTTCAGCTTGACTGGGCCGTGAATATAAAATAGGCTACAAAAACTGATGGCCTCTTCTGATGATTTTTAGCTCTATATTTACTACAAAGGAAGACAAACTCAGTTGCTTGTGCAATATTGTAGTTAAACTTGCCTAGCTGGAATTATTATATAGATATCTGACCCATTAGTCCCACATACACACCTACTAACACCCTACTCTGTGCAGGATTGAAATCTCATAGGATTGTGGCTTTGAAGACTGAGCATCTATAGATGCACTAAGAACAAAGCATCGAAACATTTTGACATTTTTTCTCAAGACTGCCTACTCAGAAGAGAGTCCAAGACACGTGATCCCTGCTTTCTTTATAGATCATTTCACCCAGATTCAGATTCCAGTCTTCCCCTCTCACACTCATTCACCTTGATTAAGTATTACCTAATCCAAGCAAGAAGAGAGACAGTCCCTTCTTCCCTAAAACACTGGTCATGGCTTCTTGCTTTGGAGCCGCCTGCAGTCCTTGAGCCAGCTGGAAGAGTTTCCTGTATCCAGACAGAAGTGGATGCTACTCCCATGTTTGCCTTTCTCTTTAATGAGTTGTTCACTGAGTAGGAGGTACAAGGCCCTTTCCTACTGGCCAGGAAAATGCTCAGCCTCAGAGTGAAACCTTTCTATAAGCAATCCTTATTTTTACCTAAACATAAAAAAAAAATGCTAATCTTCTTGCTGTGCCAAAGGATGCCCCCATGCCATCGGGCCCACGTCAGTCCTGCCAGCTGTATCTCTGAAGGATTCTGTGATATGGTAGCAAGCCATAACATACCTTACAATTTTCCTTACTGGTTATTATTATCAATGTACCATAGCTTTTAAATCACAAAGAAAACAGTCACTGTGACAAATACATTTACACTTTAATTAGATAAGACAGTCTATCCAAATGTGTCTAGAAGTCACTGCAACCTACTTAATTAGACAGGAAATTTAAAAACTGAAACTACCATATAAGGAAATTTTCAAGTAATGCTTTATTTGGGGGTGCTCTCATCAGCAGTGCACATGGACAGAAAAAGATGCACAAAGCAGAATAGTTTCTGCATACATAACACATACACCTGACTACTGAGCAATTTATTGCTGATCTATAAGTAGAGTAGGATCCTTGGGAATCTGTGCAAGGGGTTTCAGGATACAACTTTTGTGCATTCACGTATGCAGAAGCCTACAAATCTGCACCACAATTAAAATGCCTATGTTTTAAATATAGCTATGACTTTATACAAACCTCAGATTGCAGGAGGACCAGAGTTCTCAGCTGAGAAGTGTCATTTGTTTAGCTGAGTCAGCCAAGATGAGAGAAATGTTCAAATTTACTCTAGATGTATCTAGACAGAGACATATTTATTTTACTTTTTGTGTCTATGTATTCCTTTATACACTTGTGTGTATTTCTGATCTATTTCTTAAACAATTGCTCTGTTTGCATTTGTCTTAAACTGTTTTGGATTAAGGGTGTTTTAAATTAAATGAGGTGCCTTCCACTTAGAGACACAGCAATCTATAACATAGGGAGCTCACCTTTCTCCTACACTTGTCCAAACCTACAGCACCCTGACCGTGTTTGTAATAGCCTACAAAACTATATTCTAGCAAACTCAAACCGTCAAACGTCTTCTTGGCATAAACAGGATTCTGATATGCTTTGTGATGCTGTGTAGTGTTTTATTTTGAAACCCGTTCCAGTGAAGTCTCCATAATATAAAAAAGCCCAGAGCAGTCTCAGTACATTTCTTAAAAATGACAGAGCTTTAAAATCTTTCAAAGAGAAAGTAAAAGAGAGTAGGGAAAGAAGGCAACAAGTACCCAGTAAGACAGTAAAAAGAAAAGGTTGTCTTAACGTCAAACCAACAGCTTCTAAGCTTTAGCTGCATTCTCATACTCTTATCCTATCAACACCAGTGGAAATGCAGATCGGTGATTACCCAAGGGTGCTACCATTTTCCAGCAGAAATAGCTGTTGCATTTATTCAATCTCTTGGAAATAATCCATGGAGTTTGCAAAATTTTACAGTTTATTGCTACCAAGGTCACAGTAACATGGGTTTTCTTTTGCAATCCATCAGGAGAATCAGAAAGACAACATATATCATACAGAGAGTATTGCAACATTAACCCAATACAACAGTCCACGGAGATAGCATTCAGTGCTGTTCATTGTAGCTTTATGGCAATGAGCCCTCAGATTAGTCT
This sequence comes from Aptenodytes patagonicus, assembly GCF_965638725.1. Taxonomy (NCBI): domain Eukaryota; kingdom Metazoa; phylum Chordata; class Aves; order Sphenisciformes; family Spheniscidae; genus Aptenodytes; species Aptenodytes patagonicus. Next base: position 145,610,682 of record NC_134950.1, on the reverse strand, counting down.
TCCAAATCATGCTTGTATACTGAAGTATGTGAAAGTCGTATTGTTTCCAATGAAACAACATAGTACATACAGACTTGGCAGATTCCTGACCTCTACAGTTTTTGACAGTATCCCAAATTTAGGACTGAGAATGTCAGACTGACCCTGCATTTGGCAAGAATAATAGAAGTCCTGGTTTTATCAAATTCTGCTTCAAGTCAGATCTCATTTCCATTAAAAAAAAATCCCTGATTTGGTAATATTAATGTAATATTTGCATTTGTAAACAAGTAGAAAATTTAACTGTCCCTAATTTAATTTACTGTGTTGGATTTGGAGAGTCAGTGAGGCTCATACATCATAAAAGGAAAAATAAAATTAAATTGGTGGTGCTTGTATAAGGCAATATTTCTTATCTGTCTGAATACTGCAAATTAAATGAGAAAAAAATGAGTTTTGAGCACATAATAAAGTCCTGTGTTCAGTTGTTTGTCCTGTATCACTCTTACTGCAAATGCTAAAATGAAGTTGTTGACTCTGCTATTTAAGTCGGAAAAAATATCAACGGCTTAATGCTATTGTGAACCTGGCAGTATATGGGATAAGACTAGATCTTTAAAAGTTTGCAATGGAGGGTTTAATTGATACTCCTAAAATCCACATTCCTTTTTTCTCTCATTTTCTGACCTCATTTCTGAGTCAGAGGCAGAGAGGGTGGAGTATAATAATTCTACCCAGGCCGTTTGACCAGGCAAGAAGCCCAAGAAAAATGATTTTTCCATATACTAACATTAATAAGTAGTAGAAACCCAAAGTTATTTTGCAAGACTTCAGTTAGTATTTTGAACTTCACATTGTATAAATTAAATAGTTGTTTCTCAAGGCCCATGCAGTATGGCTTCTCCTTGTAAATTATACTGATTTTGGTTTTTAGGCCACCTGGTATATCATTTTCTTTCACATTTTCCTTATGTATATTCTTCGATTTCACAGTGGGCGTTACAAAATGCTATACTGTTTCTATACGGAGATCACCCAGGTGATGACAACATGCACTTTTTGCAATAAACTCAACCAAAATGCATGTGATTGGGTTAATATCGAGACAGATTTACCTTGTTAAGGTTCTTGGGGGTTTGTTCCTCTCCACACCCTACATGGTACAACCTCCATATTAGTGTCCTTCCATGGGGAAAGACCAGTACACAAGTGCTCCTCTCGTATTCACAACTCATCTGCATCCAGCTGTAATATTTTGTAGCAAGACAGTTCCAATAGCCAATTTAATTGAATCAGCCAAAAAAAAGGTCTTTTATCTGGTTTTTTTGGACTACATTTAACATCTCTGTTACCCTACACCCAGGCTAAATAGCTTATTCTTAAAAAAATCCTACCTCTGTTTCCTACCTCTAGAAATCAACTTTACAGTGACTTCTGAGATCTCAAATATGCCAAGAGGGGACTATGAGCAAACACCTGACGCTCCAATGCACAAACTCCAGAGCAAGAAGACTCTGCTGACCACCATGCCCTGCCTTCCTCAGGGTAAATCCTTTCCAGAATCCAGCTTTACTCAAATTGATCAGCAGCCTCTCCAGCCCACTTTTATCTGCATTTGGATTCAGGTGTAACATGAATACAACAATGCTCATACAGGCTTCACTAAGAGCTGAGGCAGACTCCCATCAAAAAAGAAAGACTCCAAGATGGCAACAAGTATGAATTCGCAAAGGGTATTTACATTTTGTACTGCAAATAAAACAACCTATCAGGCCTTTCCAATATAAACTTGATCCAGTGTATTTGTACCAGACATTACTGCACATTTTTTCAAATTTCAAATGAAAAACATGAAGAAAATAAAACTGTATTTCTTACTTTCGACGGAACATTTCTGCAAATATGCAGCCAACACTCCAAAGATCAACTGGTGTTGCATAGCTGGACTGAAGCAAAACTTCAGGAGCTCTATACCACAAAGTAACAACCTGTAAAACAAAAAGGAACATAAGAGAGAGCACGCTTAGCTACAGAATTACAACCTCCTAAGTGTTGTGTATACAGCTCCCGTTTAGTTTAATCCAAATTGTCAAATCTCACAGATTAGGGCAAACTGGTTTGGCCAGTGCATAGAAAAGGGTCCTGTATGGAATATCTCAGTATGGATAGCTGCAGTGATGATGAGTCGGGAAGTGAGACCACTTCTTGTCAAGAACAGTGCAGTTCAGGGTACAACAAAAATACAATATCAGAGTACAGAGTTGGTGTGATATCACAATATCACAGCACACTACCAGAACAACTCTTTGAAGCTTTTGCAACTTACAGACCCCAAACACTTTCCAGTGGAGATCTGGACTCTCCGTAGAGCAAACGTTAGTCTGTTGAACAAGGCCTCCTTTTCTTAAGCAACTTTTGTGGACCCCTTAGATGTAGTCACCAGAGCCAAACTGGAAACAAATAAGCTAGGGAATACTGTGGGTTTACCCATAGGACAAATCAGAACCTGTAGCCCATGTCTGTCCTAAGCCCTTCATAGTTTATGTATTATTTTTTGTAAAAGAAATGGTGTTAGCTCAAGTGTATGGGCCAAAATGGGTAAACATGTCTGACCTGTCTCAAAAGTTCTCTCTGAAGAAACTGAAGAAATTATAACTTATTTTTTTAATCAGTTAGATACAGATTAAGTCAAACCCTCCCCAAAGCTGTCCCTCACCAAAGGCATTCAGTGCTGTCTGCTGCGGTTTCCTCGCACACAGAGGTAGCTTAAACTGCCAGTTTTCAACTAAGCAACACAACACAGGGATCCTTGGCAGATTCCTGACCTTTATAGTTGTGTGACTGTCTCTGCCCACGTGCTGCTGGTTAGACCAGCACTAACTTCCCTCTCAATTTATTTCCAAATGATACACTCTTTCCCAGGGACATATGCCACGTAAAGTGTCTGCTTTTAGGCTGTTCTTGTCCTGGTGGTCATGTCGCAACATGTTGTAGAGACCCAGTGGGAATTTTACTGGCACTGCTCCATCCATGTACTTTGATGAGTCCTGCACATTGGACCCACAACAGAGATGGGACAGTTTATACTTATCCTTTTGTTTCCCACAAGTAGACCAAATACAGATGAGACTGACTGTATCTTCAGTATATTTACAGAAGAACACAAGGAGCTTCTTCAGAGTCCTGCGTGAGCTATTATGTTGCTAGAATATAATCTCAGAGCCACGGGAGTATCCTGCTCCTGAATACGGTTATAATCCAGCCATAACAACACATGATCATCAGCTAAATAACAATATTTTCTTAGTGTGTGCTATAATTTAAACCTCTGACTATTAATCAGGGGGCAGCGAGGGTCTCAACGATTATTGGTTTGTTTCTCCAACAAACACAAATGTGGGAGATGCAGCATTCAGGAGGAGCATGAAACAAAGCAAAAACACTGAAAAGAAACAAGTGCAAAGATAACAATGAAAATAACTTTAAAAATTATGTTAACTAGGATAGTGAGTTCTGAATTTCAAGACCAGTACAAAGTAATGTGTAAGAAGAGTGGGGTTTTTTAATGATAACAATATAATTGTCTTCTAAGCAAAAGTAACAATGGAAGTAATCAGCCGAATTTGCTGGTCAAAGCCAGCTGAAACAAAAGCAAATACAACATTTATTACAATCATTACATGCCTTGACAGCCTTTGGAACTACTGAATGGCTATTGAAGGGAGGTTCACGGATATTTGCACAAGTGGTCATATTTGCTAACAGCCCTCTTAAACACTTTGATCTCTATTCATAAAATTTGTCTTTGAAACAGTTCAATAACACAGTGTAAAGTACTGCACTGGCAAGCTAGACTTCCAGATACCTGTCCACAGAAACAGATTCCCGTGTGGAAGTTGGGCATTATTTAACTCCATTTGTCTTGTTCCTGATTTGGTACCATACCAGTGATGCTTTTCCAAAATATTTCTCTCTATAAAAACCAGAAAGGTTTCTTCAGAGATTCACTCCGGGGAAAGAAGACAAATGTAACTGGAGGTCAGGGATTTTTACTGGAGGTGCCCTATCTGAGTCAGATAGAATTCCTTCTGACATACACACGTATTTTTCCTGATGCAGATATACCTCTCAAACTGATCTGCACTTTTATTCTCAGTACATTTGTGGAAAAGCTTATTGAAGAAGCATTGCTTTGAGAAATTAGATATAACAATTTCAATCCATTATTGTTTGTCAATGGCTGGGCGCAGCGTCAGGAGCAAGAGGTGTGTGATCTCTGATCTGTGGGAATATCACCAAACCTCACGATTCCTGATTTGAGATCCACACGGCTCTTCTCACACAGAGTGAAAGGGTGCTTTATTTTCCCCAATCCCACCAGCCCTGCCACATTAAGGCTCTGCGCTCTTATAGGCAAAGGATTGGGGAATGCATGGTTGTGAGACAGTCTGAATACTTCTGACAATGTATGCCCCAAACTGAAGTCCCTTTTCCAGGGAAATGCGGCACAGGACAGCTGCTCCTTTCCTGAGAGGAGCATCGCAGCTCGTGGCCGGTCCTGGGTGCTCGCTCAGGGGGAACACTGCTGTTTTCAGAAGGCTGCGGAAGCGTGCAGCATGTTAGCTGCTTCTCCCACGTGACCACTTACTGGCACAGTTCCCCAAACATTTGCACCCTGCTACGCTCCATGCATGCGTACACAGGGGACTGGGAGATTTTATTTCTGAGTAATTTGGAAACTTAAACCTTCAAAAAAAAAAAGATTTCCAAAGTCTTACAGTTCAATTCCAGCAAATGCCTGATTGCTTTATAGTCAGAGAGGAAGTAATCTCTTTTGAGCTGTTTTGATATACTCTGTCGTTACTGTGTAATTATAAAAGTGACGAAGTAACCTTTATGGTTTGTAATAAGCAAGTCTGTTTTTCAAAATGTGAACCTGAAAGGGATCAAAATGTACCAAATGTCAGTTTGCACACAAGTAATGCCACAGATGACTCCTCTAGTGATCAGGGTCTTCTCCTGAAAAGCACAGGATGATGCAGATGAGGCAGTGGTTTTGACACAGAGTTTCACACTCTCTTTCTCTTACCATAGAAACCAAGAAAATATTTGTGGACATTCCATTAACATTTGCAGATAAGTAGAAATGAAAATTATTCTGAATACAGGATATGGTTGGGCTGAACAGCTAGATCATCGCTTCCTCTTTAGCACAGTTCTGACTTAGAATGAAAAAATGCTTTGCTTAGGTAAGCCACACCACCAGTAAGACAGGCTCTCCCTGAGAGAGCACTTGATAAAGAGCTGCTTGATAAAGTCCCATTTTTAGGATGAAAAAAGCAAGCACCTGCATCGGTACATTTCACTGAAATTCTGCCTCTCCTGAAAATCTGACACATGCGTAATGTGGCACATGGTGATTGCTCTGTAGGAAAAGGGGTTTGAGCTCACATGCTGATGGAGATCCTAAATTCAGCGCAAGGCTCCTAAATACTTCAGAGGTTCCAGGCTTTAGTGACCATTTTGCATTTTAGTCCTCTCGTCTAATAAAATTCCCTCCTTTGCCTCCTCCTCGCTTATCCTCATGCTGCCTGGCCTCTTTAGCTCCTCTCCTACACCAGCCAGGTTCCTCCCAGATGTCCCCCGACCTCTGGCTCTTCTCCCCTGCCTCTGCCTTTCTGGCACATACCAGTGGCCCCCCTGACAGCGTCACTGAACTTGCCTAACCTGCTGCTGCTCATGTGCAAACACCCAGGAGGACACAGCCTGCTGCCCTGCCACATCCCATGTTGCTCTGCCTTCCCTCACGTTCCCCGTCTGCTCCCTTGCACCCTCAAACTCCCCCAAATTTCACACCCTGTCCCTTTTTCTTCCAGTTGCCTCCAAATGCTCCTGGGCCAAATTAGCTCCTTTTCCCCCTTTAGCTTCTCAGCCCACTCTGCCTGTCCTGAGGATACCCTATGACATTTGTATTTCATAGATTAAGCTACATACGAAAAGATTGAGAATAATTCATACACTGGAAGGAGTTCATACCTAAGGGAGTAACTATGATCCTTTTCCAGTGCACATTTTATGTTTCCACTACCCAGATAAGATGGAATGATATCAGATAAGAACGATACCAGTAGCTGCAGATCACTCTTTCTCACAATTCAAATGTCAATAGATTTAGGCAGCACTTCAGGATGAAAATAAATGAAATGTGTATCTGAGAGGCATTAGAAAGGAAAAGAACATCTGCAAAAGTCTACCGAGGCTGTGTCTGACCCCCTAAAGAAGGAAATATGCCCAGTGAGAAGCAAGGGGAGAGCTGCATTTAGAGTCAAAAGAAGAAAGAGAACTTTATTCTGAAATAAAGCTTTCTGCCTTATTATACCTGACAGATGTTGCTATCTGGGACCATCTAGCCCCAGGAGTTTCAATCCTGCACTTCATGGTACCTGTTTCTGATGAAAAATCAAATTAGTGGTAAGTATGTGCTCACTAGCAATGCGAACACAAGAGCTAGGCATTGTGTCAGTCTCATTTAATTTCTATTTACTTTACAGAGCAGATTTTCACTTTTGGATAACTGCTTAATTTAAATGGATCTGCACCATACACAGGCCTTTCCAAATATAGTTGCTGTCTGAATAGCATACAGTTCCAAAAAGACAAAGACAAACAGAGGTTTAGGGATGGGGGTGAGTAACAGAGACACAAAAGACTACATTTCGGTTTGCCACAGACTTTAAGTACAGACCAATGCTCAGTTGCACAGCTACAGGAACAAAGCAGGGATCAGACTGTAACACAGCAGCTATGTCTGTGCTAGGAAATTAAATGGGACAGGAAATGTTCCTTTGGCACCGAGACCAACAGGCACAGAGTGGCCTATGTCCATATTATTAAATTCTCAGCCTCCCAAAAAAGGTGACCGCATGCAAACTGCTTATTGGGAATGGTCTTTGGTCCATGCTTAACTGTGCCTAGGAACTGTCTGGGGAAAGGCTGGTTGGCATAACTCAAAACCATGACAGGAACCATTCTAATAATTTAACAGTATAGACAATTGAGCTCCAGTACCCACGAATGTTTCCTGGCACTCTTTAATCTACTAGTCAGTGAGTCACGCTGTGGCCCTGGGTCTTCCTTTCACTCCAGAGAGAAGGCGTTTTGCTATGCTTCCCTCATCTCCGCTGATTCAGAGGAGGCTCCAGGAGGGCAATGGGGTGGGTGAGGCATGGCTCACTCCTCATCTCACCCAGCAACTGATCTTATTTCACTATAAGTGTGTTGTACAGGTCAGATGAACACATGCTGCAACTGCTTACCATCTATGAGGAGAATCTAACTGACTGGCCCACATGTAGGCATTTTCCTTTTAGACATCTAAAGCTGGATGAGATTAATTCTACTCTAGTTCTGACGAGACTTTGAAGAGGCCTATAAAACCTTTTAAAATATTAGCTTTCATAGAAATCATGCCACAAAAGCAATTAGCAGGATGCTTAAATTAATACAAAGTATCCTTGAATCCAAATAAAATTCTTCTTCCAAATCTTTTGCTTTTGTGATTGTGGTTTCTACTGTACTCGTTTTGGTGCTGATTTTGTTAATTATATTTGCCATTAGACACTGGCTCATTTCATTGCTTAAAGCATTTCAGCCTCATGAAAGATTATTTGTAAATTTTTTTTTTAAGTTCCCTAACATGGTTCTTAAACTCAGTTATTTTGTTCACTTCTCACTAACAGGGCTTTCACATTATCTTTGGGGCATCTTTTTGACTTTTTTTCATTTATTTTTGTGCTTTGATTAAAAATGAGGGAATATAGCTATAGAATATATGGTGCAGTATGCAGAATACAGCTCATTAGTGTTGCTTCGTGGTCTCCCAACTTCACAAAAAATCTATCGCCTCAAACTGTTCAGGATTTAAAGTGGAATTTTTCCAACTTCACTATGGAGCTGCTACTGCATGGCTTCTTCTTCAGGTCTGAGACTCTAAATGACTTGCACAATTTTCTTCAAACTTTGTAGAAATTTCTCCTCAGCTGTATGACTAAGCCTGACACATTCACCACAGACTAGTTGGAGAGGACAGAATTACAGACAGCTAAAAATCCAGGCTTGCATATTGATTGAAGGCTGGCTTCAATCTCCACTGTGGAGAGACTCCCTAATGCACCTCCCTCTCACTTGCTAGAAACACTGCGCTGAATCTCCAGAGTCTGAAAAGAAGAAATGAATATGCTTAAAAATGGCTCACTGGTCTGACAGTGTAACATTACTTAAAATAAGTCAATGTTATATTAAAAATTGCTTAGGAAAAGAAAGAATTTGTCTAATCATGTTTCATCACCTGCAGTTTGGAATAGTGACTGACAACCAGGGTTGAGCAGGGCAGAAGTGGCAATTCAAAGACTAGGTGACACTAAGTTATGAGGTGATGGCATTTCTGCAGGATCAGGGGCTCTGACACTTGCCCTGCATGCTGCTCTGTGCCTCCCTAGGCAGCCTGAGGTGGCCCTGCTCTGTGCTGTGCGGGCAGACCTTCGGCCGCCTCCAGCCCTCTTGCGCACCGAATGGCCCCTAGCTGCTCCGCTCCAGCAGTGGGGACATTCCTCACCTCCCCTTCTGCCTCCATGCCCCCCAGGACAAAGACCTGCAGGAGCAGAGCTCACCTATGCCACATAGGGAAACTTTTTGTGTGTGTGTGTGTGTGTGAGTGTGAGTCCCAGGAGACAAGGGATAGGGTGGTCTGGGCTGTGCTGGAAGGGGGAGCAAGGAGAGAGGAGATGAGGAAGGGAGAGAGGGATGATGCCTCATTGCACCTTGCAGCACCTTGCACAGCAACCTCTAGCATGGGGAGACAGCCCTTCCAAAACCTGCCTGTCCAAAAGGTGTAATAAGGCCAAGATAGGTGATGGTAGCGTAGGCTTTTTAGTCTTTGTACAATGACTTCAACATATTTTTCATTCCTAGTTTGGAAGAGGAGTGTCTGCTTTACTTGCTGAGGACTGTCTTACTGTATTTTCCCATCACTATCCTTAAATCATTCGCTGATCATTCTGCGTTTATAAAGCAAGCCTAGGACTCTCTTTAATCTATCTCTGAAAACCTACTATTATTTCTAACTGTGATGGAGAAGGTAATAATCACTACATTATACAATGTGCTTTAGTTTCCAGGGATAATATCAGCCTGAATAATTATATTTGTTTAATCTCTTTTTTGAGTAGTGGTTCTTCCACTATTATGTAACTGTTTTCAGTTCCATCGCAGAGATAGGTAAGGCTGGAGAGAACGTTTCTTTCTTAGAGAAAGATGATTATATTTTGTCTGTTTATAGAAACATTAAAATAGTTTCCCTTTTAAAGTAAAAGTGAACCAAACTACCCTGGTGGCTTTTAGAAAGCACTTTCTTTCTTGACAGAAGGTTTAATATATATAAAAATGACATCCTTTTAAGCCCTATGGGTCTCATGAAGTGCACATGGTAATAGCAATTTTATCTCTTTATTCACATTTGTCTTCATTTTAGGCACAGGCTTAATTAACTGCTTTGTGAAAAGTGGAAGGATTGTTGTTATTATGCCATTAGTTAAACCATCAAGCAAAAAATCTATTTATAGAAGACACAAATCCTGATCACATGTACCACCCACTATCAAGTTATTACTTTAGAATGTGATCTCTTTTTGATGCTAAAGCATTTGTGCTTTGAAGAAGGCAAGTTTTAGCATCTACTGTAAGATAACTTGACAAATAAAGAAGCCATTCATTTCTTTGGTGGTTTATACACATAAAACTAATCAGAATTTTGCTTTTTTCATTTCTAGGAAGAACCACATAACCCAGTGTGGTGGTGCTGCTGAAGAATATTTCTAGGTACATCCGTTGCCAGTAGGAGTGCACGCATGTGTGTGTGTGTGTTTGCACATCATGTGTGTGTATATAAACACTAGAGGAAGATACTTTACCTACATTTGGTGGTTTTTACCTCAAAAGTCTCTGTGCACTAAGCAGCTGTGTGCAACAGCTACTAGAAAGGAAAACTGGCTCTTAGATGAGGTAATATTTTCAACCATTAGTGATAATTCAGAACTTATCTCAAAACTAATACGAGGAAATATATTTCCATTAAGCAAAATATTTCATAGAATTCTCTACTGACACCATACAGAGAACATTTCTGAGACACTATCTGAAACTTCACTTGAACAGTGTTTTATCTTTATACGAAAAGAAAGAAGCAAGAATAGTATCAGCAACACTGCCGTACCTGATCCAGAGTCCATGAAAGTCAAAGAAAGACTTGCCAGGGCTTGATGTGTATTAAAATCAAAACCATGATGCCCTAATTGCTGAGCTGCAGAGCAGCCTTCTATGGAATATGGGACAGCTCAGTTCTTTACAGAAGTGGTCAGCTTTGCATGCAATGAGGCTTGTGCTGATATTGCAATGTATTTACCTATAGAGATACTTGACAACACTGAGACTGACAGGCTTTAAAAAAAAGTAGCCATTCTTCAGTCATGCTTCAACACTCAATAATCAAACAAAATTTGTAGACTGAAACAGCAAATACTAATAATCTGTCTCAGAGCTGAAAAAAACACAAGGGCAGAAAGAAATAAACACCATTGGCTTCTTATGCTGATCAAGTCAAACACCTACTATAAGAAAGAAGGTAATTCCTTCCACAATACCAAAAGAAACAAAGCATTAAAAAGGTGGCAGCCTGTGACTCTACCTTGGAATACAGGTCTTGTTCTGGATCTGGCTGCAGCAATTTGGCACGTTTCCACTCATGCCAGTCACCTGTTGGCATTAGCTAGCTGAGGGAACAGTCATAATTTCTAGTACCAGATCTTGGGCCTTGTTCCAGTTGTTTTGCTCTACTCTACGTCTTTAGGTAGCCACAAAACAAACTCATCTAGCACCCTACGTATTCCCACTGGGTGGAATCCAGCTCTGCTACAGTCTCTCACATCACTTACACCCAGTCCCTGGGAGAAGGAGAACATGTAGCTCTAACTTGCGCCAAGGACTGAACCATGGTCGGCTCCATGCTGAGGTCCCCAGAAGCTGCCGTTGTGACTGTCTGGTCTCTTCCTGAGTTCATCACGGCAAGGCTAGAGAATCTGAGCCTTACAACTTACGGTTTGGCTTTATAATGAAGACCAGTTTTCCATTGCCACTAGAAAACCAGAGTCTGGTTAATAGAAAAAAGTGTCCCCACTTCCTGGGGTGCTGTGTTAGACTTCGGTTCTGAACAGAAAAAGCCTAAATAAAGCAAAACCATGAAGGCCACTACAGACCTCTCTCCCATGGAACTTGGGCCCACTTCTGTTTCAAACCATCTTTAACAAAAGGAGACGATGCACAAAGAAAATACTGCCTCAAAGGCTGGATTAAATACTGCCAGTTCTCTAGGTGAGAGTCTTTACTGTGGACTCTACAGCTGCTTCTAGATGAGAAAGAAGGTGGAATTAAAAAGTTTTCAATGAAACACGACCATCAAAATTGACCTGAATGAATGAGTCACTTTCAAAAAGAAATACTCTGTACCATTTTGAGGCAAATGTAACCACTGGGTCAGAGTTTAACACAGAATTCTGTTAGGATCCTGAATTGTGACAGACTACTATGAATAAAATGAAGTTTTTCAGCTTGGGACTCTAACAAAGGGCAAACTTGGTGCAAACAACTTCTACAAGATACTGTTTTCATTCAGTTGAGAATGAAACTTATGAACTCATGCTGTGCTTTGAGTTAATGGGCAGAGCTGAACAGGAAAGTAAGGACACAAATAGCAACCAGGGCATATAAGTAAGAGAGGTGTACATTGTTTGCATACAGCAGAGTGAGCAGAGGACATGTGTGTATGAGCGGGTTAGCTGCTGAGTAAGAGCTTACCTGATCTTTACCCAGAATGTGTAATGAAGGTAAAATAAGCTCAGTCCCAATTAATCTGAAAATATTTCTCCAAATGTCTTTTATACTGTAAGTCTGATTTGGACAAGAGGAGTCTCTGGCACATCTAAAATTAAGATATTTGTCTGGATAACTTATAAAGCTGATACATAAGAGAAATTTCATATCTTGACTACATTTTAGCTAGAGTTGTTAAAAATTCTTGTTGTAACTTTGGGCTCTCTTCACTTCTATGTCCCATCAACTCCTAGGAGAAGCACTCACCTACCAGCAGCACTAATGTAACCTTTCCCCAGCAGCATGGCATGGTATGGTATGGTGGGAGTTCCCACAGCACCTGATATAGTGTTATGCAGCCACACAGCTCTCCTTCCCCAAAGCAGACTGGGGCTGTGATGCCCCTGTTGGAAGTGGAAACTTGTGCTCCTAGTGATACAGACTCTACCAAGGCTTGAGTAGGGGCCTGGAGGCAAAGTACTAAATTCACTGATAGCCTGGTATAGTATATAAAAGGGCTGGTGGAGCAACATCTGTCAGTGATGCTCATGTGAAGCAATAGCTTACAGGTAAACCTCCTGTATTACAGCAAAACCCAAAAGGAACCCAGGGTTGCAAACAAGGCAGCTTCTCTGCAGTAGAAGCTCCTCTTGGGATGTACCTGCCCTTACTACTTCACAAGGTGCAGACTTCAATCCTATTATCACCATCATGGCTGACATGAAGCTGGGCCTTCCTACACCTATGGCATAAAGAATTTGGGGAACTCTCAACACTGCAAATCTGTTCTACATTTGAAATTGAGTGCATTAGATTTTACTATGGCTTTAAATAAATGTATGGCTTTAAACTGAAGTAAGTAAAAATGTAAATGATACCATAGAAATGAAACTCCTATGAAACGCCTTTCAAGGGCTCCTTGAAATTACATTTGGGAAACAAAACCCTCATGAAATATCTTTCTTTCTAAAAACAAATTAGAAAAGAGGTTTGGAAATATACAGGTTTCCAGAAAAAAAGAAAAAGATGACCTTTCTATATACAGATGCAATATATGGATAGGAGTATGTGTTTATACATACTTAAACATACCACCAATCATTAGAAATGAGTTGAGTTTTGAAGTATATCAGCAGGACAAGGACCTGCTGTAGACATGTAATTTCATGGCAAAACCAAGAACTGGATAGAAAGGACAAAAAGACTAAGGGGAGTCTTTAGGCTGTCTGAATCTCACATTTAAGTAGCTTTGTGAGCTTAAGACCAATAAAATGCCGGGTACAATCTGCTGACTTTCCAAGGCTATGAGCTTTGTAGGCATCTTTACTCAACAAATTCCTCTTCTTAGTCTGAAAGTGTCTGTGGGTCTTAAGTGTAGATGGTCACACACATTAGAAAGGCCTGTTCTGGAGAAACAAGTATCTGCGTTTCAGCTGAAGCTCTACTGCGTGTGATGCATGTTTAGGCAGACAGATACCCTAGGTACCTGCATGTTCTCAACAGAAGTCCATATGGAGACCTATCCGGTGAAGCCTGTCCCTAAGAGTGGTGGTGGAAGCAATATGTGTTTGCATCCACATTAACATCTTGTATAGATGTTATTATGTTAATCTCAAAGTGGAAACTCAGCCTGAAGGGGACTTAATTGGCACCTCCTACATCCAAGCAAATACTTTGACCACTAGGCTAGGGTTTTTTTGGGTGACAGCTCTTTCCTTGCCTTTGCTGAAGCCAAGTCACTATTCTGCCAGGAGTATATGAGTCATGGGGCAAGACTGTGTCTGAAAGTAGCTGAGCGCTTAAGAACAATCAGCTGGAAGGGGCGAGGAGCTGAGTTTCTGGATAGTGCTCTCTGGAATGTGTATGCATTTTACATTAGACCATCACTGGATAAAAATAAAAGCAGGCATTAATTACATTAACGAGACTGGATTCTACTTTGGATCTAGGCAGATTGTATTCCATCTCTCTGACTCTAATGGATGGGACTCCTAAAAACTCTAGAAGACGACACTCTGTTTTATTCTGTGGAGAAAGAAGCAATATCTCCTCCCTTGCTACTTGATACACTACTCACTAGCCAAAACTTAGGAATCACAGTACAAAGTGAAGCTGAAGATTTTTAAAGAATCCAAAAGAAAATTTCATCCACTTATAAATGCTAGAGGATTTTCGAAACTGATATTAAGAATCCGAAGATTTAGCAGAAAACCAGAATGTTAGAGTTGGTCCAATACTAGACCTTGCTAGGCTTTATTTCCCAATTTTAACTTCAAAGTTTGTACGATTAATTTATGTTATTTTCAAGAAGCCAGATTCCAAGGGAAATTAATTACAGATAACATATTGTATTAGTTGGATGAAAAAGAACTGAATTAGTCTAGATCACTGAAGGCTCTACTCCAGAGTGGTTATAGACTTATAAAAATATAAAATGTTCTATTTGTGAAAATGATGTTGTAGAACAGACTTCTGCAGATGACTCATTCTCCCAAAATTGGTACAAAGCATCTTATTTAAGCTAAAGAGATAATAGCTTAAGACAATAAAAATAGGAATGTTCAAGGTAATGAGTGCTTTCATGTTACAAGTTCTCATGTCTGAGGGCACTGCATCAGGCTAAAGGACAATGAGATAAGAACAATATTGCTAGTTACTAACAAATGGCAGATAAAAGAGCTCTTCTGGATTCTGATTAAGTGACAGCATTCTACACATTCCTGTGAGTTGAGAAAGTTTGCCTGAGAACAGCAGCTATGTTACATGTGAAGTACCACTAAACAAGCATATCTCTATGTTTTCAAATTCCAGTGTGAGTAATGGCTCTTTCCCTCATCTCTTTAACTTGAACAGAAGCTCCCTCTCTCCTTCTGGACATGCAGGAATAACTTGCCATGCTTCAGTTTCCATTAAGATGTATAAATGTATATGCTGAAAGTAAAGAGAAGTTCTGTAGGACTCCATGGCTGCGAGCCAATGTTTACAATCCCCTGGGTGGGAAATGCCGGGTGAAAGGCTCTCCATGGCAGGCTGTAGAAGTCTTTGCTGTTGCCGCCAATGACCTTCTGCCTCTGTTTTCAAAGTAGCTCCCGTGTTAACCCCTTGCACACTGTGTGCATAGAAGCCTTAGAGAGGGAACACTTTCTCTGAGAGGCCAAATCCACTTCCAGGCATCTGTTTGACAGACTCCAATTTCAGCAGTGGTTAAGGGAGTGTGGACTAATATATGTACTCTGCATCTGCTGTTGGAGCTGTGGCACTGAGACCTATTTTTAGTAGTCCAGAACTGGGTTTAGCTGTATTCTGCATGTTGTAAAGTGAATGTTCTGAGCTTCAGGCAATGGACATCAGCTTACAGGCACAGGGGTTGTGAAACACTGAGCATACTGAGTCTCCAGGAGAGAAGGAAACATGCAATTTACAGAGATATGTTTTAGTTCTCTCTGGCCAATCAGTAGCAATGTTGTTTGCCTGTAGTGGCAATACCTTCTCCTGGGGTCTCCTCGGGAGAGGAATGATACTTAAAATTGAAGACAGGCTGAACTGCTGTTGGTGCAACAGAGATACACCACAAGGGAGCACCTGATGTGGAATGGAGATCTACTACTTTAAAAGGTTTTGCCCCTCTCCTGGCTGAGAATGAAAAATACAATATTCAGGAGGTCTCCTGTGTCACATCCCTTTTGCTGCTCTGTGAATCACTCATGGCTCTTAACTGTTCAGGAAGAGTCCTTATAAAAATGATAAAAATGGACTTACAAAAACGGCCTTCTAAAATGTTTATCGCAATATGTAATCCATCCTTGAAAAGGGAGAATAAATCAAACGGGAACTAATATTCAAGAACTAGTGTAAATGTTCTAATGGTCTCAGAGAGGGAGCCAAGAGCTCTTGTGATAACATCAACCTTGCTACCAGTTGACCTTGGAATAACCAGTTTCATAGTCTATATGTGTTTCCTCCTCATCATCATGATGCTTGTCCATGCCTTTTCCCTACAAAGATCTGTTCTCAGAAGCAATCATTCCATGCAAAAATCTACCTACATATTCCCTGCAAGGGAGTAAGAGTGCCTGCCACCTCCAGAAAACTTTCACAGCATTAGCAGCCACACAGGGACAGCAACATCCTACCCCCCTCCATGAACTTTCAGAGGAAGTCCTGTTAATAACATCCTCATGCAGTCAGGAAATCCTTCAATGTGTGGCTCCATGGATTCTGAGGAGGAGAGAAGAGAGAAGCAGTGCTAGAAGCTAGAGCTTCTGCAGAGAAACCAAGCCCAAGTGCCAACAGCTCTGGGATTGACACAGATCAACAGTCCCTAAAGTTGTTGCATGGTCTAAGGGTCTAAACCTAAAGGTAGAGAAGGTACGGAACAAGCTGATAGGACCTCATCTATTCTTCTGAGGCAAAAAATGTCATGCATGAAAAGGCTAGTGTAATTAGGCTTTGTTAAAAAAGCCAGCTGGACATCTCCTAAAAAGCTCCAACCTAACTCCAAATACATGTGTAATTCCTACTGATTTCAGTGGAAGCTCTGGGTGGTTAGAGGAAGACATCTTCAGACAGTGAAATCATTTATATTTAGATCCATCCTTGTTTTTAATTGTCAGTATTTTAAAAAGTAGTTTTAGAAACAAGAAATTAGAAATAACCTATGTTTTCTAGAGAGTATACAATTCCATCTAATAAATACTATTTATTTTTTTCTAGGAAAGTGGGAGTCTGCAAGGAAAAGGAATTTTTTATGATGGCAGTCAAAGAACATATTTAGTTTAGAATATTTTTCTTTTTTGTTAATATCATGAGGTTATGTTACTGCTGTTTAAAATCATTAATGATTGTGGGATCAGAAACTAAGTGTTTTCAAGAGCTAACAGTATGATTGTTTTTAGGAGGATACTCTCAGGCTGAATTTAGACCAAGTTAGTTTTTATAATATGAAGCTTTTACAAAACATGGGTCTAAATGACCCCTTCTTAAGCTTTTTTATTTACAAAGCATCTTTAAACACCAGATAAACTTTGTTTTGTTTTGGGCTACTGCAAGAAAATCTGAAAATGAAACTTGTGTGAAACAAAGTAGGAACAAGACTAAAATAACCCATTAGCATAATCCAGCAGAAGGAAAACAAAAGTGAACAGCACAACGAATGAAAAAAACAGAATGGATTTAAAATCTTTTCAGTTACAGTAAAGGTGTTATCAGCAACAATAAAAGAGGCCTCTAGTGCTTCTTCTGAATAATTGAAGTGTTAGTCTGGCAACATGCCTTGAAATCAATTGTGTGGAGACTCCCAGTATTTCTTAAAACAATTCTGGGGTGTAGTCTTCAGGCTGAAAAATAATGTAGAGTACTGCAGATGACCTCTCTTAACCATCCTGTCTCTAGGACCTGGGATGAACGACAGTTGACCGGGAAGTGCTGTACACAAGAATGCCATGTGTTGTAGCTCACACGTGAGGCACAAATGTAATTTTAATCAATTACATCTCAGGCAAGTACAAAGTAGATTACTTACCGCTCCCATAATAAATGATCTATAAATCAGCTTCTTTTTCAAAGTTTAAAAGACTTGCCTTGTCCTTGACTAGAGAAGGAACCAGTGTATTTATGGGAAATTAAGCCTATTCTAATTAATCTGACTTCCAGTGAAGTTTTGCATATTTGATGATGAATAGTAGCTCACTAGGTTGCAAATATATATTTTTTCATTTTCATGAGAGAAAAAGATGAATCTGTAATTTGGAAAGGAATTTTGGTATCAGTACGTTTATGTTGCTAAGCATAGACCTGCTCTTGAACTTCACTGACTTCAACGGGACTTAAGGAGTCTCATGCCTGTCAGTGACCTGTAGCTAGTCGTACTCATCTCTACCACAGATCTGACCCTTTTCTTCATCTAGTGTTTTTACACCACTTTGACAGCTTTTTCCCAACTGACATCCCTAATTGTGAATAAATAACATTTATAGATGCCATTGGAAATGTGTAGAGGGTCTTTAAAGTGAGTAAGAATCAGTTTCCACATGTGGTAGGATACGCAATGGTTGGTTATAAGGGTATGAAGAAAGGATCCATGCATAGGAAACAGCACATACATTAGTAAAAACTGAGTGATTTTGCACCTTGGCTTTTATTGAGGGAAACAGAAAAAGTCCTTTGAGACTCTCTCAGAACTCTGCAGATTCCTTCTGGTAGGGGACAACCGTCAGAAGCAGCACGTATATAATACATTCAAGCTTCTAGCATGGCCTATTACTGAAGTTATCTGAAGTTATCTGAAGTACTGAAGTTATCAGCAGTTTCTAACTTCACCAAAATTTCACTGATAACATTTTCCATGCTGGATCTCTCTGGAATATACTCAGCTTTATTGGAATATTTCAGTTGAAGCCATTCAGGGTTTTCCATAAGTGAGGCTAGGGAAAAATACATGGTTTGCCTATCTTAAATTCTGGTGACCTTCTTTTTGAGAAGCTCTGCTGCCCTCATGTTCTGGAACAAGGGCTGTGGAACCTGGCCTCTGTGTCAAAGAGGTGCCTCTTGCCATCCTTGTACAACTTGGCTCCAAATTTGGCCATGTCATAAATCTGAAAACCAGCACATGCTCAGTAAGGATTTATACTAGTGTATAATTATTGCACTTTCAGAAGGTTTTGTTTTCAATGAGCACACTTCAGGCCGGCTCCAGGGGGCTCAGCGGGACATCATGACATCTCAAGCTTTTGACTGAGTGCAGAAAGCCTGTTACTCTATAAATGGTCTACCCCATATTTGAAGAGGAACCTATCAGACTCAGCCACAGTGATGAAAATAGCTGGACGCAATGGGGGAAGAGAGTATGAAAGCCGGATGAAGAGAAGAGATTAAGACATCCCCTTGTTGGGTTGAAGAACAATGGGGAGTGGGAACTGACACTGACTGAGAAAGAGGACTATGAGCTATGGAGGGAAGAAGAAGGAAAAATGACCAGTAAAGCGTGTGAGACTGGGATCAGACAAAAACTTTTAAAGGAGATGGGGGCTGCTGAGGAAGGCCTGAAGCTGAAAGCAGTGGAGACTGTGAAGTTGGTGAGGGGCATGTCTGGAGCCCAGTGGGATGGCAGACTTCACAGAGGATTTGGGGTGGGAACTAGATTTAGGAGAGAGAGGAGACCGGGCTAGAGGACAGGTAGAAATACAGGTTTGAGAGGAAGGAATAGCAGTAGTTGTGTGTTGAAGATGAATGGGAATCTGGGAAATCCACCGGCAACGCATCCTGCCTTCTTCTAGTTTAATCAGCTACTTATGACAGCCATCCACTACAGCCAGATATTCTACTAGCTCAGGCTGAAGAAATCTATGTGACTGATCCATAGGTTCAGCCCTGCTGATAACCAGCGTGCATGTGAATATAATGCCAAGTGAAGAAATTCCATTTTTTTAATATACTTTTCTTTTCTTACAGAAGGAAACTGCACACGTACAAAGAAATAATGGAATAGATGACTTCCATATTTTGCAGCTAAAACCAATCACAAAAAAATCTGCCCTAAAACCAAAAACACAAACAAAGAAAAAAAGAAAGTATTTAACGCCAGAAAGAGCATGTGAGTTGGGAAACGAAAACAAGCCTGTGGCAACAAGGGCCACTGGTCACTGGAAGATGGTCCAAGTACCTCCAAAAATGCCAAAGAAATATATGACAATTTAAGCTCATAACAATAATCTCTTCTCCATCAATTGAACTACAATGCAACTACTGCTGTAGCTGCAAACCCTGTCACTGCCTAGTGCAGTTGGTTCTCTTCTCTAAACATATTGATAGTCTTCACACCAACTTTCATCTTCTTTGGAGAGGCTACCTAATATCTGCAAGACTTTTCTACCTGTAGAAGAAAATAACAGCAACCTGTTCTTGTTTCTTCTCTTTGCTGTGTACTAGTAGTAGCAAAATCACTTACTACATTGCGTGTAATAAATCAGGAGTATAAAACTTCCTTAAGAAGACGCCGAGACCTTAACTGTTTATAGAGACAAAGAAAATAGAAAAACAGTATCAAACTAGCATGTTTATGCAGCCTCCGGTTTTTATCCAAGTGTTAATGCTATATTGTGGGCTTTTCCCTAAACCAGATAACTGTAAGGACTGATTTCATTGATGAGTTTAAAAAGGCAGCATTCACTGCTACTGAGGGTCTCCTCCTTGCAGCTGTTGCTGTGATGGGTTATACTTAATGAAATTTTCTCCCTCTTCCCTCTGAAAACTTAACACCTATAATTTAACATTTAAAACACAGCCTCTGTTTAAACATCTCACAACAACAAAAATGCATACGCATTGACATCATTTTATTTCTTGTAACAAAATCATTAGATTCATGCAGCAACAACTGAACTGCTCCATACACAGTATATAGTTAAAACTGCACAACTGAAGCCAAAATATGCACAGCTAAAAGGAATGTTACAGGGGGGCCTCTCTTAGTGAACAAAGCAGGCTCAGTTTGGCTCTTTTTCCCTAGCGCTACCACATCCGCACATCGTTAGTTGGAAAATTCCAGATATATGCTGTAATTTTTTGTGCTTTTTTTTCCCAGTACACTTGAGGCTTTAGTGTCCAGATGCCATTTTCCCCCCCTTATCTGTCCCTGCTAGTTTGGGTCTTTGCCAGTTGTGGTCAACAATTAATACAGCAAAAAGAAAATACGGTACACTCCCTGGCAACTGGCAGAGGCTCACAGGAAATACCAAATAAAAACTTTATTATGTATTGTTTAACTATTTTGTTTGCCTGTGGGCCACCCTGTTGTTGGTGTAATTTAGAAAAGCATGCTCCATCTGGATGATCTGTGCGCAGGCTCATTGTTCCCAGAATCTGTCACGCACAATCACTGCTTCAGCCTGTGGCCCTCTGCAGAAAGAAGCAAAGGCATGGCAGCCCTCCAGCCTGCATTCCTTTTCATTAGACAACTTGTGACCAAATGTTAGAATAGAAGAGTAACCTTTTAATATTCATGTAATTAATTTACTTTCCCCTTTAATTATAAACCTTCACGTGAAAAGAAGAAAAAAAGACTTCCCTTCATGATTCTCCTCCCTCCCCCATCCTTTCTATTTGCTTTTTGGGACACGAAAGGTACCAGTACCTCTGTCTATCGGGAAATTCTCATAGCCCTAATATGTTTGTGGGCTTTTACTTTATGTATTAATTGCTCTGGTACGTGGAATAGATTCTGAATTATAATAAAATGGGAGAAATTAAATTCTTTCCTTCTATATGCCCTTGCAGCATCTGCTTCCTTGTCTTAATCAGTGGGGTAATCCATTGAACACAAAGCCATTCTTCTATATTTGAAAACACAATAGACATCTAATTGAAGTTCCCTTTCATACTAAGGTCAGCATATGACTCAAAATACTGTGTCAGCTGGGATTTTGGCTGTGCAGGCTTAGGTGCATAGGCAGTGCTTTGTCAGTTCTGCTTTCCTGGAAAACGGTGCCATTTTTTTCAGCTGAGGCTAGACCAATTTTGAACTGGCTAATGTGATGCAAAAGTTTGCTCCCCACAACTTAAAAAGTACATTTGATTGCCAGGGAAAGCATCTGATGCTGTAAGGTCCCACCATATAAGTTAATTTCAGCACACTGAACTGGGGCCCGGATTTCTGTGTGGGTAGTTTACCTCTTCATTGCTGCAGACCGTTCAAAGGAATTCAACTGTAGTAGGTTGTAATTCGAGTAGATGAAGCTAAGATAGAAATTGCCTGTCTTCAAGTCACAGCATTTAAGTTCTTGTTGCCTGATTTCGATTGCAGTTTCAATAGGCAATGAGGACATTAAGGACTCACAGAAAGCGATTGGGCATTATCAAAGGATGGGGGCCCAAAAGCAGTCAAGTATCCTATATAAGATGCAATGGTTTCTATGGCAACTGAGGAAATGTTACTGAACTTCACCCATTTTTCTTTTATTAAATAGGTATACTGCCATGTTAAGTCTGCAAGTGATCAACATAGATGTTAGTGGTTTTGATTAGTTCATGCACCAACCCATCATAGGAATGGAAAGTAGCACAAGAGATTTTCTGTTGTGGCCACGTGGGCACGAAGATAATGTAACAAGTCAGGATGTTTTAGATGAGGGCAAGACTTAAAAAGTTTCTGGAATGTCTTTTACTTAGTTTTAAAATAGCACCTAATTGAGTTGGAACGATTCTGTCTGTGAAGCACCTTTAGCACGGCATAGAACAAAAATGCTGTCATTTGTCATATTAATTGCAAATTCAGGGTATAATATTTCACATATTCACTAGGAAAGAATTTCAGCTATGTGGCAAATTAAACTGCTTGCATATAAAAAAGTAGCATCTTCTGTCCAGAAGGCAAAGCAGCAACTGGAAATAAAAGTGAATTCAAACACTCCTTGGCCTAAAGCAACAAGAAATGAAAAAAACCCAACCAAGCAAAACCCAACAAAAAAATCCTTGTCATTGTATTTAGTATGGCCTCATTTTCCCTGTCAATGCAATGACTGTCCCGGTCTTTTTATGCCTCCTCACTTTCTTTTTGCTCTCTTTTCACCTAGCTCCCTCTGTGTACTTTACACAGACTGCTAGGGATGTGCCATCAAATATACAATCTTTGCGGGAAACAAAGATGTTAGGAACTGTGCTAAGCAGAATTCAAAGAAAGAGGTAGGATGGGCTGTATTCTAGCCAGAACACTACAATTTTAAAAAATATTACAGCATAGTTGTGACAAGTCATTAAAGATGTAACAGAGGTCAAGCTCCTCCTAGAATTCCAAACTTCGTCCCCATTTTCACTTCCTGACCAAATAAGCTTGAATACTAATGCAAAAACTCAGTAATTTAGTTTACATGAATTTAAATTACATTCCTGAGAGGATAAAACCCTGAGAATGAAGAGCAATATGCATAACTACACATAGATGCTTACACATATCGAAGGAGAGTAATACACTCACATAAAGAAATCTTCCCTCTGAAGGAGATATTGTTAAAATCCTTGATTAAAATAATTATGTTGACTAATAGGAAGAATTACTGTATTAACTAGGAATTTATCATAGTGGAAAATTTAATGCTTGGCCATAAATACATAATATGAAAAAATGTCTTCAAAAAAAGCTATGAAAGAAAACTAGATCTTGATTCAAATTTGTACAGCTCTTAACACAATGATGTTCTGTTCCATGATGAGGGAGTCTCAAAAGGAATCCTTTCTGCTGAGGGAATTATGACAGCAAAGGCTTAACTGTAGACAAGTTCTTTCCTGATGTCAGAACATAAATCCGTGGTTTCTCTGAATGAGCTTAGCCTGACAGGACAGTCCTATAACTTCCCTCATTTTACAGCCCATCATCCTCAGTTGCACTGACCAAATCTGGAATCCTTTACAGTGTAAATACTGTCCCAATGCCATGTGTATACATATACATGCCATGCAATGGGAGATTTCCTGAAGATTGTGGTGGAAGCACGCAGGAAGAGTTCTGTTGAGCTCCCCACTTGGACAAGGTGCTTATACAGACACAATAATTCTTGGAAATACCCAAAGCAGTGTTCAGAGCAGGACATTTCAGTCCTGAAATGAATGTTCAATCAGGATTAAAGGGCTTCTCTTCTCCATTTTAGCATGCACCTCACCAGGAATTATTGAGAGGTTTGTGCTCATACCTCCGAATGGGTTCTAGAACCTAAAGGATGTGTAGGGAATCCTCAGAAGAAAGTGTTAGATCCAACAGATATGATTGTCTGTTCAATACTCATGCTGTCTTTTCAGACTTCTGGGCTTAATTACAGCTACCGTCTGTTGAGTTATTCATGTTATTAATCTAATGGAAATCTAATGTGAACATCTTCTGAGGGTGCAAGGTGAAAGCTTCTCTGCCATGATGATTTGACTAGCAACACTGAAAAAGAAAATTAAGACCAGGATATCAACTGTGTTAAAATCTTAACTCACTTCAATTTCATAGAAAGCAGCAAGTGAACAGAGAGCCTCTTTCAATGCATATTAAATACAAAATACATGGTTCCCTTCACCTTCAGCTGTTCTTCAGGATAAAGTATAAAACGCCTTCCATTTTTTCATACTAGTTATCTGTGTACTGTTGCCTACTACCACTGCTTGTGAAGTTACTGAAGATATAGAGGAAAAAAAACCTTTGATTTTTAATATGATTTAAAAAGCTTCAGGTACTTTGCATATTTTTGATTGTATGTGCCTATGATATAGGAAGATGTTCAGAGTTCTCTTATTTTAAAAAACCTTTTTTTAATCCCTTGGTGTGAAAAATAATATGAAAAACTTACTAGTGGAGTACGCAGGAGGAAGAGTGACACAATACACACAGTGATTTCGAATACTCAATATAAATAAGAATTAGTGTCCACTTATCATGAACATTTTTATTTCAAGTCAGTCTAATAGCTTCCTCAGTTTGGTATGAATCTAAGAATTTTTGAAAGATTTATGCATTTTACTTGCTAATAATGTGAGGGTCAGATTACACTTGCAGTGTACCAACTGCAGGAGAAGTAAGTTCTGCATAAGCATAGCAGTTCTCCTCTCAGACAAGCTGGTATTTGCACACTATCCTGCACACTAATGATGTAGAGAAGGGTAAATAATAGCTCCTTAATCCCTTCCTGGTGAATCCATTCTTGATAATAAAATTTCTTTAAAAAGGTAAGGGCTGGAGCTATCAGGTAGATCTGGATGACAAACATCACTCAGAATAGAAGGGAAATGAGAATATGTACACATAAAGTAAAAAAAAAATAATGAAAGTTTGGGGAGAAAAGTATCATTGCTTATAAATTCTAAGAACAGCTGTAGTTTTCGTCCTTGCTTTTCTGTGAGTTAGTGGTAATGTCCAAGACTACAGAAGGGGATAAATGTGTGCATACATTCAGAGTTAGCAGCGTACGACTCCCATTTTCAGAACCTGACGGTTCGATACCGGAGCAGTGCAGTAGTCAATCTGTCAAATGTGACTATACATAGAATATGCACAGAGCCTTCTCACAGCAGGGTGGGAACTCCACCCCCTTCAGGGCCTCAAGAAATCTCTGCAGGGTAAATATATAGCTGATGTTGTAAACACAAAGTAGAGCGAGACAGAATTCAGGAAACTCAGGCTAAGTTCAGAAGATGTTTACATTGACTATAAAAATCTGAAAACTGTGTTTACATTGAGAGAGGCTTTCTTCTTTTCTGGCTTAATACAGATTCTTTATCCAAACTAGTCAAAACCTAATGTACACACTTTCTAATTTTTAATCTGAACTTACCTGATGGAAACATATTTTTTTTCTTTGATTCACTTGTTTTATCTAATGCTGCTTTTTAAACAGTTGCATCTATTACTGCCTACCTCAAATTTAATTTTATAACATGGAAATGTTACTATTTCAGTAGTTTTGCTGGTAACTGCAGTTATGGATACATTTTCATTTTTATGCAGCAATGATTGTTGTGTTAGTGGATCTCAACTGGCTACTATAGTTTTTAAATGATGTACTCAAAGTATTATTCAACAATGTCTTTCAATGTTACTTCATATTCTTGAACCGTCGTAAGATTTTTCATTCACTCTTGCATTAAAAAATAGATCACCTGCAAGGCCTTGAGAATTTTAGTATGTTATTTTGCCACTGTTGTCTTAACACTAGGGAAAAAAAAAAAAGAGGTTGTATTCTACAAAGTACCTGTGAGAATTCTGTGCCCAAAGCCCGTGAACTGGATAGGCACTTATGTCAATACCATTTCCAAAGGTCATTGCTGTTCTCTGTATACTCCACTCCTCCAAAGCAGCTTGAATATTTGTTCAGAGAGTGTCTGTGTTTTTCAAATAGAATATGAAAACCTGGAATGAGATCCTGGCCACAGTGAAGTTAAAGGGATGTTTTCCATTGACTGCATTGAAGCTTGGATTTCATACCATGAAGATTCAATAATAGTGTGCCAGTTCACCATCAGCAAAATTTGAAGCTAAAACCAAAATGGAGTCATTTTCTTGCTCCACATTTTTTCTTCTTCGTTTGTATCAAAGGATCCTTGCTAGTCAAGTGACTATGTCTGCAGATACCAAGCTTCGTGTTTAAAACTTAGCTCATACTATAAATTCAGTTTTACTACAAACTCACGGTTTTTACATTTTCAGATATTGATGGTAATACAAATGGCCTTGATTTCTGGTTGAAAATTTTCACTTAACCCATATATGACTTGAATTCATCTGGCTACAGTGTATGACACTGTCTGCTTTTAATGTCCTCTGAAATTACAGTTCGAACCATGTCTAAAGCTCATAGCCAACTTCCCACAAGCCAGAGAAGTCCACAGTTGAATAACAATTTTTTTTCACTCTGTCCCATCTACATAATTTTTTCTCTAGAAAATCTAGCTGCATTTTTTATAAACTGCTTATTATTTTTTTTCACAGACTGGTGAAAACTAGTTTTCTGGAACTAGGTTATGCACAGACTTTGGTCCATTTAACAAGGTCAGACTGTTTATTCTTGACCAAATTCTTTCCCACTGTAAAAAGGTACTTTTAAATGCCACATTCCAAAACCAGTGCCAGTAAGTCACTGAAGCATATTTTCCCACAAGAACTGATACCGTGCACAGGCCCCTCCTTATTTAATTCTTCTGGTGTTTAAATTACATAAGGTGCAGGATGTCTTTAGTGTCACAAATCACTTAAATCTATCCATAGCTTAGTAGCACTGAATCTACACAGTGCCAGCTGTGTCTTTATTAACTTAAATAGTCCCATTCATTTCAAAGCAATAGCGTCTGAGCAGCATCAGACAGTGAAAGAGAAACAAAAAGACAACTAAATACAAAATTTAAATATAAAATAAAAATAAACCAAATGCAAAATATTCACTGTTGATTTAAAGACAGACCCTCTTGTTCACCTTATAAATTGGCTTAGTTCGATGAAGCCATGCTGATTTATACCAGCTGAAGTATGTGGCTATTACGACCTACTGCAATAGCCATAAGAAAATGTAAACCAGTAAAGCACTTCCAATTTTTAAGCTATGTTTCCAAGCTGGTTTTCATTTTATGGAGACAGAATATTAATATGTAAACAAAATTAAGGAAAATACCATTATGTTAAGAAGATACATATCTACCTCTGATCCTCTCTGTTTAGATGTTATACTGAGCATGTTTTGAGATATGTTTTTTCTTAATGTAACATGGCACCCAGATCAACCCAGCATACTAACCTGCACACCAAGATTTTCAAATTTTCCAGAATCATCTTCTGCATTTTAAGAATGACTTGATTGGTTCTGTCCTTGCAAATGCAATACGAAGCAGAACATGTAAGAACCACGTGAAAAATGTATATCTAAATAAAGCAGGGTTAAAAATCATCAGTTAAATCTTTTTCTGAGATGTATTGTCATTGAAATTACAGTACCAGTGATGGAAGCATATTCTTTGAAGTGATCAATAATATATTTGCAAGGTAGCCAAAACTGCACTGCTTCTAATGAACATAAGAAATATATATTACTCTTAGTGAATATTGGAAGAAATTTACTCAAGTACTCACATTGAAGCTGTTTAAAAATACAGAATAGTCAGGAAAAGTGTGTTTGATTATACTTTGATTCCAACAGAACACGTGAAAAAGTCCCCCCCCAAATTAAAAAATATCCAAAGGTTCTCCTATCTGTTTTTTCACTGGAATTTCAAAACCTTCAACGTGACTTTATATGCTCTAACATGAAATCCATGCCATGCTCCTTTCTTGCACTTGAAGAACTCAGTCACACTGTTCAATAGAAAGCACTTCAAAAAAACCAGAAACAACTGGGTTTCCATGAATGGTCTTAACATTTTGTGAAAAAACTACTTGTTTTCCATACTTTGTAGTGAACCCTGTAAAAAAGCTAAAATTTTTGTTCACCATCACCTAAGAAGTGCCAGGCTTTATGCCAGACTGAACTAAATAGCTAGTTTGCCTGTTGCATGGAGCCAGTCAGTAGAAGTGGTGCTAGTACAAACTAGCACTTAGTTTGTATCTATCGCAACGTTATTGATATTCCAAGTAGATTAAAAAATATTACTTAATTATTCCCTGAAAACTATTGCCATAAGTGGTATTATGAGACGTTCATACCACTCTAGAAAGCCTCAACTGATTTACAGTACTCCCAAAGATATTCTATGTTGGCAGCTCCTGACAGTTTTTATTTTCAAGCTCACACCTTACTTTTAGGGGTAGTAAGATTCTCACAGACTTAGACCTTGCATTTTCTTACACCCAAAATCTTTCTGCTATCTATATAACAATGTATACATAGAAGAAAAACATTCTATGTTTTTCAAAGACACAACATCCTCAGGCTGTATTAGTTTATAGAGTCTTCTGCTCTACAGGAGGGGCAAGAACACATGAAGTGATGATGGAAGTCATGTATTTCTTTCTTTTGCTTCATAAAAAAGGTGTAGAAATTCCTGTTTCTCTGAACAAATCAAACAGGAGGATATAGTTTTCCTCTAGGACTTATTCTAAATACTCCACCCAGAAGCTCTCAGCTTTCTCAACATTTTGCTGTATGTGTTCCTATTGATGTCTGTGTGTGACTTGTGTGTATGTATTTGTGCACTGCTTCCCATTGCTTCTGTCACTCTCACAGATATCTTCTCAAACACCACTGGCTCTTCTGCATTTCCATTCAGATTTCAGTCAAACCTGCTCAGCCACATAGCGTAGATTCCTAACTGGCCTTGCATATGTCATGTATTTTGGGTGGTGGTTCTTATTATTTCACTATATATTCCAGAAAAGTGCTTAATTGCTTTTACAGATTTATCCAAAACATGCCACTGCTTTTATGCTTCAATTAGACTTCATTTCACCGGGACGTGTCTCAGCTCTGCCCATATCTTGATGGAATCCTTGATAGAGATGTTCTTTATGACTCACCAAGAGCCCAAACGGCAGTGGTATCAGGATTGACTTGGGCTGGATTCATCTCAGCTGACTTCAGATCTGAATACCCTGTAGATGCTCACATCCGAACTTGTCACCCTTGACAGTCAGTGGAAAGAAGTAGGTACTTTTAGAGTCTAATCACCTGACCTATGTTAACTGTCTTCTTTAAGCTGAGATAACTCACTCTTCACTTTACTGATTACACTGATTAGGAGATCTCCTTTGATTACTACTAGGCTACTTACTCAGTGGACTAGCTTAGAGTTAGATGTCGACACTTGGTCAGATAAATCCCTCTTCGGTATTTCTATGTCAGGAGATTTCATACAGCCTTCCAAGTCCCCTTACAGTTTTTCCTCCTTTGTCCAATTTCCTTTCAACTACTTCTCAGATATCCCCAAGAAACAGGTTTTGCTTTTAACAATAATAGGTTGTCTGGGACACACCTTGATAGTTTTATCCTAATTGGGAATGTATCACTACTACAGTTTTTTCAACTTTCTTTTGGCAGCATGTATATATGTTTGATAGGCGCTCAGTAGGGATTGGCTGGACAATGCTGAGTTTACTATGGAATCTATCTATTGGCTTCCTATTCACCACTCCATTTATTCAGGTCAGCATTGGACAGTAGTACTCTCTGAATTTCTGCAGTATTGATTTTTACCCCCTAATTTCTCCTAGCCCTCTGGGACAGTATCAAACCCCCCTTTTTAAAAGCTTTTGCACACGTTATAAGCCATTGAGCATTTTTAACTTATGAGACATTATCACCAATTTTTCCTCAGAAAGATGTGAGCTCTTCCAAATTAGGACAGTTTCTGCATCAGTCAAGTGGTCCAAATCTCTCTGACTCCTGTCAGGAGAATCATGGTCCCTGCAGATCCATGCAGTGTGCATGACATCATTAGCTCATACCTAGACATAATGAAAGCTGAGGCACATTGTAGCTTTAATGACTTCTGTATGCTATCAGAATGAATATTATATGCTGATTCCAGTCCCTTTTGTGCTGTTCTACACAGGTACACAGCTAAACCCCAGCTTTGACTGAAAAGTTTCAAAATTGCAGATTCCTGACAGAATCTTTCCCTTACGTTTGTGTGCAGTTTGCCTGGGATCCTGCACCTAGTGAAGAATTAATTCATTACAGTGTCTGCTACTGTCAAGCCTCTTGGTTCCTTGCTTTGTGTATCCTCAGCCATCTCAAAAAATGGCCTACTGCTAACAGCTAATATTGACTGATGGCCTTCTCCTCCATGCTGAGGTCCAAACACATCAGTAGCCATGTGCTCTTCACTGCTACTCTCAGTGATACTGTAGCAAGCTGGACCTATCTTTCTCTTACGAAGAAACTTCTTTGCCATACAACCATGGCATATCCTGCACTTCTTTTCCATTTTCTCCGTGCCCTCCACTGAGTAAAATTCTTCCTTTAGTGCGAGCAGGGATTTCCCAATCCCAAAATGTGCAACAGTTTAACAAGCACAGCTGAATCTTTCTTTCACTGATACCTGTAGTTATCACCTGCTGTTTCTCCCCACTCCTTGTTGATTCTGTATCTCCTCTTTAACTTCCAGACTACTACCATCTGCTACCATCATTGTTATCTGAAGATGATACTAAATTCCACCTGCCAAACAACTTTCAATTTACATATCGTGATGCTCTCGTCTGGGAAGCTTTTAACTGAACAGGGGATCATTCCAGCTGTCCCAGTGGATGAGCCATAAACATCTGTCCTGTAAACTACATGAAAGGAGAAAATAAAAATCTTTTGAGGATGCATGTTTCTTTGCCAACGTATTCCTCATGGTTCCACTTAGGGCCGCGCTTGCAATCAGAACTTCACCAGGGCACTCAATCCATCCCATCCTCAAACTTTCTCTCATACAGATGACAGTGAAGATACTGTAGAGATTTAAGCACCTCTAAATGTTTGGATTTTGTTGAGTGGCATAAGTTCTTTCCATACTACTGAGACCATCATCTAAGTCTGTGGTGTTTCTGCATCAATATTGCCATGGAACTGTAAGCTCTAGAATTTGTGCCCAGTATGAGCCAAAAAGGGTTTTGAAAAGATATAAGCGAAGGGAGAAGAACTTGTAAGAACCATTTCCAACACTGAAAATTAAAAAGTCTTACTCTTTTGTTCACTTATACAGCTTTTCACCTAAAATAATTTTGCAATGTTGGTCAATGCATAAATAAACTTTCTGTAATAGGAACACAATGCCTCATACAGGTGGGTGGGTGTGGAGTTGACAGTTCTGTACGGCTGCAAGTTTCTTGTCTTTAGTGGAAACTCCCCCACTCATAGATTGTGTGTGCAAGGTAAAAGACCTCTTTTGGAAGCAACTCACCATCCACTAGGCATTCTTCCTCCTGTTCTGCAGGACAGATTATACGTATTTTCAGATCATTTGTGCTAGGAATAAGGCTGCCAAAAATGTTTCTTCCAAACCCAGGTCATTTACCTTAAGTACAGCAGATGAATCTGTGCAGAATAGGAGAAAGAAATACTGTGGACTCCTTCTCCACTAGGTACTCAACTAGTCCCAGCCAAAGATCTCCTGCTCTGAATTGCCTCCAAAGGTTTTTGGACAGTTAGTGTACTTTCCCTCATCCTGTGGACCCACTAGACATTATCTACTGCTAACAGTCAAGGTGAAAAACAAGTAGTACAGCATTAAGGGTACTATTTATTGACTGTAATAGACAATAATTCTTTTAAGTTAAAGGTATTAATTTTGGGTGTTAATAGCCATACAAAATATGGTGTCTGAATCATAGCTAAGGGTAAAGCCCAAGAACTAGCTGAAGGCACATCTCTGTCTACATATTTCTTCAACACGTATTTCTTCTTTCCTGCTGGTCAACAATGAACTAGCTGTTTACATGGCAGGTTTCCATAGTTACAATATTGCATGGGGCCCACATGGTACAACTTATATCTCTGTTAAATAAAAAAAAAATCTCCTGCTTCCTAAGCAGAAAGTCCCTACTCTTGTTATTCCTCTTTTAAATCTACAACATGACCTCAGAACACAATCAGCATGAACTTGCAGGGTTTTTTTGTATCAGAGTTTTGTCCTGTATATGTGCTTACTAGATTCATTGCTCATGTTTTGTAATGCTAGTTGGTTTTGGTTTTTTTCTTTTTATCATCTGCTCTTTGCCACTCCAGCTCAACAAATGATCAAAACCCTGATCCTGTTTCAAATCAATCTGAACTTTAAAAGCAAAAATGTACTGAGTCTTCAAATAGTATGCAGTCATTCCTTTTTTTTTCTTCTTTGCTGGAAAGCTACTACAAAATGCCTATGTCATTATAATAGTTGCCCTGGAGAACAGAACAACTTGCTGACTGCAAACCAATTGCCCATAAATCAGTTCTTCCATGTTGATCACAAGTTTAAAGGGTATTTCCATAGACTGTATCTGTAAAACAACTTTGCTTTGCATTCATTACAGAGATAGCAAAATCCAAGGCAATCATTAGTTTATCTGCTACTTCAGCTGTTCTGATTTGCAATTGAATTCTACAGACTCCATTTTCAAATTCAGTTTTCCCAGTTTTGCAATGGACAACTTCTGCGTGCATTTCAGAACAATTAGAAGTTTTATTTTCAAATCTCCTGTTTAAGTTTTTTAGCATGTCTCATTCAGTAAGTAATTTATGACCTTTCTGCACATTTCATAGAGCCAGTTATACATTTTAATAGACCAGTTCTGACTATTGCTACTCATCTGTCTGACCCAAACAAAAATCCAAGCCACTGCTTCTACCTCCAAGGTCTGACTTTCAGTCTGGAGGAATTTCCTGAACTATATTGGGAGTTTTTGGTATATACTAATATGTCCTGGCTGGTTTTGTATTTTTGAAAACCATTATGCAGTCATCAGACACTTATATTTAACTGAATTATTTCTTAATCTTGGCACTGATGTCAATTTTTCGTGTTTTATAAACCAAATATAGTATTTTTTCTACTTACCTACAAATGCAACTTATCAGATCAGAATCTCCTTTTCCATTGTCTTTTAAACATAGAACTGTTCTCCTAGAGTTTCAGACAAGCAGATTCTGTGGTAGCTGGAATCATGTTCTGATTCCTTTCAATAAGAAAATATTCAATTTCCGTGGCAAATCTTACAGATCCCCAGAGTGCCTTTGGCTTCTTTGCTTTACCTTGATTGCAAAACCCAATCACTGCTAATATGTCTTGTCAGGCTCTGTGGTATCTGCATGTTGTAAGAATGCAAGTGTCCTCAGGTATCCCTCTCTTCTTTCTCTCTCTAGCTCTTAGTAGTATCCAAGCCCACTCAGACTGATGACTGTCCTTGACATATATATCATGGCCTTATAGCAGATCTAAACAGCTGAGGCTGAGTATAAGTTCTGAAGCACCATCAGAGCTGGGCTACCTAGAAAGGCTACCAGAAGTGCTTCTTTCTGCTCCTTTTCCTCACCATTCATATAGAGTGCAATGCTGAAGTCACCTTCCCTGGGATTTTCAGTAGGCATTTCTATTATTTGAGCTGGGAAAAAGTAAGTCTGCAGGCTGCACACTAAGTAAAAAAATGATAAACAGACAGTCTCCTGACAGGTTCATTTTTACATCCAGGTGTTCACTTTACTTCCACAGTAGCCTATGTTTCTGCTTACTTTCATGCGCTGATTTTTCAGCTCAAGTCCTTGTTGCAGGTTATTTCTGCTAGCCAGTTCCAAGTTTATCCAAGCTTTTCTGGCATCCCCTGTTTCATGGAAAGCCTTCTGATCAGGTTTTCAGCAGTCAGGTTAGTTGTTGTTCACGGATGTGACTTGCCAGGTTCATCCCATTTCCAGATGGGGAACGCTGCAACCAGACTTCCCACTCCATCTGGACTTTTTCAACTTGCTGTCCCAACAAGGATTCCAGTTTTGCCTTCAGGTCATCTTTCATCCCTATTCAGGAAACTTCCAGGTTGTCTTTTTGCTTCTTTAGTGGAGTGTCTCTCTGGTTTATATGTCATGCTAGCCTTTATTTTAATTGTAGCCTCCTTTGGTTTATGAGACCATCTCCACTGTTTGCTCCATCTCATGTTAATAAAGCTAAGTAGCTCACCTTTTCTTTCTTTGGAAAATGATTTTGCTCTGACATTTATGCCAATCCATCTGACCTGCTGAAAGCTGTTTCCATTCAGGGTGGAGCTCGTGAAGTGCATCTCTTTGATAAAGTTGACTATATAATGCACATGAAATCTTGAAGGGGCAAATACAGAGATATGGAACTGGAATGGACTGCCTCAGTCATCAAGATTTGCCAACTGCATCACAGACATTCAAAAAGCTGTCTCTCAAAAATCAGTTATATTTCTTGCCCGCACTGGTCCTACTGTAGGCTGCTTCAGAATCTCACTACTTGTTTCCTAACTTCCTGTCTAAAGTTATTTAAGCCCAGTTTAAACTAACTAGTTCTCATGCCACCATTGTTTTTTTAACTCGTGTTCTCCCTCTCTGGCTCCTTCCTGGTGTTTTTAGATATCAATTGTATCTGCTTTCATGATTCATTTTGTTAAATTAAATCAGGTCCTTCTTGCCTCACAGAAAATAGTGTCCCCCCTTCCCCAATCGTTAGACAGAAATCTGTCCTTCCCCATGTCTGTTCCTGTCTAAAATCCTCTCTCAATCACAGAGAAACTGAACATCTCACATTATTCTAGATGAGGTCTGATCAACTAATTTGTGTTGTGGCATCAGTATTTTCTTATTTCTAATAAAATATCCTACACATAACAGTCTAAATTTCCATTTGCTCTTTTCATGCATCTAAGCAGTGACTCATAGCCTGCCTGTGATCTCTGCAGCTTGTTATCAAGCTATTTGTAAGATCCCCAAAACTGAGGAATTCACCTTGTAGTTCAATAATTCTTTTAGCATAACATATTTTCCCCTGGATTTATCCACTTAATTCTAGAAGATGGGAAGTCTAGAGAAATCCAGTTTAATTCATTGGTGCCCTATAATTTACTAAAATCTGGATAATCTAGGACTATTATACTTCCACTGTTTAGCAAATGAATTATCTTTTCACATTTTGCAGGGACGAATGTATACAGCAATATGTAACTGATTTCTCTAATGCAGGGAGCCAACTACAAGGCCTTGGCCATCTGCTACCATTCAGCATATAATAACAAAGAATATAATGGAGTTAAATTAAGAATGGGAAATTGAAGGCTGGACATCAAGGAAACTTTCTGAGAGTGATTATATAGAGGTTTTGGAACAGGCTCCCATGGGAAGCGATGGTATTTCTTGGCACATTTGAAGTTAACATGGGCAAAACATTAGAAATGACATAACAGAGAACAATCCTGCCTGATTCACAAAAGGACTGGAAGATTTCACATCTCTTCTGCTTTTGAGCTCTAGAATTCCATGCCAGCAGCACTGAACAAGTACTAAATATTTTTAGGCTAAGAGAAATTTCCTCGGGTGTACCTGTACAAGGGAATTTTCAGTTAGAAATACTTCCTACAGCAGGACTTCTGCCAGTGCGCAGAGAAAATTTATGGATGCTTCCTTGCCACTGCAAAAACGTGTCAGCGACTCATTTTTACTATATATTAAGCCCTATGAGCATTTCCGTCAGCAGTATACAGACACCTGCCTTCGCTCTGGAATAGCATGAGCCCCAAGGAGAGTATGCTATTTTCTCTGCTCCTCTTCCTTTGGCTGTCTCACATTCAAGTGCCAAACAGGCCCATGCCTGCTTACCCTGTGTGCTCTGATAAGAGTATAACCTGAGGCCGTATTTTAGTGTTTCAGGATGGTTTGAAATTATGTGGGAACAGTTTTGTAAATACACAGGGAGAGACCTTGTCAAACAATCAAATTGTTTTTACAATCCAACCCACTCAATTATCTCTGGGAGTAAATGTAAAAACAGACCCACTTAAATCAACAGAAAAATAGTACAAAGAAGATGTACATCACTGGGTGGGGGAAATGCACCACATATTTTTATATCTGAAAACAGGAGATAGAAGTACGGTCACACAATAGCAGGATGTTCTTTTATAGTATAGAGAAAATACACAGCAGTAATTTTGTGCCTTTCTTTCCTCCTTTTACAACCTCCCCCCATTTTTTTAGCAGATTAAGCACAGCCTGTTCCTTATAAATTCAGTTCTACATCCTAAAGTCCGTTCACCAGATATTTGTATGAAAAATGTAAGTCAGTACCGTACCATTACTAACAATATCTATTGTATCTTCTTAAGTGAAAGAGAAGGAAAATAAAGAGAAGAGAAAATAAAAAAGAACATTTTATTTTATCTTCACATCAACATGTGAAGGCCTATTTGCACTGAGTACATTTTTCTTGCACCAATGGAACTGTACTGCTGCAAAATAATACCAAATTTCACCCAGAGGAGAAAAGGGAATGCCTCACAAAAGCAGAATTAAGAGGAACCTAAGTAAAATTGTCAGGTGTCAGATTTAAAACAAAATAAAGAGCTTTTCTTACAGTGCAGAAGTTAACTGCAGCTCAAAGTATAAATGGTTCAAAAAGTAAGTAGATTAATTTATGGAGGATGGATACTTCAGTATTTATTATAGACAATGATCCAGATACAATCTCCAGCACTGGAAATTGCTAAATTTCTGATTGCTGAAAGCTGGTTCTTACTCTCCTTCCTAAGCATCCTCTGTTGGACATTATCCTTTGATAGTGCACACAGTCAACCTTTGGTCCAGCCCAGCAGAAACTTCCTTTGTTCTGATATGAACTGTGCTTGAAGTTGTACCTTTTTCCCTTTTTCCACCAGCACAAGGTAAACTTATTCTGCAAGGTTGCACTGGTGCAGCTGCAGGGCTGCAAAACATGCTCAGCTCAGTGTGGACAAACTCTGTCATCACATGATATATATTCTAATGTTTGCAGCTCTGAAAAGGAGTTTTCTGGCACAGAAAATATTCTTATGTGGAGCCAACTTGCCTGTTTACTGTGAAATAATTTACTTTCTTTGAAAGATTAAAAGATAGGCTTTTTATGGTTCATGATAAACCTGGGCCTGAATCAGAGCAGAGGGTTGCATTCCCTGCATTCCTGACAGGTCTCGAGGGTGAGTTGTGGCATCAGCTGCAGAGGAACAGCACAGAGCCCTGAACGCAGGCCTTGGCACTGAGGGGGTAAAAAGTGCTTCAAACATTGATACAGATACCCTTAGAAGTTTTGTTAAAGTCGGATACAGTAAGAGCCTTAAATGAACCAGTAACTGGTTCATCTAGCATCTTCAAAACAGCCTGTCAGCAATGAATTGCGAGGTTTTGAAAAACATTTCCGCCTTTGAGTTAGTTTAGTTATTCGAGTCCTCAGCTGAAGACTTGAGATGTGGTTTCATAACTGACTCCAACAAATCTAAGACTGTGGTGTCTACGGAGTCGATTAACCCATCTTTCTGCTCACCCTCCCCTGTGTGTCAGTGCTTTCACTCATGTGGCTGTGCAGTGATTTGCATCCGCTAATTCATCTGAAAATGAATAACTACTTTTTATGGGGCTCATTTCCAGCCGGACTGCAAGGGCGCAACCACTAATGCCAATGCAAGGGAAGTGATGAGAGCGTGTGGTCAAAAGCAGGACCATCCTTTCAGCAGCAGGAGAAATGTTACATCTACTTATGCTGACTGTGAAATGGCACCCTTAGAATATTATCTCTAGGATGTATTTCTAAAAATAACAACCTTGCCATAAATCCTCTGTGTCTATGAGAGCAGCGAGTACTGTTCTTCCAGACAAGTCTTAAAAACTTTAAAGTTTCTTAAGATGGGCAACAAAAAGTAATAGTCAGTTTTGAAAATGATCTTATATGGTCATGATACAGATGAATAAAAGAAACTTCTATTCTAATTTCCTAACTTTGTCCATGTGTATTTTTGTATTGCCTTTTGATAATATTGTGAAATTGAGCAATCTGTTTTTTCATTGTTATTTTCATATAAATCTGAGCCCTCTTAGTGAACATCTGATCTGAGTGAAGTCAACGTAAATATATATTGAAATGTTTTTAGTCAGCTGAAGACTTTACTGTCAATGTGCCGATAATGATTTTTGCTCTCAAGATGGCTCCGGAGATAAATGACTCATTTTACATGATGGAAATAACTTTCCTATAGGGTGTTTGGGAGGATGCAATAAAGATTCCTTCAGCTATCCAGATGTTAAAATATCAGAGAAATTCACTCGTTTCTTCACAAAGCCAGATACATGGACTTTTTATGCAGAACTCTGTGTTAGTAGGGAAGACAGATTTTCCTTAAATAAGCCAACCAATTTAATCATACTGCATTCCTAAATAGCCACAACCTTTCAGCAGCAGCACTGACAAGCTCAACAACACATATTTTGATCCTCTGGATGTCTGTCTGTGACTCATTTTCCTTTTTGGGGACATTTGGGTGGACTGGAGAAATGCACCATGAAGAAAGAACTGGAGATCGGGTCTCAGATCTAAGATGATGTGCTTCCTCACAACAGCGAAGGCTCAGTGCATACCAAAACAATGTTACCTCCACCTGTCAGAGGGAGGAAGATTCATGCTTTTATCAAATTATGTATGAGATGATAAAATCTAGTGTCGCTGTACTGATTCCATTAGGGCACTCTTTAACACAGCCCAGATTTTGAGTTTGATTCACCAGAGGCAGGTGCTTGATTAATTTCCATAAGTCTACTCCTACGTTTGATGCTAACTGCGAGCTTTAAATGGATTGCTGAATCAGGTCCACTTAGGGATACGCAATGCATCTCAGGTTAAAGCTGTACTGCAGCAGACTCCAGGTCTGCTGGAACATACCCAACATAGGATGGACTCTGCAGGATGTATTACATATAAATAAATATGTGGATTTTGGGAAGCATAGTATCATGAAGAAGTGGCCATAAAAAAAAGGGAAAAAAAAACCCAAAACAAGGCAAAGCAGAAGAAAGTTCTTTGACTGTGCTCTCAACTATGATATTAGCTCAGACAAGAGTTTACATTCACATTATTTACTAACAGGTGGCATTTATTAGAGAATTACAATGCAACAGTGGGCAGAAAACAGGAAAGCACACATTCCTCTTTGGAAGAGGGTTTTTCTATCTTTTTTTGTTGTTGTTTTTGTTTCTGTAACTAATTTATATATTTATTTTTACAAAGTAAGCCCAGTTAGTGAAAATTATTTTATGCTCCCTTGCTACTACACCAACAAAATGAAATCCAAGTTCCTGCATGATGTGACATGTAAACCATTTGTGCTGAAGTGACTGCCAGAAGTGGATGGAAAGTTTTTATCCTGAAGAAACACTCAAATAAAATGCTAGCGTAATCTAAAATTATTCACTGACAGTAACTGCAGGACTTTTTGTGTCTTCTCTTTTTAATCGTCAATTTAGCCAAGTCTAGTGTTCAACAACTTAGAGCATCAGCAGAGAAAGTGATGTGTTTTCCCTTCTGATGTTCAGTAAATCTGAAAACAAGTCTTTTTTTTTAAAAGGAAGACATAAAACAATTTTGTTTGAATTTCATGGGAAAAAACCCCATCAGTAGTGCTGCCACCTAAGGTAAAGCACACGTTTTCAAGAAAGTATCATGAGTGTGTTACAAACACTAACATTTTGCCAGTTTCACTTAGATCCTGATGCAGGTCAGGTTTTAAAAGCTGGACAGCCTCAGCTCCACCTAGATGCTGTGATCACAACTGCGTGCGCTTATCTCGCTTAGCATTCTTGTGTGCCATGATTTAGCTTCATTTCCTTTCTTTAAGGTGGTTAGAAGTCAACAAAAATAGATAAATGGCTTATTTCTTTTTCATACTATAACTTCAGATTTTCCAGGCAGCCACTTGCTCCTTTGCTCAGAGAAAGTTAGAACTGAGTGCCCATTTTTCTGCACCAGGAAAAAAAGTGACAGTTCCTTAGCTTTTGCTATCAAATTCTAAAATTACACAGTCACATCAATCCACCTCCTCTGTCCTATGGAGCTTCCCTGTTATCACAAAGCCTATTCAAAATTTCCCCAAGGGCCAAGACCAACATTTGAAAAAGAGTCTAACTTTGTACGAAACCAAAAGCGTGCCCTATTACCACCTGAGACACCCCCGCCCGACCTCGTTCTTTCTAGTGCTGTTATTTCAGACTTGTATCAGTTCTCAGTCTGACCACAGCTGGGAGTAGTGAGCTCCACCCTGCCCCCTCAAGCCTGTGTACCATTAGTTCGAATCTTTTATTCATTCACTGACAGAAATATCAAGAGGTTTCTTTAAATGACAGCAATATGCCCGGACGACTGATCTGCCAAAGGATTCTTTAGCATTGTGGAAATAACTGGCTATCAGAGAGAGACTGCTTTGAAGTTATCCTTTGCAGCACCCAGAGTACTTGGGTTGGATCAGTTTTTACTGGATTACTTTCACGGCAAGCTCTGTTTGTCCCATCTGAACAGTTCCTTTGTGAGCAGTGAATGAGGATGCATCTTGGGAATGATCTGATACTTCAGAAGATGATTCTTGTAGTTTATCTTGCAGTAAGCTTCTCTTCTGAAGGAAATGCTGCAGAGCCCTTGTATTGATCACAATGATAGCGCATGCAATGTGCCTTTTATCATTGGGCTCTCTGCACTATCACTTTTCAATATAACTCTGAAGCAAATCCTTGCAAGCTAGGACTTTTATTAATTGATATATGTGTAGATATATGCTGTCTTCTATAATGTAACATTTTTTTTTGCAAACACTTCAAAACAAAGCTGGTCCTGCTGAAGTCAATGAAAGTTTACTCACTGCCTGGCGAAGAACTGCAATTTAGACTATTTTGGGAACGGTAAAGTCAAGAATATCTTGATGTTTAAAAAACAGAAGGGTTTTTTTTTAAAGTTTTGTTTCCTGTACTGCGTTTTAATGGAGGAAAAACAAAGAATTTGCACACCGAAGCAGCTAGCCAAAGGTAAAAGTTACATTCAGAAAAGGAAAACTGATGGCCTGTGTCAGCTAATACACATTTAGTAGAAGTTTCTAACCAGCACTCAGTCTGTAGGAGCAATGAAGACTGACATTTAAAACCACACCACATTATCACATTGTAAGCAACACTCCCCTATAGGTTTCTACATACCCAGGCAAAAGTTGATTCTGAAGGTGTTAAACGCTAAGTGTTTCAAAACCAATAAATTTTTAACTTAAAAAAGCCATGGCCATAGCTGGTTTTTTTTAATAAGAAAATAATGATACACTAAGTTCTAGGTGTGAAAGCCATTATTGACACCTATGCCCATATACTTTATCTGTCATTGGTCACTGAATAATTCAATTATTTTAATACTCTTTAGCATAGCTGCAATGACAATTGAATGCTTGTGCGAACACAAGCTTGCATGTGGACAATCCCTTAGTCTGAACAACTCTTGTTCACAGCAGCGCTAAGGGTACTAGCTAATGGGTTTTGAAACACAATTTCTAGCACGCAAGTATTAGATACTTGAGCATACGTGCATCCTTCGCATAGCAATTCTGGCAATATTGTCTTACAAGCAGGTCTTGGTACATTTTTGCCTCAGTAGATGCACTTTATTTCGGGTCTTTTGACCTTCCTTCCTACGCAGGCTACCTGATCATGGACAAACTCCTGCTCAGTTCTGTAGATATTTTTTCCTCATTTTATGCAGAACTTTTAAAAAACGCCCTGCTGGAAGCCTTACAACACTCTGCAATTTTAGCTTAAAGAATTTTATGGATCAGTAGAAATACTCATTGAAGCTGTTACTGACTGATAACTGGGAAATGAAAAATTACAGCAATTCAGGAACAACCTTTCTCTCCTTTTCTTCAAAGCTCTGTTTTGAGTTACAACATGATTAATCCTCACTGACCTCAGCAGAGAGATTCTTTCAGCTTTGGATTAGGCTACATCCTACAGGCAATGAAAAAAACCAGCGCCAAAACACAAGTTTACATATGCTTCATGTGACGAGGATACTTTCCTATGTTTAACAAGGTGATGATACCATTTTCTGTTGCTTCCTGCCTTTATTCACACTGAAGCTGGAACTCAGGATGTCATAGTCACATCACACAACGATGGGAAGACTCCTACACTAACTAATAATAACAATGGATTGCTTTTTATCAATGTGAGCCAGGCTAATTTCTACAATATGATGTAAAACGCAAAGTGGACTCCTTTCAGTTTCTTTTCTCAGCAGTTCTCCCTTTCCTGTCTTTAGCGTAAGTGATACTGCCATGGCAGTTGTGATACTCAGAATAGAAAATGGAAACAAAAAAATTCATGAGCAGGTGACAAAACCAAATGACACCCAACATGCATGCAGCACAGTTACTCTTCAATACACTTCAGAGATGCTGTGCCAAGCTAAGAGCAGCTGATTCTGGGGGCAGGGCCAGCAAGCGTGGAAACGGGGTCAAAAAGCAAGGAGCTGGCAGGGCTTCTCTACCAGCATTAATGCAGGAGAGGGCCAGACCTTCTGGGAGTGAGCTCATGTCTGAGCCAAGGAAAACCAGGAGAGCTGCTGGGAGAGGGGCAACAGTGACAGGGGGCCTAGAGATACTGAAGGTGCTCTTTATCAGCTGGCTTGGGAAATAGCTGTGATTTTGGCTGCCAGGTCCACTTGAGCTGCCTCCAGCGCAGCCCTATTTGGAATCATTCAGTAACATATGGGAGCAAGCATCGAACCCATATTCACAGAGATGGAAAATCAGATGCATGACAGTGTGGCATTTTCACAAGTATCTGTGCATTTTTTCAGGCAAGATACCTGGGGATCAGCAAGTTTTATCTTAACAGTTTTATCTTAAAAACTTCAGAAACTTTCACCCTACCTGTCTGGCTTAATGTGCAAAAGAAGTCAGTATCACAACAGAAGCTAGACTGACGGAGTTTCAGAAAACTAGCACATAACCTATCCTTCAGTAATCAGTCAGGATTTAATTTAGAACCAGTAATCAGTAATTGATTACTTGTACAAAGTAACCACAACACTTCAATCCTGGCTGGAAAGCAATTGTTTTCAGAGACACAAGTAACTTCAATTGCAGAGACGGTTTTAGAAGTAGCATTATAATATGGGATAAAAAGCCAGGAACATAGAGAGTAAAGCACACTGCTGCATTAGAAGAAAAATAAAAGCCTCCAGAAACTTACCACTGAGGTAAGAGCCATCTGAAAACTGTAGATTCGTGCAAGTCCAAAGTCAGCTAACTTTATCTGCCCGCTGCTGGTTACAAGGATATTTTGGGGTTTCAGGTCCCGATGCACCACACGATGTGAATGCAGAAAATCCAGTCCCCGAAACAGCTGAAGCATCATATCCTAAATATAAAGAAGAAATCGATATGCAATTATCAAGACAAGGTGGCAAACAAGTAAACTCCCTGCCATAATCTGCAAAACTAATTTAATAAATATTGACTTAAATATGTGCACAGGAGATAAAAACAACTATTAATATAAAATGGACAGGATGTTGCTAGAACCAGCTGACTTGAACAGGTGTCCTTATCAAGTTAATGTATTGTTTCTAGTTGAATTATTTGAGGTTGATTGATAGAAGTATAAAGACTGGTCAACATACTTAAAAGAAATAGCAAAAGCATGTCTGTAAATCCCAGGACAACTTCAAAAGAATGCTGTCCAAGTAAGAAAAATACAGAGCAGCTTTTAGCTCTTAACTTTAAACCACACACCACTTTGCATCTCAGGAGTTTATGCTTTGTCCTGCCCCAGTGAAGTGAAATTTTATCATTCACTTCAACAGGCACAAGGATCTGTTTCAATCAGAAAAGCTGTTTAAATGACAAATTCACCAGGATTTAACTTTATAGAGGGAAAAAGTTTACTTGGCAAAACCTGTTGTATAGAATTTACTGAATAGGACAGAAACTACTTTTAGATCAAAGTTTAGCACTAAATCAGTGTAATAATCATAAGTAACAGTTCTCATTTTGCTTTCTGTTTTGTTATAGTGATGCAATCTTCTATGACATTTTCACAGCTGAAGAAACTATTTCATCTGTACTCATATTTTCACATTAATCTTAGTAAGGTGAAAGGAATGAACCAACGGACTCAAAACTAAATACTAGAAATCCCCTGAATTCCAAACTAGAAGGATACTGTCAACTTGAAAATTATATTTGCAAAACAGGCAGTTACAAGAAGGTGCTGCAACAAGTAAGAAACAAAAGGGATAAAGAAAAAG
Organism: Aptenodytes patagonicus; assembly: GCF_965638725.1. Classification (NCBI taxonomy): domain Eukaryota; kingdom Metazoa; phylum Chordata; class Aves; order Sphenisciformes; family Spheniscidae; genus Aptenodytes; species Aptenodytes patagonicus. The sequence continues at coordinate 145,566,561 of NC_134950.1, read as the reverse complement.
TTTATTTTCTGTATGCACTTGAATTGAGTGAAACTCCAGCTCTGTGTTTGCTGGTGACATATGCCCTTTCCATAAGCCATGCAGCAGGGTGTCCGCCAATCCTGTTACTAGCAACCAAAATGATCTTGGAGAGGTGGATGGCATGAAACATGAGAAAAGGGAAGAAGGATAAATTGAACTTGGTTGCTTTTGTTCTTCTCTATGGACTTGGGCATGTTTCAAGTAAATATTCAAGGCACACTATTAAAAGGAACGATATCTGAAAATGGGTTTAAAAAGAGCTCCAAACATTCAACTTGATAATATTGCTTTAGCTGGATGCATTTTTAAGATACACTTTATAGACATTGCTATATAATTTAATACAAAATTATTATTTTCATGTAATGTTCCCTGATCATCTCTACAGAAAGTATTATAAAATGTATAGATATTAAGGCTGGAAGCTCTAATCTGACCTCTGATAAAACATGGCCATTTCTATATATAGCCTATAACTCTGTCTGCCAAACAGTAGTAACAGTGGGCTGCTTATAAAGTAATCAGTTTTTATTTGAAGACCCTGATGATGGAGATATTACCATGGAACTATGGATGCTGTGACAGCAGTTAATTATTATCATGTCTGAAGGGTGGTGGTAAACTGAGAACCCCATTCCCTGTTAGCTGATGCCTTTTATTCCCTTTGCTTCCCCAGGAAAAATTGAGATCTAATAATTTTGATAACTAGTATAATAGGGTTTGCACCTTTAAAACAAATATACAAAGTGTATTGAATTCTCTTGTATTTATATAATTTCCCTTTGCAGTTCAGAAATACGTGGAAGAGCTAGGACTGCAGCTCTGCAGGTTTCAGTCATCAGCAGAATTAATACATGTCATATCTGCTCACTCTGTGCTATTATAACTTAAATCAAATCCCAACAGTCTTTGGATCAGTCTTGCAGATGTAAAGAACATGTCAAGAACATTTAAGCGTGTGGTTATCTTAAGTATGTACTTAATGGTTTCACTGAATTTGGGTCTTTTTTTTTTTATTCCAGGTAAACATAATATCAGATAAAATAAGAAAATAATTTAAAGAACTTAAGGATTAGTCAGTATACCCTTGTGAGTCCCTTTTTGGTGACATTTCTGTGTCCTACTCATTTGTCAAGTATGTAAACTCATTCCTGCAGTTACCAAACATATCAAGAATATTTTTTTCCTACAACTGATGCTGGTTTTCTTTCAACTTTCTTCCTCAAGCTCAGCAAATGCAATTCTGCTCTACTAGTTGCAAGTTGCAAGCAATGTCTTCAGTTTCTAAATTCAGAGTCTTCTTCCAGGCACAGGTAAAAAAAGAAAATATTTGAAAATGGAAACTGGTATATCTTTCCCTCCCCCCATAGTACTGAAAAGATGAATATCATTTACTGAAGTTCTCTTCACACACAAAAAATGAGATGTGCCACAGAAAAGCATACCAGGAAAGTGTAAATTTAAAAGGTATTAGAAAGAAGAAGGAAAACTGTGGAAAAAAGTGCTGTATTTCCTCTTCCAGGAAACTCAGAGTTAGTCCATACAGGCTATTCTCTAGTATTCATTTTGGACTGTTGATTATGCTCTTTTGCTATCCCTTATTACCTACTATTACACGTATGAACAGATTTCAGTTCAAAATTATCTTGGAGGAACAGCCCAAAGATTCGTGTGTGTAAAGAAGGGCACTGATGCAAAAAGACCATTTGCTATTTGTGATTCATTATTGTCCTGTTTTTAAATTCTCAGCCAGTTAGGAAAAAAGCAGAAACCAAAATCACATGACCTAGGCTTATTATTATGCACTCTAAATGCAGAATACTAAATTGTGCAGCTCAGAATTTGATATTTGTTTGCACAAATAGATTTTCAAAATCAAAGCAAACAAGAGAGAGAGCTTTTAAATTACTTTTTTTATCCATAATGAAGGATTAATTTTGTGCTGTACATAAGCCTAGTCAAAACTCATTAGGCCTCACGTTTGGAAAACGACTTCATACTCTTAGTCAACCACTTGCAAGAAACATCAGACTTAGTCTGGGCTGTGTGTTTTCTTTGATACCGTAACTAATATCAGAAGATACTAACCTTTGCTAGCAAATTGGATAAAGGTCGTAAACATGCACAAGCCAGATCACTAGCTAATTAAATCAGGATAATTCCACTCATCTGACGGAAATGCATCCATTTTTGTTAGTGATGATTACCCAGTATTATCTCAATTACCAAGATCTAGAAATAAGTGCAAGAGAGTCTTCATGTGCCTCAAGGATTAGTTTGTTCCATGTCTGCTTTTCCCTGGTAGCTAGGCATGCCATATTTTGGAATTACAGTTAAAATCATATTTCAAAAGTTAATTGAAAATGATCAATTCTATTCGACAAACAAGAAGATTCATGCCGTAGCAGATTTGAGGAACAAGCTCTAATGAGTCATGATCAAACCTCTACTGCTGTCTATCAGATGTTCTTTGGATATTGTATGTTTACAAACATAGACACAGAATAGTGCCTGTTGTTTCAGATTAGAGATTTCTGCCATGCTTCTAATATTACAAACCTGTGATGGTTGTTGCCTGAGTTGAAGATATATACTTTATTTCACTGTGATTACTTTCAGATAATCATGGCTTTACAATGTTTTCCCTTTTCAGGCTATGTTTTCAATGTGGTCTATGCACAAATCTAAAATATTTATCTGTAACTCAGTTGAAAACTGAGCTATTTTGGGATGCAACGAACAAATACACTTTCCTTAGAGGCAAATATGTAGCTTTAATTTTGTAAAAGCCTCATAATGGAAACAGTTAGGAGCAAAATTTGTTATGGAAATGCTGCATCTTTTGCATGTTCCACCATATACGGTATCGGTGATAGCATTGCTCAGTCTGATATTTACTGAATTTATCAGCACTGAATGTCAGGACCAAATTACGATGAACTTTTCAAGCAATACCATATTATGTCATGAGTCTCAATAATACACAGAAGTATGTCCTGCATATTCCGCCTCTGGCATCAGCGAGGATGGGGATAGGCTTGGGTTAGCCCGAGCAGCTGCTGTTGCTGCCTCTGCCAAAGGCGGCTTCATGGCTCACATTTCCTGACTCAGGGGCAGCAGGAGCAGAAAGCCTTGATTTCCTACAGACTTTTGTCTCCTCCTTGTCCTATTCACTCTTGACCCTACGCTTTACTGACCCCTCTTAACCCTCCTCCAGCTTATGATCCATTAATCCATTCCAAGCCATTGGTTTTCAAAATACCACTCTGATCCTTTAAGAGTCACCCACCATCTTGACTTCCAGCTAAAATATCTGTCAATTGCCTGCAGTAACTTACTTGTTGTTTAAGACCAGCCAGATTCTCTGGAGTACTCTGCCTGCCTGATCCAAAAGAGGATGGCATGGCTGTCGACCGAATAATTCAAGTATTTACTCAAAGAAAACAGAAAGTACGGAGTTGTTTTGGGTGTTGGTGCCCAGGTGCTGGCAGCCGGGCTGCAGGGGCCTCTGTCAGGGGAGACCGGGGGCTGCCCTGTGCCAGACACAGCCGGTTCCAGCCGGCTCCAGCGGACCCACCGCAGGGCACAGCTGGGCCGGTCAGCCAAGATGGTCGTGCCTCTGTGAAAACATATTTAAGAAACAGTAGAAAAGGCTGGAGGGAAAGAGGAGGAGGGAACAAAAGGAGTGAGAAACAGCACAGGGAACACCAAGGTGAGAGGAGGAGGAGGAGGAGGAAGAGGACAAAGAGGAGGTACTCCATGGTGGAGCAGATATCCACCTGCAGCCCGTGGGGGACCTGCATCGAAGCAGGTGGATATTCCTGAGGGAACTGCAGTCTGTGGAGAGGAGCTACGCTGGAGCAGGCAGAAAGAGTGAGGAGGAAGGAGCGGCAGAGGAGCTGCTATGGATTGACCATAACCCCTCGCACCCTGTGCCCCTGTGCTGCTCAGGGTGGGGAGAGTCAGGAGTGATGTGGAGCCTGGAAAAAGGCAGGAGAGGGTGTTCTTTGAATGTTTGCTTTTTTTCCCCCACTACCTGAATTAGCAATTAAATATCTATCTTAATTGGCATTAAACTAAGTTCATTTTCCCCAAGGTGAGTCTATTTTGCCCATGATGGTAATTGGTGAGCAATCTCCCTGTCTTAGCCCATGAGCTTTCTTGTTCCTTGTTCTTCTTTATTTTCTGTAGCTATCCTGCTGTGGCGGGGGAAGTGAGTGAGCAGCTGGGTGGGAGTTTGGCTCTTGGGCTAGGCTAACCCACCACCGTGGTAAAGGTATAAATGCTAGATTTTGCTTTTGTAAAGGGGGACACAGTGCGATGCAACCTGAAGGAAAACACCAAGAATAATATGTCTTCGGAGAAGACATGCACCCAGAGGTAACATACACATATGAATGGCTGCTCGTTATGTGAAGCTCACATTTTTCCTCTGTTGACTAGTATGTAAAGAAAGAAAACCCTTTAACCAGATTGCCCTTGGTCATGGTGATAGGAGTTCCTAATACCAGAAAAAGTAAGTCTGTGGAAGCCCACAAATATACTTGGTCATATCACCAAATAAAAGCAACACAGTACAGATCATTGTCAACTACAACAGACCCTAAATTTGTACTAACGCACAGTTTTTTTATGGCTTTTTTTTTTTTACTTGCCTATTTTCCTCTTCCTGCTCAATTTCTGTGCTAACATCTTGTAAAACACAACAATCCTTTGGAATCTCCTAGCATGTCTCCTCCTCCTCTGTGGAGTATCTCACGCACCTGCACAACAACCTGCATCCTTCACCCAGAGTTTCTGTCTATTTGTAACTCATTTTTCTCTTTTTACTGAGCAGAATGGAATGTCCCTATTTTGGATGGCAGGTGTTGGGATACTCGTCCTGAACATTTCCTGTAGGAGTGTTTGCATAAGAGACAACCGCAAATGTAAACAAAGGGGATGAGTTTTAGACAGCAATGTGTAATGAATCAGTCAAGCTAGTTTGATGAAAAGGCTCACTGCCTCTCACTGAACAGCAGGACCTTCTCTGAGCAGAAGAGGAGCAGGATGAAGCTTCCTTTGTATCCTACAGGATTATACAGAACCCCCAACCATCAAATTGCTTTCATTTTAAAGGGTGTTTTTTAAACATGCTGGAATGAAAGTTTAAAGAGTTTTCACATTCTCTGGGGCCTATTTTTGAAGCAGAATAATTACAGCACTTCTATGGTTATACTTTGTAACAAACAGTCAACATTAATTAATGCCAAAAAAACAATGGCATTCCTGAGGAATTACACAGTACAGATACATGAATAGCAAAATACATGATTAATGTTGTTACACTGAATCCCAAAGGCATTAGTAATAATGTAGTGACTCCTTGTTAAATGCAGTGATTTTCTTTTTCAAATACTGTCCTCACACTGGGCTGGGAACCCATCACACCAGCCTATCTAGAATGCTGTGACTGATGGTGGGGGCAGAGAAGCAACTTGCCACAGCCTGTGGAGCTGCAGGATGCTCTTCTCCATGCAGCCGGCTGGGTGCAGCGGCTGGGACACAGTAAGAAGCAGATAGATCCCTGCCCTTGTGCCTTTTTCCTTCTTCTCTCAGGAGAAAGCTATTATGATCGGTCTCCCTGCAGGGCATTCAGAAAGGGGAGGAGGAGGCTGTGCACTTTGCTTTCACCTAGCCACACTATAGCCTCTCAGGAGTCATCCATGATCCAACCCAATATATACCCAGGATACAGAGCTCTTACTTTTCCTTATATCGGGTAACAGCTTATCTCAGAGTAGTCCTATTGCTTTCCATGAAAGTATTCACAGGGTAAGGGTCATCCCTCAGAAGAGAAGACTGCTGTGATGTTCCTGTTAATTAACTAGAGAGTACCAAGGGAATGTGAACTTCACAGCATGCTCAATTTAAATATGTTCACTGTTTTGATAAGAGAACAATAAATCCAGATGACCCGTTCACTTAGCCGTATTAATCAACCTTACTGTACAAGATACAATGTTCATTTTCTGTTCATAGAATAAAATGCTGTGCAGAGAGAAAAATACAGCAAATTCATTTAGTGTATTATTAGCAGAAGGGAACTAATATCTGTCAAGCTTATGCAAGGAATTGGTCTAATAATTGTTGGTGTTTTGTATGCTGCTACCCTAAAGGTAAACAATTTGTTGAAAATTAATTAACAGTTACATATATTTTAAAATATGAAGTAAAATATTTGCATAATTATTTTTCAATTGTAAAATTATTTTAATCATATCAAAGATACTTTAATACACTCAGAAGATTAACGGATATTTTAAAATATATTCTGATAAACAGTTTCTAATCTATTTTAAACTACTTTTATAAGAAAGAAAGCACAGCTCAGACAAGTGATTCTGGATTATCCAATTGTTAGGAAGAAGAACCCTACAGACATGCATACTCGTAAAAGTATGCATGTATGTATACATGCATTTTAGTGTTTTGAATAATCCCATTGAAGGCAATGTTATCCATACTAGTCCACTGCAAAGGTATAAACGCTGAAATTAATATAGTTGGGTTGTTCTGGTGTTTGGTTTTTTTTGTTTGTTTTTTTTTTTTTTAAATGGCTAGAACTGTTTGTATATCAATTTAAAAGATACGATACCTGAGGGACTGGAGTCTCTAAAACACTGTTTTGAAAACTATTTTGGTTGCTATTAGAAGTAGTAAGGTAATGAAGATTAGAAGGTCCTAAATAAATTACTGCGGAATACAATAATCAGTCAATCAGTTAATAGACAATCTAGCAAAACTTGCAAATGTCACTATTATGCACGGACCTGGCTGTATATCATGAACATTATATGTCAGTCTCAAGCAAAAGTACCGCAACTGTGCACAAGATTCAGGAAAAATGCGAAATTTTAACTGAATTATAAGGGTCCATGGTAGTCTTTGAAAAAGTTTGAGGCTTAACAACGCTACTGCATTGCCATAAGTTTATGATTGAATTTTATGTATGTATATAATAGCTTTCAGTATACCGAGGCACTATTTTCCTTTTATTGTCATGCTCCTGTTTGTAGACTGAATTCAATTCATAGCCACCACAGCAGGTTTAACATGTTCTAGTTCGTTTGCTTAAACTCACCAACTGTCCCTTCTGAGTTAGACGGGAACCACTGAATTTGTGCTGCCGCAGGAGTTCCTGACCGAGCATATTCTGGAGTGCTCCAAACACTCCTCAAACACCAGTGCTCACCAGCAGCAAAGGCGACATAATTAAGGCTAGATTAGGACAAACAGATGCACCCTATTATGTTCAAGGAACTGTTCTGAGTAACTTTCTGTCTGCCCTACTTAAAATAGAGACCTCGATTAATATTTTAGAGGTCTTTAAAAGTTTCAATCTTAGTGCATGTCTGTTTTACCAGTATCGTAATACTGCCAGATTTTCATACCGATCTCAGTAGTTGTGAACCAAAGACCAAATTCAGTATATGAAATGCGTACATCCCACATCTGTGGGATACACACGTACATACACATGTATAGGCACACATATGGGTGCATTTCATTTCGGGCAGATCAATATTAATTTAAGTGTCTATAAGTCTTTCCACATCAATTTCTCACTTTATAGCTCAACACCTGTCAAGTCAGTTTGCAATATAGATCTTTCAAGTTTTACTTTATCAGCTGCTATTTTTCATATTTGATGAGAAGAATTTGCAGGACTGAAAGGAAACCTATGTAATTATTATCCTCCTTACTTATTTTCAGTGATTCAGTGTACCAAAAATTCCTATCGAAGTGGAATTACCAGACATGCAAATGAAACACATAACATTTTCTATCTGGCTACTGGTATTTTTAAGAGAAAATACATGCAAATTAAATGAGAACAGAGGGGAATTTTGTTTTAACAATTTGACAGAAATTGGCAAATGTGGCATTGTTACCAAGAGCTGTCCTGGCTGTGAAATTTTTACAGCAGGTAAATGTAACTTTGTGATTAACAATCTTTTTCACTGCTCAAACCTTTCCAGTCTTTGTGGAAAAACCAATAGAAGGCACAGCTCTTAACAGAATTTATAGATCTGAGACTAGATAAGCAAACAAACAGATTTTTTTCCTGTAGCTCTGGATGATATCATCACAGTTTTGTACATCCCCAAATACTTTCTGGGAAACTTCCTTTTATTACAAGCTTTTCATAAAACTATACTGGAGGCAGTAGTCTCTCACAGCACATCCTGGTTTGACAGTTGTTACCCACTCTGTTCTTTTATTCCTCATACCATCTGAAAAAGAGATGAGGACTAAAATGAGCCAAGAAATCCCCCAAACTCTTTACTGGCTCACCCACTTGGTAAGCCCCATACAAATGACTTGAAATAGCATCTGTGATTTGTATGCATTGGCTTTGAAGCCCCTTCTGGCACATGTCTGGGGACTGACACCAGTCAAAATTTGGTACCTAAGCGTCACATCAGGTCAAGCTGGAACGCTGGGGCAGAGCTGCAGTTTGAATTCTGGAGTACACTTTTCATAGAATTCCAGCTACTTTGATGGTCATGTTTCTCAACAAAGCAAATCATCCTTTCTTCGACTGATGCTGTGAGCCTCTTCCTTCTGGGGTAAACCCCAGACTTTCACTTGACTAAGTCAATGTATTCTGGAGCACTGTGTATACTCCCCTATCTCTATGTCCTCCCAGTAGAACTTAGTGCTTTTGGTTTTTAAAAAAGATTTTTGCTTTCTTCTAGTAGTATATATTTCCTTCTCTTATCATGGGACATCGTTGGCATTTCCTCTTCATAGACTTTGCTTCTGCATTCCCGAGCTGTATTGTGGGACATCCTAAGCGTATCATCACTTGTTGCAATCCTTGTGGAAGCTCTCCTGATGTAATCAGAGAAATTAGTCCACCCAGAAAATCCACAAAGCTGGATGTGACTCCCTTTAACTACTTCAGTATGCTTCTGAGAGGAGTTCACAGAAACCACGGTCTCACTCCCTGCCAGAATCTACAAACTACATTAAATTATCAATCACTGATGAGCCGATTCTCCTCCAGCACCGCTCACACCGGTCCTTACGAGGAATGGCACCAACAAACAAAACTCCTTCCCTAGAGAACGCTGCTCAATCAGCACTACGGCTATTTACCAGCACCTTTGTGACACTATTGGTCGTAATAGCTCTTTTTAATTTACTCAGACTCCATGAAGGGTTAAAAATATGGCATATGTTGACAGCCGACACTCCTTGCTAACAGGAAAGACACGTTGCTGTGGGGCCCAGATCTCGGCTTCTCCTTCCCTGCAGCTGTCTGTGGATAGCAGCTAATTGTATCCACTTGTTTAACCTCAGGGATAACGTCTGCAGGGGACCAAGTGCCACAAGCGTACTTTTTTTTTTTAACGGTCATTTCCTCTCTGGTGTAACTTGCATGACAGCATGTGACAAGCAGAAATTAATGGGGACACTGCTGTGCCAATACCTCTTGAATTGCTTTGACACTGGCTGCAGGCTGCCTGCTTGGCCACCCAGCCAAGACCTCACATGAAACGTGGCAAGGGGCCCACAGCTCTATTCACTAACAAGCCAGCTGGTCAGTGATTAGAAAGCTGAAACAATGCTGTGCACATACATCAAGAAAAATGCTTTACAAACAGCTTCGGACTTAGGAGGTAAAGCCTCCTAGAAGAGTAAATCTGTAAATTTATCTTCTGGGGACTGCTAACTTAAGCTCACGTTAGAGATAAAGTGGAAGGCCCTGGAAGATGACTGCCCTACATTGTCACCTGAGCACAAGAAGGGCTAACCTCAGAACAAAGACTAACTTCTTAACATGCTCAAAATCATGTGTAAACAGCTTAGACCACATGGATTCTGGTCCAGAGGAGCATTCAAATTATGTAAATACATAAAGTTTTATGACACACTACTCTTCCTAATGGTCTATCAACACCTTAGCAACATTACTGACATTTCTGCAGAAATTCTCATTGGATTTGTCTGCAGTGTGCCATCAAGAAGGCTGAGATTTGTTTATACGCTGATACATAACAACAAAGGATGAGACTTTAAAGTATCCCAGGGGATTTGGATGACCAGATCTCCTACACCCAAGGCAGCTTTGAACATTTCAGCCAAGACTTTTTTGAAAACTGTCAAATCCTTGGCTAGAGACAAAAGGCTCAAGAAGACTGTTCCTTTAATTTCTCTCTCAGTTGTTTTTTTAAACATTATCCACTAAAAATGCATGGATTCTTTATGAAACACCTGCATGGCAACAAGAAAATAAGTTAGGCTTTTTTAAAACTGAGGAAAAAGCAGTCAATAGGATCCTACAGATTAGAAACCCAAACATCCTTTAAAATCAATAGGACTTGGGCACCTAATTCCTATGGCTCCTTCGAAGTTATAAACTCAGCAATTTTTGTTTAATAGAAAACTTGTTTAAACTTATTATAACACAGGCCTGCTCCATTTCCTGATATATAAGGAAATATATTTTGTGACATATACAGATACATAGGAGCCCAAGGCACTGTAAAAGAGGCTGGTGGGATAGCAGAGACACTTTTGTGAATTAGAAATTGGGGTTACTGTAGAGTTTGGACTTCGGGCCTAATTAATTTTGATTGCTTCCATCATAAAAATGTCCAGGAATTCAGCATAGTCGTGAACGGCACTTGCATGCTGAGGAAGAAGATGGCCTCGTATTAGGCACAACCAAAGCCCAGTGAAGTCACTGGGACTCTATCCATCAATTTTCAAAGACCTGAGCTGGTCCCACTGCTTTTTAATATTTCCATCCTCCTCCCACACTCATTGGAACCAACAGGACCTTCAGAGAGATGTAACCAACCTCCTCTGAGACAAAAGTGTCAACATGACACCAGACATCAAAATAAAGCTATTCTCTGGAGTTAGACACTCTTTTAATAAATAGTTAACAGTTTTTATTAAAGATGCGAACACAGAGGAAAGTAAGAAGACAGTCCCTTCCTAACCTCTCCAGGGAATACATAATAAATAAAGCTCAGTTGTGTACTTTTTAAAAGCCGCTTTTCAATAATTTTTTTTGCTTGTAATATACTTGCATGGCAGAAGTATCGTGATGCTCGTCAGTGCTGTACAATGGCTCAACATTGGGGTCAATTACTACCTGAGCCCTAGTCACAGGTGTTCATTTAACTTCGCTGCCTCTCTTGCTCCATATTATAAATTCAGGGATAATGGTTAACTACTTCATGAGTGTTGCAAAGATTAACTGGTTAATGTTTGTTAAGTACTCCAAAGATCTAGAATTTGCTTTCAGTTATAAAGGCATAACAACCTTCAGGAAAACCAAGGATATACACAAGAGGAAAGATTTCTTGGATGTAAGCTATGGGTAGAAAAGGGCTTCTAGGAAGAGCTGAGAGAGGACAGGAGCCCCAGTCCAAGAATTGTACACACAGCTTTGCAGTGCTGTTACAGCATTGTATGAACTGTCAAAACAGTCTTCAGGATGAGAATCTTACTGATGCCTTAGTACACTTAAATCAAAAGTAGGGAAAAGGAGAATTGTTTCTTGGAAGCACTCAGCAGGTTGAGTTGTTCTCCATATTTACAGTAGCAATTAATTTGCAATTCTATTATGTTAAATTATAAAATCAATAGCTCTTGAACCAACAGCTTTACAAGGAGAACAGGCAAGCAATTTATCCCATAGACAAGGCATAGAGAAGAGATTTTGCAAGAGGAGTCAAGCAAGTGCGCAGTCTTCCGTTTTCACCAAAAGCATAAGTTTGCCGACAGCACCAGACTAGGGGAATGGCTGCCCATTCCCTTCCACTTACATGGTCTATCACTTTCTCCTTTCTTTTCTGATTTCCTACCTTTTCCTTTACTTCCTTCTTTCCTCCCTTCATGCACCCTGTTGCCCTTTCCTGCCCCATCCCCAGTTGTGACTCTTCTCTTCACACCTTCACTGCACACCATCCCACTCAGCCATTTCCTCTCCTACCACACTCACTCTCAGGCCCTGTGGTCCTACTCCATCTCTTTGAGTTGCTGCCTCCCACAGGCCAGGTGATTACCAAGCAAGGTAGATCAGCAGAAGATGCCAGCTATTAGCATGCCTCAGCAGCTCATCTCTGGATTTCAGTTATAACGAACTGTAACAGGTAGTAATGTGCCTGAGATGTTTGCTGTGGCTGCAGTGGTGGGATATGGTCCCACATATCTGCCAAGTCTCTCTGAAGTGCCATGGGCCATAGCCCCTCCAGTCCTGAGCAAAATGACACTGATTTACATGAGCGTAAATTAGTGTAAACCTTGCCTTGTTTTCTTTTGAACACTTGACTGGTTCTTAAAGAAGGAGGCATCTTCAACTCATAGTGACACAATGAGCGATGAGCCTACTTATTTCTTAATGTTAGCACAATAGACAAGAATCAGCTCTGCTTTGGAGGTGAGGGTGAGGCTTGGGGATAGGGGGAAAGGTGCAACATGAGAGGCAATAGTCTTCTTGGGCGGGGAGAAGATTGCCTCCAATGTTTCACAGGCAGGATATTCTCTCCCTTCCCTCACCTCCCTGAATGCTAAACAAAACAAACTCTAAGAGATTTTTAATAAAAAACCAAAGGTATGTTAGAAGTTAACTTGCAAAAAGAGCCAATTAATGGAACAAACTGCTTCCATGAATAAGTATCTTTTGAAAGTAAAGTGTCACAAATGACGCACGTGACAAATGTAGCTTGTGACAAATGCATCATTGCTTCTCAAAAGGGTAACTTGTGACAAGCAAAAAAGTATGCTATTGATTATGTAAGTCAATTTGGAAAAGAAAACTACATGTCTTCTTGCGTATCTTCACTGTAACCATTCATGGAAAACCTATGAGAATAAAAGTAGCAACGATCCAGACAACCTGAAGCACATACGTCTGTGCTTTGCTGAATCAGGCCCTAGAAAGAGAAGGCTTTCCCTATCAACAAAAAAACCCATTACAAATCGTACAATACAATATCAAACTCTGTTATTCCAAAATGACAGTCAATTAAGTAGAAACAAACCGTATCTTCAGAAGGGCAAACGAGAGAGGCTAGGGATCACTATCAAAGGACTTCTGTTTTCTTTTGTTTATTAAATAGCAACTGTATTATTTACTGCAGCTTTGCAAGCTAGTGAGCAGCTGGGTGTAACACATTTCCATGCTGTGTAACCTCTCCTTATGCTTTGTTAGATTCCTTATCAGGACCAGAAGAAAAGAAATCTCTCTGTTATGCTTCTCCTGTGGCAAAGGAAAAGACAAGATGATGACTTTCCAGCTCATTTCACTTGTACAACGTTATCATCAATCACCATGGGGTAGGTCTTTGTTATTTTCACTGAAGGACTGTTCTTAGTTTTCTGTCGCAATAAAGTGTGACTCCACTAACTAGCAAATCAAGGTTACCTCCACCACATTTGCAAAAGAACAAAATGCAAACATAAGGCTAACGCTACTTCTGAAATATTTTCCAAGGCCCCAGTTTCACAGACATAAACCTAAGTCGAATTAGGTCTAAATTCTTTTCATTGAAACAAAGGTTAAAGTCTGAAACACTCAGAGCAGTTGAGGTAAGGAAGCTAAACTAACCATTTCATCAAGAACCAAAAGTTTTCTGCTTGTTTTGCGACTTTCTGCTCCAGAAACCAAGCAAAGAAACTGTGGTTTATTTTTATTTTAAACTCTGTCAAGTATGCATCTCTTTGCAGTTTTGGTTCACTATAGCCCACGCAGCTTGGCCTCTATTCTCCCTTTCCTATGTCTTCCATAAGCCCTATAGACATCGGCAGGAATTATGTGAGCAAAGAAAAAGCAAGAAAGGGATATATTCTAATCAAGGCAAAAATATAATAAAAAATGCTTTGTAAGATGGTGTCTCCTCCTTTAACTTCGTGTTTTTATATGTCTTTTCCTTTTCGGTCTGTGTTGTTTCTCACTGAATGACAGTTATACACAACATACTATTGTAATAACAAGCATATGGCTCAGAGATTGCTGTTGACTTTCTCAAGTCTCAAATTAGACATTTTTATTTAAAATACATGAAAGACATCTGTATACTCTTTCATTAAATGCATTTTACATTTGTAACATCCTACGTATTCTTTTGGAACCATTTCCATTAAAATGCCGTCTCTGGGTTTGGATAGCAAGTATTTCCTTTGTAACACTAAGGGAGGAGTATGTTACTGTCAAAATTTCTCTCTAAAAAGTCCTTGCTAAAATATTTACTCTGCTTGTCAGAACAGGAATATCTGAAGTTAATTCCAAATGAAAGAATATTTTAGAATGAATCATAAACTAGATGTTAAAAAAAGGCAACACGCTGCCATTCCAGTGCCCCTTCCCTGCTGTAAAACTAAACGAAAAACGACTCTGCGCTTGCATCCACAGAATATTGTAACATTTCGAGCCTTCTGAGATTCCTTAATTGTAGTTATGCAACAGAACTGTCACATCCTAAAACAAAGGACAAAAATTCAGCAGCTGAATTTATTGGCTTGGAAATGAAATGCTCTTAAGAGATGGCTAACATGTCTTCTTGATTATTTTTGGCATTTTAAAGTTACAGTGCAATGCTTCCTCTTGCATAGACCAAAGAAGTGAGACATTTTAGAAATACTTAGAATTTTTATGGCGCTGTTTGCAAAGTCACATATTTAGCAACAGTGAAAACTGTTGAGCAGTAACCTTCTTTGCAATTAAGCCACTAATTTCAGTGGGCGCTTTATGGTATAAGGCACTGGTCAACATTAATAAAGGTACAATGCGCTGGCTTCTAATGAGTTGGTCATGATGGTAAAAAACAGCTTCTTCTTTTAAATGGGTATTCTTAAGGGTCACAATTTTCAAAGGCAAATGGGATAAATTCCGTGGCCAGAACAGTTATGATATTAATGAAAAAAGAAATAAATAAACCAGTCCGTCAAACCTGTGATCCTCCGGAGCCCTTTTCCATTACTGAGTCAGTTTACTGTGATGACCAATTCTGACACACTTTTGTGAATAGTCAGGAGTCTGGTTCCAAAGGCACAAATGTTGCTTACACATAAGTTTTCAGGGAAGACTACTTCCTCGCTCTGACAAAGCATTTAAACACAAGCAAAATGCATGTCTATGACTAATCTGAGACTACAGAAACAACGGTTTCAATTCTTCTTTGCTCTAACCTTGGAATTCATCAGGTCAGCAGTACAGGATAGCAACTGATTCTCCTCTGTTAGCTCCTCTAATTCGCAGTCTTTCAACCTCACTTCTAAAGCCGAAGCAATCTGTTTACATAAAAGTAAGCAGAAGCTTAAGTGCTTTGCTGGAGCAGAGCCTCTGCTCCCTTTGGGGTTTTTCCTTTAAGGTCTGAAGTTGAATCAGAAGGTTCAGGTATATATTCCAGCATGAGTTTAAATGTTTTATGTATACTGACATAAGTGGTCGTACTGTATAGCTGTAATGATAACAGAGAAGTAAGAAGAACCTAAAATACTGATGTTTATGAGTCTTCGGATAAGGCTTCCAACCCAAAAATTAAGCACAGATTTGATCTAGGAGCTTGAGCCTTTGTAATTTGCTCTTTCTTAATTGCAAACTGTTCAGGCTTTGCATGAAAATAAATGAAAGGCTGCTTGCTAACTGATGCTAATAGCATTGCACCACACTCACCCCTGGAGGAACCCTAAGAAGCCAACAGTTACATCACAGAAGGATTTGACCCATAGTTGTGCTCTGGAGTACCGACATTGGCAAATATTACAAAACCACGTCTGCTTTATTAAAACTACAAATAAATTAATCATTTTAATTTCTAAATATTTTCCCTTGCTGCCACACCAAGAGCAAACAACAAGCAGTATTTCTGTTATTTCACTTGTGTTTCCATTCTAAATTTTCTGTCTTTTGGCAGCTGCTTGCGAACTTGCTAATAACGTGTGTCTTTGTTTGGACTTCTTAAAAAGAAGGATATTCTCAAAATGGAAGAAAGCTCATTTTATTTCACTTTGAAACCCGAGAAACCTGTAACATGAACCATACGCTGATTACAGAGTACTGATATATAAAGGAAGCAGTTGTGCAAATTTGTGAAGTGGCTGTGGTGGGGAAACAGCAGAGCAGAGGAGAAGCACTATTTTAGACAAATAATGCTGTTGTAGGATCTGATTATCGTGATTCATGTTTAACAAGGTACTGTGTAACGGCCAGCCAAAAAGGAGGACCTATTATGGTGGGCACTATACAATCAAGGGTTTTCACACAACCTCTTCCATTAATAGCTCACAAATAAAATGGACAAGACAGACCCCAGGTGGAGAAACAGTGTGACAGTTCCATGATGTTACTGTTTTATGGGAGTAGAGTCAGTTAGGAGGGGATAAGCAAAATGGAAAGAAAAGCGATGGAGAGAAAAGTTCTGGAGGGAGGGAAGGAACAGAAGAGAGGAGTGCTATACAGTGCAAATACAGAGTGAAAGTGAGGTGAAAAAATGAAGGTGGAAGGGAAGGATGGAAGGAAGAAAGGGCTGGAAAAAATGGGATTAGCACAGGCAGAGAACATTGAGTTGAAATCACTGGAAACCCTCTGAGTGTCAGAGCTTTTGGCTTTGGTTGCTAGAGCAGCTGAGTGTAGCTGGCTGATGCCACTGGCTGGTGCTTCTCTGCAGTTTTGTCCCTGATGGCCAGAGGACGGGAAGCAGGGAGGAACCGTGTCTGTTCTGGTATCTGCAGGGGCGGGTGGGATGGAGGCTCTCCATGTGTCTCTGATCCGACACACTGAGTAGGAGGGAGAGGCACAGCCTCGGCTGGGTCCCATTTTATTTCTTCCCTATGACTATAACAGACCTCATTCCAGCTCAGCTGTATCTGATGATGAGCTGAAACATAAGCCTATGGGATGAACTCTGGGAATCAGCAGATCATGAGTATATATATATGTGTACGTGTATGTGTAGTATGCCTTCACGTGTATACATATAAAGAAAATATACACCAAACCACTCCCTAGGCACAGGAGGAGAACTGGTGCTACCCCCTCTGTATTCTTGTACTTTTGACTCTTCTCTAAGCATTCTGAGTTGCCAGTTCTGGCATCTTCTGGCCCACAGCTATTTTGAGATCATGAACTTCATAGACAGTAGAGTGATGATCATTGAGTTTCCCTTTCCCTTTCTCCCACTTGCACAAATAGCAACGTTTTTTCTGCAAATATGTTAGAGGACTTTTACAATAATTATATGTATATATGTATGTGTGTTTATGTGCAATATATATATAAATAATTTAAAATTTCTTAAAGCTAATTTTAAGTTCTACATATGAAAACATGTAATAAAAAAAAATTCCGTCCCTATCCATTTGTATGGGCTTTGTTTTCTGGCATAAGCTAAATACATCTGTTACAGAGGAAAAGAAACAAACACAACATATCTTGATTAAATCAGTGTGCCACTAAAGTAACATGCTTCAAATTAATTTTTACTGTGGGATACAATAACCTGCCTATTCACTGGCATAAAAGCAGTGTATACAGCTAGCGCAAGAGTATTAAATTTCTCTTGGGGTGGAACAGCAAAAAGTTTTATAAAAAAATAACTTATTTGATTACTATATTATCTTCTATTAGCTATGAGTTGTCTGTGGCCAACTTTTGAATTATTTTACACTACAGCTGTATATTTGCTGTGAATAAATACGGACACTTTGTGAATATCCTGGTATAGAGAATCTGAGCTACAATAACTTGGGTTGGCTGAGATGGGAAGGTATCCTGCTGCAACGCTTCTTGTCCCAGATCAGCTGAGTTCAACCCTTAGAATCTGGAGTTCAACAAGAAAAAATATGTTGGCCAGGTTTCCCAAATATATACCTTGTCACAATTTGTGTCATTCTGTCTCCTCTTCCCCATCTCTGTGTGCTTGTTTTGGGATGAAGTATAGCTTTGTGGGTATGCAGAGGCATAGGGGCCTGATTTCCTTTCAGTGCAGAAACTACTATTAAGAAAGTGATTCCTATCTGCCCCCATAAAAATCAAGAATGACTCTTTGAACATCTCCTCTTTATCTCACATCTGCGGCAGTCCGACCTTCAAATTACTTGTCAAAAGTAACATATGGCTTGTAAGCAAAATTTAGAACATGGGTAAATCCAAACATTTCAGTCTATTTTTCTGCCACTGCTTTACATGAACCATGAGCTGTAACAGCTTTCTCTTAATTGTTTTAACTGTGGCATCTCATCTTTGATGAAGAGAAAGACTCTGAAAACATGAGTGACACTTCTGCTGATCACTGAGGCAGGATTTACTTGCAGAGCAAGTTGCGACTATACACCATCACCGTGAGACAAAGGAAAGCATCTTGAAAATACTCCCCACTCTGAGGAACTGCCACTGGCTCGCTGCGGAACAGTACGGCACTGTCTTTGACATGCTGCCTGGCAGTCTAGCCCCACTTTTACACCTGCTTGAGCATTATTCCTACCACGTGCTCCCTGTCTTTCTTTCAGTGCCATCAAAGCATTTCACACAGCAATTGCTACCACATTGATGTTCCAATAGCAAAACCCCAGTGTCACTAATAATCTGAGAGCGTCTCAAGGGAATCCAGAGCAGTAGGATCCATAAGCTTTTCTTTGCACCACATTAACGTCCAGCTCTGCAGAATTAACAGAAATGAAATGAGCTGATAGCAACATTTCACTTCCAGTGTTTGTAATACTGCAATTTTGCAATGACTTCATCATAAATTTTGTTCTACTAAAGGCTCAATCTCTATCCCTGCCCACAATTCAGAATCTCTTCAGTTTCTTAATTCCCTTTGTCTTTCCGAATAAAGATGATTTCTGGCCCTCCATCTATTGAAAACAATAGCTTCCTTCTGACTTTGAAAAGGATGTGTCCCTTAGGGCCCTACTGGACTGTACTGCTGCCTTGAGAGTTTGGGCCATAAAAGAAAAGTAGGTTGAGATGTCTATTTAGAGAGTCCTTGATAGACATCTTTTCACAGTGACATTTCTAATTCAGTGTCATTGTTTTGAACGACTAAAATTATTATTTCAGGCAGGTTGCTTTCATACATTATGCTCCAATGTTGCTTGACTGCTTTCCAAACTGGAACAACTGAAAAAATGTGAAGCGTTCCAATGATTTTAAATCATTTTAGTCAGGACAGAGTGATTTAAAATTATTGGAGAGCCTCACATTTTTATGAGCTCTCAGTTTGCAAGCAATGGAGGTCTGGGCAGTCCTGGGCTACAGCACTGCAAAAAAACAACTATACATTATCATCAGTTTGAAAATGTTTGCATTTGAATTTGGAAATGGTAGGGATTTGGAGATATTTAATGCCATCATAATTAAAATCAGTGGCTGTAGACTGACTGTAAAAAGGTCCAAGCTAAAGAAGTAACTGTACGGATACAACATTATAGCATCCTGTGCTCAGCAGTCCCTTCATTTGAATCATGACTCCTCCTAGCCCCTTGGTCAGACCATACATTACTACCTGCAGCACCGCACCAGAGGAGATGTGGCTGTGTCTCTACATGCGGCACAGTATGGGAAAGAAATGACAACACCTGCAACAGAGGAAACTACCACCCTTTGGAGAATATCCTCTTTTTAAGACTTAGTTTCTTCAGAGCTGTCACTTGTGCAGGGCACCTGCGCTCTCTCCTGCTACCCTTCCATGCAGCAGCCCAACCCCTAGTAGTAGGATAACAGAGAGAAAAATAAAAGATCTATCACACAATAATATATCAGTTCAGTCCTTTTGTTTTTCATTTGTTTATAGTGGCAACTCTTCTTCAATTCATAATACGGATTCAGAACAAAATTTATTGCAAAATACTCCACAAAGAATGAGATCCTTAGCAGCTGTAAATGGGCATCATTTCACTGAAGCTAATGGATTTACACCTCTTAGTATCAGCTGGGGATCCATTATTTGTGGACTCTAAATTCCTCACTAAGTTTTGCTTCTTTATTTACCACAAAAGGAAAATGTTAGTAACAGCTCCTCTCTGAGTATCTTTCTTACTAATTTGAGTAGGCTCTTTTTTTAAGTGACTTTTAACTTTGATGTTGTTAAACACAGCCACACTCTGAAGACTCTCAGTACTGGTGAATCTGTTTTCCCGGAATATCTTGTGTTGTTTTCAGAATTGCATGATTGTGTGACATCTGCTCTACATCTCATATGTGATCGACTGAGTAGGTACAACTGTGGCAGACGGCTGATGACTCACCTCACAACACTGAACACGGGTTTGCTTTCTGAGAAGCAACATCTTCATATTAATTTTCTAAGAGTCTTGCAAAGATGTGACTGGTCTGCCTGGTTTGATAGCAGGTAATGTAAGTTACAGGAAATGCACAGGGATGCAACAGCAACATTTATTCTAGGAATGGGGGTAAAATTTTAAAATTCAATTTTTGGGCTACTATCAGATAAATCCACAAAAGGAAATTAGGTTCACTGCTGTACTTTCTAAATTTTAGGCATCTAAATAGCAAAATCTGGATCCCTGAATCAGATGGAGAACTAGGCTTCCTATGCAAGGGAGATACAGAATAATATCCGCAGAAGCCATTCACTTGAATGAGGAATCAGGAAACACCAGAGAAAAGGATATACCTTAAACCCTGTTCTCTCTGTGATTTGGCTGCCCTGTGGCAGGCTGGGGAGAATACCATGAAGATTCACAGATCACAGACCTGGGTAGAAGGACATTCCCAGCTCTTCTAACATCCCATGATAGATAACGTATGCACCTGCTATACCGGAGGCCTTTGATCTGTTCCCTCCTCTGTTGACTGTCAGATTGAAACAGGCACAGCCTAGTTAGCACGCGTAGCCTGGGTAGGCTAAGTTCTGATCAGTTGTAAGAAAACTATTGCAAGAAGCCACAAGTTTACTTATAATTACACTACCTTGCAAAGTTAACTTTCTTCATTACCAAAATTAAAGAACCTCGGTAACAGTTTGTTATCCTCTCTCATTCTTACAGACTCGTTGGCCCGGCAGAACAAGATGACTGGAGGGAGCTCCAAAGAGCCATTCCTAAACCACTTAATTTACAGCTCTATATACCAAGCCATCACATGCATATATTAATTTAAAGCTAAATATTGTTATATACATTGCAATAGCTTAAATCAATAAACATCAACTTGTTTGCATGTGCAAGATTTCCATATTAAAAATGTAATTAGTGTTATAACAACCATATCCATATCCAAATCCTTTAGGATCAAAAAACCCATGCCAGCCTCGCAAGCATCACATCAAAATGTGACCACCCAGCTTCAACATGCTTCAGTCCCAAAGACTAACACATCAAAATGCTTTAGTGGCCTGTTAACTATTTTTTTTTTTAATCTTTCTGTGGCAGAGATGTGTCATTCCCATTTCCACCACCCTTATGTCAACTAACAAAAGTTCCTAATGAGCCAAGTCTCTCGGAGGCTCAACTGCTAACGCCATTAACATTACCAAAGACCTGTGCATGACTAACAGCTGTGTCCTAAGGAAACTGAACTCATACCTTCCATTTCCACATAAACTGCCCTAAAGTTAAGGAGTATCCCAGGAAGAAAAGAAGGGAGGAGACGATGGGTAGAGAGGAAAGAAGGAAGATGTTGTCATTGCTGATTCTGATTCATCCTGTATGGAACATATATTAATCAGGTCTGACAGAGGAAGCCAGCAAGGGCGAGAAGGACTACAATCCAGTAGTTACAAAGACATATTAATTCGATTAAGGGCTTGAACATAGTTCTTTTTCAAAGGTGAATGCCATGTCCACAAGTATTTGGAGTCACGTTCGCCATCCCTCTAGCCCAAAGCATACTCCATTAAAGAATAATGGAAGTGCTTCAGCAGAAAAGATTTAAAGTACCTCTGTCCAGAATAACCTAGAACTCAGTAGCCAGAGCTATAGCCACAGAAATGGACCACAGCATTCATGCTCCTGGTAACAGGGATGGGAAGTGAGCATGTCTGCCCTACACTCTGGGTAAATATTCCCACTACCGGGCAATGCCTCAAAGGGAAACTGCCTCTCTCCTATCATTTTATGGGCACCTGTGGATATGTTCCTAAAATACCCTCCGGGGTGACTCCTGCTGCAGGGCTTTAGACATTAGAAAGGCATTGCTGAGCAGCATTAAGACAAAAGCTTTAGTTGTATTTAAATGATCGATACGGTTAGTTTCTTTGAACTGCTACAGTCTGACTACTATCTGCTAAACATAAAGGAAATTCTTAAAATGGTACTGGTATCACTTATATTCCTTGACAGCTGGTAACTAAAAACCCCAGCATGTCCCAAACCAGCAAAAGTTGAGTCTCCCTCCCCCAAATGGTATGGAATGATGGTAGTTAATTCACACAGAAAAGATCTTTTGGGCTGATACTTCTCTCATAGTAATTTTATGTCATTCAAGTTCCACTAACAACTGCTGAGTTTACACCATGGTGCCAAAGAGGTATATTAGATCCTTCAACTTCAAGCTATCCAGAGCTTACTCGGCTCATTTGGCACCTCTGTGTTGCTGACACATGCAGAACTTTAACAGATGGCCTTACAATACTGGCAGTTGTTTTGTACTGTGCTAGTGGTGAGGGGAAATACTCTACACAAATTGTCTGCAATTCTGGAAAATAAATGAAGTACAAATCCATATTAACCTCAAAAGCCAAACTATAAAAAGTCAGATTAGTCATTTAACGATGTCTGTGCTCTGGGTTAAATGCTTAGTTGCTGCAAAATGGCAATATTTCCCTGCAGCCAGGATAACTATGCTTTGCTTCAGTTTCTACCAGGAATATCCATAAAAACTGTATCATTAGAAAGGTATCGAAATGCATTAGGAATAAGCCTTGAGATCCTTCCTCATATGATCAGCCCTGACTATCGGCAAAAGTACCTCCATAAACTGGGTGTTTTCACACAAATAGTGAAGCAACAGTGTGCAACTTAACCGAATCTCTTTTTTTCCTGTGCCAAACAGAATTCAAGAAATAACACATCAGCTGCTGTGCAAATGTCAAAATCAACAGTGACAACCAAGTAAACAGCAATCTTACATTTTTCCTGACCTATTAAAAAAGAGCTATACGTACCACAAGCTGAATTTTACACTCACTAATTTCACTGGCTGCAGTGGAGCTTGCACTGTACGTAAAAGACCAGAATTGCTCCTCCTTGTTTCTGTGTGGCTAAATTTTTCTCTTTTATTGTGCCAAATTATCAGATATATCAACTGGGTTGAACTAGTAAACCATGTATGCAGAATAGTGCTTTTCAAAAGTAAACCCAACAATTTCCTTCACCAGTATATAACGTTCATGAAATGTATGTTCACACATACGTATTACAGTCTACTACTGCAAATTTAGAACAGGCTTTTAGAAAATCACAAATGTTTTAGTCCTATGCTCACCTCTTCTATTTGCTTTAAATGAAACATAGCTTGAAAGATATTTCAAACTGAGACTTCAGAGGCTTGGTCACTCAGTTCCCCATTTCATCCATTTCAATATATTTAGTTAGATAATATGTCAGTCACCTTGCATGTTATTTTCGCAATGTTAGTTACATTGAAATACAGTTCCCTTAGGTAGCTTCAAAGCCCTAGAAGGAAGTGGAACCCTAAAAGCATTATCATAAAAGAGTCCTTCAAATGCAAGAGGTACATTCCAGTCTTCTGCTGGGACTGAATCAAAGCTGTAACCATTTTTTTAAAATTTTATTTTATCCACTAAGTTTGCTTAAAAAACATGGTTGCTGGAACTGACTGATGTTATAGATTTGTGACTTTGATACAAGTGAAAAGATCTTTATCAGTTTTATGTCTAATTTTATACTGAAAGATCAAACAACTCCTAAGTTTGAAGCTGTTAACAAAAAAAATATTAAAACAACTAAATTTCAGATAGGTTTCATGTTTTCTTTTCCTCCCTCAGGACTTTTGCCAGACTAAGATGACACAACATAATTCCAGAAAATACTTATACAAATGCAAGATAATCCGTCTCTGAACGCATAAATTATTGCTCCTCATGAAAAAAGAAAAATCAAAAGAAATGTTAAACAGGCACAGTCAAACAGGCACAGGAACATCAATCCCTCTGCTTCTGTTCCCAGGCATAAACATTTTGTCAAACATTTCAAGCTATGATCCTCAATGTAGCACTTCGCTGTGAAATTCCCAGGAGAGGAGTTGGTATACATATTTTAGTACCAATAATGCAAGCACGTCCCATCCTGGGAAGAGGTCCTCCCTTACAGATGCAGAGTATGAGATAACACGATGGGAAAACTTCATGACCATCCTTCCATTACTGAGAGCCTTCCCAGCTTCTACAACAACTGGTCACGGCTACCCCCTTCCCTGAGCCCATCCTCTGCAGAGCTCGCCACAGGTCCACGGTGAACATCTCCTGCTCTTGGAACGTATAGAAACCTTTCTGGCAAGAGGGACATGAAACGAAAGGAGTCTCTTGGGGAAACAAAAGGCAAAGGGAAGGGAATAGGAGCACAGGATTTATTTTATCCATCCTAACAATATCCAGCACTCTACCAGACACCTTCTAGTTAAGGTTCAAGTAGTCTTGGACTAAACAATAATGGAATCATCTGCCTACAGCTGCAAGCAAAGGTCATTCTTAATGATTTGGAATGCTACACTTGGTAAAACAGTAGAGATTCAGGGGATTTATAAATCTAAAAGAGAACAAAAACACAAGTGCAACATTTCCACAAAGAGATTACATCTGTTAGTGAATACAGATCTTTGCGCTGCAATTCATGTCCCAAGCTGGGCATTACTCAATTTTGATATAACAAAATCCTATGGAATCAAAACGCAGTTTGCCTTTGTGATTTATCTCTTTGTCCTTCCTATCTAGTATTTTCTGAAATAATATCCAAAATCTTTCTTCTTAAATACCTTTATAGTTTCAGTAGGCACTCCAGGCTCTGGGACTTTGTCCAAGTAAGTAGTCAAGTCTTGATCCACGTGTTCAAACACTAATGTTAACTTGGTCTCTCTGTCTGTTCGTGACACGGTGCACACATCAAACAATCTGAGAGGAGGAAAAGAAAAGAGGAAGTAAGTATACAGGAACCAGTACAGACATACATACCTTGCAGCTCATACATGTCTATTTAAATTTCTTACAGTATATAGAATGGAAAAAAGAGCTTTCCAAAGGTAGAGCAATCTTTGAGCTCTTGATTCATCAGATAACTACTGATACATCAATAATATAATTTCTCTCTTTCATGTGTGGATTCTGAAACAGGATTAAGTATTAAGAATTCATCAGCTGTTCAAAGTAAAATAATTACATGAAAAGAAAATATTTTTTGGACAGAGCAATTAGAGTCACTACTGAAAATTACTTGATATTTATCCACATTCTATGCTACAGCACTTACAGTCATTTTACATAAAGAAAAATTGCGAGAAATTTTTGAGAAAACATACAGGGTGTTTACATGCACCTTCATTTTCTTCCCACATAACTCCCATGTCCACCATTACATGGCTTATAATTAAATCTCCTTTGGCAGAAACAGAATTTTTTTGCTGATTATTCTTGCAAGTTCCTGGGTGCAAGGAATACCTTCAGAGTCAGGATACAGTCTGCAAAAAAGCTTTGTGCATAAGATGGCAGTACTAAGAAAGCTTTCTTCTCTCATCACTTTCTGTCATTCTTTTGCTGAAATTTCTTTATCATTTCACCTTGTTGCACAACATCAAATTCAAACTAATTTGCAGTTTTTCATAATGTCACATTCCTAGCTGATTATTTTCTATTGTTTTCTCTTTTTAATTAGGATTTCTCTCATCTTCTCCACTTCATCTACTGTACCAGCTTTAATCACTGTTTTATCTTTTTCACAAACAACTGCCCATCCTTCTATGCTTCACACCTATGCTCTTACCAGTGACTTTCACTACCCTTCCTCAAGTCCCACTTCTACAAAATCACAATAGGAAACCGTCTTACAGATGGAAGGACGCTTATTCCCCAGTCACGTACTTTACGAATGTGTTTATTCATTTAGTTTTAAATTGTACAGAGCAGATTGCCTTTCTCTCTGAAGCGAGGCAGAAAATCAATCGCTACTTTTATTAGGTGACAGTGGATTTAAAAAATGTATGAATACAGTTATTGAGAAAAAAGTCTATACTGTTAAACTGAAGAACCTATCATTGATAACAAACCAAAGTATTGTTGATACTACTGCTTATTTTGTTCAACATCATAGCAGTTACGTTGTTTTATTACATGTATCTTTTATCCTCTTACTTAGAATAACTGCTTCCTTACTTTGTGCAAAGTGCAGGATTTCCGATAACATTATCAAGTAATATTTTTATTCTTTGTCCTAGGACTAAAGGCTTTATATGCAGGATCTGCAGACAACAGATCACGCACAAAGCCTTGGGGGTCACTGCTCTTCAAAGAGGACATCTGACAAACAGACTAGGAAAACACTTTGTACTGAGTTTTTACATCTTACCTTAAATCTCAAAATATTTCACAAGAGAAAGGGAGATAAGAATTGGCACAACTATCTGTGAAGACTGTAATCCAGGTTTAAGAGAACAGTATGTTTCACTTGAGATGATACAGATTTAACAGGTTAAGGCCGTGGTCCCACTTTAACAGCATTTCCTAAATAACTTTTGGTCAGACCCTTAAAATTGTTTAGTAGCCACCGTGGTTTGAAAATGGATGCATGCACATTCCTTTTAGCTTAAAGAAGCTCTTAGTGAGTAATAATTTGGGAACCGGAGTTACACAATATGGAGAGACTGTCACCCTACCTCTACTAGAAGACTAATCTGTACTTAATCTGTAATCATCATATGCACAAATATTAATTAAATTATTATGGTAATGTAGTGACTGTAACAGCAAATGTCTCGGCACATTTCTCATAAAGACGAATACTGTTCTCTTTATGATTCCCTTAATGGGGCGTACACGGAAGATAGGTATCTTGTACACAGTAAATCAGTTTTGTGAAAAGTCACAAACCTTCCTGAAAAGTGAAATTTGCTGGTATTTGGCTGGAGGTTAATAATCTGCAATATATTTATATAAATCAATGTGGAATGTAGCCGGACTGCCTATAACCCCAACACATGCAAATAGAGAGGAACCAGACAGGTCTGAACATCTGAACATAAACACTGGAAAATATTTCCAAATGTATGATCCCTTTGTGTTGACCTACATTTACCTAAAAATGTTCTAAAACACCTTTTTTGCCAGGTATTTAATACACTGGCAAAATCATCTTTTCAACTATAGCAGAATTATAGTTCAAGAAAAAAAGGAAAAAAGATTTCACTGTATAGAATATAGAAGCAACATGTAATTTCCAACTCACTGTGGAGGGAAATGCTGATTCTCTGATTAATTCTTCCGTATGTGGCTTTTTGATTCTAGCATTTTCTGGCACAGCAAAATAAGGAACTCAGAGGAGCGCAATTCTAGTCACCTATTACTGAGTGATAATATTATCACTGAGTAATAATATTATCTTTCCTTTTTATACACCCTTTATGTGAAACTTTAAATGCTTTACTGTTAATAATAAAGACTCCAGATCCTGCACCAGGCTGGGTGGAAGCACATTGTGTTTACTCACAGAAAATACAGCTGCTGCCTTAGAAAGATAATAATTTAAAGCACAGCTTATATGAATCCAAAATATTACAAAAAGACAACATCTGGCATTGCCCATGCTAATCATTCTGGAAATAGATTGAGAAAGACACAGCCTCTTTATTGAGTAGTTTCCATAGGGATAAAACTGCTTTTTATAAATTATATTCTTTTACACCCACTGTGAGAAAATCATCCATAAGGTTGTCTTCTTTAGCTAGGAACATCTCTGCTGTTTACAGTGCACATGTCTCAAGCCAGTTCCTCATGATTTTCGGTACGTGACGGGTTAGTTTTGCATGTGATTGCCTCTCTGGAACAGGCAACAGCAAAAGGCCTTTTATTTAAAGAGCTACTATGTGGACACTGTCCTAAGTGAAGTAAATGTACCTCAATTAATACAGGATTTCCATACTGAACACTTTGTAAACACAAGCCCTGCCCTTCTATTGTACTTATAAAAGAAACGTTTGAATTATTTGATTAAAGTAAGATCCGTTATGGGAAATCCTGCAAGTATTTAACAAGATGTTTGGCTGGGAGTCATACACGGCCTGGTGTGTCGATCTGAACTGGAACATTGTTGAACAGACACGGAGTACCCGTGTTTTAATGCAGACTTTTTTCCAAGTTAATTGTACTAAAGTCAAGAAAGCTTATCAGCTACAAATCTATGTCTCTGTTTTATTTTATGTGTCTAGTGCCTAGTGGATCTTACTATAACCTAGCAGAATACCTGCCTTCCTACAAAAATACTTAGGTTTTTTTGAACACAGAAAACTAGATGATGAGTCTTGAAGTCTCCGTAGCTTCTTACAACATGTGATCTGACAAATGCAACCTCAGTTCATCTTCATTTTACAATATACAGTCTGAATGCCTAATGCTTTTATAAGAAAAGACACAGTTATGCCAACTCCTTTGAAAACTGTTGCGTCTACTTGACTGGTACTAATTTGGTAACTGTTTCTAGAAAGTCCTTAAATGTTACTGGACTTGCTTTTGAGATGCTCTGAGAACTGCTATAAAGTTACCCACTTTCAAGTGGAATAAACATTTTTTTTCTGAGCAAACTGAGGTAACAGCGATGGAGATCAAACCCATCAGCCCAAGCCACCTGCAAGAAATATCAAAAAACAGATCTGACTGTAAGAGCTGAAAAACTGTAGGACATCAGTTCTCTTGGCTATTGTCAAACACATGAGTAAGTACATCGGGAGAATTAGCCAGATCATAGTCAAAGGGAAGACCAAAGAAGTAGAATCTTGCTGCCAATGCATCCAAAGGCTTATTGTTCTTTTCATTGCAGTTGGACTAATCCAACACGAACAGATATCCCTTTACTTTGCTGGTCACTCACAGCACTGAACAAAACCACAGTCCTTGCCCTCTAAAGTTTTTCAGTAACATGGATTTACTTTAATTTTCTTGGGAACAGTGTCTTCCTAGGAAGAGTTACTTCCTAGCTTATGCATGACAGAGAAAGAGAATGGGAGCCATTAATTTACGAGTAGGAGAAATGTTTAAGAAGAATGTGGTGTGGTAAGTAGTGGCATAGTAATATGCTACAGTTTTAAGGTTTCATAAGTCTGGACAAAGACTCAGATGGAAAGAGTTTGGTGGCCTCAACCTAACTCCGAAAGGTATTTATCCACATGACAGAAAACCAGCACAGAATTTATGTGTGATTGACAGTGTTTATGCAAACACCACAAGATGGGGATACCAAGACTGTTACAGGTCATGACTAAGGTTCATTGATAATACCAGGGGGGAGGGAGCCTGAATAGCTTCTGCTTTCACTGCCTTTGGCTCAGGTTAATCCTGTGAGTTCATAATTTTCAAGGGCACAGAAAATTTCAGCCCCTCATACCTAAAAGCATTGAAGAATGACAGTCAGGCGTCCTTTGAGTCCAAATTTCAGAGCAGCCTTAGACTCTTCTGTTCTCTGAAGCCACTCAGCAGCAAGCCCTTCATTCACTCCAAATTCTTAAACTACGTACTCTTTGAAAAAAACAGTTCTCCCCATACTTTTAATATTAGCTACCTTCTCCTTTCTTGCTTTTGAAGAGGAAAAAGACTCTGCTAACAGAAACCAGTCTCTACTTGGAATCATGTATACCCAATGTATTGTAACAAAGGGGTCGTATTTCAGATGAAGAAGACAATAGCTGGGCAAGTGGAGTGGAACATGTGCGTTAAGAGAACCATGTCCCACGTAGCAAAACAGGAAATAGAGCTTCACACTCTGAAACGTATGACAGAGCTCTTTCCCTTTGTTCAGGACATGCTGCTTTGTCTCATCTTAATCAGCAATCACCTACTCCTCCATGCCTCTGAAAGCTGGTATTTCAGATGTAGATTTTTCTCACTTGAAGGAGCTTCAGTGAAGTACTTTTAGATGAAAAAAGAGCACGTGCAGATGAACAGGCCACTAAATTCAAAGTATCTCATATTTTAAGTGCATTTTTTCTGGGATAACATCTGTAAAACCATGTAGTAATGCAAGACCTAAGTTCCATTTTCAAAAGCGTATGGGGTCTTCAGGAGCCTCCAAATCTGCTTGTCACGCCAGCTGCAGCTGCACCAATGTGCATCAATACTTAGGATATGCCTCCATGGCAGATGGCAACCTAATGCAGAGACACCTAGACCACGCTCAACTGACCCACCTCGGTACTGAAAACGTACAGCGTGACAGCACAACGCTGCCTGCAGCACGGTAATCTAGCCCACTGTGAGCTCCGCCCAGCAGCAGCCAGATGCCCAGAGACAGACTCGATTAATTAAAATAAGCTTGGGAATCTCTACACTGCTCATGGCAACTTTACATCTCAAATCCTTATTCTCTACATTTCTACTGGGTTCTTGGAGTTTGTGAGTATTTTCCCTGCTTCGCTACCCTTCTAGGAAAGAGTAGCGGGACCTCTTCTTGTCTTCAGAAGAAACCTCTTTCAGGCAAATAGCAGAAAAGGGCAGAACATAACATCAGATAAAATAAATGAATCTATCTAGGACAGGCAGATGTTATGCAGATAGATGTTTTCAACTCTTGCAGTCACTCATTCATTATCTGCTGTGCACAAAGCAGAAAGAGCTACCGCGAAGAAGCAATAGCATGATGAAAGCAAGGCAGCAGAAAGTCCTGTCCTGGAGACCTACTCCAGCAGAGCCCAGCCAGTATTCTTGCTTATAGCCCACTCACCAGTGAGGTTTAAGGGAAGGAAGGGGGATATTAGGATGACAAGGCAATCGTTCATCTGCAAGCTGAGCTTTGTGCTGTAATTTTTTCCAGTCTCTCTCCCTTTCTGACCTGGAAAAATTATTTAAAATGCTTAGCTGTATAAAAGATGTTTTTGTTCTTTAAGTGTGTGTGAGGAAGAGAGACAGAGAAAGTGACAGAGAGAAATAGATGCTCTTGAAAGCAAAGTAAATAGTACTGGCTAAAGTCCGATAGTGTGGGCTGACTGGGCAAGCTTTCAACGCTCAGTACCGACTGCAGCCCTGACCTGCAACACCCCTGTTCTCCTGCGCTGGGCCCCACTCGAGCAACGACGAGCCCTGGTGCCAGACTGAATGGTTTTGTGATGCAGACAAATGTCTGCTCCAATGAAACCACCAAAACTAATTTTCATTTTCAACAGAAGCCAAGATTTGTGCCCAAAAGATGAAAAGGCCAAGTACATTTACTCACTGTGCCACCCAAGTCACTAAAAGATTCAGTTGTTAAGAGTTTTACTTCCAGGAAAAATACGCCTGACAAGATGTTCCCTGCACCTCTCTGTTTATAGCAGCATGCTGTCTTTTTTAGCCCTCACACTGCCATTTCTTGTTCACCTTCTTTGTGAAGGGAGATTATTTTTAATAGGCAAGGACCAGAAATGGATCCGGTAAGGCTCAGTAATTCAAATAATATCCTGCCTTTCAGAACTTCACTTTCAGGACTCGTCCTACAGTTCACCAGTTTTTGAAATACTTAACTCCTCACCAATCCATTAACAGCTTCATCTCATTGCAATCGATTTTAAATCCAAACTGGCCACACACTGAGCAATTGCCATTACTGAGGGAAAATACCAGCCTGCTGGTGCCTACACTTACTCCTGTGCGCTGCCATACTAAACAGACCATCATGTTCTCTCTGCAAGGGACAGGCCAAGTCAACCCCAAATCAGAAAAATAACATAGCCTGTTATGAAGACAGTCGCTGACAGATTGTTTAGGATCAGCAATAGCTGTCTGACCTATTCATAGTGCTTTCATGTGATCCTCAAGCAATCAAATGTACACTGCCTTTCAGAGTCACGTACACTGCCGTTAAACAGTACTGAGAGCTTCCAGTAAGCTTCCATAAGCTTCCAGTTCAGAGTACAAATTAAAGATGCTCCAATTCATTGGCAGTGCATGTGCATATTTTATTAAGTGTTTTGGATTTTCTGTAGAATACCTTTCTCAGGAAAAGCTGCATTCCTTTTTACATTCCCTAAATTGCTCAACATGTAAATAAAACTTATGTCTGAATATTGATTTTGTTTAATTCAAATGAAAGGAGCACAGAAATTATTCTGGACTCCCAGCTGTACCTGGTACAAGGTGGGATACAACAAAATCCAGTCCTTATTCATGTGTAGCTCACAGTCAAACCGATTGTTACAGACTCCACATTTCAGTGTACATTTTGAATTCATACTTGTGCCAGACTTACAGGATCTAAATCTAAGTTAATCATCTCTTTCCTAGATTTAAATAAAACCAACAACTCATCTTCAGAAGTTTTACAACAGTATAAATTATCATTCATTCTTTAGTAGCTTAATAATGTAACCTATCTACACTTGAGACTTAATGGTGATGCCAATATATCAAAAATAACAAAGGAAATAATAACCCTCCACTCCATAGAAGAAGTATTCACAACAAAAAATCAAATGTCCTGTTTGATACTCTGTACCATCTCATATAGTTTTTAAAATCCTTGCAATACTACAGCAGTTCCCGAGGTGTTTAATTCAGCATTTTTTAAGGGGTTTCCAATGCAAATTTGATTCCAAGCTCTTGCTTTTTAGAGATGCATGGGGAAACCTAAAAAACAAGAAGCAGGTACTGCAGAAGATGACAGAAGTCTACTGTTTTGATGCTTACTATCAATTCAGGGACTGCTGTTGCTGAATGACCTCCAGGTTACTCTACAGCCACAAGTCTACTGGGGGATGGCAGCTGCATGCAAAACTCAGGTTCTGTTTGAATCCGAATTAACCTTCCAGCGTATGCTAAGCCCTCAGGAATACAAGCAACCACAGCCTGACTGACAGTACTTCTGAAGGGCAAATCTAGTCATCAGAGCCGTTGAACAAGTAACGTAAGGGGGCTTGCTAAATGGTGCAAATACACCTGAGCCCTGATGATGTTGCTTCCACTTCCCAGGAAGAAGGGCCAGTACTGGCAGCAGCTGAAAGGAGCCCAAAGCTGGTATGGTGATGGTGATGAGGAGGGGAGAGAGAGCACTAGGTGTAAAATGTCTTGCTGCGGTTCTTTTACTGGCATTAACAACAGTTTTGATTAAGACCCTCAGAAAAAGTATTGTATTGATTTGTGAGACACCGACACATTAAAGCCTTGTAAGAAAATACATTTCTACAACATTTCATAGGTAGAGATGGGACCAAATGGTCTGTGTTTCTTGAAGAAGGATCAAGAGCTGACTTTTAGAAAGGGAAAGCTTCCATGGTTCAACAGTACTGTGAACTCCACTGCAAAAGCAAAAGAGCAGGAAAACAGAAGAAAAAAAGCCTAAAGAAAAATAAAAGGCTAAATTGGCTAAAGTTGACAATACTGATATGCACAAAGTAAATAAATAGCGTATATGTTAGTAAAGACAGCTGTTAACTTGAAAACCAAATTCATTCTTTTTAGTCCTTTGAATTGTGTTGTTCTAATGTATTCAAGGAATTATTACGGAAATCTGTAGGCTTTTTAATGTAACATGCTGTATATCCGTGTATTAAACAGAAAGCAATTAGTATACATAGGAGTAAAACACAGTAAAACATCGCATGGTTCACTGTCATGCCCATTCGTTTATATTTGGGTTTATTATTATGTATCATTTCTTAAATACAACGTTCTTGGCTCTCTAGATGACATTATAGCAAAGAAAATCCTTGGTAAGAGAATGAAACAAGCACCACTGGGAAATCAGGTGCAAACTTCTTACAGAGTCTGTTTGTTTATTGCTATGACAGCACTGTCAGTTGACATAAGACAAGCTTTGAGCAGTATTTTATGAAATGTTTTTAGATCTGTCAGTACAAAAATGCAATTTTGGAGTTAGGGTAGTAGTGTGCAGAAAAAACCTGTCATAGATCTTGATCTTGCACGATCCACTAGCCCTGAACTACCAAAGAACTTATGCTGCAATTAACTTCCAGCATGCAAATAACCTAAGTGACTTCTAAGGAAGTATACATCATCTAAGGCTTCGTCTCCCTTATATGCCTGGTCTTTCAGAAATGAAAGCAGAGAGAGGGGGGGGAAAAAAAAAAGAGAATTCATTGCCTGAAAGACAACAGGCCAAAAAAGATCATTTTTCTCTTCCTTATACTCAGCCAGTCATTACCTGGACAGAGCAATGTAAATCCCTGTATGCCGTTTAAAGCCGTATCTACTATGATAGTTGGTGTTTATGGTTCCTGGTCTGGCTTCTCTTACCCATGCAGTGAGAACTCTACAACTTGGGGCCCTGCATGTGAGCTCCCCTTTTGCACCTCAGTGTCCTTATCTGTACCACACTCTCTCCTTCCTAACTTTTTAATTACCTTTAGGACTCAAGTTAATTCTTGAATATGGCCATACATCTCTGAAAACGATGTTCATGATTTATTCCAAAGAGTTCATCACAATATTTGTTTTTCCTTAAATTCTGAAATGAACAAAACTGTGAACCGTTGCTTTCTCAGTCTTTACCTGGGGGACTAGAAAACAGCAATGGATATGAACAGCTCTTGTTATCTTACAAATGGAAAGAGCAATTTAACACCAGATATTTAAACCGCATGAAAACAACTTTTAAAAAATGTCTAAATCTGTTGAAAGAATCTGTTTGTGGATTCACTAGAACTGCTCAAAATTTCCTGAAAGCGGACCAGACATATCCACCCACTTCCAACGCAAGCACGGTGGTTAGGCGGCGAACGCAGTTGCCACATTCAGCAATAGACCAAGTGAAAATCCAAAAGGTGTCTTACATTTTGTGTGTTGATTTCCACACATGCTTGTCCTCCATGAGGTTAAAAGACATAAAAATAGAGATGCGGTTCACAGTGCTTTTTGGCTGCACTTGATATGGGGAATGACTTTGATCGGGCTTTGATGCCAGATGTATTCCCAAGAAGCCCGTGTGCTGTGATGCCAGGGGCACTCTCACCTCAGAGAAAGGGAATTCCTCCATTCACTTCAGCAAAACCTGGAAGGGAGCACACTGAACTCAACCGACCTCCCAGCAGCACTGTACCGTGTCCTGTCGCCACCACTCAACGTGCTACGAATCACATCCCATCTGCTCAAAAGTAAATAGCACTCAGGTGATTTCCAAAAATCAAAAGACAAAGGCAATTGCTCACATGGATAAGAAAAACAAACAGGATTTGGCCAGGTTTTGGGAGGCAGCCAGATTTATGCAGCTAAACATTGCACTCCTCTACAAGTTGCGTGCCAAAAGAAAAACTGAGTGGCAGAGAGGAATATATAACTTTATAAGAGAAAGAAAACAGTGAGGGGATATTTATTCTAAAACCAAAGCATCAAAACTAAGGGATTACAAAGTTAAGGTAACACTTAAATTCAGCACATACAGAAGGCAGATTTAAGGCTTGCAAGAAAACTAACAGCTCCGTTGAACGTAGCTGTCTTTGGCTACCCATCATCAGACAGTTCAAATGCCATCCATCTACGCAACTGCCTAGCAGAGCTCATAGAGTGCCGAGTTCTCCTCTCAGCTACCGTGGAAGAACTATAACTCATGTAATGGAGCTGCTCAGGGGTTTGGTGAATGGGTCATGTAGGCCTCCGTATATTCAAGGGAAAGAAGTAAGTCTCCCCCTGCTTGCTATGGAAGACACCTAGATGACTAATTTAGACAAGATGCTTGAATTTAACTGAATTTAGGAGAGATGACTCTTTCCCAGGAAGACTATAGCTGAGCAATTTTACTTGGTGGGATTCCAGATTATGTTCAATTGATTTTTGAAGTTATTTAAAAATATTTCGTCTCATGAGGAACTTAAAACTAAATGAGAAAGAAGTCGAAGGAAAAAAAAAAAGACACTGAAAATGCCTCTGCCCTATTCACTCAACCCCCACAGACCAGGACCAATCCTAAAAAGCTCTGCACACAAGAGCCTTTACCAAAGCCTCATGAAGTCAGTCCATGTATTTAACTGGCTTTGGCTCAGGTCCAGAATTTCCTTTAATGTGAAAGTGAGTTTCACCTGTGACAAACTTGCAGGATTGAGTTTAATATTGATGTCGTACAGAACAGAAACAAATGGGACTAATAAATCTTCAATAGAAATTTAAAGATTTTTCTGGCTTAATAAATTTAGCCAGGGGGCAATTGCTCTTAAACACTCGATACATAAAAAGGGATCCTCATTTCCATTAGCATGCAAATTCCTTACACGTTTCATCAGAATTTAAGACATTACATCTTACAAGTTTTTAAAAATGTGCACTTCATGGCTGCTCTTTTTCCCATTCATAGTCATTCACACGTGGCCATACAAGCTCCTTGGCTGTCATGTCATCTCTTCTACTAAGCTTTTTTTTTTTATTATTTTAAATTAATTCATAGCACATACAAAGAAAATGAAAAATGTCTATTTCTGTAAGATTCTCAGGTGCTTTCATCCTCCAGTTCTTCAGGTAGATGTCTAATACATGTTTCCTCCTTTTCCGGCCAGTTTACACGGCACTGTGAGCCAGCCATTTAGAGATTAAGGCACACGGAGTGAAGTATTCTACAGGCTGTACAGCTCTTTAAGTATTTCCTTTAAGCTCTTGCACACATATATAAAAGAAAACAAATTAAAGATTATTTGCAGAGTTTGGCAATGAAAATGAGGTGTTAGTAGCATTTTGAGCTGGCAATAAATTTTATTTGACTGTTTTATTACTTCGGGGCAAAGGCAACCATTTCTTTTGGGGCGTCTTTTAGCACCATGAGATGAGGGTTTACATTTTAATGCATGGATGGTTTTGAAATAAATTCAGCATTTGGTAAACGATAGTGTATGTCAGATGTAAATACATGACAAAACTGTATTCTGGTTGTTTTGCAGCAACGTCTTTCACATTTCTGAAAGAAAGGAGCAAACTATAATAAATCCTGCAAAACAAGGTCTGGTTCCTGGAGCTCTAAAACATTTTTATGTCTAGGCAAATGAAAACAAAGTACATCTAGCAAGCTCTGCAAGCAAAGGAGAGCATGCTCTGTGACGTCCAGGCAGCCAGTGGCAGCTCAGGCTGAGCTGAGGAAGATCTGAGGACAGCAGAGCGTAATGGCTGAGGCTCCGCAGTGCTAACATGGCTACGCAGCTTCCAGCTGGCTCAAAGCACCGGCAGAGCGAGTAGGCATCTGCCTGGGAATGAGGCAGGGCTGGCTCACATCTGCTTGCAAATGCTGCATGGACTCACAAAGCAGTGGACACAGATTACTTAAGATCATAGAGCAAGTCGGTGTCAAAACTGTCGAGCCTTAATTTGCCAGGCATTATCACTTCAGGTCTGTCCTGCTCTTACACCATTCCCTAAGCTGTCCGCTCTTTCTCTCTTCAGAAAAATACTGGGTGAGATGGAAATTGTTCTAACCCTTTCTAAGCCATATATGAATTGTTTTATTAATGTAATTATTTTTATTTCAGGAATAAGTCAAGAGACATCGAGGGCTGAAGGAGTTGCTCCTCATTATTTTCTCTAATCCATCCCCAAACCCTACAATCATCCTATTTACCTCTGTTCGGACAAACAGCACAGAAACTTATACCACAGCTGATGGTCCTGAGCCTTTGTACAGTTGACTAAACAGGCAAGACTACACACCATACAGGGCCCACAGAACCAGCACAGTCTACAAAAGCCTTTTCTGGCTGTGGTCAGCTTGCCTATTCCAGTGACACTACTCTTTCTTTTTTTTCAATTTCCATCTTTCTTCCATCTAACAGAAACAATTACCCCTCTTAGTTCTTTAGAGCTTCCATTTATCTTCTCTTTAAATATGCAGTCAAGGAAAAGCCAAATTTTCACACTGTGAAATGTATGTGATCATGCTGGACATCATTAGTTATGTACAAATTTGTATGAATTTTCATGCTTATTGCACCACAGGCTTTTAATTAAGGTGTCACTGGACTACCAATTATATCAAATGCCATTGAAATAATCGGTATATATACCAATTATCGTGTTACTTCTGTGTGTGTGACTGAACACTTACCAGTCACACTGGCCTACAAAGACAAATATATTTTTTTTCACCCACGTGGCCAATAAACCATGGAATAGCAGGAGTCAGAAAATAAAATAAGATTCCAAACTCAGAGAGTCAAGAGTAATTAAATTGAATAGATACAGGGAACACATTAAGGAAATGTACGATCTTAGATAGCAAAGATATGGCTGCATTAATTGCAAGGGGAAAAAAAGACACCATAAAACCGTCAAGATAAGTTAAGTGATTTAGGAACCAAGGTCCCAAATTACAAAATAACCCAGGTATTTAAGATCGTCAGTACATTTGAGAATCATTTGTTGTCCAAAGTGTCACTTCTTGATGATTTTCACTTAGTATCCCAATGCCTAAATCATAAGAATATATAGGATTGGAAGGAAAAAATGAGACTAGTTGCCTGCATTAATAAGCACCCACGCAACAGACATTTATGAAGATGCGCAGATACCGCAGGCCACAAGGTGCTTCCTACCATCCTGCACCAAATGCAGAGCTAGAACGAGAGCTACGGCCCTGGAGCTTTTCCTTACGGCGCATTTTAGTTCGAGCCTCACCGTCACCCCAGGTCCCTGCAGCAGTAGGATATTCATGAAATAAAACTCCTAAGTTATTCCAGGAAGCTGACCTCTACCATTTTACACAGGATATTAAATAGACCCCAGCTGTCTCCACTTAGAAGTGACTTAGTTCGTATGTTTTATAAAGGTCCATTCAGCCGCTTTCTGAGTTATCACAGAATTGAAGTGACTTTCTGTGAAGAAAAAGTCAAACTTTCTGGTGATTTCCCTCACCTACTTTTCATGCAGGCATGTCTTGGTTTTCAAACATCACAACTGGCATCTATACGTTCTGAAACAAGAATCTGTGCCTGGATTATGAAAATATTTGACTGAGAAATAACTGTCTCAAGTCCATTTGGAAGAAACACACACAGCAGAGCACTTTTTTTTGCTAAATCCAGGAAGACACAGTAGTCTTCATTTCCATGAATGCCTCTGTACGCAAGCCCCTATGGTATATGACTGTTGATCTAAGCACAGTACAGTCTGCGCGATTTCACCCCAGAAGGCAGAGAAGTGACATGGATTTAGATTTTCCAAAGCACAAGAACACTTTTTCAGGCTTGTGAAAATGACAGTGATCAATATATTAGAAATGCCATGATAATCATGTCCATTCAGAAAATTTTAGTTAAATTATTTCAAGAACTCAACAGTCTTCTTAAGAAGAGTCTCCATTTAAAAGCTGACAAGATGATATTGCAATATTTTTGTATAAAGGATGTGTTCTGGGATGAATGAGTTCTGGAACTGAGTGAATAATGCAATTTAAAGATGGCAATTTCATGCTTGAGAGAAGAAAGATCTAAGTGACCTTAAATCTTACAAGATTTGAAAAATTAAAAAAAGGGTCAATATTAAAAGGGACACATAATCCCATCATCTAAATATTCCCTAAAGCCTTTAAAAATATATATTTGTACTGCACGCAGGAGGAAAAAAAGCCATCTGTTTAAAAAATTAGTTCTGCTGCTTTTAAATATTGACATCCCCT
Source organism: Aptenodytes patagonicus (assembly GCF_965638725.1). NCBI lineage: Eukaryota > Metazoa > Chordata > Aves > Sphenisciformes > Spheniscidae > Aptenodytes > Aptenodytes patagonicus. The sequence goes on along the minus strand of NC_134950.1, from coordinate 145,526,784 downwards.
GTTCAATTGCCTGCTGCAGTGGACTGTGCCCCAGTTAGGTTAAGCCATTAGATGTTTACTCTTTCGGATATTGCCTGGGCTCTTTGCCAGTCACATTAGGCTTTATAATTTTCATTTACTCTTTCCAGAATACATTTAATAAAATTTACTATTTTATTATACTTAGGAGTGAGATGGCATTTCATTTCCAAGTTCCAATTTTCAATGTCATGTAACTTTTTAAAAACAATTAGCTTTTGGGATGGTTTTTTTCCTGGCTTGCCCTCATTTCCTTTCAATTTTTTTCTTTTAACTTTAAAACAGAAAACCGTTCAGACATTTTTAAGGCACAGACTTTAAACTAATTGCAGTCCTACATGTCTAACAATCCTCATCCATGTTACAAAATAATAATTCTGAACTTCCTGGTATAAATGCAGTCAAATCTTGAAATTTTCATGGTTTTTCTTTTCCACTTATACACACACACACACACATATGTAATATGGATATTCAAACAGCTTAATAGAGCAGCTTATTTGCTTTACTACAGTTATATTGTCTTAGCGGTCACATAATAAAAAAAGCTGTTTTCAAGCTTTGTAAATCAAGTGATAAAAGAACTAGCTCCAACAGACACTCAACATAAAAAATGATGGAGCAGAATCTGTTAGTATTATCGACTGATTTTAATTTTGCAGGCTATTACCGAGCAATGTGGGCTGATGCATTTTGAGATTATGGAAAAATAGAACTTTAAATTAAAAAAAAATCATTCCAAGAGATAAAGGCATAGTACCACTGCTTTCCAAGCACTTAGGTCTTGGGTAATTCAGAGTGGAATATAAGACACCAGAATTTTCCAACTACTTGCAATTGTACAATCATGCAATTTGCTCGAAAGGAATTTGAGGCAATGAAACTATGTGTAGCATCAGACTTTGATCAATAATGAGATAATTAGCCCACTTAGTGGCAAATCCTGTATGAGACCAGTATGGCAGAGTAAGGGGAAATGAGAAGAATACGCAAGAGAAACTACATCTGAGAAAGCTTTAAAAGGTGCCTTAAATCACTTGTAGGCTGTATGACTGGCCGTCTCCAACACACATCTTCAGCTACTCTTCCTCTTGTAGAACATTAACAAGTTTTGACCAAAATGCCTTCTGCTGGAGCTTAAAATTGGGTACACGGTAACCAGGCAATGCCCACCCATTCCAGCTACATCCTGTTCTCCTTAGTACTTCAATGCCAAGCGCAAACTAGAAGCAGATTGTCTGAAGTCAGTACATTTCACAGAAACCTACACTCTGCTATTAGGAAAAGTACATCATTTTTGCCAGCTGATAAAAAACGAGTCTTGTACAAACCCTTACCAACAATCCATATACTATAGACTTTGGTAAAAAAAAAAAGTTCCCCTATAATACTAATTTCTTATTCGATTACCTCCTCTAATTTCTCATAGTTCAAGTGCCCTCTGATTTCAATACTAGCTTTTTGTTCCCCCGCCCTCAAAATAATTCCCTATTTGCTTTTTTAATGTCTCCTATTTGCTGTACAAACTCCCTACTAGTGTTTCCACTTTCCACCTTCAAACTTGAACCATACTGACTGGTATTAATCTCATTGAGCTGTAGCATTAGCCACCTGGGCTCTCTCTGCAGCCAAGAAGAGAGAGGCAGGCGTTTCCAGAGGGCAATTCATTCTGCTCCAGGGTGGGTACGGAAAGTGAGTGGGATGAATTATTCTCAGAAAGCACATCCTCTCTCTGCACTCACTCTGGGGAGACTCTAAATGACTAGGATGGAGTATACTTTTAATATTCAGATGGTTAAAGTTAGATGTCTGCTCACAATTATCTTACATTCCTGTTTTATTTTTTTATGCATGGCTATGTGTACCTTCTATGCATCCATCATGATATACTGGAGCAGAGTCATAAAAGGGGTAGAGAAAGTTTGGTGTCTCCCTTTGGCATCCCCCACCCCTCTGGAGAGTTTGTGGAACACGTACGTTGAAACTGTCCTGCTATATCTCGCACCCAGGAAGAGGCTACAGATCCAAAGCAGCAGCAAGGATTTCCAGTGGCTGGGCAGAGCATGGCACCAGGGGAAGGTGTATGTCCCAAGTGACAAAATGTATTGCTACAAATCTCTGTTTAAGTACCTACCATGTTAAATCTAAGCATTTTCATATCCTTCCTCTTGACTGTTGAATTTTTTATTACCTCCTGTTTCTTAATCTCTCTTTTCGAAAGCCTATTGTTACTACATCAAGTTTGGGAACCATCCCTTTCCCAAATATATCAGATTTAATTATTGTGGTCACTATGACTGTGTGTCTTGACTGTAAGAATTTCTTAAACCAGCTACTGCAAGTTACTTCAGGCTACGCAGAGAGTGATCTCTCTTCCTTGTACTCCAGAAACAGCTGCTTCATCAACGGTGTCTGTAAGTTTTGTCTTTAAACCTTGTCTCATTTGTCCACTTTATTATGAACAGTGGTCGAAATTGTCCTTTATTACTGTTTTAGTGAACTTAGCTGACCTTCCAGTTTCTTCCAGAATTATAGGCTCAATATCCTTTCACTGATCTAGAGGATAGCAGAAGATTTAAATTTGCTTTTTATGACTTAAGTTTTGTTTCTGCAGAATATTCTTGTCCACTCCCAACTGTGGGTTATTGGAAACCAAGCAGTCTTTGAAATGTATTTTCTTACAGACATCAAAACACCCTATTGATTTGGGACATTCCAATATACTTAAAATGTCTTCTAAAAAGACTCCCTCATCAGTGTTATTCACCTATCTGGGTTTTATCTGTAGCCACAAATACCTTTCATTTTTAGTCAAATGGTTTACTTGACTCTTCTGTGCAACTCCTAACTATTCTTATGTTGTACTGCTGTAGTCTTCAGTTCCAGTCTCATTTCTGTTTGTATTTTTTTCAATACTGCATAAAGATTTGCTTTTGAAAAACCTGACATCTCTAAAAGATGTTTTAATCTGACCAAATAAAATTAAAAAGTAATAAAACCTTCTTGATTTCTTAAGAAGAGAGACAACATGAATAATAAGCAGCATAGAATTAAGCAATTCCAGGTAACTGTCTTTTTTTTTTAAATGATGTTACAAATGTAAAGGCAATGTGATGAACGGGATTCCGTGCAATGAAGAGATACAGGTGCTCAGTTCTGCAGAAGTACTAACTTGTCTGGGCCCTTCCAAGAATGCCAAATCTTTTCAGTTTAATGAGACATTTAATTCTGATTTTCAGTCTATAGTCACTGATTCAAACCAGTCTAGATAGGGGTATTATTGCTTTGATCAAAACTTGTTGCTCAGCGTTTTATAAAAAGCAGAGATGAACATTAAGGCAACAAATTGATTAGAGATGTCTGCAAGGAAACCACAGAGATCAGTGGGTAGGCCTATCTCCATTAACAATCTAGGAGGTTATCTAAGGATAAACAACATGCTAATTAAAAGTGTAGATGCTGCTCAAACTCTATGTTGTAAAGATCACAAATACAAAGAAAGCATGCTGTTAGATAAAATTAGCAAAACAAGATTTACCTTATAACCTACTTCCTACTAGAGAAAAATAATACAGGTCATGAACTTTCACCATCCTGAAGAAACCTGGAAATCAATAATAAAGGTTCTAGTGCTGTGGTAGCGAATAACAAGTTAGACATAAACTTTCAATGCTGTACAGCAATCAGAAAGTCTCTAATTGTAGCTACAGAAGCATCTTCTCTTGAAGAAGGGAGATGTACATAGCACTGAAGTGACCATGTCTGTGATGCACCCTGGAGTTCGGTGGTAACCACAGCATTGTACAAATTGCTTAGGGGACAGCATAGAGATAGACATCAAATATTTCAGAGGGTCCATACTAAGGTAGAGAGGAATTATTTGTAGTGCTAAAAGGGAATGTAATTAGGAGGAGTGAAACATGTCAACAGAAACTCTGAGTCCATATCAGTGAAAAACCTCCTAATGAGAGTGCTGTTTTTATACCCCAGTTTGGTAAACTCAATAGTTGCAGCACCTAAAATCTGAACGGTAAAGTCTCAAATGTGCATGCTTGTTGGGACACCTCTGCACGGTCTGCCTGTCCTAATGCATTTTTGTTCATCTTAACATTACGAATTTATGATTTGAACAAAGAGAGCTGTTTGAATCAGTGTAGCTCTATGGACTTTAACTTCACCAGCGGAAACCCAAGCCTTAAATTTACAACTGCATTCTTGGATTAGCTGGAAGATGCGGATCCAATTCCCCCGTTAGTACTGAGTGTTAGGCTGCTCACACAGATGAGCAGTTAACTGTGCATGTTGGTTTTCAGAACATAATGCAAGAATAACCAGGTCTTCCTTCAACTGTAATCTTCTGGTTAAAACATTGTATATATGATGATCCACTACTGCAAAGTCAGAGCACTTAAATATCAGAACCATCTTTTCTGGAGAATACCATCCGACTATAATTTATTGAAGGGCTGTCATTTATTATGAGACACATTGATATTCTAGACAGCCACAAGAGTTTTTCTAGGAAAAATGATTTGATCACCAGTGAGAGCAACTGAAAAGCAAAAATCATATATAATACATAATACTGTAAATCTGAAGAATCTAATTTCATATTTAATATGCAACATAAAAAAAATCACAATATATTTATATGACGAGGAAAGGGGTAGAAAGTCAAAGCTAGGAGAATGACAGAATGTGGGAATCTTACTAAGACTTGCTAAAGGGGATACAATTTTAAGATTGATACAATATATGTATGAGAAACCCACCATATTTCTATGTATGTGTTGGCTTTTATTATAACTTTATTCAAAATGCTGTTGCTAGGGATGTTAAAGTTTGTTGTAAATAAAAGACTTTCATATCCTATATCTGTTTTTAATATTAGGTTTTTTTTTTTTAAATGTATGATTATGTATTTCTATGCATTAAAGGTTTCCAATTTTTTGTAGAAACACTCACAAGGAGTCCAATTCCTTGTCATAATGAGTGAAAGTTAAATGTGACATTCAATGACTTCACAGCCCTCCCTTTTTATGGGGAAGGAGCAGAGTGGGCAAAGTCCTCTAAGGTTGTTTCACTTCAGCAGTAGCTGTGTATCCAAACCAGAACTCCCCCAAACATCTAAGCACAGTCAGTACATTCCCAACTCCTACTGCCAAGTTAAAATGAAAATGGTCTTAGTTCAGAAATGATTGAGGTGGTTTGCTCTAATCAAATTAAACCAGCCAAATGTTCTTTTCAAAGGTAACTGTCTACTCTGCAGCTGTATGCAAAATACCGCATCAAATGTGAAAAAAAAAAAAAGAAATAGTGATAGAATTCTATCCTTACAGTACAGCCCTGGTTCCGCAGATGAAGAGAAACAAAAGCACCAGTGCAGCTAGGAATTACATTCACAGAAAGCTCCTAGAAATATGCTAACTTAAGAAACAGTGAACAAAGTACTGAAATTTCCAGTTTATAATTAATTGATTTCAGGGAGAAGGGAGTTCTCTGACATTGTTAAAAGAACAGACACCTTCAGTTATAGTGACCACACTTCAAATAGATATTAAAAGACTAGCCAAAGCTTCACATAAAAGAGAGAAAAAAACCACATAGGCTTTTCCATTCTCTGTCTCACTTCCTTTCTCCGTTTCCATCAAAACATGTAACATTCTGCACTGACTAATGTTGCAAAAGTCCAAACTCAATAGGTTTCATTTAAGCTCAGTATGATTCATCTGCACTAGAATTGAGTTTTCAATCATTAAATATGGGAAATTCCTGCAAAGATGAATTCATATGCGAGTTATTTGTTTATTTTCTTTTACTAAGAAGAGATCAGTCACCTGTTAATGATAATCCAGAGTGATAACCAGTCAGTGTTCATGTGAATGCTTTTAAAACAGTATGGAACTTTTTGCTAAGTTTGTAAATTGTTTGCTAGGTATGTCATGGGAAATCGACTCTAGGGCAACTCTACCAATATCAGCAAATTGGCACATTCTAGTACACCCTGTATTTAGGTATCCAAAATCATCACCTGGTCCTAAAATTATGTGGGATGCTTCTTAGTCTAGAGACCCATCTTCTTCTAAAACCCTAAAAAGACATCTAAAGCATCATATGGAAGAGTTTCTTATTACTCATATAAAACATCCTTTGTTCCGCCTAAAGAAAACACAACTGTGGTGTTAGAATTTTGAGGCCTGATTTTAAAAGGATTATTTAGTGGACTATTTCCTTGTGAACATTTTCTAAGGATGGAACAAATTTTCAAAGGCTAAGGGTAAATAAATAAATAGGAAAATCAATACAATAATTTGGATGCAATGAGGTATTTTGAAACAGTTCAGAAACCAACAGTCACATTTCCACTCTTTGATGATCATCTCATCAAATGCTTCCCAAATGGAGGTTTCCCAAATGGAAAATGTTAAAGTACACGATGGAAAAAACCACTCCTTGGAAAATTCTAAAGTGGTTTGTTTATTAAATACAAAGGCTTTATAGTTTAAAGGTATAGCTGTTAAATATTCATGCATGCGTAATTTAAAATATTTTTCAGAATATAAGAAAAATATATGAAGAACTGATACAGGAGGAGGAATTCCCTCTCTTTTGAATGAACTAACACAGCTTAGTTATGTATGTGTATGGGCACAGTTATCTTTTGATAATTTGTTAGATCATTAAGAATCAACTTGTTCAGCAAAACCGGAAAACAACTAGATTTCATACAAAGAGTAAAAAGCAAATGCTGTATATACAGCTGCAAAGTTTTGGAATGAACAGTAACTTCTGTTTTATTTAGGGTTATGAAACTTTATAAAATAATTTTAAAACTTCAGAAGTCAACAAAGACAAATAACCACTCTTGATGCCAAATTCATGTTACTGCTATATCAGGATAGTTATATTATTTATTTTGCATGATTTATTTTAACTTTTAATAGAAAAATTCTCCAGAAATAAGGCTTCAGTTAATGTAATGCATGAATAAGAATCAATGTCTGTGATTCATATTTTTATGTATATTGTCCCTGAACTCTATTCAGAAAAGCGTTTTAAAATTCAGTGCATACTTAATATCATAGCTATTTCTGTTTGATAATGCACTTACATCTGTGCTAAACTTCAAACAACGGCTTAAATCCCACTGAGTGTACCTGAGTGACTCCCTTAGCGCTTTGCTAAGTCACAGCCTCCAGCCTACTCTCTTTCAAACACCTGGAAAGTGAGCACTTTCCTTCCCCCTGCTCTGCTCCGCACTTCAGCCGGCACTGAGGTACCATGAAGCAAACTGGAAAGTCCCAATTAATCTACCCTGGCCCCTGTTTGCTGGGGTGGAGCATCCACTGTCCCGTCCTTTTCGAGGCTCCGTTTTGAATCCTAGACCCCACTGCATTAACCCAGGGGGTGCTGACGCTTTGCCTGGCAGTCACAGGCTGTCACCAGCAATGGTTGTGGTGAAATGAGTTGGTTTTCCATTCTGGGCAGGACCCAGCAAGACTAGGTCTCTCCAAGAACAGCATAGACACAACCATCCACAGATTTAAAGAAGGAAGGGAGCACTGGACGTAATCTAAAATGACTGACATTTACTCACACAAAGACTGGAAACGTTTTTTTGTAAAAAGCTTAGATTCAGAATAAGATAAAATACTTTCTGAAGAAAGCTTGTACTCACTCCAGAAACTGAATTTCCTAAGGCTCAGAAGGCTATTCCATATTCAATCCTTCCTTCCAGACATGCTCTTATCTTGTCCTGTTTCTGGCAGACCATGTATTTAAACTAAATCATCACATCCATTACTATTAAACAATTCATATGGACAGGAAGAATATCACTTATTTTCCCTATACATGCTTATTCTGTGTACTGTAGGGTTGCAAGCAGATGATGACAGGCCAGCATTCACGTGCAGTCACTTCACAATGTCCTCTGCCAACTTTACAAACTCCTCCAAATCCTACCTACTGTTCAGTGTCAGCCACATCATTCCCCTTTGCCCTCTTGCCATGAGAGAAGCCATATTTCCAGGTAGGCAGTCCCCCCCTCCCCGAGACCTTTGCAGTGTTCCTCCTCGCAGTGGCTGGTCAGTGCAGGGACCACCTCCCTTCCCCTCCGACCACCACCGCTCTCCAGCCTGGAAATGCCTCTCTCCCGCCAAGGCACTTCCCGGCTTCACATCTGCCTTGAAGACCATCCTGTTTGTGTTAGACTAAAACTGACTCTGAAGCTCATTCAGTTTTTCCTTCCCATTACTCATGCACCTCTTCTACCTCATCTGAGACTCATCTGCCACATTAATTCCTTTAACTTTGGCAAGTTTCAAGTTCAGTTTCTTCTGCTTCACTCCATCCCTGCATCTTATTTTACTCTCTCCGCGTGCAAGACAATCCCTGTACCTAGCAATGTAGAGGTAACCATTTCTTTCTCCCCAGGGGCCTGCCAGATGCCATATGAGTGGTGCTACACAAAAATACATTGTATCACACAATACAGCACACTGCTGATCTGTGAGAATGATGTCACACACTCGAAGTTCAACATTAGCTTGGCAGAAAAGGAAGTAAGGAAGTAAGCAGAATTCACTGGAGACAAACACCCCCTAGAATAGAAATGTTTCACTTGACGGGATGGAACATCTCAATGATTTTGAGAAGATCATCCTTTAAACTTATTAACAGTACAGTAATAAAGCCAGCAGCCAATATCAGCGTCACCACAAACTGGAAAGAGAAACAAAATTAGCTACTGCATTTTGAAATTCTTTTCCCTCTGTATGTTCCCATATCGTTTCAGTTTAACAAACAGAACAAAGCAAAACAACTACAAGTTCAAATTGCCTTGCAAAAGGTTAGCTAGGTACTGATGAGCTGCTACGGGTATGTTCTGAATGCTCTATCAGGTTAAACAGGGAATTTTAAGACACTTCTAAAAAGACGTCGTCTATCTTACTATAACGCAATTTTAAGCACCAAGCCATTATACATTTCTGGGACCTCTGAGCAGAGTCAAGTGCTGGTCTTTATGTCAGGGCACATGGGGATGGGGGAATCAAGCGCGCCCCAGCGTCTTCCCCCCACACTCAGCTTGCCTTGCCAAGGGAATCAGTTGATGGGCTCCATCAAGTACTCAAGTGCAAACCAAGAGATAACAGCATGGACCACTGGACTGTAAAAGCAGGGAAAAAGCAACGTGACAGTGTTGCTGTACCACAGAGGGCAGTTTACAGTGTCATTTTTATTTCAGTGGATATAAAATAACATAAAAACTTGAACATGGCATAATTGTGCAAATACTTATAATTACTGGCTTTCCCCCACGCTGATCCATATACCAAAAAGACTGAGGAACAGAGTTACAATTCCAGCTCGGTGGATCATTCTGTTGAACCTAAGTCAATTAGCTGGGGCACCTACTCCGCAAGTTGACAGGAAGGAGAGAACTAAGATTTTTAATTCCTTATTATATGGTAATGACGTCCTTGAATGGCAAGATTTCTGACACTTATCTTTGAAATAATAACCCAGATTAGATTATATTCTAATAGATTATATTCAATATAATTTTGGTTATTTTAAAACTGAAGACTTACCAACCCATGAAAATACTAAAAAAGTTGTATTTATCAAAAAAACTATGAGCCAGGAAGCAAAAATCTACACCTTTGCAGGTTTGCTCTATTTGCATAAGGTTGAACACTATTAAAATTGTTAAATATATATGTATGTTAGAAAACAAGCACGGCAAGAATTACAGTATTCTGTCTTGTATATCACCTTCCCAGAGTGCAAATTCACAGTCTGATGGATGATTAACATTAGGGGAAAATTATTCATCTGATTACCAGCAGGAGAGAGATAAAATGAACACAGTATATTGCTGAATTTAGCATTATAATCACAAGAAGGATTTTTACAGATATATTGCAGCAGGGAATACTCCCAGTTTTACACGCAGGAATTTCCTGAATCTAATATGTCATTTATTCCTGGCAAAGTCTGTCCTTTGTCTACATATATTTCATTTTTCCCAAACAGAACAGCACTAAGCTACATAAGTGCTGGACCAACTTTTGCCAGATTTGACTACTGTATATAGAAAAGCTTTAATAAAGCATTACAACTTATTATCTGAAAGATGAACTAGAGAAGCGCTTTAATCATCCTACCAGTCACAAAGGACATTTCAAAGCCTACAACATACCCCATTTTAGAGCAATTCACAGTAAGATTTACTCCTGAAGATTCTATTTTTTACTTTGTTTTGTGAAGATAAATAGAATAGAGTAAGGTGTCCTGACGGAGGGGAACTCCATACAAGGGCAAATGTGAACAGGAGAGGATTTTAAGCACATAGCAATCATCCTTTTAACTGTAATTTTCCCCTGCCTTTCTGTATACTATTTTTGACAGTCTTACAAAATTTTAGATCAGTCCTCCAGGCCTTATTTCCATTATAGTCAATAGTCCAGAGACTTTTCTGATGAAGATTAGGCTTCCCTTCACTTCTTATCTTGCACCTCGTTTTGCTTTATTCTGCAGTGAAGTCTTACCTAGCTTCATTATCTGTCATTGTAAAAGCAACTGTGCTGCAAAAAATGCATCTCTTCATTGTAGGAATATGGAAACGATAGACTTGGAGAGAAGGAACGCGAAACAAAGCTCTCATAATTAGCAAGCAGTAGCATGGAAAAATTTGATAAATATTTTGTTTAAAATTATTCTATGCTATTTAGACACTTCTGCTTTATGGAGAAAATTATCTTCCACCCCCAATGCCAAGCACTGGAAACCAGTTTTGGCTCTAAGCGTTCCTCAGGATTTTAGAGGAAGGGAATCTACGACCGCTATGACAAACCTGGGCTGCAGTAGCAATGCTGGTCCTGCATCATGGCTCCGTGACCAACAAAGCCATGAAGCTCCACCTCTGCCTAGCAAGTACGGGGTCTTTTCCTTACCAAACTGTTCTTCACGTTCAGCACCACTTCATGGAGACAGAGAAGCCCTGGACTGCTGAGCTCCTTACTGTACTCTCTGGACATGCCCAGACCTACCATTTGAGTTCAGCATGATGAGATGTGGCCTGTGATTTCTGCCATTGCCGTCAGCTGATGCCAGAGTACCACCGCCAAGCACAGGGCACATGCGGCTCATCTGCTTGAAGTCTGTCTAAATTTTGACTCACAGGATGACTGTCGGTTTGCATTGAGCGACTCATGGATCACACATGCCATTACTCAGAGGTAACAGATTCAACATTATATTTGCAGTTCTCACTTATTTCTCTGAGGCTAGTTGCCTGTAATATTCAGAAAAAGGCTAGATGTCCCCTCAAAATCAAAAAAATTTGATTTCGAATGTTTGTGTTGTTATCCCAGTGCTCTGAAAATGATGTACACTTTAATCTAGTATGTAGGCAATGCATTTGCCATTATTTTTATTTACTAGCCTGGCCATGATACCAGTTTCCAGAATGCATGCCCAAACAATGAACATTTTTGTGAGCATAATATGCTCAATAATTAAGTACAGCCAGGCCAGCTGCTTAAAAGTGCAGATCTTCTTTTACAGTATTTCCTTTTCTGAGTATATTTACATAATACAAAAATAGACCTTTAATTTCAATAAATTACAAATTCTTCTACCGTATTTTGTAACGGAACTGGGGCATGTAAATATTTTCAAATAATCTTTCATTATAAGGATATGATTTCAGTCACTCCAAAGTGCTACTTATAGCTTCATCTGCTCTACAGATTAAAAACATGCACAACAGAGATGAGTTTTTAAATAACATTCCTCCCATTTTAGAAGAGATAATGTTTGAAATTGCTTCTTATATTCCCCTGCCTGTTTGTGGAAAAAGGTGTGCAGCCGAGGTCCCAAGCATCCTGATACATCACAGCCCAACCCCTTGCATCTGAAATGCTGCTTATGGCAAAGGATACAGGCTTCACAACACCACTATAAGGACCTGGAACGCACTTTCAGAGATTTTTATATTGAAACTACATTCTCATATTGCTGGTTGAAATACTTACTGCTTGCAGAGAATGAATTTTCATTCAAACTTGTAAAAATATTTTAAGCTTCAATATATTTATGCAAACGCTATGTCGAGATTGCACTGCACTTAAACCCAAGCAAAACAAGCCTGCAGCTGCATGGTCAGTTCATCAAATAGCTCTTTGGAAAACAAGAATTTTATTTTTCATGATTTTGCTGAGTTCAGGATTAGAAAGCTCTTAAAAAACCCTTTTACTTCATATGGAAAGATCTCAATGGCAGAAAATTCGTAAATATTGCTGTGTTGAATTATTCCCAAACAAGGTTTACAATTTTCAAATATGTAAATGTCTAAACCTGGACAACTAAATCCTCATTTACTCTCATAAATTATTGGGCTCGATTTCAGAGATTTTGAGAACTATCGATGATCTCTACTGCCAAGGAAGAACTTTGTGTGCGCTCTTCTGTAAACCAAGCCACTTGATTCGGTGATCAAATATGACACATTGTCCACGCAAAGATGCCCCCACTTTTGAAATTTATTGACTAAGCCTCTGGCATTATATTAGGTGCCAGTCAAAATAATGGTTGTTAACCAAATTGTGGATTTGCTTGATTAGCAATGGAAAAGTGTGAGACTGATGACGCGCACTCCGTTATCAGTATTTCAGAATACAAATACTTTGCCTATTCAGTTTAGACAGAAATGGGACTGTTGTATTATGTTGCCTTGAGATGAACAAAAATTAATTTATCTCTAGCTATTCACTTTTGTATTTTAAATATTATTCTCTGTCTCACCTTTCCTCTTGCACCTACTATAAACCCCCTCATCTCAGACCCTAAAACAGGAGGATCACAGCTACAAGCTGTTTTGAAGGTAACCTCTAACTTCAGAGTATCTGTTTCTCTAGGGCTGAAAGAGGCTTGGTGTTAGTGAAGTATAAAATATTTTCCTTTTGCTATGCAATATGTGCATACAATAATGCAAATAACAGGAAATATTCTTGTCAATACAGCGCCATCAGCAAGATGCTAACCAGTTTCAAATCATTGCGTACCTGGGTATCTGCAAAGTGAAGCTTACTTCTTAAAGTTCGTAATATTAATAAAAGACACTCACAGGCTGCTGGAGATTTCCAGCTGTAGAAAAATGTAAGAGGTTATGGTAGGGCCAGCCTTACCATTGAGAGAATCTGTTCAAGAACGCCGGTCATTTATCTGGGGTTTATGCTACTGACATGACAGAAAAGACATCCTGAGGCCATTGCCACCATTTTGCAAGCAAGGCCTGACATCTGTACTGTTGCACTCTTGGTAGCACAATCATCAGCATGCGGTGAAATTAGTACCAGTCAAACAGTATTCAACCGTAAGGCCGCCTGCAAAGCTTGAAGTCTTAAGCTGTTACTTCTCTTTAACACGATAATCTACAACTCTCTATAAAAGCATCTAAAAAGGTAGAACGCGCATTCCACTACCACTCTCATAATCTTTGCCATTTTGATAATGAAAAGAGCTGCTAAAAATCAGCTGCAGCTGGCAGAACTAATACCTGAGACAAAACCAGGGAGATGTTGGGTTTTTTTCATTCTCTCATATGCCTGAGGAAATAGTGTATATATGGCTCCTTGCCCATCCACTCAAACACTTAAGTCACACACCTATGCCTCTGGAGATGGGTGTTTGTGTGTGTGGGAGGCAATGCACAGGGATGAGGTGAGGTCTGGCAGGCAGCACCATGGCCTGCTGAAACCTCAAACCACACTTCATGTACACAGTTTAGTGCTCACTTCATCCACAACCCCGAACTAGCGTCCAGTCCATTTAGGTACCCAAGCTTGCTTGCCCAATTCATGTACTAAAACCAGGACCCCGCTGATCGGGACGCCTGCCCCACTTCCTCACCTGACCACGTTGGGGTGCTCGAACGTCTCCAGGTGCCTCAAAACTGCCACCTCTCGGATGGTGGACAGCGGCATGCCCTCCTCACTGGTCTGCACCCGTACCCGCTTCAGCGCAACAAAGCGACCTCCGTTCTTCAAGTCTCGGGCTTTGAACACTTTCCCGTAGGCTCCTTCCCCAATCTCAGCCACACATTCATACTGCTGGTCAGCCAGGTTTGTGCTGTCCTTATCCATGCTGGCGCTGCTCCTCTTCCTCCCGTGCTCCAAGTGCCTCAGGGCAGCTCTTGGTCTCACTCGCTTTCTGAAAACCAGTACTTTGCTCGGGTTGCAGATACGCCGTGCACTTGGTACCTCTGCCAGAGGGGCAGTAGGAAGCTCTTGCCCTCCTGTTCTCGTTCCTCTTCTGTATGGGCCCCAATGTGCCTCCTTTTTCGGCCACCAGGAATTATCATACAGTCTTTAGGAGCATTGTGTGTGTAAGGCCAATTAGATCTGGAGGACAAATCAAGCAAGAAAAGTGAGTTTAGTTTACTTCATTACTTTGCATCATTCAAAACCCGAGAAAATTAAGCTAATATAGTAGATAGCTACATGCAAAGCAACAACGTGGTGCAAAGGAAGATGTGAACTGCCAGGGTGACACATGTATCAACGTTCCTGCATGGATGACACAACACAACATAGTTATCATGGTCTGCACAGAAGGCTACAACACGCAGCTACAGAGCAACCACGTGCTGTGGGATTCTCCTGAGCAATGGGCTGAATACGACAACCCTGTGAGACACGGATGATGGGGATAGCAAAGCTAACTATGCATGTGTGAGAGGAAGTTATGTCCAGGAACTTATGTCAGGATTGCAGGACTCAAAGATTTCTTCGGTGCACATGGTGGGGTCTTGGAAATATATCCCATGTTATATTACTGTTACTTATTCGTAAATGATAGCACCTGGAGGTTTCAGCCTTGATCTGCTCTCCCCTGTGCTAAGCCCTGCATGAACACATCGCAAGAGATAAGTTCCTGCCTCAAAGCGCCTGTGGGGAGGAGAAATATGTACATACTTAAATGACGATAATGATATGTTACCGAGCATTGTGTGCTAGAGGTAGATTCAGAAATGTACACTAGCAAACTTAAGAACATGCAAGGGTTTTGGCCGCGGATACTGCTACCACTGGATGTCTGACTGGCAGTTCCTTGCAGGACAGCGTGATGAAAGATGGTCTTCAGGAACAGCACGCTCTGCAGTGTAGTGCATGAGGCCGGAGAGCAGAAGTACTTCCTTCTGCATCCAGTTTCATCCACGCTTTCTGCAGGACTGTGGGCAAATCCTCTCCCCTCAGAGAGCTCGACATCAATCCTCTCCTTTCCCCCTGCCCCTTTTTAAAATATAACGATATTGTGACCTCCGGGGCTGTAACCCTCTCCTACACTGCATTTTACCGTGCCAGGATTAAAGTGCCCCAGATAGCTCAGTCGGGGATCCCCTAACTTGAATCCACACATAAAGCCAGAGGCATTTTTTACATTTATGCTGATCTTACACCTTAGCTGCAGATGAAAAGAAGAGCAGTCTGAAGGAAACCTGTGCCCGCTGCTCACCGCTTTTTCCCGGCTGCAGCCAGGGGCACCACCCTGCCCCACTGACTTCGGCCGCCACCACCAGCTGCCTCCGCACCGCCCCGTCCAGCGGGCAACCCCGCGCCCCCCGCACCTCCGCGCCCGCAGCATCACCGGGCGGCACCGAGCGCGGACCGCCGCGCCCCGTCCCCGCCGCCGCGGGGGGACACCTGCCCCGGAGCCCCCCGGCGGGGCCGCCCGCGCCCCGCGTCCCGCGCCGCGCCGCTGCGGAGGGCGCCCCCCGGCGGCGGGCACCGGCGGCGCGCGTGTGCGTGGCCGCGGGGGCGGCGGGCCCGCCTCGGCGCGGCCGCTGCGCCGGGTGGAAAGTTACCGCTCGGCCTCCCCGGGCGCGGCGGGACACCGGGGGCGCCCTTCGGTGCCCCCCCCCCCCCCCACCTCGGCACCGAGCTCCCCTCCGCGGGCGCCCCACACGCGGCGGGGGGGGGGCGGCGGGGGACACGCGAGGAACCGCGTCCCCCCGCTCGCTCTCAGGGGACAGAGGAGGGGGCCCGGCTCGGCTGCTCGGCAGGACGCTGAGGGGACCCCCGCGGCGACTCCCCGGGAGGGCACACACACCCCCCCCCCGCGGCCCCCTCCGCGGCCGCCGACACGGGGGGCGCCCCCACGCCGACCCTGACGGGGGTGCGGCGGCACCGCGGGGCGAGCTGCCCCCGGCCCCGGCCGCCGAAGGCACGCGTCCGCGGTGCCGTCCGCCGGGGGGTGCGCGGCGTGGGCTCCCCGGGTCGGGCGGGGGGCGGCGTGTGGGCCACGCCGCTGGGCCGGGTGCGCGGCGCACATGGGCGCCCCGCGTTACCTGGTGTGCGCCACGGCCGCCTCCACCGCCACCAGATCCCCAAATAATCCTCAGCCCCGGGGGGGGGGGGGGGGGGGTGTTGGGGAGGGAGGGGGTGAGTCCTCCCTAAAACAAACCTCCCATTGAGCGAGGCGGGGTGGAGAGCCGGCCCGGGGTCTGCCCCTTCACATGGCGATGTCTCCGGCAGGTCCCGGCAGCGGCCGCCCGGGCCACACAGGTAGCTGCTCCGCGGCTCGGCCGCCCTCGGCTCGCATCCTCCCGCCGCCGCCGCCGCCGCCGCCGGGCTGCACCTTGGCGCAGAAGGCAGCTCGCACTCGTCCCCCAGCCCGCTCCTCCCGCCCCCACCCTGCCCGGGGAAAATGAAAACGCGAAATAAAAATCGCGGCCGGCGGCCCCCGGGGAGCTGCAGCGCCGCGACCGCAGCCCCGCCGGCCGCAGCCTGCCGGTGCGGGGCTCGGGCACCGGCCCTCGGCGTTGCCGCTGCTCCGCCGCTGCCCCCGGCGCTGCGCTGCGCTGCGCTGCGCTGCCTCTCCTCGCTCGCTCCCTCAGCCTCTGTTCAGCCTGGGAGCAGCAGCAGCTTGCTTTTTTTTTTTTTTCCCCTCTCCTCAACTTTTTTTTTCCCCTTGCTTTCCCACGCTGGCTGAATGTGACTTGACCCCGTTTCAAAAAAGTTTGACATAGTGCTTCAACATTTCCGCATTCCTCCCCGACTACAAAGGCTGCAGCCGCCTCCTTCTGCTTTCTGTCTCTGCTCTCTGTCTTCACACTCAATGAAATCCTTCATGTGCCTCTGCCAAAGGCAGCCGCATACCGCAAGGGTCGCCGCGAGCGCCGCGGCCAGGCATGGCCCGGGGCGAGGCGCCCCGGGGGGTCCCGGCAGGGCCCGGCCCCGGCCCCGGCCCCGGCCCCGGCCCCGGCCCCGGCCCCGCCGCCGCCGTGCTCGGCGCTGCACGGACGCGGGCTCAGCCGGCTGCGGCAGCACTGAGAAGCCTGACTCATTCCTAGGGCTCAGCGTGCAAGGCGCTGGGAAATAACCCTTTGGGGGTTTTGGGTTGGTTTTTTTTTCCCCTTCCTGGGGAATAACCATATTTTTTTTTCTCCGGGAAAAGGCGGATTCTTCTGGGCTTTTTTGCTACTTTCCATTCACAGAGAGCGCAGAGCTCCGGCAGGAAGTAAGCGCTCATGAATGCTTTCGGGAAGCACCAAGAAACTTCGTTGCTGAAGACGTCCCTCCGCCCCCCCAGCAAAGTCTTTGCCCCGACAGGGTTGCAGCTGGAGATGCACGGGGCAGGGGGGCGAGGAGGGCAGGCTGTGCGGAGGAGCTGGGCACGTAGTCAGCCTGTTCTCCGATGCGGAGAACATTTTGTAGGGAGCCGATTCCTATAAATATTGAAATTCACCGCAGAAAAAAAATCACGAAACAGATGCCGATCTACTCCGTCTCCACGGGGGAAAACACACATCCGGAGTGCCTAATTCCCAGTTCTCCCAGCTGGTACCCTCCAGCACATGCTTTTCTGGACCTCAAGGATGATTATGGTCCAGCTCCAGAACCAGCTCTTACAGTGGTTTAACTGGGAGGGAGTGGACCCAGATCCCCTCTTAGGATGGGAAGCGTAATTTAACTAAGTGGGTTTATAACTCAAAAAGTGTATGTCGAGGACTTGGCATCATACACCGATTTAGAATGAGTAAAAAAATAGGTACAATACTGTACAAATGAAAAGAATTCATATCAGAAAGCAGCATATAACACAATTACTCTATCTGGACTTACAGTGCTACCAAGCATACATGAACTCCTATAGCTTAAATAAAATTTGTTTTCCTGGCTTCAAAACTGACCCCAGCAATTTCACATGCCCTTCCTATTTCTGAGAGGTTTAGAAGCAGCACCTGGGGGCTGGTGAGGGGAAACTGGCTGAGAGCGGAAGGGAGACCTCTGATTTCCCCTGGAGAAAAGAGGGAGCTGGTACCACTCACCCCTTCAAGGAAAAGGCCAGTGGCATGTGAGTGTTTGCAGGATACCATGCATGCTTTGCAATAACTTATTTTATGCTCATAATATATTTTAGTTTAAAACACAGAAATTCCTCAACAACTTCTGAAGTCCAGGATGTTTCAGAAAAGGATGCTGAAGTTAATGGCAAACCCCTTGACCTTTAAATGTGAAAGTGTCAAAGATTCAAATATTCAGATCAAATTTTTTTTTTAAAGATGTGAAAAATCACATCACATTCAAGGTTCATATAGACATACACTACCTCCCTCCATTTCTCTGTTTTGTAACGATTATGGTTTTCTTAAATGTATCTTTTTCTTTTTCTTTTTCTCTTTTTCCTTTTCTTTTTCTTTTTCTTTTTCTTTTTCTTTTTCTTTTTTTCTTTTTCTTTTTCTTTTTCTTTTTCTTTTTCTTTTTCTTTTTCTTTTTCTTTTTCTTTTTCTTTTTCTTTTTCTTTTTCTTTTTCTTTTTCTCTTTTTCTTTTTCTTTTTCTTTTTTCCTTTTTCTTTTTCTTTTTCTTTTTCTTTTTCTTTTTCTTTTTCTTTTTCTTTTTCTTTTTCTTTTTTCTTTTTCTTTTTCTTTTTCTTTCTCCTTCTTTCCCTTTCTTTCTTTCTTTCTTTCTTTCTTTCTTTCTTTCTTTCTTTCTTTCTTTCTTTCTTTCTTTCTCTTTCTTTCTTTCTTTCTTTCTTTCTTTCTTTCTTTCTTTCTTTCTTTCTTTCTTTCTTTCTTTCTTTCTTTCTTTCTTTCTCTTTCTTTCTTTCTTTCTTTCTTTCTTTCTTTCTTTCTTTCTTTCTTTCTTTCTTTCTTTCTTTCTTTCTTTCTTTCTTCTTTCTTTTCCCTTTTTTCTTTCTCTTTCTTTTTCTTCCCTTTTCTTCCTTTTCCCTTTCCTTTCCTTTCCTTGCCTTTCCTTTCCTTTCCTTTCGGCAGCTGTAACAAGCTTGGTACACAAAACCCTCCTCAGATTCCAAGGGCATTACCTGTCTCACTTTACATGCAAAAGGCTTCACTTTTGGGGAAGGAGAAGTGAAGTCTTGGTTGCTGTCTCTCCCTGAAGATCTCTGGATCTTTAAACTCCAGTCGGGCTCTGTTCCGGAGAAGGGACTGAGGGACTGAAGGGCACCGGGTCATTTGGCCAGGTAAATGTGCAGCTTCACGTTCAGGATGAACGTGGAAGGGAGATTTCTGCAGATCCCTGACATTTACCTCTGTGCTCAAATGTGCTGATTTATCAACCTCCTAACAAACAGTGTTCAACACAAACTCACCCTTTCATCCCATATTCTCCCAATGTTTTGGGGGAGTGTATGTAATGGTTCTGTCCTTTAGAAGTGTTTTATCTGCCTTTCTGTGTGGTGATGTCAGTAGAGATTGCCATGGGAGATTATAATGCTCATGCTGTCAAAGAGAATGAATTTAAAACATAAAAGTGCCACATACTTAATGTGGCTTTATATGACCCTCAGATTTTTTTCAGGGACTTTTAAAAAAATGATGTGACTCTTTTTTTTCTTTCTCTCCACCTGAAGATCAGGTAATCAAACTACTTTGTCTCCCAAAGTAGAGTTCAAAGAAGCTATACAAACCTCTGAAAGGACCTAAACCAATTTTCTCAATTTTCTTTATATAAAAGTTAAGTGATTTCGGGAAGAAATTTCCGAACGTGATTAATTATAAACATCAGCTAAAATGGATGGTATTACAAATAATTTGTTGTAGAGGCTGAAATTACTTACCTGAATTGTCGGAATTCTTTGAAAATACAAAATCTACTACATTTGTTTTAAAGTTCAAAGTCAAGAAGATGTTTCAAATAATATACATTTTAGAATAGTTATAAATCATCAAAAAATACACTTTAAATAAAGGGGATTTTTCTTTTCATAACAACATTTAAAAATGTTTAATCTTTTGTTTTCATGAAAGCAACATTCTCCTTTTAACGTTTCTGGTTTAGAATAGGTAAGTATACATTTATTTTTTATCAACAGCGGAGGTTTCCCCCTAGAGAAATTAATAAATCCCTTATTTCTTTCATAATTGAAAACATCTTAATTTTTAGAAATTTACAGCTATTTTGAGAAATTAATGTTTTAAGAAGCTTAGTAAATATTGTTATGAAATGAATTCCGAATACCATTTGTTGCTAATTCTAAACTTACTTAATTCTGAAGTATTTTTTGTTCTGGAAAAACAAAAATTCGGGAATGTGTATCAAAAGAGGAAGAAAAGAAATTTCTTTCTACATCACTGTTTTCCAATTTTCCATCAACTATTTCTTTGCGAAAATATGTTTTCCAATATTTTTCAATTCCAGTATTTTTAATTCTAGTATTTTTTTAAAATCACAGCGAAAAAGAGAAACAACTTCTACTGCAATGCATTTAAAAAGGAAAATTCTAATGTAGTATTTGAATTGGAATTAAATTGCAATCAAACTCCACTAAAACCAAAAAGAAATTATGATACATGCTGTATAGAAATCATTTTCATAAAATGAGGTCTGTAATGTTTTGCTGGAAATAATGAATAAGCCAGCGGTGTGGAAATGGATAACAAGCAATTACCAGAATGAGTATAAAGCAGTTGATTAAAATAAGCTGGTAGTGGTGGGCAATACCAAGAAGTGTGATGAATAGACTAAGACTTTCAGAAAGGATGAGACACAGTGTATTGTTTTGCTTGGTGTATTTTATCTGTGTTTCGGGAACAGCTGAGGTTCTGCTGGGGATTCACAGTTTGATCTTACAAGAAGTGTTCTACAAAACAGCATGAAACTTCCTTTTCAAAGTACAGATTTTCATAAAGCTTTTGGAAAATAGTTTGCTTTGATTATGGTGTTATTGCCCGCTCTTGTTTGTTAACTTGCATCTTCAGTCTCAGTTCATGTGATTTTTAACCAATTTTTCTGGGCATTTATCCTCCAGAAAACACCTGAACTGATGAGAGACCAACTATTGTTGGAGTAGAGAGACATCAGTCAACTATTGTGAATATGAATATTTAGAACCTGCAGGAGCCGGTTCTAAATTTGTTTTAAAATGGTAGCATAAATTATGGCTTTTTAGAAGTTCCCTTTAGCAAGCCAAAAGAGGTCTTATAAACAAAACAATTAGTATTTATACCGCGTAGAAAATTATTCCTGAAAACGTGTTTCAGATATCACGTCGCATATCGAACTTGGGAAATAGTTATTTTCACCTATCATTAGCTGTGTTATATGTGTGTGAAAATGGACTATAAATATATACTAAATATTTTAAAGCTTAATGAAGCATAGACATAATGAGAAATGTGATATAACTGAACACTAAGAATTAATTCCAATGTGAATTATTAAAATATTTTCCATATGTACCTTCTTAGATAGTTGAACAAGAACACAAAGAAAATCTAAATCATATTTACAGAAAAATAATTCTTTAACATTCACATAATGTTTTAACTAATTCAAGTTAGAGAAAATACTGTCTAATCCATGGAAAATGCATGCAGCCACTGCATAATTGGCAGTGATTAAGGTATCTAAGCCAATTACAGTATGATTGTTTAGTTTATTTTTCTTTTTCTTTCAATCAGAGCCTGTGTTTATAGCAGATAATTTTATGTTTTACAAATTGTATCTTTCCATTATTACAGTAATGAACTATACTGTGGGGCTGTTGTTTCTTAGTACAAAGAACCATAACATAATGTTAGGCATTTAAGCATACACATATTTCCCCATATTTGTTTGTGTATGCTTCAGTAATTACCAGTCGCAGGAGTGGCCAAGAAACGTGCCATGTGAAAAGCATGCCTACAACTAACACAAGCCTGTTTGCTCCAATAGCGTCTGAATACTCCAAGGAATGCACCTGAGTGAATCCACCAGCCGTATTTCCTTATCCAGCTCTTAAGGCAAGAGCCAGCAAACTTCACTGGCTTTCTTCAGAAAGCTGACTTCGGGGATTATTACACAATGGAAGATCAAGGGCAAAATGTACACCTACTGTCAAGAAAACAGCTCGCTATTTGTATTTGCATCGTTCCCTCAAAGCTTTAGCTAGGAACTGGGTCCCCTCTTGCACTCCACGCTATGCAGCATCATGCTGAAAGGTAGTCTTTGCACCAAACTGCTTGCAGTCAGAGCCAGGCAAATGGAAGGATAGAGAAGGGGAAGGATTTGCTGAAAATCACACTGCAGATCAGTAGGGAAAAAATAGAGCAAGAAGATGGAGATTTATGGAGCCCTGATCCTATGATCTAGCACAGGGGTAGATAAACTGTGGCATGCACGCTGCAGACGGTGTCCAAGGTGGTGGGGTCCTGGTGGCACGTTTTACACCATGGGACTGGCAGCCGGGCTGTGCCGCTGTGGAACCTGTAGGTAATCCAAATCCCTAACAGGAGTGACTGGGGAAGCAAGCCAGCGGGGTCTGCTGAGACGGGCACTGCCAGCTCATCCCGGGACCCCGCGGCATGCAGCACAAGGTGGGACTCCCGAGGAGCCAGTGCCATCTCCCATCTGTGGTGTCTTGCTGGCACTCTTCCTTTCAGCTCAGAGTGCTGAGCCGAGGGGTATCTGTCTTGGCCTCAAGATTAAGATTTTTTTGGAACCAGGCTCATAGAGGCAGAAATATCGGCCACCCTGAAGTTGGCAGTAGCCAGCGATTGAGGGACACAGTAAAGAAGGGACCCGTGTTTTATTTTCTTACAAGTGTTTTTCCTATTTTTCAGTCATTGCTCATTGGCATTATATTCTACACTTTATAGCAATATTTGGCATGGGTAAGATTCTTCCCTCTTCCTTTCTGCTATCTTTATTTGTTTTAGTGGCTTTTACATCTGCTTCAGATAAGTGTATTTACATCTGTGCATATATATTCAGTGCATGGCCATATCTTTTTTTCTTCACGCCTTTTGATGAACGCTTATTCTTAATCTCTGTTTTCCATTCAGTGTAGGAGAGAAGTGGAGACAGATCTTTAGCTGTGAAAACTGATGTTGTCCGTGGAAGCTTTCAAAGAAAACCCTGTTTGATTTGTACACCATAATCCTAAACTTTGTGTGTCATTCGGGTCTTAAGAAATGACTCACAGTATGACTTATTTTAGAGTGTAGCTGTGATCAGGAAAGTTGGCCACAGAATATAGGACTTTACTCAGCTGATCTGGCCCCGAGTAAACATAGTATTATCTGTTGGTAACAGTGACTAATACAAGATTTTATAAATTTTTCTTCTGTTAGTGTTTCACAGAAAAGGAACAGACTTTGAATGTAGATAATGCATGGACCAAGTTCTTAGACATGTTCCAGTTGTGGGTTTCCTTCTGTCATGCAGAAAGAACCTACCTTATCCCAGAGCCCACACGGCGTTTATCCGGTGGGTGGCCAGTAAGCCTTTTTTGTGCTGCACTTGGGAATTATGTAAATTTGATCTGGAAATCGCCAGTTCACCCAGAACGCCAGCATGCCATCTGTATAGTCACACTTTGGAGAGAAATTGCATATTTGTTCCTGCTTAATGAAAAATGCAGTGACGTTTGTCATAGCGTGCTAGAAAAACTGGTGTACGAGATAGGAACATGCCCAAAGTATGACATCACTGTAAGTTAACGAACATTTAGCCAATAAATCAAATAGAAGTAGGACCACATACAACCTCTGGTATCAGCCAGTAAAAATAAATGTAATGAAAATTAAGTTGAAATTATGTAGCATTTGACTGCAGAAAAAATGAATAGTGTAAAACTGCTGGGAGCTGGTGAGAAACTGCTGCCCTGAAGCACCAAAGAAGCATCGTGTCATATCAGTCAAGTGATGGAAGGGATAAGGAATGGCTGCCATTCAGCAGCTGCAATAGGGAGCTGTGTTTTGTTATGGAGAAATAACTGAGAGTTACGTTGTATCATCGATTGATTTATACGGGTCTATCATCAGATCTGTGCTGTTCATTGATCTATATCAGGAAACGATTGGCTTAATTTACAGCACAGATCTATGTTAGGCATTAAAAAACACTTTCTAAAGACAAGCATATAGTTAAGTACAAGTATTCCAACACAGGGTCAGGCAACCACAAGAGGCAAACATCGTTTGGGACTGATCTAATCCTGCTCCAGAGAACTGGGATGGACTAGGTCATTCTGAGATCATCTCCCGTCTAGCTGTATGCGTTTCTGATTACATACCGTTCCTGAGTACAAAGACAGTAATAGTATATAAGCATCAACAACAGCTGTCACAGAATGCATAACATTTCGGATGAGAAAGTCATTTTACGTATTCTGGAAAAGCACTGGGAACATGGAAGCCCTGTAGCTAACTGCTCTCTAACGTTTAGTAGCAAGTGTTTAATACTGATCACTCTGCCTACAGCATCACACCAGTGCACGCACCTCTGTTTCTTCCCAGTTAGGTGGTAATTGCATAGCAACGATTTGGAAAGGGGAAAACTTGGTCTGCCTTACACAATTCCATGGATTAGAAAGCTGGGATAAGAAGGAAGGCAGAACTTTAAGAGCAACCAAAATTAGTAGGAATGACAACAAATTATACCAGCCAGTATAATTTACCTGTATTTGGCACGCAGTGATGCCACTTACGTGTAAACTGTTATAAATGACAAGCACAATGCTCCGAATGTTGCTAATAGGTATATTTACCTATCACATCATCTAAAATATCCATGCACTTTAAATTATAAACTTTATTAGGTAAAGGTATATATTTATACACTATATATATTACACTGCCTACAAAATCGACTATATTATTCTTGTCTCTATGAAGTTATACCTATGTAATGTTGAAGGAATAGTTGCCTTTTTGAGTGGTATGGAGGCTGTTGTGGATTCTTCATCTCGCCCTATTGCCATAGGGTAAGGACTGATGGCTTCTGGTAAACAATTCTTTGACATTGCCCATGACATAGGCTTAGAAATACAGTGCTATTGAATCCAAATTGTCACTGTTACTGATTTTATTATACTGCACATTTGTGTAGACCTCAATATTTCTATAGCAGGCACAAAATGCAATGTACGCTGAAGTCATGTAGGTAACAGTGGCTATAAAATGTTGCTGTCCACTGTTTTAAAGGAAAACTAGACTTTGCAAATAGCGGGCAGGTGTGTTTTCAGGATAAAAGCACTTCTGCCAGTATTCTGTAGAGTATAATGTGATCTCATTGCACACGGATTTACATGCATAACTTCTATTAAAATCAATCAATGTTACTTGCATAAATGCCCTTGCTTGTCCACAGGAATAATGTATCCCTTAAGGCTGCAATACAGTTTAATCTGTTTAGTAAATGTAATGTAATACTACAGTATGAAAAATACTTGGGAAACTAATGTTGAGCATGCACTAACTCATTTTAGGAACATTCCAGATTCATAAATACATGAGCTGTTTATTATCCACACATACCAGAAAGCTTCTATCAAATATAATTATGCAGTAGATTATGTACAAAGGATGCCTGCCAATATTCCCTGCTTGTACGACCACTATTATAGGATGGTCAGTTCTGAGTATGCAGTCTGGCCTTCATCAAGAGATACTCTCCTTAAGCTGTTTTAGAAAATTAATTTTTTGTCTTCATGCCTGGTGCAAGCGATGGGCAGTAGTTATTAAAAGCCAATATTGATGTCAGGATGCCACATTTCTAATTTCTATACCAAGCAGAGGAGGTAAACATGGGATTTCAGGTACCAGATAATGGCAACAACCAATTTAAAAAAAAAAAAAAAAGAACAGCTACACTGGGTCAGAACAAAGATCTCTGTAGTACAGTCTCTGACAGTGGTTAATAATGTATGCCTAGGAGAAGAGTTTGTGTAGTACTATCGGTTCCCTGCTCTACTACTACTTTTCCAAGATAAAGAAAATTGTCTGACGCCTAGAACTAGGGATTAAAATCCCAAAGTTCAAGTTCCTAGCCTTGCCACTGCTATTAGTACATAAAGCTGAGCAAGTAAGAAACAGTGTGTGCACCAGCTCAGCCATTGCTAACGTGATTCCCTTATCCCTGTTTCACAGGGTGAAGACTGTGAAGGGTCCTACACAAGGGAGCACTGTCATTACTTATGACAGTGAAGTAAAGCCATTATTTATCTCTTCCTAGCTAAGAATATCCCAAACTTTAATAGGAAATTGCATCACCTTTCAAGCGTGGGTGTACATAGGCGCACATGCGTGTACACACACAGCTCAAATATTTTGCTCTGAACAAGATCTAACATCGCTGACAAAACCTCACCAGGTATTAAAAAGAGATGACATTAAAAGGCAAAATAATTACCTGAGGGTTAAACTGTATAATTGCATATTTTGTGATAATGTAAATATATTGAAATCAGATTTAATAAATGACAAAGTTATGAATAAAATTGTACTGAATATTTGGGCTCCTTCTAAGCTGAGAGACCTGGGAGTGCTGCAGTACTCCATGTCAGGGCAAGACCAGGGTGTGTACAACTCCCTCTTCCTCCTCCTTTCCCTATTCTCTATGCCCCACTTTCTGCAGAAAGTAAACCCAGATTTCTGGGCTGGACAGGACCTGTGGCACCTTCCCGCCAGGACCGAGAGACAGAACCCAGTGATTTACTGGGGTTCCTCACTGCAGATCAGCTTAGATGTACTTCTGAGATTTCTAACACCTGACTAACAGCTGTTTTATTATTTTTTTATTTCCTAAAAGCTTTGCCATGTCAAAATTTACTGCACATATTTTCTAAGTACTTAGGGAAAAAACAAACCAGAAGCAAGAACAGAAACCAATAAAGGAGATGATAGGTGTATACAGCCTGCTTCATCCAGCCTGTCCATTATTGGTGTAAGAGCAGCTCTTATTGAAATCTTTCTAAGTCGCTCTGCTTCACGGATTAAACTTCCTTGATCTGTTTTTATGTCACAACTGAAAACATTGACCAGATCTACCCTTTGGCACAGTTCAGAAGTAAACTTCTCCATACTATTCTATGACTGAATGTTTCAGTTTATTCTTATATATGGCTCAATTCCAGGAAAGACTAATGCATCAAAATGTAACTTGCAAGGAATTTGGATGTCCAGACTTATAATCACAGTCCCAAAACCTCCCACTCTCCTACTGCTTAAACTGAAGTATGCCGAATTCAGTAATTCAGGTTTCTGCATTTGGGGATACAGCTGTTTCCAGAAATGTCCGATAGTAATGTAGTACAAAAGTCATTAAGATAGTAATTTTAAAAATCTACGAAGAACAGTAGGCTTCTCATAAGTCTATCTGAAGGCAGAAGTTAGACTGGTTTCTTTCCAAGTATACGTTTACATATTGTTTCCACAGTCCTTGAAAGCTCTTAACGGTTACAAGTAACAGCTTTGCCGTTAACACCTGCCATTCAGAGAAAACCAGATTGTTGCAGTTAAAAACTAAAGGTGTTCTTATATTTATTGTATAGTTAGAGTACTTTCCCATACTTAAACCACTGTTTATCAGAGACTAATTATCCAAAGGATTTTATTGCAAGATAAGAATCTTACTGCAATTTTCACTTTTTTATTGCATGAACATGCGGTGGCTAAAATACAAACACGCTGCATAGGACTGCCTTTTCTCTTGAAACCATGCCTCAAGGAAAAAAAAAGTCAGGTGGCACCACAGAAAATATTGCTTCTGTCAAGGTTCCTTCTATCAGCTTCAGTCTCCTTAGGCAAATGTGATTCCTTTTCTTTGCTCTTCTAAAAACAGTGTAAAAGGTTGGGATCACATGACAGATGTTTTTCTTACCATGCTTTGCATCACCAAAGAATGCATCCCCTGACCTCTTCTCTTGGCCATACTTCAGTTGAGAAAGCAGTAGAAGATCAATGTTCCCCTCCAGTGTTGTAAATAAAAAAATTGAGACAGACCCCTGAATTAGGGAAAACTGGGAAAAACCTGAAAACTATTAGATTTGGGGTTTTAGGTAGAGATGCAGTGAGTTTTGAGGGCCAGGCAATGATTGTTCATACCTAAACTCAATGTACTCTGTAAAGACACTGTGAAGCCCTGCAAAACTGCTAAACTCAGTAAAGACACTGCATGAAATTTATGGATAGGAAAATGGAGACAAAAAGACTAATGCAAGGCAGAGACAATGGAGGAAAAACTGAATTCTGCCACCTGGATCCGTGAGCAGGCTGTCCCGCCACAGGAGAGGCAGCGGCAGGGCTAAGGGACGAGCTAGGACAGGACTCCGCAGAGCTGAGCTGGATCCTGCTGCCACTGCAGGAGGGAAGGGGAGGGAGAGACAGAGGCACCAGAGACCTGCGGCGCTTGGGGCCCAGCTTGCCCAGCACGGCTACCAGCAGTGCCATCGCACCCCCTTCCTGCCAGCGGTTGTCCCCCATCTTCTGGCGCAGGCAAAGCAGGCAGCAACGCCACAGACATTTTGCTGCACCCTTCCTCCCCTCGTCTCCCCCATTTTGCCATTTTGCTGTGTACCAGGCTTGTTGAATAAAAGTATTTATTGATACAGCCATGCCCTCCTTTCTTATTGTCTTAGTGATCTCTTGCTACTGTTTTAGCATTTATCTAGCATATATACATGCTTTCCAGGACATGGAGCATGTTCTCATCCCCCAAACACAAATTATCCCTAAGTATCAGAAACTACAGTATAATGACAAGTAAAGCCGCTTTCTGAGTGATGGAGAGAAAGGGAAAGGGTATTTGTGTATGTCAAAGACTCTTTCACTTTATACAGGGCCCAGCATTGATGCACTAGAGTAAAAGGAATCATTCTTGAAGAGTTTGGGTTCAGCCTGCCACAAAATTGTGCTCAGGGGAGTCTCAGACTGCAAGGAGGAGCTGAACTCCCATTCATTGAAGGCAAAGGAAGTTCAAGGCTCTTGCACCTCCAAAAGAGGCTCAGTACCTTTTAGGACTGAACCAACAGTTAATTAATAGGGCAATTTGCATTTATAGTTATGATGTTTAAAATGTTTTCTTTTTTTAAGTAGGAACCCCCATAATAAGGGAAGAAGGCACAGAGCTAGCTGAAAATCTACAGACACTGGGATGCATCAAAAGCGACAGCTTTTTGTATCTGATGTGACAGCTCCTCTAAAAAAACTATTTAAAGTTCGAGGGAAAAAAGCATGCAAATGGGATGCCTGGTTTTCAAAAGTCCATCCAGCAGCTTGCATGAGCTTCCAGGGGAGCTGCTGGGAACTCAGAGGCTTTCAAGGACTCTAAAGATTTTAAAAAACAGGTCTATTATTTAGATGTCTAACTTGAGGCTCCTGCTTCCAAAGTCACGTTTTATATCTCCATAATGGGTTGGGGACTTATTCATGCACTGAAAGAAAGAGATCTGAGGGTAAAGATTATGGACTATTTTCACTTATTATCCATCAACGAAATTTTTGGTGCTCATCATCCAAAAGAACAAATTTAAGGGTGCTGCAACAGAGTCATTGTTCAGTAATGTTATATCAACTCTTAAAGATTCAGCACAGAAAAAACATAGGAATGAAACCAGCAACTGTGGTTATTGCTTATCAGCTACACAAGAAGAAATCTGACTCAGCAAAGTAAGCTGTCAGTGTGGCACACATCAGATTAAGCACACAACTGCCTTTTGCTGCAGGGTAATATGCAGTGTACAAACTTAAAATGAAACTACAAAGTGGTTGTTCTGAATGCCCATCATGGTACTAAAAGACCAACAAAAATTACTGACGTGGAGTGCCTTTGTCTTCCCATGCACTGGACTTTGGATATTTGGAAACTGATTTTTATTTAGTTGTTCAATCCTTTAGCAGAAAGGAAAATACACATTGTTCTTGAAAAAATGGAGTTTACGTGAGTTGTTGCTAAGTTTACCTATCGCAATGAATCTGTAAAATTATAATTTTAAAGTAAACGAATGAGGTTACTGTGAATTCAGCATTTTACTTGGCAGCAAAAGAAGCCTAAAAAAGACTCCTGCAGTATATCCATACCAGTTCAGGCATTTGGAATATAGAAGTTGAACAAATTACTATCTGTCTTCCAACTGGAAACAATATCACTGGAGATCTGTATTGTAGTATTTAAAAGCCTGTAACTGCCAAAGATGAATCCATGGGTAAATATATGAGAAAAAAATGGATCTGGATAGCCAGACTCCCACGAGGTAAACAGGTCTGTTGAAGTCCACTGAAGTCAAAGGCTAGACCTTTCTTGTTGCCTCAGAAATATATGGCAGCCCTAATTAATTGAAATAGGCTTTGGAAGTGCATGAAAGAAACTGAAATGGAGGAAAAATGCGAACTTATCTTCCTTAAACCTCAGTTTCCCCATTTGTGTTTTAAGGTCCCTGGACTGAAAATGCAATATAAATAAATATTATTGTGAAATAATTAGGAATTTGATACGTAAAGGAGTAAGACTAGCTCTCTAACATGTATTCTAGCACAGCAGATTCACAAGTTAACGAGGAATTTGCCATGGTTCCGCAAACGTGCCAACTCCACACTCAGGAGCTGGTCATTCCTTGCCACACTAGCAAAGACCATTTTCATCAGGCAGAAGCACCTTCAAAATGTTATGCCTATAGTTGCAGATTATAGTCTGATAGGAGTTTTCTGCTTATGTAGCTATTCTGAAAGACATGCAATAGTCACGATACTATGGAGAAGTCCATCTGCCTGAATTCTAGCTATCTAAACTTTAGGCAGCTACCCTAAACAAACTAGCTAGTTTCCCTCCATAGTTACCAGAGGCTAGGCACTTCCAGAGGATTATTCATACTACTGCTCTTAACTATCTATTTTAAGGCAAGATTACTCATGCTATGAGTATCATTCTCTTTCTAAACTGAACATCTGTCTTTTAGATCGCCAGATGTAGGTGAGATGAATGCCCTTTTTGGTGTAGGGGAATGTGCCTTTCCTTAACGGAACTGCACCTACCCAGAAAACGCGACGAATGGTGTGTGCCCTCCAAGTCAGGGGTGTTAAAATCAACTAATCAATTTTTTTGGGGTGGGTAAACTGTAGGATTTAAAACAGGAAACTAACCTGAGCAGTTCAGCTTTGGAACCTTATCATCGGATGCTGGACTCTAAACCCCTAATACCTGAGGTATCAGTAATGAGACTGTGCTTAGGAGCTTTAGGGGAAAATTGGACCATTGGGAATTTTTAAAGATCAAAAAATTAAAGAGACTTATCATTATCCCAATGCAAAGAAAATGTTACTAATGGCTTCAGTCTGAAAATCTTTCAGAGCTGACAATACACAGCTTGGAAAAAATGATGCATGATCGTAACTCTAAAAACCAAATAGATTTTTTTAAATGCCTAAAATTAGGTTATTCAGAGTAGCCTCTGGGATCCCATGCCCAAAGCCTTCCATAGTGTTCTGTTCCCTTGCCCTTTCAGGCATCTCTCAATTCTGGGCTGTTTCTGATTTTAATTAAAGGGAAATAATGATACAAGGTATCTTCTTTCATGAACCCCCAAAGGGAGAATGAGAATTATAAAAGGTAAAGGAATACTTTAGACTCAAGGAAGTAGGGATTATGAATTACAGGAAATATACTATTATATTAAACATTCTTTTAAATCAGCATGGTTTGTTTCTTATCAAAGGCTTGCCCCTAGTTCCACTAACTACCTTTTGAAATGGATGCCAGGACTCTCTGTTCTTTTTGAGTTTGTTCGTTTTATCCAGGGGTGGGAGATTAATGTTAGAAAACAGGAAAAAATACTTTGCCTCAAAGCGTGCCAAAAAAGGTAGCTGAATACTAGCACTCTATGGGCAAAAATCTGTACTGACTACATCTTAGGCAGACCCACTGACTGCAACAAGAGTTGGAATGAGTACAATTCAAAAGTTGGCTCCATTTAATATAAGAAAGGAACCTCTTTTGATTTGTCCCTATTTCCATAAAAGTGTGAATTACAATAACCTATGTCAATTAGGTTTAGCATCATTTGCTTTTTTGTTGATATTTTCGATTGGAACAGGCTTTATCTAACCAAGTAGAGCCTTTAAACAACAGGGCCCCACAGTTCAAGCCTTTTGTCAGCGGTGTAGAAACCAGACTTTCATAAAAGTAATTCCTTCAATCAGGCTTTTTTCAGTGAAACTTACAGGGTAACGGTTGGGGATGAGAGACAGTCTTGCAAAATTTGATGATATCTCAAAGTATTGTAGTAGTTTAAAAGACACAGCTTAGGAAATGCAAAAATTTTGTATTAAACCATGAGGTCAGTTTCTCTGAGCATCTGAATTACTGTTGAAGTTGGTACCACATTCTGTGATCAGCTTGGGAAAGAAGCTGTTTTCCAGGTGAGTCTTGCTATGTAGTTGGGCCAGACTCCTTCTCAGCCCCTTTGATCTAGAAATCCCCCTGCAATGCGGAAAACATAAGAGATTTCTAGATGTTCTACATTTTCAGTTGGGTCAGAAATACCATCAGAGAATCGTTCTTGTGGGATTTTCAGATCTGATATCTAAGGAAACTAAGAAGCAAAGAAGCTAAAACTAAACAAAAAGCAAGAGAAGGCTGAACACATTTTTCAAGATAGTAAAAACCATAAACCAACGTAAGTTGAGAAAAACAATAATTACCTTTCAGTTTCAATTAAATTTAAATTATGTCTACTGACTGAAGTTCGTTCTTATTATATCCACAGAATCACAGAATGGTTGAGGTTGGAAGGTACCTTTGGAGGTCACCTGTTCCACCCCCCCTGCTCAAGCAGGGTCACCTAGAGCCAGTTGCCCAGGACCATGTCCAGATGGCTTCTGAATATCTCCAAGGATGGAAACTCCGCAACCTCTCCAGGCAACCTGTAGCATTTGTTCATGAAAAGAAATGAATGGAAAGAAAGAATTTGTTCTTGGTTCCTGCCAGGACTTACAAAAGTACATCTCACTTCTGCGAATCAAGGATTCAGGATGGATTTAATTGGCTGCTTCTTTCCCTCTACTTCTTCTTCACGTGTGATTGATTTTGATGATCTAATGGTCCCGAGACACAGGGGAAACTGATTTTAGTGAAATTCACATCTAGTCTAAAGATACTTGTTTCTTAAGAGGGAACATTGGCTCCCACCGCACAAAATAATACTGAGTCTGTGGCTCTGGAGCCACAAATACAGCTTCAGGGCATTGTGTGTGGCTCTGCTGGAATCCAGAGGAGCTGAGGGAATTCCTCTCTGTGGTTGGGGACCACAGGAGAACCGTGCTTGTTACAAGAGTGATCCCTGTGAACCATATAAAACAGAACAGGGACAGCTGAGCAAACATGGCACCAGGGAGGACTCGTCCCCATTTCTTTAAGTGGCCAAAATAAGGAAAAGGACAATGAAAGAGAGAAAAAAACCCACACCGTAATAAGGGTTTGGAGATGAGACTGGGGAAAAATGAAGATTATGAGTAGAAATGCTTTTTATTCCCTGCCAACATCTACAAAAGAAGGTGGGAGTATGATGAGTGGAGTGGTTGAGATCCACAATAAAAGGCTGAGCTTTGCACTATGGCATCTGTGTGTCTTCTCCAAATATGATGAACAAAGGTCAATGCATTCTACTCTTTGATGGCATTTTGCATAACAGTGAAACTTGAGGAGGACAATTCTTATTATCCCCATTTCTATGCCCCTACACAGATCTATTGTGGAACAATTATTAAAAAAACCAAACCAACACAACAACAAAACCAACCCAGCCTTGAAGTTCGTGGCAAACAATTAATAACAATGTTTTGCTCTCTAGGCTCCCTCTTCTGGCTCTGGACTAGTAATTTTCTAATGAGCACTGTTCCTGGAATCATGTTCATTTCTGTTAACTGAATGGTGACTTCAGTGCACAAAGAAATAAAGAGAAAATATTGGGGAAATAGGAGAAACTCCATTCTTGCCCAAGGGAAGAACTGAATCGGTATCCCAAGAAAAGTTTAGCATTTTTAAGGTGTGGTGGCAAAAGCAATTTAAAAAGCACAAAAGTACTCTGCTAGTTATTAGTAAATGTACAATATGCTGTATGTTAGATATGATGAATGTTTTAGTTGTAATGCATTAGATCCAGTAAATGAATAAACCAATATCCCTCTACAGCTTCTGTGACTCATTTGTCAATAACAGCTGTACTGGGACTGAAATATTTCTGTAGCTTAAATACGGCTTTTTCCACGGTGGCTTCAACACAGTGCCACAAACTATCTTGAAGTCTAGAAGATGTAAATCTGGTCTTTGAATTCAGAAATAAATGTATTTTCATTGACAAACATAATGACAACTGAAGACCTAGTCATATCAATGAGGGAATGGCACAGAGCCACAGCAGAGCACAGGTGTATATTTGGCTCAGGGCATGCCAATACATTTTTTTCTCTGGCCATAAAAACCAGAAAACAGGCAGTTGCTTGAGGAAAAATGAAGTTTTGGGTGTGGCACCTCCCCCCCCCCCCAAAAAAAAAAAAAAAGTACTTGATATATGTACAGAAAGAGAGCTAGAGACTTCAGCAATAATATACCATTTTGTTTTTCTGTTCAATTCTTCCACTTAACACAGCAGCTAAATGATCACACTTGCATTTTTTTTTCCCCAAAAAAAGTTATTTCCAGATTTGATAAAACTTAAAGGATTTGAAACAGTGCCTTAGAAAGCATTTTAAAAGGCATCTTATACTGTGGGAAAATTTACAGTTAATCACTGGTCAGGTTTTCGGGAGTGCTGGGTGATTACCTCTCCCACAGGAGTCATCAGGACCTGTCGGTACCTCTGAAAATCAGGTCAGAATTCTTTCGAGACAGAACTGCCAGACATCAGGTACCAGATTCATTCTTCTTTTTATCATACTAAAGCACAATAAATAGCTTATACCGAAGCATTAATTGGCCAATGTTTGTTGGTTTGTTTTGGCCCCATAGTCGTTGAATCCATCTTTCTAACCTGCTGGAGAACTTTTGTCCTGATCGGAATTGCCAAGCAGTTACAAAGATATCCCGCCACTTGGCTTCCAGGCTACTGGGCTCCCACTGGGATAAACTGAAACCCATCCTGTCGTTTCAGTGGGGGAGGACAGGGAGCACAATGACTGCTATAAAAGACATTGATTTAAAAATAAAAGAAAAGAGGGGACCCCTCCTTAAAGAGAACCATGAAATATAGACTGAAAGAGATCCTTTTCACTGCAAATTCCCTCTGCATTGCCTGATTTGCTTGCTATTAACTATCGGAGAGGAAAGTGTTCTTGACTCAAATGAGTTTCATCCTTGAGCTTTAAACAGTATGAGTATCTATCCTTTTACCCACCCCTTCAACCTGTATTTTCCACTGCTGCACGCAGCTATACATGAATATATCTGTCATAACATATATCAGGGCTGTAATAATAGATTGTTTATTTCTGGATTAGAGCAGCTCTGAAAAAAAGATATACAATGCCTATGAAGAGGAAATCTAACTTTACTCTCTAAGGATCTCTGCCATGTTGTTTTATAAACAGTTGAACTAAAACACAGGGGCAGTATAAGTTCCCCTTATCTCTGGGATGCCTAATGCTTCAACCACATTAAAATATCATTAATTTTGTTTGAAAAGTTTCCATATCTCCATGGTTTTCAAATAGGCTTTGAAATTTGGCAGCGGTATAGTCTTGGAGTCAAGAAAATGCTTTTTGTGGGAACTATGTAGATCTGTTCAAAACCAGCCAAATTATAAGATGTCAAAATCCTGACCTTTTCTGTCTTTCAGATGGCACAGCTTGGTTTTGGCTCTGTACCAGAGTTCCCTGAGATCTGCTAATGCTGAATGTGCACTTGGCCAACCTCTTAGCCTTGCTGTCAGTACCCGGAACAAATACTCAAGATGGGACATGCTAAACAGATCCTTATCCTTATCCGTCTGCCATCATTTTCACGGGAATCCAAAAGACCATTCATTCTGGATCATTTCTCACTGTGGTGAATAAATTCTCACCGTACTTTCATGCCAATGGCTTGTTAACCTAGGACTGCAGAACCTGCAAAAGGATTCTTATTCCTTTGGATGGCCAATACCATCTTGAGGCTTTGCTGCTGACTCTCAACAAATCTGAGAAACGTGTACTGGCATACCTAGTGAAAGGGGCTGCTCCTACAGATAAAGCCTGCTGTGGTTTGTGTAAGGGACAGAGCTCCTGTCAGTTAGCAATCACTTTGCTAAAACCTGACAGCGCTATGTTTTACTGCACTTTGTTGTTTAAATTGAGAATATTGTGATTACTTTTACTTTCTTCTCTCTCTTGAAGTTGTGGTGGAGCCCACAGCACACTGCTGTTGCTGGAGACACCTCCAGGATGATCCAGTGCAACTGTGTTTAACAGCAGGGTTTATTCTGTAAGGTTGTATCTGAGCTACTCACCCACATTTCACAATGTGTCCCAGAGCAATGCATAGAAATTTCTGTGAATATAGCATTATAGTAAATCCATTCGACAAATAAAGGATATCCACTGAGCAGGAGTAAGAAAAGGTTTTTTTGGCTTGATTCTGCTATTATTTGTTGTATCTTCACTTAGATGCAGGCAGAATGTGCATGCAATGTGCTATTTTCACATTTTTTGGTGCAACTGTGATATTACAGACTTGCAGACTTGTGGAATCACACAGAACACAAACCATTAACAATACTGGCTTTGTTTACATCCAACTCTGCCACAAAATCTCTTCCTCAAACTTGTAGTTTCATGCGAGCTCTAAGGCATTTAATGAATACAGACCCTAGAGACAACTTTTATCTGGGCATGAGCTACTCTGCTCTGCCAGCCTGGTCCCTAGTAAATCTCTGTTCATTTACATCTCTGGATGTTATCAGGGACATAATCATTTATGGAGTTCTGTAAGTTAACACATGCTATGAAAAGCTTAAAATGTACAAGGCACAAAGAAGTAAATTATTTTGCAGAACAATTGCAAAGTGGTTTGGTTATTACAGAAGGCGGCTCTAAACAGATATCAATACTTCGTGACTCGTCTAGCCTTGAACCCCTCAGAGATTTGGAAGTGGCTGGGGCTGCCCAGTGTGATCCACTTTCACTCGGTTCTTCTCAGCTGCTTTTCTGAGCCACAAACTGCTTTTTCTGTGTGGGGGTGTCGGCTTTCTTAGTAGGGGCATCTCTAAAGCAATGGGTTAACATACGGTTGCTTTGCCCTGTGCTCAACACTCAGTATCGTTTACATAAAAAAAAAATATCCAAAACATTTTATGTCTTCCATGTGTTTTAACAAGAATTAAAGGCTGGAGATGAGGAGGAGCTAGAAGAATATAACAGGTGAATACAGATCTCGAGCAACAGTCCTTGAATTACTCCCAAAAGGCACAGTATCAAAACAAACGCAATTAAGTTCATGATAGGAAGTGTAAGCCTATAGATGCAGAACTGATGAAAAGGCAAAAAAGATACCCGGACATCTTCCTATCCAGGCAATAAACCAAGTGGCATATCTTTTTCTGAGTCATTACAAGATGATGGAGTGTAAGAAGTGCTCTAGATAACTAGGTCTTAGGTGTGATTTCCCACCCCAGGTACACACTTTTTTCATGCCCAGGGATGAGGCATGCTGAACAGAGGAAGTGGGAAAAGTCTTTTGATGGTGATGTTTAAGACTATGAAGAAAATAGCCTGAAGAGAGCTTGTACGGGGAATGAAGAGGATGTGAAGAGAAAACAAAGCACAGGAAATAGGGAGATGATAACTGATGAAAAAGGGTACAGGATTTGTGCATCATAGGCACAGGTGGAAGGTTTAGAAGTTGGAAAGAGGAGGTATGTTTTGCCATGGGAATGAGGACAAGTTAGCAACTGGAAGAACAGCTCAGATTGGACAACTGAAAGAGAGAAAAAGGAGAAAAACATATTATAATGATTTTAGGAACCTTTGAATGTTAAAGCAGCTGATAGTAAATTAAGCAGACATTGCACTGTTTGATGATTATTAGATCTTCTTCTCCCACCTCCATGCTCCGTAATATCCATCCACAGAGACATTTCCTTCTCTTTGGTGCTGCTCTGAGAACTGAACTTTAAGGTGACTGTGTCCATGGCTCAGGTCAGATTCACTGTGAGTCCAGCTTGGGGAACCCTGAGAACTGCTGCTGCAACAATTCACGCAGGTGGTCTGGCCTCAACAGCAGGTTTAAAGGCAGAAAAGTATCAGATTTGCAAGCTATCACTAAATTTAGTAGTTTAAGAATCTTCCCAACTAGGCATTGCTTGTCATTGTCAAAAACTGTATGCAGGGAGATTTAGTCTTGATTTCCTATGCCTTGAGGTAGGAAGTTTACGCGCTCTTATCACAGGGTTGGCTTGTATAGCTACAAATGTTAATGAACAAACAACTAATGAACAATCCTTTCTTAAAATCCAACTGCAGCAGTTTTGCAAGTACCTTCTGCAGTGTTGAATTCCAGCCTGCCTGCACGCTGCTGAAGGAGCTACTTCCTTTTCTTTGTCAGAAATGCACTGCCTTTGCGTTTTTCTGGTCTACCATTGCACAGCTGGGGACAGCAGATAGGCTGTGAGTTTCTGTGGAATCCTTGAGAATTCTCAATATTTCAGCCAGGTGCCTTTCAAGTTTTGTTTTCTTTAGGATTAAAATCACATTCATCTTTATAAGCTCTGCGTGTACCTGAGACCATGTAACCTCTACGCTATCCATCTTTTCACTCTGTACTAGAGGACCGTAAAGGTAAGTTGATACACAAAGGACACCTTACCAGAACTGAGTGTATCTTTGCTAGTTTTTTGCTCTGTCTTGGACAACAGGCAAGTTTTGTTACAACTTGTAACAACAAGGTAAGACAGTATTGCATTTAATACCCCTATACACCCAACTGACCACTGCTAACATTAGTTGCTGACAAGAAATAAAAATACTTTTTATTGTAATTCTTTTTCATTCTTTGCAAAGAATCAGAGTTTATCAGCAGACACAAGATGTTTTGTAAGTATGACTTCTCATACGTGAATTCAAAAATAGTTTTCAACTCTGGTATTCAATCACCTTCAGCCATGGTACAAGAATTCAATGAGAAATTGCAGCTGGAATTTCCACTCCCCATAATACTTACCCATTTTTATCTTGTTCCAATGAAAAAAATGGCTTGGAAAACCAAGATTATTTTATTTCCTTCTTCAGGTCTTATCAAACACTTTTGAAAGCCAGGCCTGCAAAATAGCCAATTACATCTCCTGTTCCTCCAGTTGGTGTTTAACTTTGAATATAACAGCTTTTCAAAATGAACATTTACTTCCTCTTTCATGGCATGAGTTCTAAGTGTATCAAATAACACCATTGCCCATAGCAGCAACTGGCATATCTTACTATTATTTTTTATCACTCTGAAGAGCACCTGTTCATTATTACTTTGATTTTATCATTTAACAAATTTTTAATCCAGACAAGCTGTTTCCCAATGATCCATGATTATTTGACTTCCTTATTAATTTCTTATCAAAACTTTTTGAAATCCACGTACATTACATCTCCCAGGTTGTTACTATCTACAGATTTATAACCTATCCAAATCCTGTCAGGTGATATTATATTTACTTGCACTTTGCAGTTTCTGTAGGACTGTGAGGAGGCTGGGTAGTCATGTTGTTCCAAAACCCTTCTTAGACCATTTTTTAATATGCATACTAACACAGTAACAGTAATGCAGCAGCTTTTAAGATTCTAGATATGACTTCTACTCTGAAGAGTATATTGTTTATACTGTTAAAATCTCAGCTTTTTCACAACTTAATTTCCTAAGCTTTCCCATTCTTACCCACCCCAGTGAGTAATATCACCTAAATTGTTTAGGTTGCTCCAGAATATCTTCCAGGATGAAACGTGCTCACATTATTAGTCCATGTGCTTTTGCAATAGTACTATTCTAGAATTTTCTCCTCTGATATACATATAAAATATTTTACCTGACTTTTCAATTTGGTTAATTTATACCCGTTGACACGTTCTAGGTCTGTAATTAAGCTAGGATAACACTGGAATGTGAGACTGCAAGCTATGGTGCTGAAGGACAAAGATATTTCAGTGGGGGCTTCTCTACTTCCTTGGTTAATGTTGGGACAATACTAAGGGAGACAGGCTGTATCTTTTGAATAAGAGGTAAGTGGATATCTTGACCATTAATCCTATGACATCTTGTGAAAATAGGGTTACAATATTCTGACTTGTTAGCCAAGCTCTGATGAGGACCACTGTCCTATATTCTGACTGTTCTCTGCTTTCATTAGGGCAAAACTGGCCTTTAGCACATTTTAATTACAGATTTTAAGGACTGAAGGGGGCACAGGGATTTCCCAGAGTGCCATGAAATGACTGAAAAAAAAAGGTATATATTAAAGCCCATTACTAGGTTTTGCATTTGAATTACATGTAGTATTTCATTCTTTAGGACTCCCGAATGCTTCGCAAACTTGCTGCAGATAGGTATTGCTACACTTACCAGGGAAAGCCAGCCACCTGTAGGCAACAATTACAGTGATACCAGAACACTACATAAAAGTTTCAGCACGGGAAGTAGCGAAGAATGAAATACCTAATTGATGTGACAGGAAGATTTAGACAGGCAGAATGCAATAATATGAGGCTACAAGATTAACCCATGCTCTTATGGGCAGTGTCATGGAGTCTTTAAGCTAACAGGCTGTCGTAAATCTTTCTACCTGCATTCATGAACTGAAGATTTTGCTCATCTATGCTACCCATCACTTCTTGGCTTTTTTTTTTTTTTCTCCATTTCCTTTCAAGACTGTCTGACCAAGATCAACCAGCTAGATAAATTCCAACACTGCACAACAGATGATCCATTTTCAAAAAATCAGTAAAATGTCACTTACAGGAAAAACAACACATGACAATTCTGAAATTTTCATTTATGATTCAGTTTGTTCACCAGCAGGCTACTGAGTACATTGTACAAATCTGCAATGTGTTAGGGTAGGAAAAACTATGAAGAACCTATTTTTAAATTTTTTACAAATTAACTGATTCATAAAAAGTTACAAATATTTGCCAATGTTTTCTGAATTTTCCTATTATTAGAGGAGGGCCAAAATGAAGGAAGGGGGGAAAAAAAAGAAAGAAAGAAGTAACTATAATTTCTAGATTGAGGCATCTACCATTGACTCAGATGGATACCCAGATGCCATCAGCTGCATCTGTAATTTATTGCAAATAAATGTGGGAACAAACGAGAAGCTAGCTGCCCTCTTCCAAGAACTGTGAACATAAAGATAACATTGTGTTTGCTGCATAAACAGCAAGGAAATATTATTAAGCCGGTCTGTAAAAGAACTTTAGCAAGGTCATTTCATGGCACTCAATAGTAACTTAATCCTTTGTGAATTTCCTAGCTAATGTCAATTGAACTAGATACAGGATGAATTGGGCTCATTAGATAAAATTGTTGAAAAAGTGGGGCTCACCTTATCAGATACCTTAACAATTGCATGCCACAGTACTTTCCTTTTCTTTCTTTCCTTCCTTTTTTTTCTTTTTCTCTTTCTTTCCTTCTTTCTTTCTTTTTTTCCTTCCTTTATTTTTCTCTTTCTTTCTCTCCCCTCTCCCCTGATTTTGTATTAAACTAGAGGCCTGAAAACTGTAAAAACTCATCAGTAAGAAACAACAACAAACCACTCCCCCAAACCACCAAAAACAACAAAAAAAGAAAAATAAAGAACATAGGACCTACAAAAAGAGGCAGGATCTACAGAAGAT
Source organism: Aptenodytes patagonicus (assembly GCF_965638725.1). NCBI lineage: Eukaryota > Metazoa > Chordata > Aves > Sphenisciformes > Spheniscidae > Aptenodytes > Aptenodytes patagonicus. The sequence continues at coordinate 145,484,695 of NC_134950.1, read as the reverse complement.
TTAATGAATACTCCAGGGAAATTCATTGTCATTTTTTATAGATTAAAAATTTACTTGGAAATTCTTCATTGAATGAATTAGCTAAGTGCATGAGTCTTAAAATTTGGCTTCTAAATTTTGTCTGGAAAAGCTGATGCAATGTGTGGTATGGTTACAGTAAAGCCGAGCTAACATCTGAATTCCACAGTTACTCTCAGCTTTTTGGTGGGGAAGTTAATTAACAAATATCCTGGCCTATTTGATTTACTTTCAAGCATCTGAGCATTTGAAGAACTTCCTGCTATTCACCCAAAGCTCATTCTAATAAGAGACCTTTTTTTAAAAAAAAAAAAATCAACCATTATATACTCAGAAAATCAACATATGTTTCTAAAAGCAATCTTATTCATATATTTTATAGATTCCTATGAAAGTGTGCATTGTGACCTGGAGCATGAGAAATGTCAGGCTTCATAGCCTTAAAACAAACTTAATGGAAAACTGCCTGTAAGAGGCACTTATGTTCCAAAATGTAGGTTTAAATATGGATATAATTATTTGTGACCAATCACAGAGACTTTGTGAGAGTGAATGCAATTGTTAAAATATTTTTTTAGGTTATTAAACAAGTACATGGGTATAGATTTCAAACACAGTATATTATATTCCAGTTTACCTTTGAGGGGGATGCCACACACTATTTGAAATAGTACAGGAGCTTGGTAAAGATGTAAGTCACCTTCTGATCTAACGATTGCAATCCAGATGTCCACAGAGCATTGCTCCTACCAACCCCTCAGAAGAAAGAGAACTTTCATAGGATTTCCCTGTTGAAAATTTTGGCTGAAGTCAAAAGAATACTGCCTGTCATGCCAACAGCTTGGGAGATTAGCTCAGTTATTAGCAATCAACAATTCCACTTTTTGGCTTTCTTCAAATGCGTGTCTGAACTGTATAATCCAAATGATGAGTCTCCTTTTTAATCATGATGTTCTTGTAAGAAATAAATAATAATAAATGACCTAACTGGGGATTAAATGAAGGTCTTTTGGCTGCTATTCTTCTGGTATTCTGTCAACTAAACCATTAAAGCATCTGTCTGACCTAATGTTTGTTTTGTTGATATCATTCACCAAGCCTGTAACTTCAGATGCCTTCTGCAAGAGACAGCCTGAAGCCTCAGCATAGCCTGCTTGGGTAAATAAAAAAACACCCCCAACAACATAAATAAACTATTTTAAGAGAGTTTAGGCCTTCCCTCGTACCTCATTTATTAAGTGCAATTATTCCATAATATAGGAATGTTAGGCAGAGTTTCTCAAGGGTGAACAGTTGAACATTAATTTGGATGCAAGTAGGATGTGAATTAAGGGCAAAATTATTTTTCCTCATATTCTTGCCATTTGGACAGGAATAAGTTGAACTAGAACAATTCTTTGTATGCCCAGAATTAAACTAATGATTAAACACAATAAAATCAAGAAAATATATTAAGTCGTATTTTACTTTATATACGGGGTAGATAAAGAGTATTCATGTGGGATGTGTAGCAGTTTCAGTGATTAGCAATGTCTGCCTACCCATGACATCTTAGTTACATGCTTGTACTACACAAGGGTCATCACAGAGTCATTTAGGCATAGCAGAGCTCTGTGTAGACAAACCCTGAGCAAACAGAGAAGCCTTCTTCAAAAACCTCTTTTGCATGGGCCCCATCTGAAGATCTGGGCTAGAAGGAAGGAACCAAAACTGTCAGTCAGCTGCTGACTTCCATCTCCTTAAATAATGGCTACCATGCCATGTGCGGTTCACGCTGCCTGTAAAATTGGGACTTCCCCTGCACCCCATAAGGCCGGAGTTGGGTTTACCATTATACTGCGCCTTGGTACAAGCAGGTTCAGCCATGGCCATTTCATATGACATTAGAGGTACAATGACCTGCTGATCAATCATATGTGGTGGAAGAGAAAGGAGCTCAGACTTCTTTAGCTCTCTCTGGGAAAGCTGTGTCTGACATGACCACTTACAACCCAAGCAATTTGAAAGGCAAACATCAGCATCTCATTTATGCTGAACTCCATTATACTCTCATCTACTGGTATCAGAGGATCTCAAATACAAACGGGAATCAGACTTGCTATTTCTTTTCCGCCCCGCAGCACAACTGGTCCTAGTTCCTATTTAGATCTTATTTGTCCTGCTCCTTTTCTGCTACTTTTTGCCTTCTGTCTCACAGGAGTCTGGGTTAGTCAGCCAGGACAAATCTAATCTTGTGACACTGCTGTGATTAGTTTGGCAAGCTACAAACCATTCCCGAGCAGTGCAATCTTGGTTAATAAAACCTTCTCTGTTTTCCACAGACTAGCCAAAGGAAAGTAAGAGCCAGCCAGCCTGTAGAGCCAGCAGAGGAAAGCTGGTGTCCAAGAACGGCTAAGGGGTTTGTGTGCCATGTGCTATACCTGCACTCTTCCAGCAACTGAACTGTGGCATCACGATTAGAAAAGATTTTTATTTACCTATGGCTGTTCTTTTCGCTTGACCTACATGTATGCCTTCACCTTAAAAACAGAGATGGAAGAATCTCACCTATAGTTTCTGATAACATGCTAATTATTTTATTAGGGTAAAAAAAGAATCTATTTGTACTACTAGAACATGTTCAGCTGAGGTTATCCCTCATAGAAGAATTTATACAAATGCTGGGAGGAGGAAGAAGGCAGCAACATGTGGAATAAATCAATGTCAAGTAAAAGAGTTGCTTTTTAAACATCTCTGTATGCATGAGAGTATTTATTGGGCTATATAAAGCAGCCCTTTTCCTCTGGTGTCTTCCCCATAAGGGTTAAGTCATTTCCTCAAGGATTGTCAGGAAGATGCTTCCTTCCCTTTACAGCTGAACCATCTATCAAGGGTAGCCTTGTTCTGGGAGAGCATTGCTACAGATTTACCCAGTCAGCATCTTACACCCCTTCCTGACCTACCTAGACCTAATTCTCTTTCACAGACCTCATGAGAACAGTTCTGTTAAGAAAACAATCTCCCCTCGTAGAAGGGTCAGCACTGGACTTCTGCACAGCGGTAGACAGAAAAATCAGTATCAGATACAGCCTTATCTTTTACAGTACTCAACAATTTTCTGCTAAACAGGAAAATAGAGCTTTACAGAAACAGCTTTATGAAGAAAGTTTAAGACACACATTGGCTAGACAACTCCAAGAGCAAGCAAGGGCCATTGACCAGCAACAAATTCACTCTACCCACCAAACACTTGTAAGATCTTCTGAATTTCAGAAACCCCTAGGCCCAACCATCAGGAACCCACTTCCTTCCCTTCAAAACTGAACTAAGTTCACAAGAAGAATTTCCTTCCCTTCTAGTGTGACTCCCTATCCTCTAAGGCAAAGCCTTTTTATAGCAGCAGCTGCAATTGCATACAGCTGGTCGGCTTCCTGCCCCTCCTAGGGGCTGCAGTTAACTCCTTCTCTGCCTCTCGGTGTGTGCGGACTGCACGCAGCTCCTCGTTATCCTCAGCACTACCCTGCTCTTGACAGCTATCTGAGCCTTCACAAACTCTCACGGCACCACTGCTTCGTTATCTCCTAGTTAAAGACTACAAGTGTATCCCCTCGTAATTTAACTTGCTTGATTAAACAAGCAAATTTCCCCATTGAATTTACCCGTTGCTTTTTAAAGACTGAACTGAGGAAAAAAAGGCATTAATGATGGAGGCTTTGACTATGTAATGATGCTTTCCAGAAAGGCGCTGGCACCTGGTTGCAATGTGTTGATACCTCCCAGAGTGTTTCTGTGAGGCTGGGACTCCAGAGGCACCCGGCAGGGTCAGTTCAGTTCAGTCAAATCACTGACATGCATATGCATGCTCATGTATACATCTGGAACATTATTCTTCAATATATCGTTCAAGGAACAGAATATCTTCAAATGTGTTATTAGGGGTCATTAAAACCCAAGCTGTGGAAAGACTGACAATTTCAAAGGAAACTGTTTATAAACTGGCTAGAGTATATATCTGAAAAATGTCTTGTAAAAAAAAAAAGTGTACCCCCCTATTTTTTCATGCTCTGATTCTGCTTAAATTTCCAAAACCACCAGTTCACTTTTGGGCAGAAAATACTAGGCATTTCAATTTATTTTTAAAGGCTTAACTAACTGAAAAAAAGGGAGGAGGTAAGGAAGTTTTTTTTAAACCGTAAAGATATGAGTAAGAAAACAGCCAACAACTGTCATATCCTCACACTCATACCTCTGATCCCGATACTGCAAACAGTCGCACATCTGATAACTCCTATGAATGTGAATAGTGCGAACTCTCCCACACAGTGCCCTTTGTGCCTGTGCAATTCCAGGAAGCCTGAGCTAATTTGTCACCTTAATATCTCAAAAAATCTGGTCCTGAGTGTCTGCAAAATGGGTGACTATATAAAAACATATAACTTACTTATATTTATAAAATGTTATTGTTTGAAGACACAAGCTCTTAAAAGGACCTATTAAATTTTCACAACTACGTAATAAAGCCAAATTTGAATTTGTTATTAGACACTGAAATCTCTACTTTATTGCACCTAAAAGGAAAAAAAAGGGCTAAAAATAACACTTAATTATCTGCTGGTTATTTCCAGACACACAAAGTGCTGAGGTTTTGTCCTTGTTAAGAAGATTATCTTCGCTTTTTCCTCTGGAATGCATGTAAAACAGCTCTTGCCTTGCTGCAAGCTTTAGGAAAGAAGTTCACTGCTAAATTACCTGTTGTCTGGGGACTCACATTTTGCAATAAGCTGCTGAAATTGCATTTTAATACGGAGTCTTGACCTGTGCTGTGTATTTCCCTTCAAGGCTCTGCAAGCCATTTTTCTTATGGAGGTCCTGACCTGAGAAGCTCAACCTGGATAACCACAGCCAGAGGGGGATAAAATGCAACACCTAGGAGATTTCAGTAAACAGTAAAACCATTCCAACTTAATCTGTGTTAAAATGCTTGGAATGTGAGAGCCACCGATGATGCCCCTTGTCTGTGTGTCTGACTGAATCCTTTCTTTTCTCGGAGGAAAGCAGAGCCTGGGAACTAGGCCAAATGCCTGCCACTTACCTTAAATTGATCAGCCACTTTAAGATTAAAAACACTGAAAACTGCAACACCACGAAAACAAGGCTTCCTTCACATTAAATGCAAAATGCAACATTGGGCTCGCTGTGATCTTTTTCCATTTTACTCAGTGTACACTTTTTTTCCATTTCTGCTCAAAGGTAGAAGCCAATAGTTACAGCATCTTGGCCAAGTATTCATTACGGTTTATAAAAAAGAAATTTATGGTTATTTAGGAGTTGGCACAAAAGCACGTTTTTGCTGGAGAAGAAATATAGTTTTGAAACAGTCTGAAACATTGGATGTCTTATTTCAAGTAAAAGCTGTATTCTATCTTTGCCTGTTGTATTTAGAGAAGTATTGAAGTATGTGCTTGGGATAATCAGTAGGTAAATTTCTCAGTGGTTTTATGGGCTGTAAATACATAGTCAATTCAAGAATTTACTTTGTTCTGCAAGAATTATTTAATTGTTGCAATAGAGATAAGTGTAGAGATAAAATAATGGAACAAAGTCATCATTCATTGAAGCAGGTGCATCTACATGAAATGAGGGCTTTTTGTGTGTCTGGCTTTTCTGGAAGAAGTGATTAAAAGTACAGTACCAAAGGCCTATTTGACAAAAAAAAATTCAGGCTGGATCCACACTCAAATATGGATATACCCAGACCATGGTACTGGCAAAATCTTCTAGTAAAAATGGTACTTTGGCTTGTAGATTTAATATCACTTCCTCAACTTAAACAAGTCAAGCAAAGAAGACACATTTAAGTAAAAATTACCGTGTCTATATTTGGATTTTTCTTCATATGCAGGTAGCTAGAAATACTTTCTCTCTAACACATGTTGGCAGAACTGCCAATATGAAACCTGGTGTCCTGCAATTTCAGCTGTTCTCAGTACTGCATGGCTTAATTAAATTATTTGAACTGTTTTTCTCCGGTATTTCTTGACACAGTCATAAAAATGATCATGTAACACAACAGTTATTCACGTAACATCACAATGCCGTTTCTGTGCGTCTGCAGTCAGTCCTGTGGGAGCGACAGCGAGCTCGTGCCGAGTGGACTGTGGTGTCCATGCAAGCTCCCCGGGGACCACCCTGAGCGTTCACTCGGGGGCCCAGGACGCAGGCAAGGGGGAGCATGCTCCTGCTCTGCTGCTGCTGTGCTCCTGCCAGCAGCTGGATTTTCTCCCTTCCCTCTTAGGAGAGTCATTTGCTTGTTTTTAATCCTTTTCTTCTCATTTTAAGGTCAGATCAAGCAGAAAAGACACATGACTTTCTGGCCGTGCATGTCTTAGAAGCCGTAAGATGCTGGCCCTCCAATGGGTTGGCTTAATTAGGGGGAGGTCAGCCAGCAAAAGGAGGCCAAAAGTAAAACAGAATAATATACTCCCTTGGAGGAAGATTAGATTGGTTAAAAGAATAAAAGCTCATGTTAGATTTACAAAACCTAATGCTCAACAGTGTCCGATTTTAGATTTGCCTCTACATATTTCTGCATCTGCAGCAACATCTGGAGTCACCGAGCAGTATGGCCACGGCACAGGAAGACAAGTCTGTTCTGATCTAAGGCTTGGAGATCTGTACTCATAACTGCACAGCTATTTGGGAGCAGGAGGAGCAGAGACATCTCTCCTCTGAACCTTGAGGAATTATGTTGGTGTCTTATTGTTTCTCAAGATTAGGCCCCCTACATGAAAGAAGCAGAAAGAAACAGAAAACAACCATTGCTCCAAAGAATTTATAAGACAAACTTATAACGAAGGCATCAATTTCCTTTTTGAAAATGCAGCCAGTAACTTTGGAGACCTTTTTTTGTCTTCCACCAAGATAATATATAAGCCCAATTGTGGATTTATAGGCTGCATAGAATGTCACTAGTGAGAAGGTGTCACCTGAAAGACATAAGGCAATGAACAATGTATACCTCAGCTCTGGTGTGTGGAGATCCCTCAGAAAAAGCGTAAGGACATTGGGTTAATCAGTGGTCTCACTAACCCATGGCCAAAGGTAAATGACTGTGGAAAATAATAGAACAATGGGTGAATGTGGGAAGATACTGTTCATGGGAGTATTGCTTTTGGAAATCTGTGCTTTGGGGAATTCCTGAGCCGTGTGATGTCTTTTCATCATAGACTTTCTGTAAATGCTTTTTGAAGCCATTTAGACTTTTGGTACTTAAAGTACCCTTGGACAATGAGCCGTGTGATGAAATTGTGTGCTTTATATTCCTCCTGTTTGTTTTAAATCTGCTGTCTGAGAATTTTATCTGGTGATTCCTTATTCTTGAGATAGGTGTAAATGAGTGAATTACTGTTTCTAGTTATCCTCCCCTTTCACCGCCCTCTGAATTCCTACTCTGTCCTCTATAAGTTCTTTCCTAGGTCTAAAAGTCCTAACCTGTGCAATCTCTCCATGTATAGAAGTCTTTCTCTACCTCTGATTATCAATACTGTATCCCTGTGCCTCTTCTAGTTCTTTCACAAATGTTTAGAAAAGGCTTCCCAGAACGGTAAACAATACTCAACTTTTTTGGCACAAAACAATAATATAGTAGCATAATGTTGTTTTCCCACTTTATTCTTGCTTTCTTTCCCAACATGTATTTTCTTTTTTTGAGCATTCTTAGCCATGGAACCAATGTCTTCAGGGAGCTAACCAAAATGGGCCCAAGATTTCTCTTTTCAGTGCCATTTTTAGTGCACAGTTACTTTATCAAGTGGCATCATGAGAGCCTTCTTTTTTCCTCTTTTTAGTATAACTCCCTAGAGACTCTGCAGGTAATGAAGACAAAATATTTACTCATACCTTTGTCCCCTGATTGCTAACTACATTTTTGTTCATGGAATGACCTTCCTCCAATGGCTTTTATAATAATTTCTGTTGAGGAGCATTGAGGAGCATTGAGGAGCTTTTGGAAATCCATTGAAGCTGTATAAACCATCAGTGCTTTACTGAAATGGAGTCCTGCAAAAATCTTCAATGGCCTGGAGAGGTGTGATTTTTCTGCAAAAGGTGTGTTAAAGCCACTTCTAATCTCTTCTAATATCTTTTAATTCAATATTTTTATATTTTCATACCATTTTTCTGGTACAGAAGGAACAGTTGTTCAAATCTTTACTAAAACCCCTTTAAAAATTGAAGTATACTGGCCAGCTTTAGTTCCTTTAATTTAGTTTGGTATTGGTTGAACTTAAGTGATGACATAGCTAAATAGCACATCTCATAGTTCAGCAACTTCAAATCTGAGTTCCTTTAGAACATCTGGTTCTGGTGATTTGTTCCTGTTTATTGGATAGATTTGTTTGAAACCTCTTCTGCTGACACATCAATTTGATACAGTGCCTCAAACTCTTCACTTCTGAAGAAAAGCTGTGTGGATTCTCCCTAAGGCTCTTTGCGATGAATATCAATACAATAACTCATTTAGCAACTTTGCCATGGCTGTATCTTTCTCAAGTGCTTCTTTTAAATTGTGATTACCTATTTGGCAGAGTCTGACAGGTTTCCTGCTTCTGATATGTTTGAAAAAGTTTTTATTAATAGTTATTACCCGCTTAGCTAGTTATTCCTTAGAATATTATCTGGCCTGTTTTATTATGGCTTTATAATTAACTTGCTGAATCTTATATACTCTAAGAATTTCCTTACCTGAACACAACTTCTACTTTTTGAAGGACCAACTACTCTCTTTAAATTTCTTATATCCTCCTCTACTGTTTAAATACGATGATTTTTTTGGGGAGGGTCGGTTGGGCTTTTTTGTGTGACTGTTCAAATGTCTTTTTGGATTGATATTATTCATTCACCTTAAGGCTATATTATGATGCCAGTAAACAATCTCCATGCCATATGCAAACATTTTACCCTCTTAGATTACAGTTTTAATTTTATTTTAAAAAGTGCTCTCAATTTAATGAAAAGAAATGCTACTGAAGAGAGTAGCATACTTTGACTCTTCCTGTAACAAGGATCCTGAATAAAAAAATATTATCCCTCTTACCCTGCGGGTTCTTCATCGATCCCCCTTGCACTGCTTAGGACTACATCAAGAGTTGCCTTTTATGAATTGCTAACTAGTTGGTCTAAGAGGGCAACAAAAAATTCAGTCTCTGCACTGTAACCTTTCAAGATACTTACTCAGTCTACATGGGCATAAATGAACACTCCAGTTATTACTGTGCTTTTTGCCCAGTTGGCTCCCTTGTCTTCCTTGGCATGTCAGTCATTGTCACTCTGAGCTGGCTGACTGGTGGGATAGCCCTAGCGTTACACCCTCAATATTTCACCGTCTCGTTGCTTTCACCAATTTCTGTCTACTACCTGCTATTTTAATACTTTCATTTATCACCTAGTATTCCAGTTCATCCAGCTATTTTTAGACTTGTAGCATGTATGTTGAAATCCATGTAAGTTTCTTCTCAGCCTGCTTGTCTGATTTTACATCCTCTGCTTAAACAAGACTTGAACCTGTTCTTCGCTGTTTCCTTCTTCAGTTGTATCTAATTCTGTCCTATCTTTTATTCAAGGATACAGGGTTTTATAACTTAATATCTAGAGGATGCAGCATTCCAAAATCTTCCTCACCTGCCAGCTTTCCTTCAAACTTAAACAATTTCCATTTGACCTTTTCTATTTTTAGTGTCAGCAGTCTGATTCCATTTTGGTTTACATGAAGTTCATCCTTCCTGCTCTATTTATTCAAAAATTTTCCCTCATAAATCAATCCCTTCTTTCCTTTATTACATTCACTGCCATGCACTGAAACTTAGTTTTCTGTTTTTCCTGGTTGTATTGATGGTGAGATAGATCTACTGCCACAATGCCCAGCACCTCAGCGGGATGCACAAGAGTCGCTTTCCAGATATTGTAAGGTTTGAAATTATTTAAGACCTGTATTTGAAATCTGTGGATTTCTTTTCATCTATGATGTTCAACTGCTAGGCTTTAAAATCTACTAAAACCTAACAGACTAGAGTTTAAACTCTGTAATTTTTTCTTTAACAAAGCTAAATTGTACAGTCTTAGCATATGTCAAAATCTGACCAAACTTGGAGCCTACAAGCTCTCCTTAATTCTTATTTTCTCTCTGAAATTAAATGTTAAAACATAAATGCTTCTGAAGACTGGCTAAGGTGTAGAATTAACATTTATTTTTGTAGGTTTTAAATTTGTTAAACTCCAAAATTGAATTTAGTCTAAGTAATTTCCTAAATCAGAGATTAAAATTTTGAAAGCGGAGGTTACTGAGAGGTTTAGTTGGAAACTTCTAGATTCTGCGTAGCTAAACTACAAGTTCACCTAGAGTCCCTTAGGAAGTTTAAACTGAAAATACTTGCATCCATGAACAGGGAACACTTGTTCCTGTGAACAGGTGAATATGCAAATATAATATCCCAGTGGACTTTTGCCTTTGCCCCTTGCACTATTAAAAATGGGACTAATGCAATACTTTTGAAGGCACAAATGTTAGTTAGGTACCTGTTGAATGCTGAAAGTTAGTGGGAGTTGCATCCCATATGTCTCTTGAGCCTTTGACATCCTTCCTTTTAGGCTCCAAAGTGACTGACGTGCTTTTGAAAATGTTACCTGGAGGTTGTTTTTTGCTTAAATAAGATTATCTTTGAAAAAAGTAACAATTTGATCTCAAAATTATAATCCTGAGATGTAAGCAGGAATACAAGGATCCAGGGGCTCAGGAAAAGCAAAGGACCTGGAAATCCCAGGAAAATGAACAAATAGCTCTTTCATCTTCTGACCACATCAGGTTTCTATCAGTAACTTCAATTCTTAGTGATTGACAAGGACCCTGTGAATTGTTCTTTGCAGTTGGATCTATCTCCAGAAGTTACCTCCCAAGAAGCAATCATAAAAATGATTGGAAAAATGTTCTTTGCTCAAATAAGGAACATACACCTGCTAAAACAAAACTCCAAAAGAAATAAAGCATGGCTTTAGTTTACATACCAAAAAGGTAAGCAGGAATTGTTCAGGATTCATTGCAGTGTTTCCTACCCTAAGTGCCCTGAATATGTTAACTGCTACACAGCACAGTTTGTCTGCTGTTTGTGGTATACACAGGACAAATGACTGTCAAATGTTTTAAAGTTCTTACTTAACAAAGCAAGCACCATGAATAAGAGTCCTTTTTTTAAAAAAAAAAAAAGTCACATTTTAAAACTAAATTTAAAAGGAGAGAAACAAAAGGAGAGGAAAAGGAGAACAAACATTGTTTCTGTAGCTCTTAATATAGAGTAAAACAGCAAATGACCTGCAATTTCTGGATCATTTTCCATGGGCAAAAGTGAACGTCTGTGGGTTCTGGACTGAACTTTTCAGACCTAACCTTAGACTTAAGCTAAGAGATCAGACTAAACTTCCTGTCCCAGAAAGACCTAGAAATCTCTAGAGGGCAATTCAGACCTTAGATGAACGGAACTGCCTCCAGGGGTAAGAACCAAGATTAAACAAGAATAATTAAGCTTGTAGTTCAGTTGTTTCAGTTATGTGTCAAAAGTTGGATAGTTTGAAAATGGGCCAAATATCTTGCATAAATGTCCATCCACCTGGCTCGTGTTAAGAAGAGAGAGATCTTTATCAGTGTCCTTGTCCCTCATTGTGCACAGCCCTTCCCGTATTGGCTGAATGCCCTTTGGAAGTGATACAGCCCAGCCCTGTATATCCTAACCTGCAAACGCCATTGCATTTCTTCTGTAGGAAATGAAGGGCCTGGACTGAAGTCTTTTCTATCCATCTCATGACTGGAAGCTGCTGAAGTTCTTGCTGCCTCTAGAAGTCAGGGAACTTTTCTTTCACAATTGTTCAAGCATCCTGGGCAGGCTGAACGCTCTACATCGTTAGACCACGGGATCCTTGTACCTTGAAAGATTTGTTTGATAGCCTAGCCCGAGGTCAACAAGTATTTTTCTTGGGTCCTTTATGATAGGATTTCCCTTTTCCATTTTCTCACCCCTTCCTCTGTTCCCCTGCATACATGACCATGCACATTTTACAAAGAGACAATGGCAAGATGTAATAGATACATCTGTTTCGGCCTAGGCCATGTGAAAGGCTGGTCATAAGAAGTACTGAAAGACTTTTGTTGCCATAATACTGAATAGGTATTTTAGTCTTCAAGCAGAACGGAAAGGTAATGACTTCCCAGCTCTGAGGTTCATGCCTTTCAAAATATCATGGCAATAATCTTTAGCTGAGATTTTGAAAGGAATTCATACTCTAAATTCTCATCCTAATTTTATAGCCAATGGATACTTTTAACATTTATAATAATTTTTTTCTATATCCAAGATAGTTCTTTATTTTGAGTGTGATTCAATCAATGAAGATATGGAACAAAAAATCTACCCACTTTTCTCATTTATTCTATTGAAGATAAAAAACGTATGAGGTTTCATGGTGTTATTTGACTAAGACCTAGTTTGGTACTCTGCCTTTTATGTTACTTCAGATACCCTCACACACCTTTTTTTCCCATATAGTCACAGGTTTCTCCTTTTTCTAAATGCTTACCATTAGTGTTAACATACCAACCTTTTTCTCTTTAAAAAGTAAAAAAATACATCTAAGGGTGGTAGAAGAAAGATTCAGAGTAACTCCTGATGTCTTGATATTTTTCTTATCAGTAAAGCCTACACTTTACTAATCTTTTCTCTCAGGAAACAAATGCTCAACCCTTGTGTTTAGTTGTGATGGATGTCTACCATAGACAGAGGCCAACAGGACACAGCTCATAATAAAACCTATGTGTTAAAAAATAAATATTTTCCCTTGCACTGTAAAAAAATAAAATTAATAAAAATAAATTAGGCAGCAATATTCTTTTCCCACACCGTTACACTTGGAATCCTGAAATTTGGAACAAAATGGTAATTTTGTACCTTGGAAATGAAAGAGATGGTTCTATGTTACAAGTATTTAATTGCAAAATTCCAGTAGCTGTCACCTTTGACATCTTCCCTGTGTGAGCTGTGGACAGGAAGGAAAGACGAATGTGGAAAGAGTCTAGCAGGCTGCTGAGGCATCTTTGCTCTTATCCCTGTTCAAAGTTAGCTTTAAGAAAAGGAGTGCCTTGTACCTGCCTCAAGAAGAAGGTAAAGAGAGCTAAAAGCAAATTTGCTATATGCAAGAAACCATTATTTTTCATTAAACTCATCACTCTGGAGAGAGTGATGAATCTAATTTTCTTCCTATTTTGGTGAAAGAGGACCAGGAAACTAATGAAGGTAGAAAAGCTCCCTTAGCCCACTTCAAAAACAAAATCCCCAAATAGGGTAAAGCTGGGGCTGTCCTGTGTTTTTCACAAATGTCGTTTTGCTGACATATGTCTAGCCTAGTGTGATTATGCCACGTTTCACTGAATTAATCAGTTAGAATGACATGAATCATAATAAGAATTGACAGGCTACTCTGTTGTCTTTGTACAGGCTTCAAAATTCAGCAGTGAGCACCACTCAGAAACAGTGGGTTGAAATCACACGCAGATTTTGGACAGTCATGAACATGCACAATTGAACATACAGAATGAACTTTCAGAATGAATCTGAACAGTGAACCAATTCTTCCCCTTTTCCCAACACTGTACAGAGCTCTAGACACTCATGATGTGAATGCCATTCTCTAGGTAGGGCAAAACCAAAGCAATACCAGAGAGAAGTCAGAAAAATATTCTGCCAACTTTCTAACTCATGCCTCTTCCAAAGGAATATGAAGGCAGGTCATAGCAGATTCAAAAGTGGATATGAGCAAATGTTTGGACACAGTACAGTTTTTTTCTGAAGAGTGGGCAGCCTCTTGGATTGTGTGCATTTGTGAATCTCCAAAATGGTCTTATTTATTTATTCATATATGAACACTTAAAATCAAACCTTGATAGCTCTAGAGTAAGAAATATTTTTACATTAAATACAACAAAAACTTTCACTGACTTCTTCCATTACAAAGACAGGACTGAAACGGATCCAGACTAAAAACAGTCCCACATCCAGGCCCCTTCACCATTGTGAAGGTATTTAGTAAAGAATCGTAAAAAGTATCATTCCTCAAAGCAGTATCAGATAGACTTGTCTCATCACTACCAGATGTTGTCTAACCTGTTATTTCCTTCAACAACTGGGATTCCACACTTCCCAGGACAATCTACACTAGCGCTTCCGTAAGTTCAGAATTTTTTAACTTCCCTTAGTTAGATTTTTTTTCACCTCCCTTAAGTCAGAATTTTTCCCAAGTCTCTGTCTGAAAACTGTTCTTTAATCCCTCTTTGCCATTTTTATCTTTAGACATACTTCTGTGAAACCATGAGGTACCAGTAGTTCTCCACACTTAAACCTTCCTCAAAATGTAGCCCGAGCAGACGTCTTCCCCACGCCAGCCGGCATGTTCTCAAGACAGACTTGTTAACAATCAATGAGACAAAACTAACAGTTAACTGTAACAAAGTAAAGCTAAAGACTGCAGAATTAATGAGCTATGCTATTTAATTCTCCCTCTTTTGGTGATTCAATGTTCGCTTACCTTGCTTGCCTGTAATCTCCAGCATATACAAACACCTACTCTAGACTGCTGGCTGCTCTGGACAAGGATGTGATTTTCTTCTCTGTAAATCCCTCAGTTATTGTTGGCACTTTCCAGTGACAGGAGTAATGAAAAATACATATTTCATTTATATTGTGATGGGCTCCTTCTCCCTTCTCTGAAGCGCTGGGGAATGTGACTTGAAAATGCAGAGAAGCAGCCTAGATAGCTGTGCTGGAGGTGAGGCTGCCTGAACCGTGCTTTGGGGGTTTCTGACTGCACTCACGGTGGCTGGATTTTTCTTTCAAATATCCCAATAGTTCCAAATTTTAGAGAAACAAACACACTTTTACCCTTGTCACGTTTACCATAGAAACCCTGCAGTATGACAGTCAAATCACAGGGGGAAGTGAAAACACTTCCTTTGCAGTCCATTGCTGCCTGGAACCTTTTTCAAAAGCCCGTGACGACCTACCTGCAATATAATACGATGACTCTGAGAGACCTACACTGGAAAAGGCTGTCAACAAGAAATACACAAAAGCAAGGAAGATGTCTGTTGAGTAGATTTACTATGTTTAATAAAGCAAATAGGCAACTTATGTTTTTAAATTTGTTGATCCATGCAAGTAAGGTTTGCTTGTATGGCTTATTGCTAATCTGAGATAGAAAAGAACCACCAATAAGGCAGGAAGAACTGCATAGCAACAAAATGTTTTGTTAATAATATATCACTGGCAATACAATTACATGCATTGTTTTAGTACTTGATTAAATAAGTGAACAATTATTACCATTTTGATCTGGCAAATTTTCTTGGTCACCAGCATCCCTTCAAAGGAACTCTGGCTGATAAAATGGCAATAAAGTGCTGCTGTTCAGGCATATCAGATTGCACTTGATTATTAAAAAAAAAAATATTTGCAGTTGAGGTTTGACATACAGTAAAATGAACTTACAAAGGAGACCGGTTTTCTGTTTGTTAGCAGCAGCTGCAGATATTAAATCAGCTGCTCCAAGAAGAGCATAGCTCACAGAGCACTTCAGAACAGCTCATTTTTCTCCACCCAACTGTTTGAATACCGAGTATTTGAACCAACTCATTTAAAACCTTTGAGGTTTTTCCATTAATAGAGAGGGCAAGGAATGAAGTGAAATGCAAAGTAGATCTGGGACCATCAAGGTTCAGAAAAACAAATTGTTTTAAGAAAGCGTCCAATGCTTTTTGAGCCTTGGTCATCTTCCTTTACTCTTTTGGAAAGAACCTAAATTGAACTACGGTGTATTTTGTAAGTGACAAAGCACATTTCTTCTGGTTAATCTGAAAATGCAGATTAAAGTTGTCAGTGTCTCATTTTTATGTGCTTTGCATTTTCCATCCATTTGTGACAAAAATACAGATGGCTGGCTAGACAAAGATTAGCAATTTGATTTAATGCCAAAGCAATAGTAATGTAATTAAATTAAAACACACACTTTTGCAAATAAGCACATGCAGTTTTTCAGTTTCTTTTTCTTAAGATCCATTCTGTGCCTGGATCAACTTTTTTCTATGAAGAGTGACCATGGACTGGAAGACAGCATCGCTCCGGGGATCAGTGAAGGACTGTGAAGACTTCCTTCTCCAGGTCACAGATCTGTGTGTAGAACAGTGCAACACTGATGGAAAGTTATTGCTATCTAATGAGCATACAGTGGCAAAATGAAATACCTGTGTCAGTCCAAGTGTCCACATCACAAAAACCACAACTACCACACATTTGCTGGCAATCCTCTTTGTGTCAAAACCCAAAATACAGGCATGGAAATTTAGCTGGTTTTACTCCTCAGAGATAGCCCAACATTTCAGACTTGAGGGATGTTAACAACATAATACGGAAAAGTTTACTGACTCGTGTAGTCAGTTTATGTATACATAGACATCAGCAGACCTGAGTGAATACTTCAAGGAATATTTGTGCAGAGCCCTTTACATTCTGAATACCTCTTTATTCATACTGCTACGCAGGCACTTTTGAGGGGTTTGTCTGTTTGTTTCTCTTCTGGGTGGGAGGAGTGGGGTCAAAATGGCTAACTGTCGTAAGATAAAACTGCAAAACATGAGGTGAGCCTCCTCTCACTGAGCAGCAGTAATGAATTGGAACTCTCATGCAGAGATTGATGAAATTTTTCATGCCTAACTTCAGCAATTTCAGAGCTGTGCCTAGCTGTAGCCAGGCATCTAGAGTCCTTTTATAGTCAATGCAAAAACATGGGTAACTCCAGAAGGTGGTTCATCCAACCTACCTTACACAGCAGTCTTGGGGGGCTTCTTTCCCTCCACTCGCTGTAGAGAAAGTGTTGAGCTTAGACTGGACACTTAACTTCTAGGTGGCTAAATGTAGATGTGATGAATCCTATCCACTCAGACAAACATACTCAAACAAGAGCATTCCACTTACTATCCTTTTGATTAAAAAATTTGATGCAACCCAAACCTAAACCAGTAATCTGGGGTCAAGGTGATCAGTTTGGTAGTTTAACAAACAGATGAAGTGTTAGTCAATAAGGACAATTCATAAATAGGGTTATTAATATCCCCTGTTCTGTGGGGAGTGACAGCAAATTTGTCATTTGGTAATTCATGACCACATGCACACACAAAACGATGCTTTCTTTATCTAAATCAATAATTATGTCAGACAATCCCACTCTCAGAGAGGTTTAATGCATAGGATCATCAGGATATGATCCATTGCTGTTGTCTTAAAAAAAAATTCTTTTTAGAGCTGAGATTTTACTTGTCTCTATCATTTTCTGCAACATTACTTTGTAATCCTCAGATCCTGTAAGAGGGGGAGATACTGGCAGGATGAAGGTGTACTCCAGGAACCAAAAGATCCTGCGACAGCTGTGCTGTTACTCATACAAAGTGTTTTTACCAACCTTTCCTTCTCTTTTTTGCACCAATATCAGGGACAGGTTTTGTAGCTTCATCATGAAACAACAAAATTGTTATTCAACTATGGGGGATATAGTGTCCCTCCTACATGAGGCTAAAAGATTTTCAATCCACAGACTGACTTTTCAGTGCCTAGGTCTAAAAAGCTTCTTTTTAACATATCAGTGGGGTAAATGTAGAAGTCACTTGGAACAAGCATGTCCACCTCCCTGTTCAAATTGCTGAAGAGGAGCTCCAAGTAAAGAATGGAATAATATCTTCTATCCTATTTCTCTCCCTAGAATAAATGAGTAGAAGGACAGGAATCTTTTCAATTGTATACAACATAAACTTGCACCCCATATCTTCTAAAGAGGACTGTAGAGTTGTACAGTTCCAAGAGCGAATGAACCCTATATAACCTTTTAACAGAATTCTTTTTCAGCATACTACCACACTTTAAAGCTCTGATCTGTACTTCCTCTAGCTTTTTATTCTAAACAAAATACTCTACCATTCTAGTTTTCATTTGGCTTCTTATGCTTCACTGAGAGATGCTCTTCTACCATGAACTAGATGTTATTTAACATTTTGAGATTTTTCTTCAATTTTTTTTCCTTATTTCTTGGTTCTTGGGGTTCTTGGCATGTCTTTTAGAAGTGTTGAATTGTCCCTTAGAAGTGTTAGGGGGCCCTAATGAGAAGGAGGAATCCTAGCTGAAGATATTCCTTGAAGAAGAGAATAATGTTTGTAGCCATTTCATGAATGGGCTAATGGAGGTCATTAAAAAAAGAGGGTTGAAACTAGTGAAGGGTGTGGATCTAGATCAGAGGAAAGAAGGATGTTTTTTGTGTTTCTTGGAAGGTGCAACCAATCCAAGTGGCAGGCACAGAACTGGGATTTCTCAGCATGAATCCGATACAAATCATCAGGAAACAGAGTTTATTTCAATTTCTTTTAAAGAGCCAGGAGATGTTGGACAAGCCACCAGGAGTCTTACGGGAGACCTGAAACTGAGTCCTGAGCTCACTTCCTTACTACTGGACAAGGGAATGAGAAAACATGGTAGATGCTGCAAGCTCAGCTCTTTTCTGTGGCCCTGGCAGCTGTGTTAATGATGACCTGGAGAGACATGCATCCTGCTCTGACTGAGCAAGGTGGAGATTACCAGGTGGAAAAGAAAAAGTCTCTGGAAGGTCCTGTCTCCGAACAGTATATATTTTAAGTAACAATAAATCAGCATATGTTGGATTTTAATTGATTACTTTCCATGCTTTCCCTTAATACTAATCATATAAGGCATAACCCCCTGTCAGCACTGGAATGGTATATATTACATCAATTACTAACAACTGTACACATCCTAGATCACCTTTATGTCGCACTAATTTAGTACCTTCACATTTCTGCCTAAGTGAATCCGAGAGCCCATAAAGCAACAGCAAAATGTAACAGAATCCTAGAGAACTGCTTAAAATCTGACATTCGGCATACAGACAATTGCTTTCATAGCATTTTATTTGTAAGCAGAAGGCAAGTCCTATTTGGTCCATGAAAATGTCACCTTACCAATAAATGCTGTCTTGGCATCTTCAAAAGACTCTTCTTTCCTCAGAATAAATACAGATTCTCCATTTGTATGATGTCAGTGTAATCATCCCAAATAAGAAAAAAAGCAGAACTAATCAAGGTACATAGAGTTACATGGGGAGGGGAAAAGAGGAGAAGGAGGAAGCAGAAGAAAGATTAGATTTTTCAGGAGAAAACCTGAATTCTTTGAAGTCTGCATTCAGGATGAGGGGGCCATTGACAGACGTGTAATTACAGACAGAAAACTGATAGATGTGTGATTATAGACAGATGGTTAGCTCGGCAGGAGTTTCTGACAGCTGGGCTCCAGCACTTCTTCTTGTAAGTCTTTATGACCTGATCTTTCTTCAGCACATAAATATTCATGTACTTACATTTTTATGTATGATTTAGGTGTAAAACAAGTAATGGTTCTGCAAGGTGCTGAACAGCCTTGCCTTGAAAATTAACCATGAAAACTTATGCCAGATGGTTAAATTTAAGCAGTCCTGCTGACTTTATTTGTTTTCATGAATCTTTCTATTGGATTCACTGGTCTGTGTGTCAGCTGTCATGGGTAGGTTTTAGTTAACCTGATTTTGGCTATCTAAAGTGAGGTGTCTATTTTAAGAGAGCCTTCAAAGCACCCTTTGACTCCCTGGAGAGGAGTGACAACCTTCAGAAGGAAATTCCTTCTACCTCAGTAGGATGTCTCAAGCATGTGGGAACAATCATGCCTGATAACTAGTTTGGATGAATTTTTAGTTTGGTTAATATTAAATAAAATGAACATTTGCCTAAATTGCATGCTCTGGGGTATTTAAAAAAAAAAAAAACGAAACTTTTCTTGTTTCCAATGAAATTCTCCAAAGCAAAAATAGTACGATGGCTACGTCCAGCAGAGGCTTTTAGAGCACTTCTGTGTCCTTCAGTTTGGGTGCACGATGTAATTGTGCAAAAAATCTGTATTGGGACAAGGCGTAGACAGGCACCAGCCTTTCCTTTCTAGGCAAAGGACACCAACATGGGGGTAGGACGGAAGTGACAGTTTGCTCTGACCAGGTTCCTAAACCACATAGCCTGTGGTGACAGGTTCAGGGGCAAGCTAAAAACATCCCATGAGTCTGAAGTCAGCTCTTCCCTTTCCCTCAGACTTTATTTCTTTTAACCTCTATTTTCATTCTTTCACTCTTCATAACAATTTCCTCAGCACAGGCAGGGAGATAGACTTCTTTGATTCATTCTATAAGAACTGCAAAAGCTGAGGTACCCTAGACAGAGATATACCAGATAGAGACTTCTCTCATCGTTATTTCAGCTTTTTGCAAGTAGAGCAAACACTGCCGCATTTTTCATCTCAGTAGCTTGAGTGCCTTGACAGCTGTAAATGAGTTAGTCTGTAGATGTGGCTATGAGGTCTTTGGGTCTTGTTACTACATCAGTTGTCTGATGTTTTAGCTTAAAAAAACTGCTTCCGAATTTCCCTTCTGCCTTACCAGTTCTAGGTTATTCTTCCTGAAAATGTTTTGTCCTAAGGTAACTTCAGATTTGTTAAAGAAATATAAAGCAAAAGCATCAAACATTTCAAGTCAAACATCTGTAGCTGGTGTCCTAGTTTTGGACCTCTTCTCACATGCATTTAGCATTTAGTCCATTGTGTTCAGCTCCCAGTCAAGTCATGCAGTGTTACATCATGCTGTGGTTTCTATATGGAGCTCAACAGCAAATTTACCAGTGTGAATTTTGAAGCTGTAGCTACTTTTGCAGAGCTGTCAAAACCACACATAGCCAACAAATAGTTCCATACCTTCAATTAAAATGCATCTCAGTCTTCTCTGCACTCATTAAATGCTAGATCTCCTTCAGCACTTGTCTTACAAGCTCTGCTGAATGTAGTTATTATGTTTTTAGGACAGGACACATTTTCCATACAGAACTAAGCCAGGGATATCTAACACCGGTGGATCTCTGCAGTTTGAACATGGTCTTGCTTTTGAAATGAAGAGGTGGCTAGTCAGACATGACTGGTATTATTTACTCTCTTTTAATTATGACAAGCTATCTTTGTTGCCACTGGTTTTGAAGATCTGACATTAAACTAAATGCATCATATTATAAGGCCCAGAAAGAGTAATTCAACTTCAATATTCCTAATTGCTAGTTGTATACAAACTTTTTTAGTTCTAGCACACAGGTCTAAAGAAAAACTCATGTAATAAAACAAAAGCACTGGCACTATTTCAACTTTCTTGAGCAACTCAGCAATCGTTCCAACTCCTGAGATACAAAGTCACACACTGATATTTTAGACCTGGAAAACTGTTACTCTAGTGGAGGCAGTGAAGTTCTCTCTTGCAAGAACCTGTAGTTATAATTCACACTGTCTCCTGAAAGCATCCAAAAAGACTCTGGCTGTTGTATACTACTTTCTCCATTTAGGCTCATTGATGATGACCCTCTGAAACTGTATTATATGTTACCTGCTACAGAGCAGGCTCCAAATGCAGTCCATGGAAATCTTTACTCACCAGCCAGGTAAATGTGTGACTCTTGGATTAAAGCAGTGGTGAGGAACCTGTGGTCTAGTCTCCAGTGTTGTTTTATTATTAGGGATGAAGCTAAAACACTGTGCAAAAGAACAGTGGTATTTAAAATTACCAAAGACTGCCATTTAAAAGAAGTTCATAATTGTATGTGAAGAGCTTATGCGAGAAGGCCAGTTGGAAAGTGATTCCTTGTGTGCAATTCCTATCTATATATATGGAACTGTTCTTGTTGATTCTGTTTAACTGCACTCATTGTGGCATTCTAGCAAAGCCAAGTTATGACTGAGCCTGGCTGGTAGTTTGTCTGATGCAATGTAGTTCTAGATTTCAGGAGTGCTGCTTTCTCAGAAGAATGTAATGATCTTAGACCTCTGTTATACTGATTGTGTTTGCTGAATAAAAGTCTGCTTTTGTCAGCTATTTAATAGGTATTCCTTCTGAAATCGCAACAAAAGGCTATCAGAAGATAACTGCACCAAGTTCATAAACCTCTTCGAAGAGTCAACTTTTTTTTGAAAGACAAGTTGGGTTTTGTTTTACTCTTTCCAGTGGCAGTTTCAGGCTTCTTGCCTGGTGTATTACATCAAAGCTGAAAGTACGAGTGCTATGTCCATTTGCAGCTGCTTAATTCTAAGGCTGGTTCTGCTCTGGTCCTGGTGTTCCTCACAGCAGAGTCCTCCCTGAGCCTGACTGCCAGTTTGAGAATGCCTGGGAATTTGTAGTGCAGGAGATCCAACTGACATCTGGCTCATTTCTTCCAAATTGTTAGAAATTTTAGTAGAAAAAAAATATCTGTTCATCCAAGGATAATTTAAGGACTCCTTCTGAGTTGCCAGAAGACTTTCTGACGGTATCGCTAGCTTCTGTGAAGTTATTTCCTAGAAGCCCTTCAAGTAAATGTAAAGGAACACATATGAAAGGCACTGATTGTCCACTTTCATTTCCTAACAATTTGCAAGCACGAAACTACTGTAAAATTAGCATGGGATCATTTTATAATCACCCTACGTACAGTGGACCTGTCATATCCAATGCTGCTGGTCAATTTTTCTCCAGTGTAACCTTCCCCATGTAATGGTGCAGAACTTGTAGAGAGGTATGAAAGGAGATTTGATTTTCAGCTTACTCAGGATAATATAAATTAGCCAGGTGCAGGTCTAGTGCAAAATGGAATCAGTCCCATAAAATGGAAAGAAGGAGTTCGCCTCTATAAGAAGTATTTACCTTATGATACCTTTTGCCTTAACAGATCCTGTTATTTTTATTGCAATTACCTAAAAACAACTTAGTTTAGTAAATATTTATCATTTTTGAGAAACCAGATACCTTAAACTGCTTCAAGCTGAGCCGAAATCCATACCTTGAAGTACTGGAGACTGCTAAAATGTCTTATACAACCCAATTAATTTGTAATCAGCCAGTGCTGTGGGAAACATTTGTTCTACTTTCTTAAGTGTTTTTAGCCTATGTTCACCCTTTAAATTAACACTCACTTTTTTATATCAAAGCTGTAAGTGTATTGCTAATTTCCTGTAGTCAATAATTTTATGCATATGTAAAAGATGGCTATATTAAATAAGATAATGAGGAAGTGATATTTTCGGCATGTTCCTCTATAGGGAGTAAAGGGTTCAGTGTTATCCCCTTTGCAGATACACATGAATATGCCTGTTATATAGAAGTCCAATCCTATGAAAGAAGCTCTTGTGAGCAACTAGTCACCATAAGATGCTGTATCCACTGTAAAATGTAGACTACAAACTTTAAGCTGACTTATTTAAATGCCTCTTCAGGATCAAGAGATAACAGTTATGGGTTATGCCTTATTTTTTTTTACATCTGTTTCACAGTATTACAGAACAATCGACCATCAATTAATTCTGCTTGGTTGAGATGAATAAAGCTCCTGGGGACCATTTCAAAACTGCGAGATTATCTGCCAATAGGTCGGAGTCTGCATTTATTAAAGACATTGGATGTTTGCTCAAGCAAATACCTCTCATGTATCTCCAGTATTTAGAATTATTTTTAAGAAGATTTTTCTTATTTTAGCTTGTAAAGATGCATCATCCAGCACTGATTT
This sequence comes from Aptenodytes patagonicus, assembly GCF_965638725.1. Lineage (NCBI taxonomy): Eukaryota > Metazoa > Chordata > Aves > Sphenisciformes > Spheniscidae > Aptenodytes > Aptenodytes patagonicus. The sequence continues at coordinate 145,460,958 of NC_134950.1, read as the reverse complement.
GTTTATTCGTCTAAGAACAGCCATTAGCACCAATTTGTAAACCTAATAAAAATTTTTCTGGGATCCCATATAGTCTGAAGTTTTCCTGATTTTCTTGGATTAATTTCATCCTTTATTTTTTCTGCTATGTTCTCATTCAAAATCTATTTTTTATCTCCTTTTAGACATGGATATCCTACTAAATTAAAATAAATAAACTGTAATCTTCTGCACTTTAGCAATATTCTTCTGTAGACTCCACAGATAATGTTTTAACGTTCTCAGTCTTATTAGGGGTGCTTCTATATTCCAGTAACTCACACAGTTTTTCTTTTTGACAAAATCTGAAAAGAGTCCAATTCTGCTAACACAATTTCAATATTTGGGCTTTGATTGTACAGTTTGTATAGACTTAGATGTATTTTATCGAAAGATTTACATTTTTCAGTTTATTCTTTTTTTCCTACTAATTTACACTGTTGGTAGAAAAATTAATTACTCTGAATTTAAACCAGAGTTTTGAGTATGTGAACCAATAGCCTGATGGCTTTCTCTTATCCTACGTGAACAGTGTAAACAATGTATTAGAATGCCCCCTTGAGGAACATTGCCAATGACTATCTCTTTCAGCCATCATCTTTTCAGGGAGGGATCTGAAAAATCTCTGATTTTAGTTCATTCCACAACTGACTGCAGTATTAGTCTGCTAGAACAAGACACAGCCTGTTCAGAACAGGAAAAAAACAAGGAGGCAAGATTCAGACACCTAGGTCCCTATTTTAAAAGGGGAGCATGCTGTTTTTCTATTTGGGGCGGGTAAGGAAAAATATCCTGTATGTATCTACAAGCTGAGGTCAAATGTGTTCATTGCTTGTGCAAATTCCCAGCTTTACACCCCAGACTTCAGGCTCTCACCTCTCTCAGATGTTATTAAGATCAGAATTTCAGCGTTAGCATGCAATTGAGATAAGAAGCTCTCTCCTCTCCACACATTTTTTGTTGGCTACATGGCTGGTGCTGGACTCAACATGTTTCTCACTGTAATGGAATAGAAGAGTTGGGGTAAGTACGATGGGGGTTGCCACTTACACAGAGTAAAATGGGAGTCAGGAAGGTTTGGGGAGATGGAGAGGGGATGACCAGAATTTTTACATGTTATTTCTATTAATGGCACCGTTTTAGGAAAATATACAGCCCATTTGGAGTCACTGGAAGATGAAAACTAAAATTAAAACAAGGGTAAAAACTAACCAGACAACTCACTATTTTTTTAAAGCAAGGCTACAGAAGACAACCACCAAAAAATAGCCTCACCTCAGCCCAATAGCTTTTAATTGACCGGGACACTGTCTCCTCCCTAGGTGCAATGGAATTTAATCCTATGCATTATTCAGCAAGAAGGACAGGATTTTCTTTGGAGGAGCACTTATGGGTCATAGAACTTTTTTCTGAGACATCTTCACATGTCGTAAATAGAGAATAATGGAAGGGTAGAAGAGTGCTGAAACTGGAGGTTTTGCCTTTCCTTTACTGTATCTGTAGGCGTTAGAGTCTCTCATTCCCTGTGAGGCAGGAGAATGCCATCTCAGACTGTAGCCTACATCCTCAGCAGTCACCATCTGCTAGTAGAGATAACAACCCCCCTGCCTGCGTTCTTCTTCTGATATTTGGCATGACTGATAACGATAAGAAGGGAGATGGTACCACAGATCAGAGACATAGAATAGATTCTGATCAGTGCTGATTTACACCAGCAGAGGACTTGGCCCAGTGCTCCTTACCTAGGGAGACACCAGGAGATACTTGCCTCCCTGTTGAAAACAAAATAATTTAATTCCCTGAATATTCTACTAATATGCGATTCAGGATGACATAGCTGGATGAGATAACCAAATTCCTAAAATGGATCAACCTAACCCAACTGTCTCATTTAAGGATGATTTAAAGCTAATGAAAAATTAAAAAGGTGGTTTTAAAAACTTAACCCCCAAAATAACAAGAGATTTTGAAGATTTGAATTGACTTAATGAGTATGCACAACATTTTTTAGGAAACTGGTTGAATTTGCTGATCTGAAACCATCTGAATGAGCACTGAGTTCAGAGTTCATCTCTGCCATAACTCTAGCTTGAGCTCTCGTTCTCTGGAATTACAGTGGCCTGAACACAGCTGAGGGTGCTTAGACAAAGTAATGTCACCTATTTAAGGAGCTTGTGAGTCAAACTGGAGGAAATACACCTCACATCTCCCACTAAAAAGAGCTGAATAGTTAAAAATTGTTAAATAACACGGTACTCTCTTCTAAACAGTCAGACAGAAATTTACCTTGGCCATCATAGATATTATCAGTTGTTTGAGCACTGTAGCTTTTCCTTTGATCTGTTTTTAGAAGAGAAAATAGCAGAAGATTGAATTCTTCAGATGCTTCTCAACATATGGGACTTTTACTGTTTAAATTCTGAAGACAGTGAGAAAGAGATGGTCAATGTAACCTCGAAACACAGCATTTGAAAAAAAATACTTAAAAACAAAGCACCTGTGTTTTCTGGCTGGACAACAGTGTATCAGCCAAAATAGCTGTTTTAACAATTCTGGCTGTGGTGAGCTAGCTCCCCATAATTCATTTCATAATTGGGAAAAAATGTAGCATTTTCTGACATCATCTCACTGCAGTTTTGGACACATTGTACTGCAGAGAATCCAACAATAACCACTTAATTTTCCTCTCCATGATTTAAGAAGAATCCAGTGACCAGGACTGCATCTAGTGGCAATACATGTTCATTTGGGCTTTTTGGTTCAAAATCTAGACACAAATAATAAATGTGCATTTGAGTATAAATTAAATTGTATCTATGAACTTGTATTCTTTCTCTTTCCCTGCTATTAAGAACAAATCAAAGAATCAGACCCAGAAGTTTTGGAGACCAGAATCTGAAAACTAGATGTCGGACTCTGTGGGAGAGGAGGAAGGTGTCATCTCTCCGTTTTGTGGTTTGGAGTTATATTTAAATGTTATCACTCAGTGCTTTTTTCTCTCCAGTCCCTATCTCACTAGTAACTGACTCGTGTCCTATTACTTGTTTATTACTAATTTTAAACCACAGGCCCAATCACACAACTGGGCTCAGAATTCCTCCGTGTCACATATGAGTAAAATCTGTGAACTTCAGCTGGCAGATCTCCCTCCACAGCTGAGCGGGTCATTGCAGAAGGAACTGTTTTTGGAGAGGAAGTGATCTTCCCCCCAGAAATTGACTGCAATTCTAGGACAATAATTACTACAAAGATGGCAGCAAAATCCTGATTCTGACCTTGGCCATCCTGACGCAAATCTTGAATACGACCCCCTCACGTTACTCTGACTGTATAGACTGAAGAATATAATTTGACTTTTTCTTCTACAGGGAAACAGGGACCCGTTCTGAGAATGCTTTGGTGTTTTTCATCATGTGAGAGCTTTCTGCTGAGAAACTAGCAGGTGGCAGTCAGCCTCAGCCTGCCATTTCTGGATTATTTTGCTTTACCTGATCTGATTTAAGACAGATTAGAGAAAGTGATGCAGATGGACACAGGTCTATGAAGGGAACACAGAGGATGCAGCAAATGCAAAGGGGGCAGGGACAGTGCCCGTTCAATTCCACCTGGCTGCCTGCCTCCAGGGTGACTGTCATTATCAGGGAACACAAACAAATCCTATTTTTAACTTGAGTAAAAAAAGCAATTGTCCTCTAGTTTATATTGAAAACCAATTGAATAACAACTCCTATCTGGGAGAGAATGTCTAAGATTCTGCAAGATCAGCTTGTAGAGAATGGCCCAAGAATTACAAATCTAAACAAAAACTCAGTTGTCTATTGACGTAAATCTTTCCAGACTCCTTCACTGGCCCTCTGTCTAGCATAATTTAGAATTGAGTGGGAAGGGGATATGGAGACAGAAAATGAAGGGAAGTGAAATGGACACAGAAAGGAGAAGATAAAAGTAGAAAGCAGCAGAAAGTGGTGGAGAAAACAACCGCAAAATTCTGCTAAAAAGATCTTAAAAATTGCATGTCACATCCAATTCTTCAAACATAACCCATGACAGTGCAGCAATGTAAACTTTCTCATGATCCAGTCTTCAGTTTGTTCACATATTGCATAAAAGAGAACATTCATAAAGGGATTATAAAGACTAACAAATGATTAATGACTATTATATATATGCTACAGTCCTGAATGGTATGTGCTACACCTGGCTTTAGGTACAGCAGTAAAAGTGTTACATATGGTTAGAAGCCATACGATAAACCTCAAATCCTTTATTAGGAGTTTACTCGATTTTGCAATTCAGCTTTAATGTAATAAGGATGAGTTAAAAATTGTCGAAGATGAAAAGTCTCATCATCTCTATAACCAACTAATTGCAGTTGAAAAGTCATATTTCTGAGGCAGTATTTTAGTTTTTACTGACACTACATCAGGAACATATGATCTAGCTGGTATTTAATGGGAATAGAACTACAGCAAGATTTCTCAGTACTGTAAGTAAACCCAGTAACATCACCTACAGCTGAAGTATTCTGACACTTTATAAGACTACTACTAGTGGTCTATAATTTTATTAAAATATGACTTCTGGAATTAAATTATCCATATCCTCTGCCTCAGTCTGGTTAGTCTATGTTGCAGCAGAAACATTTCAGATGTTTCCAAGCAATAGATCACCAGCAGTACATTATCTTTCCATTATAAATTCTTAAAAGTGCTTTTGTGAACAGGTCTAAGTGCCATATTTTGCACCAGGGATGTGTGAGGGACATGACTTTTTAGAGTCTAGAAAAACCTTATCAAATTAGGCCAATCTGTAAGAATTTGAACAATCTGGGCTTTGCCTGTTTAAGTCTTGAAATAATCTGTCTCACCTGATCATGCTTACAATCATGCCTATGATAATGATCATCAGAATCTTCTGCCTGGACGCTAATTAGACCATGGCGGAAGACATTATCCAAAAACAAGCTTTTACTGCTGTAGCTAGGCACCAAGGCAAGCAGCCTCCTAATGTTCTGCCCGTATGGTTCAAGGAACACCCTGGATGAAGTGACCATGGAGGAGAAATGAGGCACATGGGTTGTGGTAGTAGCCTATGAAGGAAATGATATGACCGAGACTGGGAGTCAGCAGTGTTAGAAGCGTAGTGAAAAACTGGGACCAGCTGAGCAAGTACGGGGCTGACAGCTGGGACTCATACCAGGAATGATGGGGAAAGAAGATGGGATGAGGAATAGAGTGAGGAGAGACAAGCTAGTTACTGGAACAAGTAACACCAGGCAGAATCAGGCAGAGTTTAGGCAAACAGGGATGCTGGTGTGTCCACACTTCCCCCCAGCATCTGGAGCTGAGCTGAACATCAGTGGAGCTCAGTAGAAAAAGGCATGTATTATCCCATCTTGTATCTGCTCCATGTTGTGGATGGCAATTTGCTCCTTTTATCAATTATTCTGTGGTTTCCAGTGCCAGAAGTCAGTTCTCTGGTTGAAAAACATTCACTCCTATCCAAGGTGATGGTGATTTGTGGAGGACCAGTGTGATTTTCTATATGAGGGAAGTGGTACAAGGTTATGCAGAGCTGAGTGATGTTTGTTTTTTAAATAATTTGTGTTTACATCCAATTGCACAGCACCAAAAAGCCAAAGACACATAGTACTTCTGTAACAGTACAAGGTAGTGGCTATTGTCAATGGTGACTGCAAACACAAATGACCCTGAAGGTCATCCACAGAAGTAGGGTGGACATGCTTAACGTCTCAGTGGTTGATCTGTGAATGGTTGTTTAAAATACTGATATGGGTGATCAGTTTTTGATAACACACTTCATCTTCTATAATAGTGCTGACATTTAAAGCCAAAAATGTGACAACAGATTCTGTCATGGCTTCTGTGGTTCAGCTCACTGTTTGACTATGTGCTTCAAGTTCAGTTTACCATAATATAGAAGTGCTGCTTAAAAATGGCCTGGAAAAGGTGCAAACTCCCATGCAGCATACGTAGACTGAGAAACCTGTATCAGAGTACCAAGTTCAAAGTGCTGCTAAACTGAATGGTGTCTAGACATGATGCTGTTTATGTGCTGAGTTTCTACTGCTAAATGCTGTTCTAGGAGATTCTTGTGTTAACAAACACGTTGGCTGAATGCTTGTTCAAAAACAAATAAAAATGCTATATTTTTAAGAAACTGGCTAACACTGAAGAAACTTGTGTAGTTCACTCTGTATTTGAAACCATGTAACCCTACCTGGAAAAGTCAACTGCAACTCTTCACAGTTTTATCAGAAACTCTGCTTCTGACTGCATATTGAAAAACAAAGTTCTTGTGAATGAATGCAAATAACTAAAAAATAATCCCAATACAATTCTAATGTGTACAACTTCACAGTAACCACAAAAGACACATATTCACTTTCAGATCAATATTCACATGAGACTAAAATTGGGAGCATTTTAATTTGTTTGGCTATGACTAGAAGAAGAATGTCCACAGAACTTTAGGGAAATGGGTTTCACTATAGTCAGTTAAAGGATGATTCCTTAAATTCAACTGCTAACTGTTATGGCATGGGATTTTTAGAGACAGTTTTCTCAACTTCCCTTTGCATTGTCAAATCAAATGACAATTAACACTGTTGGAGAGAGCTGGCAACAGCCATATTTCTCAGCTTCTTTCCTAAAGGGCAATGTAAGATCAAGATCCTTTTTTTTTAACAGTGTAATTAATTTTTATGTTAAAAAATCAAGTATTAAAAATCAGCATTACATCTCATAGACAAAATATTGATTCTATGACAGCAAATGAAAACTCTTTAGGGGGTATGGACAAAGACAGAAAATGTGCACATTTTCAAATACAATCATATGCAAAAATAATCAAATTTGCTGCTATAAATGTCAACAATTGGCAACAAATAACATAGGGAGTAAGTAAGCTAGTAATATATGTGTCTCAAAGAAATTTCAGTATAATAGAGTGTTTAGTATAACTTCACTGTGATAGTTAGTGTAATGATTTTAAAAGTCATGTCATTTATAAAAGTCAACAGAATTAACTGGCATAAAAACCAAAAAATCCTTACACTGTGCCTATATTTGGAAGGAAGAAATGTAAATGGTGACTTCAATTATTTGTTATTTCAGAGAAATAGCTGCCTCTTAATACTTTTGAACATGTCTAAGACAAATCCAAGACCTTTAACAGAAATTGTTATGGTGTCTAACTTTTGTTCCAGGCAGGCTAGGACTACAGACACAGAGCCAACTCTGTATCTGGCCTAACTCCACTCACAAAATTTGGCCAAAGATAAATTTGTCACATTGATTTCAAGTAAAGTTCAGATCCTGTGTGGTGCTCAGGGGTCTTCCAGAACAAACTGTAATACAGGAAGTCTGTAAAACCACATTTGGAACTCAAGGCTTTGAATTACTATTCTTTCTATGACTTCCATATAAATGACTGAGCTTGCATTTTTCTAGGATTATTACAGTTGAGTATTTATTTATCATAGCTATTTACTAAACCAAATCATCATTTGTTTTCATGGATACTATACAAACACCAGAGAAGGTGCCCTATTGTAAAGACTGCCTGGGTAGATTGAAGGAGAAAAAAAAAAGTACAAGTAAAGTTGCCATACAGCAACCAAATACATCTTGACAATGTCAATTTTGAGAATGTTTTTCTAAAACTAAAAGCAAAGAGATTTCTAAACTGTCCCTCAGGTTTACTATTTTCAATCATTTCGTTTATTGCAGATATAGAAATTTTCCTGAAAACAGGTCTTGCAGAGTTACAGTACAGAAATAAAGGTCCTGTGACCCAGCTGAGGAACAAAGCTTACGAAGATTACGCATAGGAAACACCAGGGAGGAAAGCATGGAAAACAGATTTGAGAGAGGCAGATAAATGGAAAACAAAAGCTGGCATCTTTGATGCACCATATGGAGTGACAGAGTGACATAAAAAGAGGCAAAATAGTCCAAATACTGTGGAGTTGGTAGGCAAGGCCAACAAGTTTGTTTGCAGCAGTTATTTCAGAGATTCAGATTGGGAGGATGATAAATATTTATGAGGAAGCTTTTAAATTGCCGTGGTGAAAGAACATGGTCAGTCTGTTAAAGGAATCACTGTTTGGTGTCAGCATTGAACATAAGATACTCTGATTAGCGTGTATTTTATATCAGATGGTCTAAACTGTGCTCTCATTGGAGTAAGGAAACCGTGATCTCTGCACAATTACAAGTTCTCCATTTTTCACTACACCTTCTGAGAATCTGATATTTCCCACACATAACTAAGATCTCAGCAATGTATACAATTGTGCAAAAATGAGTGCAAAAGCCCTTTATTTCTTGTTGCTTAAATGCTTCTGCAATGACAAAATGAAAATCTTTCAACCCAGTCCACAGAAGCTGTGGTAACCGACCTCTGCAGAACTTCAGTTTAAGCTGTTGCATTTTATGTTTACAGCTCCAATAATGTCTTGTGTGAGGATCTGAATGCTGAACCTGAATGGTTTCTGTAGGAGTAAACTGGAAGGCACAGGGGAGTTGAGTGGAGGCTTTTGTTTGGCACTGACCATAAGGAATGCAAGCATAGGTTTTGGCAAATTCCCTGACTCTGGGTGACTTCTGAACACCCCATCTGAGACAGTGACTGGTGAGTTAGCCAAGCTACACGAGAACAACTTAGGTATCAGTTGCTCTTTACCGGTGCAAGTAAGACAAAAAAGTGTGAGAATCCATGCAGCATGCCTTAGCATGGAGCAGAAGGGAGGTAGTTTGCATAGTTTGTTCAGGAGTCTTAGTGCCAGGCTGCAGCTGGAATAAGCACTTTTCAAGTGCACACCCTTAGCTCTAGATAGTCCATCTCCTTGCATCAGGTCAATGCTGCAATTGTGGGATCCTTGCTCTTTAAATGTGAGACTTGTTTCTCTACTCCCCAAATACTGGCACATATTTGAGGTAGTTCTGTGGTAAAGGGGAAAGAGCACCTACACTTTGAACCCCAAATCTTTCTCCAGCAGCAGGTTGTAGGCAGAATGACTATCAGTAGGCTAAAAATACAATTAACTTCCCAACTTGGTGAACAGGTATCACTACTGATCACACCTGTGTGGAAGCTCCCCGTACGATACAGAGAAATCTGGCAGAAAAACATCAAAAATACAAAAAATAGTAAGGAAAAAAGAGTCTTCAGTGGTTGGCAGAGTGCAAGCTTCTTTTATTAAAGCGAGGGTGATGTCTGAGTGCAGTGTGTGTTATCTTGCCCTGCTGTCCGTTCAGAATACAGATGACAATATACGTGGGAAAATATCCAATTCTCACATCCAAGGAGGACCAGAAAACATGTCTTTCTCCTCAACAGCAGAGAAATATTTGGTATTCTTTTACTGTGTGCAAGTTATTCAAGGCCTGTCAGATTGAGGATATATTTTGTTTTACCAGCTGGGTTACAAAACTTTAGTCATTGCTATGAGCACATGGATATGCATTTGTTTAGTCATTTTGCTTTCCAGGGAACGCAGCCAAACTGATCTTGGATCTGACAAAAACACGAGTTACCTGTTTTTCCTGAAGCTTCATCTGATGCTTTAAAACCAAACTTGTGCCAGTGAAACAATCTAAATTAATCTTACTAGCAGGTATTTTAAACTAATATTTCTCCTCCTTCATAGTTTTTTACCCTACTGCCACATAAAGAGTTGGAGTGAACTGATTTTCCACAGTAATCCATTTACGACAGGACTATATGGCAGAGTGTCCTGGCCATTGCGTAAGGCTTCAGTCCTACTTCTAATTGCTCTTGGTACCTTTTCTTCAGACCTGCTTCTTCCTGCTCTTCTGCCTGATGGTTCTTATTTAAGCACATGGTTTCTTATTCTAGCTCATGCCTTTTTCATTCAATATTGATACTGGTTTGGGCTCTGTCAAGTGCTTTTTTGCACATTTGCGTTCACTGCACCCACTCAGTGCAGGAAGCTGTGCCTTCAGGGTTCTGTGAAATTGTTAAGCATCTGCCTGAGACAATAAAATGTACTTTCCATCTGCTGCCATACCATATCTTTTAAGATTGTTTCCAAGATTTTCTCATATGCTTGTTGTTAAGTCCATTGATCTACAGCTTCCTGGTTTATCTTTTCAAGTTTTGAAAGTATGCATTGATAAAAATACTGTAGTTTCCAGGAACTTGTCCTAATTCCAGTGAATTTTTATATTTTTCATTTCAGAGTTTCAGCTAATTACATGCCAGTTCCCTTTTGGTCATTTTCCTGCCACAGTCAAAAGTTCCAGTCTTCCTTGATCATTTCATTTAAAATATTCAGATATACATTATTTGTCCTTAATGCTTTTTCTGTCTTTAGTGCCTATAATCTTCTGGTTTGCACATTTCCCCCTCCCCCTAATATACCTAAAACTGTCTCTTCTCAACAGATATTGATCTCCTTCCTATAAATGTTGAGTTGGGGCATTGTATTTATACCATCATAAATCATTCCCACTTAAGAGTGATTTTCCTTTTTTGTTTTACTGACTTGATATAGACCTAGATGTATTTTTCTGATCTTCCAATTTCTCCTCAAATCTGGCGATTTGTCTTCTATTATCATCTCTTTAGTGTTTTCTTTTTTTCCTTCCTTTTTTGCTTAAATATTTTTCTGCAACTAGAAAAGTAATTCTCAGTATCTGTTCTTCCCAAATTCTCTAATGATTTAGAAGTACCCTACCATTTCTCCTTATTTGCTCTGATGTGACCTGGTGGTTCCTATTGTATGCGACTGGATTTGGAGTTTGCATAATTCCCGCCTGTGCTGAATCAGTCCCCAGCTATGGATTTTCTGTACATTACTGAATTCCAACAAATTTCCTTTACCTTCCCATACCATTTCAAAATCTGTTTACAAACATCAATATTTTTTACTAAATACAGTCTATATAAATTGCAATCAAGTTTTTCAAGCCTAAGTGCTCTCCTCTTAGGTCTGATTCTGCTTTAACACATACAGGCTTTGCATTTGTCATTTCCTTGATATTAGTGGATTTTCTTCTGACCCACAGTGATGTAAAGCAAGGCTCAGCTCTTCTGATTCACAGAATGCAACAAAGACTGCTACACAGAATGTAACAAACTGCTCACAGTTTTTATGCTTGCCTCATTTCCAACTATTAGGTATAAAATTGTTTCAGCTCTAGTTGGCTCTTGTGTAGTACATTTAAACTTGTCTTCAGTTTGTTGGACTTCCCCCAACTAACAAACACATTGTATTCAAAACCAAAAACTAATATCAGAAGTGAAAAGAACAGTTAAAGACATTTCTTTGGCTTGTCTCAGATGAGTAATGAGGATACAGATTTCCCCCCAGACAGATTTGTTAGCTTAATGCTACCCTTGTGAATTGTACTTCAGAAATAAATGCATGAACTACTTATATCAGCTGAACAAAACAGTGAGACTGTTTAAGCAAGACGGAGCATGTTTTTTTAAGCCATGCATCCCTAAAATAGTACCAATTTTGGTTAACTTGGTTCTCAACAAGTTTCTCAGTTTACCACTGTTCCTCCTTGCCCTCAGTTCCCTGTAAGCTCTAACCCTTCTCAAGGTGTTCTCAAGTGTCCAGTCTTAGAAACTATTGAGCACTGGTGTTCATGCTACATCAGTTCATTTTCATCAGCAGCTGATGCACTAATCTTGCTCTTTTACAAATGGCCTGCTCAATATTTCAATCTGTTATTAGAAAAGCTAAAAAAAAAAAAAAAGAGTTAATTCTGTTGTGGCTGGTGCCCATGCAGAGGATGACAGATAACAGGTAAGACATGTCTGGAGTATTATCCATACTTTAAGCAAGAAAAAGAAAAAATACTTGAGCTCACCACCAACCAGCATATTTTACCCTTTTACTGTTTTTCTCCTGAGGATCTTGAGACCGTATCAACAATAAAAGCTGGATTATGTCACCAGAACACAGCTCGCTACATAGGATTGCTACTATGTTTCAAATGTGATGGTAACAAGCAATATAGGTATTTCTAATGACAGAAAAAAGGCAAATGTCACATTTATTTTCAAGAAGGGAAAGAGGGATGATTTATAGGCCAGTCAGCTTCACCTCTGATCCCAGAAAGACTATGAATCAAATCTTCCTGGATGCCATTTCTGGGCACGTGAAAGACAAGAAGGTGACTGGAAACAGCCAGTGTAGATGTACCAAGGGCAAAATAAGTCTGACCAATCTGATTGCTTTCTATGATGAGATGACTGGCTTCATGGACAGAGGGACAGTAGTGGATGATGTTTACTTTGACTTCAGCAAGGCTTTTGGTGTGGTCTCCCATAGTCAAATCAGTGAGATATTGTTTGGTTAGGTGCACAAAAGATATTTGGAACACTGGTTAGATTGCTGGGCTCAAAGCATTGTGATCAAAGTTCAACCAGTGGATGGTTACTAGTGGTATTCTTCAGAGATCAATCTGATACTGAAGCCAATATTATTTAATGTCTAATAAAGACCTGCATGTTGGGGTGCAATGCACCTGTAGAAGCTTCACAGATGACATCATCTTGAGAGGAGTGCAGTGAGATACAGTGAAAGGCAGGTCTCCTATTTAGAGCATCTGGAGAAATGGACTGACAGGAATCTCATGCCTAAAAGCAGAGTCCTGCACCTTCGATGGAGTCAGCCATGCAGCAATACAGACTGAGTGACAACTGGCTGGAAAGCAGCTCTGCAGAAAGTATTGGTGCCCTGGGAATCCTAGTGGACAAGCTGAGCATGAACACTTGGGTTGCTCTTATGGTGAGGAAAGCCAACTGCACACTGGACTGTGCAGGAGTGTAGCTGGCAGGTTGAGGGAAGTCATTCTCTTCTGTTCAGCACTTGTGAGACCAGATCTGTAGCACTGTGTTCAGTTTGGAGGCTCCCCAGTACAAGAAAGTCATTGATGTACTACCATGAATCTCGTGGTGGGCCATGAAGCTGGTTGGAGGCTGAAACACATGATTTCAAGGAAAGGCTGAGAGAACTGTTTTAGTTTCACATTAAGAATAGAAATTTAAAGGGGGATTTTATTATTATGTTCACCTACCTAATGGAAGGGTTTAGAGAAGATGGAGGACTAGTGACAGGACTAGGAGGCAACAGAAACGAGTTGGAACATGGAAAGTCTGATCAGATAGAAGGGGGAAAAAATCTTACGAGAGTGGCCAAATACTGGAACAGGTGCCCAGAGAGGCTGTGGAATCTCCATCCTTCAAGATATTCAAAACTCAACTGGACAAGGTCTAAGCAACCTGATCTAAGTGCTTGAGGGCTGGAGTGCATCTAAACCTACAAGGTGAGATCCAGATGTCCCTTCCAACCTAAATTCTTCTGCAGTTCTGTGATTCTGTCCTCCCAAATCCTGGCTCTGGTTTAGAGCTTTAGAAATGGACAGGCAAAAAAGACTATTCCTGAGGCTTTTAAAAAACAAACAAAAAAAACCCCCAGAAAAACTCTAGCCAAAAAGTTAACAGAGCTGAAAAAAAGTCTACTGGGAGACCCAGGTTACCAATGTTTGTCCTATAAAAACAGTTAAAAAAGACTTTTCTGGCTTTAATGAAAGCCAAATGTTGGAAGTAGTAATTAGAAAGTTTATGGTGAAGTGCAGTTTTAGATCTGCAGCATACCCATGCCTGACAGGTTTTGATTAATAATGGCAAGCCACAAAATAGGCTGTTCTTTCAGTAACATGCTGTGATATCCAAGATACCCATCAGTCATAGTGTGTCTGCTTCCCCATCTCCCCTCCTGACTTTATGGGCTGGTTTATCCCTAGCAGTAAAGGACCTATCCAAAGAGCACACTTTGTTGTCCTAAGCAGTCTTTGGTTGAGCAGGGTGAATATCAAAGTTTGATCAGGTTGCATGGGGCTTTTTAAGATAAGTTTTGTATATCTCCAAGGATGAAGATTTCACAGCCTCTCTGGGCAACCTGCTCCAGTGCTTCACAGCCCTCAACAGTTCTGTCTTCAGAAATACTGCTGCTTGGTTCTCTTTCCAGTCTGTTCTTGGTACTTTTAGCTCTGTCTATAGTAACGATCAAAGTAGGGGCAGGATCCTCAATTTTCCATACTGTTTAATTGTTACATTGGCATGGTTTTGGTTTGTGCTAGTTAGCAATTCCCCAACCAGTGCTTGGGAAAGGCATTTGATATGCACTGTGAATCGCCGTAATAGTGACTGTCTGCAGTAGGCAGTTCAGATGTGTCCACCCTATGCTGGATGAAGGAGAAATAAGATGCATGAACACATAGCTAACTCCTTTTGCTTAAACAAGAGAACAATCCCAAGCCTGTTCTGTTTAGTAGTATAGCTGTGGCTCCCCCTCACAAGTCCCCAGTGCTTCTTTTCTCTTATCATGAAGCACTAACATGGGCAGTTGTGGCTGAATTGTGAGAGGAGAAGTTATTATTAAATAGAAACAGTAAATTTCTTCTGACACAGAAGACAAAAAACATATTCTGACCTCATGACGAGGTCTGAGTTGGTGAGCAGAGTACAAGGCTAGCTATCCTAGTAGGATACATGGGAGTCATAAAGAGATGTCTGCCAGCTCAGTTCTATATTCCAGTCTAATAGACTTTATTTTCTCTTTACCCTTGTGTAATCTGGTTACAGTCTGCCCCATGTATACCTGTCTCCTTTTACTGCTTCCATTCTACTGATTCCTTGTTTTAATTTTGGTTCATATATGCTGTTCGTGTACAAATAAAATGGTGCATTGCTACTCTTGTAGAAGTGCTGGTATTACACCTGTAATGGAAAGGCACACCAAAATACAACCTCTGTGCATGTTGTCTAAGCGTTATATTAGTAGTGAATCATATACACATGTAAGATGTCATAAAACTAGAATTTTTCTATTGATGTGACGCAGTCTTATATGAAAGCTTTTGCCTTGACTTTGACTGCCCAGATGGAACTACTTGAAGATGCATGGAAAGAGAAGGCACCACACAAGCTTTAAAAACTTTAAAAGAGGTGGAAATGCTGAAGTGTATTGTATTTGGTGGTTAATCTCAAACCTTAGAAGTACTGTGTGCTGTACTCTTCCAATAATATGAAAAGAGGGAAGTTTTAAGGAACTGTCAAAGTTCCAGTATGAAAAAGGTTGAAAACTCCTGAAATAAACTATTAATACAGCTGAAGTCCCCAAGCCACAGTGGACCAGAAAGACAGCTTTCGATTTCACTGCCTAGATACACAGCATCTCCCAAACTTTGAAATCTCAGCTGGGATATACATGGAATAATGTATTTTTCCCTTGTGATTTCACTGTGGTGCAGTATTAGCTTGTTCAGTGCTCTGTTTCAGGCTCTTAGTAACGCACAGTACTGCAGCAAGTCACAATTTATACAACTGAATAGAATGAAAGTAATCACATCACATACAGTCTCAGAATATGGCCAGCAGGTCGAGGGAAGTGATTCTGCCCCTCTACTCAGCTCTGGTGAGACCCCACCTGGAGTACTACGTCCAGCTCTGGAGCCCTCAGTGTAAGAAAGACACAGACCTGTTGGAGCAGGTCCAGAGAAGGGCCACAAAAATGCTCAGGGGGATGGAACACCTCTCCTATGAAGAAAGACTGAGAGAGTTGGGGTTGTTCAGCTTGGAGAAGAGAAGGCTTCAGGGAGACCTTATTGCAGCCTATCAGTACTTAAAGGGGGCTTATATGAAAGATGGCGGCAACCTTTTTAGCAGGGCCTGTTGTGACAGGACAAGGGGGAATGGCTTTAAACTAAAGGGGGGTAGATTTAGACTAGATCTAAGGAAGAAATGTTTTATGCTGAGGGTGGTGAAGCACTGGCACAGGTTGCCCAGAGAGGTGGTGGATGCCCCATCCCTGGAAACGTTCAAGGTCAGGTTGGACGGGGCTCTGAGCAACCTGATCTAGTTGAAGATGTCCCTGCCCACGGCAGGGGGGTTGGACTAGATGACCTTTAGAGGTCCCTTCCAACCCAAGCTATTCTATGATTCTATGAATATAACATACATCTGTTTTATGAGTCCATCCACATGCCATGCAACATATGCTTCATGAGTAGTCACAATAGTAGTGACAATGAGGTCTGTGTAGAAGTCATAAGGCAGAGCCAAAAAAAGGAAATATGTTGCTGCAGCCACGTGTGAGCTGAAATAAGTGTATGGTTTTCACTTCATTTTGAGCAAGTCTTACTCAGGACTGCTGCAGAGAAAGGATTCCAAGAACTCAAGCATCTACTGGCAAAAGAAGTGGGAAGTTTAGCTTGTCAACAGAGGATCTAGCTTGCTACATTTGTTCTTCTAGCATGCACTAGTGGAAGGACTTTGGCAGCACTGTGTATCAGTGTAGAACAGCCCAGTAGCTAACAATACACATTTACACCAACCTTTTCCAAATGCTGTTTCCTTACTACTCCTGACTACACCACTTTGGACCTCTTAGATATATGTATGGCGAAAAACACTGTAACTTTGTCACTGAATATCCTCTGCAAAAGGAAGAAATTTGTGCCGGAAGTACAGGGTGAGTGCAAGTTGGTAGTGGCCAGGTTTCTACACAACCTGTAACTGAGCTGGAAATCAGACCTATTTATGGTAGTGCCGTCGCTCTGACCTGGGCAAAGGTAAGTTTTTTCTGGTAACAGTTTTTGATCCTCCAATTGAAATAAAACTAATAGCAGAGAAAGGGAAAGAAAAAGTGACAAGAAAAAGAGAAAAGAAAGAAAATAATTAAGGGAAGAATAAAAGGAATTAAAGATACAACAATAAGAGAAAGAAAAATAGCTTCAGAAAAACTGAGTCAGAAAATAGGGAGGGGGATACTCAGAAAAGGGAATGGAGGAGAAAGGAACAGAATGGAATATAATATAGTATTTGTGTAATTTAAAATTGCTTTTAAATCCAAAATCTATTTAAAACTTAGTTGTGCTGTCGCTGTGTACATGCAACATCCACAGTCCTTGGATCCCAAATGCAAATCCAGTGACATAAACTAATGTTATCCCATTCCAGTTCTACAGGAGCAGAAAGGGCTTCATGAAGGCACTTTAGCCAGTGAGAGAAAGGCAGACATAGTATTTTCTTCCACTGAAAGCATTAAATTCACTAGAAGAAAAAATGCAGCATCTGTAACATGCACAAAGTACGTATCACTTAAAAAGTGTGTCTAAAAGTGAACTGATACCATATATAAATTAGCTGCTTATCATCCTTCTTTGAGCATAAAGACATTCTATCATTGTATGCTCCCAAGGCAACTAAAATCTCGTAGAAATTGACAGCTATGCAAAAATCTTAAATAAAGCAGCTTATTGATTATATAATTGCCAGATCTAGAAACATAATGGAGAGAAGTGTATCTTTATGAAAACAATCTGAAATGTGAAAAATTTTCTGAACAACCTGAAGTAGAATTTGTCAACAAAAAAGAGTACAGAGGTAAGTAACAGACCTTCCAAAAGCATTTTTTCCCCCTATTACAGTTGTCAAAAAAGCACCCAGGACTTTATAAGAAAAGATCCATTTCCTCTTCTCTTCATGTTTTTATACTGCAATTTTTAAAAATTGCAATTGGGGACATAAAGAAGTTTCATGGAAACAATGCAGAAATTACTAATACTGGGAAAGGGACAAATTCAATTAAACTAAAATTAAAGTACCAGTATGACTGGAGAGTTTCAAGTGTTTTGAATATCAATATTTTGTCTTAGGATTACCATCTCAAATAAGTCTCTTCTGTTTTTGACCTTCACTTGCTCACACGTGACAAAAACTAGCAGAAGCGCTTCTTGTACATCTGAAAGGCATCTAGAAATATAACTATGATGGGAACCTAAGAACCAGAATAAAACAGAATTCACTGTAGGGTCAATTTCTTCTTCGGTTATGACAAACATAGTCCTCAAGTGAGAGTCAAAAAAGCATGGGCCTTTTACGGCTGATCAGTGAAGATAATGTCCTAAGTGGCCTGCTCTGAATTGCTCTATAAGGCACTATAGACTATAAAGACAGTTTAACCTACAAATTTATTAAAATAGACAAATCCCCCAAACAGAAATTCCTGTGCAACGCACTGACCACAGATGTGGTCAGGCTGCCTCCTGGAATTGCCTGTGCCCAGGGCCAGATATTGCAAGGTCCTTAGGTCATCTTTTCCTAAAGTCAGCACTAGTTGTGGATGCACAACATCTCAGAAAGTTAGATCTTAAACGATCATACAGGCTACCTGAGCAAGTATCACTGAAAATATCTGCTACACACTTAGGAAAGTGGATGGTGATGGTACTTTTACATTTAGAATATAACTTACATGGATTTGTTTCCATATATCAAGGCAACACCTGCGAACCCAAGGGTGGACAAGAACCCCATATGCTGTTATATAGACACAGCACAAAATGATGGACCCTGGCTAAGGAAACTTAAAATCTGAGGATGGTGTTTCTGTGAGTTATGTTTAAACTTTTTTTATCTACTAGTTGCATGGTGAAGTGAATTCATTAGCTATTCAGGTAGTAGCAGATAACTGGGCAGTTGCTCTAGGTCAACCAGACATGAAGCAGCTCTGATCCTGAAACAATTACTGTGGTGCTGAGATCCTGTTAAATGAGGTCTGATTCAAAGCTAGAGAAATGTGATTACAAGGCTTCTGGATCAGAGCTGGCTTCCCCTCAGGCAGTTCAGAGCACAGGGGAAGTGGCCATGCAGTTGTCTGTATTTCTCTATGCAGATACGTTCTGCAGATGTTTGTTTCAAGTTTCAAATGCTTTTTTTATTTTCTTTGGGGAGCAGGTTAGGGTAACCTAAAAATCCCCAGAGCTTGGAAAAATACTGGGTGGGTTGGAACCTTGCTAAGTGTGATAAAATGGTATGTTACTTCAAGTTGACTAAAAATTTATTAAGTCAAAGTAAAAAATTCTGTAAAGAAAACATAACCTTGAGACTGATTTCATGCTATCCAACACCTACTATCTATTTGAAAATGGTTGTAAAGTTCATGGTGCACAGCTGGCACTGATCACTTACTATGTACAATTGTAGATGACTTCACGCATTGTAGGGCAGTACCTGTATAGTGAGTCTGCAAGGTAAAGGCTTGACCCGGTGCCTTGCACCATCAATGCTAAGGTGTTCAATGCCTTCAGTCATTTAGGATCCAGACACTAGAATGACATCTGGAAAAAGCCAGTCTGATTGTATGAACCTACGTTCCCAAAGCGATTCTTCACCAGTTCCTTAGAAATCCCATTGCCTTAACACTACTCTACAGCACATTTTATCCCAACACTGTTTGGATGTATGCTTCATGTCATCCAGAAGCATGCATTCTTTTAGTGCATACTATTTTCAGGGCAATCACACTGACACAGAAAGAAAAGGAGCCACTCAAAACACGGTTTTGACATTGAGCTGATCAGCACCGTCTGGGATTTATTACTCTTCATACAAAAACAAACTGAAAGGCAAAAATATTGTGAACATAGCTTGATAAGCATTTTGCAGGTAGAATTCCCTTTGGCAAACACCCCTCTGGTGGTACAAAGGGCTCATCTTGCCCCTTTGCACATTAACTGGTGAAACATGCCAAAGACTGTGACGCTCAATTAGAAATGAGTTACAAGACCACCTTAAAATTAAACTGATTTAAATTTGCCTTCATGTGAAAAGAATAGCCTTGTTTTCTACAAACATCAGTTGTAAAATTGTTATCAAATGGTCCAATATTTCCTACAGCAATAAATTATGTGGACACTGTGTGCAAGCTGTGTAAGTGAGCCTGTAGGATTCCAGTGCAAATGCACAGAACTCCCTGTGTTTGTGGAGGATCTCATGTAGCAAGTCTAAATCTGCCTTTCTCTCAAATGGAGAGTATCCAAAAGTTAAACCATCTGCTGGGGCCTATATTCAAGATTAAGCACTCAGCCTGTCAGCCAAGAGGCATGATTGATTCTTAGTTTTAGGACATAAAAATGTTAATGTGATATATACTTTTTCTTATGCACTTTTGTGAACATTTCCCTTTTTAACCTGAGCCCTCTTAGGACTAATGAGATCAGCATTGTTTGTTATACCGAGGTACTTGTTCTACCTGCAGGCATCTGAGACTATTTTCCCATATTGCATGTCCAGAGAGAAGCTCTAAAAAAAAAGGAAAAATGGTGGGAAAAAATGTTTGCACAGAAGATGGAACTGTCAAAGAACATGCAAATCTGAGTTAGCTTCTTTTCAGGTGTAAGCAGGTTCTCCTAAAGCAGCCTGACTAACTTTTACACACCTGGGCTATTACATACCTCTCAAAGATTGCCACAGTAAACTTCTCAGTTTTAGGAATATTAAAAAAAATCTGCTTCTTAACCAGGCATACTTTTAACCTTGTTCGTTTGGAAAAAAAAGATATCTCATCCTTTTGTTGGATAGTCAACGCCCTGTTCTAGGAACAAGTAATTCTGAAATAATAAAGGCTTTCTGGCTCTCCAGAAGTTCTTAGGTCCTTATTATTGCTTTTGGATGATGGTCACTTTCTTTTAGGTTTGCTGAATGCATTTATCCTGGCTGACAGCCCTTCCGATACCTGTAGAGTTGACTGCAGGGTTGTGTGTGTGTACGCAAGTGTGCATGGATTCTAACAAAACACTTTGTTTACCTGGTCTGTTCCTAACCAGGGACGTGCTATTTTCTTTTTTTGTTTAAGTAATCACCACAATGACCCGTTAGACTAAATGACCTTATACTGCTGATAACAAACTGCCTGAAGGAGTATTGACCACAAATACCAACCCTGATATTTGTCACTCTCTCTTTGTGGAGCTTTCCAGAGGACACTCCATTTGCAGCTACACGAGTATCAGATCTGCACTGCTGTGACTGAGTGGAGATGTGACCGACTCACCTACAGGCCAACGACGACCTTGTCAAAGCCAGTGCTCAGTCTTCTGCTCACCACAGATCTGTGTGTTTCTTGTCATAAGCAAGAACTAGATGAGAGGAGAGGATTTAGAAGCTGATCACAGCAGGACCCTGATTGAAATATATGCTTTGACTTCTCCTCCGAGGCAGCCTACGTCTCTTCACTAATTGATAGGAAGCCCTGGGAGACCACCCAGCTATCTAAGCAACTGAAACTGGAGAATTTAAAATCCAACCTCCCCATCATGAGTGAGGTGAAGTACTGGGGCCTCCATCCTGCTGGCTGATTTTTGTGGGCGAACTTCTGAAAAATTACTATTACTTGTTACTGTGTATTGTGATCTTGTGTGATTAAGTTCTATATAAAAAACATTTTAAAGGTGTTTTGTGCAGCTAGAGCTACCACTGCTTACCTGTTACTAAAATAGCCCTATGGTAATGTAGGCCTCCCTGTAGGCACAGTGACTGAAGAAGAACTACTTCAGGCTGACCGATATGAGTAAGCAGCGATGGAACATTTTGCGTGGGATCACAATGCAGTGTGTGTGTGTGTATGGATGTGTGGGTTTATTTTTCCCAAGGGAATATATAAAATTAGATATCCAAGATATCGATACAAAGGCTTGTTTCATATTCATGACTCTAAACACACTATTTGCTACAGGCTATTTTTAAATTTAGTTCTAAAAGACAAGTAAAATTATTGATGTGCATTGTGCAAAATGCAGAAATACTCAACAAATGTTTCTGTCCCGTGTCTGGAAAGAAGCAAGATTACACATTTCTCATGCACTGATGATGGAGTAGTTTGCAGCCCATTAGTAACTATGGAGGATGTTAAACAACATCTCCTAGAAATAAACATTTTAAAATCAGCAAGCTAGACAACTAGCACCCAAAAGTCCCTTAAAGAGTTGGTTGAGGAAATGTCTGGTATGCCAATGCTGTTTTTAATAAATCCTGGAATAGCGAGGAAAGTCTAGAAGAGTAGAAACGAGCTAACATTGATCCAATATTAAAAAGGACATAAAGGAAGGCCTGGGTAATTATGCTGCTGTGACATCAGGCCCAGACAGAATAATAGGAAATAGGGCACGCAATTCCGTTAATAGAGTGAATGCATGGGAATGGAATTCATGCTTTTCAGTAAAGCTCTATGTTCTTTAAATTGAGGATTTTGAACTGAACTGTTGCTATTTTTAAACAAAATTCCAAGTTTCCTTGGTAAAGGTAACTGGACAGGTGAAACAGTGTAATTCATAGGATGTTTAAGTCTTACCGGGCACTCCGCTGGGCATTGCCACTGTTCAGTGCATCATGCATTAAAACAGTTTATGGACAAGTTTAACAAGAGTTTTAAAAAGTAATTGACAAATCAGAACCATTTTTCCCTGGAGACTCATTCTATTGTTATTATGCCTCATGCTATTCAGCAGTTTTGCAAATGATCTGGGAGTAAATATGAAACCACTTGTGCTAAAGCTAGCAGGCAAAGAAATGGTTGCTGGAATAATGCAGAGGAACTAGATTAAGTAATAAGCTGATCCCATCCCAGAAAGACACATTTTAATACAGATAAATAGAGGACATACATGGAAGAAGACAACACCACCTTCTGACTGGGGAACAGCAAAGAAAATTTTATATGGAAAAGTTTAGTTTAGCTGTCCTAATAAAAAGACAATACTTCTCCCTGTATCTTGTCTTGCTCATATCCTTAACTAACCAGGACTGCAAAGCTACAATGTCTATTCAAGCAGAAATACTCAGAAGTTACAGGTCATGCTGGAGATAAAGTTTCACATGAACACCTAGTGTGATGTATACATCCTTGGATACATTTATTTGGAGTATTAAGCAGGACAAGAGGGATGATGGCACCTTTGTGAATTGTGTTGGTGTGGCCAACATTATGATACTACGCACAGTCCCGCGATGCAATTTGTCTCACTTAATCACGTACACTCACAGCATAGACTTCTGCATGTGTTAATCTCTAGATGGCTTTCATAGTTAATGGAAATGAACTCATTTAAGGTGATGCTCTTTTCATTATAAAAGGCATCCTAAAATAGCTTGAAGATGGCTGTCTGTGGTACACCATAGGTGCTTCTCCTTAGGTTAAATGAATCCCATCTGTGGTGTCAGATGCTTTAAAAAATACTGAGAAACTGGAGAGCGTGCAAAGGTATTCCAGGCTGCCTGGGAATCATGTACAAGAAGACTCTACAATTATTTCTGTTATCAGAAGACTGAAAAATGACTTGCTTAGAATAAAGAAGAAACAGAATAACAAAAGTATAAATTGGTGGTAGCTAAACAGGGAGCAAACTACCAAGGGGAAATGGAGAAATCTCTTGTCTGAAGAACAATCAGATATCTTCTTAGAGCACATGGTTTAGCTGCAGACAAGATAGAGTACAGCAGTGAATGAGCGAAAAGCGATGGCCTGTGATATACTGATTAGACTGGATGATCTAATGATCTCTTGTGATCTTAACCTTGACGAGACAATGAGTTGCTCAGTTTAACTGCAGGAAAGTTAAGGTTCTGATGTAGAAATGCTCTCAGCATAAGAACGGAGGCATGCTTATTGGCAAATAGTTAGTTAAGACAAGCTGCAAACCGGTGACTTTTAAAATGTGATTTAAAGTTCATTATGTGTTAGTTAATACCATTCGGTTTTTTCCATAGAGTTAAATTTCATAGCTTTTTGTGGGTCTGTTTGGTGCTAAAGCTATGGCACAAACAGGGTTTTATTATGGGGTAGGGACCATATAGAAGAAAAAAAAAATTATATGAGTTTTTTAGAATGCAGGTGGAAGACAAGTAATAATAAAAGGCAGATAACTCCCATGTTGGCCTGTTTTAACTAAATAGTTATGACTAGTAACCCCTTGCCTATATTCTGGAATGTTTGGTTAAAGATAAGCAGTCTTTTGTGTTGTTAATGCATCAATAATATATTACCAAGGCACAGCTTTGTCAAGTGCGCCTAGATTGCTACAGCTGTACCTCTTCAGGCTTGCCTTATGGTGCAGGACAGTATGTATATGTCCGTGCAGACCTCCATATTGGGCTGAAGTCTGTTCCTGTTAAAATGGGGCAATTCAAATGAGTTGGTTGCTTTACTGGTAGATGAACCTTCTAAGGATCAGCTCTTTCTAAGAAACAGCAGCAAACTGTACTCATACCCACAATGCTCAATAAGGTAATAAGAAAATGTATGGTAGGTAGAAAAAAAGAGCAGAAAAGATTTGCAGAAGTATGTTTGGCTTTGTTAACTTCATCACATATACATGAAGGGCCCTGTAAAATACACAACAGATTAGGAACTGCACACAGAAAGTAGCGTCAACATAGAGCGAGCCACTTACCACTACCACTTCCTAGAAACATGAACAGAACTCTGGTAATAGGGAATGAGTATTTCAGCAGTCAGTATAAAGAGCAGAAGAAAACATATCCGAATGTGGCGTATACACTGATTTACCCTTAACTCACTGCTGCTCTTGATGCATATCTAGTCCAGAATTCACAGTACAATTCACAATTTTTTTACTTCTAAATTAACCAATCCCACTCTAAAATACGCAGTTGCATGTTAATGAAAGAGCTAGTCAGAAAATAAGTCTCCAAAAGCAAGTTGCATTGTCCTCCAGCTTCCACAATTTTTTCCCAGCCTTAGTCTTGTACTCTTGATTTTCTTACATGGAGTAAATATCAACCACTGTTTTGCTAGCTTAAGTAAGCCACCCTCTTTACTTCATTCTGTTCCCTTTCAGACCATGCTAGTCTTTCTCTGCAGCTACGCCATTTAGAGTTTTTCTTGCATGTGAACGACCATGGATGTACCCAGCATTCCTGATGCTAAGAGGTTGCCAAATGGAGACCTGATCATGGATATGATAGAGCTCACTAGCCAGGATGGACGTTGTACACTGTGTAGATACACTAAGAGAGAGAAGCTCTTCTTCAAAGAGCTGACAATAGACAATATAGCTGAGATGGACAAAAGGTGTGATGTGAGATGGAAGGTCTTGCTTCACTAGGGTGAGGTAAGAAGCTGAAGGCTGATATTAAAAAATACTTAAGGGTCACAAATAGATTTGTAGTAAGAGTTTCAAAAATGCTGTAGCTGACTAGGCACTTAAATCTTGCTGATTGCACTAGAAGCCGAGTTCCTTATCTGCCAATTGCAAATCCCCAGCTTCAGGTTAGCAGCAACCCAGGAAGTCTCTGAGGTAGCAGAGTGAGGAGGTGGATTCTTCATTGTTTCTACAATTTTCACCAGTTGCTTTGTCCCACTAGTTTGGGGATGACAAAGCATTAACAGCCACACATTATAAACCAGAGATAAGTATAACGCCACTTGAATTAACTCCTTAAAACGTGAGCTCCTCCCTGTCAGGGAAACCCTTCCCTGAAAGCCACCATGCTGTGATGGTGCAAATAGGTGGCAAAAAGCCAGGTTCTAGGCTAGGCAGTTTATTTCCTAGGCACAAACACAGCCCATTTCTCTAGAGAGAGATATTAATACCCCCTCTTATGTTGGGGCCAGCATCTATCAACTCCAGCAATGTTAGTTTTAAAAACTTTTACAAACCATCACTAGCTTTCCAGGATCAAGGATACTGTTTGAATTTTCAGGAAAAATTGCTGTGTGATCTGGCATTTCCAAACTCATATTCAGTTGGACATATATTTGAAGTAGCTAAAGTAGTATGAAAGGGAGGAGGGGAAGGAAACTCCATCTTATTAATACAGTGCTAACAATGTTAAAAAAAGTGAGCATGCCAATTGTTAAAGCAACATTTACAAAAGTCTTTGCTTTTGCATCCAAGCTGTATCCCTGTCCAGCTAATGAAAATGCTGTAAGCTCCCATCCAAACATGCCCCTCTAACCCTTACTAATTCCTACATTTTTCTCATTCCTCTGCTGTAATGTTAGTTTGCTTACTAAAGTGTGGGTACCTAACTTGAGGTCCAGCTGCTACTGTTTGTGAGCCAATCCATAGGACTGTGCATATTTTTGAAACACTGAGGCTGCTGTTTCCCTGTAGAAAGTAAAAGTGTTTCCCTGATAATGCAAAACCAGCTGGCTGACCAGTTTTTGCATACGTACAGTCAAGGTCTATTGTTCTTCATTTTGCAGGGTTCTCAGGGATTCACCACTGATTAGTGTTCCGAAAGAAAACTTACCATCTCTTAATTGATTCACTCAGAATTCCCAGGAACCCTTAAATTCTTCATGCTCATCAGATCTTAAAAGAAAACTAGAGTAAAAGATGTATTACTTTCTGACCTAAAGGGATTTATTAAAGATACTTTATGCGGATTTAAATAGATGTTTATAAAGCAAGATAAACTTAGAAAACAGTAACTTTGTATGTTACTACAGATAACCATGGATAAATACATAAGGAAAAATAAATGTGATGAACTATCATATGAAAGGCTCTAGATTTTGTTTAAGCTGAGTTTTAATGTCTTAAAAAGACATTTATGTTGTGGTATGTTTCCTGGACTGAATATCTATGTTATATAAAGGCCACTGAAGTGCTCCCTTCCCCCTTCTGTTTACAGCCTTTTTAGTTTAGATCAATCATCATCCATCTGAACATGAAAAGCCACTTCTGATATTTTTCCCTCAGTGTTTTCTCTATCTGCAGCAATCAATAAAAGAAATAAAAAAATATAAAAAGAAGAAATCAATGGAATTTTATCAAGCATGAAATGGCGTTTTAACAAAACAGGGGGTTTTGCTGAAGTAATGTTTCAGTAAGGAAGGAAATACCATTGACTTTATTACAGCTGCCTAATGTTTTCCACGAACTGCAGAAAATAATTCATTGTATCTTAGTGACCTACAATAACAGCTGACTGCTTGCACTTGATGGAAATGTGATTTGTGCCTACTAAAAATTAACTATTTAACTTCTCCATATTCTTCTCTCTGGTAACACATTAGTTTCCTTTGCGTCCTGTTTTGAATTGCTTCCTGAGATGTGAACTCCAGTAAACACAAACACCAATTGTTATGCAATGTTCTTCCATGAAAGAAGAAAAATATGGGCAGACTGCATGTTTCTGTGAGCTGTAAAACCCATGCTGGGCTCTAAAAGACTGCACTTAGATGAGGCCCCTTCTTTTTAACAGTCATTTTATCTCAAAGGTTCAATAACGTAATAAATATAAAGGAACATTTCTGACAGTTGCACATGTGCAGACGCATGCATACACATGCACACTCAGCAGAAAGCTCAGGGTGAGAATGGTAGAGAAGATGTGAAACCAATAAAGGTTCAGGGCTGGACTGGATGAAGTGACAATGTAAAGGGAAAAGTAATAATTTGTCTAACTAGTGTGGAGAAAAAAGAGTGGGGATGAGGCAGGAAGAATGGGAACAAAATCTTTGTCTATTGAGACTTGTTAGAAGATTTACTCCCACTGTTGTTGCTGCCTCTGAGAAACAGGAGATGGATGCAAGCTGTCCTGCTGCAACTGACTTTGCTGGAAGTCCGACAGATTTCATATTCGCCATGTAATACCATCCCTTCATTACACAACTTACAGAATATATTTTGTCCTTACTCACTAATAGCACCAAGATATTGTACACACGTCTGTGAAGATAATACTGTATGTATACACAGTATCTAGCCACATAGTGTAAAACTGTATATGTAGGTACATCACATATACAATATCTATGAACATACACATCTACATTGTATGTATGTACAGCTGCTAATGGATAGCTGTGCTGTTTACTAGGGAAGGAGAATTTGGCAAGGGATCACGAGCAAATTTTACTTTAATAGAAGGTGACCTGGGATCCTTCATGTCCATTCAGAATAAACAAGAATGAACATTTCACCTTCAAATTTGACCAGTAGTGTATGCCCCATAATTTGTATGAAAAATAGGTATGAAAAAGAGATATACCTACTTTGATTTTTACTCTATATGGCATGTAAAGAGGACTCTCTCTTCACACTTGACAAGCAGCTGTATATCTTTGAAGTGTGCTGCTTGTTTTTTCTAGTCTTACTAGTTCAAATTAGGATAACTAGCATGAATCCAGGATTAATTCCACTGAAGTAATGCAACTACACGGAGGTAAAACTAGTGCAAGGAGATCCTGGAGTCTCCATTCTACCATTCCACACTGGTGGGATTTTGTTTTATTCTTTCATATGTGTGAATGGAAGGACCACTTCACATTTCACATTACTGAAATGAAACAAGACTGTAAGCAAGGAAGTGTTAAGATATTACTGGAATTGGAGATCAGCCCTTTTAAACTGTTTGAACCACTGTATTGTTGATTGCTATAGAAGTCTAGACCTCTGTTTTATATGCTAGTCAAAAAACGTCATAATGAACACGACAGTGGATCTCATCAGCAAAGAAACTGTTTTCCAACTCACTCGTGGCATGATGTCAGGGTACCACTCACTGAAACAGGAGTATCAGTTCCTCAGAAGTTTATGTTTAAAATATCAAGTAGGCCTGCTTATGAGATGAGCTCTCTTAATATCAGAAGCCAAGAGAACATGCCTGTTATCTAATCCTACCCTTCCTCTATAACATCTACACCACCTCTGTAACTTCTCCACTTCATTTCCCACCTGCTGCTTAAAGTACTGGACCCACGTGTCAATTGCCTCTATGCACGTCAAGATGCAACTGGGCTCAAAGAATAGCTGAAATATCAAAGTGAGGAGGAACCTGTGGTTGTCGAACCACAGCAAGCTTGTATCATGAAAAGGTTGACTCTTTTGTCACTGGAAGGTCATTCAACAAAGTCCCCTGAGATTGTTCAGTGTTTTGTTGGGCTTTTTATTTATTTTATCCTTCCTGTCAAAGGGAAATGATTGGGTAATCAATTGGCACAGGCTACAAGCAGACTTAATGCCCCCACAAGTACCTTTATATTGAGTTCACTTTTACCTGGTGAAAAGAAGCTTATATTCATATAGACCTACATTTTGCTTTTCAGGCATTTAAATGAATGAAGAGAAAACATGTAATGTAAACCTTGATAAATAGGTTCAGAATGATGGCCATATACTTAAATATAGTGAAAATCAAATTCTACAGAGGGGAACACTCATCATTGAGAGCTGTGTCATAACAGGCCTTTCAGATAAATGTATCCCATAGCTAGCTTATGTGGTTCTTACAAACTGAAGGTTTGTAAGAAGGATATGTCTGACAGATTTTGTCTTGCTTAATCTCATAGAAAACATCTATATGATGCAAACAAATGTTTGAACCATTTTATAAAAAATACTGCAAAGCTTTCTATCTCAGTGGGTATTCCAATAGCATGCTTCAGACATTCATTATGGAGAAAACATCACTCACTGGTACTCATTCTTTATTACTAATTTCACTGGATATACTCTTTTGGATAAAAGAAGCAAAATACAGATGCCTAAATGGCTTTCTCTACACCATCATTTTCTGCACTTCACCTTCTCTTCTACTATCCCTTCTCCCTAAACTAAATTGCCTCAAAATTTTTAGTCTGCCTTTGTGTTGAAATCTTTCTCTGCCCTAGTAAGAATTAATGGGAGAGTAAAAATAAAATTATATTTGCCATATTGTTTTTGAGCTTGTATGATCTTAACACTCGGGTTAGAGAGGTAAAACTTTTTCTATGTGGCATTAAAATGTTTACAGTATAATTCTCAAAGTTTTTGTTAGAGTGACTTAATTTCTTGCTTGCTTTTCAATGAGTGTTAAAAATGGAGTGGTTTTTTTTAGTTTATAATAATACATAGGTTTTCCCAGCTGATTTATAGCACATCAACATGCACAAGTGGTTTGATTGCTTTGACTTACCTACACTGAATTCTGTATGTTGTCATGTTTCTACATTTTATTATCTTCCGTTGAAGTTTTTCACTAGCCTCTTGCCATTTTACTACACCTTTTCCCTCTTCTACCAACCCTTGTACTGATTTGTAAGACTCCATTTTTTTTCTCCAGGTTAAACATCATGAGAGGAACTCTTACTTAGAATAAGATCTTAGAGAGTCCTAACCAAATATTACCATACTGTAGAATTTTATATTTTAATGTTATTATTAAAAACATGCCTTACTGAAAAAAGCACACTGAGAAATCGGCACAAAGATTACTTACAACACCAGTAGATAATGGTGCTCCCAATGCCCTTGGGAATGACAGCACTGAAGTAAATAGCTGTATCAGTGCTAAGGCAGAAAAGAATCAGTTCCATAATCTTTGGTTATATGTTTGCACAATATTATTTAAAGAATAGAACATAAATTCATACTTTTTTTTCCCTAAAGGACACCTTCCAGATGAGCATGTAGTAATATCTTTTTCATTCCTCTCTCTGTGTATACATTGTCCAAAAGTGTATGAACGGGATGTGTTGTCTTCTATGGTCAACATACTTGTTCTTAAATACAGTTCAGAAGATGAGATGGTTAACTAACTGTGCACTTTCTCAGGTTACAGCCATTCTTAAATACAACCTGGGAAGTTGAGAGATTACCCTTTAATGAATTTACCCTTGTGTGCATCAAAGCAAGTACAAGTAAGGGGTGAAAAATTGATCCCTGTAGTGTTGTAGACGTTGAAAAGTATTTCAGTCAATGGTTGCAAGTCAGTCTCAGCTTGTTGAGTGTTTCAGTATCTGATACATCAACATTTTCTTAACTGTACCTTCTTAACAGAAGCTGGGTATGTTTCTCTAGCGGAGTTAGATGCATGTAACTGCAGCTATGTCAATTGCTGTATCATGGGTGTGTAGCAAAACACACCTCCAGTGTTCTCCTTGGCATGTCTTTAGCGAGCTGCCAGCTTTCCAGACAAATGTAAAAGTCCAGAGGGTACCATAGCAGAGAAACCACAGTGGTATGCTACAATGAAAGAGTTAAGATCGGAAGCCCTCAAAATAGAAAACATTAATAATTACACTACAAAAAGCTACTCAGTAAATAACATGGTAATAAGCTGTATTTTTGCATGCTACACTAACTGATCTTCTGTGGAAATATAGCCTTCTCTCATACTTGTTAAATATATCCAGACAATGAGACAGCTTGCTTGCCAGGTGGATTTTCTTTTTTTTTTTTTTTAAATCTTGTGGAATAGTAGAGATAAATCCATGCCTAGATCACCACACTAATTGCTGAAGAGAGTGATGCAAGTCCATATAAGTGAAATATCTGGTGCTGAGCCAATATTGTACTTTTCAGGGGCCTTAGCTAAAAGGAACTTGAAATAGACACTTGATAGAGAAATTGGAGTCTCTTGCAGGTTTGCCTCTCTCAGGAGTTCATTAGATGGTGGCTTCCATGTCTGACATCAAGAAGTACCTTTCAGTGGCATCTGTCATGTTTACCAGGGTGCTCTGCCATTTCAGACCCCTGTCAATCCATGCACTCAGTCCCCCACAATGAATACAGGCAAGTGGGACATCTCTTTTTCACATGCTAAAAGGACTCAGTGTATGTATCTTGCTAGGAGGTAGTGCAGGCAAGCTGTTCCTGGAACGGTGAGACAGCTCATCTGTAAATTGCTTTTGCTTCAGTTCCACAGCTGCAAGAGCAGCAAGCACTGGAGCCAGATGAGTCCAGAGAATAGACTTTGCTAAAGGCTGGCCAGGAAGCCAAGCCACAGGCAGAGACACTGGTACATAAAATGCATTCCAGTGGTTGGCATCTGGGCCCTGCAGCTGCCAAGCACACCCAGTGTGTGGCCATGGGTGTTGGCTTCACTACTAGAACATTTTGAGGAGGAGGCCAACAACCAGTAACCAGAGAAGACAGCGCCAAGTTACTACAGAAATTACATTCATGTGCCAATTTGCTTGCTATTTCAAAAAACAAAATTTTATCTCATAAGTATTGTTTTGAACATACCCACATGACAGTTAACAGAAATATGCTGATATTTGCTAGTGGGGGAAGGGTAAAATACTTATATAAGTGAAACGATGCTCCTTGGGGCACTGGTTAACAAAACAAAACCATACCCATTATACTATTCCTTAATTAATGCACAAGTTTCCTTAGAGACCACAGCTCTGTTGGGGGACACAAGTCTGGTGTATTTCTTTCCAAGAGACAGTGTGGGGAGAGTTATATAAAACAAAGATAGAGGTGAAATGAAAGATATGCAACAAGGCTGAGCAAGTTTCAGCTCCAAAGACAGGCTTTGTGCACTATTAATGTGTGAGCAGGTCAGAGCATCATGTAAAAACAGAAAGGTTGTATTAAACCTTTAGAACATAATAGAATTGAACACATGGTTTAGAGTATAGTATATCTAATGGGATGCATGCTACACAGTCGCAAACTGTATCAGGCTGTATATCCAGCTCTCTTCACTGGAGACTACGTCACAACAGATTATTATATTTAATAATGTGTTAAGAGTATATGGGGTCAATGTATGAGCAGAATCTTTGCCTCCCTCCTGGCAGTTACCTTTAAAATATAAAAGCCGTTAGGTGCTGAAAATACTTGAGCTATGGTAGCAAAGACTTCATACTGGCTAATTTATCAATCAGATCACATGTTAATTAGCCAAAGGGATTATTGTTTTAAACACAGCGTTCATTTTCCTTTGCACGAGGCTTGAGCATGTTGCTCCTGCATGACTCTGCAGTCCCTGTCTCCAAGCCCAAAAGCAATGCTGGAGTGCACTGCTTCTCTGAAGGAGAGCTCTCTAAAAATGTGAGGGTAAGATCCTGTCTCAATGCCTCTTGCAGACCTCCCACCAAATCTTCTCACTTTGCAGCATCTGCAAATTCAGTTAAGAATCTGAATGTCAATCAATGGTTTTCTCTGGCTCAGTAATCATTCACAATAATGATTCTGTTATTGAAACTTCAGCACCAGTTCTGTTGAAGATTTACAGGCCAGAATGGAATCCAGCTATCTGGCCTTTAATTATCCCAGCTCTATAGTGCTAAAAAACCTAGAAAAAAATATCAAAAGCCACTGAATTAGGCAGATATAACTTTACAAGCTCTTGGGACATATTGAGAAAGACAACATGGCCAATTGAAATAAAAAATCCTAAGTTTCTATCATATATGGACTTGAACAAATAAAAACAAAACAAGAAACCTCAAACTGCACCAGAAACCTGTCAACAATCTACTCTCATTATATTAGTCTGAGATCTTGGCTTTTAAATGCCTATCTCATTCAGACTATAAATTAGTGGTGAACTCTTCAGCTGTTAAAATTGCAAGATGTAATAGTCATCCTAGCTAATAGGAATGTTTTCTTAACTCAGTTAAAGACTGCAAAGTGAGAAACAACTACATTAAATCCTAGTTTAAGTCAATAATTATTTTGCCTCTGAACATAGCTGTTGCATATTAAGTGTTTGATTTTAATTCCTTTGTTATAACTGAGAATTTACTCACCAAATTACCATGTTCATGTCAATATAAAAAATATTGTATGTGTATCACAGGAGAGCCTGTGAATTCAAATGGTAATGAGATCTTTTCTGTTTCTGTGTTACTGGACTAGATTGTGCTGTACTGGGGCTTCTTAACAGTTTCATGTCTGTGGAACAGATGGCTGAACAGAATGAGTTACTGATGCAGATGCAAAGACACAGAGCCATCTCCAGGCAGTGATAATAGAGATGGATGGCTCTGGGAGGGAAAGTTCACACATTGGTGTGTCTTATCAGCACACTGTAGACCCGAAGTCCTTGACATTTCAGCTCGTTCTCAAGAAAGATGATTTCTCTTTGATATTACGCTCATTTTGTTTCTTTTGATACTTGGCTTTTCATGACAACTGCAGGCTGAAGAAATTTAACCATAAAGATTAGTTGTATTTTTTTGTTCTCCTGTAGAAACCCTACTTGCAAGACTTGTTACAAACAGCTTAACTAGGCAGGAATTTAAAACACCATTTTGTTTCTCCTTTTAACAAGACTCTCATTCCTGCTCTATCTTTGCCTTCTACTTGGCCTTTTGGGAGAGCACGTCCATATACCAACATGTAACTCCCAAATGATCCCTGTGGCCACACTGATCATTATCTTGAAATCTCCTATACCGTGATGCCAATAGTTTTACCAAGGATCTCCGCTGTTGTTTCTCACGCTCCTCTGCTGTGCAGTCCACTGGTCAGTCTATCATGAAGTGGTAACTCATGCAACACTGCATTCATAGTATTGAGCATGTCTGAGGTATTTTTTGTAATTCTTCCTATGTTTTGTTTCACTGGAGCACACACATCCCACCATATGCATAAACTGGATCCATCTTGACTGCTTGAACTAAAACAGTCAGTCTGTGCTCTTTTCTCATTTCCCTGAGTTACAAGACTTAAATACAGGAATTAGCATTGAAGAAGGTGGGAAACTAGCATGAGGACCGGTCTTCTTTCTTCCCTTCTTTCTCCTCCTTTTCATTATTATCATTACTAATTCATAACTGTTACTGTATTCTTTGCTATTGCAACTTTCTCCTTCAGTCTCCCATCTGCTGTGAAGCCAGACCTATCCCAACGCAGCCATAGCTGCACTGAAGCTGGTGCTACAGTTTGGCTCAGCAAGAAGTGGTGGAGCCCTAAGCTCCTCTCATGGAACACAGCTGCTGAATAGGAAAGAGTGTGTTTTTTCATTCTGAGCTTTTAAGCAACAGCCAGGAACAAGCAAGTGCCTACAAAGAGGAAGTCAGAAGTTGTCTTGTGACAGCTTACATAAACTGAAGGTTTGTGGTTCCAATAGGCAAAGGGAAACCAGAAAAAGCTTTCTGCAGCAGACTCCTCAAATTAAAGCAATACGGATTTCTAACAGCCAATACTCCCTTCACTTGAGGGTGGGTTGTGCTTCTAGCTGGGATCAACCCAAAGTGAGAAACTCCCTGTGGTCCTGGCTCTCCTCAGTCCCCTTGGGCAAGGGTAAGTCCCTCCAGCCAAGCCCAGCCACTCTCCTCCAGCCTTTTTCACTCAGGATGCATTAACTCTTGCCACACTGCTGCCTGGATCGGGCCTTGTGTGAAGCATCCCAGCTTGGGTGTTTTGTGGTTAGACAAAGTCCAGGTCGCTCATTGCAGCACCATCGGTCTCTGATCCTTCTGCTCAGCATCTGCCAGAACAGTGGCAGTGATGGAGAGGGCCTGCCACAGCCCTGGCATGGGTGACACTCTCAGGCAGGTCCACACTCAGTCCCCTCACGACACCCCTGGTAGTTACCCTTGCGTGGGTTCGCGATGCGGGAGCGAGGCGGTCAGGAAAGAGAAGGCCCTGTCCCAGTCGGAATGGATTTTGCTCGTGGTTGCTCTTGTGCAGCTTCTGGAGCAATTTCCCCATAGCTGTGGGACTTCCCCTGAGGTGGCCCCCCGCCACACGCGGATGGCGTTTTCCTTATCGCTCTCACGCAGGACGAGTGGTTTCTTCTTACGGTGACCAAAGCGCCTCTCTTCTCTCGCCCCGCTGGCGTCAGCAGAGGCAGCGGCGCCTTCCCCTTGGTCTCTGGCGGTTCGACGGGACACGCGTGACCGTGGCGGAGGAGCGCGGCCCACGCAGAGCCCCCGCGGGCCGCGGCTGGCGGCGCGGGAAGGCGCAGCGCGACTGGCGCAGAGCAACAGCGCCGCCTGCTGGCCGCCGCCCGCGCCGCCGCGGAGAGCCTGAGGAGCGGGCGGGCCGCAGCTCCCCCGCGGCTCCCGCCCTCCTGCCATTTTGTGTCCGGGGCAGACACAGGCCGGGAGCGCTGGCTTCTTTTCCCTTTTTTTCTTCTGTGGCTAACAATTAAATATCCGTAGCCTTTTTTTAGTTTTGGATTTTTTTTGGTGGAAACACAAGTCGTTGCACGTACCAAAAGCCCCCAGGTTCATCTCTCATCCAGCACCCATATGGGTGAAGTGTGGGGCAGCTGTTGGCAGGGAATGGCCTTTTCCTCATGGCCTTCCTCCCACAGCCTTCCCTGGGCTGGGGGCTGCTCCCGGCCTGCCCAGCACTGGGCTTTCCTCAGAGTTTCACTATTGCTGCGTTTTTATGTGAATCATCTTGGTTGCTCCTGCCATGCAAGGCTGCGTCATTGCCTGCCTCATCAGCCCTGTAGATAAGCCCAGCTCTCATTTGTGATAAAATTCCTCCTGCCTTATTTTCCCATTCCACAGATAGTTTATTTCAGCCCTGAGTCTTTCAAGTCTCACGCACATTTGTGTGAGAAAACCCCCCAACAACCCAGAAATAAACAGAAGCATATTTGTTCTGTAGAAAGCCTTGGGCCACACAGTTCCGGTTTGAAATAAAAGTGTGAAGCATGAGTAACAGAGATACTGCTCCTTCCACGAGACAGAGGCAGGTGGAAGACTAGGCAGCAGGAGTGTGTTAAATTTTAACACACAAATATTAAGTTATTCTTACATCTTTACTATGAGTACATATTAATATGTTCCATTTTACAGATAGAAATATTGGCATAAAATTGCTGACATTATGTCACATGGAGAATAAATGACAGACTTGAGATTTCAGTTCAGGCATCACCAGATAACGTGTGGTGCATGCGGCTGCCCACCTCAAATTTATGAAAAGAGGGTTTTTTTCCTATTGAGTAGATATTAATTACAGAGAAATATCAATAAAAAGTGCTGAGTAATTTTTTTACTCATATCATATAGTCTTACAGAGATATGCTCAAATCTCAAAGTGGATAGCTGAAGTTCAAGAGGTGCTGACAACAAAACTCACAGTCTGTAATCACAATGGCCTCTAAAGAGGAAAGACATGCTTTTGCCACATACTTTGACACTGAATTACTTATAGATTGTGTATGGTAAGAAGAGGAAAATCTTTCATTTTGATAGACACATTCTTTGCATAGGCAAAGGAGGGGAGTGTGGCAATAAAGCTACCTAATCTTTGTCTTTGAATATCTAGGGATGGCACTATGGCATCAGCAGGTGTTGACACAACTGCAGAGAAGACAGAACCACCAAAATAATTTTCATCTCTGCCTCTAAGAGGTGGCTGGAATCTCCTCTGACCTTGAGCATCTAGATGTCCTCTGTGGATGCTTTCTCCAGGAATACATTTAGGATGGCATGATGCTAAAGTTGTCTTCGCCCTGGGTCCAGGATTCAAGGATCTAGGAAGCTCTGTGACCAGCTGAGCATGTTTATTACTGTCAGGGGACCTCCATGGCTGCAACTTGGCACAAGTGATTTGACACACTTGGTTTGCCAGCTCTCGTTCTCCTCCATACCAGGTCAGCTGTGAGTGGCATCCAGGCAGGAGGTTTGCACAGATCCAAGATTTTGGAGGAATGAGTGGGAAGAAAGCATCTGGTCATTTCACAGTCAGAGATGCCACAGAAGAAAGGCCAAGAAGAGGAGAATAAGGAACAGGAGGTGAAGGTAGTCCTTGCTGAGCAGCTTTGCTACAGTTTGTGTGGTTCCCAGACCAAGCTACCTCATCCATGGCATAATCCCTCAATTGAGCATGATTCCTCTCTATCTGTCCAATAGTGCGGAAGCAATGTCACATCTCATGTACATGTATGTGGGGTATGATCACTCCATTTTGTTGCATCTTTAGTCATGGATAAATTCATGTGGGGCTGGTCCCAGGTTGGTAAGTTCCTTTGGAAAAGATTTGGATGCCACATTATATAAATACAGCTAAACTGCTCCCTGTGGCTCAGTATCTTTTCACCGTATTCCCCAACACTAGCAGTTCTAGATTAAACAAGAGAAAAGTTAATTCAGAGCTGCCAGCATGGTGAGAAAAATTACAAAGATAATCTAGAACTCCAAATTAAATTAAAACTAGGAAGAATAGCTGTGGTATGTGTACCACAGTATGTATACTATATATGCATATGATATATGTGTATATACAAATATACACACTGCAAATTATATTGGATACCCTGCAAAGAAGGTTCAGTGTAAACATTTCAGGAAAACTGCGCTTTATACCCAATTGATTTGTTTGAGCAGTCTTACATTTGTTTCAGAGGAAAGGCTATATGCTTCTAATGTTTACAATACAGAGAAAGGCTAGCTCAAACTGTGTTAGAAATGGACTTGCCCTTTTCACTTGGCCATACAACAGGGATGTGAGCAGTTATTTGAGCAATGTAAAGCTCTTTGCTACGTTTGCTGCCTGAGCCTTCACTTCTTTTTGGAGATAGGCAGAAGAGGAGTCCAGACAAAAAAAAGGTACGGTGAGAAAAGGAAGGAGAGAGAATATGGCTTGATTTCCAGAGAGAAAGTATGCTCTGGAGCAACAGCAGAAGGTGCTTAATATAGGAAATAATTGGTTTTGGCTATCTGGATTAAACTTAGGACTTAGCTATTTAAATATTTGACATATCATGTCTATTAAATAATAATATATTTAAGTAGTTCATGCAAATGAAATGAGACTGATGAAAGATTTTTTTAAATATTTTGAATGTAAGACTTGTACATGTGGAAATAAGTGTTAAGTATTCTATATATAGGTAAAACAGTAAATTAAATAAATATGGTTGTATTAGGGTTTTCCTCAGCTCTTAGTTTACTTTCTGATGCTGTAAAGATTTTACATGTAAGGATCCCTGAAGTTCACTTGAATCTTTATTGAGAAATACTTGGAAAATTTGATGCATAAAGAAATTGCTTTGTGTTCTTGGATGCTCATTTCCCACTTGTGTTCTATAGCCTTGGCACAGCAGGTAAATAAAGAAATTGGGTGGGAAAGTACAAGGGGAAAGAGTTAATACAGTAATAGGAAATGTACAGTTGGCACTCTCAGGAAGGGAGGCAGTTTTATTCCTCTCAGGATTGTGCAGACAGTAAGTGGAATCTCCATTCATATGGGCAGAGGGAAGCACACTTTTCTACATAAGTTGACTTTTTAATCTGAAACTATCACACACATTGGCAAAAGAAGACAGAGTAGTTTCAAGCCAAAAAGCAGAGTAAAAACCGTATTTTTTAAAAATGTCATGATTCAAGATGGAAATCTCATGATTTTGGGGGTCTGGTTTGTGACTTTTTTTTGTTCCTTTTGAGGTTTGACCTATTAAAATACCTGACAGGTGGGAAAGGTAATTTTTAACAAAAAGGTGTTTGTCATGGTAAAACCACATTGCAGGAATAGTCTCAGCTGTAATCAAACAAACAAGTGGTGCAGAACTTAGCTAATTCTACAGCCTGTAGCTGATTGCTCCATGCTCCCACAACCCATCTCTCCACATCAGTTTGGCTCCTCAGGGATATACGAGGTAGCAGGACTTTTTGCTACCTTAAGGTCAGATGCAATCCAAGTATCTTTGCAGTGGGGAGGGTTTGGGGTATGCAGGCCTTTGCTCTGATGCCTTCAAAGCCACAGAAAATTTATGGGAGACTGGGTAGATGCATGAAGCATTAATGGAAGGGCAGTCCTACGCAGGGGAGTTTGATCCTAGCAGGCATTTCTTATCTAACAATCATGAAAAAGTAAGTCTAAAAAAGAGCTTAAGAGATCCTCTAGACTATTCTAGAGTGGATGACTTACAACTACTGAATCTATCTCAAATGTTTGCCTATTCCATTTTTCCAGACCTGCAAAGACATATTCCCGTTATGTTCCAGTCTATCCCAGTACATCTCTTTTACTGACACTTTTTTCCCCCCTGAGATATAGCTTGAATCCTTCCTGTGGTATGTTTTTACCCTCAGTCCATGCCTGCCTTGGGCCTGGAGAACATTTCACTACCTTCATTTTTATCAGTTTCTTTGGAGCAGCCTTTTATCTATTAGAATACAGCGTGTCCTCCTCCATGTTCTCATTTCTAGAGAATCTCTATTTGTTCTGTTTTACCTCATAAGTCCTACA
Organism: Aptenodytes patagonicus; assembly: GCF_965638725.1. Classification (NCBI taxonomy): domain Eukaryota; kingdom Metazoa; phylum Chordata; class Aves; order Sphenisciformes; family Spheniscidae; genus Aptenodytes; species Aptenodytes patagonicus. The sequence goes on along the minus strand of NC_134950.1, from coordinate 145,421,188 downwards.
GTCCCTGCTCTGGCAGCACATCTTGAGAGTCTTCAGCTCAGGAACTATTCTTATAGGAAGTACAATCCCCTTCAGACATAGAGCTGAGGGCCTTTGCACACCCCTGTGCACACCTTTTCTGTGGCTCAATCAGCTGATACAATTGCTAGCCTGCATGCCATCAGCTGACCTTGTTCTTCCCTTTCCTTCCCTTTCCTTCCCTGCCCTGCCCTGCTCCCTTGTGTGCTTTTTTGTTCTGTTGAGCTTCTTTCCCTTGAGCATCATGGCTCTCCATATCTGCCTCTTGTCCCATCACCTTTGATACCTGTTTCTTGGTTCTTGTACCCTCTTGCCTAGTCTAGACCCTGCCACTGTTCTCATCCTAAATCTTAGCAGCCGTGCTCCAGTCTGTTTCTCCTAAGATCTCCTTAGCAGAAATTTTCCTTTCTGTCACTAGTTGTGAAAACCCCTCCATGTTCTGTACTTCTAGCTCTGATTTTAGACAGAGAAGGATCCTCAGTACTCTTAACTTCCACCCCTTAAACTGATTTTTGCAGGCCTTGCACTCCTCCAGGAAAGGATTCCTCAGCTCCTGTTCCTACACATTTCACAAATGCTGCTTTGGCGCAGCGGGGACCCTGGCTGCTCCATTAGCACACTGGAGGGAGCTGCTGAGATAGCATTGCAATCGTTTGTGAAAGTCAAACAGCTTCCTGGGCCTCCCTGCCGCTCCTCCTTCCTGCAGACTTGGCTTTGGCTCCTGTACAACCAGGTTGTATCATGTTGTCTCCTCCAGGTTTCTAGACTCAGCACTGACAGCGCAGGGCTGAGCTCTTAGCTTTGACTTGGCCGATCACAGCCCAGACCTGCAACTTCTGGGGCTGTCATCTGTGTATATACTCTGCTGTTAAAACCCAAGTTTGCATATGCCCATATATAAATGACAGTCTTTTCATGCCTTGCAACTTGATAAAATTAGGCTTGTGCAGACAAATGTCCCCTCACATCTACCTTTTTTCTCCTACCAGACTAAACGCTTTTTTAAACACCACTCCAAAGAATTCCTGAGCGTGCTGGAAAAAGCTGGTAGAGTTGTTTAACATAGGCAACACAACATATTTTTTTCTTGACCTCACACTTGGAAGCTACTGAGCCCTTTGGCTTTAATTAACACAAAATATGTCTGAGGCAGATATTTGGCATGGGAGAGCTTAGTTTTCAAAATACAAAGATTAACAAAGTTATGAGCCATGAAAAAAATGGTCTTACAAAGTAATGGAAAATAGAAAATACTTGTAAAAAGCAATTCTGTCAGCCTTTGTGTGTGATATGTATCATCAAATACAGTTCCACACCGCAATTAAGGGTGGTATCAAATATCTGTATTTATTAATGAGCTACTGCTGATAAAAATACAATTTTATAACAAACAGTCTGATATATGCAAATAATAAAATCTGTATTTCTGTAAACTCACACAGGCATGTAGTGCAGCATCTAGCATGTAATACACAGTGCCAGATCCCAAGGGTTAGTAGTAAATGTACACGTGTTGCGGGCAAAACAGTCTCAACTTGGGGAGTTTCACTTAATTTATTGCCAATTAACATAAACGTTTAATTACTGATTGGGGTATTGAGAAACCAAGGTGGCAAACAACTAAGGAAATGCCTCTCTTCCCCTTTCAGCTTCAGTCCAACACCTCTCCTTCCCCCTTCCTAGCCGCAACTCCCCTTGTTTTCAGCTCTGCTCAGTCTTTCCCAATTCCCGTGCCAAAGTGACGGGCCTGCAGCGGAGGAGGTCGGTCTCACTGTGTAGTGGTTTATTTTTGCTGCTCCTTGCTTCTGATTCTTTCCTTCTGCTTCTCTGCTGCTCCTTCCTTCTTGTTTCTTCTGCCCCAGCATGGGTTGCCCATGGGCTGCAGTCCCTCAGGGGTGTCCCTGTCCTGGCGTGGGTCGCCTATGGGCTGCAGTCCCTCAGGGATATCCCAGCCCTGTTGTGGGTCGCCCCTTTCCAGAAGTGTGTCTCCAGCCATACCCCAACAATGTTCCCTTCCACATGTCTCCAACAACATTTCCTCCACCATTTCTCCTGCCTGTCACAGCTGCTGCTCTTTCTTAAACTTGTCTGATCACCATGGGCTCCCCTGAGCCGGTTCCAGCTGGAACCGGCTGAGACCGGCCCAGGGCGGTTCATGGCCTCCCGCCACGGGGCACCCCGCAGCCGCCCGCCACTGCACCCTGCCGGGTGTGCCCAATGCGCCACCCTACACAGCTCACTGAGTTTGAGCACATAAAAATACTTGCAGTTCTCAGGAGATGTGACTGATTGAGATGAAGACTGAAGTCTTCAATTGCCATGAAGACGTGGCAAATAATTTGCTGTAAATCTTTATTTGGAAGGGTAAATACTTTAGTCATTGATAAATTGTACGGTGATATCCTAAGGACTAACTAGAACAAATAATATATTATCATGAAAATTGATCCTATAGCACCGTATCTGAAATAAAAGTATACTGTTAGAAACAAAGTGGGTACAGGTTAAAATGAAGTGTGCATTCTTGCCAAGAGAAATATGTTTTGGCTAGAGTTAAAAAGCAGTCTGGATTATATAATAAAACTCCTTATCCATATTTACAACTAAAAGAAGAGCTGCACTAGAGCAGAACGGCCCGCTGCTTTATTCTTTTTCTTTTTGTCAATTCATTTTTACTAATCTGTTGAGATGTCACTTATTTTTGCCTGCTCCTTGCCTGACACAGAGAGCAAAGAGGACTTGTGGGGTAATGAAAGAGCCGTCCCGCAGACCTCTCTCAGGCAGTTAATTGCATTGAACTCCTCTGGTTTTCATGAATCATATGCACGTAGTGCAAAGTGCAACACTTTGCACCCCCCAGACAGTAGTAACTTTTTGTTTCTGGTGCTTCGCACCAATATCTTTTCCTTTTTTTTGAATGTTAATTGTGTCTAAATAAAGCAAGCAGTTTTATACACGAGGAAGGCAATGCAATCAATGATCACTTTAAGCATTTAAATTGCCCATTTTTGTGAGCATCAAAGTTGGTTAGAAATCTATCACTGGAAGGAACTAATGGAATTTATAAGGAAAGGAATGACCAAACTAGATCAATTTTATATAAAGCAGAAGCAGACCCTCCACAAAAGAATAAAATCTATTTAATACGGACATCAAATGCCAATTGGTGTGTGCTTTTACAGTACAGCAGAAAGTAGCAGTATCTTTAATAATCACATATTTAGAAATGTCCTGAGAAGGTAAAAGACCAGTGCTTCTGTCCTCCCACAAGATGTACAGCTTGGCTATTTATACAGGCCCATATACAAATGCATTACATTTTTCAAGCATGTACAATAACAACAGAGAAAAAAATGCTGCTTTGCAACTGAATGGCATTTTACAGTTCTCTTGTGCCAAGATGACACCAGATACAATGGAGCGTCAGGAAATGTTACACGGTACATATTTTCTAACATACATTCCTTGTTCTTACATCACTCATACAAGAGTATGAAAATCGTGGTGAGACGTTCTTCATTACAAGCAATGACAAAAAAGCTAGCAAGATAGTAGGGTTCTTAAAAGTGATGGTTTTTAAAGATAACATTTTCAAAATATTCTTTTTTAGAATTCTCTCTTTTTTTTTTTTTATGATTTCTCATGTTGTTATCAACCAAAGAACTTTGAGTAGTAGTGACCAGTCTACAGGACTAACTGCACCAACATTTCAGTTTGACTAACTGTCCAAACAGCAGTTATGACAGTAGAGATGCAATTCTGCATGGGACTGAAAGACTAACATAGTAAGGAAAGAAATATAATGGGCAGCCTGAAGTTGTCATTTGCAATTGTTGACCAAAAAATAACCAAACCAAAAACCAGTTAAAGGATAATTTTGCCTGAAAAAGCCTTGTAGCTGAGAAACTGCAATACCTATTTTTTTAATGACAGACTTTGTGTGTTGTATGCCAGGAGACCAGCAATGGAAAACCCAAGGTAAAAAGACACTCTTTCTATGTTTGGGCCATTTTTCAATAGGCATGAGGGAACAGGCTTCACTGGTATCCTAAAGGTTTCAGTGCTGCCGTAGTCTACGTAGATAACCTTACCCTCAGCTCTTCCATCCAAAGGAAGCAAAAGGTCTTGAACAGCCTGTGTCTTCCAGATACTTCCACTCTGCCAGAGGGAATTCAGTTCCTGTTCTGAAAGTGAACTGAAAAGCTGATCTATTTTTCCTTTGTGAACAAATCTGTTCAGGCCACTGCCTTTCGCCAGATAGAAAAGAGCCAGAGGCTGCCTGGAACAATGCAGGGTTCCATAGAGCTCTTTGAAAGACTCACTTAAGCGTCTAACAAAAGTTTCCATTTTCTTGGAATCTTTATTTAGTTCTTTTGTATTTTGGGGCCAGAACAACAAGGAGGCTAGGAAGAAGGGCTCTACACACTGTGAAGTTGGTTCCACTTCCTGTAGAATGCTTAGAAGCAGACTTCTCAGCACCTTAGAAGGATGTAACTTAGTGGATTTAGGTCTAATGCAGCTCAGAACAACATTTGCCAAAATCAAATTCTGTTTGTCTTTCAGAGTTGCTTCTGCATTCTCCAACAAAACTGCATAGGCTTCTACTATGTCTTCTATTTCTCTGTCAGCATTTCTGTGATTTCTGTGGAGGTATTCCAGAATGCCAGAAAATGAGCCTGCTTTGGAAGCCTCCATAGTGTCCCTGTATGCTTCTATATACTGAGACCTGGACCACTTTGAGACCTGTTTACTTTTTAGTTGCTCAAAACTGAAATCACAAAATATTTCTGTGTATTTGGTAAAATGTTCTTGAACCTTCTCATACGATTTTGCTTCTACAATTTCTTTTTCGTTGGTCTGTGTTTTGAAAAACACAAAGTAGTCTTCAAAAAAGTCAAATGCCCTTTTCATCCGTGATCGCAAATTACATAAAAAGCTGGAATAATGTTCAAGAACCTTGAACATTTCACTCTCTGTGTTAGGCTTATCTACATTCAAAACACTGTTTCCTGATAGATACTTTGTCATATTTTTTCTACACTGTAAGTCATCTTTTCTGAAAAAAGGAACACGCCAAAGGACATCAATAACATAAAGACCAGTTTCTATCTCTCCCTGATAACCAGCAGTATTGTACATTTTAAACTTTCTTTTAAGCTTTTCCTGCTGCAAATATTGTCCATTGCCTGCATTTTCAGCTTGACACTGAGATTCTCTGAAAGCCTGTGAAGCCTTCTCAGCAAGCTCTAGCAAGTATTTCAGTTCCTCAGCTGTCAGGACTGTATTCTTTGCTTTGCACTCTACACAGTGTCTTAGCTTACTTTTGAAGACTTGACCTAGCGTATCTGATACGTATGAATTGTGTTGTGCTCTTTGTTTGGCTTCTTTGGCCCAGTATAATGCAGAGTCAAATTTCTTTTCTTTGATGTAGAAGTATCTTGCTAAGGCTTGGCAAATGTAACCGTTTTGCTCAAATCTAGTGGATGCTTCTTTTAACACATATTCCACATTACCACACTTCTCTTCCCTATGAATGGCTTCAATTAAGGGGGAAAACAATGTGTCTGACTCATCGCCATGTTCCTTGCGCTGCCTGGTAATCAGCAGGGTTTGTATATCATGAATAAGTTTGTCTTTCTTTAACCAAGTCTTATAAAATACATCTTCTTTCAATAACTGCAATGTGATTTCACTTTTAGGCAAGTCATAGGTTCGTTTCAATTCTGTTAGGCAGTGAGATGCTATCAATGGGTGAATGATACGAAGACCTTTGTATCTCGTGTATTCATGTACCTGATCATATATTAGAATATTGGAACAAATTCCCATCTTTTCTATCAATTTATCTTTACTGCAGCCAAACTCTTGAGAATTAATTCCTAAGAATTCTTCACATAGTGATATTGAAACTATAGATGTTCTTACATACGAGTTTAACAGTGTTAGATAGCAAACAAGTTGTGCTGGTTTAGACGCAGTATTCAAGTTATGCAAGGTATTTTTTACCACTTTTTCTATGTACTGTTTATCAAAGTTTTTCTTCAAAATCATAAATGAATAGAAATTGTCAGGATTTGGATGCACCTTTTCAATATATTTTAGTTTCTGATCAAAGGCCCTTTGCTCTTTTTCAGAAAGCGTATGTTTTAAAGAAATACTGTTCAAGGAATAGGTTGTTGAACTTTCATCAGGATTCTGAGATCTCATACAGTTTAGAATGATCACTAAAGGAGTTACATACCGAATGCATTTTTCTGTTATAGCTGCCTGAATTTCTTTCTCCAGAAAATAGACATTTTCTTGCTCTTCAAAATCATCCACAAGAAGTAACACTGGTAAATAGCCTGTGTCATTGTTTGCTCCACAGGTGAGTAAAGTTGTCAGCTGTGTTGCAAAATCACTTGTTTTGTTTTTCAGAACAGCACATCTGAATTGCTTCCGGAGATCCCAAAGGATATGCATAGCTAATGTTGTCCCACCACAGCCTGGGTGGTGGTAAAGGTTGATAATTTTTACAGGTGATTGATTAGCACTATTAGATGAAGACACAATTAGCTGTTCAAGCTTTTCATAACTGTCCCTTCTGATAAAATCTGAAGTATAATTTTCAGAAGAAAAATAGAAATTCCACCATGATACTTTACCACCTCGATAAAAATCTTCTTCCCGCTCTTTCCGGAAATTTTCAAATTTATCTGCATCCTTCTCTATTTCTGTGTCTTTGCATTCATTTTCACAAAGTATTTCCAGTGCTGCCATGGAGTCTTCTTTCTTCTTTAGAAGAATGGTAGAATGACCAACAGAGGGCAGAAGTCTTTTTGAAGACTGTGTCACTGTTTTTAATTTCATGATGGTACCATTCACCATTTGCAGGGTTAAATTAGAAACACATTTGTTTGAAAGTGCTTCCTCACTAATGCCTCTAGCATGCAGAAGATCTTTCCATCGCTGGTACGTGCCTGCACCAATGCAAATGCAGACCATGTATTCTAGTCCCTTTAATTCTTGGTAAAATGTCATAAAAGTCTCAGTAAGGGGATCCACTGAATCTTCCACTGTGGAAAGCAAAAGAAACACTATTAAAAACTTTCCACTCTGCTTTACATCTTTGTGTGAAAGAAATGAAATCATTTTTCTGACACCAGCAGCTCTGTCTTGTTGCCATGAAGTGGAATCTAATGGTGGTTTGCTATTGCCTTTGAAGTCTGATCCACCATTGCAGAAAATCCAGTTGGTCTCCTGATGCAGTTTCAGCTTTTCAGCTTGTTCAGAAACTGAACCCACCTTGTTTTCAAAATAATCTGGGAAGTGAGATTTGGCATTTCGATTTTTTTTGTAAGTCTTGAACACACCATTCATTTCTGATTCAAAATCAAAGTCAAGCACAGCAAACCATTTTATTTCTTGTAAAAAGTCTAAGTGCGAAGTTTGACTTTGGTGGCACTTGTTTGTTACCAAAATGTAGTAGTCATAATAAGAGCTATCTAGTGAGTCCCTGTTACCCGTGAGCAGACTAACTAGCTTTAGTCCTTCATTCATTGACTTCTTTTGCTTTAAGTTATATTCTTCCTCTGCTTTTTTACGAGAATCTGCTAAAGATGTCAAGGTACCTTTAAAAGTTTCAAATTCTTTTGTATTTTGAATATTTTTGGAACTAGCTCCATCCCGGATGAAGACAGCTTTTTTCCAACTCTTAGTCTCATATTCGTATGTTTTGGTACAGAAATATTTTGCACCACAGATGCAGTGTTTGGGAACCACATCTATTTCAATGACAAACTTATATGATGGAGTTCCATTTTGTAATAATACTTCCACAAATCTAGGTTCTCTAATGCAAGCTTTTGCAATGCTGGTGTATTGCTCGTTAAAGTACTTTCCGATGAACTTATTCAAATGGTCAACGTATGTTTCTTTTTTGGTAACTTTTATTCCTTCAATTTCCCCATGTGGATTGTCATGGACTCCAAAATGAATAGTGCCATTTGTGCGGGAGTTCATGCAGGCTGCAGCAAATCTAAAGACTTCATTGCTAAATTTCATCATGATATCCTCTTCTAGTGTATTCTCTGTGTTGGTAAGTGATTTGAATTCATGTGCTGGATCAATGAGATTGAGTGGCCCTGTTTCAGGGACATTAAGAATATTATACTGTGTGTATCGAGTACCATCACTGAAATTATCAAAAGGATATGGCATACACATCTTTCCAGTTGGGTGCTGGCTGCCTGACAGTGGCTTCTCTGATACATTCTCTTTGTCAGCTGACTTCATTGCTTTTTTGTCTTCTATGGGCTCTGTCTTAGAATCCTGTAGTATACTGGAATTAAATGACCCATATTTCTTCTTGCACTCTTTCTTTGCCATTTCTCCATCTTCTCCTTCTTCATCAAGACTCTGTTCAGTGCTTTCTTGTTCCACAGCCTGGTTTGAACCTCTAGCTAGAATGCCATGCTCTTTCAGGAAATACATTAATTGAAGAGCAGGCCCATAAGGTATGCCCATTTCCACAAAATCTGCTTTAGTAATCAGTTTCAAAGTAAAACCAGTCACTTCTTGGTTAAACAGGATTTCTGCATGTTTCTGGTCAATCTTAACAACTTCAGTTGCCCATTGTTTGACTTCCTCTTTTGTCCACTGTTCAATATGCTGATATGAATGTGATTCCTCTTTTTTTTCAGTGTTTGCATTTTCCATTCTTTAAGGAAAAAATCACAAAATTAATAAACAAGTGATTTATAATAGCCTGTTACCTGAATAACATGTATTTCCTTGCTATTATCAACCATTAATTTCTTCATTAGTGTAATCTGCCACATGGAATACAACAGTTCAATTAGGGGACATCATGGGAATGTGAAGTAAGATCAATTATAAGGCATTAGCTACCTATAAGAGACAGATTTATTACAGAATGATTTCATTTGAATCCTGTTTTTAAATCACTTCTGTAGCTGACACTACACAAAAATTGTGACTGATACCTGTTTGTGGTCATTTGGACACCTATTTGTGATTGTAGGGGCCATCCAATAATAAAAAAATAATCATAGAATATCCTGAGTTGGAAGGGACCCACGAGGATCATTGAGTCCAATTCCTGACTCCATACAGGACAAGCTAGAAGTTAAACCATATATCTAAGAGCATTGCCCAAACACTTCTTGAACGCTGACAGGCTTGGGGCCACTACTTCCCTGGGGAGCTTGTTCCAGTGCTTGACCACCCTCTCAGTAAAGAACTTTTTCCTAATATCCAATCTGAACTTCCCCTGATGCAGCTTTAAGCCATTACCTCATGTCCTATCACTGGTGTCCTGGTTTCGGCAGGGATAGAGTTAATTCTCTTCCTAGTAGCTGGTACAGTGCTGTGTTTTGGATTTAGGGTGAGAACAAAGTTGATAACACACCAATGTTTTAGTTGTTGCTAGGTAGTGCTTACACTAGCCAAGGACTTTTCAGCTTCCCATGCTCTACCGACTGAGAAGGCTGGAGGGGCACAAGAAGCTGGGAGGGGGCACAGCCAAACTGGCCAAAGGGACATTCCATACCATGTGACGTCATGCTCAGTACATAAACTGGGGAAAGCTGGCCGGGGGGGCCGCTGCTCGGGGACTGGCTGGGCATCGGTCGGCGGGTGGTGAGCAATTGTACTGTGCATCACTTGCTTTGTGTAGTATTATTATTATTATATTATTATTACTATCATTTTATTTCAATTATTAAACTGTTTTTATCTCAACCCACGAGTTTTTCTAACTTGTGCTCTTCCAATTCTCTCCCCCATCCCACCGGGGGTGGGGGGGAGTGAGCGAGCGGCTGCGTGGTGCTCAGTTGCCGACCGAGGTTAAACCACGACAACTGGACACCAGACAGAAGAGATCAGCACCTTCCTCTCTGCTCCCCCTGATAAGGAATTTGTAGACAGCAATGAGGTCACCTCTCAGTCTCCTCTTTTCTAAGCTGAACAACCTAGTATCCTCAGCCGCTCTTTATAAGTCATGCCCTCTAGTCCTTTCACCATCTTTGTTTCCCTCCTTTGGACACATTTATTAGAATATTATTAATATTATATCAATTATATTAATATATTATATATTATGTACATATATAATGTATATTGTAAGGTCTTCATAATATATTATTAATATATTAATATTATCTATTAGAATAATTAGAATTAGAATTTTATATCCTTATATTGTGGAGCCCAAAACTGCACCCAGTACTCGAGATGAGGCCACACCAATGCTGAGATAGTGGGACAATCACTTCTTTTGACCAGTTCTCTATACTGTGCCTAATGCACCCCAGGATACAGTTGGCCCTTTTGGCCACCAGGGCACATTGTTGACTCTTATTGTGCTTAGCATCAACCAAAACCCCCAGATCCCGTTCTGCAGGGCTGCACTCCAGCCTCTTGTCCTCCAATCTATATGTACATCCAGGATTACACTGTCCCAGGTGCAGAATCCGGCATTTGTCCTCATTAAATTTCATATGGTTGGTGACTGCCCAGCACTCTAATCTATCAAGATCTCTCTGTAAGGCCTCTCAATCAATGGCTCCTCTTAATTTAGTATCATTGGCAAACTTGCTTAGTGTGCACTCAACTCCTGTGTCCAGGTCATTGATAAAAACATTGAAGAGAACTGGCCCTAAAATTGAGCCTTGGAGAACACCACTAGTGACTGGCCAGCCAGATGTTACTCCATTTACTACAATGTTTTGAGTCCAACCCTTCAGCCAATTGTTCACCCATCATGTTGTGTACATGTCATAAATGGTTCTCATTAAGTTCCCAGTTTGATGAAGAAGAAAAATCAACCACACACAGAAATCCAACCTTTTTTTTACGCTTAGATGTGGTTAGGTACAGAATTTACTTGAATAACACTGCAAAAAGACATTGGGGTGGAAAGATACTGCTGTGATTACTTAGCTGTTGCTATTGCAAATGAAAAGAAAATCTTTTCCGGACTACCTTTTCAGTACCTTTTGTGTTCACTAAGGTTTCTCAAATTAAACAAAAGCAAGTAGTTCAGTAGCATTTGTGGAGATAAGTGATAGGAAGAAGAGCATCTTACAATCCACTCGGTCTTAGTAAATGGGGACCTTTTGCAAAAACTTTAAAGAAACATAATAAAATAATTGCCCTTAATAGTGTCTAATTTTACTTTATCTTCTCACTTCCTTTGGGAGAATTATATTCATCCATCTGAAATTTTAACTTTATGGAATTGCACCCAGTTGTTGCATTAGTGGTAATGGTCTCCTCCATGCACCTTTTCTTATTCGTAGCTGAGTGTTCCTGAGACAAAATGACTTCTTAGATTTTTTTCAGTGAAATTTTGTTTTCTGAAAGAAACACTTGGTTACCTAAGCCACCCTAGTGACATGGTTTCCTCAACCTGTTATTTGATTTCCTAAACTGTAAACTTTAATGAGAAGCAATAGTAAAGATTTCATATAGCTAGTGCGGGAAAACAGCTGTCCTACCTTTGGCCAAGCTGCCTCCTGGTTTAACAAATCAACCGTGAGAGCAGAGAAAAAAGTGGGGCTGCAGGCTACAGAAGCCTGCAGTTGCATTTTCTCTTAACAGACCCTCCCTTTTGCTCACAGAAAAAGAAAAACTAGTTTCTCGTTCTTTAAAATGCCACGATGGTAAGCACATATTGTCAAAAATTGAGGGTGCAGGGGGAAAGAAGCTCAATGTTTTTATTCTGTGACTGAAGTAGCTATCGTATTCCCCAGTAACTCCACCCAGGTATGTAAAAGCTGGGAAAAGAAACTGAAACTAAAGCACTTCTGCTTAGAGACAGTGTTCAACCCAGCAATGTAAAAGTATGATTCTAATTCCCGCCAAACTCATACTTTCTAATAGAGGTACAATTTTCTAATAGAGGTACAATTTACTCCTAACATGTACTCCAAACAAAGCAAACGTTTATGTCCTTAGAACAGTTAGTCCACGTTTCAGTGTTTGGACCTTCACTAACGAGATAAAGCTGCAGAATGGGATACTTTCATTTCCCAGACTTGATGCAGTGTTTCTATGTTTCATGTTACTGGCTAGTTAATGATTCTGGCCAACTGAAATACTTTAAAGATGTCCTTTTCCAACATGGAACAACTCTATCACATTATTTCTGCAAAATAATTTATCTGAGGACATATTCCTTGGGATTATTTCACTCTAATCTCATAACAACCACTTTTCATGTGCAGATGTTTAACAGATTCGGAAGAGTTTATTTTAGTAAATTATAGATCATCTTATACGTAAAATTAATGACTCAAGAAAAAAGAAATGGTATCAGGTCTTCATAAAATATTCCAGCCTAGAAGTAAATATGCGTGTACTTACTGTAACTGTTCTGTTCTGCAGGTTTTTTCCTATAGTTGTTCAATACATGTATTTTGTTCAAGCAGGAAACCCAACAGCTAAAATTCAGCTGAACTGCTCTTCTAAAGTATGAGAAAAAAAGCATAAAATTAGTTTATAAACTTCTAACAGAATTCTGGGGTCAGAAATAGTAGGAAGGAAAGAGCACCGATAGACACACGATCAGTTTTTCCCAGTGGCAAACACCCATCTCTAGAGGAGAGAAATGACAGTGCCTGCTAGAGAATATTTATTATTCCTTACCTTTTCCTTGCATGCTTCTAATTTACCCTTCCAACATGGTGTCTAAATGCTGTAGACTGGGCAAGTCAGAACGTGAGAGTTGCAGAGAAATAGGAGGAAATAGATGAAGGGTGCTTGGGAGGTTCTACTGCTCTCCTCCCCCTTTGCTTTCTCTTTTACCAACCAAGGTTGCTTCTGATTTGCCTCTTCCTAACTTCCTGTTTGGGAAATCATTATTGTCTTAGGAAATTAATGTAAGAATTCTGTTCTAGGATGCCTTTATTAGAACACTTACACAGCACTGTCTTGAGCTGTTATCCAGAAACTTCAGAAATTAGGAAACACTGTCTGAGCAATACTTAGCTAATAAAATGCAATTAATTAGACATATGGTCTTAAACCAGCAGAACTTTCCTGGAATGAGGGGGAAAAAAGGGAAACAATACAAGAGATGCTTTTGAGAAATGTGAATATTCTTCCATATAGGCACTTTCAAATAATCAGGCTTACTGACTTGCTCCTCATCTTGGTTGCTTGATTTCCCACACTGCAAATACGTTAGTTTATTCCTGGTCTCCTTCTTTGGAGCAAACAACTAGTTTGATTTGAAGTGTAGCTTGGGTATAGTTCTGTGGATAGTTTACTCCAGAAATGTTTTCCCTTAGGCAGTGTGCTCATATTGCACTGTACTGTCCTCCAGCGCCCAGCGAACAACCTTTATGTTGTAATACCCTGCTATTGACTGCTTCTACTTCCAATGTTTCACAGTACTGACACCGATCTTGCAGTACCTTACTCCACTGACCATTGCCATTACCCTGTTTTTTCATCCTTTGCCCTTGCCTGTCTTGAATGACCATGATAAACAGCAGGCATCTGAGGAAGATAATGACAACCATTAAAACACATTTGTTTAGAAGTGTGGCAGCAAGAGTGCTCGCAGTAGCAGTTGTGTGTCCAATCCTACAGATGAAGAGGTTGAAAATCCTTGTATTGGGTGTAAGGACCCACATTGGAGCAGTTCATGAAGGACTGCAGCCTGTGGGAAGAGCTCAAGCTGGGACAGGGGAAAAGTGTGAGGAGGAAGGAGCAGCAGAGAGGAACACCTATGGACTGACCAAACTGTTATGAACTGACCACAGTCCCCCATTCCCCATTCCCCTGCACCGCTTGGGGTGGCAGAGGGAGGAGGTGAAAGAGTTGGGAAAGAAGGAGTGAAGTTTAGCCTGGGAAAATGGAGTAGGGTGGGGGGAAGTTGTTTTAGTTTTTTTCATTGTTTCTCACCATCCAACTCTATTTCAATTGGCAATGAATTAAATTAATTTTTCCCAAGTTGGGTCTGTTTTGCCCATAATGGTAACTGGTAAGTTATCTACCTGTCTTTTTCTTGACCCGGGAGCTTTAGCATCTTATTTTCTCCCCTATCCTGCTGAGGAGGGGGAGTGAGAGGGTGGCTGGGTGGGCATCTGGCAGCCAGGCAAGGTCAACCCACCACAGTCCTTCAGAATGATATCTGTTCTGAGAACAACTGGGTGAGGTCACCAGGGCACTGCAAGTTTTACAAAGCAAACAGCATCTCCAGCCACCATAAAGCCAGCTGTGGAAAAGACAGCATCTCTTCCAGTTGTTGATGCTGATCATACTACTATTGCTTTCATTCCTTATACGCTTCCCTATGTACTTTAGCTATGTATATTTCTTAAGTCCTGGCATGCACTCGTCTGCTATTGCACAAATTCTTACCAGAAAAATTATATCACTACCTGTTGAATCCCTAATTGCTGCACTTTTCAGGAATGCATCCTCAGCAGATAGAATGGTATGGCTGTAGTTTAAACACTCCCATATATTCTCATGTCAAGGCCAAGGGATACAAACTCATACTTGATGTGATGCAATAAAAACATCACCTTTCCAGGCTGTGGTGCAGGTCTGACATTATCTTAAGCACTCTGGTATGAAAAATTGTAAGAAATAACAATACTGTCTTTGACTCAGCACGTGGGACTCAGAGAACACCAAGTGCCATGAAGTGCAGCGTCTGCTTTAGATGCTGCTGGTCCTGAGCACTGTGGATGTGAACCATTGCTGCACCCTTTTGCCTGGGGGAGAGTGACTGCTTTCTCTGGCAGGTGCCTTTGTTTATAGAGGCATAGCCTGCTTCCCTGGAGATCATTAAAGTTTTCTCCCTGTAGCTGTGTGTGCTTGCTGAGGCAGCTGGTTACTTCTCATTTGTAGGAATCCAAGCAATGCCCAAATTGAGCTGTTGCCCCAGAGGGGCTGTTGAGTTTCCCCAGCTTCATCCCAGTTTATAGGGTCACAGCTCTGCTGCCAGTTAGGGGGACTTGCCTGGTGTTCCAGGTTGCCTACCCCATGTTTGAGGCTGCTGGCTGGGAGGCTGTGCAGACAATATATCCTCATATTAATCAGATCATTGTTGGTGCACCTGGCTAGCTGTGTTTTCTCATCATTACCACTAGTCAGCTTCAATCCTAGTGGTCTTGTGAGACAGACTCCTCTTTAGCTGCTCTACTCTGTGCTTTGACTAAGTTGTTCATCCATTGTTCTCACAAGGTTTTGGGTTGGGTTTTTTTTTTTGGTGTTAGCTATTTCCATTAACCAGGTCTGCGGTTTTGGTATGTTACGTCTTGCCTATTTGGCCATCAGCAGCATCCCTTTCCCACAAGTTTTTTCCCTTCAGATGCCATCTGCAGACATTTAAGCATGAAGTTTGTTGATGTGGTTTTCCAGCACAAAATCAACTCTTCTAGAATTACTTCATTATTTACTAAAATAAAAATTCTTATTGTACATCAGGTCTTTCCCTGTAGTCTCATTATTCAGCAAAACTGAGTCAAAAATACTATCTTGTTTCTCAGTGACTGGTGTGGAAACTCACCACTGAAATCCTGTCCCCTGCTGCAACTCATGGGCTTTGTTCTCTAATGTATATTAGTAATTGCCATAATGATACCATTCCTTCTGCATTTTCTTTGCCTATTGAAATTAGAGATCACTGTTCATATCCAGTATGATCTGTAGATCAGACTGCCAGCAGTTCTCTAAAAGCTTCCAGAGTTATTTTGATTCCTGCTATTTCCTCTAATTTCTTTATATTTCTCAGATCATTATATGTACAATATTATTCTGCCATTTCAACCTTTACTCTGTCTTTTGACACCTATATTCCATGATTCTTACCTCACTGTATTTCTGTTACCTTAATAATTCCTCCTATCATGTTCTGCACCAACACTTGAAATAATCCAGCCAGCTCCTTGAGCTCTTCTCATTAGTGAAAAAAAAATTTGCATGATCTTTTACAAAACTTGTTTCTTACTCCCTTTTTTAAAAATAAAAAAATTAAGCTCTTTTCTTTACTCTGTTCCCTAAGTTACTACTCACCCATTTCTTATGTTGTTTCTCCTTGCTGTCCTACTGATACCTACTAACATTTATCTGTTCCAGCATCTGCTTTATTTTTCAGGTGTGGAGGTCACACAGAGGCCTCCAGAGCTTTTTCTTTTCAGGGGCAAATAACTTCTGTGTCTACTCTGGCAATAGCCTCTCAACTTTTCTTTAAAAAGACTTAGTAGTCACATAGGCCTGTATTTTCCTGATGCTGATGTGACTGGCCATCTCTCTCATCATTGCCTCTGTTTGTCCATCATCCTCCTTTCAGTTCTTTCTCAAAACTTCCTGCATGTTGTTCTCCTTCCTTCTAGGGTTGTGCTTCCTGAGGCTTCTCTTTAAAGAAGGGAAATGAAAATGAAATGACAAATGCCAATCAGAAACACCCACAAATACATATACAGTGATCACTGCATTGTATTCTTCATGTTTTTCTGCCTGCTGCCACTGGCCCACAGGAAGATACATTCCGTGGCATTTACTTAAATTCTTAGTTGCTGAACAGGGCAAGTTGAGTGAACTGCAAATGATACTTTTCCCTGGGGATGAGTCTTGCAAGCACTGTATTGCTAATAGCAACCAGTCCAGAGACAGCAGGACCTGCTAGTCTTTTAGGAGCAGTAGGCAGGTCGGCATAGATAATTTCTGCGTAGTTCTTGTTTTATCAGCCAGCAGAACTGACGTTCAGATTGGGGCTCACACCAGCCTTGCTCGGTTGTGCACTCTGATGAGCTCACAGCCTGAGGGAATCTCTGCAGGCATAAGCCTGTATCTACATAACCTTAGTGCTTGTGTAAAGAGCAGCTGTACTCCTTTGATTATTGCAGGCCAGTTATCTGAGCCACTCTGTGGGTATTAGTTTCATTTTCTTAAATTGCTGGCTGTTTCCTGATTGTATGGCGTGGTACTGTGTTTCCCTGAGCTGTGTTGTATGGGCTGATGTGACAACCATTCCTTCCCTGTACCAACATTTCACAGATGGCTCTTAACCTGACATTCCCCAGCAGCTTGTGATCTCAGTGGGGTCTGAAGCAGTATCATCCTTCCCCCAGTTCTGGCCTCTTCTCTTGCACTGTATGATTGTGTGGTGAGCTGGTCCAAGGAACTGAAGCACTCTGTTATATGTCAGCTTAGTCTATGGACAGGTCAGATCTGGTCAGCTTTCTGTGAGGTTGCTTGAGCTCCTTACTAGCGTGGGTCAGACCATACCAGTGGAAGGAGTGGAAGGTGCTGTCAAATCACATACTTGTATGGACATGTGCATTTGCAGGCTACCAAAATCTACACAAACAACAGCTGAAATTGTTGTGCATATTCTTTTGTGTTCTGCAGTGTCAGTCAAAGTATGGGAAGGCTCTAACAGGTAGTTGTGAAATGGCTCTGATTGCTCCTATCTTGCCTTGTTTTTTGCTGTTATCTTTTGTAAGGTAACTGCCTGCTTAAAAGGCTTGGGCATTGTGATCTGAAACACTGCTGTTACCTGGTTAGCTGCCTCTCTAGGAAATACACAGCTTCTTTCCCACCCTCACAATTTCCCTCTTTGTTTATGCCTTTTGTTATAAAATTATGCATCACACCCCTTATTCATATTCCTTGTGGTAGAACTCATAAGTAGATGATATCCGTGACTGATGAGATTAGAGCAAAGACATTTCTTGAGTACTCTTTTTTTCTGGTTTCCTAAATAGGCATGGTTGACAACTGGCACTCTGTGTGCCCTTCCTATGCTGGTAGGCAGATGGAGATGGGTGCTGAAGCTCAGTAGCATTTTTGTGAAGATACACGCTGCTATGACTGCAGGTTGTGCAAACCTAACTGAATTAGCTAGCTTGAGTGCTGGTAGCAGTGCAGACAGGCAGCAAGGACCCTTGAGGGGCTGGACCCCAGCGTATGTTACTCAGGCTACCCCTGAGCTGTGTGGCCAGCACTAACACCCGTGTCTGAGGCATTTGGGGAGTCAGAGAATTGGAGGAAGCTGGGCTACCGGGTGTCTCGAGGGAACGAACCTGCAGACCTCTCAGAGGACCCAAGCTATTTGATCTAGAATAGAATAGAATAGACCAGAATAGAATATTTCAGTTGGAAGGGACCTACAACGATCATCTAGTCCAACTGCTTGACCAATTCAGGGCTGACCAAGTTAAAGCATGTTATTAAGGGCATTGTCCAAATGCCTCTTAAACACTGACAGGCTTGGGGCATCAACCACCTCCTAGGAAGCCTGTTCCAGTGTTTGACCACCCTCTCTGTAAAGAAATGCTTCCTAATGTCCAGTCTAAACCTTCCCTGGCGCAGCTTTGAACCATTCCCACATGTCCTATCGCTGGATACCAGGGAGAGGAGATTGGCACCTCCCTTTCCACTTCCCCTCCTCAGGAAGCTGTAGAGAGCAATGAGGTCACCCCTCAGCCTCCTTTTCTCCAAACTAGACAACCCCAAAGTCCTTAGCCGCTCCTCATAGGACATGCCTTCAGCCCTTTTACGGGCTTTGTTGCCCTCCTTTATATATTAAGTAGTTTTTTCCTTTTCCTTATCTTATTAGAGATGGAGAAAAAGTGATCACAGCCCCTTTTGTTAGAAGAACTTTTTCTACATACTAGAAGACTTATTTCATCGTTCTTGGTATCTTTTCCTACCAAGGTGAAACATTTTTTTAGTCCTTTTCTAAACTTTTTTTCTCATTTATGTTGCTTCTCAAAGGCTTTCCTCATTTGGCTGTATCGTTCAGACACACTTGAAAGGAATTTCAAATGGAATCCAGTTTTCTAACTATCCTAGCCTGCTGTTTAGAACAGTGATCTGGAATATCTGGAATATTGAGTGTAATTGGAATGTTCCGTACTTTTAGGTACAACCTGTGGATGGGACTAAGCATGACAGGCTTAAAGGACTTGGAAAGTGCTTGAAAGCCACGTTTTGAATTGAATATGATTTGATAAATATAAAAAGTCAGCAAGTTGAAGTTAAAGTGTAGCTCTAAAGAAAACACATGAATGACGTCCAACACAATTTTGGTTTTCTCCCAGGTAAGCTTTTGTTTTGACTTAGCAAAACAACCTTATTCATTTACTATTAAGATGGAAAAAAGTTGTATAGAAGCAACTTTTTAGAACTACAGGAAATATAAAAGATGTACCTTGATGAAAATCTCAGTGTTGACATTAGACAGTACTTTTCTAAATAAGAACATGTGTTCATTTTTGGTCGGGGTATGCTGTTGTATAGAGGTGCTCTAGTTCAGAGGCCCTGCACTAATATTTCTATATTAAATTGTATCTGAGTTATGAGATCCACTGTGACCAGCAGCTTTGTACTTTGCCCTGGAACGCAGCACATAGCCTGAAGAGATACATACATATTATCTTTTTAGGTGGAGCAGGATTTCCAACATGCTGGTATTTGCATTGCATGTTTAACTGAACTGTGATGCAAATTTATACTTGAACGGGCTCCTCAGATGTCTAACCTTTTATTTGTTTTCTATGCTCCTTGTCTATTGTTTATTTACCAGAGATTCTAATAAAGAAATGATCCTTTACTTTTTTCCTCATTATTTTAATGACACAGCACAACTGTCACTTTCCATCCCAAGGCTGCATCAGATTCTTTGCTTACAATGTGATCCCTTTATATCTATCTGTTTGTGAAGTGTTTGGAAACTTTTGCTGCAGTTCTCTTGCTCTCTATAAAAGCCTTATGGGCTCCACGGAAAGGCAGCAAGGGAGCAGGGCTTCTGCTCTGTAGGAACCGGGCTCTTTTCATACACTCAGGAGTCTTTATGAAGAACTACTTGTTGAGCAAACATTTCTGTATAGACTGACATGGACTGTTAAATTATCAGCCAGTGATAAAGATTGGATCCTGCACTTTGATGTTTTTAAGAGATACTTATGAACAACATTCTGCAGGTTGTCATGTGTGAGTAGAGAATATAGTCAAAAATATAGCATGACTTACTGTTCAAGGGCATTCTAATACAATGGCATTAAAAAAAATCTTTGGTTGGCTGCAAAAATATTCTCAACACAGCCATTTAGCTACCTAGAAAGTAGCTGTTATAAATCAGGAAGCCTCTTATAGGAGGCTGGATTGAGGAATCGGTCCCCCTTCAAATTTACAAGTCATCTGGGACATGCTCAATTCGCATGTCTGTCAGAAACAGTTAGTGTTTGCTAGTATTAGCTCCTTTCCCTTTCTCCTTCTCCCTGTCCAAGCATAGTTACCCAGAACCTCCTGCTATCTCCTGCGGGAAGCCATTGCCCTCTAGCTCCCAGAAAGATGTATGATACAGATGCATTGATAGCAGTGTGGTGACAGATTTCCAAAGGAATTATGCTAACACTGAAGAAAGACCATAGAAAATATGAGATTGTATTTTATCTGAGTAAGGCAAAAAGAAATAAAAAAGAATTAAGCTACTTAAAACAAGAAAGTTTTTTAACCTGAGATAATAAAACAGCTCTTTCCTTTTCAAGGTTCAGCTTTCTACAGGTAAGGCATGGAGGTGCATGCACAGTGCTGTGCTTGTATTTTGCCTTCATATCTAGCTTAGCTGGCCATACATGTTTCAAGGGAGTGGTTAATGGAGGCATACATTCTTTTTACATTAACGTGAACTCATTGTGTTATAACTGCTGGTGTCATTTTTGCTGAGAACTACCTACTAATCATCTCCCTCCCTGTGCTCACAGAATCACAGCATGGCTGAGGCTGGAAAGCACCTCTGGAGATCATCTAGTCCAACTCCTGCTCAAAGCAGGTTGTTAGGAAAATCTCATTCCCTAACTATTATACCAATTAATCTTTATATAAATCTCTATATAAAATTGTATTAACTTTCTTTAAAAAATATATATAGTTTACATTGTATACTGAATAGCCATGCTTAAGCAAGCAAACTAAAGGACCCCAGCTCATCATAAGGAGGAGAAGGACAGCCTAGCCACCGAGATAAGGACTTCGCTTCTCAGAATCTTAAAAGCTGTCCATGAAGGATAAAAGATACCCCTGGACAACCAAGATAACGCCAGCATCCTAGCCCATCTAACATGTCTTTGAAACCCTCCCATTGTCTGTCATCATAGATAAGTAACTACAGCAAGACCGACTCCAGGGCTGTCTGATCAGTAGAGAAGCAGGTGGATGATGACACCATAGAAATATAGTTGCTTTGCAAAGTTTTACTATGATTAGTAAATGGTAGAGTGTGTTTGTTAAGTAGCAATTAGTCAAATCGTGTTGCACCGGAACGCTTGAAATGCTTGTAAAACTACATTCAGGGTGCCCCAATTTGAATGGGACACCTCGTGTGTATGAATAAAAGAATTACTCTTGTAATTTTATGCTTTGCATCCTAGCCTCTCTCCCTAGTCGACATGGGCCAGTTACTAATTTTCATAACACGGGTCAGCTACAGCAGGTTGCCCAGGACTGCATCCAGTTGGGTTTACAATATCTCCATGGATGGAGACTCCACAGCCTCTCTGGGCAGCCAGTTCCACTGTGTGACCACCTTGACAGTAAAAAAGATTTTTCTTATATTCATACAGAATTTATTGTGTTTCAGTTTTTGCCCATTGCCTCTTGTCCTGTCACTGGGCACCACTGAAAAGTCTGGCTCTGTCTTCTTTGCACCCCCCTTTCAGGTATTTATAAACATTGATAAGATCTCCTGAGTCTTCTCTTCTTCAGGCTGAACAGTTCCAGCTCTCTCAACTCACCATTGTATGTCAGATGATCCTTCGTCATTGTTGTGGGCCTTTGCTGGATTCGCTCCAGCGCGTCCATGTCTTGTACTGGGGAGCCCAGCACTGGACCCAGCACTCCAGATGTCTCTCACCAGTGCTGAGTAGAGGGGAAGGGTCACCTCCCTCGACCTGCTGGCAACGCTTCTCCTAATGCCACCCAGGATACCATTGGTCTTCTTGATCTTGCTGTAGTCTTAATAGGATTGTGGAATATTAGTCTGTTGCCCTGTAAGAAGGGGTTAATGCTTCAAAGCCATAACAAAGTGTAAGATGGAGCATTCTCATATAAGCAGTGGTGAAAGCCCAAAGTGACATTCTTCAGTATTCTTATGAATTGCCTTTAAGCTATGTACTAAGAAAAGACAAAGTACTACACACCACCTTGTGATTTGGTACAAGTGTCTGGAGTTGTTCTGACTGCTGTTGCTGTTCCTGTACTCTGCTTCCAGTTATGGCTTATCTTCCCTACCTTTGATCTCAAGTCCACAGCCTCACTTCATCAAAGAAAGCCATTCTTCACCCTCATTGGTGGACAAACGAAACAGCAAAAGCCTCCGCCAAAGGGAATGAGAAGAAAATGTGACAGGACTTCTTCTAATTTTTTTCCCCCACATTTCAAGTTTTGAACATACTACATTCTCATTATCCCCGTCTCACATTTGAACAGCCCAATGTATACATCATCTAGTTTAATGGACGAACTCTCCATTGGTTTTGGTAAGATTTGGAATAGATCTTACATCAATAAATAAAAGCTTATCAATCTCTCTTGAATGTGGTAGCACCAGTGAGAAAAGGGCAAGAATCCAATATGAAAAGGTTTTCTTTTTCATCCATTAAAATTCTGTGACATTTCAGAGCTGTTTTTTCCCCATAGTTTATTGTTTTTATACCTCCACCAAAAGGGTTTTCTCCACCAAAAGTAGCTAAATGCACTGTGCAAATTTTGGAAGAATAGTAAAGGATGAGCACAGTTTGAATAGGAATTTAAACCACTAGTGTGTTTTTGTTTAACAGCCAGTAATACACAAGACACAGTGAAACAAAAATAGATGAGAACAATATAATATAAGCAGAAGGCAACTTGCCTGTGTTTGCTCTCTGTCCCTTGCAATAACATATTTCTATTTGCAGAGCTAGTTCTGCTGTCGTAGCTAGAATAATTATTTAAGCCAGACAATGAGCTTTTCTTCTTTCTATAGCAAAATAGATTTCCCTACCAGTTGAGTTTTTGTCGGTAAATTTTGCTTGTAAGTAAGTGGGGAGTGGGAACGCGGCTGCCACAACCTGCATACACATTCACATTTTTACAGAGAGGTTGTAGCTAGATGCAGAGAGGAAGCCCCAGGGCAGCAGTGCGGCTGGGGGGTACAGCGGCGCTGGGTGTGCTCTTCCTGCGCCGCCGCGTGACAAGGGAAGGGAGAGGGCCTCTAGGGGACATTTTACTTGACTTCGCCAGAGCAACAGGCAGATTTTTGTTCCTTATTTATAAACCTAATGATGTATGTCCTTTCCAGTGAAAATGCATAGCCATACACGGACCCACAGAACTATTAGACATTATGTACTGCATAAACAAAATTATTTTATTAAAATATTGTACAGGTATTTTGCAGAAGTTTAAAAGACTGTTAGGGTGGACTTTTGTCTTAGATTGCTAAAGTCATCTCACATTATTGACAGATGGCTTAATTTGAAATGGGGTGCTGATCTATTATGTCAAGCTCATGTCTTATCTCAAGCTCATGTCTTGAGACATGAGCACAGATTCTGAAACAAAATGTTTCGGGAGCCTTATAATGCACTTAGGCACGGGCCAAATGTGCCTACAGTGAGCTTAAAAGAACGAAGAACAGAACTGATATTGAACTGTTTTATTTTTGTTTGTCACGAAAATACCTAGAACAATGTATACTACCAGCAGTTTTAAGTACAGAGGCTCCAGAGGTGGAGAAACTGTTATTTCTGTAAAACCATCTGCATTTTTTGCCCTGTGGCCCTGCAGTGACACCAAATGTGGTAAGATGGAATGGTGTCGAGCACTTCAGAAATCTGTATGCTTATTTCAGAGCAATTAAAATATCCACTCCAGCAAGAAGAGGAGGAGAAAAGAGGGCGAAAATCAGACTTGGCACATCCCAAAGGGCTGTCCCAATTTGAAAGACACAAATGAAGTCAGCTTTGAATGCACGATGGAGGAATTTATGGGGATGGCCCCTGAGCTTCTCGATCCTTCAGGACAACTTCAGTACTTCAGAGTTCTGCCCAGGTGTTTCTACTTGCAGCCTCTGCCTGACGCCTTCCTGTCAGAGGGTCATTTCTTAGAGAGCAAATCTGGTGACTACATTATCTTTGAGATCACCTCAGTACTTCTCTCAGATCTGGGCGGCACCAGCTGCCTCTGTGAAGTGCCAAGTTCTCTTTTCTTCACACGCAACGGTGAAGTTGTCCTTTTCCCTTTTTTTCAGGATCATGAGATCAGAATATTCACTGAAAACCATGTTATTTTTCCTCATCTTTGAAAGAAGGAGCCGGGAAGAATGTTTAGTAAACACAGATTAGGGAGGTATTTTAAACAAATGCAAATTATTTTTCATAATACAGAGTGCTTTAAATAATCCTGTACAGCTTGTCTTAAAGGGTGGACACGCTGTATGCTTTCTCATTACTCACCCTAATGATTTTCCACACAATTAGCTGTTACTGAAGTATCCTCTTTTTTCTGCAGCTTATTCTAATTTAATTCATAATTTCCTTTTTCCCTGGCTGCAGCTAACTGATGCCATCTAATAGCTGACCCTGAGGAAATAATAGTGAATTTTCCTGCAGGATTGAGACACCTGCTAACAGAAGCTCATGAAAGAGGATTCCTCTATTTGTGAAGGGACTTGTAGCACACTGTCTGTTTAAACAGAGTGAGATTGGTTTCATTTGCACTGGAGAATTATAATGTTAATGTATAAATAGCCTGAACATTCTGCAGCTTGCAGAAATTAGTTGAATATTACTTGCTCTTCTAGTCAATGAGAAACAGGCTCTTCGGCAGCAAATAGAAAACCAGTTCAAAAGCAAAGGAAACAGAATTTAATAAGAACACATTATTTTGAATAATATACATATGTACATTTTTAAACTGTAACTGCCTGACAGATCAGTTTCTATGTTTGTAAATTGAAAGATACTGTTACATTAAAAGAGTTAAAAGAATGACTTTATTGTAAACCCCAAATGTATTTTGCTATCTGACATATTGCATTTATTACTTTTCATGCCAATATGGAGACCTTCTCTTGTAAAAGTCAACCCCAATGAAAAACTCCCATACACATTTTTTTGCCATTTTTTTAATAAAACAAGCGTGGGAGGCATCTTGGGCCTGATTGCTCCCTGTGCCTCCCACCCATTATTGTAATAAAATATATAGGTTTTATACTGCAATTTTTAAGCTGTCCCTTTGTCTTTTGTATTCACAAATAAGGAAAAAAATGAATGAAAAAACCCCGTATTTTTCAAGAAACTATTAATTAAAAAGAAGCAAAAAAAAAAATGTTTTTAAATGGGCAATTTGGAGTACCCGAAGGAAAGGGATTGTCAGTCTGAAGAGAAATTGCTATTTCAAGAAAAGCTGGCATAAGCCTTTGCCATTCTTGGAGTTGTTGGCATTTCCTTTCAATACATAATAAAGAAAAAGAAGTCACTTTTGTATTTTCAGATGCTTTGATTTCCTGTTCCCGTGTCGTCATATACATCTAGGAAAAAACAGATACGATAACAGTTGTCTACAATGCTGCCTTTCTTTTCTTTAAAAAACAGAGGTGCAAACATATAAACAAACCAGCGGTTCTAAACACAAAAGTAAAATGGTTCTTCAGCACGAATGACAGCTCCGTGGACATATTTGTAACGCACTGATATTTGACTGAATTTTTAGTATCCATAAGATCACGAGTTTTGAAAAGATACGACTAGTGGCAAGACAGGTCTGATCCATAAATAATATAATGGCTAATATAGCACCCCACATGGCTGCTTTTTCAGTACAGGTATTTCAAGTTGCTCATACATTATCAACAGTAATGTACTTGAGCACCTGCTATAGGGTAGCAGCAGCAGTGGGCTGAGTACATGTAGTCCGCAGTACAAACCCCGCGCATCCTCATTGCTCTTCAGGATGCGGTTAATGTGTGATCTGAGAGAAGCAGTGTGTATGAGAGGAGAGGGAGATGATGTAAATTTATCTTAATTTGAAGTGCAAATGAAACCTAAGTTACAAACAGTTTCTGCTCTCAGAAGAGTTGTGAGCTGTCAGTGCTTATGTATAAAAGCTGGCTAAACTTCTTGCTCATTAGCTTTTGCAGCCATTTTTGGCTGTCAGTGCTTATGTATAAAAGCTGGCTAAACTTCTTGCTCATTAGCTTTTGCAGCCATTTTTGGATTTCTTTCATATATGGAAGAGCCTGTTGTCCAGTTTGTCACAGGATTTATATTGAGTTTAAAAAATGTGCAAGGGTCATAAAAAAAACCCCAACCAAAAATGGCTTAAAAGAGTGTGTTTGATGAAATAGTTAAGTATGTGACAGTCACATAACACCACCCTGTGACTGTGGAGCCCAGAGATGGAGCAGAACAGTTTCCTCAAAAACTGATTTCATGTTTTCCCTTTGATTCTTTGGAGGAGCAGGCGAGGCGAATCTGCAAAAGACTGTTGTGAATAGTGACTAATATCACCATGGGAATGTAAAAGTGCAAAGCCAACTATCATGTCAGCTCATTTTTTGACTGCAATTAGGTTATGAGGCCGTCAGTCCAAACCCAAGACAGTTTAAGAGTTTAATTAGCTTCCAGCAGTATTCTTACTTTTTAAGAGCTGGGGCACATCTAAAATTTTGTAATTATTTAGAGCGTCAGAGGCATATATGCATGTGTGGATGAATGGATAAAAAGGCTGATGAAAGCATAAGGAAAAGTGGAAGGAAAAAGCAATTCCCAGGGTGTTAGGCATCGGCTAGTCCGTGAATTTGCTGGTACTGTCACTGGGATTTCTAATAGCAAGAGAGAGAACATCAGCTAACACTGTAGAAGTCAGATTCAAAGAGAGGATTTGAAAGATTCTCAGACTGTAAATCTGAGAATGAAACAGTGGCTTTGACTTATTTTTCTTTGCACATTAATTCTAATAAATCTATGAAATTACAGCAGTTCCAGTCAGAACCACTGGGAATAAAATGATCACTTTACCAACAAACCTGTTTGGCTCCCATAGCATCTGTTCTTTTGTTTTGCACAAAGAGAAATTCCTACCGTAAGCAGAGTGCAGGCAAGTTCTGTATCATTTTTCCCATGAACATTGCTGATTACTGTACAGATGGCTGCATACCAAGTCTGGGGGATCCATTCATAAGCAATCATTATTTTGCACTACAGGAGTTTGGAATTACTTTCCCAGCTCCGTTCCCTGTTCTGTGGTGTTTTGTTTTTTCCTTATACTGAATGCTGAAGCATCCTGCTGCAAGTACTAGTATTGTCTTAGTTGTCCTTATTTATTTACCACTCAGAGTGCTCCCTCGCGGCAGGTCAGGAATTGGAAAATTCATGAAAGTGGTCTTTCTAATCTGAGTAGTTTACCCATTATTGTGTCCAGCAGATTTTATTAGTGAAAATTTTGTTCCTACGATCTTGATATATAAAAAGAGCAGCAAAATGGGTTTATGCAAACGAGTCCTTTACAACTAAGAATATGTTTTGTGAAGTTTGAGTTGAAATCTGAACTGTCACAAAGTTCAAGTTACCTTCACTTTGAATTTACTCCTTTTTTAGAGGGGTCATGTATCAGTGAGAAAGTGGAGAAGGAAGACATGTAGGAGGAAGAATAAGAGAAGATGTACTTTATGAATGCTATTTTTTACATTTGGTTTAAAAAATCATCTTAAGGCTCAAAGTGAGTAACTCCAAGCAGAACAAAAATGTCATTAGTAATTCATTATTGCTTTCTCACTGATCAGCTTGCTTTTACAAGCATGGCTGCATGTTTGCATGCATAATTCGGACACACAGTTGAAGATGTAACCTGCACAAAATTTTTAATAGTGTAAGTACTGAATGCTAATGCAGTCACATAAACATTGTGATTACTCAGCCAACTGATTAGTATATTGGTAAGAGTGCATATTTTCCTTTCCAACCGTAAAAGAAACAGAACACATCATAAAAACATGGAAAATGTGATATAATAGGCTTGTTACCAGATAATGTCTTGTGTGCTGCTCTTAACTTGTAAGAAAGACTGTTGATATTCACAACAGATTTATGGCAGCTATATTGCAATTACAGAAACTTTACAGTGTATTCACTCTTCTTATGCCAAGAAGTGCTACAAGTAGGTGATTTGAACAAAATCAGGACTACCAGACACTAACTGCATAAGCACAGCGTGCTGTGGTCTTTCTGGTATTTAACTCAGCAAAAGCGTTTCTGTGGAGTCCCAAGCCAGGGTACTGCAGAACAAGAATTCTTTTGCTCTAAATCATTAGTTAAGATACAAATTAAGACATTGCTTACTCAGGTAACTAAGCATTGTCTGTTAATATTTCAGTGACCATTTTAACAACCACTGGTTATTGATCAGCTGACCAGTTTCAACATCGCGAAAAATGCCCCCCTAACTCTACTTGGCACACGGCTGGCAGGTCTGGAAGCCGTGCTGCCGATTAAACTGCTTTGATTGAAGATTTAACCTGCTCAGTGGGAAGTGCTGATGTCTCAGCGCCGTGAAACTGTAGCCACCCTCTTAAAACATTTGGGAATTTTCATTTGAAATTGCATTTGAAGATCTTACCTTTTGTTTTTCATGCTTAGACAAAACTGGCATGATGAAATAGCAGACTGGAGTCTTGAGGAAAAGTGAGGGACTGGATAGGAAAAGTGAGGGACTGGATAGGAAACGGTAAGATGTAGCTTACACCCGTTTTCCTTCCTTACCCCTCTCACTGGAATCACACACCAGCTACCAAAATGTAAATTGTTCTGGATGCAGAAGTGTTTGTCTTTGAGCTACCACATGAGTGCACACAGGCTTTAACTTACTGTTGATGGTCTTGTTGCAGCTGCTCAGGAATATGCTGAATAACTTCATAAACCGTACTAAGCACATCCTGGCCTGGGACACAGTCAGAGCCAGGAACAGATTGTCTTGAAACCTAAAAGTAGCAAAGAGTATTCCTACTGTAAGCACAAACGGGAAAAGATTCAACAGAAGTTAAACTGATAATGTAACGTCTTGGGTTTTTAACTTTTCCCTATCAATGGTTTGCATGTGGATTTAACAGTTCATCTCTATTAGTTTACATTTCATTTGAGGAAGTTTTTATCACATTTATAGTAAGGCAAGCAATAGTTTTAAATTCAGTTAGGATCTTAGAAGATTTAGGATGCAGCTCTTGCATTTAATACAGCAAGTATTTTATATTAGTGTACCACAAGTCAAGGAAGGAACATTTAATAAAGAGAGAAGCAGGAGAATAGATAGTAAAAAAGGAGAAAATAGTCAGGGAAGGGGTTCAGCATAAAACTCCCACCAGCATGTCAAAGGGAGGAAACTGCAAGGAATTTCCATAAATGAAGTAATAATGAAATTGTTCAATATGTTAAGTATACAAATCTGCTCTTACGTCAACACAACACCTAGACTCCCCATCCATAAGGAATTCTCAGTCTTTCTGCCTCTACCCAACCTCCAGTTCTTCATTATCTTCACTTTCTTATTTTTCCCTTTTTCTGCTAACTAACTACAATGAATCAGTGGATCAAATGCTGACTTTATCTGCAATGCCATAAATCTGAGTAACTGACCATAAGCGAGTGGAGTTTCTCCTGTTTCTTGAAATTTTACTGGAAATTAGAATAAATTTCATTGCTTGTACATCCATTCTGTTGTCCTTGTCACCTTTCTCTCCCTCCTGACCTACTACGGCCCCGATTCTGCAAGAATGTGACTTTGTGATATGATCGGCCTAAGGGATATCGTAGTGTGCCTAAGGCTGTGATGATTTAGAACCTGGTCTCTGTACTTAATAAGGCTCCTACGGTCACAAACTTTCACAGATACAGTTCGGCTCCTCTGTTTTCTAAAAGCCTTTTATCTCTGCTGCTGTAAAAGTCTGTCCTCTCCACTAACCTTTAGGATAGCACTCTAGCCCTAGAAATGTCTATTTCAATCATCTAACCCCAGCAGAGAAAAGGGTTTATTAATCTATGACTATTTTTTGGGAATGCATTATGTATTATGAGAACTAATCATAACAACAAAATAGGTGTGACTGTTGATGTGACCCTGTGTGATAAAGTTTTAAGAGCTCTCCCTTACCTGACCATACTGATGCTCTCCAAGGGTACAAGACTGTATCGCCAGAGATTTTCCCTAGCAAAGGGAAAGTGCTTCGTCTACTTCCTCCCAGTTTCAGTCTGTTGTCCCTAAATTTTGTGGCCCTATTTCTCACTTTTTCTTTGTCCTTTTACACCACATCAGAATGATCTCCAACCGCTATACAGTAATGTCAGCAAAGCCACAATGCAGAAAAGTAGCATATGTAGTAGGATTTTTTCTGCTAGCAAAATCCCTGCGCTTAAGTCCTCCCCCACAATACATGACGCTAACAAAATAATTCTTGTGAAATATGGCTGAGATTTAGTTTGCATATTTTTACAATGAAAACTTTAAATACCCCCCTGAGGCTTTCCTGCACTGCCGAAGTTGTATGTTGCGTGAGCAGCAATATTAGGGCCAAGGGAGAAAATGGCATCACAAGAATTAATTTGCTTCTGTGACACAAAGGATTCAGTGCTACCCATCTACCCAACACTACTAATATTCTTTTAATATAGGGTGACTGAACTGAGATTGCTCCCTTTAGAGCTTGGTTAGTTCCTTACTGCACCATGTTAATACAAGTACTGGACTAGTAACACAGTAAAGAAAGAGCAAGTACTGGGTAAACAACAGCAGTGAATATGGTGTCATGAATATGGTGTCATATAGACATCTGTAAAAAGCAACAGGAGCAAACTGACAGAAGGATTCTACTACAGATGTTTAGTACACCTTAAGAAATAGAAAAGAAACCATCAGTTTATGATGTAAAACCACATACCCTAGAACCACTGGCAAGATCAGGAATAGCGACAAATTCATATATCCCAAAATCATCCAAAGCACTTTCATGTCCTAAAGTTAGAACAAACAAACATGAAAAAAGGTACCGAGATGTAGTATGAATCTGGAAAAGACAGCTTACATAACGATGGGCAAAGTCATTTGGCTTAATTTTTAAAACATCTGAATATTGGTTGTTTGATCTGCTTTAAACCACTTCCCTGTCAAATTCCTAAGCTGGCGTGGAGCGAGGCAGGGCAGCTGCACAGCCGGTGTGCACAGTGCTTGGCTATCTCCAACACCTCAGACCAAGCGAGGAGCCTCTCACTAACCTCAGCAACAGTTTTGGTAAAGCCATTGGGACTCTCTTTGCTGGAAGGCTAAACAGACTGATTTACTTTCATTTCCCATAGAAAAGGGGCCCAGTCCATAAGCTCAGCACATCTACACTGTAGTGAGGCAGTACCACCTGCGTCTTTTATAATGCTGAGAATAAAAAAAGGGAACATGATACTAGTAGGTGCCACATTGTTAAACCATTTGACAGATTGCATCTGGGACTTCAGATACAACTTGTAGTGAGGGTGGGAGTCTCTTTCTCTACCCTCCCGCTGTCCAGGAGATCTGAGAGTTTTGGTTGTCTCTTGGACATCACTGCATCACTCCACAGCAAAGGCTGCAGCACTAAAGACAGTGCTGAGATTCTCTCCTCTGATACCACTTGCTGGGGTGAAGGACTCTCTGTGCTCAAGTGAATTTCTTACCTTCCTAAGCTTCATATAATTCTCTATCCTCTCACATGTAGCAGGCCATAAGGGTCTGCTCTGATGCTTTGGTAGAAAGGGATGGGAACAAAAGTGCTACCCTTCCAAAGGATGGCTGGTCTCCAGGATGATGCGGGAAGGATTGTGGAGGGAAAAGAGGCAGTCACAAAAACACACTGGGTCCTGATGACACAGAGAAAGGTAGTACAGAACGTGGTGGAGGCTAAAATATATATACTGTAATGTCATACTAACATCTCACGATTTTGGTACTGATTGGTGCCATGAACATTTAGAAGTGTGATCCTCCCATGGTGTATCACCTCTCACTGCTATCCCATAATAACACTATTTATTTCATATTGGTGAGAACAGCAGAATACAGGTGATTCTAACCGGGATTAACAGCTAGAATTCAAGCCAACAGGTACATACTGCTGTGAACTCCAGGCATGAGCTAAACCCACACTGACCTGTTGTCATTTTGGTTTTATCTTAAGTAAGCTAACATAGAGGTAGGTGTGCAACCCAAGTTAAAAACACACTTCCCTTCCTTTCCTTCTTTCTTTTTGTATGTGGAGATGGTAATTTTTTGCAGGAATGGATTTTGACCTTACGCTCACATTTCTTTCATTAGCATTACCTGAAAATGCCTGTGCCTTCCTGTAATCAGCCTCTGGCCTAGAAAACATAAACATGTTTTTCAGTTTGATGTCATAAGCCAAGGAAGGAAAATTAATATGATAAAATGCAATTCTTTTGATGGAAAGGACTTCAAGACCTAAGAATGATTTATTTTTGTACCTGCTCTGCAGCTTCTGTTGTATCACTGAAAAGAAGAAAAAGAAAAATCATTCTTTTTGCTCTGATGGTCCAAAAGAAGAGCTGGAGCGTGCTTAACTTTTACGTACCTTTATGTGGCTGATATCTTTTCCATATGAATAAAAAGACCATAGCTAGGATCAAAAATAATGAAATTCCCGTTATTACTGCAAGAGATGACAAAGATTTTCCTTTTTGGGCAAGCTTTTCCAATCCTGTGACAAAGAAGATGAGTACTGTATTTAGTCTCTCGTTCTGTATTATGAGAATGAAAAAATGCATCTTTTGAAATTCACCTGAAGCTAGTAAACCTGCATAGAGATACAAAACAGATACAAAATTTGGGTTCTTGTGAATTGGTAATATTTCTTTTTCCCCACAAATCTCCTGACTAGAAAAGCAATGATATGCATATCAGAAATGAATCCAAAACAGATTGGTACCTAAAGCTAAAGGAAGGTCAGTAAACGTAATCCACGAATTACAGCATCACAAAAAGTAGATGAATATTCTAATTTTAGGCACAGAGACACTGAACTACCAAGAAATCAGGTGACAATTAGGTGAGCAGTTTGTGCTAGATGGGAGGGAAATCCTCCTAGCTGTAGGAGCTGTAGAGTAGAAAGGGATAATACTGATACTATTGTATTTTTTCTAAAGATTTTCAGATCACTGACAGTCTGGTTGTTTATCAACTCCCATCAGAAGCCAATAAATTATGTTTGTAGTCATGTCTAAATATATCCAAAGTATTTCTTTCCTTTGCTCAGATCTTTTGCTGAGACGTGTTAGCAGCAGTTTTCCAGCAGGATTTGCTGATAAAACACAAATACAATATGTATATAATTGCATACACAAAACCATGTTGAAAATATTTGGATAGAAATTGCAAAGACAGGAATGTGAAAGTTAGGAAATGCCAGACATAGTTGTTTGCGCACCCTTAAATTCCTCCTTTGCTCTGAATCACGCAGAATTCATGTAATTAAAGGCCGTGTCACAATCCATACAGATAAATTAATGCTGCATATTTGTCAGTGCCAGCTTTATGAGTACGATTCAAATGTGTATTATTTAGCTGGATGTGTTTCCAGTACATTTATGAACTCCTGTGCAGACAGACAGTGTTACTTACATCTACTTACACCTCCATGTAATTCACTGGCATTGTGCTGGCTGTGTGTGTAGCGGTTATCACAAAGATTAAATATGTGGATTTCAAACCAGATGAGTCCCGAAGATATGGGAAAATAAATCACTGCAGTTTCACCAAATTTCTTTCATACTCCTTCAATGTACTGCTTTCCTCAGAAAAAAAACCCAAACGCTGGAGAATCAGCTGAGTCCTTAAAAATGTTCTTTAAAATGAGTAATTTCAAATTTAGACTCAATAAATCTTATCTCCACAGGCATACCAGTGCAGAAAACAAAGACGTGCTCTTTACACACATTTAACACACTCAAGTTGACTCAACTTGAGAACTGAGCAATGACTTGTGTATTTAATGAGATACATCCTCTTATTTTAAAATCTAACTAGTCTTAGCTAAAACTGGGTAACAGCTTAGTGCAATGATTGATGTAATTGCAACTTATTGATATAATTGTTTTCTTGATGATTTTTAGCATTAATTAGGCAGCTGTTTATAGCGCCATATAGGTAAGTTCCAGTTCCTTAGGTAGGGAAGTTGTGTAAGGTCTTCTGAAACATCGAAGTTCCTGTCGCTGCTGAAAATGGGGTTTCCAGTATTTTGAGAGGCACAGTCCAGGCTCTGTACCTAGGATTATGGGGACAGGGAGAAGGGAAATGGAATAATATTCATAGTCTTTGCTTAGTACGTTTAATCAGTTCCAAACAGAATGTAGCCTGAGCAGGATCTCTGAGGTTTAGCCTCGTGTGTGAATTCATACCTCTTAGAGTCAATCAGTGCTGCATTGCAAAGTGTAGGCTCGACATCTGGATTTAGTGCTATCTGAATAAATACTCATCAAGAAGAAAATGGCTATTGAGGGGGAAACTGACATTTTTTAATTCGTAAATATGCAGGATAAAATGTTTTAAAAAGCTTTATTTAGGCAAAATATTTGTAATTAGGAAATGTATGTTTTTAAGTGCAACTAAACACGAAGCTGTGGAGTTTTCCCTTCTTTTCGGCCTTTGAAAGGAAATCTCAGCTGAATTTCTTAACACTTATTGATGAATGTTCACATATGTATCATAGCTTACATGAACTTCCTGGAGAAACGTCATGTCTATTTCTACTGACACATAGCTCTGGTTGCATTTTCTTTCACCACTAACCACAATGTTTAGTTTTAAAGTGCAGTATTCTCACTGTAAAATTGCAACCCATCTTCCTTCCAGCATACTGAAAGCCATGGATTTGTGATGAATCCGTAAGTCAGCCTGAACAACGGACATCTGCTCTCCTTGTTTATCTAACAAATAGCTGAGCTCTTCATTCTGCACAAGCAAAATTGCTTTGTTAAATTTTCTAAAAGGAAATCTATTCTATCTTGTTGAACATTAATAGCATACATTCCTTATCTGAAAAAACTTGTATCTATCTGTATTAGTAAGAGATAACAGACTTCCTCAATATCTTGTTCTTCGCTGTATGCTTCTGGAGCTTTTCTGAAAAACTGCTTTGTTGCTGTTTAACGCAATCTGGTACAGGAACTGAGGTTACAATGTATGGGAAATAAAGGTGTGCGTTCAGCAGAACCTAGCAGTCAATCAATAGATTCATAAATATGGCAGTGAAATAATTTTTATGAACAAATTCTAATAAAACCATTCATCATCACAGCTTGCATTATTATCATACACTAAACTAAGGCTCTTATAATACCTAACCACACTGGAAAAATATTAAAGACCTTCATTGCTGTGAGTCTGTGCCTGGTTATTTTAGTCAGTGATGTATGCTCAAAACTATCCCATCTACCGGTCTCCTGGTGGCCCCAGGGCTCACAGCTCCTGAAAGCTGTGGGACAATGAGCCTTGGACAAAACCTGCCCTTGGGAGGAAAGGCCCACCTTGGCATTCAGCAGATTTCCGCATCATTCTCTCCATTCATCTTCATCATTTTTAAAGGCAAAAAGTAAGAAACAGAGTAAGAGATATAATTCTGCCACTTTACTTGGTCATGATGAAGTTTGCCTACCAAGGAAGTTTTTCTACTCAAGGGATAAAGTTCCAAATGGCCAAATATATTTTGGTGTCGAACTCCCACAAAACTTCAGCATCTTAGTGGGTCTTGTCCCAAGCTATGTCACACTGTGAGTAAAACCCGGATCCCACTGAATGGCCAAAATCCCCTTTACTACATTGTTAGCAAGACCTCACTTCTGATATATATTCTCTCTCTAAGAATTATTTCCTTTTTCTGAGGTTGACACTCTGCTCAGATGTTACAGCAATGAATTAATGTTCTTACCTACAGAAGTAACGACGACTGTAAAGTGAGTTTCATCTCGTTTTCCAGTCACGTTGTTGAAAGCACGGCACATGTAATCTATTGTCTTCTGGGCCACTTTATCAGATACAACTTCCAGATGGGGTCCATATTTGATTACATGAGTGGTATTGTCAGCCCTTTGAATCCACGAATAAGTATTTGGTGGATTTGAATCTGCTGAGCAGTTGAACAGTATAACTTCCCCCATGTCAACTGTAAACACCGCCCCTATATTCAGACCTTTATCTGATTTAACTCTAAGTCCATAAGGTCCATCTGCATTGAAAAAAAAAGAAACACGGTGGAAAAATTAAAATCAAAGTATATAATTAAACTTTAAATAGAAGCATATCTCTAAACTTAGAATTTTTAAGTTAGACTAGCCTTTAGATTGGCTGACACTGGATTCAATCATTTCAATTAAAAGGCTTTCAGTTCAATAACTTGATCTGTACTAGGTTTATCTCAGACTACACCCACTTAATATTGATCTAATTGCTGTTTAGGGAAAAAGCACAGGTGTATGCATTTTTCAGTACGATAAAAAGAAAAAAAACCTGAAAACAGTTGGAAAAGCTGTGAAGTAAAGGAGCAGGTCTTCTTCAGGGGCGTATTTGACCCTTTCTACTTAAATGCCAAACTTATTGTCATAAGTAATTTCTCTGCACATTTATAAGTGAACAAATTAGCCTTGAAATATATAAACATTCACTGTAATACTTTGCAGTATAATAATTATTTGGGGAGCTATCCTACAGGTGTAATATAGAGTGGGGTGTGCCTTAGATAACTTCAGAAAAGGTTTTCCATAAATGATTGCTGAAATAAACTTTAACCTTCCCCCCACTTTAGTAGGCTTCTACTATTTTAACATTTACATTTCTTTCAAGACTAAGCCCTTGTGCTGAAAGAAAGCTGTGTTTCTGAATATAATTAGAAGAGGCATATATTGTCCAATAGTCACGTCATTCAGAAAATTGAGCAGCTAAGTATTTTTAGAGTAATCTTCACAGGAAAATGGGAAGGGTAACAATATATTTAAATATGATAAGAATATTTCCCATGCTATTTTTAATAGATCATTTCAGATCATAGGCTTTTTATATCTTCACATGTTAAAATCTATTTTTACAGGGATCTAAGCATAGAAATTAATGTAGAGAATATAATAATCAAAATGTGCCTTATTAAATTACTTTTTCCAGTCAAAAGAACTAATCATTTTAATGTTGCTAATTCCCTAAGGGCTTACACGCATAATCAAAAATGCACAGACCTAATATTGACAGAAGCTAAAAGAAGAAAATATGCAGAATGAGCAGGAGACATTTTTTTGGTACGATCCCTGAAGTTCGGTAAAGCTGCTGACAAGTGCCTCACACAGAATGGCACAGCAAAAAGATAGGTAAGTCAATGTTATGCCCATTGTAGACAGTGCAATCAAATAGTATTTCCACCTTCCTATGGTTGTCTGGAAGCATTAAGATGACGTAGCTGGGTTTGAATGTGAAATTCCCTGCCACATGAGGCGGCACACTGGCACGTTTCAGACTCTACTTCTCATCAGGAAATTCAGGCTGATGTTAGACCTTCCTCTAACACGCACACTTCTATTTATTGTCTGTCTTTTTTCATGAGACTGATTTATTCTTCAAGAACGCGTAGGCAAACAGCACGCAGCACAAAACAGGCCATTTTGTGTGTGCCTCTGGGTTTTTTTCTCTATTTGTGAAGGCTTAGACAAGAGAATGTAGACTATCACACCATGACCTCAGCTTAGTCCACTTTTAACCAAATGTCCATATTTCACAAAGTAAACTTGTCAAACGTTTTATTTTCTCTACTTATTTCTTAGCGGTAAGCTTTTTGCAGTCTCATTTTAAGGAAGGCCCAACATCATGCGTAATATTTACTTGGGAAATGCAATACAGATTCACTTCAGCATGAATTAGTGTTGCTCCCACCTACATGGCAGGGGCTACTCTGAAGAATCAAGGCATTTTTTAAATGCTAGATGCTGGGCTGCTTCTCCACAGGCTCTGCAGTTCTCGAGCCATTTGCTTTACTGTATCCAAGAGACGGCTGACCCTGTAATAAGCATTTCTGGGAACTGCAGACCTATCACCACTGCTTTGGTTTGGCTGGCCTCACTCGGACTGCATGCTTCTGTGGACGGTCCAGAACACCAGCCTCTCACGGGGGCTTGCCCGTTATAGGTATTGACTTCCCTTTTTTCAGATGGGAAAGGAGAGAGATGTAGTGAACTTTGACTTTTTCATAAATGAAAGTAAAACCCCTCGCGCACTATTTATAGGCAGGACCACGCTTTTTTACTTTGCAGAGCAATTCAGTGGTTCCTCCTATCCAATTCTTCTTTCTTAGAAGAATTAGCTTTTATTTTCACTGATAATACAACCTTTGATACATGTAAACAGATACTAATGGTAAGAATAGCTGACTGGTCTCTGTGCCCCCTGACTATAGTGGGATATTTGCCACAGTCTGTAAAAGAATCAGAATTGAGTTCTGCTTTTTTATCAGTATCGTAACAGTGCAGCATAGACAGATAACCCTAACAACATTAATACACTTCTGTATGAAAGCTGCAAATTGAAAGAAACCATTATAAAACCACTGACGTACACTGGCTGGGGAAGTATGTTTGAAAAAAAAACAAAGAAAGGTTTTCTTAAGGAATAGTCAAATCTTGGCAAGGTCTGAAAAGTGGCATTCCTTGATGAAGTCAACGCAAGCATCGGGTAACCCTTCTGCTTCGCCTGGATCAGTCTTTTGCCTCTCCTGGGCATCGCGTACTTCAGAGATCCCTAAACACTGGGTAGCTGAGGGATATACACAGCTTCAAGGATGATTCTGAAAAGCAGGTAATTAACCATTTCCTCTCTAGGACTAAATATATTCTAGCTTTGGGAAGACACAAGGAAGGAAATCCCACTTAGTCTGTTAAATTCAACTCCGTCAGCACAGCACAGCAGCTTCTGCCGCAGCCTCCATGACAGCAGCTTCTGCCAGTCTTGAAATAATTTGTTTCTGGGTCACGCTACTGCAATAGCCATGTTCTGGGGTGCATTATCATCATAGCTAATGGAGAAGCAGAATACTATTAATGAGAAATGAAGAACAAAACACTTTTGATTCTCAGTAAAAAAACACAGTGACAGCCTTCATGGATCCCTCAGCTCTACTTCTCCTTTCCGGTATTGTTCTCAACAGAAATCTGCCTCTTGTCTCAGTAAAGCCAGTTAACTAAATGACTTGTAAAATAATAAATCATCTGTTCTGAGTAACAATTTACTGCTCTGTGGGAATATTTCCAATTGCTCCTATCACCACGAGACTGTTACAGTTTCCAAGCAGATGGCAGGTATTTACTGTGAGTGACCTTTTTTTTATCACCTCCAGTAACTCCCCTGCAGCAATGACATATGGCACATAGAGATCCCGGGGCCTGTTCTGGATTGTTATTGACAACTGGGAGCTGGGAGACAAACCACCCCTGCAGGCAGAGGTTGGACCAAATTATGTGACTTCGTATAGCTCAGGAAGTAAGACCCCAACTCCCATCACTAACTTGGATATGGATAGTAGCGCAAGTATTGCAGTCTTTCAGCATTGCATTGTTTTCTCTTACTATTTTTTTAAAATTTTAAATTACGCACAAAGCAAACGCTCAGTTCTGATGAAATAAAAAGTACATTCTGAAAATACAAATACTCATGACAATATTTCCACATGTGGAGAAAGACTGAATCTCAAAGTTTTTGATATATACAGATCTTTTGAGCTGTATATCACAATCGCTCAAGCAGCAAAAGGTTCCAGAAATGTGGACACTGAAGTAACTTTGAGATTTTAAAGTTCTGCTAAACAATGGGTCAAAAATAGGTTTTCAGTTTAGAACTTGGAAAGATTTTTCAAATTTGCTGGAAAATACATGCAGTTGAGTGAGGGAGAAGGGAGGAAGCAGCACCAGAACTGAGACTGCAGGGCACACACCTTGTCAGTGCAAGTGTCCCAGACACCCGTCAGTGCGATAAGTGCTCTGGAGCCAATCCTGTGCGCATCAGGTCAGAAATGTGAATGCCGAAGGGGCTGTGCCACAAACAAACAGAGCAGTCCGAAAGGTAGCAAGAGTGGCAGATATTTTTCTAGCCTGACCTGATTCTATTGCATTGTAAGAAGGCTGTCAGGTTGTGCTGGATACAGCGTCCCCAAGTTTTGTGTAGGTATTCTTTGGAGAGAGAGGTGTATAAGGTCCATTCATAGCTCATTAAAGTGAGAAA
Source organism: Aptenodytes patagonicus (assembly GCF_965638725.1). NCBI lineage: Eukaryota > Metazoa > Chordata > Aves > Sphenisciformes > Spheniscidae > Aptenodytes > Aptenodytes patagonicus. The sequence continues at coordinate 145,380,889 of NC_134950.1, read as the reverse complement.
AGCAGTAGAGGCAGCACATTCATACACATACAGCTCTCGTTCTTAGCACTTTAAGCACTTAAGTGAGCTGAGACTGTGACTGTACAAAAGAAGGCATTTAAAAATGTGCTACCTTGAGGAAAGAATATGATGTTTGGTGGTTTTTTTTTATTATGGTAATGATAAGTTAAAAAGCCATCAGTGCTGGTTATTTCCTTGTAGACCATTTTATCATGATTCCTCTGTCTAATGTGAATGGAAGCTCAATTCACATCCGCCCTGTTTAGGACTCTCTGCAGCAGCTTCTTCATCTTCATGTCTGCATTGCTGTCAATTTTATAACCTAAGGGATCAGCTCTCATCTAACAATGTCCTTGTTAGTCTTCACTAATTTAGGCAGTCTTTTTCTCTTCTTCTGGTGCAATGTTAGACCCCCCCCCCCCGCTTTAGATGCGAGACACCCCCTCATCCCATTCTTTCAAATTACAATTAAAAATAAATACGTAGCAGAATGAATAATCAGAGAAGAAAGGAGGAGGAGGAAAATATGATATAGTAAGAAGTGTAGGTTCTGAATATGCTGGTAGTGCAATCATAACAAGTCTAGGGCATGGGCTGTCTACCAGCTGCCAGATTACAGAGCCCAGCAAAAGCAAGAGCGAGCACCAGCCCTTGGCTGGACAGGAATCCAGTTCCAGTCCTTGCACTGTGCCATCCACACTGTGCCATTGGGTAAACTGGTTATATCTGAACAGGGCTGGTGGCAAAGTAGGTCCTGACCTGTCTGATTTCAGCTCTCCTCTGAGAAGGACAGTTTGACCCCTGAGGACATGAGGATTAGAGCCTGGCAAGGTCACATACACAGCATGTGCTGCTTGCAGATCTTGGAGGCACTGGGAGCTGACATTGCAGGAGGGATAAGGAACAAAATGAGAGTGCCCTTTCTAAGATTTAAAGTATAATTGTTGAATGCTGATTAAGCCAATCTTTTGTTTCCTCCAACTCATTTCATTCATGAACTCAATTTACGTTCACAGTTAGTTTCTCAGGTGATTTCATTTCCAGTCAAAATATATGGCTAGCTTATGGTTTATTCTTCTGCCAGCATTGGTCTTTATGCAACTCTTCTTGCTCCCTCATGTTTCCCACTTGATGTGGAAAGCAAACACTCCTTTCAGCTCTGATTTTGCTAAGCCAGACTGAGTTCTCCGGGTCTGTTCTCCATTCCTTTCTGTTCTGTTTCTTTCCAGTTTGAGATCATTGCTCTGGGGTATGCAGGAACTGCACACAGTATTCTACATGTGGTCTCATCTTCTGTGTGTCATTAGTATTCCCCTTATTTCCTTGTTGGAAATACTTTGCCAACACACCCTAGAATTACATATGGCTTTCTCATGCCTTAATCACACTGCCAGTTCACAGACATCTTGTGATAGCTCAATCACCCAGGCTCACTGCCTCAGTTATTTCCCAATCAATCTCCATCTCATCATCAGAAGTTCATGTTTTTTATTCTCTAAAAGTGCATGCCCATTTATTTTTTACTAGCAAATTTCATACCAGTTCTATTACTCTGTCAAAGTCATTCAGTCCTCCCAGTTTAATGTCACAAGTGAACTTCATTGAGATACTCCCAGTCTTTATGCTGATGTCATTAATGGAAGTATTAAACAGGACTGGACTCGAAATGATCTTGAGGAAAACCACAAATAGCAGTCCTTCAGCCTGGTTACTTCCTGCACTTAGCTTTTTGATATTGTTTGCTGTCTCCATTTTTAACAATATTTTCATGTATACCCATCTGATCACTTTTTTGAGTCACATCTCCTCCAGATCTGAAGATGTCTGTACTGTGGAATTCTTGAAGTTCCTATTTGAATTCTGCAGTTGAGACTCATCTTCACAACTACATAACGCTGAGTAACTTTTTATTATACTGTTGTAAGTTAGAGCTGTTACAAACAAGCTCATTTTGAATGCAAGCTCACATATAATGTTGACTCAACTGTTTTCTGCCTGTTTCCTATTTAGAGGCACTCTTTCCAGCCAGATCATTTATACAAAGGTAATTATAAATATTTCATATACTCACAATATATGGTTGGTGCAATTATCTCACTTTCCATTGCACTGACAGGGTTAGATACCAGACAGCTGTAATTCCCAATGTCTTCTTTTACAACAGGAACAATTAGAAGTGTTGCATTGTTTGATGAAAAGGTGTAATTAGGGCCGGCATGGAGAGGCTTCCCATTTTTCATCCACTGGTAAACTACCCTCGTACCTTTTTCCACAGTACACTTTAATGTAATATTCCCTACATACTCCACTACCCCTGAAGATGGTTCAGTATGTACAATGGGCTTTGTGACAGGAACTGTAAAATAAAGAGATATGAAGAGTTATAAAAGTGACGAGCCAGTATATCACAGTCTTCGTTGTCAAGATGATACAAATAGCAGTCACCTCTGGAAAGTACTCGGATTTCAAATTTTATTTATTAAATGTGGCTAAAGGTTGAAAAGAGAAGTCCATATTCTCAGCTGGTGACTGTAAGAATTATTCTAGCACTTAAATAAAACTAGACTTTATATTCCTGGTGATAGGACAAAGGCTGCAGTCAGGTATACCATGGCCTCCAGCTCCTGCCTCATAATCAATCCCACAGAAATGAAGAGTGCAGAGCATGACATTGGCCACAGTGCGCGACTTCCTCTGCATGGCTGCCTGCAGCTTTGCTGACACTGGGCACCGCTGAAATACGCTGTCAATCCGGTCGTGAGGATGACTGCAAACTGGGACGGGTATGGGAGTTAAATGGCAGCTACAACCTTATCGTGCTACTACGTCATTCATTTCATTATTCCAAGCCCAACAGTGACAGGGCTCCCTCCATATAACCCATAAATTACAGTAGCCTCTTGTCATTCTTTTAGATCATTATTTTCTATTTCCCTTTTTTTTCTTTCCCCACTACAAGGAGTAAAGAACAAAGAGGAACTTCAGTATTTTAGGAATTCAGATTTGGGCTTCTTTTACAGACACAAGGTCACCGGCAAAAGTCAATGACGCCTCTTTGATAGTGACAGAAGGTAAAAGACATGGTAGGCCCAAGTAGAGACCTCATCTAACAAAAGAGAGAACGAAGGGGCAGTCAGCTCTTCTCTGTCTGACTGGCTATACAGCATAGGGAATGGGAATGACAAATAAATCTTCCAATAAAAAAACTGGAGACAGTGGAATAAGACAGTGGAATAACATTCTACAGGTGGGGTCAAATTTTGCCCCCTCAAATCCCATTGTAGTCTTTCCCTTTTTAGGGACACTTTGCCACAGTCCTCTAGCTTGCAGGCAGAATAAAATCCTGAGTTGGCAAATGGTTGCAGATTTCCTCGGGGAAGAGTTGTTCAGGGAAAAAGACTATTTGAAAGTTAATTCATCTTCATGATTTGATAGCACAGCAGAGCCTTATGAAACATTTCTTAGAAGTTTGTCTAATTTATTATTAATTATTGGTTTCTATACTCCTTCAATTTTTTACTTATGATCCTGAAACATTAGTCAATATATTAATTTTGTTTAAAGATGACATATTGCAGCACTCCCTCCAGCAGCAGTAGAAAATAACATAACTTAGTTGTTATTATTTATTCATGTATGGTTGGATTAAATTATACATTATTGTAACTGAATATTAAGAACCAGTACTTCAAAACTATTGCAATTTTTTTTTTCAAAATGAAGATACTATATTTTACTGACTTACCATCAACAGCTACTTGAATCTTTTGACTGGCAGCTATTGTCCCATTTCCACGGACATTGACTTTTAGAATATAATTGCCCTCATCACTGAGATGCAACGGATTGATCATCAGAGATGCATTTGGTGGTATGAGGGTAAACTTGTGCTGGTATTCCAAGTCTGGAACTACAGTTTGATTTACAGAGCCAAGCAAGTATTTTGGATTACTTTGAGGCCTCTCAAAAAGCCAAATTATCTGGATTTCAGAAGCTGTAGCGTTGAAATTGTAGTCAACAGTAAGATGGAGTGGTTGCCCCTCAATGCCATGGATGGTATGAGATGGTACTGTCAACTTTAAGGCAGAACAAATACCTGCATAAAAATGAAAGAACAAACAAATAAACAAACCCAAAACACAAATGGAAACCCTGGAAAACTCAAATGAGAAATTCTCACAGAGAAAAAACTCTCAAGGTTAAAGCTTACACTTTTTTGTATGGTTATAACTCAGATTTCACATAAGAAAGGGGCAAACACTCGGTGAAGTTGGATCTAGCTACAGAGCTCCAGCTTTAAAATATATGAAAAGCCAAAGGAAGGATATTTGCAATTTCTGGGCAGAGGATCTTTTATTGTTGAAAGTTTGACAAAAAATGAGAAAATGTGCATTTACCTTAATGTTTAAAATATTTTCCCTTTAAAATACTCCCAATTTCTAAGTCTTATACCGTCTAACAGTCTTGGATTGCAAACTCAATTTTTAGGATTTTTTTTCTGGGTTGGTTTAGCTAGGGAGAAATTTCTTAGTGTTACTTTGCCAGTTATACTGAGAAACTGACTGAAAATCTAACAAGCAGCACTTCCATGAATTTGTCTGATTAAAATTATACATAGTTACTATTGCTGACTGCTCTGTACACGTAAGACTAAATTCAAGAAACATTACTAAGCTTGCAAAAGTCAAGTATTCCAATTTTAGGAAAGAGCAGAATTAAGGTTTGCTTTTGATATGCACAAAAGCAAAATTTTCAGCCACATGGTTAATCCTGTTCTCCAAGAATCCGGCCTCCATTAGGGTGCAAAAAGGCCACTCCTCAGTTAATCATCGGCTTTCCATATATTATTTCTGAATCATTTTTCATTGTGTAGGCCTGAGACAGATTTATAGAACATTATTAAAACTTTACTCTTAGGACTGAGTGATCGATTTCCACGTGAACTTTTCCACAGCACTCACAAGTACAGCAATGGTGTAAAGCGTTGACATAAATGAATTGATTTCACAACACCATTATAATTGATACAACTTTACAGATGAGGAATTTAAGCCCAGAGAAAATTAACAGCAAAAATACCCACTCATTTTGGATGATCAATTTGAAATATTAAGGACTGTATTTTTCAAAATACATATAAACAGATTTTAGTATGTTCAAGATGCAACTCCTATTGACTTCAGTTGCAGGTCCGATTGCTCAGCTTTGAGTGCTCAGTATTGCTGAAAAGCACACTGCGAGTGCTAAGTCAAAACCCTAGAAAAAAAGCAACCTTTTATTAGTAAGAACATGTAAAAACCATGATATAAGTAATCTGTCTACCACTGCATAAGAGTGCACTGGAAACAGAGAGAGAGAATGCACTGCCCAGGGCAACATGCAATGTTTTCACCATGAACCATCCATTCTTTTCCTGCTATTAAACATCTTTGGTTGGACCAGATGATCCTTGAGGTCCCTTCCAACCTGGTATTCTATGATTCTTGACATGCTTCTCAATACCTGTAACAAGAAAGTAAGTCCTCAGCTGAAGTACATATACCCTCTACCTGGAAAGAGGGGGCACAGGGAGCTATGTGTGAAAAACATGACTGTGCTATTAAAGATTAATATAATGCAGAGGTAACTTTGTTTCTTAAATTTCCTACCTTGATAGCGTTTGTCTTTATGACAAAAAGAAATTGTTAAAGGTTCATTTGTGTCTAATTTCCTAGGATATATAGCAGGAAAAGATAAAAATATCAATTCAGTAGCATAATATGGTAGCCGTATATTTATTTTGGGTTAGAATCTTCAAATTTCACTACACAGCTGTTTGCCGCTTGAGCCTATCGCAAAGAAAACTGTCACTGGGGATCAGGGTAGGGACACACAAAGCAGGTAAGGGTAACAGATGCAGCATGGCAATATGTAATGACAGTAATGAATGTTAGAGGTACTCCAGAAGGGCAGGAAAAGGGGAGGTTTAGATTGGATGTAAGGAAAAATTTCTTTACTGAAAGAGTGGTGAAACATTGGAACAGGCTGCCCAGGGAAGTGGTGGAGTCCCCATCCCTGGAAGTATTTAAAAGACATGTAGATGAGGCACTTAGGGACACGGTTTAGTGGACATGGTGGTGTTGGGTTGATGGTTGGACTCGATGATCTTAGAGGTCTTTTGCAACCTCAATGATTCCATGATTCTATGATTCTATGAAAAGTAGCAGAGCAGAGAGGCTGTGGGAGGGGACTGGCTCGTGGGTAGCCAGCAATGTTGTCCGTGCCGCTGAAGGCACCCACAAAACCATCTGTGAGATACTATGTATTTCAGGAAAAACCCCTATTGCTAAGAGATCTCTGGTCATATTCTGTCCATTCAGGAACTAGTGAGTTTTACAGTCAACACAAAGTCTACCCAAAAAAAGTAATTTTGTGGCTGGCTTCACTTTTCATAAAGCTGAGCAATACTATACTCAACTAGACAAGACAGCTCACAGCATTTCTGAGGGTATGGCAGGGAAACCAAAGGAAAATGTGGCAGAACACTATAGGGGTGATGTGTATAAAGACGTTGAAATCCTTTGACTGAAAGACTGGCAAACCCACCTTCTCAGGGGCTAAAGAGGAAGTGGGCAGAGGACTTCAGGTTGCATGGACACTGATATGGAATGGACAGTTGGGGTCCGCTGAGACAGGAGGAGAATGGGACAAAAAAGGAGGAAAAGCGTAGGGAAAATTGTGGAGAAGCTTAAGTGGAGGATACACAGGACAGAGATGTTTACATGCTTAACTTTTTCTAGATAAAAAACCTGAAATGGCTGAAGCACATCAAATTGAAGCCTCCTCCCCTACTCCTTTTTAATAATATTTGTGTCCTGTTGTTCTTACACAGTTTTCTAACTCTGCGCAACTCTTAGGGACTTGCTAGACTCTGGTTAATGGGAGATTAGATTTGTTGGTTGTTGTAACATTTCTCAGAAGCTAATTCCTTCCCTGTGAACCTTACAATACAAATCAGATTTAAACTGCTGTTGTCCATTTGAAAAAGAGCGTAATTCCTCAGTAAAATCCTTCACAAAATATTTAATGTTGGAAATATATTTCCTATAACCCATCAAATACATTTCAATTTTTAAATCTCCTTGAATGAAGTCAAAAACATCTGTCAAACACTGGGAGATATGTAAATGATCAATTAAAAGATCTGTCCATATCCTTCCTCATTCTTTAGGCATGACATTGCTCAATTTTTGAGTTTATTTAGCTGTCAATAAGCGATTGTGCTGTAGGACAAGAAGCCAGTCACAGCTGCAGTGTAATCGTAAAATATGTATAACAAATAAATTTCTGACAGATCTGTTTGTGCAGAAAATTAGCAAAAACCAAGCAGGTCTAGTGAGCGGTAGAGTAACTGGGACCACCAGTGTAGAAGGTACCACCGTAATACAGTAAGATAGTGAGAATTGTGGCTGGAAAACTTAATTTCTTCTCAGTTAAAAAATGTGGGAATAGAAACTGTAAATTAACTTTGTTCCATTGATTCATGGGGAAAAGTGGCTCTGTGTAACAGGTTGGAAAGACATTTTGATCTGCAGTTAAGGAAATTCTTTTAGCAAAGACCAGAGGTGGTGAGGGCAGAAACCCCGTTTTCCCCTGCAGTCTGTTCAGGAGTGACTTTGGGTGACTGCAGTTTTTGCTGCTCCCTCTGGGTCTGCTGGGGTGATTTTGTGGAGTGCCATCAGCACGTGGGAGCTCCTCTGCGGCCAGCAGGGTGAGGGGCAAGGCAGGCTGAGGCTCGGAGAAGCTATAAGATAATGGTGCTCTGCCGAAGGCAAGGGCTTTATGGGAGCAATGCTGGGAGACTTCTGGCTTTGAGAGAGATCAAATCTTTTGCAGTCTGGAATATTCTTTGCTGAAAGGGTTATTCTTCAGTGAAAGGGTTATCTTCTTCACCAAAAGGGTTATTTCTTCACCAAAAGGGTTGTCAAGCATTGGAACAGGCTGCCCAGGGAAGTGGTGGAGTCCCCATCCCTGGAGGAATTTAAAAGATGCGCAGATGTGGCATTTAGGGACATGGTTTAGTGGTGGACTTGGCAGTGTTAGGTTTATGGTTGGACTTGATGATCTTGAGGATCTTTTCCACCCTAAATGGTTCCATGATTCTATTCTATTAGACTAATTTTGATTTTTAATTAAAACTGAAGACTCTCATGACTAATCCTTGAATAATGTTAATAGTGAAATCAAGCCAATGTGCCAAACTCTTACTTCATTCTCATCAGGCACAAATTCCATATAATTTAAACCTTTCTCTATAGCTTTCTAAATATAATACACATTTTTTCCAAGACAATGGAATTCCGAAACTAGTTTTTGTATAATGACTGTAAGGGTTGTACCAAAACGACCTCCATTTGGAGCTCAGTGATCTGTGCTTTGCTTCCATCTCACTTTGCTATCACCAGTATTAGCAAGCACAACAGAATCGTTGTTGACATAAAACAAGGGCTGCAGCTTTAGTTTAAATAAAAAACTATGACATAACTTTTGAGTTTATGGAATAAACTGAAACCTGCTCAGCGAGGTTGTACGATTCACTGAATTTAACATGCACATCTCCTTGTCAAAGTGAGTTTGGATTCTCAACTGCTTTTCACCAGAGCGCTCAGTTAGCTTTTCAGCTCTCCAAAAACCCTGAACTTGGTGTAAAATGTCACTAGATTAGTGATAATAGTTGTTACACTTTTTGCAAATATGTTCATTTATGGAAAAAAACAGATATAATGTACCGGGGAATCTGCAATTCCTATACCCCCATTTATATCAGTAGAGACTCAGGCATACTCTTCCCCAGTTTGGGATTTTTGCCCAAGAACAAGTTATTGGACCTAATTTTAGCTTCTGAGGTCAATGTCTTCAGTGGGCTTTGTGTCATGTCCCCAGTGCACGCAATGCTTGTCATGATATAAGGTACAAGCTGCAAATTTCCCATACTAGGAAACGTGTATATCTGAGGAAGGATATACGATGAGACTTCCTGGTGAACAAACGTGTACTGTAAAGCACTCTGCTTGCATACCAGTATCTCTTGTAGGATTTTAATAAAAAATGTCCAGTAAAGTTGTAATGTAGATAAAGTACATATTCACTGTGTTTTTTATCAACCAGGGTTTTCATTTTTAAAGAAGAAATCCAATAATCTTCATATAAAACTGCAATTGTTACGAAGCCAACACTCTTGACAAAGTATTTAGCTCAAAATCAAGGCAAGTAGGTGACTGTATATGAAGCTCACAAAGAAGATAAAAGAAAAACTGTCCTTACACATGAATGAGTAGAGAATGCACTACATTTGTAATATTATATATTCCCTCTGTTGGTATTTACAAACACAATTAAATACAGAAGAAGTAAACTACAAGAGTTTGTAGAAATATAAGTTTATCTAACATTTGATCACAGGATATTCCTGTCAAAGTGCATAGAACATCTATTTTTTATCAAGTGCATGGGTAACAGATGTACGCTTATGAAAACTGCACCCAGATACCAAACAAATGCACTATTAATGGGAAGACATTCTTCAGTTGATTGAAAGCTTAATTTAGTTTTAATACCAAGTACATTTGACTATTACATATAAATTTTCCCTATTAACTGTAAGGCATCATAATGAACTGAAAGATAATGCATCCGCAGTGTCTCAACATAATGCATTTTTAAAGAGATGGTTCAGAACCTGTCCAGCCTTACTTGTTAAAAAGAATGCATAATGTATATATTAATAAAGAAAATGTGACTATATATATGTAATCAATGCCCGCGTTTTATATACAGATTACATATAGCACTAATTTTTGTCAGTTGCTAAAAGTTTATAGCTCCACTCATAAAACAAGGTGACACTATCTGATTAAAAGTTTTTAGGCTACTTTCCTGAAATAAAAATGTCTGACAATACAACAGAAATATCTTTAAATTTAGGAGTATAAAACCCACATTTCCACAGCGACAATCAAATATAATTCATACTGTTTCTTACCTACAAGCAGAAAATATATTTTGCACTGTAAGTCCCAAAAGAAGTTGGCTAAAGGGCTCCATGAAAGCATCCTGTCCACACAAATCCCACCTTTTTCTCAGCGCTAAGCCAGGGCTTGGACCTGCAGCTGCTGGTTTATTTGCCAGGGAAATCAGCAACGAGTTAACAGGCCCTATCCTGTCCCCTGCCTTATGTGATTTGAATATGTGTATACAAAGAACAAAGGGAGTGGAGCACCTGTTAGATGAGCACCCATCTTCATTGCCTCTGACTTTATCGTAACCCTTCCCCGGCAGTTACAGCAAATATGACACAGAATGTAATAAATGGGGCGCAGAATACAAAGTACGTTCAATTAATAAAAATAAGTGAACGCACCCAATGTACAGGTTATATAGGTATTAACATCCTTTAGCTACAGTTTCATAAAAAATACTGTGCTGCTAGATGGGTCTGCTTATTTCAAAGTAGTATTCAGAAGATTTTTTTTTCAGATCTTTTCCAGTGATAGCCTCTCCTTTTCTGTTACAAAAAATACTAAAGTGAGCAAGAGCCTTGCTTAAATTTTTTTCTAGCACTTTCAATCCCGTATCTGTGTGTTTTTCCTTAACATAAGGATAACTTGGCGATGATTTTGTTCCCTTTCTCTAAACAACATGTAATGTGAAGTGTCTATCAGGCATCTTCTAACAAAGAACCCTGTGGCTAGAGTGGACAGCTTACTACAGTTGTTGAGTTAGCTGCTGATTACTGTTTATTCCGCATTAACTTACATGAGTTTAATTAATACTAATATTAATGTATGATTTGGATTTTGTCCAAGGCTGTCACTCACTGTACAAATCTAATCAGCAGCAAACCAGCCAACCCTCCCGCAGTTGCATGTGCAGTAACAGTTTGTAACAGCCAATATTTGCAACAGGGATGGTTTATCCATAGAAAAACACACTAAGTTTTCACTATACAACACTTACTTAGGCAGACTATTACGGATTAACAAATATTAGGCTAGACTGTATCCTGCCTTGTGCAAGGAGGGACTGGTAGCAAAGAATTGCCTCCCCCTCACTGCAAGGGTCCTGCAAGTGCTAAGCCCCCACCAGAAGGGCTGAACACTCAATTTTTACTTAAGGGAGGTGAAAATACCCAGATCCTTCCAGAATTCTTAGCAGTTCTGTATAATCAAATGTAAGAAACATGAGGGTTAATTCAGGTTAACAAAAATGTAAGTACAGTGGTCCCACCAGAAATAATGTCACCACCTGACATGAGCCAGTAGATGAAGAGGGTATTTTGCATATCCTCAAAGGCTTCCCAGGTCCACTGTCCTGCCCCTCCTGAATGTTGCCGTTTATAACCTGCTTAGTCCACTTGACTGTAGGCTAGATATATCAAATTGCAACCTTTTATAAAACCTGAGTTAGAAATTATGATCTACTTGGTTTCAACATGTAATAAAATCTTGGTCATGGGTTCCAATTAATTTCTAACTGAAATGAATGGGAGCTTTCACATCAGGATGAAGTCTGTGTTGGTGTTTTAAATGCCCTATAAGGGCAAAGAAAATAATAAAAAAAGAACAGATTAGCAAAGTTATATTTTTCAAGTGCGTCCCCTTATTTCCAGCATTTGGATATGCTCTTGATGTCATTAATATGCTGCAATTTTTTACACTAAGTTACACAAATAAAGTGAATGCTAAAGAAGTGCATTATTTTTTTCTATAGAATTCTAGCTTGTGCTGGTTGTTAAATGGCATTTAGACTTAATCAAACCTCACTCATTTCTTTTTAATAAAAGCAACTACATTAAAGCAACTTTATTTGTAGCAGTAACATTCTGAATACTTTGAGTATTTCTGCAAATTTTAGTTATTTTATTACTAAAAAGTAACTTCGTTATGTGCTAAACGTGTTAGAGGTTTTCCACAGAAATAACTAAGGATTATATTCCCAGTGGTAGCCAAAAGTAAAGAATTCTTGCTAAAGAATGCAGAGAGGGGATGACCAGTCCCGGCCTTCCCTTCACCACTGTGTTGGTTCAAAAGGAAAGCAGCACGCCCGCTTTTACCTGACATACCCTGCAACAAGTTATCGGCCAGCTGGGGGGCTAAATAACGGGATTAGGAAACGCGTGCTGAGCTGACCGATGTGCAGACTCCAGTAATTCCAAAGGGAAAGACCACCTTTTCTGCAGGTATTGCTATGCTGCAGTGGATGTGTTGGTAGCCTTATTATTGAATGTTGTCTCCAGTTAAGCAAAGATTATAGCATAAATTATTCCTTTTTTTGTATTGATGTAAAAGAGATTTTTTAAAAGTTATCAGCTTTTTTTTTTTAGTTGAGATCTATACAACCGAAGTATAGAGACACGCAAGCCCATTTGGCGATGCAAAACTGCATCATCTGCGAACAGGCCCGATGCCCTTGTGCGCAACATCCAAAATAACCCGATGCAAACAGAAAATGCTCATTATCCAAGCGTATTTTCTAGCTAGTCTGTCTCAGAGCCTCGTTTTGCCTTCTCAGAGAATTGCCTTCAAAGTCTAAACAAGCGAACTTCAATGTTCAAATACTCTATAAACATCCCCCAAACCCCAGAGAAACCCTCAGCCTGCTGGGCCACCAGTGCCGGTCGAGGCGTTCGTGGATATAAACGTAAGGAAGCGGCCAAGGCACAGCACAGGTTTTGGCGACACGAGTTTAGCCGTGCTTTCAAAGAGCAGGCTGCCAAACTACGAGCTCCTTCCACTGCTCTGGAGGGGTGCCAGAGCCGCACCGGAGCCACCGTCCAGCCGGCCGGAGCCTTTCCTCCGCCGCGGCCCAGTTCCGCCTCGCCGGGCGGAGGCGCCTCTCGCAGCCACCGCGGCGGCTGGCCCGCTTCCCGGGAACGGCAGCGGGCCCGGCCCGCGTCTCCTCACGGCGCCCCCGGCCCGGCCGGCCCCGCGCCTCGCAGACAGGAGCCGCCTCACAACTGCCGGCGCCAGCCAGGCGCGCCGCGGCGGAAGGAACTACCCGCTCCCGCTCCCTTCTCGGGTGCCCGCCCTCCCGGCCGTGGCTGACGGGGGTTGTAGTTGGGCGCCGCCGCCCGAGGACTACCGGTCCCAGGGAGCAGCGGGCGGGCTCTGTCAGGTGGCCGTCCAACATGGCTTCCCCATCCCCGCCGGGGCCGGAGCCCGCGGCCGGGCGGTGCTGCTGAGCGCTTTCGGGGCGGCGGTGGTACCGGTACCATCATGCAGAAGATCAAGTCGCTGATGACCCGCCAGGTGAGCGGCTCGAGTCGGGAGGGCAGCGGGGCCCTGCCGCGGGGGGTCCCGGGCTCTCCCCGGGGGCGCCGTGCCTGGACCCGGTGGCGAGGGGCGTGGCGGGGTCCGGGGCAGGCGTTTGCGGCCGTGCCCGGGCACCCTGATGGGCCCCCGGGGCGCGGGCATGGCCCTCAGCCCTGCTTGCGGGGAGGGGAAAGTCTTAGTGTGTATTAGCTCATGGTACGCATGCATCCAGCTTTTTTTCCTCCTTAAATGACGAAACGGAAGCATGCACAGGTGCCAGCACGTAGCTTGTGCGATAACAGACAAATTGGCGTTAGAGATGACACGACTGGTCTGTGTCAGTTTCCTTTTTCCACGTATACTTTTAGAGCGCTGGGCCGTGGTACTGTAACATGTCTTTGTCTGATAGCAAACGGTTTTGATCCAAAGGGAGGCAAGGCAGTGGAGGTGCCGGGGCAGTATTTGGGTGGGCACGTATTGAATGTGTGCTAGAGTACTTAGTGTGTTTCTGTTAGCCCACTTCACTTTGTACCAGTTGTCTCTAGATCACGTAGATCTAGTCTACGTTTGGACCAGCGTTTCTAAGGTTGCGAGCCTTTTTAAAGGAGTTGATTAGAAGAGCATTCGAGTCATTCACGTATATGAAATACCTCTAAAGTGAAGCCTGTTTGCCCGTGTATCTAAATTTGAGAACTTAAAAAATCACTTGAGTCACCCACCACATCAGATATTCTAGATAGCTATAGAAAATGATGGGAAAGTCAGAAACTGGACTTTGGTTTTTTTCTGAACTATGTCCTAAGTTGACATGCTTATGCCGCAGACAGGGCTTAAAAATGGAGATCAGCATGGAAACTGAATATCCAAAATAATGTTCTGCTCCCCTTCAGTATAGGGGTAAACGATCAATTTTCAGCCTGACTAAGAGGAGTTGTGGGAAGCCTGCCCAGTGTGGAAGTGTTGTGGTCTGAAAATGATGTGACTTACGCAATTTTCAGCCTTTGGGAAAGATTAAGTTCCATTTAGCATTTGCTAAGTGAAACTTTTTACTGCTTCTGAGGATAAGCTGCTAGTACTGCAGATTTTTGAGAGGATGTGTGGAAGATTTCATGTGAAGTATGAGAAGCTGCAGCAGTTGCTTTGGTTGTTTGTTACCTTGAATTTCCGATGCATAGAGGTGAGTCACCTTTGGTGGTGGTAACTGGAAAGGGAGGATGTTTTGAAATGATGCACAAGGAAATCTGAGAATCAAAACCAAAATGAAGAGGTTTTGCATCCTAGGAAGATGAAACAATTGTAAAATGTTGTAGTTACCACAAAAATGATGAACTTGTAAAACACTTTATCAATCTCAAAGGATAAATACAAACTTTTCTCATCATAAACTCACATAGTAATTGCATAGGTCCTTTTGTTTCAGAGAAAGTGTAGGTACCCAGGGCCTGAAAGGGGCTTGGAAACAGTACTGTTAGCATCAACCACAAGAGTAGGAGGGAAATCTGTCTGAAACTTGTGGCTCATGTGAACACCCTGAAGGCTCAAGGGAAGCTGGAGTCAGAACTGTATCTGAAACTTGAATGTTTAGATTCACCTCTGCCTAGGGAGCTGGCAGAAAATGCACTAAGCAGCATGTTCTGTGGTATTGCTTCATAAAATTGTGAATGTGTTGGATATTCAGCAAACACATACTCAGCTGGTTAATTGACGCTTCCTGTACAAGGCTTCAGTCTACTAGAACATATTCTATTTATGTGGCTATATGTGTCTTAAAGAGTAATAATTATATAAAACAGCTAATATGGATTATGCATCTTTTTCAGTTTAGTTATGCATAAGGAAAACCGGTCCTAATAGTGTTATGTAGTAAATAGACAAATATGCCATCAAGCAAAAATAATACAATTTTGCTACAGAGTAGGTGGCACTTAACTTGAATTCGATTATTTGATTCCCTTAAACCATTAAGTTAGTGGAACGAAGAATGTTATGTTTTTTGGACACGTGCATTTTTAAATTTAAAATAACATCTGGAAGTTGAGAGGAGGATATGTGAACTTTATGAAGAGAATGTTAGTGAACTGTACAGAAAAGGTACATATTGGAGTCGGAATGCTTAGATGTTTGAGGAGCATAATTTATACACCAATGGTCTTGCTTAAATGTTTATAGAATAAGGTCTTAGCCTTCCAGCCTCATGTCAGTGTAATTTATTAAATGACTTGTAGGTATATATTCAACACCAGGTAAGACTTGTGCAGTTTGATTGCAAAAATTTCTTTACTGAAAGAGTGGTGAAACATTGGGACAGGCTGCCCAGGGAAGTGGTGGAGTCCCCATCCCTGGAGGTGTTTAAAAGATGAGTAGATGTGGCGCTTAGGGACATGGTTTAGTGGGCCTGGTGGTGTTGGGTCGATGGTTGGACTCGATGATCTTAGAGGACTTTTCCAACCTTAATGATTCTATGATTCTGTACATAAAGTAATCAATCTTAACTGACTATTAAAATTCTTTTCAAGGGTCTAAGAAGTCCTCAGGAGAGTGTTCATGACCTCAGTCCTATTGAAAGCTTTCGGATTCCTAGTAAGGTATGATACACAGTCCCTCCACTCCCACCCCCTTCATTTTTAGTTTTTCATTTTATAGTTAGATGACACTTAGTTGTTTAGTTTTTTTTTCTTTAACACCAGATTTGCTGTTGTTCTTTTTGACAGTTTTATTTCTTGCTGAAAATCTTTTAAAATACTTTTATGAAAGAATTAAGAGCTGTGAGGCAAAACAGTTCACTGACTCAGAATGAACTTCCATTAAAATTTCTTTCTTGGAACTTTTGAGTTGTCACTGGATGCTGATCTTAATATTATCTAGGTTTCCTGCTGGAATGAAGGAAAAAAAAAAAAAAGAAGGAAAAAGAAAAGTGCCTTTTTTTTCACTTTGGAAAGTAGATGCTATATGGGTAGCCTGTATAGTTCTAGTCTTGATATTTAGTCTCTTCATGGTTTTGGTGCTGCAAGTATATTTTCTAGTTTCATGGTTTTAATCTTTGGCATATATAATTAATGTTCTACTTTAAATGTTATAGCTTTAGAATGATAATAGTTTTTTGGCTTTTTTTGGGTCTCACTACTTAAATGATGCCAGCTCATTCTTGTCTCACAAATCATGCTGAATAATCTGGGTGTGAGGGAACAATTGTCACAATATTTGGCTGCTCCTTATACCCTGTTGATCTGAGTGGATGATTCACAAGACTTGCTGTGGATGTTGTTTATTATTTTCCCCTAATTTGGACTTTGCCTTTAACCAATGAGATATTTAAATTACTGACTTGAATTTGGATGCCTTATTTTACAATAGTTTAAAAAACAAAACAAAACAAAAACCCTCTTGTATTTCTTTGTCTCTAGATAAATACTGTGTAGTATGTTGCTTGTGCTGAGGCAGACCAGAAAATCAGTGTTACTGTATATTTAAAAAATCAAGTAACAGTCTCTGAATTGGTGCATAATACTCTGTTAAACAGTGGCCAATATATTGATTTCAAAGAGTGAAAGTATTCAGTTGCAGTGATGTTGAAAGAACTATCTCATCTCCATGGCTTAGATTACAAAATTGCAGATTCCTGCCACCCACTGAGCATCCAGCTTCAAACTGTTGTTTTTGCCAAGTTGACTATCCAGGTAAAAGTAGATGTAGGGTATCTCAGCTGGATTTCCATTCTATAATAGTTAGATGTTACGTGTCTGGTAAGCCTACACCTTGTTTCAATAGCAATGGGAAAACAAATACCTCTCAATAATTTGTATTTTTTTCATACATTTATGTCAAACATTTGTAATGTGACTACATTATCTGCAACTGTTCTGCAAACAGAATCTCATTGCAGTTATGAATTCTGTGCCTGGAAAGCCAAGATTGCATTGACATTAGAACTTTTCACCTGATTACTTTTTTTAAAGTTGACGAACTTAGAGTGCTATTCTCTTCTGTGCCACAGAATAAAACTTTTATATTTTTCAGTTTTTTAATATGTTTTTTTCCTTCCAAAATGTTTTCGGTGGGTAGTTCTCAAAATAACTACTATATTCAGAATATACATTGTATATTCAGAATATAGATTCTGAGTTGCTTACGTTAACTTTTACCTTCTCAATGAGCTGTATTGAGTCTCTGAAACTCTCATAAATTTGCCTGGTTTTCTGATTATCTGGACAATAGTCATATGATTCAGTTTTAGGTAGTCCTGCAAGGAGCAGGGAGTTGGACTCGATGATCCTCATGGGTCCCTTCCAACTTGAGATATTCTGTGATTCTAAGAGAATGTTGTATAAAACTGCTGTGTTTTGATCAGTTTAACTCCTGGCTATGGTCCCAAGCCATTTGTCATGGTAACTTTACTTCCAGCCCTCTTCTTTTAGAGGAAGGATTTATATTGTCATGCCTCCTTAACTTTGCTAAAACCTTTATTGTAGGATTTTACTTTTCAAATGATGAGACATCAGATGAGGCACTGTAGTATGTCTCCTGTCACTGTAAGCATAGATTCAGATACCCTTTCTTGAAAGCAGGAATTTTGGGGGGTGGGGAGGGGGAGATGTCTGTGTTTGTGGTATGAGTATTCGTCAAGGAGATGAGGTTTCAGTACTGCACAGAAGTTGAAAGTCATTGAGCTTTTGGATATTGGTAGTTGTTTTGAACTGAAGCTATATTCAATGCCATGGCAACGTACTGATGTCACAAATCAGAATTGCGTTATAATTATAGGATCAAGCAGCTGGATAGCTGAGGCTAATGCCTCTCAATAGTTATTTTATAATAATGCACAAGTTTGGTAAAGGGAATTCACTTTTGAATGCAAAAGTAAAGGCTAAAGAAGAGGTGCAGATTTTTAAAGGCAACGAGTAAAAGTGTAACTTCATACTGTTGCAGGCTGCTATTTGAAAGCATATGTTGTTCTCTGCTGCCACATTTTAGTAACTGTTTTTGTTTATATCTTGAATAACAAAAGTCTCAAGATCGCCAGCCAAATACTGTTTTGATGACAGAATGGTTAAGTTGCTGCACTGTCATCATCACACTTCCACATTCTAAGTGGGAATGTTCCACTTTAGGGCAAGTGTTACCGAAAGCTTCAAAAGCTGAGTTAAAGCTATAGAGAGGTATACAGAATGAAAGGCTGCAGAGCCAGCATGAATTACTGGAAAGAGCACAAGCCATTGATAGATAAATGCTAACTCTAGGGACAAAACCATGTTTTTGAAGTGGGGGACTGTCACGCTAGTTTGGAGGTCAAATGGGAAATATGGAGCACAGGAAGAAGAATGCATTGACGTTGCATCCCCTGAGGGGAAAAGCAGCAAAAATTCGTTTGGGTCTTGATATCTGAAAGTTGTTGGTTTGCTGACTGGTGGCTTGCTGGCAAGCATGTTAAAGTGATGACTGTCTTCCTCAATTTTTTGAGGCATTAACCAGTACTCCAGTAAGTTCTGCAACTACCTTGAAAAATTTCAGTTTGCTTCCGTCATATGAAGGTGAATCACCAGCAAACTTGCTTTACTTTCTGTTGTAATACAGACTCATACCGCCAACTCGGTCACACAGAGAAATAAGTGTATAATAGTTTAAGTCTGTGATACAGTCTGTAGATACGGCAAATCTGAGCTGCAAGGCTGGATTTCTAGAAGAGAAAGTCTAAAAGAGAAAGAAAAGGTTTTCATATCTTTTTTGATTGAGATACCTTACTTCATCTGTGTGCCCTGATCGCCCTGGGGAACTGTAATTCTTTCTGAACCATTCTGTTATTGTCAGTTTTGTTGTCTCCCAAGCTGATAAGAGTATTGTTTAGTAGATTCTGTCACAAAAGGGTGAAATATGTATTTTGTACACTTGAATTCAAGTGTGTGGGATTAATAATGAGTTGACTTTGAATTAGGTTATGTTTATCTTGATGATAATCAGATCATATGCAATATACAAATATTAGTTGACTTTGTGGCTTATGGTGGTAAACAACACTGAAAGTTTATTTTTTACTGCTTTTCCTGTAGATATAGAAGTGTGGCTTTCTTTAGTCTGTGTGGGTTTCTATTTCCCCAACAGTAGCTGAGTGCTTTTCAGTGTGCATTAAGTGGTGGTGTGACTAATATCTGTTCTACGGATCAGGCTTTGTTGTTCTCTCCACCAGGAGGATTGTTTTCACAGTGTAATGTTTGTTTTGGTAGAGTGAGGGCTTTTTAATAAGTACTCTGTATACATACTGAAGAAGGAAAGATCAAAAGAGGGTTCTGGGCATTTCACGTGAAAGATAAGGGAATACCACAAACTTCCCTGTGGGATTGCCTTCCCTAGCTGTGGATTAGCTGGGGGGAAAAAAAAGTAAAAAAAAAGTTTTGAGGTGAGTTTGTAGATATAGTTATACATACATTATGAGACATATATAATATATAAATGTATCTTTTTATATAGATAAAAGATTGTGTGTGTATTTATATAAAAAAATATTTTTATACATTACTTATTTCAAGGTGGTAGGATGTTGCAATGTACCTGCTGATTGAATCTGTTGAGCAAGGCCCTCATCCTGGTATTTAGGATTAGCTTTTAACATAGGTGCTATCCAAGTTCAGAATGGAGGGATATAAATTGACAGCGTGTTCATTGGTGTGTTTTTGGCTCATGACAAAGAGAGGGAGGCTGTGTCCAAATGAATACAGCGCAGACTTGGCCCCTGGCACTCTCTGTGTAGAGGTGCATAGGCTATTGCTGACCTTCAGCTTCTAATCAGATTAGAAACTTTTTAGATTTTTTTTTTCTCTGAGTAGTATCAGTTAACTTTTTTCAATGTCTTTGCTTCCCAAGTCTTTCAGTTGATAGTGACTGGAATGCAGAAGGTGTTTGCTTCAACTCTCTACTAGTAATGCTTCATTCAACAGAGCAATATTGGTTTTGGTGTTACAGGCAGTGTAGAATACAAGGAGAGTGGGAGTGTGACGCACTGGGAAGTAGCTGGGTAAGTCACCTAAAACTTGCTGGACTGCATTTCAGATGAGTCTGCAATGAAATGACTCTTCTGAAATATATTTCAAGGAATTGCCACAGGCTCCTAGACCTATAAACTTCTATTTCCATAGAACAGGAAGGCAAAATGATGTGAGAAGAGTGTGGACACAAACACTGTGGTTTTTTTAGCAGTAGTTTCTTCAAATATGTAAAGCTGTCAGACAGATAGGATTTTTCTTTTTCTTTTTTTTTTTTTCTTTTTCTTTTTTCTTTCTCCCCCCAGAAACTGCCTTTCACTGATCTATTTAGGTGGCATTATGAAAGAGAGACCTGCTGCTTAGGGCTGCACTAATTGTAACCTGAAAGGAAGCATGTTTGATAGGATAAATTGTCTTTCCATGAAAGTATGATCTGAAGAACTGGCAAAAAAAATTTGCACATTTGGCACTACAAGTGACGCAAGTTTTATGTAGGAAGGTGAAGTCTCTTGCTGAACAAAACTTTGGAAAAATGAGTAGCCCATGAAACAGCATCTTAGATGGCTGTGTTGGCCCATTATTGCTTGGAGAGTTCCTACTGCTGAACGTGTGTATTAACCTGGGCAGGTGGATTGAAATGAATACTATGGGGTCCACCTTGGCAATGTGTTGCTCTTCCTGATCTCCTAATTGATTCAGTTTAGCAATGGCATAGTTCTCTGCATGATTATCATCATATGATTCCCTCCATCCCAATTTTAATAGGTTTTTCTATTCAGAATAGCACTTGGAATTGCTGAATTTACATAAAATTTACATAAAATTTACTGACAAGTGTGTTTTAATGTTGACTTTTTTTTTCAAAGGCAGATATTTAAGTGGCAATAGAAAAATTTTAAGGTGGAAAAGTGCCTTGAGGGATTTAATAGAGCTTCTGTCTCAACCTCTGCAAAGTGTGTGAGTACTAGCTCCACAGTGCTAAATCCGGCCTTCCCTGAGGGCCCTGAAACTGTGGGCTTCATATGTATATAGTAAAATTTTTTTGTATCTTTAATTGAAGGGATGAGGAAAATCGAATATCAGCAAATAAATCTTAGCCAAGGACGTTTGGTTCCTTCAGTGGTGAGTGAATAGATTGGCCTTGAGCATGTTAGTTATTTGAAACTAGTGGAGCATAGTGCACTGGAAGCTGCAGTTCATCATGGCATAAAGTCTGGTGGCAGCTGGCGTAATTTATATGGGATAGGTTTATCCTGGAGAGTTGTTCTTACTAGACTGCTTTTCTAGAAAGAATGAACAAGATAAAGAAAGACCCTTTCCATTTAATAAATATTTTTCTAGGTAGTGTTTTGGCAAGAAACACTGAGATGAATGATCTTTCTGAGGCAGGGTAAAATGGTTTCTTAGTAATCTTCCTAGCCACATCAACATCAGCTTTATTTTTGTGCTGTGGTCTTCTACAAAGACAAAAAGGTAATTGATTAGGTTTCATTGAAATGCTAATATAAAAAACAACCCTCCCAATTTATTATTATGTGGTTCTAAATCTAGAATATGTGCCAACGATGGCTTTCTTAATATATCTTCAGGTTCAGGGGATGTCAATCACCATTGACCTATGGCATTGACATATCATTTCACCAATATGACAAGGTATCAGTAGGTCTAGAAATTCAAATGATCCAAAAGATTTCTTCTTGGGTTTAGTTTTTCTTCTTTTTTCTTTTAACAAACAACCGTGCAGGAACTTGTAGCCAAATATCGGATGATAAATTAGATGATTCCATTTGCAATGGTTCAGTGGACAAATTAAGCTGACCCTGTTGCCTGTCTTGGATAATGTTTGATTTTAGTTTCATATAGCTAAAACTCAATGTACTGTAAGATGTTAAGCTAATTTATAGAGGGATGTACAGCATAAAGCTGCCATTTGTTAGGGAGTCCAGAGGGAAATAAATTTTGTTTGTTTTAAAGGACAGGAATACATATGGTTAGATAATAGATTCATTGATTTATAAATTAAATTATTGCAAGAACAGTATGCCATTGAATCTGAATGTGTCCGTCCTGTGCCAATCCATGCACCCTCATGTGATGGAAACTTCAAAACCATAGATTAAAATATTGAAACAGACTCTAAAGGGACTATTTTTCAAGAACCTTTTTATTCTCATCCCTTGTAACCTGCCCTCCTCTCCTCTCTTTCTCATGCTCTTAGTAAAGCTGAAATGTGAGGTGGAAATGTGTCACCGGGGGGTGAATTGTGTGGCTGGAGCTGAAGGGACAGGTCTGCCTGCATGGACTCCTGCCTCTCTTCTGTGCCGGTGTGGTGCCGCAGGCTCTTCCCTGCCAGCTCCCTGCAAACTTGTCAGGCTGGTACCATCTGCAGTCAGTGCCACGTAGCTAACACAGCCTTTGCCTTTGTCTGAGCAAGGTGCTGTTGCGGCTTGTGGCGTTGTGGACGTGTGCTCGTGCTCAAAACCCGTTTGTAAGAGTTTGTCTAAAGAATAGCATAATTTTGCTTTGTTATTGTTATTTATTGTTGTTACATTGCTATTTATGTGTATTATTTCCTTATTTCTCTCACGTCTGTTGGTACGCTCCCTTCGTCCATGCCTTCCCATGCACAGCCTCCTGCTGGGTGCGTGGGGTTGGGAGGTAGGTTGCTGCGTTCACCCCGTGGTGCGAGGCAGGTTTCTCCATCTCGCTGCACGTCAGCCGGCCGCCGGCGGGAAGCGCTGGCGGCAGTGACTGAATCCGGCGTTTTGAGACGGTCCGTCTGTGGAGATCTGAGGCCCTTGGGGCCCCACGGGAGAGGAAGAAGGTGGCTCCTCGATGGCTTTTCTTCGGGTTACCCTCTGCCCCATCTCGGCTCGAAGCCGCCTTCCAGCTGCGGCTTCGCCCGCGCTCCAGCGGGTGGCGCCTGAGCACCGCGCGGCGGCAGCGGGCCGGGGGCCGGGGGTCGGGGGCCGGGGCCGGGGGGCAGACCGTCCCGGCCGCCTTCTCCTTCGGCCTCGATTGTGCTCGCTCGTGTCACCGAGGGGTTCCTGCCGCTCGGGGACACGAAATCCAGTTGAAATCCGGTTTTCTCTGTTTCGGAGCCATTGCTTTCGCCCCCCCCCCCCCCTTTTTTTTTCTTTTTCCTGCCAGAAGTATTTTAGAGGAGCAGCGGCACGTTCTGATGCTCTTCCAAACTGTTCACTCGTCACCCCTTGGCTGCTTCTAATTGCGTAGAGAAACAGCACCTTGCTTTGTATTTAAAATGTCGCTTTGCCTCATAACGTGTACACATTGACCTCATTTCAATTGATGTACAAAATGAGCAAGTTAGTGCTTGTTTCGTCAATTAATCTAAAATCTGATGCCTCTAGCCAGTGAAATAAGCCCTTGAGCTCTCGGTGATGAAAATACCGGCACCATGTACCACTGTAACAACTCGGCATTGTTGGGAGGCTTGGGGTCTTTACGGGACACTTCAGTCCACTGGATCGCTTCACCAGGGTTAAATTCCAATATCGAACAATTTGATCTGTTTTATCTTGATTTTTGGTGAAAGAATATCCTGGCACTTCTCCCTTTTGGTCTCTGATAAAGGATTTTCATCCCTTCAGTGGGAACAGCCTCTAGGAGAGGGCTATTATTAGTTGAAATGTCCAGTAGAGGAGGGGAAGAGGAGGCTGAGGGGAGGAGGAGGCTCAGGCTCAGTCCTCGGTTTGTTGCGACCAGCGGAAGCAGCCGGGTTGTTGAGAAGACCTTCCAGGGGAGATCGTGACAGCAAGGAGGGGGATGCTTACCTCTTGAGTATTAGCTTTTGGAAAGCTGACAGCACATGTCTGCTTAGATCACCCTGCTAGTCGGAGGGAAATCTGAAATCTCTTAATTTTGTGCAAAGGCGGCAGATCTGTTCTGGTTTTGCCTGTAAAAAATTCAAGTGTTTAATGGCATGACTTTAATAAAAGTGAATTCTGGGGGCTGAATTGAAAAGTTATACGTTTGTAGTAACACTGTCTACCTTACGTTTACAAAGATGGTTCTTCTGGTTTAAAAAAAATCAGGTTTTATTTGTTATGTTTTTGTGGGTTTTTTTTGCTTCTGGAGAAATAGCCTGCCAATTTACTTTTAGTTTATTATGAAAATTTCTAAACTTCAGGAGGAAAAAACTGTGGACTCACCATGCATTTGTGCCATAAATGTATTGATGAAGAAGTGTTTAAGTGATCTGCAACATTGAAATCTGCACTGTGTTCTTTGAAAAGTTTTAAATATCTTGCTGTTTGTAATGGGAAGAACAAGCTGCAGTGTACTGATCTTTCTGTTCTTTGCCATTGCTTATTGTACTAATGTTGTAAATGGCTTTTGGAAAATACTTGTTTTGGTAAAACATTGTTCTTGTTAGGATGTGATATTACATCATGGAAATCCTTTTTTGTTTTGTGAAGGAGGAGCTCAGAGAACTACGTGAAGAACCAACTGATCCTCAAGCTCAGCAAGAAATAATTAACAGCATTGAAGAGGTTTATTTTTCCAATGATTCCTTTGATATTGTGAAGTATGAGTTAGAGGTAAGTTGTCTTCTTAAAAGAAAAGACAGTAATATAACAAAAAATGAGGGTCAAAAGTATGCTTGTTTCAATGAGCTATTTTTCATTTTGTTTCTTATATCTTGTATTAAAGCAAAACTGTACCCTCCTGCCTCATCTTGAGGTTGTGTGGAGCTTCTAGCATATAGTATTGGTATGGAGTCTCTTTTTTTAATGTAGTAGAATTAATATCAGTTGTGCTAACAGGCACTTCATAACTTAAACTATTGTGAAAAAGCCAAAATAGTTGGAGGGGAAAAAAAAAATCCTTTCTATATTTTGGGTATTTTTTTAGCAAACTGACTGAGACATAATAATTTCAATGGTTAGGGGTGTTGTGTGTATACATACATGGCTTAAAATAAGGTGACTTTGAGGTAATGATGATATTATATGATGTAATTATGACAACACATTGTTTATCTTAACACTGATTTATTGCAGTATCCATCATTTGAAATAATGGATTAATTCTGCAAATTAGATTGCAGAAGCGATAAGAATGTTTCTTTAACGGAATTGATTGGTTAGTTAATACTACATACGTATTTAACGTCCTTTAATTTCTCACTGAATTTAATTTATTGTTTACATGCAGAGGCTTCCTCCAGTACTTAGTCTTCAAGAACTGGAAGAGTACACAGACAAATTAAAACAACAGCAAGCTGCTGTAAGTAAAGTTGTTTCCTCTGTACCCTCAGGCAATTTGTTGTATTGTCTATAAAGTATAGCCAGAAGTGTAGCTGAAAGTTTTGATTTCTTAAACACATTAGATATTAAGCATTTTTTCTTTTAATATTATGTTGTGTGCTTTTATAGTGGAAAATCATATCAGTGAATCATATGAATGAAAATCAATAATCATATGAAATCATGGAAGTAAATCTTGGTGATGTATTGTAACAAGGAGCAAATATGCTAACTATTTCTTTAGAAACTTGATTTTCTGAATGTTCAGCTTTTCCTATGTATTGCAAGAAAATTAATGTTCAACACAGTGCTGAATAGTGCGGTAGTATCTCTTTTTTTGAGGGATTTCTGGCAATGTAAAGCATTAAATGTTTTAAAAACTCTTTCCTTAGAGTTGCTATTTTCTCTTATTTTTCATTTGCCAATTTGTTAATCGTCCACAAGGGTTTCTAGTGAATACTGGTACAGAGTTATTACGTAATAAAACGAATGAAATGTAACAATGAGTAATAACTATAATTTACGGGGGGAAATTGGAGTTGCAGCTTCTGAAAGGTACTTGTTACATTTCAGGCTTTTTTATCTTCTATTCATACATTAATTATTGATTCCTTGCTCTTTTAAAGATGAATAATAAGTTACAGGAGACGAATGTATTAACTGTGGCATTTGGAGAGTATCTGCAAGTAAAATAACAGTAATAATCCTAATTCATGTCTTTAAATGAATGAAATGTACAGAAGGAGAATATTGGATTGTTAATAATACATAGAGAACAAGTTCCTTCTGCCTAAGATTGCTTTTCCCTGAATAAACCTATGAAATTTTGTAAAGTATTAGTGAGAAGTTGAGCAAATGAATATTCCATGTTTCTCACTAAGAGGTATGAGGAAAGAGGTTGAAAGTGGGTGGTAGTTTTTGGTTTTGTGTTGGTTTTTTGTTTTTTAAAGTTTAAGAGGACATCTGGTGGTGACCTAGTTTTGCAAGGAAATACACTCAAGGCTGAGAGACAACTTCATTGAGATACGCTGGATAATCCTAAGACCTGTTATCAATGTCTTAGCCATTCTGCCTGCACGATAGGAACCGGCTGCAGCGAGGGGAGTAGTTTCAGTGCACAGCTGCTGCTGAAACATGTGAACTGGAAAGTGCATGCAGCTAATGAATAATAGGGGTGAGAACTGAGCACGAGGTTTCCAGGAAATATGGCCCAGATGTGTCTTTCTTTTTGAAAAAAAAACCCCCAAACAAAAACTATCAAAGCCAAAACCTTTGACAAGAAACACGTGTCCAATTCATCCCTGACCATCCACCCCAGTCAGGATTGGGCCTTTCTTGTGTCTTCTGTAATCTAGTTTAAATGTGATTCTGCTACAGGAAGGAATTGTTGCTTGGGTTTGTTTTCCTCCCTGGGCATGTGCCAAGTTGCTAAAATTTCTTGTATGCTGTTTATTATGTCCCTGTGTCATATTTCCAGGTGGAGCATGAGAGACTGTTGCATGTTTTCTTCTCCTGTCTCAATTATTGCCCATTTATCTTGTGACATGTCAGTTAGGTTACTGTCTGTCTTAAAGGACATTAGTGTCCTTCATGGAAGACAGTACTGCAGAATGTTGTACGTTGTTGGTTCAGTCCTAAAAATATTTTAATGCTGATTGTGAATAGATTATTAGATAGAGGACTCAAGAAGTCTGTTGACAGATCACACAATACCTCTGCTTTTGAAAAAGAATAAATACTGCCTTTTTCACTTCAGTGCCTGTATCTATAGCTGACATAGGAATTTACAATAGTGGTTTAGAGATAATTCCAACTTCTAAATTTCTGTAACACAAAGCACTCAAACGAGTGTGAATTACAGGTAAAAGAGCTCTGATCTTCCACTTCTCACTGACTGTTACCATCTGCTTTTGCACAGCTGATCTTGGTCATGCCTTTGTTTTCTGGGTCACTATAGACTCTGTATTTTCTGTAGTTTTCCCATTACAGTTTTCCATTCCATTGGATGGATTCCAACTCACTCAAGATTTCTTTAATATGTGTATCGTGACAGCTTTAATTTGTCTAATCATCTTGGTACAGACAATTTGAGTTAGGAGACTTTTTAGTTGTATGTCTGTTTGGCTTCATTTTAATTAGTAGACTGATATCCTCAGCTGTATCTTTTTTTTCTTCAGGAGATGAAATATTTTTTTCTGATGTGATTAGGAAAGAGAAAATTGTTTTGGAGAAAATTATTTGGTCCCCTCAAAGAACATTGCATGCATTGATAGCTGCAGCCACATTCATTGCTAACCATTGCAATTCTGGATTCCAAAAGTTAAGAATTAAAAAGTAAATCAACACAATTGTGTGGAAGATGCCAAAAGTGGTGGGACAATTTGGAAATGAATGGAAGTAACCTTTCCAACCTATCTAACCAACCAACCTATCCCTATAATGGGATAATATCGCTCATCCAAAAGAAGGGAAAGAGAATAGCGTGGAAGCTCAGAAAAGTAGTATCACTAAGTTCAGGGGAAGAAAGAAAAAAAAATATGGCTGTGGCAGATGCTTGACAGTGTTGAGGTTGTTATTAGTCAAGGGTAACTGAGAACTTGTGAAACAAAAAAAAGCAGTGTAAAAACTGAAAATGAAATGCATCTTTTATTCATGTGTTGCTGCTTGATGAATCCCATTAACAGTGAAAATCAAACAGTTATATCTGTACTAGGGGAATGCATGACTAGCAGGTATATCCCTGTCCTAAAGTTTTTACAGGTACAGGGCTAGCGGGAAGAACAGGTTGGAAAAGGGAGGTGAAAATTTCACAGCATATAGACTGTGCAGTGAACAAAACTTCTTTAGAGCCCCAAGGTCATGTAGGCTTGTGTAGCTTTTGGCCTGCTAATGTCCTTTCCTGCCCCCACCCTGCTCTGGAGTTACTCTCTCGCTGTCCTGCAGAAGAAAGCTTTATTATGTATTGAACAACTAAGAGGTTTTAAAATCGTCTTGTGATTTCTGGCCATTTTTTAATATGAAGGAGGAAAGTATAGCTAGATATATGCCCTTTGTCCAGATTGCCAGCTGATGGTATTGGAGTACTTTGAAGACCATTTGTGTGCAGGTGCTCTTCCAGAGGATGGGAACTGACCTGGTGGAGCCACTGTAAGTTTGTTACAGGAATGCTGACTGAAGGTCCCAACTTCGTGCTATGTTTGACTAAGCAGTCAAATATATAAAAACATCCTCATCTCTCTTTCCCAGTAGTGCATTGTGAGCTGGCTGACTGTCATAGCTGGTTTTATTTTATCTTCATTTCTGGGAGGTTTTTTCCCCAAGAAGAGTATAGAGCAATACCAATAATTTCTTTGTCATGATTCAAACTGTTTCTTCTTAAATATTTGTAGTCCCTGCTGAAAAACAAACCAAACCAAAACATACTATTCTCAAGTTTGTGTCTATATGACTGTTAGTGTTGGATTTTTTTTTTTTTAAGCTTCTGTGTTTGCGCACAAAAGGCTGATCAAGGTAGCAATGTCCATTTTTAAATTCAGTACAGACAGCAGCTCTCAGTAGCATTCCACTTACTGTTAGTTCAGAACAATGGAGAAAATTTTAAAATACGCATGTTCTGTGTGCTAAAGGGTATAATGTGCACAGAGTGAATATTCATTTTGACATGGATTTTATTTAATACAATATCAGTCTGAAAGGTAGGTGTCCTTACGGCTTTCTTAGATCTCTGTGGTAGATGGTTAACTTAGATTTGTACTCTAGCAGTAGCATAAGCAGAATGCAAACACTTGCAGTGTCCCATACTATTTCTATTTTCTATTCTAGTGTGTTCTTTAACAAGCAGAGAGGCAAGGGATAAATTTAAAAATGCCCACTAATTCCTAGATGGAACTGTAAACATTTTTCTTATCTTGCTCCTAAGGAAAGCTGATTGTCATTTTTAGGATTTTTTACCTTGTTGTGGCGTATTTATTAATAAATTTGAAAACTACAGAACTCAATGATACAGAATCACAAACTTGTTGTAGGACTTTAGTATAGGGATGGCCTACTTAATTGAGATTGCTATGTATCACATTTAATACTCTTCTTTTTAAGGTATCTAAGAAAGTTGCAGACTTGATTCTTGAAAAACAGCCTGCATATGTTCAGGTAAGACAACTAACAGTCACTTTTTAATAGTAAACCACTCCTTATTGTGCTGTTATAATGCTGCACTTGTTTCATTGGGGACTAAATCTAGTAATTTGTTAGTAGAGATGCTAGTGCCTGGTTGGAACTAGCTGTCTATGTATGATAAACCTGTATGTGTAGAGGGAAAAGAACCAAGGGCGTATTGAGCCAGAGGCCCTTAGGATGATAGAGGCTTCGGCATATGACCATTTTAAGAAGGCTTTCTGAAAACATGAGTTCACAGGCTTGACTAATACCTGTAATGGACTTGAACAGGAGCTTCTTTAGTGCCTGTGTTTAGGAGTGGTTTCAGATCTTTGTCCGTAAGAGAAAACAGCAATGACTTTTCTTAAGAGCACTTAACCAGAAACCTGCCACTAATCTCAGGCAGTCGTGAGAATAAAGCATCTCTGAGAGCAAAACAAAGCAAAACTGCTTTAGCTGCTTGCAGTAGAATATTGGCACGGCTTCTCTCCTTGCTCCCAAAACATAGTTGGAACAGCTGTCATAATGATTCTCTGAAGAGAAGGTGGTTTTTTTTCCACCCATTTATTTTTAATGATGCCCCTATACATTTGGTCAGGTCTGCCTGATTTTATCTGATCTTTCCAGGAAACAACAGTGACAATTCTGCAAAGTGAAAACTTGGGATTTTTGTCAAAGTAGTCTGAGAATTATCCTGCGATGGATAATTCTGTGTGTGTGCAGCTCCTTGCGTAAGCATTGTCATACCAGTGATTATGGCAATTCTCATTTTGGTCAAGAAGCTGGAGAGAGTGTGGGAGGGCAATGATGGCTGCATTTAGTGGCAGAGGTCTCTCCTTTTTTTTTTTTCCCCTCCTCCTCCTCTCCTTTCTCCTCTCACCTCCTTCCTTGTTAACCTTCTTCCTATTACCTCCCTCCCTTCCTTGCCTCCTGCTTCTCAGCTGATACAGTGTTGCTGCAGGCTTATACCCCCTGGGTGTTAACCCACGGAAGATGTCATGGAGCTGGAGCTATTTTCCTCTTTCATCCAGAGAGCACAACTTCCTCTTCTGCTCATTAGCACTCATGGCCCACACATCCAGCCTGAGTGACCTTGCGAGTGTCCCATCTGCTCTGGCATTTTGCTGGGTAGAAGGAGGAGTGCTGCTGTGTAAAGAAAAATGGGGGGGGTGAGCATTGCTTGCATCATCTCCTGCAATAGCTGGTGGAAGAAAAAAGCTTTAAGGGTGATATTATTTCAGTTTTAGTTAAAGGAATCAGGTGGGAGGCTATTGCATAAGGAAGCTGGGTAAATGCTACAGTGGTCAAGTCTTCATAAGATGGTGTAGAGGGGGGCAGAAAGGGTAATTGTATGGTATCAAATCCTTCTGGTATAGTTTCGCTGTTGTGCGTGTTCGGAATTGATGTTGTTGAGTGAGTGCTGCTTTTTCTGAATCCAGCAGCTTCACTTTGAAAACCCCCTCTCAGTGCACAATAGTACTGTGGAGAATGGGCTTATTGCATTTTGCTGTGTAATGTTAATATTCTTATCCAGCAGCATCTTAGTGAGATGCACGTGTTTTATACCAAGAAGTTCTTTCAGATATTCCAAAGGGACAGTTAAAAATCTACTGTGCCAGTAAGAATCTTTTAAAAGCATTTCTCAAATGCATATTTGCCTGATTAAGTCAATAATCCTTCAGTGTTACACATGGGCACAGGCTTGCACAGAGTTATTCTTGTCAGTAGACTTTCTTATCAGAGATTTCTGGTGGGCATCGTAGGACTCACTTTCCCACTGGCTTATGAAATGAACCACCCTGATGTGCTGTGGGTACTCCGTAATGGCAGCTCCAGTTCAGTGTCCAATTACAGTAACAGGTCATTAGAAGAAGCAAAAATGCAGTTGACTGTTTGTCTCCTGGACACATTGTTTCCACTGTGCAAAGGAAAGTGTGGGGAAGTCACGGTTTGCACCCCATTCCTAGTATGAAGTACTGGTCTAACAGGCACTGCTATGGGCTGAGAGGCATGGCACAGACATAAGGCAAGGGATTTGTAGTTTTCCCTTCTCCTTAGAAGGAAAGGCATGCTTTAGGAACAAGCGATGGGTGGAGGACTGTCTTTGAGAAGAGAAAAAATGTATTCAGCCCTAAATGCTGGATGGAAGACTCCCTCTCTGGGGACCATTAGGCTGCGCTTTCTTCCCATGCCTCTCCATCCAGTCACGTTCAAAGGAGAGATTTTACAAAATCTTTGCAAGAGGCAAGACTGGAATGGAGTTGCTCCTTATTGTATGCGTTTCCTCATGAAAAAGGGAACAATGGCCTTTTGAATAGCTCTGACATTTGCAAAGTATGTTTTTAGTGAGAAGTAGGTACTGAGGAAAGTAATCTTTGAATTTGGTTTCTTAAGATATTATGCATATCAGCAACTAAGCTGTCATTTTTCCAAAAGCAACGTTGGAAGCAACAGTCTATAAAGGAGGAACTGTTTTTGGTTCAGATGCAGCTCAGTGATTTGTCAGAATTACTTGTATCTTTGGAGACTGACCAGGAGCTGATCTTAAACTGAACTAAACTTTTGTTTTTGCTTGTCATATCTTTAGAATTAGATTGGTTTTCAAAGTGAAAGTCTCCCTTCTCCCCATGGAAAGCACTTGATACGTTTTGAAATGATGAGTAGTATTTAAAAAAAAAATATTTTTTTTTCTTTAGCGTGGGGAGAGCGTTCACTTTTCTGCAGTGCTGTTCCTAACAAAAGAAATCCTAATAGGTATATATATATATTTTTAAAGGAGTTGAGATTATACTAGGCACTTCACTAAGTCAAAATCAAGCTAAATTCAGGTCACCTGTGCTGGAGAGTTTTCAGCTGAAATTCAATAGGATACCATTAATGTTCATTATGAAGTGACATCTATTAAATTGCTAGAACAGAAGTGCTTCTAAACAAGAAAATGCTGTGTGAAACATGATTTTTTTTGTTTTGTTTTGTTTTGCTGCTCTCTGGTATATTAATGCAAATTAAACCCTGTGCTTCTGTCCCTGAAGCTTTGATCATTCTGCTGTGGTGCATTAATGGCATAGAGATTCTTAGGCTAAATGTACGATATATATAAATGTAGAGGGTCCTACTGCAGTGCAAATGGATTTCAAGTATCTTTCTTCAAAAGAGAATTGTATGTTAAAAAATAGTTTATATTAATGTTACATTCCAGTGCTTAGCATATATAAAATGAAACTAATAATATATAAAGTAACTCTACAGAGTCATTATAACATCTCAAGAGAAACCTACTAATCACTAGTCTTCACTGGTGTGAAGTATACAACTTTAACTTGTATATTTATTTAACCTGTTGTCTCTCTGTAGGAACTTGAACGTGTTACATCATTGCAGACTGGCCTTCAGTTAGCAGCTGTTATTTGCACAAATGGAAGAAGGTATCTTGCTTAAATAATGGCAGAGATTGAAAGGGGGAAAAAGTATTTGAGAAGAAAGTTGTAAACCCAGGAAGTTTGCTTGCTGATGATATTTCCTATTTATGTGCTGAATGGAATTAGCAATAGTAGTTAAAGATACTGAAACAAATACCAGCTGATTTCTCTCTTGCAGCTCTCACTTTTTCAATTGGGAATTCTCTTTAACAGGAACCTTTTGAGATACACCATTGATTCACAGACAAGTTCTGCAGAAGGGAAAACATATCTTCTTAGTAGTCTGTTGGTATCGTGTCAATTTCTGGGTTTCCCTAACAATGCTGATAATCTTATTTTCTAGCATGTATTTTGATGGATGTGTTAGAATTTATTAGAAATAAGTTTGGGTTTTTTTACACATCGTTGAAGATTATGTTCATTTTTAACTTTTGCAGACACCTGAATATAGCAAAGGAAGGCTTCACACAAACTAGTTTGGGGCTTCTTGCAAATCAAAGGAAACGACAGTTGCTTATTGGACTGCTAAAGTCTCTGAGAACAATAAAAACATTGGTATGTACAGTTGTTTTTGTTCAATGGCAAAATATTATTCTTCATTTCTGTGTAGTTATCACTGTTTTTTTTAATTTTATTTTTAGCAAAGAACTGATGTGCGTTTGAGTGAGATGTTGGAGGTAAGTCCCTGCCAGACTGTTATAATTTGAAGCTATTCTAAGTCTACTTTTGTCAGTCATCTTAATTTTGTCCCTTCTTTCCTTCCTCTTGCAAACAGGCTATGGGCGTGTGCGTGTGGTGAAATTATATTTTTATTCTTTTTTTTAAATGTTGTGAGAAATACTTCATGTCAAATTAGATAGCCCCTGTGCTGGTGGGGAAATGTTTTCTGTCAAATACTCAATCCTGCCTTTAGATCTGAGCACTGAGGCTTGGTTAGTTCAGTGAGAGTGCTGTGGAGTCTTCACTCCCCTCCATACCCCCAACTTATACTTCTTTTCTGGCCTTAGCTTGATATTTGGAAGAAAAAAGAAGGTGAGATTTAGCTGATTGTTGATATGCTGGGTCTGGATAAAGTACTTCTACTGGTATATTACCATACAAATTTATATATGAGCTCCCTACTTAGTATTTTATTTGTAAGTGTAGTAGCTTCTCTCCTTATTCATTGGGTTAGCCTTTTAATAGTCAGTTGTAGAAAACATTGCAGCATGCAGGCCATGACACTGAAAATTCTACTGATACAGTATATATACTGCCTAAAAATGCAGTAGATACTGCACAGAGCAAAAATAAGATCTTGTCTTAAGGTGATTAAATTGTATGAAAGGCAGCTTCAGGATTTTATTGACAACTATATTTTAATCATGTAGTGTAACAATTTTGACTTGCTAATTTGCCAAATATTTACAGCTAATACTGGATGGAACGTCATTATGATAATCCCTAGTTACTAAATTTGGAAATTGAGTCTTAATAATTGTAACTCTTAAGATTCTTTGAGTTTAATTTCATCTTGGGTAATACACCTTGTCTCAGCACACTTTCTTAATCTTTGCAAGCAAGAATGCATTAATTTACAGGCTGCATAAACATTGCCTTCTGCTCAGTAAGCCCTGTACAATGATTAGCTTTTCATTTCTGTGCTGTATTTTGTTGCACAGGAAATCAGCTCTTCACTGTATACTGGTAGGAGTTGTCTTGAGACAGAGGTGTGGGTGTTGCATCCACACACAGACCCTAATGTCTGATTATCACAATTTGCCAGTGATTTTTAAACGTTAAGGGCTGGAACTGCCCTTTCTGGCTAAGTGCAGTTTTAGAGCTGTGCTCAGTGTCTGCTCCCAATAAGGTATCCCAGATATTGGCCAATTTACTGTCTTTACTCCAAGAAGAAGTTAGTAGCTTGGAACATCCGTGAGAGCTATTAGTAGCCATTCACAGAGGAACATTTAGATAGGGTTCCCAATTAAAAAAAAGATCAGACACGAAGCTATAATAACTTAGAGGGGTGAGCTGCATCTGGAATATATTAGTAATATATGTTATGCAAGCAGGCTTTCTGATTTGAGCTCTGTTAGACTTAATGGAGCAAGTACCAGGTTTCCAATGGAGAAAGATGCAAAGAGCTGTGAATGCAGCAATCATTTTAGACCAATGCACTGTTCTGTTTTCATCTAATGGATAACGTGTGTGGAGTTTTTTTGAGTTTTTAGCTAAACTTGATCTGCATTAGAATGCTGCTATTAAAACCAATTTCATTTCAGAAGCTCCTTTATGATAATTGCCAAATATAAATTGCCCTTGCATTTTTACTCTTCAGTCAATGACTTTGAAATTCCAGTAACAGCTTTGCATTTGAGCTCTCTGAAGCATGTAATATAATGGATGTCATTAGGACAAAAAAGGGAAGCTCTTAGCTATCAAAGAGGGTTTTCCTTCTTCCAAGAGCCTTTCTGGCCTCATATCTAATAGAACACAAAAATAGTAGTTATACCCAAGGTACTGCCCATGTTCTGTTGGCAAGATCCTGGAGTTTTACATTTTTGTGTGTATTTTTTAGTTTTGGTTTTGTCCTGGCATCTTTATGATGATAATTGATCTGTTTACCTATTGGATATTCTTCTTATAAATTAGGACAATATTTCCATATTCTTTTTTCTGAAGTATGTTTTTTTTGTCCTGGGCCTTTGTGTGAGCCAGATGTCTTTAAATTCATTTCTAATCAGCTGTAGAATGTGTCACATTAAATAGTGTTTATTTGGGCATAATGTTGGAGTGTCTCCCTTGTCTCTTTTTAGGTTTTGTAAACTATGGCAGCAGCCTGCCAGTGCCTGAACTTCTTTCCTTGCTCATGAATAGATCATACTGTATTAACAAAGGTTTGAAAGTTAACTGGGAAAATGTTAGTTGGTTTGTAATAAAAACTTTCTGTTATGTTTTGTATGAATGCATAAGTAAACAAAACAGCAAGTCATTTGCATAATAGTTTTACATAGTGTTTTCAGATGTTGCTAACGTTGTCTGTTTCTAATTCTAAACTGCTTGCACGTTAAGTTCTGCAATAGACCCTCTCTCATTTCCTTTAACTTTACTGTATAATGTAAGAGGCAAAATATTTTGTTCTTAATGTTTATACATAAGTGTGCAAGCAAAAATGGGTGTTGCAGTGTTTGCTTCAAAAGCCAAATTAGCTTTCCATTGTGTTTTATCCTAAGGAAGAGGACTATCCAGGAGCTATTCAGCTGTGCTTGGAATGCCAGAAAGCTGCCAGCACTTTCAAACACTACAGTTGTATAAGGTAAGGTGACATTGTGCAGATTTCAGCTTCTGTATGATTTACTTGTAAATGGTATAAAACAGTGATCGTTAATTCTCATTCTCTACAGCAGCTTTGACTGACATTTACTTTTCTAAGCAGAAAATTAAAATTGAGGCATTTATAAAAGCATAAGCATCCTCAGTAGTTTCCCCCCCTCCCTGTACCACTGCTAACCAGTCTTCACAATCATAACACTATATAGTCTATGTTTGGACTATGTCATTGTTTTGTAACTGTTGTAGTATGTTGGCAGGTAAAGTTTCAACTAAGACTGAATTATAACTGTGCTACAAACTGCAGCCTAGAGATACCTGACCTAATTTTTTAATAAGCAAGTTTATATTCTGGAATTAATTTACCTACAGCAAGATGGCTTTGGAGGGTAACTTACTCTGATTCTTGGCAATGAAATTAGCAAGTGCAGAGCTTCATGCTGTCATGGAGAAATTGCTTTCAGAACCAGAACTAATTCAAATATCTGCAGTTTCTAGCTTACGAAGACTTGATGTTTCCATTGCTTTTTAGAAAGAAAAGAAAAAAAAAGAATTGGGTAAACATTAAGTTCAAAGTCATAATAGATGTGACAATAAACGAGTAAAATGACATGAAATTTGATGTTTCATCCTCTAAGATCCTCATTACATTAATTAGATTTTCTTTTTGTGTTATTTTTAATTAGAATTTTAGATTTTTGGGTAAAATTCTGACATTGTTTGATCTCCTGTCAGAATGCTCTCTGACTTAGAAGGACCAAAATCTATGAAAACACATGCTTTGCCTCCCTCTGTCCTCTAAATGTATGCTTTGTTGCAACTTCAGAGTAATTACCCATAATCCTCGATTTCAGTTTAGGATCTGCTTTTTGAGGTATAGTTGTTTCAGGATCTGAAGATGCACCGAAGAAGTGTATGAAGTTAGAAATTGTACCTGGAGATAAGTCCCTCTCTACTCTGAAGTCAGATTTCAAAACTTCTTTTTGCTTTCTTTTTAGTTCGATAAAACTTGTGTGTGGATATAAATTGACTGTACAGCCAACATTTGCATACATATATTAAAATTTTGAATCCCTTCCTTATATAGTAGTGAATGAAAACTATTCTTTATTTATTTGAATGAGGAAAAATGACTGCGATTTCCCCCAGTCCTTGACAATTCAATTGTTGAGAGGGGAGATGACTCCTGAACAACTTTTGCTCTGCTTAACTCTACCTTCTGTAGAGAGATGGGTCTTGCAGTCTTCCATACCTGTGTCTCGTTTATACTGTTCAGTAAGCTCTCCTTAGTATTTATTGCTCTTTCAGATGCTCTGTGGCTCCAAACATTAATCTGATTTATTCTGCATATCTCCTGCATTTTTTTCTTTTGGAGAAATTAACAACATTTATCCAGCTTGAAAAGGCAGCTTGTTTTCTTAGAATCTTACAGTGCTCATCTGGAAAACCTTGTTCTTTTGAGATTTAGGTTAAATTACACAGTTTCTTTGAATTAAATTCTGTTTTGTGTAAATAATATGGAAGTTTCTGTTTAATGTTGAATCACTTCAAGCTTTTATTGCAGCTTCAAAGTTTATCTCCACTAGACTATGTCTAGTATAGCAAAATTTGGAACTTAAACTAACAGTTCATGTTTTTGCCATTTGGAATATTTAACTGCAAAAGTCATGCTATTTTAAATCTGATAGCATACTGACAAGATACATGGCAAAGAGCTGTGAGGATTTACTTCATTGTTGCACTCAAAAGGATATCCTTGCATCCAAGAAGACAGTTTCTTGAAAGAAAGGATGATGACAGTAAAAATCAGCACTGCTACTTTATTCTGAGAGAGTTTTTTGAGCTTGTTTTTGTTTGCATTGTGAGAGCAGAAGGACTTTTTAGCTGTAAATCCCAGCCCCAGTGCATATGTTTCAGTCTCTCTGCAGTTTTACTTTCAGAAGTCTGAGAGAATATGTATTGTATGGAATAATGTCTCACTAGCAGGGGATTGGGCTAAATGAATAAGTGATCTTTTGCATTTCTCTTTAGGACTGCAGTAAAAAACAGCTAGTCAAGAAAACAGACATGAGCTAGCATCTGTAACATGTGCTTATATGAGGCATCACCTCTGTACCTTACCATGAGATTTTCACAGTATCCCTTTGATTGTCCGCTGTGTACGTGACAAGAATCAGCGCCTGCCTTTATACAATCATTCTTCATATTTTTCTTGCTAGATGGTGGTAGGAATTGGGTGTAGCTCTTAAACAGCAGGGGATTTAAACCTTTCTATGAAGCATATAATTTTTTTATTTTGGTGTATACATAATCTGAAGAGGCAAGCACTTCAGCTTCCCTGCTAAGACTGCTTTGGTTTTAAGAGTGGCTGCTCATCCTCCTTTGAAATAATGGGCTGGATGTCTGTTATTTTTGTTCTCCATTGTCTTCTTCCTAGGGAATGCTTGCATTATGTGATTAATTTTTGTTTAAAAATATAAATCAAAGTATTTTGCCTTCTGCTTGTTGATCAGTTCTGATGTGAGTAGACTCCCTTGAAAAACCTGTAGGAAAATGTAGTGTCAGATAATAGGATGACTCTGTCTATTGCATTTGGGTCGAAATGTTACTTCTGTTACATTGCAGCAACGTGCCTCCTAAAAATGCGCTAATTTAGGTTTGTATGGGTGGGGATGCAAAAAAAAAGACTTCTAATATGTTTTTTATGAATGAAATGAATGCTTTGAATTAAATTCTCAATTATGGTAAATGGGCTTTCATCATAATCATGTAGCCATTATGTCCGAGCACTACCTTTATAATTCTGGCTTAGAAAATACATACAGATTTAGCTAGACACAGCATTTCTACATTTTCACTTCAATACTTGATCAAAGTTACTTTTTTAATGAAATTTTGTGATCACACCTTCTTTTCCTAAATTAGTCAGCATAAATGTAGGCTGTACTCTTCCAAACACCTCCATATATCATAGCTTGGTTGAATAAATAAACTATGAACGTGTGTATTTAAAATTGGTGCTTGAGCCCTCACTTGAATGGGAGGACAGCACTGTCAGAGGAGTGATGCATTGCATCATTTTTTTGCTAATGTCAGCAGCTTCTATGTTTTAGACCAGTTAATTTCAACATGTAAACCAACTATATGTTTATACACAGGGGGTGATGGTCTATGCTGTACCTAGTTCTAAAGATGGAAAGAAGGAGTGATTCTGTGCACAGAACAAGGATCTTGCTCTTGTTGCATTGTGAACCTAGGATAATGTGCTGCTGCAACAGATATTTTAATCTGAAGTGTTAGGAATACTGCAAATGGCTGCAGTAAGTGCCTTTCAGTAGTAACTGAAAGTAACAGCAGGTTAATGATTTATGATAAATTACTATATTGTGGCTCGGTAGCAGGCTAATGTGTTGTTTGGAAACAAACGGTGTGAAATGTTAATATGATCAGTAGTTTGATTTTAAACATTTTTTTTCTTTCATTAATAGTGAGTTGAATTCAAAACTGCAAGACACCTTGGAACAAATAGAGGTGAGAATTAATATATTGTATACGTTAGTGTTTAACCTCTAGGTACTAGAGCTTTCTAATGCAATGTTATTAGCAATTGCAGAACGTGCACATTTCTTTCAAATACCGTCTTTGGAATGCTATAGTCATTGCTATTTATGTAGCCTTTTGTGCTGCAGTCGACTCAAATGCTCTGTAATATGTTATCAAATTTATGAGGCAGCTCACCACTTATGCCCACTGCAAGTGGTAAAGCAGTCAAATAAAATAGGCACGTAACATTTGAAGTACTGGAGCAAAGATATGCTCCCTGTATAGTGAAGATGCACGATGGTTTTCAGTCCATGAACTGCTGTGAATTCTTTAGACTACTCCTAAATAATTGTGAAAAGAAAATTAGCAGCATTGGTATTACAGTATTAATATACAAAATTAGCAGGTTTGTATAAGCTCCACAAGAGATCTCAGTTTCACTGGGAATTTTAGAGGTCAGCAAACTGGAAACAGCTGGATAGGGTCAGTACTAAGCCATAGGAATTTAGACTTGAATAGCTGGGAAAGATGCGACTAAGACAGAAGGTTAGTTTAAGTTGGTAGATAGTATTGCAAAAGCAAATGAATATCAAATGGTAAGTGTCTTGCTGGAAGTTGGTGGCAAAAAAAAAATCATGAACGATAGGAATTCTTTTAACTCCGTTACTAGGTAATTTTGAGCTGGAACTTGGCAAGCTTTTTCTAAGTCTAGTAATGTAGATATATATAATGTATATGTAGTGCATGTAATGCCTACACATGTAAGCGTAGCAGGAAACTGCATTCATTGTCCCAGCAGCTCTCTACACCTCTGGTCATGTGCTCTTTAGAAAGTCAGATTAGCGCATGTATTATCATACCTCATTATTTAATTCCCTGTACAGTCAGAACTTTGTTAAATTTCCTTCATTTATGCCTTTGTACTTTTGCTTTCTTGCAAAGCTTTTCTTTGTTCTTTTACACTTTCACTGATATATGCTCTATTCAGAGCATGGCTGGTTCAAAAAAAGCTAATGAAATGACTGTTTTCTTCTCACTCTCACAGAGGCCAGTCATTAACCTCGTCTTTTTTTTTTTTTTTCCTTCTTGTAATTTAAGTTTTAACATTGACCATACTTTTATACTATGTTACAAATAAAATGCAAGGTGGCTTTAGTGGAAGGAACCATTGAAAAACGTAGCTGAAAATATTAATGTGCTCTCTGCTTAAGAGCTCTGTTCATGGGCTGTTTGATATCCCTGTTTCTCTCTTCGCACAGCTGTTCTGCATGAAATAAGAGAAGGAAAAAAGTTTTTTTAAATCAGTATATGGCTGAAATTCAAATTGCTGAGTAACCCTTTAAGAAGTTCTGAATCTTGAGGTTACTTGTCTGTTTACCATTTTGCTTAGGAAAAAATGCAGTATTTGATTGTATTCTAGTCTCCTTGTTTGTGCTTAAAGAAAATACTGATCTGCTTAAAAAAACCCAACAAAATAAAACACCCCCCCCCAAACCCAACAGCAACAAAAAAACCCCACCAAATCTCTAGGATTAAAATCCATAAATATTTTGTGGATAATGAAGTAATTCATAAAAATTTTCCAGTGGAGTAAGTACATAGGGACTAAACAACCATCTCCTGTGGTTTCTATTTGCAAGAGCAAGACTACGTTGCAAGATCCTTAAATAGTAAGAATTGAAATGGCATTAGTGACTAGCAAGGAGAAAAAATATCTGCTAGCTGTGTATGTTATCATATGTTATTGATTCCTGTTTTCTTTTCTTGCATTGTTGATTGAAAATAACTAGAGTTAGGCTGTGTATCTCTGAATATATTACAGCATCTAAGTGAGAATTACATTATTAAGCTACATGGTCAAATTCTTGGAAGCCTTATTAGTTAGTCATTAAGTATATGATCCTATTTTAGTTTTTTTTTTTCATTCAGTGCACATAATAGATGAACTTCATTTATTGCAAAGCTGTTCAGTATGCTCAGACACAGCTTTGATGGCAGAACTAGTAATTGTGTGTGTGTGTGTGCATGTGCTCTCTTTTCTTCTCCTATGGTACTGATCATTCTGCTGGTATAGTACTCCATAAAAGACTTATTTCACAATGAACTTTTAAGTCAGATAGTATTAATTCCATTTAATAGATGGCTGTCAGAGGGTTAAGAAGTCAATAATTGAATTACTTGAGCTGAAACACTTGTGGAGCATTTTCATTTTTTTCCCCAGATCTAGGTTTTTCTTAGGAGTGGGAGTAGACCAAGCTGGAACTCCCAGCTCTCCCATATTGTGGTGCTAGACCTTCTCAAAGTAAACGTCACTTTGAATTTGACTTCAGTGAAATAGTGTACTTTTTACTGTGCTTCTTCTTCGAAATGGTGGAACTGTTTGGCTGACAGAAGTTTCAGACTGAAGTACTTCAGGCTGCAAGAAGTAACATTTGAGCACCTCAAAATAGTCCAGTGATGTACAGTCTTGGCTA
This sequence comes from Aptenodytes patagonicus, assembly GCF_965638725.1. Lineage (NCBI taxonomy): Eukaryota > Metazoa > Chordata > Aves > Sphenisciformes > Spheniscidae > Aptenodytes > Aptenodytes patagonicus. The sequence continues at coordinate 145,338,453 of NC_134950.1, read as the reverse complement.
TTGTACAAGCATAATTATTAGATTGTTTAAATAAGCATCTTTTTTGCACTTGCTATTGTTTAAGTAATGTATTACTTGGCCTGTTTTTATTAAGTGTTTAACACATTTTTTCCTTCATTTATATAGGAACAATTGGATGTAGCGCTCTCCAAAATATGCAAGAACTTTGATATCAGTCATTATACAAAGGTTCAGCAGGCTTACAGGCTGCTTGGAAAAACACAGGTTAGTACTCATCTCCTGAGTAAGTGACAAAGAACAGTGGTATATCAGGGTGAAGCTTTGAGTACTCTGATGGAAATTTATTTTACTAATGCTGATGAATCTTGCTGAGTATACAAAGACTTCTATAATACTCAGATAATTTAACAGTAACTGTTAAAGGTAAACTGTGTATTGCTGTAACATGTAGCTTTTTGGACATGGTATAACTAACTTCAGCTCTATTTATAATGCTATTTGCATTATTAATTGTATTTGGGTATGTGAGTACTATTTTTCATAGCTAGGTCCCTGTTACTGAGTTGTGCACAACCTGTACCTTGTATGCGTGCGTTCCTATTTTATATTGTACGAATGTGACAGGAATGAAGATATGAGGAGATATTTTTTTGGCAACAAAATATGACACAAGGCATGTCAAACCTATACTGTGGACATGTCCTAAAAGTTGTATCTCTGTGTGCCTAGGACCTTTTATATGTAAATAGGAGTAGGTCTAAACTCTCCAGTAGGATGTAGTTCTCTTCTGTTGGTGCACTGTCTTGAGGCTTAGGATGGTTTCTTTGGGAAGGCAGTGAACCCGTTTCCTTCTGAAGCAGATACGATGTGTGGGAGCCAGTACCAAGCTCCTGTGAAGTAAACGGGGATAAGGAGAGGAGAAAGTGCTGAAGGCATCTTTCGCCAGTGATCGGTGTTCATAACATAGTGAAGCTAAACATGGTGGTGCCAGTGCAGCAATGCTGTTTTGCTTAGAGAAGAGATTCCTCCAGAAAGCTTTAGTTGCTAAAGATCACGTCAAAGTGCCTGTCCCCTGATGAAGACAGGACAAGAACCCCATTCGTTCTTTATTATGCTTGGGGTTTTTTTTAATGTTGTTTCCCAGTATTCAGAAGTGTGGCTGACATTAGAATGCCTTTTTCGGGTTTGTTTTTAAATTTTTGTTTGTTTTTTGTTTCTTTCTAATTAGAACTTTCTAGCAAAGTAGGGTTGTTCTTCCGTGGCTTGACTGTGATAACAATGTAGCTCTGCAATAGGATAGAAAGGGATTTCTCTTCCCATACTTTGACAATGTGCAAAATTATTGGAGTGCCTAAAGACTGCAACTTGAAATCAGGGGAGAAGATTAATAAGACTTTTCCTTTGTTAGTGCACTGTATGCAATTTCTTTATTTACTGAAGAAAAGTAGATATAGTGCATTCACTGCTCCGAAGCCTAGTGCATGTGTTGAGAAAGGCAGACTTTTTGTTGCAGAGGAATGAAGTTTCTGAACAAAACAAAAGTGTTACTTGTTACTGCATGGTTTTGCCTGCTCTGTTCTCATGACAGTGACTTGTTTTTGACATTCTTTTTATTACTATTAAAGTATGTATTTTGAACTTGTCCTGAAAAGAATTTAGTTGCATCATTATTGAATTATCTCCCATTTTGACCCCTCCTCATTAAACAAAATGAGAAGAACCTTCAGTGTCTTCAGTACTTCTCATGTTTTCATTTGTCATTCTGTTTTCTTTGACTAATTCAAGTTAGGACTAGCTGCAGAAGATCGGTTATTTGCGATAGGATTGAAGCAGAATTGCTTGTTCATTTCTTATGGGGGTAATTGAGTTCTCGGCTCTTGTCAGTAGCTAAGAATGTCAAATAGGAAGTAGCAAAACTGACCATTTTCAAATCTGCAGAATCTGATAACTTCATCCTGGCATATCAATTTTTTTTTTAATCTATTATATATACCAATTATTAGCATATCTTGAAACTGAGAAAATTCAGTGTGTGAAATGGACTAATGTTATGGACAGGTTAGTAACAAAGGATCAGGGAAACAGCCTGACCTGAAACTCGGGCATGATTATGGCAAAACTTATATGTTATATAGTCATCAGTGTTTAGTACATGTACTGATATTTTTTTTTCTGGAAAAAGTAAGTTTTGTTAAACAAATGTAATATTTTGCTTTTATTGCAAAGAGGGTTTTTGTAAGAAATTTATGGATGTGGTGTGCATGCCTTTCTGTAACACCTAATTTTACTTTATATTCAAGGAGGAACTCAGTTTGGCAAGTGGATGGATTGAAGACTTTGTAATTGTGGTTTTAGTTTTAGTAATTGCAAAGGAAATATTTTTATTTTAGTTGGAAGTGTTTCCAGTGGAGAAAAAAAGCACTGATCTCAACTCATTTCTTTTTGAAACATTCATCAGTGATTGGGAGGGTAAATGAATGAATGAGTAAATTCTACAATTAAATATATTATATACACGTAAAATTAATATTTACTAGTGATAATGTAAAAAACCTGATGAATTATAGAGGGAGGATGGCAGGGGAAACTGATTTTACTGGTAATATGTGAACTCTTTTACGTTGCCATATTATAATATTGCCAAGTCCTATGTTACGTGTTTTTGAAACAAAGATTGGAGGCCATGCTTACAATCTCCTGTGTTCAGTACTGAAAAAGACTTACATTACAAGACTATAGCATATGACGAGTTGAATTTTACTATTTGATTTTATGTTATTCCTTTTCTTTCAGACAGCAATGGACCAGTTACATATGCACTTCACTCAAGCCATTCACAACACTGTGTTTCAAGTAGTCCTTGGATATGTGGAGCTGTGTGCAGGAAACACAGACACCAAGTTTCAGAAGTTACAGTACAAAGACCTCTGTACAGTATGTAATTCTTGCATATATGTATATTTTTTTTAATCTGAATTTTACCACTGTTGTAAGTGTACCTTATGTAAGTAGGGACTCAGTTATTAAAATAACCCTACAGCTATTATAGTTTCTTAATACAACTCAGGCTAATTGAGAGATTGGTTATTCACAACTTAATGCTGATTTTGATTGCACTAAATCTTAGCACTTTGGAGTTAGTGTGCACAACATCTAGCTAAATGTAAAGAAGTAAATCATAGGATACAAACAGGAGATCAAGATTTCAAAACTCACATGTCTTCAATGTAATATGCTAGTTACTAGAATCACTATTAGCTTTGAACTTTATTTCAGTGCGTTTTGGCTGTATGCACAGTTTCTGTAATACTGCATTTCAGTAAGGATTCTTGTAAAGATATTAACTTAATTGGAGTCTTCCCATTACTCCTAATATTGCACCAGATTCATTACACTTTTGCTATCAAGGTAAGGAACAGCTATAATATTGAGATGCAAAAGCCTGATGATAGGCAGATCATGGACTGGGCATAACCCTGTATTTTCCTCTAGTATAGATTTTAGATGCAGTTTCCTGCATGTGTATATTTTGTTCGTTGTTTTTAAAATGCTATTAGAATGAATTACTGTATTTCGAGTACTATTTTTAGTTCACTCTTTAATTCTTTCACTTGTGATCTTACAACCCGATAAATTTTCTTAAACTTCAGTGGAGGAGAGAGAGAGTGTGAGATATTTTAGGTGGTTGTAACATTGATTTAAAACTTGAAATTATGTTTCTGTCTTGAATGTTCTTCATTTGTTTCAGTCACAGACTAAGCCCTCATCATACTTTATCAACTCAAGAACCCACCCCCTCAGTTGCAATTTATTAAATCAAAGTACAGTCACAAGGAGATTAAAATTCATATTCTGATCCACTTTTCTGCTCTTTCACTTCGCAATTCTCCTGGGATTGTGTAGCTTCAACTAGTAAACAATACATCTGTGCTGAAAACCATTTCATTGTGAAGAGGTGCCCCTTTGACTTAGAAGGCTTACATAATCTTAGAGCCTTCATATGAGTGAAAGTGCATTATGAAAAATTAATTTATTGTGAGTAATTGACATAAGTATTAATGAACAGAATGAGTAAGGTTCCAGATAGGTTGTATTTGCACTTACCTGAGATGAATTCTAGTTGAAGAAAGCCAGCAAACCCTGATCTCTGTTCTCTAGACTGCAGCCCTTTCATTCTTCTGCTTTAAGTCTTCAGAGGGTGTTTTTGTTTTCATTTCTTAGTTTCTAATGCACTTTTCTTCTGAGTTTTTTTGCTTTATACTTCTATATGCCCTTCAGTATTTCTCATTCTTTGCTAATATTTATGATACTAAGCCCATTTATTTACATTTACAAATAGTACTACTGAGCTCCTCCTGGCATCTTCTAAAATACAGATTGTGTGCTGCTGTTAATCCTTACCCTTTACAGTGCAGAAGGATCTTTCAGATCACTGGAAATACCGTATTTTGTAATACGCAGAAAGAGTGGCTTTAACTGTGCAGTTACAAAATTATTACCTCATTACTTCTATTTGGCTTTCCTTCTGCAGAACCCTCATGAGATGCTTCTTTAGTTATGTGAGCCTGCAATAGCTGGAATCTGGCAGTCTGTATAAAGGAAGGTGCCCAAATTTTACGGCTATAATGTACTATGAATACTGCAGGAATTTCCTTGAAATTTATTGATTTTTTAATTTTTCATTACACTGTTAGTAACAATTAGGTATTTAGGGAACAGGCTGCAGATGGGAAATTTTGGTCTCTATTACAAACCGTGCTGTTCAGCGTTGGTTGTTACCTGTTGCAGTGCATTTGTGAAAATCGGAGTGCTGAATAAGCTGGACTATCATAGCAATTCCATTTCTAACTTCCCGTAGAAAAAATACCAACAGGTTTTCATCTCTTATGTTCAGTTGTCAGGGAGTAAATTGTTTAAGACTAAAATACGAGCCTGCTTTCTCTGTGTCTAGTTCCAGTGAGAACCCTCTTCAACCTGTCTACACTGTTAAGCCAGGATGCTCTTAACGTATAAGTGGTTATGGAGTACTTACTCTAATTAAACAATGGAAGTCATACAAAATTAAAGTCTTCCTTTTTGGGCAGATTTCCTGTGGTGTGTTTCTAAAAATCTTTAGAAAGATGAACTTATTTAGCTCATTTCCATTTTACACGGGTAGTGGGGGACTATGGTGGGGTTTTTTTCTTTGTTTTAATTTTTTGTTTGTTTCTTTTCTGGAAGTCAGATACTGGATTTTTAATAATTTCAGTTTTTTTAAAAGAATAATGTTTTCAGTAATTCTTAGCCGTTTATGTAAGTTACATGTCTGTGTACTCTGAGTCACTATTTCCTTGTTGAGCATTTCTTTTCCTAGCGATATGCCATGTTCTAACTCTTACATCCTTTCTCCTTTTGAATACTAGTGGAACAGAGGAGAGTTCGGCTGCTTCATCTTCAAGCTTTGATTTCCTTTATTCTGCATAAGTTCAAAGAAATTCAGTTGCTTATTTCCTTAGTCTAAATTGAATTATCTTGGTATTTAGTAAGTGATCCTTTCTTCCTGGCCACCTGGAAGCCAATATATCAAGTATAGTGATCTGCACAACCAAAGTTTAGATTTTATAGCTACTAAAAGCCCTGAAATACACTAAGTAACATTTTCTGATGAGTTGGCAGAGGAAATAGCTGAAACAGCTGTTGAAATGGCAGGGCATCGTATTGTTTAAATGATAAACTTACTACCCTATTTTGTTCCATCGTTAGCAAAGGTCTATAGTATCTGAGATTAAAGTGTCTCAATAATGCAGTCAGTAATGTATATCAACTCTCCAATTAAAGGGTGTTTTAGAAAAACAGTAGTATTCTCAATTGATACTTTTTTATGCACCAAGAACTTGCCTTTTTCTTTTTTTGTTGGTGTGTCCAGAATGCCTGATTTATATCCTTGAGGCAGCTCTGGTTTGATACGGAACAGAATCAGAGTAATAATTAATTTAGAAAAACCCATGCAAACTGCAAAGACATAACGATTAATATGAGGCCTCCAGATACTTTTGCTAATGACATCTATTAATGCTAATGAACAGTTTTTGAGAGTCCTTGATCATAAGCAGGGTGTAGGAGAATATGGATTGGGTGGTACGTACTACTGTCAGGAGCATTATTTAAGCTTAGAAAGCAAGAGAACATGATTAAATAGGAAGTAAAGACGTAGTTTACAATTTTTTTTTCTACCTGAAAGCTGAAAAATAGGAGGGGCCTAAGTGATGCATCTGCATTTGTGAAGAAATCTGTCCAGTTTAATGTTTATTATCCATCAAACATAATATTCAAGCTTATCAAGGTTTTGTTGCAATTCATTGCTCAGGAAGGACACTCAGTGTGTAGAAAGCCACAGTTACCTCAGTGGATGAGGATGCAATTCAGAGGGCTTTGATTGCTTTGATTAAGGGTTTGCTCTCTGTAGAATCCATGGTTGGTTATTTTGGTGGTTATGTTGACATCACTGTTGCAGAAGCTGTTACTATTTTTGAAGAGTTTTGTTGTAACTGTAATGCCAAAGCTTTTGTATCATCTTGGATATACATTTTTGGGTTAGCGTGCAGTACCCACATGGTAAAAGCTAACTAGCCTTGCGGAAGTCAACTGTGGACACTGAAGTAGCAATGAATATCTTAATTCACAACTGGTTCTTTGGAGCAGGGTGGATTGGGGAGGTAGGACAGCTGCCATCTAAGTTTGTTTGTTTGTTTTTAAACTACTTTATACAGCATACAATCCAATGGCACACCAGCCAGGATGGCTTCTGTGTACTGCTGAAGTACAAGTATCTGCATCATTGAACTGACGCAGTGTCTGCATGTCATAGGGGTGGCTGCATTCCTCTTTGATGGTGAGATGTGCTGACCATTAGACTGTGTGGCTTTACTTCTCTATCTACCTTGCTGTTCCATAAATATAAGAGGTGGTTAATATATGGGCCAGTTGGGAAAAGAAAAAAAAAAGGCGCTAACTAACAAGCTTTGCACTTTCAGACAGCATTTGATTGGTTGACTAAAATCAGGCATTCATCAGCTCTCAAATACTTTTGAAAAGGAAACTGATATACGTCAAGCACCTCAGCTGTATGAATATGGAGGTTTTTGTATGGTTTGTTTTGCCTCTGCAAAAAGTGAACAGAATTGTTAAGTATCACAATATTATTTTGTTTGTTTTTCTGTAGCATATTACATCAGACAGTTACATTCCATGCCTTGCTGATCTCTGCAAAGCCCTCTGGGAGGTCATGCTCAGTTACTACCGAACGATGCAGTGGCATGAGAATCATGACCAAGATGAGGCAGCAGCTGTGTCTTCTGGTAAGAAACTGTTATGGAAACAAAGCTTCTGGTATTTGGAAATAACTTTTCTTATGCTCAAGTTGTCAATTTGTGTGTCGGTACCTTTGTGGTCTTGACTCGGTGCCTTCAGCATTATTGCTTATAGTGTGCAGGAAGGACTTAAATACTCACTGGATTTTTGTAGTCTTCAGTATAAGGCTCATTTTTTAATTAATATGTCTATGTGCCATTATTACATATATAAACAGTTTTATTTTAAACAGTGCTTATTGTTGAGTTGGAAGTCAGCTGTGGTAGATGACTACAAAATCTGAGGATTTTTCCCTTTAATATAGGACCAATGTGAAATTTCAGATTTTTTGATCAATGTTGATATATTCACTGCATATTAAGCTTAGTAGATTAGGATACTGGATTGTGTACTAGGAAAGGTGACCGAAACAATAGGGAGTGAATCTGTTGTAAATCTGTCATCGTGATTTTCAGGAAATCCAATTTCCTGAATGTTGTATATCATCTATACTAGTGAATCCATCATAAGATACGGTCACAATTTCCTTGATACCCTTACAGGAAAAGGCAAAGATTTCATCTTAAAGTATAATTTTGGTTTTCTTTTACTGTTGTTCCAGTTTGTGTTTTTAGGACAGAAGCACAAAACCTTCGTCTGTTGTCTGTCTAAGTCCTCCTAAATACATTTTGCTGGACGTATTCTAAATTAATATAAAATGTCTGAAGACAGACTTTATTTCTCACTAACCCAAGATGCTTGTGTTTGGCAGAGGGCAGAGCGTGAAATTTACAATATTAAGATTTATGCAAAACTATTTATTTGAATCAGATAGGTTTTCTTACTGAAAAGGAGGCTTCTGTCAAAGGACAAGGACTGTAGGACTGCTGCAAAAGTTATTCCTCCTTGCCTGATTTGCATAAAACTTGAATCGTTTACATTAGACGATAAGAAGAAAGGGAAACAAAATTGGAAATAGAAGTCAAGAACAGATCTTGGAACACCCTGCTTCCTACAATGTATTTGAAATCCAACACTTCTTTCAAAATTTAGATGTATTACAGATTTTAAGTCTTAAAAAGAATCAAACTTATGCTAGTTAACATTGTCTTCCTACTTTAAATTTGAAAAATTAATGAAAATATTTTCTTCGGAGTGTCCTTCCTGTATTGTGTGGAATCTTAAAAAAATAAGTAAAAAACCACCGTGGATTTGTTGAAACTGTTATTTCATATGAAAGTTTTTATAAGTATATCAGAATTAAAATTCAGAGTTGAAATATTTAATTTTGAGATGCATTATGTGAAAAAAGGTTCTGAAGTTTTGAGTGAATTGCCCATTCTCAATAATATTTACTTTTAAAATAACGTCAGATAATTACATTTCCTTCTCTTGTTTTAATTTTGTTGTGATCTTTGCATGTGTAAAATAAAGCAGGTATTATAAAGAGTTTATTGCATGGAAGCATTATCACAGTAGACTACTTGCTCAACTCCAGATGTAATTTTAAAAATAGTTCCCCTTAGTGTGGTTACTTGTGATATCCTGAAGAAAGAAACCCATTTGCACTGCAAAACCTTTTAAAGGAACCATTAAGCCTAATAAAGTGGTATATTCAGTCACATGAGTAATTTTAAATGCATTGCTTTTTAAATGAGTGCCAGAGTGTTTTGGTATGTTTACTACTAATCCACTAAATCTTCTGTCACTTGTTTTTTAAGTCTCTGGAGACATTGTGGCTTACCTGTAATGTACAGCTAGAATAAATTTGAGCTACTGAATCACTTCTTCAAATACCTTAGCAATGATAAAGCACACAAAAGGGAATTTCACAAGTATAATTTAATTTCAGAGGGACTATAGATATCTACTAAATGTCTGTTTTTTCTAAAAGTCACTGCTCATGCTGTAGTAATTATTAAACCTGTACATGGAAGTCTCATTCCATATTTATTGATTTAATAGCTGTGATACGTGCTAAAGCCAAAGAGTAAAATTCCTGTAGAAAGGGTGGGTATATCAGAAGGAACCATGGAGGCAGTTCAGGAGATTATGCTAAAATTGTTCCTGCAATTAAACCCCATAGACTGGAGCAATAGAAGGAGCGGTCTTAACAGTTGCATGTGTATCTGGCTTTTATAATTTGGAGAACTCAAAGCTGTCCCAGTGTTTTCCTCTTGTTGTGCCAGTTAATGTCAGCAGTCTTACAAAGTACCTTAAATGGGTTTAGGGACTCTTGACCTTAGGGCAAAACCCAGCTATAGAAGTGAGAAGCTGGACTTAGAAGACATGAATTTCTATTTTAATAGTGAAGCTTATCCAAAAGAAGTCCTGCATGGATTATGAAAAGGAGGTTGCACTTCATCTAGATCGTGTGTCACGTATTTGTGATTATTAATGCCTGTTACAGATGTTAAAATGCGCCTTGCATAACTTGTAAATAATTGTCCTTCTGCATGTTTGAGGAAAGAGGTATGTCTGCTTTATATTGTTAAATATTCTGCTTATTTGTGTTCTGAAAATTAGTCTACTTTGAGACTGAAGAGCAAAATGGAATAGAAAATACTTTTACAACAGGATTTTTTTTGGTTGGAACGTTTATAGGAGAGACTCTTTGAGATTGAGGCTTTTTTATTTTTTTTCCCTAGAATTGAGTTCAGAATTTGCAGTTGTTCTGTCAATTATAGTGTGGACTGGTCTTTGGGGATTACTTTGTTTAAGATCAATTAAAAAACCCCCTACCTGGAATAAACTAAATGGAAACAGATAATTATCTCTAGATATAAATGTAATCCTAAAAATTTTTAAAGCATGAGACATATTTTAGTACTTTTCATGAAATAGGAAATACTAATGAGACTTAGTTTGCTGAAGTGTTACAACAGAGTATCAGTAAATCATAATGAAATGTATGGTATTGATAGTTCTATGAATCATCAATAATAACGCTTAATTGCTCTAATATACTGTTGGAAAGATAGAATAAAGTGTTCATATGTAGGAGTTGTTTAATCATACTGAAGATAAAATTAGTGAACTAAAAGTATCTACTCCATAGCATGAAATGAGTTCTATGTCACATTTAATGAGCTGCTACTTATTCTGTGATTTTGTTGTTTGAACAATAAACAGCAAATTGCTGTGATATGGGTTGTCATCCCTGAAAATAAACTGCTTACTGGAAAATTTTCCATTGCACTGTTGGTCATGGTCAAAGCATTGTTTGTGTTTGTAGTATAGAATCAAAGAAAAGATGAGTTTTAAAGGGACCTGTGCAGGTCATTTTGTCTTCCCTGCTCAAAGCGGAGTGAACTTCAAAGTCGCATTGGTTTGTGGGGGGCCCTGCCTAGTTCAGCTGGGTTTTCACATTGCATAAAATTTACTGTGACATTGATATAGTTCCCATGTATTCCTGAGACACTAATTTAACAGAAGAACTGAAACTGAGCAGCAAAATGATCACTATAGCATTTAAACTCCTGATTTTGCAAGTATAATCCTAGTGGTAAAAGTTGGTAACAACTGTAATAGCTGTAATAGATTCACTGAAAAGCAAGAAGAAAATTATGTAAGATGTAATTTAATTTCAGCCATTTTAATTTTCAGAACATTCAATTTATAATACTACATAAATTCTGTGCAAGACCTGCTTGGTAGTCAAAGAATGAAGCTAGAGGACAGTGATTTGATTGATCATTTTTTCCTTTTTTTTCCCTCTTTTTTCCCTCTTTTTTCCTTTCCCTTCTTTCTCTCCTTTCCCTTCTTTCTCTCCTTTCCCTTCTTTCTCTCCTTTCCCTTCTTTCTCTCCTTTCCCTTTTTTCCCTGTCTGACTAGCAAGGATTAAACAAAAACCTTTTGTTATGACTGAAGGCTGCCTTTACAAATTTTAAAGAAATACTGAGAAACCTGAAAAATGACTGTATTTAAACCAGGCTTCTAGAAGAATAACTTCGGGATGCTTCGGATTCATATTTTTATGTGAAGTTATGAATATTCATGTATTCTGCTACCTGTTCCAAATTCTTCAAAGCAAAAAGTGTAAATGCTTGTGGACCTTTGTCCAATCCTTGATTTTCAAGGAAATTATCCTAAATTCATATGTTTGCATGTGTGAAATTAACTGCAGTACAGTTCATGAAAAGGCTGGAAACAAGAACTCTTAGCGTGACTGGCCATAAACCAGGAGCACCAGGAGATTGCCAGAGAGAATATTGCGTAGATTTTTATTGAACAATAGCATCCATATGACTCTGTGGTCAGAGTCTATGACTAAGACTGTGGTCTTAGTCTTGAGAATCGGTCAAAGATACTGACGCGTTTAGGCTTGGCTTCACTCTGCAGAAGTGTAGAAGAGAGGGGGTTGCAGAAACCTCTAAAGAGCGTGCTCTGACTATGATAGCTGGTTTTGTTTACTCATATCGCCAGAGAAAGGATAAATCTGCTTAGGGTTTCTCTAGTTGGATTATTCTTTCTGTTTATATTTTGTTTAATCTTCCATGATAAATCACTTTTGAAAATGCATTTGTCAGAATTATTGCTTTCAGGAGAAGAGGAGCATATTTAGGTACAGTTACTAAATTATAATTTATGTATACAGTGGCTAATATTTATTTTATGACTTTTCTTTCATAAGAAAAATTTTCTTTGAGTGGCCTGCAACAGTAGATATAGTATGGAATTATGTCTGAGTCTTGTTTTGACATCAAGCAGCCTTTTATCTTCTCATTTTGAGTAATTAGTGTTAATTCTCAGTCCACCTGCAAAAGCAGTCTCAATGTCTTTAAACAGAAAAGAGTTGAACACAGTTTTGCAGCCTTGGAAGAAATGAATATAAGCCCAAATTCCAGAATATATTTTATTATGTTTTTAATTGTGAGGAGTTACTCAATTGAAAGTACCAGAGCTTTTACATTCTGGCTGCAAATAGTATTGTACTGGTTCTGTATTCTTGAGGTCTAGCCTCATGGGCAGACTAATTTTAACTTAACTGGCTTGAAGATTCTTCTTGGTAGTGTTCGTATGTTCGCCATCATAATCCCTAGCTCACAGATGAAGCTCCCTCAGAGTTTGATAAGGATCATAATTTAATAACATGTCCAGACACACGAAATAGCTCCACTTGAAAGAAATTAAGCAAGGCCAGCATCCTTCTCTGTAACCATATTCCCCACATTTGCTTAATTTAAATGGAGCTACAAGTGTTGAAGGTTTCATATTTTTGTTGTTCCTATTATGCTTATCTATTATATAAGCATTCATATAATAGGTAATATATATATTTAGAAGAAATTTTATTTTTTTTTATTTACATGAGAAATGCAAATAGTTCTTGTTCTGAGAAACGTACTCTGAAAAAGTTCAAAGCAGAAAACAAATGGTTGATGGGGAGAAGGAAGACGCATATCATGCTCTTCTTCTTACAGAGATCCTGGCCCAGGACTGGGAGTATGAGACACTGATAAGTGCTAATTAGGATTAATGATTGTTACAGAAGAAAACTCTGCTCACTTGACAGTGAGCACCGAGTGATCTGAAGAAAACATGGTCAGAACATGGTCCGATTCTGCTGTGCTCTTTTGTTTTTTGGTTTAATTCAATTGTCAGTATCTGATACCAGTCATAACCATTCTTGTTCAGTGGATGACTCTTTCCTTCCTCCTCTTAAATATGCAGTGGTCCAGACAACGCTGTGGAGGTCTGTTCTGCACATATCTGAAAAGGCTGATTAAAGTCTTGTATCTGGCCTCCCATTCCTTACTGGGCTCATTAGTGAGGTGCTCACAGTATTTACACAGTATTCGTCTAGACTGCATGGACTGGGTTCAGGGCGAGGCTTGACATGGAAAGAGCACTTTTGTTCGTGACAAAAAATTTGTTAGCGCTGGCAAATGGAGGGCAGATGTAGGTTCTTTATGGTTCTGGACTCTTCTTCAGTAGACAGCAAAATTAGACATGAAAAATTGCTACTCTCTCTGAGGAAAGTGAAATTAAGCCAGGAGGCTTTCTGGAAAAAACTATGAAGCCTAGTAATGAAGAACTGCAAAGGTCAGTCAGGATTAGCTCTCGCTGTGGTCCTGGTAGCACGTTACCATCTAAGGAACACTATTGTGGCAGAGATTAAGTATACAGGTGGCATTTTTGTCCTCGCTAGTTTTGAATGACTGCGTAAAATCCTGTCCCTGCATTGATGAGATCAGCTCATGAATGAAAAGCTGCTGGAGCTGCACCCGAGCCCTCTGGTAGCATCTCACAGTTTAACAGCTGAATGTGCTTCACAGCCATAGTGCTGTCTCCCTGGGTAGAAGCTGCATGTAATCCCACTGAGGTAGTTTGGTCCATGGCCTTGGATAGCTTCCAAATTCCTTGCTGACCCTAGAAATAATCTTTCTCTTCCTTTCCCTGCCCTGCTGCCCCCCGCCCCCCCCCAAATAACGTGTTTCACAAGTTAGGGCTGCCAGTTGTTGAGGAGCTGTTAAATGTTATACTCTTTCCTGTACCTTCCTGTTTGCATTATAGCAGTGATGTATCTACCTGGTCATGAAGTCCAACAACTTAAAAAAAGACTCCATCTTTCAAGAATGTAATCTAAGTCAAGGATGTTAGACATGTCCTAGTCTGTTAGACGTGTCCTGTTGCTCTCCAGGTAGGCCCAAATTATAGATAGGGACTGTCTTTCCCATGATATCATAAGAAACTTTTTTTTTTCCCCCTTCCCTTTCCTGTTCCCTCTCTGGGTTCCTGTAGGATCTGGGCTTTGTGCTGCCTGTTCCTGTGAAGCCTAGGGGGCAGGGATGAGACTGCCTGGTGCGTGTGCAAGATGATAGCTTGGGGCTGGGTGGAGGTTTTTGAGAGGAAATGCTGGAATCAGGGAAAGGAATGGCTTTGAGTTGGGAGCCTGTGTGTGGAGGTGGAGAGGTGAGACCAGCTGGGCCGGGAACAAGGGAGTGAATAGTCTTCTCAAGTACTGAAAACTAGCTGGAGGTTGCACAAAAGATGGAAAGACGGGTCTGAGCTGCATGGCAATGCTGGGGTACTACAGGCAATCTTAATTCTTCTGTGTTGCAACCTCTTGAATGATGGGCTAGAAGGAGGGCTGTACACTTCGTAATATTCCAGTGTAATATTTTATATGAATTTTTATCTTTCATGTCAAATCACTAAATGGTGTGATTTGACAGTTTTCTTATCATGGGGGAAAGTTTGTATGTGTCATCTGGTTAAGACAGAGCTTTCCTGTGGTCAGTCATAGGCTGTGAAGCAAACTGCATGACACTGTGCCGTCACAGACTGCAAGCATAACCACAACTGTATGCTCGCAAACTACATATAAAATACTACTTTCTCTTTTTTAAAATGGAAAAAAAATATATTTCCTCCAGAGGGAGAGAGAGGACCACATACAGGAGAAGTTCACCATGCATTACAGTGCTTTTCTGGAAAATGATCCAGCGCTGTGGGAATGAAGGTTTTAAAATTAAATAAAATAATTTGGAAGAAAGAAAGACACCTGATTATATGATTGACATTATTTCATGCATAAGCATACATTAGTATGAGAGGGGAAAAAAAAGAAAAGAGCATGCTATATTGTTTGCATAGTTTATGGAAAAAGTTTCAGTATTTTTCCTCAGAGTTGCAGACAGAATTTGCTGGGGCAGAAAGTTAAAAATCTTGCTTCTGAAATTTTTAAGTTCATGATTCTTGTCTACAAAGGTAGAATATCTTAGAGAATCTTATTGTAGAGGATAAGCAGTGCTCACTTCAGCTTTCAACTTTATCTTTTGTATTTGAAATATCAGTATCTGTTACTCTCATCGTTTTTTGATTTTTATTGCATGGGGTATCTTGCTTACATAAAAGCAATCAGAAGCTCTCCTGGTCTGCATTAGCATATAATATTTATATGTGCTTTATTCATTTCCTTTCAAAAGTTTAGAGCAATGGAGCTCTCCTGGAGTTTGCATAATGGATAATATGATAAAGACTAAGGCAGAAGTTTCATTATGGTTAGAAAACTAGGATACATTTCAAGGCTTTTGGAAATATCTGCAATACCTTTCACCTTCAGTTTCAGATGGCAGCAATGTGATTGGAACTGAAGAGAACAGTTTTGACCGCAGCTATGTAAAAAAGAAACTGGAACATGGGCTTTCACGAATATGGCAGGTTCGGTTTTTTATTTTTCTTCCTAAATATATATTCCCCCCCCCCCTTAATTACAGTTATATTTATACTGATCTTCTTAAAGAAATCTCTCCAGGGTTTGTTTGTTTGTTTTTTTTAAAATTATTTGATTTGAGCTAAATATGTCAAAACAAAACCATGGAAATACAATTTCTGTGACTCAGTTACTACTTGGTTGCTATGCTTACAAACTCAGTCAAGACACCAAAACATAGTAACATGACTTTCAGCCTGATTCTACTTCTCCCAACCTGTGTGCTGCCCCACAATCTATTTTCTTCTCATGTGCTTTTCTCTGTTAGCACAGTCATACTGCTTTATGTTTCTGGTATAAGCATAGCTATGGAGAACCTGAAGTCTTGTGAACCTGCCTGGTTTCACAGCATTCCTGGTCTGACTGCTGGATCGCTTTGATGTGCAGTGAGACCCCAAATGTATGATGAAAAACCTTTTATGTGGCTGAATTGTAATCCAGAGCTCTATTTCTGCAGTGACAATAAAGCATCTAGGATTGACCTTGTGTTATAGAGTGTTAAAGAAACTGATTATAATATTACTTTAGAAAGTCAATGAGAAATCATTCATGTTACAGAAAATGGAGTTCTATTCTAAATTTAAAAAAGAAGTTATAAGTCCAAACAAACCAAAAAGTGCTAATGAACCAGGCATCTGAGCCTTCACCTTTGTGTCTTTAGTGTATTAAGCACACAAAAACTTGTTTGTGTTTTGTAGGATGTTCAGCTGAAAGTGAAAACATATCTTCTGGGAACAGATCTGTCTAACTTCAAATATGACGACTTCATATTTGTACTTGATGTTACCAGCAGGTATACTGATGTGGTCATAAGACCACTTAATACATGTGCACAAACTTGAACTCTGATAAGCCAGCACAGTTAATTAAGGCTGATATTTACATTCTGATGCCAACTTTGTTCATATCTACTGATAGTTTGAAGAGCACTTCTTTATGTGGGAGTTTATGAGGATGTACTTGGGAGACGTAGCATAAATTGCTTTGCTGCTCAAGTAGTGCGTAAGTGCGATAAGATTTCAGTATTTTCCACCTTTAAGATTTCAGATGTGCAGATCTCACAATTTTGATGTTTCTAAAAGCTTTTAAAGGGACTCTCAGTCAAGAGCAGTAAAATACTGTGGTACTGCTAACCTGTACAGTATTATATCCTTCTGTTTTGGTAATGAAATGATGGATTCAGACTGTGAGCTGTACAGCTTGCTCTGCGTAAAGGGATCTCAAAAAGACATTTATTTTGCTTATGGCTCTTTGTCTCTATGTGTATGGAATATTTTGATAGGATTTGGAGGGAAATGAGACATGGACTTTTGTGGAATGAGTGAAGTGTTTGCAACTTAATATTGGTGCTTTGCTTTTATGGAGATACACTTACGCTCATGGTAATGATTGAGGCTTCTAATTCAGGTTGGAACAGCAGTTTTAATAAATCAATAAATATTTCTAAAGTTTGTTTTATTGTTATAGGCTGATGCAAGTTGGAGAAGAATTTTGTGGCAGTAAGTCTGAAGTTTTGCAAGAATCTATCAGAAAACAAAGTGTTAACTATTTCAAAACATACCACAGGTGAGACTACTATATGTGCAGTGGATGAATCTAATGACATTTATTTTTGTTGGGTTTAACTTTAAATGCTTTCCAAAGGAATTCCACTGCATAATGTTCCTGCATTGAGGTTGACAGATAGTGTTTTATGATGAGAATAGGGCCCTGAACCCTGGAGAAAGTGAGAAAGTGGAGAAGCCTTTGCTTCCGCTATGGTTGTGGAAAACTCTAGCTCTGCAGCAGGCAAGCCAGATAAAGGTGAAAAAATTTTATGTACAATTTCAGTAGTTTTTCAGGCTGCCTCTTTAGCTATCTCCTGGGATCCTGAGGATGAATGCCTCTGAAATCCATACTTCCTAGCAAAATTGTTACTTCTTTTTCTATGCCATTATATAAAAAGAGCTGATCATTTGTGGCTATGAAATGTTTTTTTTTTCAATATTCAATTTTGTCTTATATCAAATGAGATGTTTAGAACTGAGTCCATCCTTTTGAGTCATGTTTTCATAGTTTTTTCATTGGCAGTATCTAATTATGTTTCAGTCAACCCTACTATCATATCTGAGACCAGTCATATGTGCTGTCATGTGCAGGCAGACTCTGGCCTCAGATATGATATCTGGCTGTGACAGCTTCAAGACTTGTCTGTCTGTTTGTTTTAATTGTCTTGATTTCCCAAATGTTTTGGTTTGGATGATTGACAACTCTTTCATTCTAGTTATCTAGCATTTATCTTCTTTCTGGGTGTAAAAAGCTAGGAAGATATGAGAAGAAATACAGCGTTCCTTGCTCTAAGAAACTTACTTTCCCAGTCTTGATCTGTTGTCCTCTGTTGTATGGGAGCTGTCATACAACTAATACATCCAAACACATTTGGTCTGAGACTTTCTGCCTAAAATCCATAAAGTGTGAAAATTATGTCAGGAGAACATGAGACAGTGTCTAAATTCAGAAGCTGAGAATGTGGTTTGGAATTTCTTCCAGCTTTCGTAGTTTGGAGCTAGGATTTCTTTCCGGACATTTGATAAAGACCTCAGTTCCAGTTGTCTGAAAAGCTTCAGCCTTAATCAGATGCACATTATGTCTTGTCAGGAGATGAGTTGATTAAGATGCCATGCCACCTATCTTTATTTCTTGAAAGCATTTCTGAACCATGAACTGATTTGGAAACTGAGCTTGCAGCTCTAGGTTCGGAAGAGCTGTTTTGGTCTACCTAACCATCTTTTACTACACTGACTTACCACATAATACCTTATTTGGTTAAGTAAATATCGTTTTGACCATTATGGTTTTGCTTATGTTTAAAGGACCTATTTAACAGCTTAGGGAATCAGACTAATTTTCTGAATTATCTTTGAGTAAAATAAAGGTTAAGGAACACTGGTGGAATATGTATAGAAATAATAACTTTTTGAAATAACTTGTGTTTTTAATTAAGGTAATGTTTCTCGTAATTCTTGTGAAAATAAAAGGAAATACTTATTGATATGACTCAAATTATGTGAACTTTTTAATACTTTTTATATGTTTTATGCTGTGTGGGTATTGTGAAGATTAATTGGCTGATGTTTTCATCCTCAGAGGGAAAAATATAAAAAACCTCTCTCCCAGCTATATCCCTGAGGTTGATTTATATAAAAGCTTTAAGCATCTTGCCTTTTCAGATCAAGCTAATGTGGCTTTCACTCCCCTTGTGTATTTAATTGGGGGGGGGAGAAAAAGCTAGTGCTTTTAAGGATTCATTAGTACATAAAAGCTACATAGAACTGAAATGCTCAGAGTCCAGGAGTAATCAGTTCTTTGATTGTGTAATTTGACATATGTGGCCTCCTGGGCAGTATGGTGTTTTAGAGAACTGCCAACATAGAGAAAGCATTCAAAGGAACTGGTCATGTCATTCAAAAAGTGTAGAAGAGCAACGTAATACTAGAGCCTACATGAAGCCTTTTTTGGGTAAAAGTTGATTATTTTGAAAAATTAAACGGGCTTTTGGCAGAGAACATTAGTAAGGTGATTTTTGGAATGCAATTTACTTTTTGTTCTGATACAAGTTTGTAAAAAGGTGTGTCTGATCACTAAAGCTTTTCAGAGAATGAATGCACCAGACCTTCCACGTGTGCCACTTTCTAGACTTCTGTGCTGGTGAAAATGAAGAGCATTTGTTCAAGTACATTGTCAGTGCCTGGATTTCAGCTTTGGAATGATACAAAAGCTGGTGCTGTGTGGCTTTTAAATGTTTGCTTTTCTATGACTCTTTCTCGTTAGTCTTCCTCTCAAAGAATTTTGATCTGTAACGCTGATTTTTACAGCATCCCTGTCTGTTGTTTCTGTTGGCTTTACTGCGAGAAGATCTGCAAGCTATGGGTACTTAGTGCCTCGAAAATAGCACTTGAAGTCTGTTTGCATTTAACTGGTGAATTTAAATAGACACAGCAAACTGTAGTCATAATTCAACACATTGCTCATCTCATTGAGGGAAGAAAATTTTAATTGTAGTGGTGATTATAGTTTGTTATTGAAATAGTGGTATTTCTAGAACATTTTACTGCCTAATTAGAAACTCAGTGCATAATTTACCAACTGCTACTTGTTAAGCAAAACAATATACCATATATTAAGAAAAGATGCAGCAATGTGACCTCAGTAAGCACTCATTGCTGTCTTTTCCTGTATGAGTTCCTGCTAATGCAGCAAAAAGATGTTCTTTATTAAAGGTATTTCTGCTTATGGCTGAACAGAGGCTTTTCTAATGATTAAAAACATAACAGAAACAATGCAGAGATATAATGGCTTGATTACGTTTCCCTAATACGTTTTCTATATTAGTACCAAGGTAAAGTTAAGCTATGAAGAAAAATATAGTTTAGGAGATTAATAGCCGTTTTGCTTTTTTCTTCTTTGAAAAGTTGAGATGTCTGTTGAACATCAGTTCTTTCCACTTTGTTACCTGTTGGCTTCAGTGTGTTTGAAAGAAGCATCTGTCTGGTGTGGGCTCACAGAAGCTGTTGTACTGCTAATAGAGTGTTTGTATATATTATATTGCTTTCTACAGTTTACATAGAGGAAAGAGGGTCCAGTATTACTGCATAATCATAGATGTTCCTCTACACTTTCTAATGGTTTTGACAAAAAAATTTGTTTCCAAATTTTGGAAATTGACATTCTTTGAGAATTTCTCTAGAGGTGTCATAAAACATAAACTGTGCTAGTAGCCACAGCTTTTAGGTGGTCTGTCAGTTGAAAGAATGTGTTGAATATCTGTTTTCCAGTGTGATTTTTTTATACAGTTTTTGAAGGTGTTTTTCACTGCATGAGTTAAATAATTGTCTCCTTCCTGATTTACTCTT
Organism: Aptenodytes patagonicus; assembly: GCF_965638725.1. Classification (NCBI taxonomy): domain Eukaryota; kingdom Metazoa; phylum Chordata; class Aves; order Sphenisciformes; family Spheniscidae; genus Aptenodytes; species Aptenodytes patagonicus. Next base: position 145,318,053 of record NC_134950.1, on the reverse strand, counting down.
GCTGCCAATTAAGAGTATTCATTTGTTGTATTTCAGAACCCGTCTTGAAGAATTAAGAATGTTTTTGGAGAATGAAACCTGGGAACTTTGTCCTGTTAAATCAAGCTTTAGTATTCTGCAGCTTCATGTACGTTCTATGAATAACACATGCAAATGTATTAATACTTTAATAGCTAAGAGTCCAGGTGTTCTGAGAAGTAGTAAGATCCATGAGCTACTGTGCAAATGTTTTTAATGGCTGCTAAAACCCCCTAAATTTCACTTTGTGATATTGGAAACTTAAGATTCAAATGCTTTTAAAACAGTAGTGTTCCGTTTCAGGCAGGTAGGGGTTTACAGAAGATGCTAGAGTTGTAGGCATAATGTTAGCCTTTATTTTTCATGTTTTAATGCGCTGTTAATATGTCAGTTTTCCATTTCTAAATTGTTTATCTGAGAGTAAGATGCTAAAAGATGAGTGCCTAAAAGTAGTTATATGAGCGCTCATTAGCTTGTACCAATTTTTGGCATCTGTTTCTGGAAACATAGGTCATACTGGCTCATTTGGAAAGGAAAAAAAAAAGTTAATTCTTCTGTGGTGAAGTCCAACTGAAAGCAAGTAATTGGTGTGCTCACATGCTGTCCTAAAGTGATTTTTGTGAAGTTTAGCACATGGTGGGTGAATTTCACCTGTTTTACCAAATGAAACGTGGGTGCCTATGATTAAAGCTATCACTAAAGTGCAAAAATGGATATAGCTAAACAATCTCAAGCAAAAGATAATTTTGCAGCTTCTGTAGAGTTAACTGTAAAAGTAAGCAAGAGGCTACTGGGTCAGTAATAGCACGGAGGGAAAAGGAAGGAGGACCCTCAGTAGCATCCGGTAGCAAAAGAAATAATATTTTTAATAGAGAAATGGCATTATAAATCCATACCTACTGCTTAGGGGACTGGAGGAGCAGAAAATGGCAGAAAGTAACTGATTCATTTAAACGAACAGAAATCTAACATTGCAGTCCTTTTAGCTGCACACATTTTGATCTTTAAACCTTTAGATAAATGATAATGTACATTTTGCCATTTATGAAGATCAATAGCTAGAGTTTAATAGATAGAAATGATATGTCAACTGATATAAGTCAAGTTTTTAGAAAAAAATGTCTAAAATCATACCTTATGTGCCCTACTTAGTCCAAAAAGTCCATGTACTCACCCGGTCATCAGAAACTTCATGTGCAATGGGTTTGAAAAGTAATAAATTTTGAAAATAACTTTTTAAAAATAAAATATTAAGAAAAAAATTTCAGCTTTAGTAAATTACTGGGTAACTTGTGTAAAGAAAACTACATTTTTGGGTAGAATTTAGGTCTTGTTTTATCTCCTATTTTATGTGAAATAAAAAACCCACTTAGTTTTCACCTAGTTTTAGACAGCAAATACTTTCAGAATGCAGGAGATGTATTGCATATCATAGCCAAAAACTGCTAAAATTAGAAAGACGAGCAGTACAAGATTGCCAATTTCAAGGTTAACTTGAGCCAGCATGAAAAGCATGTTTAAATAAGCAGCAAGCTTTGGCTGAAAGTTTTCATATCAGGTTAATTGTCCACAAGTTTGTTGTTATGCTCTCTTTTTATGGAACTGGAGTCATAATAATACTGAAACTGTCTTGTTGGTGATTAAAATTGTACTTTATTTCTATTAATAGGAATTTAAGTTCATGGAGCAGTCACGTTCCCCATCTGTGTCACCTAGTAAGCAGCCTGCTTCAGCAATTTCAACAACAGTAACATTATTTGAGCAGTACTGTAATGGAGGAAACCCATTTGAAATTCAGGCCGACAGCAAAGATGATGAGACAGAAGACGTGTTAGCTTCCAATGGGGTATGGAGTGTTTCAGGGAAAAAAAAAAAGAAAAATCTTGCTCTCAGTAAATGATGATTTGTTTTGTGTATCAATGGTGGCAAAATGTCTTAGTACAAGGATCAGTTAACTGCAGCACTGTGTAAAATCTCAAGCCACTTTACTCCTTTAATTAGGTAGGTTGCTTTGCTTTTAACAATGCCAGAAAGCCAGGCATCCTGTTTAAAGTTCAGTTTGTTTTGCAGTGGATCAATATTTTTTCCCACTGAAGTCAAGTGCTCCTGAAGGGCTAGCAAGACATGTTCCACCTAAATTAGTATTTTTCCGGGGGTTTAAGTTAGCTTTGTTTGTGGAAGTAATTTTGTCATTTTAGGACTGGCTTTCTGGCTTCTTAGGGAAGAATCATTGTGGGTTCCTCCTTCAGTTGTATTTGTTCACACCTACATGATTTGCCATGGGTTATTTGATGTTTGTTAGGCAGTTTTTAGTTGTAATTTAAATGCTCAGGACACTTGCTTTACGGTGGGATCTACTATAAAACTGAACAATAACTTTGTGTATTTTTTTTCCCCAGAATTCTGTCAAAATCTAGCGGTGGTCAAATATGTTTTAATGTAAAACTTAGTACCATTCTCTTAAATACTACATTAGCATATTTTTGTTAAGGCTTTTGCTCTTGTTTATCCCTTTGATGAATAATGTTTTCTTGGGCTTTTTTTTGTGATAAGGTTAGGTTTAGTTTTTTTGTTTAAGGTTAGTTAATCCAGCCATCACACTAACGGCTTTCTGATTTTCAGCTTCGTCTTTCTTCCTTTCCCTGTGGAACTTCAGTTGCAAAGCAGCTTGATCTGTATCTCACACACCTGAGTGTGCTGCTGCCGTGTCTTTCATTCTGTGGGCGATGCTGCGGTCTCTTTCCTACTGTGTTACCTGAAGAAAAAAATACAGCTGATTGGCATAAAATATTGTTGCATTGTGGAGGGCCAGTTTCCTGGTGGTAGTTCTTTCCCTGTCAAGTAATACAGCAGAACGTATGTCCTGCCTTTTCATATCAGTAAACTGAGAAGAGTTGCATAGTTATCACTGTAAGACTTATATGTAGACTCCAAATGAGCGTATTAAGCAAAGATGAATGCACTGCAGGGCATGCTGAAACTGCAGAATTCCATGGTACTTTGTAGAAACCCACTCTGAAACAAAGCTTTTGGGGAATCTGGGCAGCCATTTGGTAGATATTTGCTAAAATGATCCTTAGTGACGTAAGGATTACTGATGATGCCAATAGTACTTTTGAGGTTTTCAAAATGAAAGCTCCCTCTACTGAAGAGTTCATTTCAGACTTTTGTATATGTTTGTGAGTAGTTTTGCTTTTTAAAAGATTTTTCTGAAGAAAAAGGACTAGAAAATTAACTTAACTTTGGGGATTTTATTGTTTCCCTCCCCGCCCCCCAAGACAGCTTTCTTCTGAAGGTTTGACTCTGTAAGAGATGTATAGAGCCATCATGACCTGCACTGTGAGTGCAGAAATATATCTCAAATATTGCAAGATTTTTTTTGCCACCATTTGCACATAGAATAATTAGGACGGTATGAAATTATTTTCCAAAGATGATATTAACTGGAGCTACCGAGACTGGATAACATCTCAAGAACAAAAAAGAATAATTGTTGGAACGTGATTTCAATCTCCTTTGATTCCTTGCAGGTCACTGCTAGCAAATGAGCGCATACACTGTCCCCATAGTTTTGTGCAGTGACTTGTATGCAGAATACTTACACTTGTAGAAGGCTAGAATTGTCTTCTTTACTGTGGATATGTTGAGGAATTTTTCTTTCTATCTGCACACTTGTATGAGATAGGAAATCTTTGCACACAAGTTAGAACAGAGCTGCTTCATTCTTTCCAGTTCTGACATTTTACCCTTCAGAATCTGTTTCTCCTAGCTCAAGTAAAATTTAAATGATATCGACTTCCTCTGCACTAAGCTTTTGCTTCTATGATCTTGAAGTCATTTTATGAAAAAATTAGGTAGCAAATGCTGATTAACAAGTTGGAGATACTGTTTTCTTGGCTTTTGCCAGCCTGAAGTGTCATACTGCTGCCAAGCAGACTGCTATTACTAATACCCTCTTCTGTCTTCAGTTATATATTATTTTTTTTTCCCCTTTTCTCCAATGATGAACCTCTTCGGAGAATCATAGAATAGAATCATAGAATCATTGAGGTTGGAAAAGACCTCTAAGATCATCGAGTCCAACCGTCAACCCAACACCACCATGTCCACTAAACCATGTCCCTAAGTGCCTCATCTACTCGTCTTTTAAATACCTCCAGGGATGGGGACTCCACCACTTCCCTGGGCAGCCTGGTCCAATGTTTAACCACTCTTTCAGTAAAGAAATTTTTCCTCACGTCCAATCTAAACCTCCCTTGGTGCAACTTGAGGCCATTTCCTCTCGTCCTATCGCTTGTTACTTGGGAGAAGAGACCAACACCCACCTCGCTACAACCTCCTTTCAGGGAGTTGTAGAGAGCGATGAGGTCTCCCCTCAGCCTCCTTTTCTCCAGGCTAAACAACCCCAGTTCCCTCAGCCGCTCCTCATAAGACTTGTTCTCCAGACCCCTCACCAGCCTCGTTGCCCTTCTCTGGACACGCTCCCGCACCTCGACGTCCTTCTTGTAGTGAGGGGCCCAAAACTGAACACAGTATTCGAGGTGCGGCCTCACCAGTGCCGAGTACAGGGGCACGATCACTTCCCTACTCCTGCTGGCCACACTATTTCTGATGCAAGCCAGGATGCCATTGGCCTTCTTGGCCGCCTGGGCACACTGCCGGCTCATGTTCAGCCGGCTGTTGACCAACACCCCCAGGTCCTTTTCCGCCAGGCAGCTTTCCAGCCACTCTTCCCCAAGCCTGTAGCGCTGCATGGGGTTGTTGTGGCCGAAGTGCAGGACCCGGCACTTGTCCTTGTTGAACCTCATACAGTTGGCCTGGGCCCGTCGATCCAGCCTGTCCAGGTCCCTCTGCAGAGCCTTCCTACCCTCGAGCAGATCAACACTCCCGCCCAACTTGGTGTCGTCTGCAAACTTACTGAGGGTACTGAGAAGTAAGAGAGCGTAAAAGCAAAAAAAAACCAACTAGCTTTCTGTACAAATAGAGTGTTTCAAGTACAAACTCTGCATGCAGTGATAGTTACACAGGAATTGTCATATTATGTGAGACCAGTAGTGGTTTTCTTACAGCAACCCGCTTCTGGTAGTGGTTAGGACAGACACTGCGAGCTCATGAGAGGTAATCGGTCCTGCAAGTCTTACTGGGACACTTTGTAACCTGCATGAGTTATAAAACATAAATGTGTGGATGGTTTTCCTCTATTTGTCCCAGAATTTCTCTTGAGAAAAAGGCAAAGAAGGCACCCCCACCCCAGAACCACGTTCTTTATTGTAACAGAGTACTATCGTTATCCAGGAAGTTATCTGTTATCTTTGCCTTATTACCACAATGAATTCAACCATCTAATTATCCTGGGTACAAATGTCTTTTTATTCTGAATTTGTCTCTAGCCTTTGGAAAAAGTATCTGTATGTAAATGTTACTGTTTTCATACTGGTTGTTCACTGCTGTCCATTTTTTGAAGGTGTGTGAGGCTCAGTCCCAGCCAGAGCTGAAGCTACTTCAGACAGTAAGCATTAGTTCGTTAGTAAAGGATTTCCTCATGCTTTGCACGTAGGTGCTGCTATCGCTGCAAGCACGGTGGCGGAGATGGGGTTGCAGCAAATCACTGTCAGGACGCTGTATGCCTTCTCTGGTGGGGCTGAGAGCAGCTGCCTCAGCGGTTCAGCAGTGACAGGCTGTGGTCGTGGTGAAACAGGCTAGAGGGAGTCATGATCCCATGAATTACCAGGAGGCTGATGTGTTACACGTGTAGCAAAGTCCATGTTGTGGTTTCCCTGTCTTTAATTTTGAACAGCGTCCCATTTGGTAGGCTTGCATGTTGTCAGGGACTTTCAAGGCTGGCTGCACTGTCCTCTTTTTCAAAACTGTGTGCCAATTTAGTGTTCTCTATTAGTGAAACCTTAATATATTTTAAATTGATAAAATCTGATTTTGTGCCTGGTGAAGAACTATAATGAATTTTGGCTTTCCTTTGACACCAGAGGGACAGAATGTTCTGTGTGGAAAAAGTGAAATACCAATGATATGATTTATTACGCATTTTTCTTGTGAAATATAGGTTGGATTTACAGTAATTCATATTATAAAATAGGGGGTTTTAACCTTAAATGTAGTGGTATTTGGAGAACTTAGGAATAGTGTATAGAACTAACTTTTTTTTTTTAAACTAAAATGTAAAGTTAAGTTTCAGTTTGTTCAATGTAACTTAAAATTGATTATGGAGGATGATGCTTTTGATTTTTCTTCCCTCCTTGTGGAAATCAGTTGTGAATATTTCCTTTGTTTGACATGTTTCTAGCAACGCTGTATATAAACAGGTTTATTCCATATGATAACTTGAGTTTAATGCATTGGAAGATGGGAACTAACTGCTTTTAATATTGAAAGATGTTAAGTAAATCTGAAGAATCATTCTTCAATCTGAGAGTGCAGATGAGGGTGTTCAACGATACTAAGAAGGCACTTACTTGGTTTTCATGAGTGTATTTGGCTGTTAACTCAGTCACTGGAATGATAAAATACTTCCCTGGCTCACAAAGATTTTGGAAAGGATTATGCACATTTACATAGAGAATTGAGGCACAGGATAGGTTAATTAACTTGTCAGTAGTTGCACAGGACATCTAACTTGGCTGGTATTAGAACCAAGGTTTCTTGTGACCCAAGTGACCCTCCAGGTGACCATTTTTTCCCTTTTCACATTTTTCATCTCCTCTCTCCATTACCAGCTGTTCCAAAGTTCTAACACATAGAAAGAACTCTCATTAAAAAAAAAAAAAAGTTACACCTATTTGGTTATCCTTTGCATAGAATCAGAAATAACTTGCTTAGGTAATGTGGGATGAAATTTCTACAAAGGTTTTATGTTTCAGTTTCTTGACTGACCAGTTAAGGTGGAGGCACGTTTTAGCACTTAAAATTATTTCAGATGGAGGTTGCAAAATTTTGTTTCCAGAGAGTGCAGACATGTTTCCAGATATTTCAATAAATGGCATGACAAGGACATAAGCAATTGATTTACTTGTCAAATGATCTGTAGGATGTAAGAACTGTCAGGATTTCTTTTGAGAATTTTAAAGTCTTTTTAACTGCTTAATTATTGCAGTTCTAGACAACTGAAAACGGGCCTCTGGATCCAGTCACCTCAGCTCTATATCTTGAGCTTCAGTGAGATGCTTTATGTCCCTTTTCTGTAGCTCCCTAAAATATCTTTTGCAATACAGTTAACTTACAGTTTTGTAACACTCTTCAACTTTGATGAATCTTACCACTGTCCTATGGGTTTGTTTGGGCTGATTGCCTAAACACTTGTGAACTGATTATTGCCACAAGATATCTGAATTCCTTTTAGCACTTTAAAATTTTACTGCAGACTGTGCATATTCAAAATGGATTTATAAGGTCTCTTCAGGTTGAGGTCACTATTTAATAGTTGTGAGTTACTTACTGCATACTTTAAAATGCAATATTTTTATCTCATTAAATAACTTTTCCAGCTCATTAATAGCATTAGGTATACTTAAATAAAGTATACTTACTGAAGTATTTTTCCATGTAAAAAAAAATTCTCAAAATTCTCTTAATCTATGAGGTTAAGACAGTTAATATGTCAGCTGTCAGATTCATATATCAATATGAATTGTAGTTAACAATTTGTAGTCAATTTATTATTTTACTATCACTGGACTTTAATTGAATCGGCATGTCATTTATTATATATTAATGCATAGTAAGTGGTGGTAAGTATGTTCCAGCCAAGTTACTTAAACTATGACTCTCTTTGTCCTTAATCAAGCCTGAACTCAGCTCACGTTTGAAATAAAATGAGCTGCTTTCATTATAGCTTTCCTTTGTTTGAAATGTTCATGAGGCAGAAAAAAGAATGTAGTATGAGGCACAGACTAAAAAGAAATGTTCTGATCATTAGTATTCACAGGCAAAATTTCTATCATCTGAGCTGTTTTTGCTTTGAATTTGTTTGTACTGTGGGCTTCCTGCTTTTATAATATACTGCTTTCATAGTGCTAGGCTTTAAAAACCTCCATAGCTTGGGGCTGGGGCCAGGAATTACCGTGCATGACTGAAAAAATATATTTCTTAGTGCGTTTTGGACGATTGAGAGACTGACATTACCTTAGTGTATCTTTCTTGGTTTTCCCCTCTGGAGAGCGGTTGTATCCTTTAAAACCCTGCCATTTCTTAAGGATCCTGGAACCAGACTGTCTTTGTCATACATGTCATTATTGACTTCGTGGATAAAATGGCTTCAGAGCAGTGTACACATTAAGGAAAAGTTAATAGGAAAAGTATTGTCTCTCTTCAAGGGCAAGTACATTCTGGAGCCTGATGGATATGCTTAATGCTGTGACAGTTGTGTAGGTATTCAGGAAAAAGGGTTATATCACAGAGCATCGAGTATTTGTTTTCCTTTAACCTTTTCTGGGTTAAGAAATTCACCTTGTGAAAAAAAATTTCATTATTTATGAAGTGTCTAAAGCACCTATACTACAGAGCAACCTAGAACACTTGAAAAAGAAATTGACATTAAATACTGCTTTTAATTGGAGTGGAAAAAGATTGCAAATTTCAGGTGTTTTTAAAAAAAAATAAAATCCCAATTGTACACTTTTAATATGTATGTGTGGCTTCATAATTATAAAAAGCATTTATTATCTGTGTTTGTGAATAGTATTTCTCCACATAACTCATACTCTAGCAGTAATAATACGTCTACCATAGAAATCCTATATTGTATTATATATGCTGTAGCCTGTGTTGCTCATTTTTTCCAGACATCACTTGTTAGGCTCAAACCTTCCATCCTTGAATTGAAACTAATTCTCTTGTGATCTTTGAAATGCAATTCAGCAATTGAACAGAGTGAAACAGTTTCAGAAAAATTAAAAATGCAGCTGCGTGTTTGGCGGCAGTAGTTGTCTGTAACTACTTAAGCTTCTTATTTTTCAAAAGATGCAGTTAACATCAAATGTTGTTCTTCAGTATAAGAAGGCATATCTCAAGGCAGGTATACATGGTTAACTTATCTACGCATTCGCATTTTTCATATGGTAATTCTGGAATAATTTATGGCATTTGTGACACATGAAGGAAATGGTGCATGAGGCTTTCTTCCATCAAAGAGGAATTGTTTCACTGATAATTAGATAGATATTTCAAATATCAGGATCTTGTGCCTTTAACTAGCTAAAGGATGCTGTATGTTTCAAAACAAAACCAAGAACCAGCACACACAAATAAATTCAAGCGTGCCCCAAACACCTAATGAAGTTTTCTGAGAAAGCAAGGGGAAAAAAGAAAATATTTTTCATCTAGCCCCCACTGATTTATTCCCCTGTTACAGTTGAGTTGTATCATTAGAGTGTTTCTTAGAATAATACAGTGCACGGTGTTTTGGGGTTTTGTTGTAGTTTTTATTTTCCTCTATGAGGAAAGGTACATCAATTTGGGTTGCAGAATCCTGTTCCTTGCTTGCTCTGCAGTTTTTGTTTGTTCCATGTACAGTGGAAAGTTTATATGTATAGAACATACAGATATATACAAAGTTACTCTTCTTGCTGTTGACGTAGATAGAACAGCATACAGTTGAAGAAAATAAGTGCAGAAACATTAGTGAGAAAAAAATTACATGGTAATAGTAGCCATGAGAAATACTTATATTTTTGTAGTAGCATTTGACTTCTTATTGTTTTCTTGAAATGTTTGTGCTTAGTCAAAATCGCATTGGTCTCTAAGAGGTTAAGTGATTGAAAGACTCTCTAGTAGAAATGTCTTTTGGAGTGTACTAAAATCAATTTTACAAACAACTGGAAGTTGGTTTTTGGTATGTTTTTTTTTTTTTAAATAAATGTGTACAATACAAATAAGTATTTTTGTGAAGCAATAGTTTAGTCCTTCTTGCATTAATAAGGATTGTGTGGTGTCAGGTTTTTTTGGTTTATTGCCATTGTATGGATACATTTTGAGGTTTTATTACTGTTTTTTCAGGTTGTAAAGCAAATAATAAAAGCTCAGATACATGGGTACTTGATACAGCAACAAGAAAGCAAAAAAAATTATCAGTAGCTGGGAGAAATAGGATGATACAAATATTTACTCTTAATCAAATCTAAGAATAGAAGTTTGTTTAGAGATGCACTTACAAATGGCTTTGAATAATTTGCCTGCTGCATTTTTAATGAACATTGTCAGCAGCCTTTCAACCAGCAAAGTGATCTGTATCCTGATCAAGGTAAAAGCCAAGAAGTGACCAAAATGCTACGTTAAATGAGTGACAATATTATAAGGAAAATAATGGCAGTTGATTGATTTATTTTTCTTTTTAAAAACAGTACGAATCAGATGAACAAGAAAAAAGTGCATATCAAGAGTATGATAGTGACAGTGATGTTCCTGAAGAGTTGAAAAGAGATTATGTGGACGAGCAGACAGGAGATGCCCCTGTGAAAAGGTAAGTAGACTGTGTGAGTCCTTGGTCTAATTTACATGCTTTTCATCTCAGTACTCTAATTAGTTCATTTTCTGTTTCATCTATACTCTACGACAATGGAATAATAATAAAATAATCTTTATGCTACCTGCACAGTTAGAAAGGCTCAGCACTTAGATCTCTGGAAGGGGAAGGGGGAGGAACATTAAACTGCTCATCATTATTGCAGAAAGAAACTTTGGAGAGCAAGATTTTGAAGGAGGATAAAGGCCTTCTGAAGCAGGTAGTGGAAAACTGATTAGCAAGCGTTAGATGTTAACTGAAGGTTCTTCTACAACTGCTGTTGTGCATACGTATAATTTTTGTTGTGTCAAAAGCAGTTGTTTGCAGACAAATTGCTTGAGGCTTGGGCTTCTGCTTTTGCAGAACAAAAGTAAACTTTTACAGATTAATAAAAAAAATATTCTTCTGTAGCTTGCGGGCAGTCATTTGGAATTTTAAATTCTCTTTTTCCTTAAGAATATATACACACATACCCCCTATATACACATGATTATACATATTATATTTTGATGAATATATATATATTCTCACAATATTTTATTTTTATATATTCATCTAAACAATAGCCAACTCTGTAGCCTTTAAAAGGATCTGAAATACAAATTTCTGTCTAGGACACTGTACTACTTATATGTCCATTCAGACTTTGTGAAACAGGCTAACATTATTTGTATTTAGAGGATTGCAGGAGAACTAGAGAGCCATGACTTGGGTCAAAGCAGAGGAATGTTTTTCTACAAAATAACTCTTCAGGATAAAATATTGTTAGCATAATTTCATAGGATACATCACATACACTACTTCATTTCAAAGAAGTGATGGGAGATATGGATAAAAATTAGTTAATTGGAACAAACCACAGTCACTGTCCATAGCTTTGTGCTGTGGAATTGAAGCATTCTGCATTTTTGGAAGACTATCGTTTTGAGGTATGGCAGCTGGCAGGTTTCTCTTATAGAATCACAAAATAGCTCGAGTTGGAAGGGATCCATAAGGATCATCGAGTCCAACTCCCTGCTTCTCACAGGACTACAATTTATGAAAAATTTAATGTCCCTTCAGTTTCATCTTCCTCAAAATTGTTTCCATTTCCAGATAGTCGTTTTCAGCTGTAGCTTACTAGTCTGCCCTGTTTTGTTGTGACTTGCATTGTTTTCATTTTCTTTACTTCATAAACTATGAACTTGAGTCAGAGTGGTTAAAATGATTGCTGAGGCCAGACAGAGGCCTGCAGAACTCAAGCCTTGGACTACAACTGAGAAACTCCTTTCTCTAGCACAATTTTATGTAAATTAGGCCAGGCTTCTCTCTTTAAATGTTAGAATCCTAACGCAGTTATGCTTTGGCATAAATAAAATACTGCGCTAGAAGACATACTGTCACATGAAAGAATCGTAGAATGGGGGAGGAAGGATTTCTTGTCTACTAAATTTTACTTGTATGTCCTTGAATATACTAGGTAGTCACATTTGGTGTGTTTTGTTTTGTTTTCTTTAAAGTGTTTCTCGAGAAACTCTGAGGAGCAGAAAGAGATCAGATTATAACCTCAATAAAGTGAATGCACCTATCCTAACAAACACTACACTGAATGTAATAAGGCTTGTTGGTACGTAGAACAATTGTAGTTTTTTATATGTGTTTTATATTTTAATGCAAACCTATGGATTATAGCAAATATGTTAAATGAATTTTAAGGCTTTTAAAAATATACCTAGTTGGGCTCTATTTCCACTCTTTGAAAATGTTAATGAAATAGAAATAAAGCACTAAACCAAAATAATTTTTATTAAATATAACCAAATTTGTCTATCTAGTGAGTTATTTTTATGTTGAAAATTAATCTGCATGCATATATTGATTTTAACCAATGATGGTGGATCATTTGTCTAAAATATTGAATGTGTAAAAAGAGTGGAGATAGAAGGGAAATAGGTAAATGTTTTATGTTGCTAATGTGTCTTGGTGGGTTAATGCTTCATTTTAAAGTAGTATAGTTAGAAAAGTAAGAACTTAAAGATTGGGGGTTTTTTGCCCTTTCATTACTCAAATTCTCACACCCAGAATAACTATTTTTACCACATGGTAGGCAACTAGAAGAAAAGTGCCCTCTCATACTGGTAATTTCAGTAACTGGAATGCAGCCTAGTAATCCCCGGGGAGTTTAGGGAATCTCTATCCTCGGAGGTGATCAAGACGCGACTGGACAAGCCCCATGAGCAACCTCATCTCCTTTGACCTGCTCTGAGCAGGAGGTTGCACTAGATGACTTCTGGAGGTCCTTTCTAGCCAAAAGTTTTCTATGAAAACACTCCCCTCCAGTTCTAGGTGTAATAGGATTGATTTTTTGTGATTGTGACTTCCATTTGATTATCTAGATAATTGTACGATAGCAATTTCCTGCTAATGACTTTCATTTTATTTATAGATAATGGGAAGTAACTACCTAAATTTATCTGGTTAGGCAAAAGAGAGAGGAATTCTGTACGTGTTATATTAATGAAGTTTGTCTTCAATGTTTATGTGCTTGGAAATCATTGTGGTACTTCAGAGTAAGCTGTTTTTAAAAGAGACTACTCCGACACCTGGTTAGTACCTTTTGCTGTCTTAGAGGGCAGCATATAGATCAGAAATTAGTTTTCTAAACCGTTTTTGCAGTTTTTTTTCCTCTTGGAGCATCTACAACATAGACCTGAAATAAGAACTGAGATTATTCTATCATAACTTTTCTGGTATTGATCTGTGAGTTAGGTTAGAGAATTTTGTTTACTACCTTCTAGAATAAGGTTTTGCTCTAAGAAAAGTTAGGATTGAATCTAGAAATCACACATGGCACTTTTATGCAATCCACTCGGTCTTCCTCCAGCCTCTGCCGCTGCCCCCCTGCCCTAACACAGTGTAAGAGTAGGTGGAGCTGTAGTTCTAGTTTTCCAATTTTACATAGGGAGTCTTTATATTTGTGGATTCTGGCCATAACCCCAAACTTAAACATTATTTGCAAAGCTCATATATATGCTTTTTCCCCTTTCTGGAATTACATTTAATTTTCAATATTTCTGCTATTGGGGGTGTTTTATATTGTTTCTGTAATGACTGATAATAGCGTTATTTGGAACATGGAATTGAAAAGGGACCTCCTGCAGCCCCTGCTACAGGAAGACATGCCATTTAGTACTGCCTGTACACATGCTTGTTTTGAGCTCCAGCTTAAAAATACTTTTGTTTTGTTCCCACCACTCTATCTAATAGGAATTCTATTCCAGAAGCCTTATCAACTTCATGGTTAAAAAAAAAAAAGAAAAATCCACCTATTTTCTGCCCACTTGATCGTATGCCAAAATAAACTTTTAGGTTTAACAGATCGTCTTGTTCTTTGATGCATACTGCCCTGCTGTTTTTGCAGAAAGCAATCCTATTTCCTCTCAGTCTTTGATTTGCTAAACTAAATGTGCCAAGCTTTTTCATATCCTCTGTTTTTATCCACCAGAAGCTTAAGTCCCCTACTTCCTTACCAGTTCTTTTTCTGCTCTTGTTATAGACTTATCAAAATCACGTGCAATACTTTGGATGAGATCTCACTGCATTGTGTCACTGTTGTATCGCAGCATCCTGGTCACAAGTTGCCTCCCTTTTGCACTTTGGATTTCTCACAGCTTCCTTGTACTGGCAGTTCAGTCCATCTGTAATGAGCTTGTACAGCCAGCAGGTCCTTCACTTTCCCGTTTTTTTCCAAGGGATGAGCTGCCAGTTTATAGTAGAAAGATGCATGTTTTTAATGAATTGGTCCCCAAATGCATGGCTTTACATTTTGTACTACTGAAGCTCATCCAAATTTTATTACAGCAGTCACAAAGGTCCTCCAGTTCCTCCTGTACATTATGTCAATCCTTTTCCATTTTGATGGTGCCTTCTTATTTTTTTCCATTATCACACTCTTATTTTTCTGCCAGAGTCATTAATGAAAATATTAAAGAAGAGGCCAGCTGCTGGGAACTCCACTAGTAGCTTTTCCAGATATCTCCCTTTTCAACACATTCCATTCTGTCTTCTCTTTTATTAAACCCTTACTCATTTAAAAAAACTCTAGCTTCACTTGTTTACTGTGCAATATTGATAAATTAATACTTTGACTAAATCTTAATTTTGCCTCCGTCTTTCTGCTTCTGTCACTTCCATACTTTCTTCAAAACTGATCTGAAGTTCTGCATCCTACAGGTTAAAGCAGTGGATCAATAGTTGCTTGGATGACTATTTTCCCTCTTCTTGAATATGTTTTTATTTGCTGTTTTTCAATCGTAGCAGTACAACCCATGCCTTGAGTGCTTATTGCACATACAGTTTATTACATTGATTACCAGAATGGTGATTTCACAACCATTTTTTATTGTGTCCTGATTCCTTTGCTTCTGTAGCTTGACTGTTTCAGTCTTCTCCAGCTCATTCTCAGTGTGGCTGAAAGTGGCCAGTTCAGTTCTATTAGTCACCCGGTTCCCCTTCTCCTCATTTTTCTCACTGTCAGTATCGTTGTCCCCAGCGAAAACCAAGGGAAACTATTCATTCTTGCTTTTGGGCTGTCTTGTTTGTCTACACTTTCTGTCCTGTCATGTCTCCCCGGTTTGGTTTGCTTTTGTTAGTCTTCTGTAATTGGAAAACTCCTGATTTTTTTTACCATCTTTGGAAAATTTAGTTTTGGAAAGACTTGTGGTACTTCTACCTCTTAATGTAACTTCCTGAGTGAATAGGTCTGTTTTTCCCCTTTGTCCTTGTCCTAGTCATTCTTTCCTTCTAGTTTCTTTGCAGTTTCTCATGTTTCTAATATGCAATGACCCCACTTCACTTTCACCTTAATTTGTATCTTTTTTGAAGAATACCTACCATTTGATATCATAAATCAAACAGGGTTTTTTTTCACCGTGTTTCTGTTAAATGTAAACTGCATATTACACCTCTGGCACAGAAGTTGAAAATGCCTTCATCTTTTGTCATAACTTTTGGCCTTAGCATACAAATATTTCATTTGTTTCTACCAGACAGCATTCCCAGGGGCATCAGACACATTTCTTTAACTAAGGGTTAATGGCTACAGAAACAAGAAACAATGAAGATGCCACCATTTAGTCAGACTAACTGATTTGTTAGTTTTTCTTCCCTTCTTATCTCTCCTCTTGTCTCTTCAATCATCCCTATAAAACGTGAAGATAAGCACGTTGCTGCTGGGCAGATTTAGCTGGGCATGACGCTAGGTTGTGGGAGATCCAGGTTTGATCCAGTCCCCTGGATTATCCTCCTGCAGGCAGGAATGCTGTGGAGCGTGCCTGTCTTTTACAGCAGTCTCTGCTAATGCCATGGAAGGCTCCAGTTTGTCTCACGCTGTCACAGATTGTCTAGGAAAACGCCATGGTACTTAACACTAGTTTCAAGGAGTATAACTGAGATGGTTGTCTAGGATCCCTTCACGATCAATGGAGAACTGTAGGTAGCTCCAGAAGATGACAGAGTTTGTTGGCTGTCCTTGGATGTCTTTGCCTGCATGTCATCGCATAGATATCTTGGCACTTTTCTTCTGGAGCTGCTTGCCCTCTGCACAGGAGATCTAGGCAACCAGTGTGGGCTAAGGGTCTAGTTTTTAGATAAAGTTGCACAAAGTGAATTGCGCATGCAAGACCAGCGATGTGGCACCTCAAAAAATAAGCAGGGGCCTAACGTAGTACAGGGGACACTATAGATAGGTCCTATCTACAGAAAGCCTGTACTCTTTTAAAGTTCTATTCCTTGAAAATAAGGCTCTATTTTAAGAGACATTTGTTTTGGTAGCTGTAATGTGAGGACTTAAGCAGTTTTTGTCCCTGTCACTGATAACTCCTGCCTCCTGTATGTTGCATCAGCATGACTTTGGGGAGATCTAGATGAGTTCCCTGACCTTAGTTAATGTTGTGGTTTAACCTCAGCAAATCATAAAGTAAACTAGGTTTAAAAAAGGAAGTCTGGAGTGAGATGAAGATGCGGATTTAAATTGCCCAATCAAGTAACAGAAATTGTTGCTTCACTTTTTAGGAAGGGATGTTATGCAAATAGTAGTACTCACTGAATGGGTATAACAGTGCTCATAACCCATTTTGAACTATGTCTGTGTGCTGTATGCTTTGTATGGAGGCTAGATGAATAAAACAAAGTGTAGCTTAATAAGTATAAACTACATAAATGAGTTGCTATGTATAACTGAAGTGAGAGCTGCTATAACTTCATTTAATTTGAATTTCAAGTGAATGGTTCAATTTACCTGGTTTTCCCTCAAGTTTATAAGCCAGGTAATTATTCTTCTGTTTCCAGTATAAAGTAACCATTAGATTAATTTATAAGGCTAATTTTTTCCTATCAAGCCATTGTGTGTTGACTTAAAGTGTAAAGAAAGAATGAACCTGTGTTAAATCTATATGGAATATTTTGACCTAGGTTCTATACATAAACAAGAAAAGTTAATGACTATGCCATTTTATGTATTGCTTGGATGACTTCTTATTTTAATTAATATCATTCTGACTTAAGAAATACCCATTAAACTATTTCTTAAGTTGGTTTTTTTTAATACCTTTTTTTTTGCCTCATTTTTGCTTTTGTTGTGAATGTTTTTTGGGAAGAAACTCTTAGATTTTTCTTGATTTAAAACCCATTAACTTTTAAGAAAATTATAACGGTGATGACAAATCTCATGGCAGAAATCTTGTAGCTGAAGTGACTGGTCATATAGCATAGAACCTCATGGGACTTAAAACCAAATCATACAGTCTTTCAAAATATATAATTACAATGGGCTTTTCACTTTTTCCTTCAAAGTGGCATTTTAGCTCCTAATGTATGTCATAGGAAGCTGCATATTTGGGATTGTGAGGCTCCCTAGGAAATGATTTTACTAATGACCATAGATATACTAAAACTCAAATATATATTATTCAGGAGGTGGTGTATTTATTTACCTTTTTGGTTTTAGTGATCAGTTTTATATAGGTTAGTCTGATAGAGAGTACTCTCTACTTACTATCTTTAAGGACAAAAGAAGTGTTGGAAATAATACTCCAAAAGAAACCTGGCAAATGTCCAGCAGTTTTAGCTATTAACGGAGAGCCTCTAGGAAGTCAAGCTACTTTGAGTTGTTGAAACTCCTAAGCAATGTTTTCAAGTATTTCTGGAAGTTTCTAGCCCGGCATGGGTTTGGGCTGTTAGTGCTGTTTGGAAATGTTCTCAGACGCTCCTTTTCACCCAAAATAGGAACTTTAGTGCAACTAGGTAACAATGTATAGAAGTTAAAAGTTGGCATCCTGTTAGAGAGAGCAACTAGGAGGAAATGTTCTTGGAATGCTTGTCAAGATGCTGAGTGATGTAGTAATAGAGAAATGTTCTTGGCATTGGAAGATTTTTATAGGGACAATACTTGCGCAGTGTACAGAGCATAGCCCTTTGGAAAAGCATAAGATACTGCCTGAGACATTACCTTGAATATTCATGCCAACTGCACAGATATTTGGAAATCTAACTGTGCAGAACGTGACACATCACCCTTATATAGTGTATGGGTTGCAGATGAGTTTAAAAATGTGTTTATCACAGAGTAAGTGGAAAAAATCAGCCTATGACAATACGGAATATTCAGGTAGCACATATGGAGGTGACAGTTGCTTTGATTAGGGCACTATCCTTTCCCAAACGTCTGAAAATTTCCACATTGGGCTGTGCTAGAATTAGCTACATTTGGTTTTCCCTTTTGGAAGACAAATAGAATTTTTTAAGTCTGCTTTTCAGTTTGTTCATAATGCTGTAGATCAAAACATTGATAATTAAGCATAGAATTAACAGTTGGGCTAAACTGCCAAATATTAAGTATTGCAACCTGTGTCAAATCTCCAAAAATAACAAAATATATGCTAGCGTGTGTTAGCAAACTGGGACACGTGCATAGTATTCAAGCAGGGAGTCTAAGCTAGACAGAAACCTGGAAAGTAGCAATGTCAGGTTATTGCTTGATTCTTACCATACTGCTATATCATCTTACCAAGTATGTAGCTGTATCGTGTATTTATCAAATTAATGTTATCTTTACTGACCTACACAAGTAATTGCTTAAAAAAATTCAAATAACTCCCCCTGATACTAACAGCTAATTTTGTTTCTTTGTTACTCAGTTTCTCTGCATAAAACAACATTTTCTGTATCAATTAGTAAATTACTTTGCTGGGCACAGCATTAACTTGAAAAACAGTGTTGCTGACTACAGGAAAAAGAAATTATTTTAGCACCCTCATGTAATGTTTGCCAACCTGTCACATCAAAACATGTCTGGAATATGACAATTTGTTAAATGATCTGCTATATCCTACATGCTGGGTGGACGGCATTTACGTTTTGGTTCAAAAATTGCTGTCTGTTACTATAATAACCCAAAGCTTATTATATATTCTTTATGTTTTTAAGATGCTAATAGGGCAAGCAGTATGTCATTTTTGAGCTAGCCAGCAGGAAATGTAAGGTATCTGCAATATTGGGGTTTTCATTAAGTATGCTTCTTGTATGACTCTATGAAAAGAGCCATGCCCTATGCTGGAAAACAAAATAACTAAAAACTTTAGGCCCTGTGAACTAGATCTGTAGGGAAAAATTTATTTCCGAGTCCAAATCCTATGATCAGTTTGACTCAGCTAATATATAGATGAAGGTCCTGAGTTTTTTTTAAATTTTTATTTTCCCAAGTCAGATGCGCAACAGCAGAGAACAGGAAGGAAGAGAAGGAATTATTCTTCTCCCTGGATGTGCCAGGGTCCTGGTATCCTCCTTTTCTGACAGTCTATCCCTCTAGAAACATTTCAAACATACATCTTAAAACTATTTAGGTTTCTTACCCAAGGATAAAAGGGTAGGAGAGCAGGAAATGCTATGTTGCTGATGTGAAACTCATAATTCCTAGAGTTGTTGGATGAAATCCAATCTTGGACATATGATTTTTATACTGTGCTTTTCTATTGCTTGAAAAATATCCATATGAGCATGTATAAACACACACTAATGCATATAATCTTCAGTGGCTCTATATATCATTTGCTAGAGGCTACTTCAGGGGATTATTATTTTTTGGCTAAATGAAGCTGAAACTTGTAGAGGATCCAGAAAGTTGTATATTTTGAATTTGGTACCAGAAGGCCAGGAATGGTTCAAGACATTTTGATATGGATTAATAGCCACATTTGGAGAAGTCCTGAGGCATTCGTGGTGTCTTAGTCATCATATTTAGCTTTGTTTTTAAACATCCCAATCTCTAAAATATTGCTAAGTTGTTCTTAATCAGTATTCAAGGCTAAATAATAAACTTTGTAAAGCTGGTTTTGTGTTGGTCAAACTCAGCGCTGCCTTTGTAGCACTTATGCTGAGGAAACTGATCTTTTGTATTTGATTTTTAAGGGAAATACATGCAGATGATGAATATTCTGAAACCAATTGCATTTGATGTGATCCACTTCATGTCCCAGCTCTTCGATTACTATCTGTATGCAGTCTATACGTTTTTTGGCCGAAATGACACGGTAGGTAGAAACATTATTCATTTCCAAGTGTCACTGTACATGCAGCATGAGAATACAGAGGAGATCTCTTTACTTAAAATACTACCTAATATGTAATCCCCAGAAAAATTAGTGGTAACAGAATGGATTTGAATGCAGGAGTAAGAAAAGGCTGATTAAATCAGCAATAAGGGAAATAAGCACTGGGAGCATCATTACCACTGGGACATGAATCCTATTATGTTTTGAATAGATTCTGTACTCTTTTTCCAGCAGTATTTGAAAGGAAGGAAAGACAACATGAAATACCTAAAAGTAGTGGCAGAAAGTGGGGAGCAAAGGAGCAGTCTGCGGAAGGAGAGTGGTGGATTAGAGCATAGAGAGTATGAGTTGATTTAATTTTCCTATATGTATTTCTCTAACCTAGGTAAGAATAGCAAAAGGAAGAGGAGAAGGGGGCCATGAAAGTTAAGTAGTAACTCAGATTTAAGAGGTTTGAAATACGCTTTTTCAGATCTGGTATTCTTCTGTCAAACTAATTGCATTAATGAAAACAGGGGTTTTTGAGTGATCTTGTAGTTGAAATAAATGCTTGTTGGCAATGTCGGTACATAACATAGATCAACTTTCAACAGAATTGTCTTAAAGCACTTATGAAAAGCTGCGTGTAAAAACAATTTTCTCCTCTCTTGGCCCCTAAATTACTCCACAAGTATTAATATCATGGGGTTCCAAATTCATCATCTGTTGGCAAATTATAATGGATTTTCAGACTCAACATATGGTTCTAAATGGTTTTGAGCTGTTCTCTTTGGCAGGACAAATGTATTTGCAATTTGTTTGTGTTTAGAAGATGGGTGGGGTTTTTTGGGGTTTTTTGTTTGTTTGTTTTGTTTTTTAAGATAATTGATTTCCATTGGCTTAGTCAGCTGCTCTGGTATTCACATTGTGTTGCATTTATTTTTATTTTTTTGCATCTCCCGTTTTGTGTTTTTAAAGCTCATACTGAGTTCCTCACTCTCTACTTCTAACAGAGAACAGCACAGTGCTAGGCAGGTAAACATTATAGCAGATGGGTGGTAAAATTGTGATGTTTTTGTAGCGTGCCTAATTTTTGTTTTGACAGATGATTTTCCATGGGAAACATAACATAATGCTTACAAAGGGTCTATGAATGTAATAAACCCTCTTGTAATGCTGCTTAAATGTCCTCACTCCCCATAGTGTTTATAAACCTTTAGAAAGTAGAGACGGGTGACGGTATGTGATTTAGACCACTGAAAGTGTTCCTGTTTTATTTTTATTTACAAAATAGCATCAGATGGGATTCTTAAGGAAGTTATATTACCAGCATACTTTTAAGTGGTTGAAATTCTTTGTGAATATTGTGCTTATGTTGTATGTATGAGTTAGTACACACATAAGGAGTGTGATTAATTGTACAGAGTTCATTGCCAGTTCAGTGAAAACCAAAGGTTTAAAATATACATGTTGAGTTCTATGTCCGGTCACGGTGCTAAGTCATTGCTCTTTCCAGACTTCTTTAGAATGATTACCCTGTGTAGTCAGTATTTGGCTTTCTTCACTGCCAAGAGTTGCACACCATTTTGCTCTTTCAAAACCTTTTTAACTTGTGGGATGCAAGTTAACGCTGCCTTTCCTCCTTATCTCAAATTACGGAGCAACCTAACATGAAATTAAAAGGGATTGCCTATTTTTAATATCTACTCACTAAAATGTAAGACATTCATGAACATCCCACAGAGTAGTCTTAGCAGGATAAATTTGAGGTGAGTTGATTTTTTTTTTTTGAGAAGACATAATAATTTGTAAACCAATGGCCATTCTTATGGAAAACACTTAATTTGTATTTTTTTTAAAACTATAAGAGGTTATGTAGAATTGGCAATGAGTAAAATTATTCTGTAAATTGTCTAATGCTCTGCTTACTTGCCTTACTAGGTCATCAATTTGTGGAATTGAAATATCTACCAATTTGCATATAGCCATAGCAAAAACTTCCATGAAGCAAAGCAGTTATACTGATGAGTGACATGTTCTCTGTGAAGTCATGAGGTTCTGTCTGTGTGGAAAAATGCTGAGCAACAATCTCTTTGGGTTTTGTTTGTTTGTTGTGGGTTTTTCCCCCTCATACATATGGATGCCCAATTCTGACTTCAGGCTGTAACTGGTTGCCTGATAAATCTGGAGTTCTTGATATGTAATGATTTATGGAAATTTGTTTGGTTTTACATTCCTTTTCATTCAGATATGTTTCAAATGTGAAATTGCAATTTTTTAGAAAGAAATATATCATTATAGCATAAGTAAGTGAAAGTTACTGATAGCTATTGAAAGTTAGTAGTTGCAAGGCAGAAAGACAAAGCATTAGTGGCAGATTGTGTGATGTGTAGTTTTGATGGTGCAGGTGCAAATTTCTTAAAATGAAATTTAATGGCTGAAACTTGCAAATACATTTTTTTAATATATATTTTTTTTTCCTTTAAGCAGGGTATTTTTTCTGTTTGTTCTTACCTTAACAGGGAGAATAGCCAGTCTTGAATTTGCAGTCCTTATGGCCATGTCTTGAAAAACTACTATATGATGTTAAGGAGGAAAAAAAGAGAATTAAGGATGTGTTTCTTAAAGGGGAAAAAAGTTGTTTTCTTTTTTGCCCATATACCTGCAAAATCAAAGGCAGTTCAGAACTGATATTTCTACAGTAAAAATGTGAAGAAAAATACAAATTATTTTTGTAAAAAAGCTTACTTCACCTGTGGAAAAACAAAGGCGCGAACACTTCTTTTTATCAAACATGGACACTAGAATAGTGATTTATGTCTCCTAGATCAGGTTCTAGATTTCAACAGAGAGTACTTCCAGTGGGAATTCAGCTCAGATGTAAATTTTCATTGAATATATAGAAGGATTGGGGCAGATGGTCATCTTAAGTCAGAAATGTTAGATGCAGTAAATGGGGACTTTAATTATACTTTTTTGTGTTTAAAAGGAGCAGATGGGATGACATGAACTTGAACACTTCCTTCCCTGATTTAGTGCAGTGAAAGGAAGTCTAATAATACAGTGTACTACAGTGCTCTAAATATTGTCCAGTAAATTGCCTTTTGGTGTGAATCACATACCAGAACTGTATTCAAATACTTCCAGATTCTTGATGTAAATGTATGTTTCTTAGCTGTCCCATTTCCACTTCCTTTTTTGTGTTAGTTTGTTCTTTGGTTTTTTAATTGGAAGTAGAAGATAAGTAGCTACATTAATTACGCATGTCGAATCAGACCCTCAGCTGGTATAATTCATTGCATTTACCAGGAAATCAGTGTAGCTATATTGATTTATCCCAGCTGAACATCTGCCCCATAATACTTCTGAGCCGTGAACATGAAGATGGCACATTTTTCAGGTAGATCTTCATAAGCATTAAGTAATAATGGCTGTTTTATAAAGATCGATGGGTATAATTTTACATATGCAAGTTAGATATTTAATAAGGAATTACAAGAAATTTTATAGCTTGAGAGAGAAGTCAAGACCATTTGGCTTGGGTGTGGTGTGCATGCAAGTCTCAGTGGGGGCATTGTGGTGCACCATTCTGGGCTCATTGCCCAAATGAGAAAATCTAGAGTCCTGCACCCAAATACAGTATTATAACAGTAAAGTGTACTGGTTATTTATTGGTATGAGTGGTAAGCTGTCATCTTCATGAAAGGTACTCAGGTCATTCTTCACACCAGTGCAGTGTTGAATGCTGTGACCTCTGTTGATTTTCTTTTCATTTTGTATGGTTGCGATTACGGGCTAAAACTTTATTGTAAGTAAATTGTAGCTTGTGTTTACAAACTGAATTTTTGCTGTATCACTGTAAAGTTTGGACCAATGGGGTTTTCCTTTCCCAACTTAAATAGAATGTATTTCTTCCAGTTTGAATCAACAGGACTGGGCCTCAGTAGCAGCAGATTACGCACCACACTGAACAGAATCCAGGAGAGTCTGATTGATCTGGTAAGTACCTGGATTTTGTTAATGCTCAGTGGAATAGAGGTCTGTGTAGGAAATTGTGGCTTTCTGATTTTTATCTCTCTTCATATTCAGTGTCTGTAATGACAAAGGCTTAGTTTCATGGCATATCATGATGTAGATATCATTATCGTACGAAATACTTGTTTCTAATATACAACAAAACTAGTTTAACAGGTTTTGCTAGATGTAACAACAAAATTGTGTATTGAAATCTTATAATGTATTACAGTTCATGTAATAAAGAGAGACATTCCAGTATTATCCTTATTAAATGAGATGTTTTATTAAAAAAACAAAAATAAAACAACACAATAGATGACTCATTTTTCTTCAGTAAAAGAATAGCAGAACAGTAAGCCATCCTGAACATCAGTCACCTTACAAGTTAATAGAAGTAGTACACAAGTCCTTCGTTAAGTCATTTCTGAATTGTGGGGAACTTTCCCTGACATATTTTATAGATTATATCCCATTGACCACTTCATGAGTTATTTTCAAAATGTGAAAAGTAAATATGGTGCTTGTGTCACACTGGTAGTAGATAACTGTCCTTCACATCACATTACGAAGGGTAAACAGGAGACTTCAGGCAGATGTCGTGGATTCAACCAAGCAGCAGAGTTTATAAAGAAATATTGCTAAGAACTATGCAAAAATGGAAATTTGTAATTCTTTATTTCCACCTAAATATAAAACCCTTGAAACATTATGAAGAAATTTCCTAAGAGTATCATAAATGGCTTGTATAGTAATTAATACCATGGATGCTGCAGGAAGGATTTATTTTCTAAGGCTTCTGCCTTAGAAAGAAGGCAGATGCTCTACTCCAACTTTCACAAGAATTAGATACTCCACAGAATTGTATTTTATGCCTCTTTAATTCCTTGAAGTATTATATCGAATCCTAAACTATTCTTACATAGAAACTTCTTAAAGGGTTTTGGGGCCATTTCTTATAGAGTCAGTAGAGGGAGCATGAGTTAACTAATAACCCCAGGCCTCTATAAAACAGAAAAAGGCTAGTCATGTTGATATTCATCTCAAAGGCAGCGTATTCAGAAAGAAAAATTGATTCTAGGAAGATCTTGCAAATGAATCGGTTAAAGATTATGGAAAAATGGCAAGTTACGGAATTAATTTTTTAAACTTACTCTGTAGTCACAGTTCCTGACAGTGCTTTACAGTCTTGAATTTTTTTTATCAGTCAAAATAATTTTTAAAAAATCATTTCTAGGAGTGAATTGGAAAAATAACAGGACTTCTTTTTCTTCCTCAGTCATTTAACAATGCTGTTAACAGATAATGTTAGTGTCAATTGAAATTAATAGCTATATTCCAGGTAAGATTTGAAAGGAGGAAGAAATCTTAGCTAACTACTATTAACTTAAAGGCATTCCATGAAGTTTACTAATATCTTACGAACTTATGCTGGTCTTATGCTATAAATGGAAGTTTTTCACCTTTTGATTCATGAGGAAGAAAAAGTCTTCTGGATATTTTTATTGTTTGCTTATTTTTAAGGGTTTATGAAAGTTGAGATTAATCTCTACTGTGTCATAAAATGGGTATTTCTTGTGATTGTATGGACTGTTCTGGACTGCTCTCAAAATTCTCCTCTCTCATCTTAGATTATGGTACATTGCTTTCTGAAAATATTCACGTTTGTGTTGTGGGGTTCAGTCTTATGGCCTGTTGGGAATTTTGTTTTTTTGCATTGTCTTCTAGTCATGGTAACTTTATTAAGGACTACCATTTCTGTCACATTTCAGTTCCTGATGGCAGCATCTTTCAATATTTTATTTTCATAAAGATAGTCTGAATCTGATAGTTCTGAATCTGTGACTAAGGCTCTGCCAGAATTGCATGTAGATCAGAATAGTTCCCCTAATCTGTCAGTGCCTGTGAAAGTTGAGCTCTATGATCTATGTCAAGACTCTTTAGTAATTTAGCCTGGGTCATTCCTAGCTTTCCTTTTGGACTTTGTCCATTCTTTTTTGAAATACCAAGTGGATGATGGCCTATTTATTCTATATTTATTGTCAGGAGAAAGAGGAATAGTTGGAGGGTTTAGAGGCCATCTCCTCCAGCTTTTTTACAGAAAAAACCCTCTGTAGTTCCTGTTTGGGACTGAATTAGTGCTGTCTAATTTACATCGGATACCTTTTAGCATACTACTTTATTATTCAGCTGAATTTTAAGCTTCCTTTGTGAAGGAAAAAGCAAAGTGGAAGGGGGCTTCCACTTCTGGCAAAGTAAAGCCAAGCTGCTCTAACGTTCTTTCTCGCATCTTTGTAGCATCTTCTGTATGAAGAGTATGGGGGTCTATTGGAGGCATTCCCAATAGGACCTTATGGAGGTGCTCTATTCTAAGTTTATACTTCCCTATTTTTACAATGCAAGAAGTGTGTGCCCTTTTAATATACGCTTACTTACAGTATACTCAGCATACCTGAGAGAGAAGTACTATCCTGGTTTTCAATTGGACCGCTGAGAGACAGAGTTGTGTTTCTGACTCACGGACACTGAGCAAAAAGGCTGCAGCAATTTAAAGCGGTTCCTCTCCTCTTCCCTGCATCCCTCCTCATGCATTGCATACCCCCTGCTTCTGCTGGAGGGTCCTTGTCCCCTCTAAGCAGTATTCAACTATAGCTGAATCACTTCTCCTGTGTTCATAGCAAATGAACACTTCATCGCAAAGCCAACTGTACTTTATAAACTGCAGCAGGTCCACCTGCAGTTTAGATTAATGTTTTAGACTGTGAACGGGAAATAACTGAGATATGAACACGTGTTCAGTCATGTTAACTTCACCACAGGGCAATAATGTGACACCTCAGCTGTGATACATATTATTCAATGTCTGTATGCTGCTCCTACACTGGTATAATAATAAAAATTATAGTAAACAAAAAAAAACCCCAAGCAATAACCACCAAACCTCTCCACTTCAGTTGGAAGTATAAGTGCCCCTCCTCCTCGTATTTATGATACAAAAACAAGTTTGTAATTTCGATGATTTTTTTTATTTGGATGTTTTGTATGATGTAATCAAAATGACAATGATGAAGGGACTTTATGGTAACAATGATGAAGGGCCAAGCCGCTCTCCATCATTTATCAGCAGCCCTGGTTAACAGGGGAGGTCCCGGAAGACTGGAGGCTTGCCAATGTGACGCCCATCCACAAGAAGGGCCGGAAGGAGGATCCGGGGAACTACAGGCCTGTCAGCCTGACCTCGGTGCCGGGGAAGATTATGGAGCGGCTCATCTTGAGGGCGCTCACAAGGCATGAGCGGGACAACCAGGGGATCCGGCCTAGCCAGCACGGGTTCATGAGAGGCAGGTCCTGCTTGACCAACCTGATCTCCTTCTATGACCAGGTGACCCGCCTAGTGGATGAGGGAAAGGCTGTGGATGTGGTCTACCTGGACTTCAGCAAGGCCTTTGACACTGTCTCCCACAGCATTCTCCTAGAGAAGCTGGCGGCTCACGGCTTAGACAGGTGGACTCTGCGCTGGGTCAAAAACTGGCTGGATGGCCGGGCCCAGAGAGTTGTGGTGAATGGAGTTACATCCAGTTGGCGGCCGGTCACGAGCGGTGTTCCCCAGGGCTCAGTACTGGGGCCGGTCTTGTTTAATATCTTTATTGATGATCTGGATGAGGGGATTGAGTGCACCCTCAGTAAGTTTGCAGACGACACCAAGTTGGGTGGGAGTGTTGATCTGCTCGAGGGTAGGAAGGCTCTGCAGAGGGACCTGGACAGGCTGGATCGATGGGCCCAGGCCAACTGTATGAGGTTCAACAAGGACAAGTGCCGGGTCCTGCACTTCGGCCACAACAACCCCATGCAGCGCTACAGGCTTGGGGAAGAGTGGCTGGAAAGCTGCCCAGCAGAGAAGGACCTGGGGGTGTTGGTCGACAGCCGGCTGAACATGAGCCGGCAGTGTGCCCAGGCGGCCAAGAAGGCCAATGGCATCCTGGCCTGTATCAGAAATAGTGTGGCCAGTAGGAGTAGGGAAGTGATCGTGCCCCTGTACTCGGCCCTGGTGAGGCCGCACCTCGAATACTGTGTTCAGTTTTGGGCCCCTCACTACAAGAAGGACGTCGAGGTGCTGGAGCGTGTCCAGAGAAGGGCAACGAGGCTGGTGAGGGGTCTGGAGAACAAGTCTTATGAGGAGCGGCTGAGGGAACTGGGGCTGTTTAGCCTGCAGAAAAGGAGGCTGAGGGGAGACCTCATCGCTCTCTACAACTACCTGAAAGGAGGTTGTAGCGAGGTGGGTGTTGGTCTTTTCTCCGAAGTAACAAACGATAGGACGAGAGGAAATGGCCTCAAGTTGCGGCAGGGGAGGTTTAGATTGGATGTGAGGAAAAATTTCTTTACTGAAAGAGTGGTGAAACATTGGAACAGGCTGCCCAGGGAAGTGGTGGAGTCCCCATCCCTGGAGGTATTTAAAAGACGAGTAGATGAGGCGCTTAGGGACATGGTTTAGTGGGCATGGTGGTGTTGGGTTGACGGTTGGACTCGATGATCTTGGAGGTCTTTTCCAACCTCAATGATTCTATGATTCTATGATTAAGCCAAAGACATGGAAACAAGTGTCTGTTTCTGAGCTGCCTAGGTCTCCTCACTGACAGTTCCCCTGAGTGGGATATGTAGAGATACCTACACACATTCGGTCCTTGTGTTTGTCATTTCTAACAGGAATGTGTTTTTGCAACAGTAATGTTGCTCATGTTAGTCCACTGAGGCCAGTAAGCCCCCAGGTAGGTACAAGGCATCAATCAGATTGATGTGATCTGTGAAAATTGGTGATTCGGAAGGGAAATTTCTACTTCTGATTCCTTGCTTTGTCTGTCTCTAAGCAGCTTCCTTATCTTCACAACATGTAACTTAGTCACAGTACTGTCATTACCTAGATGTTGTTTATGAATGTCCTGTGTATGCAAATAGCTGCCTTGAGTGATACTGCTGCTTCCAAAAGTGAGATTTTGGGGGCAAATAACCATGGAATACTCATAAATATTTAATTGCAAACTGACTTGCTCAAGTAAAACTGAGATTAGAATGAAGTTTGTTATTGTTACTGTGCCTTACAGCAGTAGAAAATAAATCACTGTGGTAAAGTATATAAGCATTGCAATGCAATGTATAGAAGAGTAGATGGAAGGAATCACTGGTATAAAGAAGTATTGGTTAATGTATTATAGATTCTGTCTTTATTTTAGCTTTTGGGCTCTTTCCCCATAAAGTATGTATCTTTTAGCAGAGACAGTAGGTTAGAGATTGATGGTGCAGAGATGGAAAATGTAGATTTTTCAGCTGTACAAATAAGATAAGGAATGATAGGAGGAACGATTTTTTTTCTTCATGCCTGACTTTCCAACGCATTTTGGCTTTGACCCTTTGATGCTGTGGAACGGTACGGTTCAGTTACTCTAGTCCCAGTTCTGGAAACAATTCAGTTTTACTTAAAATGTCACAGCACAGTCCTGCATTACTTAGTGTGGACATGTACCCTGTTATGTCCTGGTTTGGCATACCAAAGGCAAGCTCTGGAGAGGCTAGGCTGTGGCATTTGTTACTTGACATGGCAGTCCCTAGCACAGGATGCTGGTCCTAAAAGACATAGCTAAGCTCCTCACTGAAATGGTAGCTGTGAGCTGTGATTCTTGGTGAGGTTTTGTTTGGCCAAAGGTAATTTCTGCAACTTTTACAATCCTTGCTTGGTCCCCTGCTCCTTCAAAGAAAAAAAAAGCCTGAAGAAGAAAAAAGAAAAGACAATTTGTGGGTTTTTTTCTTCCTCTCTTTGAAAAGATTTGTACAACATACATAATGACAATGTTTAAGGTGTTGTGTGAATTGCTTGTCAAGGGAAGAGAACTCTTTGTATACAAAAGAAAGTTCTGACAAGCACTTTGAAAATATGCTAGGACTTCTGCAGCTGTTCTGCTTCCTCACATTATTCATTTAGTGCTCTTCATACAACTTTTTTTTTTTTTTTTTTGTATTACCCAAGTAGTCTGGAATGATTTACTGAAGTTTTCAAGCTTATTTCTTTGAATAAATTTCCTGGGTTTTGGCAATTGCTTTGTCTCTCTTTGGGCAGTCACTGAGCCATCTTATTTTAGTCACTGCAGACTCTTCTTGCTGGGCACCCAAAACTTGGGCTGATTCCTAGTCCCAGAGGAGTACAGGTGTCTGCAGAGTCACAGCTGAACACCCGGGAACCAGCAGCAGCTCCTTCTGAAAATCTTTAGTTGGATAAGAAAAATGTTGCAGTAAAAATGTGTGCGACTGGACCAGATTGGCTTACGTGTTTTTGTAAGGTAGTGGTTCAGGTTCCCAAGGGTGTGGCAGTGGGCATGCTTTTCTGCGGAGGCTTAATTGATACTTACTTTTTAAAGCATAGTTAATGACTCATTTTCCCAGTTGTCTATCAGCACACAGTGATTCCTGGTAGAGGCCTTGTTGCGTTAGGTTAGACAAGATAATAAATAAACTTGCTAACTTTTGGTAATATATATGCAAAAAGTCTGCTATTCAACTTCGAACACTAAGAATTAAATGAAATGCAAAGATTCCAGAAGTTTCTACGCAAATTTTATTGAAGTCTGTTACTGAAGTCAGTGGGACTGACCCAGCTGAGTTTTGGGACATGCTTGTTTTGTGACAAAGAGCATGGAGGATCCACACTCTTGAAATCAGAAACCTCATGCCTACCACAAGGCAATGCTGATCAGCTCAGCTCTGGGGTCAGTGCGTAGTGCGTGCATTGTAAGTGTTGGCAAGCTTGGGGATCCCTTGCATGGCACTTCATAGTGCTGTAAAGGTATCACTTACCTGCAAAGGATTGTAAATAAATAGAAAATTAATAGCATGGTTTCTCAAGACGTTTTGTTGTTTGGTTTTTAATGACCTGCTCTCCTAAAGTGTGTTGAGTGGTGATCATTGTAGTAACTTATGTTGTTTACATTTGATTTAGTTTCCTAAGGGCTGAGTCAAGATTACCGGTTTTGTAAGCTTTGTGCCCCTCAGAAAGAAAATACTAATCTTTCAACTTAAAACGTAGTAGGAGTATTGAAAAGTACCCTTTTTAAACCTTAACACATTTACATCATATTCGAAAAGTACCATTACCCTTGAATGCTATGTGCTTTCACAATTGGCTTCAACTGTCATTTTCAGCATCAAGTTTCAAGAACTATTAGGGATGTGTAAGTTTAAGGGGGAGGGAAAAAACCTGACTTGTTGCTTTCAGTACATTTCTTCTAATAAAAAATTCTTGTATATTAAGTAATTACTTGGAGTTAGTTGAGCTATTTTCAGACAGCTTTTGAATACAATAAGAGGTTATGCTTTCTTTGATCAGTGTTTATTTTCTTGTACTCTCTGCTTACGGTATTACAGAAACTATCAATTACAGTTGCATAAACAGAGATGATAGAGCTATCCTGTCTTAGGTAAACATCTGGGGTCAGTCTGCTTTTCCTTCTCCATCAGTGCGCATCAAGTTCTTGGTAACAGTGTCGGTACGTCAGAGCTGCTGTAGACTGTTCAACTGCCAGAACCTTTTCAGACAGTCTGATTTTTTCCATGCCTTTGAAACACCGCTTGTTCCTTTAAGATCAGGAAAATGCTTCCTTCAGTAGCATTTAGAGGTATTGCCATTTGCTCATAGCAGAATCAAAATTAAAATTGTGCCTATTGTGTATGTATATTAAATCAAAACAATTCTAAAGCTGAAGTCTAATGCAAAAAGTATTAGGTCAGGAGAAGCTCAGTTTTGAAAGATTATTGGTTATTAGTGTGATCTGCAGAACTTTGTGTGCTGCAGACAAGTTGTGGGGTTTACTGTTTTTTGTTTGAAGTTAGTGAAAGTGGATGATTATAATCAACTGTCAACTATCTCCACCATAAATGGCAGATGATCAGTTATTTTGGTCATAAATTCTGTGGATAACTGAAGTAAATACATGCTTCTGAGCTCATGATGAGATCAGGCCCCTTAAAAATGTCTCTCTTGCAAATTGCACGTCAAACTTTTGACTTAGATAATGAGCTTAGGTCGTTTATACTTCTGATTTAGGTAATTAGTTTATAGTCTTTTCTTCCCACTAAGATGGAAGGCTTAACAGAGGTTTGCCACTGGGTTCAGCCAAACTATTGAAATGAAAATGTTCTGTTGTTACGGAAGATGTTTTTTGGAGGAAGAGATTGAAGGAGAGGGTTGTTCCTTACACAGATTTTTTTTTTTTTTTCCCTTCCTTTTCATTAAAGAATTTCTTATTGGGAGTAAACAATTAAATGCTAAAGTAAAGTGCCTAACAGTTAATCAAACAATATCATGCTCACGCTTATTTGATACCTGTTTTTTGCTAATACATGCCTTTCTGTTGTAAAAATGCGTTCCAGATGAAATTTAATTCAAAGATAGATATCGCATAAAGATACTTCCCAAATCACACACCATAGCTCATACTACTGTTATTAGCAACCTTTAAACAGGTAAAGCAGTCATAAGCCTGCTTTAACACTTCTGTATCCTGATGTTTTCAGGCCTTTATAGCAAAGCAGCTTTTATAAATAATTGCTAGTTGTGTATGCCAATCATGTGTAGCATTAGAAAACGCAATTCTTTTCCTATGACAGTATGAGGGAGTTAGACTAAGACTAGAGAAAACTGAATAGATAAGACCTGTTGTAAGGTGTCTGCAAGGAATGCTGGTTAACCTGTACTGCTCTACCTGCTACAGTTGATTTGGTTAATGTTCAGATAAATTTGGTGCTTTTTTTTTTTTTTTTTTTAAAGACTGGAAATTGTGAGATAACTGTGGGTTTTTTTCGTCTTTGGCAAGGAAGATGAAAAGTATCTTGTAGTTTGCATCAGTTCCACATACCTTGAAATTATTTTATCAAATCTGTATTTTGCCCAGTTCGCTTACAAGGATGTTATGTGGGCTGTAATATGTCTTAGATATATCACAATTCTGCTCTGTCAGCAAGACCTGCCACTCTGACGCAGAGAAAAGCTAAGCAAGTTTGTTCTGCTTTGCTATTGCTGTCTGCATGCTTGATTCTGGGTGCTACAATATGTTCTCAGTGTAACTTGCCATTTCTTGAAATTAAAGTTGAGTTGGCTGCTATTTAATTTCCTGGCTTCTACTCCTCACCGCCACCGCCTCCTCTTCCTCCTTTTCCTCTTGAGATTGGCATCATTTTGCCCACTTTCAGTTTTATAGGACTTTACCTGTTCTCCACCATGGCTACTCAAAGGGAATCTCTGAGAACAGAGATTGTCTTGCGGATTTTCTTAAATTGCTGGAAGGGTTAACTTTAACAAGTACAGTTCATTGCAAAACATCTGATTTCTTTAAATAGCCTGTAGCCTGTTTTCCTGTTCCAGACTGAACGTTTTGCCCTTTTATTGCTGCTTTCAATCATTTGATTTCTGTTAATGAAGGCTGGAAGAAAAAACACATGTATCACTGAAACCCTTTCAGAATGATCATGTGCTTTTCTTGGGGATTGGCACACCGGCTGTACACCTGCACACCCAAGGAAGCTTGGGCTTCCTTTTTGCTATCAGCATGCTTGTGCAATGCCTGCTTTTTAGAACAAGTCAACAGAATGAAACGCTCATACTGTGTTTGGCCAGTATATTTGAACCAGAGTTTGACTCCCTGGTTGAACCCAAGCATGTCTTTGATTTAGCCAGTTGTCTCATGTACATTTTGTGTCTTCAGGTGCAACACAATTTCAGCATTTAAAAGGTTCGCAAGATATTTACCTTCATGGGAAGCAGGCAGGTAGAAAACAAGTTGGTTAAAATGTATCTCAATACTGAAGAGACAGGCAACTCTGAAGTGCGATAAATACGAAATTAAGTCTTTATAATATTTGGTTTTTACATAATTTGTAATTAGTCTTTGAAAGAAACAAAGATGCTTAAATCTTTACCAGTGATACTCTTCCCCCAGCTCTGTGGCTCACTGTCTCTCCTAAGAATAGAGAATTGGTTGGTGGCTGTGTGTAAACATCTCAAAGCTTCTCATTTTTTTGTTTTGCTTTGGTTTTTTTGAGAATAACATGAAGTGAAAAAGAAAAAGAGAAGGCAGAAAAAGAGTGGATTTTGATAGTTAATCAATGGTGTCTTTGGCTCAGTTAATATTTTTAAAGAATTGACCGTTATGCCTAGATGATTAGATGTTACTGCCTGTGTGCACTATACTTGTGGATGTGCCAGGTAGGTATCTTCAGAGCTGCCTGAAAGACGTTACATGAGTTTTAGCAAATATCCAGGCCTTTTGGCTTGCTTATCCATTCTGATAGACTCAGCAGAATGCAAACTTCACAGTATTGTGAAATGTCTGGCCAGTTTAATTGCAAATTTTTCTGGCTGAATGTGAACACAGATCAGAGCAAAGAAAATTCATTTTTCCAATAACATAGTGATGTGGCTAGCCTTTATAATCGTTCCCATGGTCAGTGCAACTGTATCTGATAGCATTTACCATAAGCTTCTTTTAGAAGTTTTATCTTCTGCTCATTGACCTATTTCTGTGAGATCTTTTAGCGCTACAAATGATGTGTTGATGGTATTGCTCAGTCAGCAGTTTTTGTTTTTAATGTCAGAATTTCTGTGGGGATCCTTCAAGGCTCCCTGCTTTATCTGCTTTCTGCTTCTGTAATCTATTACAAAATTTTTTTT
This sequence comes from Aptenodytes patagonicus, assembly GCF_965638725.1. Taxonomy (NCBI): domain Eukaryota; kingdom Metazoa; phylum Chordata; class Aves; order Sphenisciformes; family Spheniscidae; genus Aptenodytes; species Aptenodytes patagonicus. The sequence continues at coordinate 145,283,231 of NC_134950.1, read as the reverse complement.
AGAAGTCTGATAGTGAGATCTCTGCTTTCCCGGTCTGCACTTTGTTCCATCCGCTGTAGCCCGTATTTATGTTTGTGTTTGACATCTTCAGGAGACACAGAACTAAAAGAGCCTCTCTGCGTTATCAAATCCAGTTCCTTGTTGCCTTGGGCTGTCACAACACAGGAGGCAACTGTCAACTAAAATCCGAGATGGTTAAAGTGGAACTTGTGATCTTTTTGTCCCTCCACACCTCAAACTGTTTTTAACAGCTTGGACACTATTATATTCCCAGTTGTCTTATATTCTTAATGTCACTTTTGGCTTGGCTTTCATCCAAGCAGTAAACACATTCTGGTGCTGCTTTGTCTATAGCAACAAAGTTTTGATCTTTCTGCTCATTCTGTATCACTTAAATTCTCACCAAGTCCTTACACATTTTGACATAATCAATTTTCACCTATCCTGCCTTGAACTGCTGCAGCGTAACCACAATGGGTCTGTCAGATATTTTCCTACCAGGATAACCTCCCTGTTGTTTTTCCCTTTTTCACCTTATATCTGTGCAGTACCTTTTCTCTTGGCTTTTCAAGATCTACAATGTATATTCTTCTTATCTCAATCCTGATATTTAGAATGAGTTAGACCACCACTTAGTTCCGTCAGTGTTTCTAGTGCTCACTGCTCTCCTTTAATTCTTAGGCAAAACTGTCTGAAAAACATGTGCATAGCAAATGCACATTATTCTATTTCGTGTCATTCCTCACAGTTGTTCTCTGCTGCAAAGCCTGGAAGAAACTCCTGGTGACTGTTGCGGTCAACTTGAGTCTATTTTTCTTCCTCCTGCTCCTGATTCTTTAGTTACCTCACTGCAATTTCCTCTCAATTTATTTCTATCTCCAGTTGGGGAAAAAAAAACCACACCAAACTGCAAAGCTGCTTTATTTATTATCATGTTGTTGCCTTCATCTTTGTCCAGTTTTACAGCAATCTGAGAATTATGCTGATTTGGTTTTTGAGACCAACCATAAATTTCATGTTTAAGCATTATTGTTGTCATATTGGTTGTGTGTTCATATGTTGCTTTACAGCAGACATGTTGTGCACCTGATCTTGCTTTTGAAGAAATTATTTTTACCACTACTTTGTCACTGTGTTATTGCTCAAATTTATTTTCATTCCATACAAACAGGCTGATTTGCTGTAGCACCTGTCTGGCCACAGAGTTTCTATCCTAGGGTCATGGAAGGCTCTTACTTAAGAAATCAGTGCCATATCATTGCCTACCTTTTTTTACCTGTTCTGGGTTCTATATCACCTTTGCTTTGTAGCATTTCTCATATTTTTTTAGCCTGTGTGTAAGCAATAAGCATGGTATGAGTAATTAATCTAAAGCCAGAACTACGTTTATGTTTGCATGTCCTGATATGGTTTTGGCAAATAGCTAAGCTTCAGAGGATGTCCATTTATATCCCTACTTAGACCAATATGATAGCTTTGGGAATTTCTTCCTTCTGTGACTCCTCTTTTAGCTGTAACTTGTACTTACATGCCTCAAGTATAGAGGTGGGATTTTTCCCTCTTTTTGTTTTTGTTCTTTGTTGTCCTCTTCTGTTTTTTTTTTTTTCTGTTTTTTTCTGGGTTTTGGTTTTTTGTTTTTAATTTTGCAGCAGGGCACTGGTGTAACCTGTTTCTTATTACAGATTCTTTCCTTGTGCTGTGAATATTTCCTTGCTTTCTACAATCGAGATGTCTGCAGGATAGAAGTTTTCATGGAATGATAACTTGTTTAAAAACATCATTTGTATTTTACCTAAGTTAGCCGCAGCTCACATAAGCAGTGAAGCCCATGCATAAGTAATATTCCATTGATTTGTCTCCTTATTTGGTTGCTGTCAGATTGAAGATACTCCAAGGGTGAGAAGTCAGTCTCTCAGTAGGCAGTTGGGCTAAAGTCTGTATGGGCATTAAGGTGTAGTAAGAAGTTTGTTCTCTGCCTTTTTTTTTTTTTCCTGAGATAGACATTGATCTACCTGATGTGCTTTTTTTTCACCTGTTTGAATGCCACACTGTTCAAATAGAAAACTCTATGGTTGTCTTTTGATTCAGGCTTGATTTATATTACACCTTAGAATTAGAAACGTTCCTTCATCTTATCTGTCATCTGAAACTGCTCATCTGGAGCCATTCTTGCCGGTTTTGTGGTTTTTCAATTGTTAATTCTGTGTTTTAGGAGGTCTCTGCTGATCCCACGGGAACTCTCACAGCTGCTGAAGAGAGAAAGGAGAAGGTGCCAAGCCCACATCTCAGTCATCTCGTAGTTTTGACATCTGGCAATTCACTGTACGGTTTGGCAGAGAGAGTGGTGGCCACGGAATCATTGTAGGTTATTTACTGTACACTGCATTGTGTGGTCACTGGAAGCTATGGATTGTTTAAGAGATTGTGATTACAAGCCAAAACCTTCTTGCTACCTCTCAATGTGATTTTAAATATGAGTGATAGAGGTAGTTTCTTAATTAAAGGTAGTGGGGCCTAACCACCTGCAAGCACAAGCAATGAAATTTTACTGCAGCTGGTCCAGTAATTTGTGACAGTACAAGGCCAAATCTAACAGGGAAAAAGTTTTAATTTTAAAGAGGCTAATGGGAGTATTTAATCTGTATGGTTCATTTAAACCTTATATTAAGTACTCAAATGGTGATGGCTGAGACTCAAAATTGCTTAGTTCATATTGGTTTGGCTTGGATTGCAATGTTTTTTGCAATGGGTGGAAGTTTACCTGTGAAGAAGAGATTATAACAAGCAAGTAATGCAAAACTTACAAAGTGGTTTTTATTTGGTCAGAATAATAGTAAGAGTCAGATAGGAATTATTTTTTTCCCCCACACAAGATGACACTTGAAGATTAGAAGTTCATTTTAAAATGAATTTTAAAAATGTATTTTCAAAGGTGCTTATTTTCTTCTGCATTCCTTTATGCTTAGTTAGAAATGTATCTTTTGTTATGTTGTTATTAACAAATCCTGCCCCTGAGAACAAATTTGATCTCATATTCTATCTTTTAAAGATTCACTAGTATATAAGTAATTAAGAATGTTATTTTGGAATTCTGACATGGATTTATTAATATTAATGTTGACTGCAGTACGGAAATTATGGGACACTTGTCCACTGACTTTACTAGACTTCGGAACAGACTTTTGCAGTGTATCCTGAGTAAAATAGAAATATGAATTGTTGATATTCAAGCCTTAGTCTCTTTATTCAAGCATTTTCTTGTTTGCAATCATATTTTAAAATTGTCAGAATTGAGAATACTTGTTGATATGCTAGCATGAAACTGATACGGTTCTTCTCAGGACTAAATTTTCCAAGGTTACATATTGTTATTGCCAAGTATTTCAACTGTAGAGTAGAAGTTGTACAGAGACATGCCAAATGTTGCATTTACTTCACAGTAAATTTTCTTTGCTTTCAAAGGGTATTTCTGGCTGAGCAGTTTGAGTGTCTTCAGCCTCATCTTGATGCAGTGATGCCAGCTGCCAAGAAGCCTTTTCTTCAGCAGTTCTATTCTCAGGTCAGAGTTGTGTAATTCACATCTGATTTTTAAACAAAAGATATGAAACTTGTACAATATGGTGCAAATCCTTGTACATCATAGTTATATATTGCTCTTATTAGCCAGAAATTTACTGAATTGAATTTTCTTTATATTGTTTCAGACAGTGTCAACTGCCAGTGAACTACGTAAACCTGTTTATTGGATTGTTGCTGCTAAAGCCATTGATTATGAACAAATGCTGCTTCTCATGGCTAACGTGAAATGGGATGTGAAGGAAATCATGTCACAACACAATATATATGTAGATGCTCTTTTAAAGGTGAATACTTTCTGGGAAACAGTGTGCTAGAATTTATATATAAACATTAAATTACTGTAATACTTCACTAAAACTGTTAAAGTAGCATGGTTAGAGCAATACACCATCCTGACAAATGGTAAGTTATTATAAGGAAGTCTGTCCAGAACTTTCATTATTCTTGCTGCTAGCAGATTGTTTTCCATGATGATTTTTTGACTACCTGGTGGGTGAAAGTGACCACAAAAGTTTAATGAGTTTCATGTCTAAGTCTTGAATGGTAGATAAATGTGTAGTAAACGGAGTAACACTAAGGAAAATCCAGTGGCCTGAGACAGTGGGGGTTTTTTAACAAAGGCTATTTGCTGTTCTGCATAATTTTAGCGATTGTCTTTGAGATGTATCATAGGGGCTGTAGGTCAAACCAGCACCAATAATGATCGTGCACTATCTAACTGAAGTTGCTATATTTAGAAGTTAACGTTTGAAAAGGAAGGTAAAAGGGAGGTTATTCACCCAACTTCTCAATTGCATTCCGTAGAAGTGGTTGTACAATTGCTGTGTCTTATGGCATACAGAACCAGTTCTTGGGAGAATCCCTCTCTTTTCCTTTTATATATGCCTAAATGACGTTTCTAAAGGTCTTTAGAAGGAAGTTCTGGCAGTGGTAGAATTATACTAATTCTTACAGAGAAACTGAAAATTTTATTTTAAAGATATGTGAAGTATGTATCATAGAAAAAGTTATGTATCTGTATTGAATAACAGTTTTGATTACACCTTTGTACTTTGTAGCTGTTCTCTGCTTAAAAAAAAATCAGCGCAAAGGAAGGAGGACCTCATAGAGGGTATATCATTGCACTGAATTTGACTGAATCTTTGTGCTTACAGTTCTTTATGCTGCCATGGCTTTTTGAAATCAGTTTGTATTTACAACGTTTGTTCTCTGCAGTAGAACTTTTTCCTTTTCTGAGTGTGCAACTGCTGATGAATTTGCTTCAGAACAATCAGGGCTAATACTATTTAAAACCATTTCTGGGTTCTACGTTATATAGTTAATAATAGTTGCTACAGAAGCTTTTAGATTACTGCTAAGCAATTAGTGATTTGCTGTGTACCCTGGGGCTCCAGGAGTGTCAGATGTAAGCACAATGTTTAATGTAAAAACCAACTGCTTTTAGCCATGTGCACACATATGCAAAATTCTATACTCAGTCATAGTATGTATGGAAGCAGATAAATTGGGGAAAGAGGATTGTTCAAGAAATTAATTAACACGGAGTGTTAGGCATCTTCATCTTCAGAAGAATGAGTTGTATGCTAGTTAAAGCATGACATTGTGATACCCTGCTTCTTGCCAAATTCCTCTTTCAGAAAATTTGTGTTAAACACCAATTATTTGGTCAGATACTAGGTTAAATTGGTCACTGAGATTCCCTTCTGTTTTTCTTCACTTACTGAATTTTTGATGGGGGAAAAAAGGGGAAAAAAAAGAAGGAAAAAAAGAGGGAAAAACGACCTAGATTAACAGCCTTGGAATGAAAGCATTTTGTTGGACAAGTATGGTCTTAATAGGCTGCAGTACAAACTGCTTTTGCTCGTTACACAGAGCAGTTCATTATCAGTCTGCTTTATATTTAAGTCGTTTGATACTTTTTTTAAACGATAGAGGCGTTAGTCACTGGCAGCAGACTTCTATTTCACTTTATGTAAGTCACAAAATCATTGTAGCAGTAATTATGTTCAGTTATGACTAGTTTGTCACTCATAGTAACAGCTCAAATCCATCCAGGCCATTGATGTTTTGGGTGGAAACAGGTGCCTTCCCTCAACCTGAATTGTTATCTAGTGTTGCAGTATGCTCCTCAACTGTTAGGTGTGGACTCTTTTCAGTGGGTGCTCTCAGCTCCTTTTAAAGCACCGGGGAACTATCTAATGCGAAAGGTTGAAGAATGAAAAGTGGTTACAATATTTCTGAGCTTCTCTTTGAAAGCTGATGGGGCGGGTATTTAGAGGGATAAAGAGATCATCACTGGATTTTCTTCAGTGGCTGTATATTGACTTTAAAAAAGTTAAAGATGAGTTTAGGGAGTGAGGCAATGAAAACAGCATTTGAAGAATTAGCTACTTGCTTAATTTTCAGAGGTGTCAGTTTCACAGAGAACTACACCTCTGGGGAACAGAGCAGTATTTCCTTTTTTAAAAAAAATTACTGAGGTAATGTTGTCAGTGATATAGTAGAAAGTGGTATGCTTTCTACTTTACACATTAAGCTTGTCTGTACAGTCTGTGCCTTTTAAGCTTCTCTGCTTTGCTCTTATTTTTCAGTATTCTCTTTCACGTGCATTTCTAATTCTTTATTGTTGTTGCTAGGGATGTATAGAGTATGATCACTTTTATGCTAAAGGAATATTCATGTTTCATCAGGAATTTGAAGAATTTAACAGAAGGTTGAACGAGGTGTCTAAGAGAGTCCGTATTCCACTGCCTGTCTCCAACATCCTCTGGGAGCACTGCATACGTTTGGCCAATAGAACTCTCGTGGAAGGGTAAGTAGTTCATAAAAGTCTTGCTTTTGGGTAAAAATGTCTATAACGATAACGTCTATTTTATGGAATTAAAAGTTCTAATTTTGTAGTGCACTGGTAAGCCCTTGCGCTTTTGGGAAGCCTAAAAAATGTGAAGGCTTAACATAGTCCTTAGCAGTTGTTTCACACAGTATGGTACAGTGTTAAGCCTAAAGGGGATGGTCTTGTACCTAGATACTGCTGAAGAATGACATTGTCTGAGTGTTTTATTGAAGCATTTGAAACAACATAGTTCTCTTTCAAAGAAACTTCTATCTGAAAATTATCATTTCCTGACAAAGCAAAGAAGAAAGATAAAGTGTAATTGTCAGCATCTCTATGGTGATGCCATTTGTCTTTGCCAAGAAGAAAGATGGAGTTGTCAACCCTAGCAGTTATCTTAGAGTAGCCATGGAGCAGGATTTTTCCAAATTCATCAGGAACAGAGAGGTGTCTTAGTTGGCTTTGTAAATAGAGGCTCAAGCACCTTAGTCAGGAGCTGCTACACCTTGCTCATCCCTCCCTCTTAATCAGCGTCCCATTCATTTCAGAGTCAATATTGTGGACTGAGTATTGTGTTTATTTTTGTGTTCTTGTCCCCTTGCTACATATGTCTGGGCTCTCATCACACCTTCTTCTGAATCATAGAATATGTGCTGTCTTCCACTCTTTCTACATATGTTTCCATATTTCTTTCCTGGTTATCTTTACCCTATGCACTCCCTACTACCTATTTTACTTCTTTCCATCCCACTCTCCTGCTGTCTGCTCTAATTTAGGACCTCAACAGCATCCTTCTTTTCCATTAATTAAGGTTTAATTAATTAATTAATCTATTAAGGATCATCAGCTTCCACTGCTTCCATCAAGCCATCATTCTTAAACTCATGCCTGTTTCTTTTTGTGCCATCCTTTTGCAGTCTCTTGAGAGATCAATTTCATCTTCAGGGAAACTAAATCCAGCCATGACCTCCCTCTGGCTTCTCAATTCCTTCATAGGACATATGACCTATACAACTATCTTTCTTTTTTTAAATTTTATTTTCTGCTTATCATGCCTCAAATCAAAAGAAGTGGAACAAAAGCATCTGTCTTCTCCTCCCCCCATCACCCTTTCCTTTCAAGTGGATAACACCATCAGTTGCCACCAAACTGCTCTGCCTCAGCCCTTGTGCCTGTTTTGGGCTTGTTTCTTTCCCTTACTTCACAATCTTACTCATCTTTTGTGAATTCAGTGTCCACGAACCACTTAATTCTTAGCTGTGAAGATCATCACTCATATGTCTTGTTCCATGCTGCGGTTTTGGTTCACACTTGTGACTTACCATGAAACTTTCACCTTTACTTTCACCTAAGCATTTCACCTAAGCATTTCACTGACTGGTCAAAGTGAACTGGGAATACCTTGCTGATATGTTTTGTCCTGTGCCCTTTCTTAGAGTGTAAAGAGTGCTCATTATTATCTCCTCCCAAATACCTGCCTGTAACTTCTGTTTCTTGCCCAGTTCTTTTTTTCTCACGTATCTTGTAGTTTCTTTTGCCACTGGGGAAAGGGGAGGAGGGTATTCTGAACAGCTGACTCTCAGAATACCTTCATAACTTCTTTCATCTCTGAATTCCATGAAGGTATGGAATTAAAAGCCATGAAGGAGGTGTTTCTCCTCCAGTCAGCCAGTCAGCTGAAATTGCTCTCATCAGGCTCTTCACTGAGTGAAGAATCATCTCCAGTACAGTCAGCCATATCCTTCTTTAAATTTTGCCCTGCCCTATCTCCTAGTTCTATGTTCTCCCCTGTTTCCCATCTGGCTTCTTGAAGTGCTTCAGTATGTCCTATTGAGAATCATCGTCCGATCTTCTTCGGAGCTCCAGAGGGCTTGTGCCTGGTCCGTTACTCTTTTTGCCTCTGTTATTTCTGCATTCTGCAAATTCTTTCTGTGTACTAACTGTAAGGGTGCGATTTCTTCTTATTCTTAACCTGATCCTGCTGTGTATCCAGTTTCCAGCTGCATGTTTCTGCTGCCTCCTTTGTGTCAGACCTAATAATTTAGGGACTGTATAATAGTTAGGATCAACTTCATGAACCAATGGAAGACTGAGCTTGCTTTAAATTTGGTACAAAGGAAGAGTGGAAACAGTAGGACAAGAGTGTCGCTTGTGGCAGCAGCCTGTGGGTAGGCTGGATTAAGTCTATCAAGACACTGTGCTCCAGACCAAAGTTTTTTTTTATTCCCTGTACACAGCTGAAATTGGCACGGTTAGGGGCATAGTGATGTAATTTCCTTTGATCTTGACAAATGTAATTTCTTATCCATTTGAAAAACTGCAAAGATCGTTTTCCTCATTTGTTGCCTATCAACCCACTGTAATCCTTCCTGGTATTACCCTGCCCTAAGCTCATCTACTCTCTCTTCTTCTTTGAGCTCCAACCTATCACCAGTTTTCTGTCAATCTACTCTCATTAAAACATTAACCTCTCACAGAGATTAAGCCAGTGCTGCCACCCTTTATCCTCTGGTTATTGTGGGTGTTTCTGAACAAACAGCTTTATGCCTTTCTCTGATGCTGCCACTGTTCAGCAAGCTCCTGGTGACCATTCCTAAAGCTGCCACGTTACCTTTCAGACTTCAGTGGTCATGATCGCTTGACTAAAGCCACTGTCTAGTGTGCTGATCAACATTGGTTTCATTTCCTTTAACCCACTTCTAGTTAAATCGTTCAATGTAGGATTTTTAGTAGCTTTTGTTGGGTGGGGCGTGGGGTGGGGTGTTTTTTTAAGTAGCACTGGGTACAATGGATTTCTGTTCTATGAGTGGGGCTAAAACGTATTATACTAACGCAGATAAAACTCTGCATCAGACATCCTAAGAGGAGTTCTTCTCTGCTTTTAACTTAAAACCATAATTATGTTCCTCCTCAAGGTTCGAAGGACTAAGTTAAACAACTTTGAGAAGTACAATTAATTTCTATTTCCTTCTAATTTTTACTTACCACTGTGTTTCTCTTTTCAGTTATGCCAATGTAAAGAAGTGCAGCAATGAAGGACGTGCCTTGATGCAACTGGACTTTCAACAATTCTTAATGAAATTAGAAAAGTTAACAGACATTAGGCCTATTCCAGATAAGGAATTTGTGGAGACCTACATTAAAGCATACTACCTAACAGAAAATGACATGGAACGCTGGATAAAAGAACATAGGGTAAGAGTTAAATTTTCATTCTTTTACTGTTTATCGGGAAAATTCACCATGATGATAGAATCATGCTAACAACTCTAAATGATCAATGCTTCTATGTGTTAAAAATGAGTATATGTGTGTATATATATGTATATATTCATTTATTGTAATAAAATCTGTATGGGAAGCAGTATAAATATAAATGTGTGTGTGTGCATGTATATGTTCATTATATTTATTATCATATGAAGTTAGTATGTGTTTGTACTGATTCAACATCTGATGACTGAGAAGGATGAATAAGCCAGTCACATCTACCTACTGTATCAAAAAATGCAGAGAACTAGAGCAAAGTGAAGTTGAAAAGATTTGTGTGCTGTTCGGAATACGCCAAAGTGCACAACTTGATTGTCAAGAAGTACAGTCTGAAATCACACCATGAAGTTTTACTTTCCCTTTAGGAGTAGATTGCTTAAACTAAGTTGTAAGGCATAATGGATAAGAGTCATTGCTTTTTCTTCCTTCATTTTATAATACTGAATCAGGATCAACGTTGCTCTCTGAGATGTCTTCATTAGTGTTTTGAAAGCATTTAGCATGCTTTCATGGTAGCATAATCTAGCAATTATAACAGGACTGCGTAAGTAATAGTCACAAGCTATTGGAGCTGCCCATTGTTAAAGTGAAAAGTCTTTTAAAATGGAGCATTTTGAAATCTGTATTTTGGGATTACTTTAAATCCCACTAGAGGTAGATGAAAGAAACATGTCTTTAATATCGTTTTCCTTGTTATACCTGGAGCCACAAGAGAGATTGTGAGCTGTTGTTTGGTGACTTACATGGAAAAACTCTTGTTTAAACCTACTGGTGGAAGCTATATTTTGGATAATGTTAAGTATAAAGGTAGTACTGGCAAATGTGGTGTTTTGACAGATGTTAAGAATTCTTGTCTTAACATTTTTGCCATTTTTTTCTCCTTTATCATGTACTGAAATTAACATTGTTTGGAGACCCTGTAGGCAGAAGTATTTAGAAGCTTATTGGAAATGAGAAGTCAAAATAAAAAAGATCAACTTTTGTCACAGTTTGTTTAGAAAAATGTTTTTGTGTTAAAAGCTTATCCCATTTGCATATATATTTCCCACCACACCTCCCAAAGAATGGAAAATACATTAAAAATTGATTTAGATACGTGTGTATTCGCAGAATTACTTTCTGTGAACTCAGTCCAACACTACTAAAGTCGTAAGCATTTTCCATTATAATCTGCCATGTAGCAAAATACAGTTTTGTCCTCTGCCTCAACTATGAAAACTATCCAGGCCTGACTTAACTACCACTTTAAATCTCCCTTGTGTACTGACTGCTTCTATCAGTTGAAAAGTCCACAGTGTGTATGTCTGCATTTTTTAATTTTCTGTCTTTGTCTGGTGTTTTATTCTGCCATAACATGATCTGCTTTTATTTGCCAGGAATATTCCACTAAGCAGTTGACCAATCTGGTGAATGTTTGTCTGGGATCCCACATCAACAAAAAGGCAAGACAGAAGCTGCTAGCTGCTATTGACGACATAGACAGGCCTAAAAGATAACTGGAGAAAGCTGCTTTCCTTGTGACTTGTACCTTTTTCTGTTCATGTGAAGCATGCAGACAAACCTCTCATGGACTAATGACAACATTCACTTAAAAAACATTGTGCATGACCTTTCTTACCAGCATTGGAGGCACTCTGAAGTGGTATAATATTCTAAAATATGACTTTTCTAATCTGTAGAATTCTTTTCTGTTGGATTTCTTTTTTTTTTGGTTACTTGCCCTAAGTAAAGGGCCATTGTTTGTGTATCATTGGTGAGCTGTATATTTTGCAAAACTGTATACTGTAAGTAAAATCAAAATCAGAGAGAAACACATTGGCTTAATATATAGTTGATGCTCTTTTTTAATAAAAGGGCTACTTGAAAATATGATTTCTTTCCTCCCTGCTTTCACCCTCAGAAATTGTGCTTTATTATGGACCAGTGTAAAATGAAAGGAAATGTACAATATTTGATTGATATTTCTTGCATGTGGATTAAGAGTGCAGATCAACTAAATATGCTCATGTTAAAGCCCCTCATCTTCATATGTATTTAAAAATGTCTGTTTATTTCAGAATTAATTTAGTCATATCAAATTGGTTGACTTCAGATTAATAGAATGTAATAAATACTGTACACTAATACGATTTCTTTGTGAGACTTTAGTTTCCTAATTCAACCACGCAAAATGTAATTTACAATAGAAATTAGTACTGGTCCTTTCATATCACTTCCCCTTTTTTCCCTCTGCCAGTCTTCCCTATTCCGAAGCAATAATGCCAGGGAATAGGAATAATGTTTTTTTGGCTGAAGTTTTGGATTAATACTAAGACAATCTTACTATTTCCTGCTCTGCTGTAGACACCCTGAGTGATCCTGAGCAAAGCAAAATTTCTTGGCTGTGTATTTGTCCTATAAATTGATTTGTCAGAGTATCACTGACTCCACTGAACTTTTCAGGTTTGCCTTTGTTTTTCAGTATGTAAAGTTTTAGATTTTTTTTAATTATTATTATTACATAATAAAATTTTTGCAGTGCTCTCAGACCTTTTAAAAGGAAAAATGCTAGCATTGAGCTAATAGGTAAAATAATTTACATAAGCTACAATTCACTAATCTATACAACATGGTAAATTCTCTGTTTCAGGTTCATACTTGCCATTGCATTTTTAATTCAAACATGGGAGAATCAGGACTTACTGAACGACAGCAGTACCTAGTGACAGAAAATTGCCCCATGGAACCATTACAATTGCTCTTTTCTGTAGCTTGATTTCCTCTTCAGAACTGGACTGAGCATCATTGTGTGCGTTCAGTGAAAGCCTGTAGACAGTTTTAGGAGACTGATAGAATTTACACTTTAAATATTCACTCTGTAGTATTCACCTCCCTTGTTCATCTGTATTTTAAAGGAAATAACATCTAAAACAAAATTTAACTCCATTCTTTATTGACCATTTAAAACTTGTTTAGCAGCGTGTCAATGTATATGTTGAAGCTGAATCACTTTTACCCTCATTAAAAAGGTGGTTCAAAAAAAGAAAAGTGTAGTTCATTTTTGAAGTGTGGATTTTTGCGTCAGTGTATTTGCCCTGAAGTCAGATCCTGAACAAGAGCTCTTGGAAGAAATAGAAATGTGTCAGAGATGATTAGTGTAAAATCTGTTTCAATTTTCTTCTCATGGATGAAATAAGAAATTTAAATATCTTTACCGGAGCTTTGGTGAGCTGAACACGTGGTTAATTTCTCCTGAACTATTTAGGCTGCTGTAATTTGATTGCTTACCTAAAGGTAGGCGTATAAGCACTGATTGGAATGTAGGGTCAAGGAATGAGGTGAGCAATTGCATGAATCATAGTCAGGAGTAATTTTTTGTAGTGTATCTATAGTTTGACTTGTTATTTTTAAGTAAGCTCCCAAATGAAAGAATGTGTAAGATTCAGTGTTAAACTTGTGCAACAACTGTTTGATCTTCATTCTTATATGCCTCAGAAATGATTATATTTTCCAGGGGAACCTCCCCTCGCTGCCCAGGATTGATGCTAAGGGAGAAGCTACGTAGCTTAATGGCCTACATACGCTCTCAGATACATGGTTTAACTTTTAGGTTGCCCTGTGTGGAGTCAGGAGTTGGACTAGATGATCCTCGTGGGTCCCTTCCAACTCATGATACTCTATATTACTTGGTCCTGAGTGACTAATGAAGCCAAGTTTTGGCTAAATGTTGGCTCTGGTATGAGAATTTTTTACAAGCCATTGATTTTTGAGAATCTCTGTACATCTTCATTCTCCTATGGAATAAGAAGACTCTGTTATACTGCTTTTTCTGCAATAGAGAATATGGCTTAAAACATCCTGTATGTTTTAGAGTAGTGTTTTGGAATACTTTAGTAATGGAAGATGATTTCCTTCAGTCTCTAAGGAGAATGACCAGCACTGCAGAGGTGAGCAAGGCATCTGTTGTTCCTTCTTTAGCCTAAAGAAGAATTTAAATCCTCTTCCTCGGACAATGAGTACATTGATATTTGCCAAACTCAGCTGGAGCATAGATGACTAGTTTTGTCCCTGCCCCCTTAGGGGAGAAAAAGGGACCAGTGACCAATGGCTGTCTCAAAGCTGTCTGAAAGGTTTGCATCCCCTTTTAATTTTCACAGGTGTGAATGACAAAGGCGTGTCTCATCATATCAAAGATGGAGTTTACTTAATGCAAAGCTGTGGATGTGGGTTGTGCTCTTGACTTGTCCTCCTGCCACGGAACACACGAAATTATAAAGATCCCCTTCTTTTACTGTGAAAGTGATATACTTGGTATCTTTCTCCTTTAAGACCTTGCTCACGGTTAGTGTTTATGAAATTTCTGTATTGCAAGCTGTACTTTGGTAACTCAAACTTTGAATAAAGGCCATGTTTAAAAAAAAACAAAACCAAAAAAAACCCCCTTCAAAAACACACACACAAAAATCCCCCTCCACCCTGATTAAATTGATAAATAGTGCTGTCTCTTACCAAAATCCTCAAAAGGCCAAATGTCAGCCAGCACCTGCTATATTATAAATGATGCAAACAGAGATGGACAAAAAAATGCAGATTTATTGTGTGTGGGTGATGGTATCTATTTTATTTATAACCACTGCTTGAAACAGCATAGTGTAAAGACTAAACATTGCACCAGACACTAGGATTATGGTGCAAGTATGGAAATAACGCAATTTGCAAACAGCAAAGTTTCCGTGCTTGCTGCCTATTTAAGGATATTTGTGAGTGTCTTGTTTTTGCAGCGCTAGAGCTGTTTTTCATCACAGTGGGGACTTGGTTTTTAAGGATCTCCTGTTCTTCAATGAGATCCCGAAGTGTGATGTGGAGCAGCATCTTTAAACTGTACTAAATACTTCACAGATCTGTCGTTTGTTTGTTTGTTTGTTTTAAATAGGCATTAAATCAATAACATGCCATATTGTAAAGTACACGCCTGAGAAACTAATGAGGAGATGAGTAACCTCTTTTTTTTGTGTGGTGGATCCATTGCTAATTTTTAATTTGGTGGAGTATTCTGTCCAGTCCCAGAGAGTTTACATGTATAACGTAAACTAAAAATAGTTGGATGTGACCTAAACTTGGCTGTCCTGTTAAGGAAAGTCCCCCCAGTACCCCTCAGCTCTGCTGGATCGCTCTGAAACTTTTGATCTGGATATATGCATAAAAGAAAAACAACTTCAGAGCAGAGATGTATAGATCTATGTGTTACATTTGTAGATTATCTTGCATAGATTTCAATATTGTCAGATTTAAAATTGGCAAACTGTCTAAACGTGTGTTGATCTTTGAAAAAAAATTAAGCAAGCTGAAGGTCTAGGAGAGGAGATGCAGTGAAGTGCCTCTTTTCACTAAGCACAAAATTAATGGATATGCAAAATAACTGCAGGTATTTCTGAAGATCTTTTTTACAAGTAAATCCAAGGTTCATACTTGCATATATTTCCTGCCCAATATCTCTAGTAATTTTTATTCATAAGTACCATTACTCATAAATAAAAAGTCAACCCATTCATTGTATTTTGGTAAAGAATAAAATAGAAATGTCACCTCAGCCTTAAAATAAAATGGATCCTTGTACAGGAGAGATATTGTCAGGATTATAGCGTGGCTGCTGTCTGAGAGCTGCAGGGATTTAATGTGGTATATGCACCATAAAACTTCTTTTTGAAATTCATCCATATATTACAGTGTAAATTCATATATGCACACAGGGCCTTGTGTGCAATGTAATTCAACACTGGGGGCCATGAAAAAGAATGGCAAAATTCAACAACAAGCAACACATTATTGGTTTCTCTGCCATCGCTTACATTAACAACTGACACTGAAGCCTGGGTAGGTAGTGCAGAGGTGTTTCCTTGTGCGAGTAACGCGTCCGTTGAGGACAGGGTCATAATCTAGGTCTGAATTCAGAGCTTTGAGTACCTATGAGTTACCATACTGCTCCCACTGCCGCTGACTTTGTCTGCCCCTGACGTATCCTGTGTAGGAAGCATCATGCGGGAGCCTGCTGAAGAGGAGCTCCAACTCAGCCCAAAATACTGTAAGCATCAGGTTGGACACTGCTGCTGGAACATGATGCTCCTGCCCTTAAGCAGAGATCGTGGATAGCCATGCTTGCTGTCCTGGCTGCCCGGGGGGTTACCTGCTCCGAATGCACAAAACTTGTGGGCTGGAGGATGGGCAGAATCGGGCTGAAAGGTGGTGGTGTGTCAGTGTGGTGAACATGCAGCTCGCTCCGGGACAGCTCGCTGTTCTCTTGAAACCTGAAACCCCAATAAATGTAGGAATTGTCATTGCCCGATGCAGTTATTAGCACAGTACTAAGCACCTGAGTGTTTTCAGGTCCATTTATTTCTTGAAGTGTAGGAAAATGTCATCAGTGTAAATGAGTTTGATCAGGGGCTGCTTCCTGGCCCTGAGCTACCAACATCTGTCTCCTCCAGAGCAGTTAGAATATATAAACAGCTGAATGCTCCAACCAACTGAGCATTCATGGACGGTTTATAATGTGCTACATTTCAACTAGACAAAATTGTTGCCGTGAAAAGTAATGCCTCATAGCTGTAATGCCGTTCGCCCTTCCTTCCCCCCTTGCACACACAGCCCAGCGTTGTGCTGGTGTCTCTGCTGTTTGACAGGGCACTTCCTTCTCAGAGTTTACTGAGCCTTTATGCTGAGGTCTGTTTATTTTTAGTGAGATGTTTACTGCTGCTTTCTATTGCTCAAAATCTCTGCGGTAAGATGCAGGGCTCTGGGTGATGGATGTGTGTTTTTGTCTGTATGCACTAAGAGAGCTCTTGCTGTTCGTGGCTGCCCTGGCCAGGGGGTAAGGAGCTCCCATGGGTGGCATATTCGGTAATGGTTTAGAGATGCTGTGTACTGCAACGGCCAGGTCACGGACCCGTCCTGAGCTTTGATTTAGGTTCTGCTCTGTCTTGGTGCCTGGTGTAAGGAAGTTTGTTTTCTTTTCCTATACTTTACTCCCCTAGCTATAAAAGAAATGATGTTATCTACCATGTTTCATAAAGTGCTATCAGGCCGTGGTTCTGTAGGCATGAGCTGTACTTTTAACGGCCATCAGTGACCTAACCCCAGGGAAGCTGAAACATGAACTCTTTGTGGAGAAGACGACACATAAGGAAACTTCCTTCCCTGTGTCCTAGGCTTTGTAGGTGCTGTTTCCTTTGCATTAGAACAGAAGCCAGTAATCTCAGACATGTTCTTTCTTCTGATGTTACGCTTCAAACCACACCAGGCAGTGCCATTGCCTGTGTAGCAGGGGACCCTGCTATGGACCAGAAAACGGGTTGAGCTATGGATGGGACTCTTCTAAGAGTGTGCCTCTTGTAATGCGCCTAGGCATTACAATCATCTGCTACTGCCAGAAATAATAACCAGACAGATTAGATAGGGAAGACTGTGGACAAAATTAAAGGGAGATGTATCTTTTTTTTTTTAAATGAAAGTATGAAAGGATATTAGAAATACATACACACATGCATCCTGATGGCTGTCCTTCTATACACCATCAATAAAAGCTCATGCCCTCCATGTGAATCATGCAAGTAGTTAACTACTAAGGAAATAAGTACCCTGGAGATACCATATGGATGCAGACTGAGAGATGGTTTTTGGGAGAGGCAGACTTCCAAAGAGACACAAGCTGTAAGGAGGCAAGACACTTGCAAATAAGATCTCATCTTTATTGTGATGTTCAGTGTGATTTCTGGGTAAAGGAAAATGTATTTTGGGGAGCTAATCAAGGCATTTTTCATTTAGGGTTCAAGCCTTTATCCTCCCCTTCTACATAAGGGGCCTTCGTTGCATCAGTTCCTCTCCCTTCCCATTCGTGTGTACCTGGAGCCCATATTTTCCTCACATCCAGACACCTGGACTCACACAGGGACCCTTTCCAGAGGAGGTTGACTTGGGGAAAGTCTACCTGGAGGAGCCCACAACAGCGCCGCTGGCAAAACTGTTCCTGGGAGAGGGGCCAAGGCTGCCACAGAGGCACCAGGCTCCACGTGGGACATCTCAGGCCAGTCGTAGGTATCTCCTGGCTTTATGAACCAAACATTTGCTCTTCTGCCAGCAGAACTTCTTACCTTTGGAAAGAAGCACAGGAAACTCTGGGGATCACCTTGATTTTCTTTTCTGTGAAGCTTAAGTTATTTTTCTTAAGGCACTGAGCTATGACCTAAATGCCAGAATCAATACACAAAGGAGCTAGACCAGGAGGGACAAGGACAGTATAGATGAGACTTAAGATCTTGTTTGCTCACAAAAAAGCTAGAACACAGAATTCTTGAGCATTTATTTTCTTTAGAAATAACTTTTTTTGTAAAGCCCAAATCTGAGACCATTCCAAATAAAAAATTCAGGTAAAGAGATCAGGGAAGATTTCTTTCCAATGCCTATCCATGCTTTTTAAAATCTATCTATTCAATAATGGGAAATGATGGGATAATGTTTCTAGAGATTATTTTTTTTGTAGGCACTAAATTGTTTGATTAGCTTCAGTTGCCTGGGTGAGTGTTCAGACTCTAAGCTGGTAGGCTCTGTTTAAGATTCTAGGTGATTAGTTCCCATGAACTTGTGTGCTCTTATCTCATGTCTTTAGGTTGAGACACATTTCTGTATTAAAATTTCAGTTTTCTGCATTTGAAAGGAGTGAATTGTATGACTAGTTAAAACACATTTATTAACTTCTAAGGAATGGTCAGTAAGGCTGGGAATTGGACTGAGTGACATGCGTGCGGGAAGTTTTGAAGCCTACTCTTTGTAGGAATGAGAAAAAAAAATCTTGAGGTTGGTTAAGTAAAATTTTCTGGAGGTCAGTATGTGCCTGCATCACAACCTGAAAAATACAAGTACAGTCTTCTCTAGGGTTATCTGGTACTTCATGATGAATCTTTCTGCTTACACTATTTCACGAGGTCGGTAAAGGATTTTCAGACTGAAGTCTTCTACACTGTACCCTCGCATGCTTTCCTTAAAATGGGCTAGTGTTCATACTTGCTCTGTTTACAAACATTATTTTTTTAGGAAAAGTAAATTTAAAAAAATGCAGAAGACTGGGCTTCTTTAAATATTTTATTAATATGTTCACCTTGCTTTACTTTTACAGTATGGAGTAGAATAGAGATGAAAGCATTAGCTGCTTTTATGTAAAGCTGACAGGTTAATTTTTGGCATTTTCTTTCTTTTGTATTCTACAGCACACTGCATAACCAAAAGACCATATTAATGGTCAGTGGCAGCTTGTGCGGGGAGCCCTCTTCATTGGTGTTACTTCCAACTTATATGAGTATTGCAACAGCACTTGGATGCTCCAGTCATGGACCACATCATCACCCTGCTGGGCTTTCAGTAAAAAATATGGAATAAAAGGTTTATGTTGCCTCAGTAGGGCTTGAATCTAAGAACAACATAGGTGGAGGGCTGTGTTTGGCTAATCTCTGTTGGCTTGTATATAATCACAGCACAGAAAGAGCAAGGCCTCATTCCCCACTCCCGTCCCCCTTTCCGGGGCAACTCAGGAGCCTGACGTAGGTGTGCCGAGTCACCCAGCGGAGCAGCCTCTCTCCCCGTTTACTGCACGAGTCTGAAGAGACTAACCTCTGAGCCTGCGCTGCCTGGTGCGAGCACCTTCTGCAGAGACAGTCAGATTTAGCACCGGTGCCAGCAAGGGTGGAGACATCAGCCCCTGGAGTGGAAAGCAGAATCCAGCCCCACAACTGCTGAGGTGATGAGCTGAGCCTCCGTGAGATCTTTTTGACCTTCTGCATTGTGCCACCCATTGTGGCTGTGATGGGCTTCCAAGGAGAGGGCTGGAAGTGGCGGGGGCAGCCAGCCAGAGGGGGATTGCAGGGCACTGGGCAAAAAAGCAGGCTGGGCGACAAGGACCCAGGGGCTGGTGACCAGAGGAGACCTGGCTGCCGAGAGAAAGGCATCTTCTGGTTTGTTTTACGTTCTTTCCCATGCTGTTGAAGCAGGGGAGCAGCCTGAGGGACCGCACAGTGGGTTGCCTCTCTCCCCCGGAGTCACAAGCTCTCTGCCCCAGTGCCCTGATGGGACATCCCTCCTAACAAAATCACCAGCCAGTCTCTGCTGCCTGGCTTTTGTATTAGCAGAGTTTAAATTAGGTCATCACTCTGAAGTGCCAGCCTCTTTTTGCTACTGACAGATGAGGAGCAAATTAATCCAATCTGATTCATCTAATCTTGGTTCAAATGAAATGCTCCAAGGAGGCGACAGGGACTTGCTCTTCAGCATGTGCTGGAACTTGGGCTCTGGCTACAGAAGCATTTCCATGCCAGCCTTGGAGCAAGGCTGACTGAAGGTATCAGCAGGGTCTAGGATGCAGGCTGGCAGAGAAGCCGGGCCACGGGCCAAACAGGGTCACCACCTTGCAGGGACAGTATTTCCAGTACGTTCCTGGGCTGGAGAGGGGCAAAGGATTGGGGAACAAGTGGTAAAAATCCCACTACAAAATGGAAAACTTTTTATACTGACTTAATGGTTTTGTGGTGATGAGGCTCGGGACTAGTGCAGTGAGGGACCAGAGAAAGGGAAAACGGTTTGCATGTTTGATAGGATCTCCCATGATCTACCCCAATATATGTAGAGGAAGAGGCCAACTGAGCAAAGTGGCCTCTCTCTCACCTGCCATGGAGAGGGGACAATAACCCTCCTGGTTCCTCTCCTCCACTCTGTTAAATCAGTCTAATACCTAGTTTTCGGTATTCATCTTGAATCATTATTTCATATTTAAACCTATATAAATGGAAATGAAGAATACATTGAACAGTTTCTTCTGGAAGGTACAGAAAATATTGTGTTTATATAAGCAGTCATTCTTCACTGTGCATTGTATACCCACCTGGGTATCAGTGAAAAATTATTTGCAGAATGGGTGTATGTGTATTGTCTGTTGTTTAGAATGCCTATTGTTGTGAAAATGATGCTAGTCCAAATAATTAGGTGTAATGGAGAGGAAGTATACAGATGCTACAAAGTGCTACAAAAAGGCTGAATTTGCTCTGGAAGAAGACTTAAGATTTCATTACTCCCATTGCAGTCTCTAAGAGCAAGGTAACCTGAAAAGGAAAGGGACTACTTTGACAAATCACTTCTATTTTCCTTCCTACAATAACTCAAGGACAAAAGACAGATTGGTTTTTCGAAGCATTGTGTCAGATAATTCCCTTTTCTGACTCACCCACCCTCCCCCAACCTTAACTTGACTGAAGTGGCAATTTGATTGTACGTGTATACATCCCGCTATCTTTGTATGTGTGCCTCAAGGTTTTCTACAGCATCATGGTCTCTATTTTCCCTATGAAATGTAAAGATCCCAAACGGTTCTGCATGTACAGGAGGAGAGGTGGGATCGGGCACATGCCATTGCCCTTGCAACCAGCAGCCGTCAGGCCATTGCCAGTGTCCCCTCATGATTTGATCTCGCGCCCTTAACAGGAAGAGGCGAGGAAGAGAGCCGAGAGAGGTCTAACGGGTCTGGAAATGGGACATTTTTCTGAACATTGGGGCATTTAGTCTAATACAGAAATGCACAATGTTGACCGGGAGCTAAGATCGGTCAGGCAGCTTGGAAGATAAATTCCCATTGTGAGGGATAGGATGACCCACAAATGGGGAGGAGACCAGAGGAAACGGTGAGGGTCCCTGTTTCCTGCAATCTTGCAAACAAGGTCATCAGGTTTTCTTAAAGAGCTTTCTTGTAACATTAACCATCTTCTGTGATATGATATAGCTTCAGTGTCACTATGCTATTTTGGGTCAGAAAGGAGTATGACTGAAACTTTCACAGTTTCTCAAAGTTAACTTTGAAGGTATGAAGAAATAAATCCCAAAATACAGAGGAGATCGTCATGACTGAGGTAAAGAGAAGAGGACGGAAGTAGTGAAAGTCCAGAACTGTTTCTCCAAAACACCAGTGGAGCACAGAGGAGAGGGAAGGTGGCAGAGCCTGGCTTCAGCCAACACAAAGGCAGTGAGGAAAAAACTGACTTTGCAGGGAAGGGTTTGAGGAAAAAACCCTGAGCAAAATACTGACTTCCGACCTTCTGTCAAAATACTCCTTGGAATAGTAAATCCAGCGACTGAATTCCCATTACATACAAAAGACTCTGAAACAAGCCTTTGAGACGAAAACCATTAGTAAGGTAAGAAGGAAATGTTTTCCTCCACAGAAAGTCAAATGTACTTTCTATTCCATAGAGACATGCATGTATTCAGGGCCAGTGCTCTATGTGACCTCTGTTAGAAAGACATTGTTTCTCCATCCTAATCCATTTGCAAATAGAGTCAGTGAAGTACCAATTAACCTTAGGTCATTAATTTTAAATACACTATCAATTTTCTTTCTATTTTCTTTGCTTTTTCTTTTCTTTAACAGCCTGTGGGGAGGAAAAAAAAAAGTTGCTTGGGTCCTTGGCCTTCAATAAATCTTTTCTTAATGCACCAATATCAGGGTTCCGATTACTATTATCCTTGGTCTTTGAGACATTTCTATGCCTTTAGTTTTAGGCTCCATCCTCTACTTCCCCAGCTGAGATGTTTTACCACGGGGGGAATTAGTCCCAGCTCTTATCTTAGTTGAGAATGTGGGTCTATTTTGGTTTTTTGGGAGAGGGAGAAGGAGCAAGAGTTCAGAATTGTCGTGGTTTAACCTCAGCCGGCAACTAAGCACCACACAGCCGCTCGCTCACTCCCCCCCACTGGGATGGGGGAGAGAATTGGAAGAGTAAAAGTGAGAAAACTCGTGGGCTGAGATAAAGACAGTTTAATAGGTAAAGCAAAAGCCGCGCACGCAAGCAAAGCAAAACCAGGAATTCATTCCCTACTTCCCATGGGCAGGCAGGTGTTCAGCCATCTCCAGGAAAGCAGGGCTCCATCACACGTAACGGTTACTTGGGAAGACAAACGCCGTCACTCCGAACGTCCCCCCCTTCCTCCTTCTTCCCCCAGCTTTATATGCTGAGCATGACGTCATATGGTGTGGAATATCCCTTTGGCCAGTTTGGGTCAGCTGTCCTGGCTGTGCCCCCTCCCGGCTTCTTGTGCACCTCCAGCCTTCTCAGTCGGTAGAGCATGGGAAGCTGAAAAGTCCATGACTAGTGTAAGCATTACCTAGCAACAACTAAAACATCGGTGTGTTATCAACATTATTCTCATCCTAAATCCAAAACACAGCACTGTACCAGCTACTAGGAAGGAAATTAACTCTATCCCAGCTGAAACCAGGATAAGGATCTACAAAAACAAATTCCTGCTTTTGTTTCTTTAGTTTCATGATTTTATTTTAATTTAATTTAAATTATTTTAAAGATGTTTTCTGTATTTTTAGGTCTTATATTTCATCTTTACTTTCAGAGGTTTTTTTATTTTAATTGAAGGTTTAAAAGAATAGGATACTTGTTGGGTTTTATAATGTGCCAAGAGATCCTCTGCTGTGAGCTTCTTAGGTGTTTGGTAGTGTCTCTTGATCTACATATACTATTTGTTATACAATATTTAGCTCGTTTTAGGGTTTTAATATAATGGGGGCTGCATTGAGAACAATCAATCAGCTCAGTGACCATCTCTGAGTTAAATCTTTCAGGAATTAATAGTGCTGAGTGGAACAGGGATCTCTCGTCAGCACCTCCTTGTTCTGAATATAACCAGATTTTCTGACATAGTGGGGAATGCCTGGAAGATTTTGCCATGGCTAAGTTTGCTCTAGGAGGGCTTCATGAGGTTGACCTAACTGTTCTGCCTATTTTAAGCCATACTTAACAGTGCTTTTAATAGTGCTTTAGGGATTGCTGAGTATTATGGGAAACTACGCAATTCTTCGATTAGGCAGGAGCTCTATTTATTACCTTTAGGACACCCATCCAGTGGCTTGCTAGCTGCTCAGTTCGGTTGCGTACATGACTTACACCAGGAGGAGCTTCACTATGCAGCTCCTGAGGACAGTCAAACGTAGACTCTAATGACCTAAGAGCTGCCCTGGAATGGATTCTTCTGCTTGTGAAAGAATAATAATAATGTCATGCCAGCTGCTTTTACTTATTTTCTTATCAGCTATTTGAAAAACCTGAGTGGTTAAATCTTAAAAATTAACCACACCAAAAATAGGAAGAAAACTAAAAACCCAAAGCCCCCGCAAAAGAGATAAAATCCACAGTTTAATTCTGAAATTTCACCTGCATGCAATTTAGTAGAATAAATCATCAAGGAAATTACGTCTCATTTCACCAAACAATGTTATGGGAATTAAAACATCATTGTATCTATATAGGTGGGGGTTAAAGTGATTAAATGTTTGAGCAGAGAGAAAAAAAATGAATCAATGGTGCTTTCTCTCAAACCAGACAGGGCCAGTAACTTGTTGAAACATGACAGTGAAACTCTGCAGAAGAGGTATCTGGACATAAATTGACCAGATGTATCTCCTCTGCCCCTCGGGTTACATTCAACAAAAACAGACACAGTATTTTCTAGTGACAATATTGCAGCTCAGTGAATTGCAATACCGGCTTCATTTTGGTTCCTGGCTCCTAACAGTCCCCTGCTTCAGGCTCCCAGCTTAGGCCACAAGCTGCACGGAGGCATCTGGCTGCAGTGTGCACACTGAGGTCTCCTATACTGCCAGAGGAGGCAGGTGTTAAGCAGAAGTCGTCAGTTACCATGCCAGCAATCTAGCAATTTGCCAGTACTGTTTCTACTTATAAAGTGACTACACCAAGTGTGAGTTGGAGGTCCTGAGCTTCTTGAAGGTGCTGGACTTAGTATGTATGAGATTTCTAATATACACACGTGTCTCCATGGGATCACTGGCAACCCTGTGTGAATCAAAGTGACTCCCTGTGAGTTAAACTACGTGTTAACCTGCAGTGACTCTTCCATGACTGTGAAAGAGGGCTGGCTCAGACCTGTCACCCTTGCACACATTTTCTGAAACCATCAGTGAAACTTCTGGATGACCAAGAATGTGGAGTTGTTCCTAAATTGATTTGTATTAGTTCAAAGAACATATGGACTGGATCTGCCATTTGATTTAGGAGCTTGCAATGTTGTTTCTCAGAAACATATCTTTCTTAGAACCTGTAATGTCTTTCTACCTGGCACAGGAAGGATTTCTACTTGCAATATTTCATGGAATTACAGCTTGTATAATGCCAAACTTACATTAGGAGCTGTAGCATGTTGCCTCTGTCAAAAAGTGTTAAAACAGTTCTGAATAAAATTAGTCTGTCAATACTTTGAAATAAACTGTATTTTTTTTTAAATTTATGTGTATTTCTGTACTTCCTGTTTATAATTCAAACCCCTAACTTTTATGGTAGAGTTTTTGCATTTTCATTAATATTAATTCATATTATTTAGTTTCCAGTTGCTTGGTAACTGTTGACAGGCTTATGCTTGTCATATCCATAAAGAATGTAGGAGAATATATAACACAAACATGAGTCAGTTGTACTGCTGTCTACTCAAAACGTGCTATCCAGAACAATTCTTCAAGCTGCTCTAGGGTTTACTTCTCTATTTCGTTTTATCCTATGCCCTTTTCTGGAATCTACTTCCATGCTCCTCCTCCTCCTCCTCTCCGCTTTCTCCCTTGCTCTCCACTGCTTTCTTCACCAGGAAAAAACCTCCTGAAATTGCCTATTGTGCTCAGGTCCTATGTGCATAATTACTAATTCTTAACTCTGACTTTTATTCCAGTGTTTCAAAAGCTCCACTTGCCCTGTGGCTGCCAACGAGCACCTTGGGCTTTTCCTGAGACATTTGCTACGCAACGCAATGACTCATTCTCTGCAATACAGTGGCATTTGAGAGCCTGGGACAACACAGAATTGATCCGATCTGATAACAGAGTAACTATTCATAAGAAATACCGTATAATTGATCTGGATCGGAGATCAGCTGGGTCAGCAGGTGGGTGGCCAGGAGGGAAGCATTTAGGAGGACTTTACTCTTACGCTCAAATTCTTTTTATAGGCAAAAGGGAGAACACAACTTCATATGTGAAACCAAGGATTTCTTGTTGGTTTAATGAAAAGTTTTTGGAGTATAATAATAATAAGAGATTATTAGTCTAGTTACAATATTGTATATTTATATTCCATATATTTAATTCAAATTAATACTGGAAATCCTTGATAATAGAGTTAAAAATGTTATAATAGAAAATCTCCTTCCTAGTATATTTGTTATGCTCACCCTTGCAATGCTCCTCCAGGTGCCAGGCCAACAGTTTCAGTGTATGCGCCTGTGGAGGGGTTATGAGGAGCTGCCAGCACCCTGCAGAATTCACTGGGGAAGAGAAGGGTGTTCGGTCTCCCACCTCTTTGCCAGGAGAAATGTAGTTGTAAGTTTTCTTACTTCACTGTCTTGGGATCCACTAGGGTTTATTTTGTTTGTAGCACAATTTGTTTCTGTGTTCTGTTCACTGGTTCCCGGTTATTCTGTTTTTTAATTCTCTTTGTTACTGCTAGAACTGGTTTTATCAGAGCAATGCAAGTTTGCACTCCTGTAGGGACTGCTGACTTGATCAGCATGATTTGTTTTAAAATCTGCGACCTCCAGTATCATCCTGCATCTGCCGTCTTCCACACCAATTTCATTCCAGGCAGTTCATAGGCACTTCGATCCACACGGCATAGCTACTCGTTAAACTATAAACTACAACTCAACCAAAACAAGCTTAGGCAACAGGTACCAGATGTTAGACAGCTGCTGTCATAGTCAACAGCTAAAATCAGCTCCGTCCAAGGCAGCGCCTCAGGTTATGCAATTTCAGGCCAATATAAAGCATGTAAGTAGTAATGGCAAAAATCACATTTACTGGCCTATATAATCTGGACTCTGTTGTTCAGTCTTAGTGTAGTACCTTGGTTTTGTTGGAAGCTATGTTGAAAGGTTTAGCCAGATCCAGCCAGGACCTTCAGGCAGACCACAATAAATAGGCTGACTAGTTTTTATAGATGTCCAGGTTTTTTTTATTGTGCATGATATATTGAAGAATAATTAGTTGTCAGATGGATAAGAATGGCATGCTCTGGAGTCTCTGTGCGACCATCTCCATACTCACATGTCCAACATGGCAAGCAGTCCCTTTTAACAGATAAAATCAATCAGTTCCAGGCACATGAATTCCAGATACTTGTGATTTTGCCTTTTACCTTCAAAATCTACCATAAAAATGGTGTTGCATTTTTGCTAGCTTTTACCACCTTCTACATGAATGATGTGCTCCATACGTGTTCACTATCCCTAATGCTTTCTGACAGAAATAGCAATGCTTTGTATTTAGGCCATTCTTCTCACAGCAACACCGAGTTTTAATAAAGAATAGGCTCTGAATGTTCAAGTGACTAGGGCTGGGTGAAGAAAGGGCTTTTCACAGTTTTCACATCTCGGTTGATTCCTCAGCATTGTTGGGAATTCGGACAAGGAGAAAATCTGTTGATGCAAAAATTTGTTGCCAGTGCCACTGGAAACTGGGACATTGCCATGGCAAGTTCACTAGGTTTCCATTTCTCTCCTAGCAGCAGGGGCCGTTCCGGTTTGGAGTAGGTTAGTATGAAGCAATTTTCTAGGAGTGATCTTCAGTATAGTGGACCTCTGCACCTAGGTCATATTTGCCTGTTTCACGTGCAGATTTTTTTTCTCTCAGGCACAGGTTGACAGTATCCATCCTCTTGTAATTTAATTCCAAGTCAGTCTGAAATTTGAGGGTAAATATAGTAGATTGCATAATTCTATGGGCTACTGTTGCATTTCTTTCAAAGATGATTATTTATGTGTGTAAGCTGAATGCTAGCTATCTAAACAGGTCCAATCTCATGAGTACATAATATGATTAATCCTTTGTGCCTGTTGTGTTTTAGATAATCATTGCTGAGTGGTTGATCCAAAATACATTGAGTCAGTGGAGAGATCCACATCAAATCTTAAATCCTTAAATCCTCAAAGTCTTTGCCTTTGACTGTAGAAGCCAGGTCCTGCTCACTGTTTCACTAAGGGGAGTAACACAGAGAGTTCATGCAATGGAAGAGCAATAGGCCCAGACCAAGCTCTTGTGAACACTGCTGTCTTACACCTGATTCCTATTTCCCTCTCTGCCATCCCAATCGCTGCTGTGAAGCAGATTGATTAATTTTCTGTGCGTAAAGGGATGCTTACCCTTTTGTTTCCATTTCCCTGTTAAGTTGTTTGGTGTTTTGTGTATGTTCACCGAGAATAAACAAGTTGGGAGCAGACAGACCGTAGGTTGTTTTATGTTTCTGCTAGCGATGCGACTTTTGTTGGGTTTCAGACTGGAACCTCCCGTGGAACCCCGGAGAGAGAAATCAACCCTGGGAGCTCAGGCATGGCAAAGGCATCAAACAAAAAAACCCCAAAAGCAGCAGATTTGTGGGAATATAAAGCCCTCAGAAACCTTCCTTACATTAAAGACAACATAGCTTCATACTGTTTATTTCTCAGATAAAAATATGGTTCCTTGTAAGACAAAAATTCAGAAGTATAAAGTAGTTCCAAACTGTTTTTTGATGCTTTGTGCAAAAGTGCCCTGAGTACATACATTTCATATCATACTGTTTCCCTCATTATATTACTATAGGAGTATATTTTCCCTCTGTTCCATTTTATGAAAAAAAATGTTTGATGTAAAATGGAGTAGCTCCGATATCCACCAGCAGAGAAGCATCACTTGTGAAATTCATTTGCACTTAACCGCAAAGCACTGAAGTGTATGCTTCAAATCTTTTGACTGTGCTGAAAGAAATGGGACCATTCAAGCAATTAACTTTAGGTGTTTGTTTAGGTACTTTGCTGAATCAGGGTATAGTTTAAGTGAGAAAATGTTATCTAACGATTGATCTTCAGAACCTTCACTGCAAAATATGTTGGCAATATAAAGCACTACTATATTAAACACAGGTAAACCAGTGAACTAGCATGAGTCAGGAGGCAAAACCGAACGGCCCAGATCTTAGGCTCTGCTGGGTGGAGTGGCTTCCCTAGTCCTGTATTGTGGGTTTTATCTGTATAATGCCACATAGTGCGTACAGGAGGCCTCAGAGCCCCACAGGGCTAGGCCAGGCAGGAGTGAAATGTCCTGGAAAAGGGCTGGACTCGGATGGTAAAGCCTGGGGCCAGCCTCTGCTGTCCTCTGCTTCTTATTGCTGTGGACCTCTCCTGGTGTTATGCACCTAATAGCAGTTTTTCCATTCATGAAGGACAAGGGCAAGAGTGTATTGCATGTATTAAAGGACTCAAATATAAATATGCATTGTATACAGAAGCATACAGTCATTTATCAGAGACCACCCCTGCAGAACAGATAGCAGCTCCCCGGTCAGGTGAGAGCAAGTCCCTGTTTGACCTGCTTCAAACCAAGGACTCGACCGTGCATGTGCTGCTGCTGGCACCTGGCTGTCAGGCAGGGTTCCTAATGCAGTAGTAGGAGGTACTATACAGGGAAAGACGTGGCTGAAGTCATCGTGGGTAAAAATTGGGTGTGGACAGATCCTATGAAGCCACAATGAGAGCAAGTAGCATCAGAGTCCTCTAACAGTAGCTTCCATTAAAGTGCTTACCATGGGGAATGGACTCACACACTGCATTTTGATAACAATTTTCTAAGGTCATTTCCCAGGTATAGAAAAGTAACCTTTTTCAATTTAGCTAGGAGTTAGAGAGGTAATTTCTGCAAAACATGGCCATTTTTCATCTCATCCTGCATATCCAGTGCGTCCTTCCCCTTATGTTGTTCGTTGTCATTCACAGTCTGCCATTCATGGACACTGTTAAAAGCTTTTCATTTCACATCTGGAAGTTGAAGCTGTCTTAAAACTTTCCTCATCTATTTTATCAGTCAACAAGAAGAATGAGGTCCTGGGGCCTCGGGGTGTAATTATGGTTGAGAGTAGCCCAGCAAATAAAACACCTGTGTGTCCTTTCTGTAAAAATGCGATGCTTTTCTGTGGCAACTTGGATCATAATTTCAATAATGAACCTCCTGCCGTCTAACCGGAGTTTGGTTTGCTGCATGGTGCATCGCATCTCTTTATTTTCAAGGAGATTTTTGAATGCTGATTTGTAGGTGTCTCTAATACCAGGTTGAACGTTTTTCACTCAGTTTTGCTCAAATAGCAGCTGTCAAATTACAGACCAAAGAGACTTTAACTACATTTAACATAAAACTGAAGGTAAATGACATCACTCTGAACAATCTAAATAATAGTAAAAACCATGTAGTTCTGAAGTACTAACTATAGACTTAGCACAGAAGTAAAGTGAACTTGTCCAAAACAGTCAGACACAGTTAGCCCATAACCCATGTTCAGGAACTAGTGAAGGTGAATGAATAAGGACCAGGTCCAAAGCTTGAAAAAGTCAACCCGAGTTTTTCCTTTGGCTTTGATGGGCTTCTAGTCTGGAGTTCTTGGTTTGCTTCTATCCCTGCTAAAATCAGCGTCAGAAACCCTGCTGATGTCAGTGACACAGAAACTGGTGGCAGAGGTCCTATTTCAAAATTAAACACAGAAATCTTGTCATTTCAATTGGAATAAAATATCCAGAGCTAGATGGACAATGAGGACATAAGGTCACAACTACAGCCTTTAACTTTTAGAGGTCTTTCTGCCCTGTGTAATTCACAGCCCTGAAGTGTGGGGAATGTTTGCTGTTCTAGCTACTGGGTTACTGTGCACATAACTGCTTGAATAAATTTAAGTTCTTAAAGTCAATTACTGCCAAAAATGTAGCACGTAGTTATGACGTATCTTCAGGACCAGGTAGGTTTTCAGGTTCTGCACTTTGAACTTAGGTGCTTAAAGTGGAGCTCAAAGAACTGTAGCATGTTTTATAATTGATGCTTTCTTTTCTTACTTATAGTAATGATATTAATATATTCCTTACTTATTTCATATTTTATTATGCCTGAAGAAATGCTAATGTATTGTATTGTCATTTAAAGAATTACAAGATGTGTTTACTTAAAACACTACGTTGCTCACAATTCTGCAGATACTGAGATTCATATTGTAAATAGAAATGCTTCTGTCATTGTATCAAAACTATTAAATTTTAAACCTACTGCAGTAAAAATAATTGACAATTTTTATGAGTCATAACATTCATAGTTGCTATAAATGTTAATGAAAAAATGGAATGAAGAAACTGCATGAGTGATAGAAGCCATAACTTATACCAGACTTAATTTGTGTATTCATGATAAACGCAGCCTTTTACGGATCCACAGGTTTTGTCTGCTCTGTTCTGGCATGCTTTTTCAAGTGTTAGCAATATTGCAGCACTGCTGCTCCAAACACTACCGCTGTCATTGTGGGGCCATTCTCTGTGGACATAAATTATTTTGGCTCAGACCTGAAGATGTTAGCAACTGATTAACAAAATTACAAATCTAAGGGCTCATGCTATTGGAGCTGAGGCTTTCCTTGGGATGAAAGCTGCACGGAGATTTGGTTTGTGTTTGCAGATTTGTGTGTCTTTGAAGCCTGTCTTGTGCTATGATTATTTAACATGAACCAGTGAGGGCTGGGAGAAACAGCTTGACAATGCAGCCAAATTTTGAATCAAATGACTGTCAAAAGCTCCCTGAGAGCACTGGCAGACTTGGATCTTTCTCATCATGGAGCTGAGAAGGACGGAGAAAACAAGTGAGGCTTCTGGGTGAACTAACCAAAGGTGTGTCTGCTGTTTTCTGGGACACCTCCAGAGAAACTTTGCAGTTGCTTTCCATGTCCAGGAGCTGTTAAAAGGAAAAATGTCCCCAGATCAAGAAAAAATGTCAAGGTGCCTGAAGTGAAATGGAAATATAGGCACTGTTTTCCTGACGCGGAATGAAGGGTATTCATACAGACTCATACAGTACAATTCACACATATTCTATTTCTGAGAGGAGTGAGTGCCGCATCCTCACATGGAGGAAGAGAAGTTTCCCGATGTGAATGTGAAGTAATGTTCACAGATTTAGTTTTTCTTTTAAAATTACTTAACTACTGAAACTCTGGTATTGTGTTATCTCTGTAAATGCACAATTATTTTTTTCTTTTTTTGCTAATTTTTGGCCTCAGTATGGCAAGGAGTCCCAAAGTTTTGGTTAAATAAATGTGAAAAAGTATTCTTTTATATGGGTTTGAATATGCTGCCTTTTGACACTTTTGCATCTTCAGACAAGAATGGAAATCCTGATTAAGTTTTTCTGTTGCTCAACATCTTAAATATTTTCATCAGACATCTTTTTAGTGCCCCCCTTTCCAACATAAGCATTTCCAAACTATCTGTCTTTCTCAGAAGGGAGAATTAATTCTTGTTCTCTTAATTCCAGTAAGAAAGCTCAGCTCTTTAGGGTATTTCTTGCAAAAGGCAAAGCCAGGCTCAACTTCAGGCCAGCCAGCCTGCTCAGGTCAGGTCTACCTTCAGAAGAGA
Source organism: Aptenodytes patagonicus (assembly GCF_965638725.1). Taxonomy (NCBI): domain Eukaryota; kingdom Metazoa; phylum Chordata; class Aves; order Sphenisciformes; family Spheniscidae; genus Aptenodytes; species Aptenodytes patagonicus. Next base: position 145,251,055 of record NC_134950.1, on the reverse strand, counting down.
TCCCAAATGGGCAGCACTACATGGTGAAAGAGCTGAAGTGCCCGCAAAGGGTGGTCACTCAGACAGGACTGTGCCAACCACTGCCTAGTACCCAACATTACTTTCCTGTAGGCCCTTTTAGAGGCTTCTCTTTTCTCTGCTGGTATTATTCATGCTTTGAATCACTTTGTAAGCACCATGTGCCTTAAGACTGATGATACCTACATTTAGTGGCTAATGTGGGCATTTTAAGTGTCTCTTGAATACTTTGACTCCTTCAGAGTTCTTGGCGATGTACTAATATATACAGAAGAGGAGGAGTAGACCCAGTGGGAATACATCTCTGATAAAAAAATCATCTGCTCTCTCAAAAGTATTCCCTGAAACCCCTCATTACCCCACAGACCAACAGATTCTTCCATCATTCTGCATCCAGCAGATTTGCATCATTTCTTTGATGTTCATACTTGCTGTTGTTTTCTCTGCAAAATCTATTTTAGCTCTTCCAATTTCCCTTTAAAATGTTGCTTGTTAAAATTTATGTCTCTTTTTAGTAGAATTTGTATGCCTAGTTGTTGACAGAGAAGTACAAGACCTCTGAGTGTATGAGCTATCAGAACATTAATGGGTGTGCCTCGTTTTCCCACTGGAAGGCTCTACAGCAAGATTGGTTGCCTTTCCCAAAACCCTTTGTCTCAGCGTTTGTTGTCCTGATGCAGCAAAAAATGAGTGTAACTCTATGGTCTGTGTTGTGAAGAAAGTCTTACTTAAAAAAATCATAGTTGTACCCTTGACTCTAAAATGGAATTTCTGGTTGTATTAGGTTGTATTTGGTTGTATTTTGTGAACATACTTCAAATACTCACATTCAGTCCACAAACCTTATCTCATATATCCCTGAAAAGCAGCTACGAGCTTTTTCTATAATGGTACTTTGGGGTATTCTCCTAACTGGTTTCAGTGTGGTTTGCATGGTTGCTTACACAGTCTATTACCTACTTAATAACTCTTTTCTTCTAAGAAAAGCCCAACCAACCTCTTCTGCTTCTTTCTCTCTCTCTAACCAATACCAAAGCCATTTTACAAGGGCGATCTTTTTTGGCATGCACCAAGGAGTCCACCAGTGGATTAGAAGCACCAGCTCCAGGAAAGTGTGGAGCACTTCTCTTTGCTACCTTGCCAGTCAAATGAAAATTTCATGCCGGACTTGTAACTTCAGAGGAAGGTCTAATATTTGCGATTTTGATATTTTAAGATGATGTTCTCTCAAGTTACAGGACTGCGTGCTGAAAAGTAAGGCTGGTAAGGGACAGTCTGCGTTGAAAATGAAACCCTAGCTCAAAAATGGAATAATTTCTAGTTCAAATTCATTTGTATGTTTTATTGGTATAAACTGATGAGAGCAGAAGTGACTAGACATTATAGTTTACTGTTAAGTCATACCATCAGCTAAAGAATATCCAGGGTGTTGCATGTTAAAGTAAGCTTATTAGTAGCATTAAGAACGACCAATTATACACGACTCTCACAAAACTGCCCTTGAGGTATTAGATTGAAAAGCCTGATAGGTAAGTTTTTAGCTACTCTAAGTCAAAATATCCAAAGAGGGGAAGTGCCTTTTCCAAGAGTTTTGAATACTTTTGAAACCTCAGGGCTACCTTATTATTAAATATTGGGGAAAAATACTTTTAGAAAACTCCTACATAAATCACTGTGGTATGAAAGCTGGCAAGGATTGCTGGCTCTCAGGTGCTGTGTTAGCTCGTGGCTCCCCACCTCACCCACCGCAGCGCTGGATTCACTCCAGTTTCGCTCAGTGTTTCTACAGGTTACTGCTATGTTTCTCTGACAGTAAAGCATCTCAGCAGTGAGCACCAACCTAGTGTGAAAACTAGTGCATGTAGATATGTCCAAGAGAATACTTACCACAACATACAGCCTACAGCTGGGCTGCCAATGCAGTTTGTAGCCATGCTAACCTGTATTGAAACACGTCAGCAGTGGGTTTTTTTTCCATGAAATATGTTTGTCCTTTCAACAGAGTTCTCCAGGAAACTGCCTGCCTGGTTTGTTCTGTCAGCTGCATCCTTGCTGCAGACTTCAGTCAGCGTAGCTACGTGAGTCGGGACAGGGTATGTACAAAATGAGACCCACATAGCTCTCCTGGACACTACCTCTGGTAACAACAGTTATATACGCCATGGGCTGCATGGAGGGTCTGTGCCCTTTGCCGCTCCCCAGTCTTCTATAACATCAAATCTGAATCGCCTGTCTTCACTTTGAGCCCAAGAAGTTCACCATGGCCTATACCCTGCTCACAATGCCAGCTGTCCTCCCCACATTGACCAATTTCCAAATGACTATCTTTGTGCTTTCTCCTGTTCTGTGCCTCATGTATGGGGAAAAATGACTTACCAATAACACCCTCCTACTGACCTCGCTGCTTTTCTGCAAATCACTCCTTAAAATTCTTTCCTTTTCTTTGACATTTTTAAAACATAAGGAACTATGAAGTTCCTTATGTGCATCTGTCATGGTGACCAGCACTATCTCCCTGGTTTTCTGAACTCCACGGCTGTCTGTACGTGTCTTTCTATAGTGCTGAGAACAATGACTTCTCGTGACACCTATGCAACAGCATAACACAGAAACAATAACAGCATCTCTTATAGAATAATGGATGAGCAGTTAAAATAAAAGCATCTATTAAGGAAGCTGAGGGGAAAAAATGGAAGAGGTTTGCTGTTTGGCTTGATTCAGTAGCAAGTGGGCAGCACAGAGCAGAGGACAAACATAACTTGAGAATATTTATGGAAGCGTGACTGTATGATGCACAGATTAGAGGTACGTGCTTTGATGGGAGAACTGGCATCCCCCAGATATTTCTGGGGGAATGTAGGTTCCTAGGAACATTGGGAGCCTTGTTGACTAAGTTCATTCTTTGTATACAGTCCTCTTGCTACTGCCTAGTCACCAATTCTGACTATAGAGCTCACACTTGAGCACCTTGTGCAAGCATTTTTGTAAGTAGACATGGCTACAAGCTCACCTCTGCATCATGAGCAGAATTGTGCCCTGCGGTCCCTTCACCATGGGTGCAGGGTAGAGGGACAAAACGGAGGTGCTTTGTGTCAAGAAGTATGGTAGAAGACTAAGGTCGAGCTGTATTATAAAATGGAAATTGCACATAGGAAAGAAAAAAAAGGTGTATGACTGAAAAGGCAAGAATCAGATGTCTCATCAGAGGAATTTGTGTTACCCCAGGGGCCCAACATGTCTGAGATGTCTGACTGGAACTGGCAGGGAGGACACAGGATTTACAGAAAATCCATACCTTTCTGGAGGGGCAGCAGCTGGCCAGGGTATACCAGGGCATCTAACAGTGCTAGATATGACTTGCGTGATGAACAATAGACTTGCTTTCTTTTTCTAGACCTCAGTTTTGGGCTTTAAGCAAACAGGAGGTTTTACAGAAAAATACAGATCTTTCTGTTAAATTGCTTTGACAATGAGGTTTTTAATCCACTAGTATCTGTAATTTATTGTCATCTTTGAGGGCTGCTGTTTTCATGTGCCAACCATTAAAATGCAATGTCAGGATGTGATATTTAGCTGAACAAAATGTGTATGATACTGAACATAGCATCTTATGCTCTTACACCTAGTTAAAAAGTAATGTATGCTCACTATCACTTTTTATATCCCTTTATATCTTCCATTTGTTCAGAAACTTTTTTAAAAAACCACTATTTTACCGTAGGATAATCATTTAAATCACTTCACTGAAGCTGCTGGATGTGACAAATGACTTCCATGACAAATGATGGGACCATTAAATGCTTCCTTGTTTAGCAATAGCTGTAAAAATCTGTATCTTCATGCAGGGGCTCAGGCAGCTGATTGGACAGATTGCTTTAGGGACCTGACGCTGAATATAAGGGTGGTTTGTATTTTGGTTTCTTTTACTCTGTGTGTATCAGTGTGTGTACAGAAGTGGCAGAAGCAGCAGAGAAAGGGTGAGAAACTCAAGAAGACATCCAGAGCAGATGCAATGATGGCAACCCGGAAGCAGATGAAAGATGGAGAGAGGGTGAGTGTCCTGGTTTCGGCAGGGATAGAGTTAATTTCCTTCCTAGTAGCTGGTACAGTGCTGTGGTTTGGATTTAGGATGAGAACAATGTTGATCACACACCGATGTTTTAGTTGTTGCTAAGCAGTGCTTACACTAGTCAAGGACTTTTCAGCTTCCCATGCTCTACTGACTGAGAAGGCTGGAGGTGCACAAGCAGCTGGGAGGGGGCACAGCCAAACTGGCCAAAGGGACATTCCATACCATGTGGCGTCATGCTCAGTACATAAACTGGGGAAAGCTGGCCGGGGGGGCCGCTGCTCGGGGACTGGCTGGGCATCGGTCGGCGGGTGGTGAGCAATTGCATTGTGCATCACTTGCTTTGTGTATTATTATTTTTATTATTATTACATTATTATTATTGCTATTATTATTTTATTTCCATTATTAAACTGTTTTTATCTTAACCCATGAGTTTTTCTCACTTCTACTCTTCCAATTCTCTCCCCCATCCCACTGCGGGGGTGGGGAGGAGTGAGCGAGCAGCTGTGTGGTGCTCAGTTGCCGACTGAGGCTAAACCATGACAGTGAGTGACTGTAACTTTTTGGGATAAGACATGGCTGAAGGAGGCATGGACTTAGGAGCAAAGGATCTGCCTTGCTGGGTCCATGGAAAGAGGGGTAGGTGCATAATCAGTAAGCTTGCTTTATTAAAATAAATTAAAGTTGTTTGATAAACTAAACTTCTGTGGACTGTAATGAGAATGAGGAGAAATTCTTAAACCGCAGGATATAAACTGAGGCTGGTGCTTTCTAAAGGGATTGAGGGAATGAATGCTGATCTCCCCGTCATTTTAGAAAATAAAAATTTAAATATAAGAGCAAAGTTGATGTCCTCTAACTTTAGCCGTGTGAAGTCAGGGTCCATGAATAACCTCTAGACATGTCACTTCACTCTCTCTCTTCACTGACTGTGAATGAAATTTAGGTATTTAACAGACTAGATACAAAATAAAGTGAACAGAGAGCTAAAGTGAAGTGAAGATAAATCTCAGATATGCCTCTTGCATATCTAGAAGGATGCTGTAAATTGGTAAGGTCCTCTGAGTGGAGGAGTTTCATTCATTCCAGCAAGGACTGATGGATTATTGTTCTGTGTAAAGGACCATCACTTTGAATGTTTTTTTTTTTTCCTAAGTTTCACTGTTGTGTTTGAGATGTAAATATATATATAAAGAAATCTATCAGACTAGACACTACCTGCTCTGCGTTGCCATACTTTGGTTTGTGAGAGGCAAGCATTAGGAAAAAATGAGTAACGATGGTAAACTTGCAGGCTGCCTTCAACATTTGTGAAAATATGCTTAGGAAAATGAATTTTAAAGACTTGGTGGCCATCAGACTATATACACTGCAAAATGACAGGGACAAAATTAGGCAATGACTTGCTGCTGCCTATATGCTGTCTGTGATGCTCTGGCAGCTGTGATAAATTCAGCTACAAAAAAAGGAGCATTGTGCTCGCCTGGGAGCCGTGGGGTACAGATCAGGTAGGATGAGTGATGAGCCCCAACTGTCACTTTTGCTGCCATGACAGACTTTCCTGGATCACATATTGGCAAAAGCAGGGACTGGCTTTGGGGAATTTGCAAGCCAGCATTTTTATTTGAATATGCATTAAAATACTGATAAAATGCCCAGTCAAGTGGCCGCATGCCAGGTCATAATTACTGTGAGAGAGTAAGAGCCACTTTTGCACACAGAGGAGTGACCCACAACCAGTACAATTTTATTTTATTGTAGACAAGACAGTTCATTGCATTTGCCAGGTCATACAGTTACCTGCTCAGTAACCTGTCGACCTGTGCCCTGGGACGTGCTGCTCAATGCACACAGGTAGGTGGCCAAATAAATGTCAGGACGGGGGGAGCTGTTGGCAGGGAGGCTGCAGCACCTGAGTGACCAGGGTGAGGCACACCTCAGTCTCAAACTCTTGCTGCCTTCGCAAACGGGACTGCTGCTGAGGGCACAGCTCATTGTGAATAAAGACACAAAATTTGATTTCATAGCTGAGGCAGGCATGTGGGAAGGGCACCCTCTATCAGCCTTGACAGGCAGGGAATAACGTAGACAGCTTCTTACTTTCCTCTGTCCATGTGCAAGCACAGGAATGAGCTCGCTGCATTAGAGAAGTCCAACCTAGAGTGGGTCTCCTGTCCACTGGCAACCTTCAGGAGGAAAGAGTTATAAGCAAATAATTGTCATCTTTAAGATGTTCCCAGTTTAAGTGACGGAACCGATGAGAGGAAGGAAGATCTAATGGAAAATTAGAAAATGCATTAGTTGGCCCTGAGATAGAGGGAATAGTGAAAGATTTCTTCTAACAAATTAGAACCACCAGAGATTTCTTTTCCCCTACATTTTAAAGTAAATTATTCTTTCCAAGCCTTTCAAAATATGGTGAGAAAATGAAATTAGTAAATATTGCTTTTTACATCAAATTTCAACCTGTTTTTATGAGAAAAATAGTTGCTGGAGTAAGCAGTTCTGGAAGATTGCTGCATGATTTATTTTTCTTTTTTGTTATATAGAATTTCTGCTCTGCAGATATCAGATAGATGAAGTAAAATAGTGTCTCATTTCACTGAATAGCTTGTGACAATAGGATGATGAAAAAAAAAAATTCACAGGATTGAGATCCCTATAAAAAAGCTCCATATTTTTAGCAGAGTCCCTTAGGATTTCCCAGAGGAGTCTTTGGACAAATCCAGAGGTCTTTCCTCTGCCTGTTTATTAAGTCTTTTTTCTGTTAACTTTAGGGAACATTTTGCATGAACCGTAAGTACTGCAGCCCACGCCCAAAAGCCACAGAAGCCTGCAACAGGTCAAACCCTAAAAGTCCTACTACGTGTGCCCTCAATTTAATGTCACTGCTGAAGTCAGGGAGAACTTAGTCCCTCCTTGGACTAAGTAAAAACTTCAGGACATGAACAAGATCAGTTTCTTTCAATTGCCTCTAGGTAGGGAAAGTTAGTACATTTTACAGTACAACCACTGGATACTGAAAAATACTAAGTAGGGCCTCACTTCAGTGAAACACCTGGGAAAGTGCTTAGCTACACTTTCAACAGGAAAAAAAAAAAAGAGTGCTTAATGGCCACTACATTGTTTATCTGAACAAAACCATTTTATTTTAATTCCTTTTAAATGAGCACCTTCTTTCTATGGCCAGATCAGTTTTCAAACCTGTGACTTATTGAACGAAGAACTGAATGGGGTCAGTGTTCAAAGGAGGAATTCAGGTTATTGGAGTCTTTTCATCAGCTACCTTTTCTTTAGGGAAATAAAATATGTGTTATTTAGCTTAAAGATTGTAGCTGTGTCATTTTTCCTTACAGCGAGAAAGAGTCTTGCTGCGCAAAGGGAAGAGCCTTCACAGGGTTTAAACAGCTCGGGAAGCTGGAAGGTGTCCACTTGTGCTGTTTGTTGCTAGAGCCATCAATCTTGATCACAGCTGGCAAACATACCAGGCCTTTGTACCACTGTCTGAAATAATGTTCTTCACTGACTGGGTAACAGAGCCATTTGGGAAAATTTCTCGGAGACAAAATCGACAGCTTTTTCTCCTCGCCCTATTAATTAAAGTTGCCACATTCTGCCTGTCAATATGTTCTTTGAAGGCAGTGGAAAAATGGAGAGCTGATTTTTGCCTAAGAATGTATTAGATCCAAAAGCAATGTAGTTCTGTGCTTGCAGAGTGTTTCAGTCCTAAGGGTCTGTCCACTTGGCTGACTGCGGAGTCAGAAAACTGAAACATTTTTCCTACACCTTGTCATCGAGTTTATCTCTAAATGATCCAAAGACAGTAAACTTTCCCTATTCTCGGTAACTTTTGTGAAGCATATCAAATTTGCAAAGCTTCAGGGAAAACCATAACTTGTCCTTAAAATGCCCTTCTGTTTTCGTTTATCCTGTTGGCTACGGCATAGTTATTAAGGCTGTTTGTCCCGGCGTGGTGTGCTTCTCACATAGGCACCAGAAGATATGTTATCCTCTGGCATAAGCTATAAGAGAATAGGAAAGAAACGGGCCATTGAATACGAAGCTGAAGTAAAAAGGAATTTTATCCCCTTTCACCAGGGTCCTCCTCACTTGCTCCCTTTGTCCCACCCCACTCTGGTGCCCCTGCTCCTGCACCCCTTCGCTTATAGGTAAACCTGTGGTCCTGACTATAGCTGAGGCTGAAAATGGCCCTGCTCTCTGCAAGCAGGTCACAGGTCAGAAGGACACAGCAGGGGATGCTGCGGCAGAAGCAGCCAGACCGGGGACCACACTGCTCGCGTGAGCCTCGTGGTGTCTGGTGTTTTAGTTACAGTCAGCGCTCTGGGAATGAAATGGCAAAGCAAGAGCTTCAGCGTGCCAGTTAGAGAACTCTCATTATCGTTATTTTTTCTAACACTAACACTAATATTTGGTGCTGAACCTAGTGGATTTTTGAAGGCAAGGGTGTTGCAAGGAGGGGGGGTAATTCTACTTTGTATGACACCTGCGTTTGCATCACTCTGAAGCCCTCTCAGTGTCTAGCCAAATGAAACCTCCAAAAGTGTATGTTTCTCTTTGCCTAGCCATCCACTTTTATTCCATGTCTCGAGGGATTACTTGTTCATTTGTCTTAAAGGCAGGGGAAAAATTGTCAAGATTTTCTTAAGAATAATTGAGCTCTTGAAGTAATGTTAAATAGCCTCAGAAGATTTTTTACTGGTGCAGAGGTGCTGCTTCTCTTTGCTAAAAAGAAAATCAGACAATTATAAAAGCAGATTTAAACTTGTTCTGCTGAAGACAGGGTAGTGTATACTCCGTGGCAGCATCCACATGTGGGTGTTCTTGCTGTGTCTAAAACAGAAATCTGTGCTGACAATTTGATCATCTTATCCATCTGGTTTTCTACTCACACTGCTGCATCAAATGCTCTCTGTGTCGCTGGCTCCAAAAACCCTGTCAGGTTTATGAGGAGATATTTGTCCGAGGTGTATCCAAGAGATCTCTGGAGATTTCAAGTAAAACCGCTGGGATCCTGTGGGGATGATACACCTCACATATGTCTCTTATCTGCTGTCAGACGACAGATGGTATGTGTTTCTCATATTAAATAAAGCTGCAAAGAGCTGCAACAGCAGGACAAGATTTGAAGTATTAAGTATTGTTTAGTTAATCCAGAGAGCCCATTACTTTTATTACTTACTCCCTGAAACCTTAGATTTAAGTATTTTTGCTCAGGTGGCACAATGGGCTTCTAAACCTCACTAACTCCCCAGTGGGGACATTCTTGCTCTAGACAGCTTTGCAGCCCTCAAGGTAAAAGACCAAACGGTTTCCTCCTCTTCTGTCAGCTCCATCTCTGAAGCAGGAGATACTAGGGCCGAGGGAGACGGTGCCAGGCTCTACCTCCCTGCCTGTCTCAGCTGCAGCCGCCAAACCTCTGTAGACTGGAGGTGAGCTGGAGCCAAGGGCTGGAGGCCACCGCTGGCTGTTTTATGTGCCTGTGTGGCACAGTGTGGCTCCACCGCAGCAATCAGGGCTCTGAGTCTGAGCAAAGATAACTTACCTTGCTTTTTCTGCCCCTTCCTATCTGTCCCACTGATTTTTAAAGGCTCCCACTTTTGCCACAGGGACTAGCTGGCACTATACACCTGTGTATGGGTCAGCGGGGATGGGAACAACTGCTGTCATTCAAAGACAAGTGGTCTTGTTCGTGAATCACAACCTTAACTCTTTAACTCTTGTGAGCTGATGTGAGTTACCTGTGTGACCAGAAAGCATTTTTGATGAGTTGACAGGATGTGTTTCCAGCTCCGCACCCAGCTCTGATCCAGCTCCTGCAAGTTGTCTGCGCTGTACTGCATTAGGCGGTGTACATCAGTCCAGCCATCCTCCAGCTAATGGTGCTCCCTGCTTTAACATACGTTCGAATGAGTTGGGAATCTGCTCGCTCTGCTTCATTTTAATGAAGATTTATGTTTCTGTGAGATGTGACTTTCACCTCAAGTGCAGTACTGCTATCCAAGCCTCTTTTTCCCCCCCTAACTGTACTCAAACATGTTGAGTACAGCTGTAGAGCTTGGATCCTAATCTAACCATCACCGGCATGCAGAATATACACTTACCATATCCTTGGTTGGCTCATTGGGAACAGCAGTCCAGGTGAGGAAATTAATCTCCAAAGGCCCAGGTGGGTATGGGCAAAGGGAAGGCGGCTTGGACGCAACGCTCCTCTTCATGTGTTTGAAGTGGATTTCTTTTCTATGAGCAATTTATCCCAGATTGTTTTACAACATGTCTGCATCCTGTTCTGTCGACTCACCGCTTTGAGGCCATGCCCATGAAATAAAAGACTGTAATTTTTATGTGTGTTTTTATTTCCTCGCAAAAACTGCAATGCAGGTTTTTTCTCCCCTGATCTCATTTGTATCACTGGTGCTTTTCCCTGATGGCAACCAGAAGCCTTACATAAGGCAGCAAAGCCCTCCAGGGTTCAGCAACCAAACAGGAGTGCCGGTGCCTATTCCCACCTGCTCGGGAACAGCACAGAAATTGCTCATGGACATGTTTGCTCCACATGCGGCAAAGCAAGGATTCAAGTGGAGAACTGCTGCGAATGCTGTCAGCTCGCTGCTTGGGAAGCAGGGCTTGGGGGACTGTGGCTCTGCCCTATTTTGCCCAGTTTAAGAGCTCCTGGGCTTCTGATGGAAATCCTGATTCTCACCTAATTGCAGCCACAGTTCCTCTCTCTTCATAGCATGGCTGATGAATTACTGTGCAGTTCTCTTCTTTACCTTACCCTAGCTCTCTCTTTGGGTATCCTTCTCTAAAGCAAAATTCTTGCTGGAATTTGATGGGTGTTGTTTCTACTCCATTTACAAAATGTTTGGCCAAAATTATCTTGTATTATATATATTATATATATTACATTGTATTATCTATATTATACATATTGATATATTGATATATATCGATATATTATATAGCAATGTAATATTATATTATAATAAAACAAGATATCGATATATAATAGATTAATAAATATTATAGCAATATAATAAATGTAATGTAATGTAATGATATTATATATTATGGCTTCCTTGAGACACCCTTCAGAGCAGATGTACCCAACCCAGACTCTGTTGAGGATTTGTCCTATGAAAACCATAACTCCTTTAAGGTAAATCCAAGTCTGGGAATCCTAATTGCAGTAATCCAAAGTCGCTAATAACTTCTGGGGGAAAAACCCCCTCCTATTCTTTCCCTTATAAGACCTACACAAATATTTTTTCTTTATTTACACAAGGAAATCATTCAATAATTTTCATTTGTTGTTTATTTTCATGGTAAGCATATTTTCATGATGGATATTGTGTGTTTTATAACCAGAGATAAAATACTGTTTATTGGCTTCTTTTACAAGATTTCTGAATAAAAGTAGTTGCTTCTGTTTATTTTCATGAAATGATGAGTTTTTTTTCCCATTGCATTTATAGAGATTTGGAGCATATAACCAAAGTAATTATTGTATTACCCTTCTGGCATTGGAATAAGAGTTTTCTAGTTTGGTAAATTGATTGAAAATATGTTGATAGAATATGATTTTCTCTTACAATTTTTAATGTAATTTTATAGCAAAGTATAGTGACGTTTGCTTCTAAAATTACTTATTTTGTTCTATGTTATTGGTACATCTGGCAAAATGACTCAAGGAAAAGCACAAGTATACATAGCTTCAGTTTCCTTGAAGCTCATTTGACAGAAAATTCGTAGAATATTCTTTTATCCTTACTATCGCTTAAAACATTGACAGTCATTTTGGGGTCTGAAGTGTACTGTCCATAAATCAGAGACAGCAAAAGTGCTTGCAGCTTAGCCTAAGACCTGAAATTGATAGTGGTTTGATTTAATTCTGACCAGAAAAAGGATATAGTGGTGTATCAGCTGTGGGGGCAGTAACATCTGGCAGAAGGAGGGGTAGGCAACATGGGAATAATAATAATTGTTAGAGCCCTTCCAGCAATCTCCTTGGTTTCAGTGCTTGGAGGCTGAACTAATTTTGGTCCTATCAGTCTGTTCTGAATCTTCAGTGAATTTATAATATGGCTGTTACAGGGAGACGTTTCAGTTAACCTCAGAGTGGGCTTTGGATCTGCCTAGAATTTAATACCTAAACTCCTGAAAATGGAGACAGTAGCAAACTGCAGACAGTCCATTAATGAAGTAGATAGATAATTAAGAGGGTCAGCCTATCAGGCTGAGTCTCAGCCTTTCTCAGCTGATTGTTTCAATCAGCTGCAATGATGTAAAATTCCAGTACATCAGTGTTAAAAAAACCAACAGTTTTTCATTTGTGAGTCCTATTTTGCAGAGATTGGCAGTTGTAATTGTTTGGAACCATAGATCTGAAAATATAACCATAAGATTTGTAATTAGAACAATTGCTAAAGTTTCCATGTCATAATGAAATTCTGGAGACTGAGGCCTTTTGCAATAAACTGTAGAACATTTATGTTGTTAATCAACCTAGATAGTTTCCAGGCTTCATGTTAGTGGAAAATGGAGAATGAGTGGTTTGTTGGGGTCTTCAACAGGATGAAAAAAAAATAAAAAAGAGGCTTTGAGAAACGACAGGAAGGTCACATTTTATTTTCAGGGAGAAAAATATGTTTCCAAGTCCTTCCTGCTATATTTCTAACCATGACTTCCAGATGATCCTGTAACAGGTGTTCCCTTCCTATTTGCTGTATGACTTTTCAGTGCTGAGAGCCTATGAAACCCCCCTTCTCTGTGCAACCCACATGATTAGGGTATAAAATACCTCCAAAAGTTGAGCTTGAGGATTAGAGTATTAAACACCAAACAAAACACCTCAACAGAAGTAGAGGTTTCTATTTACCCTGCACTTTTCTCCATGCTCATCTTCTGCCAGCTCATCTTCTCTTTCACAGGTGATATCAGCCCTTCTCTTGCTGCCATTCCCCTCAGCTCTACTGGTGTGAAGTGTGTTTTTTTCTTCCAGAGCATAACTGAAGAGGGCTGTTCACCAGTTCAACCTCCAGGATGAAGGAAATTAAACACAAGAAGTGGATCCATACTGAATTTTCTTCGAAGCCAAGCCAATGCCAGGGTCTTCTTTTCCCCCCTCCTTTCCCACATTGCAGTTTGCCATCTCCTCACTGCGCTGTCCTCAACCAAATCTATCAAATGGCTGAGATAGATGAAGGAAAAAAATGGAATGTTTTTGGAGAGTGCAGTTTATCTATTTATTTATTTATTTTTAGAGAAAAGAATCCAAATGTTACAATTCAACCTGGGCATGTAGAAATGGCTACTGAGCTGGGAGAGGGAAGAGTGGAAACACTTAAGGTACTTCCATAAATTACCATTAGTCTGGTTAGTAACAAATGCTGTTCTTCCTAGGTGAGGAGTCTGGCCTAAGAGGAGGGTGGAATAGATTAGCACACATCAGAATTAAATAGCCAATATACCTGGAGCCCTAAGACAAAAATACCATGCTGTTTAATTCATTAAAGACTATACTCCCCTGGCTGAGGCACTGTGGAAAAAAATGACAGAGGAATTAATTAGGAAGTGAGAGATCTTAGAAAATTAAAAAAAAAAAGTTTCCTTAAAGAAGAAGTGGAATTTGTTAATGAAGTGTTAAACTCTGCTGGCACTTTCATAAAACAAATCACGTCAGGCAGAAAAACACTGAGCTGCAGGGCGGGGTGGAGAGCAGCTGTGAGCAAGGCTCTCTTTTCTGCTGCAGGGGCTGATAGCTCCTTGAAGCCAAGGTCCAAGACAATTAAGAATAGCCCCAAACAAAACAAAAAAAACCAACCCCACCTAAGATAGTTATTTTAATGGAAAAGAGCTTCATTACATCAAAATATAATTTTAGTTAACCCAAAGCACTTCATTCATTCAGAGGGTTCTTGGCTGCATAGCAGCCTAACTTACCTCCTGCTTACCTTCCCTGTTCCAAACAAGGCAGGTCCCTGACACCCATTACCATTTGGGTGCATGTAGATAATAGCATACATAGGGGCTCAGTGAAATTTGTCCAAGTGTTAAGAGGCACACACATCTGCATATAAATATACATGTATTTGTAAGAAAACGTATCTGATTTTTTGACTTGCATTGGTCCTGCACTTTGCAGACTGAATTCCCAGTGCTCCTTCCTCAAAGTATGAAGTGCTCTATGCCCAGGCATCAGCCCTTCACTCACCTGCCCTGTGTAATTTCAGCGTTGCTGTGTAGCGCGGTGAGTGAAAACAGTCTCTGTGGGCAGACTCCTGAACTCTTCATGGAGCAGGCTCTCCTGTTGGCTTTGCCCTGCTGCGCCCAAGTAGCAGCACTCCTAGCCATTGCATAGGATCTCTTGGCAATGAAAACACTTAAATAAGAAATATTCACAATAGAGACTGTGATTGCCTCAATCATAGCTTAGATAGAGCCTGAAGGATAGCTATGAGCAGTGGAGGATGCTGTGATCCTCATATTTGGGAGGAGTACAGCAAATTTCATAATTTTCTGTTCTTACTGGCCATCAGTAGAAAGATCAGAAACCAAGCAGTTAAGTTGAGAGGCAACATAAATAACTGCTAAAGAAGTTTGGATGCATAGAAGTGTTTTTCACATTCTTTAGAGATATTTCTAACTCTAAATAAAAACAGATCAACACAAGCTTTGTCAACACCATTTTCATGCAGCCAAATTGTCTCTGGAGAGCAGCTGATGCCAGTGGGATTTGAAAGCTCTCAAGCCTGGCTTTTTGAATAGGAAACTGGCTCCATTTGGAGCCCAAATGTTTTTAAAGGTAAATAAATTCAAACATGTTAACTCCTGTATGTCCAGTTACAGTTGGATTGTCAGAAAAATTATGACCTTCCAAATCCCTCTGTGTCTGACTAGCTCAGTGAGATTTTCTCAGCTTTCAGCAGATTGCTTATGACTTCTGCGTGGGCTGTGCATCACATAGTAAAGTAGTGTTGGTGCTCCTTTTATGAGTCCCTGCCAAGCCTAAGAAAGAAAGTAACCTCATAACATACAGTACGCTGCCCCACGGCACACAGTTTATAGCTAGAAAAGCTGGAAAAGTTGTTTGTAATAGAAAGTTTCTTTCTCATTTTGCGGTGCTGGAATTAAAGAGACAAACACCACCTGCAGGGAGAAGAAGGTGTGCTCATGCGCTCATGTGCTCTCTCTCAGATCTGCAGCGCTAACCAGTGGCAGAGAAAATTCCTCATAGCTCACAAGAATTTGACTTATGGCCCCAGCTGTTTCTTTTTGGCATAGTCACTCTAATCTGTGTTGTCTGGGCTGTGAGGGAACTGTTTTGCCTTTCCCTTTTTGCCCCATGGCCGTATAAGACCAGAACCATCACCAGGGTAGAAATAACAACCAAAGCCCCCCACCCAAACCTCCTCTGAGGGCTGTGAGAACCTGAAACCAGAACCAAGCCAACAGGAAGACACAGTTCCTCCACTATCAATGCCTTCTTTCAATGTCAGAAAAAAAATAAAGCTAATAAGAACATGCTATTGACAAGGAGCTCAAGAAGTGGGGTGACCCTACTCATGTGCATGGTCTCAGGAAATCCTGAAACTTTCAAACCACATTTTGACAGACTCAGTTCTAGCAGAGAATAAGGAAGACAATGGCAGTTTTCTGAAAGATAGAGAGGAAGAAATGAAAAATTATGCTGTAAGAAAAGATGTTCAAAGTCTGATTCTGGTATGAATTTTGCATTTTGAGTTCTGTGCAAAAATGCAACTAGAAAACCTATGTTCTGCAACCATAGTTCACCATGGCTCCTCTTTAATTCCAGTTTCTTCTTAGTACCAGTTGTAACATTGTATTTTGCTTATTGTAGTTTCCATCTTGGAAGTTAGGGTTTAATATTTCAGCTGCTTCTAATTTGACCACACTGAAACTTGGCTTTACCATTTACCCAGATATATTTCCCAAGGAATCCAATGAGCTGTGTTTTTTGAAGTGCAATAAAAATAGCAAACCTCTGTTGATTTCAGATATATTTTCCAAGGTGCTATATCCAGCACAGCCTGGTTTTGAGAAAATAGAAATGTGCAGGAAGATTGCTGTTGGTCCTTGTCTATTCTGGATCACTCACAGCTAACACACCAAAGGTGGAGACGGATTCCAAACCCAAAGAAAGCTGATGGGGATTAGCTAGGACTTTTACTGCTGTAGCTCTTGCCAGCGAAGGACAAAACAGCACTTCTAATGAGAAGTAGAATGCCCTCAGTTAAATCAGCCTGAGAAAGGCAAGAGGATGGAGGCTTTCCGCCATGAAGCAGTGTGAATTCTTCAAGGCTTTCATGACAGGGAAGAGTTTGGGCTTTGAGGAGAAATAAAATGGCAATTTGGGGGCAGCAGGCAAGGGCTGTAGTCACAATAGAGGTATGGATCTGTTATGAATCCATCCTGCTACGGCAGATTATTTGGATGTGTCGTGGTTTAACCCCAGCTGGCAACTGAGCACCACACTCCCCAAAGCCCTGGTGGGATGGTGGAGAGAATCAGAAGAGTGAAAGTGAGAAAACCCATGGGTTGAGATAAGAACAGTTTAATAATTGAAATAAAATAAAGTAAAATAGTAATAATAATAATGTTAATAATAAAAGAATACACAAAGCAAGTGATGCACAATGTAATTGCTCACCACCTGCCAACCAATGCCCAGCCAGTCCCAGAGCAGCGGCCCCCCCTCTTCTTCTTCCCCCAGTTTATATCCTGAGCATGACGTCACATGGTATGGAATATCCCTTTGGCCACTTTGGGTCAGCTGTCCTGGCTGTGCCAGGACACATCCCAAGGCAGACACTCAGGACCCTCTGAAGCCATGTGTCCCCCGGATGAGGAAAGACTTTCTAATTCTAAGACAGATAATGTGTAACTGCTAATTGAAGCCCATTAGTCTTGTCATTTGTCCAAAGAATATGAAAAAAAGGTTTTTCTCCTTTTTCTTTGCAGATACTGTTTAGGCGCAGAAGGCTTCATTAAATGAGAACAAGACATACTTGGTGCCAAAAAATCATTTATCTGAGAGGTACATTTGCCAGCCCAAGGAACCTGATGGGTAGCAATGCTCCAGCCTCGCCTGAGCAGCTTTATAATTCACTGAGCAGAATAGCAAATGCAACTGTATTTGGGACATGCCACTGAAAGATTTTGTCCTTTGGCTGAATGAAAATATTCTTAGGATACATTTGACCACCACTGTGTCCCATGCTTGTCTAATGGCCTCATGTTATTTGTGTATATTGCTCACTGGTGAGGTTTCATCTAATGCAAAACATTTCTTAATAATGTAAATTTATTAATTTACATTTAGTTCTGAGCCAGGACGTATTTTTCTCTTCCAATGTCTTCCTATGCTAGCTAACTTCTGCAGCTCAGCTGCATTGCTTCAGAAGCAGCTCTGTCTTGGCTGATTGACAAACACCTCTGCCAAAATGAATTCTGCTGAAGAGCTGGTATTTTTGAATGTTAAAGAACCGATCTGGGAAAGCGCTTTCGGGCTTTGTTTTTCTGAGGACTGCTGACATTCACAGACAGTGTAGGGATGCTTTGCCTATGTCTATTTTGCCCTTGTGCCAACAGAGGTGTGTTCATCGGGTCATTGTGACACAAAGGAGATTTTAACTTTCTTGCTTTGTCACTGGTAGTACCCACAGTGATTTTCAGTGTTGTCTTGTTGCCCAGAAAGAGGCAGTTTTATAGCAGAAGCTGCGAAAATGAACATCAAAAGGTTGCTAGCAAAGCATGCAAATAATACTGTATGTATTGCATGCATTTGATATGCCCATTGCTTTTTTTTTTAATATATTTATATATAGAACACTAATTCACAGAGAAGGGTTCGGGTCTCTCAACTACATGAGGCATCTAAAAAATATGTGTAATTTAGCCAGGCCATTCTGTACACCAGTCCTGCCTCAGCCTAGTAGCCGCCTTTTAGCAAACTGGTTGCTGGAGTGCTACATAAAGTGCAGGTGCTGAATCCCCTCCCTGCCCAGCACCACTTGAAATTGCATCACTTGCACCCCAGTTGGACGATTGGGACTACAGGTGTAGAGTCTATGTAGGTATTTTGTATTATACGTGTATGTTTAAATATAAGTGTGTGTGTAGTCCGCATCACAGCACGCTAGAGGGTTCCCTAAGACATGGCTCTCTCAGAAACAACTGTTGAACATTTTTCCTTCTAATACTTCAGAAGGTTTTAAATATTTTGAAAAATTCACTAACTAGAGGAAAGAAATTAATTAGCTCATGGCTGAGCACTACTGTGAAGAAAGAGATTTTGGTACAAAATTCCCATCAGAGAGTGGAAAGCCAGGTAGTCACTCAGGAATAGGTGGTTTGGGGGGAGGAAGGGACAGCTCTTCCCCACTGACTTTTGTGGGAACTTTGGTCAGGACTTAGAGACAGTTTTAGATGTGTCTAGAATAAAATGATCTGACAGGTTGGGAGTTTTTACCAATGAAAACATGCTTGGAGGAAAAGACTAAATTTTGAGTGTAGGAGCCTAAATCTGTCAGTGGTAGTTTCAATGGACTCAGTGAAGCTAGCACTTTGTTTGCAATCATTTATCTCAGGACCACAGAGTAAGTCTGTGGCAGGGACATGACCCAAACGTCGGTCTGCTGAGCCCATGCAGTCCAGTGTCTTAACCACAGATTTTTGCTTGATTTTAATAGATATTTCTGTGACCTTTAATGCTATTGTGCTACTAGCTCATAGCTGGGTTTGTCAGAGACTTTAAGAAAGTTCTTGATGGGGTGAGGGTTATTCAACTGTTTAAGAGCTAGTTGTTTGGTATTCATTTATATCTGATTACCTTAAGAGAAGACGACATCCCAATGTTTTTAAAATGAGTCTGACTTTAATTGCAAAAATAGAAGCCTCTCACAAAGCCAAAATTTCCTGAATGCTCAGTTCTACACCAAAGAAATTGCATGTAAAACACTCCCATGCAACATGCAAAATAAACCAAGAAAGGGCAACTGACTGGCACACAGCTCAGCACGGACCCCACCAGGTATCACCTGATCTGAGGGCTAGAGCAGACCAGGCTTTCCAGGGTATCTGAAACCCCTCTCCAGGGCTCCGTCCTCCTGTATCTGCTGCGATAGGAAATGTCAGAGCAAGGGTTAACTTCTGTGTGGTTTCCTGCAACATTGCTCTCTGAGCAATCTCCCCACTTCTTTGGGGGAATAACCTGAAGAGTCAACAGCAGCCCCCACATGTTTGCAGCCCCTGTGAGGGATGTGGGTGTTGCAGGGGCAGTACCAAGCATCCCCTCTCTGATCCATCCATAGCCATTAAAGCTGATAAAACGGGAGCTGTAAAGGGTGAAATCCTGGTTTCCACAGAACTCAAGCAGCTGATGCTTTTGATTTCAGTAAGGTTGAGATTTCACTCACATCAGTCAGTATTTCTTTGTAAGAAGGTTTTCTACATGGTGAATTATTTACAGCAACGTTCATCTTATGTACAGCACACAATGCAACAGAACAATTGGTTTACAATCAGAAATATACACCTCCTGGTGTAGAAAATTATTAGGGTATTTTTATGGCACAAAAACACATTATGCAGTAAAGGCTAAAGTAGACAATGAATTTCCTGGCTTATATAAAAACAAAGGGATAATTCAGTTAGAACTGTGTTTTCATTCATATCAGTCATAAACAATGAATTTCTGGCTTATAGACTGTCCCTCAGATTTGCCAACATGCGAAGTCTTGCTACATTTTCAAGTCTTTTCAATTTTGTGAACCACGCATTTCAAGCATAATCCAATAAAAATTGATTGCATAAAAATTTCCTGTCATGAACATACAGTAATATTTTATCTAGAGATGAATTAAAAAAAAAGGAAAACTTTTTCTATACACAGGGAATCGTTTAAAATATGTCCAGATTTTATTGTATATGTTTTGATTCCTGAAGTTCTATCGCTAATTTACAAAGATTGTATATGCTAAGCATAAAATATATTTATTATGTTTCTTTGTCCTGATTGCATTCATCTCTTTTGCTGAAGTGCATTATTGGTAACTGATTCACCATTCTGCACTCAGGAGTGTTAGTACTTGTGTAACGTAATACAAATGGCTGAAAAGCAGAGACCTTTGTTCACTATATCCTGATCTGTGAGAAAAATTATTAACAAGTTACTCCTACATGGACTACAGCTAGAAAGGAGAAACATGCTATGGTTTTTTTTTGGCATTTTCCCAAATTTGACAAGTCATGACAAACTGTTCATCATGTATGTGGCAGTACCTGTGTAGGTGATGGCACATCTAGAGTGACCTGTTATCCTTCCACATCCTTACTAACTCTGACTTCCCAAGGAGCTTCTCATCAAGGAGAAATTTTGCAGCAGAGGAATAAAATGAAAAATCCTTGCACTCCCTCCTTTCGGAAATGAAGACTGCAGTATGGATCGTATCTACTTGGTGTTGGACATACTCGTACTATAATTCTTGTGAAGGCTCTGAATCACTGCCAGTTCAAAGCTACAGCCTCTGCCAGAGGGGCACCTTCCTTCGGTTGCTGGAGAGCCGATTGTGAGCATGAGGGCTAAGTCCTTGGGAGTTAAATATTTGCTATATACCCAAAGACAATAAAAGAGCACTTAAAATAAAAAAGCCTGTAGTACAATACAATTCAATAAACAAAACCTTTTCTTCGGCTGTTTCCTGTTCTTCTGTTGTGGGCCTGAACTTGATAAACCTGCCCACACAATCTGCAGCAAGCACAATATGAGCTCTGACCATTTGTAGAGCAGTACTCATTACAGGCAGCTGTTCTATATAGTTTTGATCCCTGTGGAAGCCATTACTGGTGATGCTGTCTCTAAACCAGAGATATGGCCTCTTTCTTCATGGAATTTATTTCACAGACTGTTTAAATTGCACAGAACTCCCTCCCAGGCCCTTCTCAGTAGGGATGTTAATCGTGGTGGTATTTATTCATAAAGGTTTTATTCATTAAAAATGTGCGTGCACGGGCACACACACACACACTGGGAGAAGTTCATCCCCTGCAGTGGTTATTGGGACGAGCCGTACATCTCCTTGCATAGCAGTTGCCTCCCAGAAGAACCTATCCCTGCAACATACTGGTGATCAACTTTGTGCCACCATCTGCGTTGAGATACATTGGCCTTGCTTGTTCAAAACTAAAGAAATATCAGTCTATGTAGCATAATGCTGATGAATTGGGATCTTTCATGTTAAATATGAAGCTGAGATTGTATTTCACCAAGTGTTTTCAATATTTGCTAGATATTTAGATAACCTCTTAAATCAGAGAGGGAGAAATCCTGCCCTTAGCCACCCTGCTGAAGTCAGTGAGAATTACTGCTGTGTTACACAGGGTACAGTGAAATAAGAGGTTTTCCATACCAAGGAGCTATCTGGTCTCAGGTGAGTCTTCTCCACAACAGTGGGTCTTATGCTGGTGATATAAATGAGATTACCTGTTGGAGAGCAGACATACAGCTGGGAAAGATATTATTTCTGCTCATCTCCTGATCAGCCCCTTTCATCAGCTCAGTGTTGTTCTAGCAAACTGAGAAACGCAGTGCAGCCAATGACTCTTGGCCCAGTCATTCCCATCATGAACCCATCTGGTGTGGGAGCGGGCAGATGGGTGACCCTGGTTGCCTGTGCTCCATATGGGGTCTCCAGAAAGCATTAAGGTAGTTAAGACAGGCTACATATCTTCTCTGCCCCACGGTGACTTATGCTTTGTGCATTTTGGGGGGACTATGGGTCACTCTCTACCTGAACACAGTTCTTATAAAAATTCATCGTGTGTATATATATTCATATATATAATTTATATATATATATGTGTATGTATGCTACCTAGAATTTCCAGATTTCTTTTTTGTGCCTTTAATCTAACATGCAACTTCTCAAGAGCATTTAGATGTTGGTTTTTGTAGATGCCAGGATTATGTTTTGTCAAAAAGAGAAAGGTAATGTTATTCTGCTTCTAAAGATACATGATCTGTGTGCTCAGACTTTTATCCCTAATTTAGTTTTAAATCTGCACCTACCATTTCCATAATTCCAGTGTCGGGTTTTTTTAAAATCAATGTGGGCCGAGCACCTGAATTCTATGAACTAGTTTGGAATAAGATGAACACTTTCCAGTCTGACTTGTGGCGAGTACATCCTGGATCATCAGCAAGTCAACATAAGGTGTAAACTGTAATGGAGAAACGTTCCTCCTGAAAAAGTGTGGGATGCACAGATTAGGGAGTAAACACTTCTTGTGGTGGTGATACTGAGGTGGAGAATAATGCAGGGCAGATGAGGGAAGGAGCTGTATCCCCTTGACCATATTTATGCAAACTAACATCACCAACACTTGGGAATGGAGGAGTTGCATCTAGTCATGCTGCTGCACATCAGACATTACACGAAGTAACCTCCTGCGGTCACTTCTCAAAGTTACATTTGCTCGCAGTGACAGAAAAGAAACCAGATTCTTAAAATCAGTGTAGACATCTGATGTCCTTTAAAAATTGACTGAAGATACTTGTTTGTTTTTTCTTTTAAGATTAGGCTTGTGAGATCCTGAAATTGGATTATGAAGAAAATCTCAAATGGCATGTAATGAGAGTTAAGTACCTTCCTGTCCCAGCAGAGCACAATGCTCACCTCTGCTGCTATAAAATCATAGAAAACAGGTCATCTAAATGGTCCCTCTGCCAAGGCAGATGAACGAGGCCAACATCCCTAACATTGTCTGTGCTGATTTGTGTTTCATGAGACTCACATACAACATCCTGGTTAGTCATCTTACTGTGATGCTTTCTTTTTCTGCAGCAGTGTCACATGCTCAGTAATGATAACCTTCTCACCACCTGATTTTATTGGTTAAAATAGCTGTCCTTTATTAGGCTGAGAGGAATATACTGATCTATACTTGAGACGCTGAGAAATACTTTCTTTTATTTTCTCGATGATGCTCTGAGTACTCAGTAAAGGGGTGCTTAAATACAGATTTGTGATTCAGCTGGAATTACCTGCAAAATTCTGTGCTGCACAGAAACATCTGCAGGTCATGAAAAGGTGTGCTGGCTTTGGCTGGGATAGAGTCAATTTTCTTCCTAGTAGCTAGTATGGGGCTATGTTTTGGGTTTGTGCTGAAAATGGTGTTGATAATACAGGGATGCTTTCGTTATTGCTGAGCAGTGCTTACACAGAGTCAAGGCCTTTTCTGCTTCTCACACCGCCCCACCAGCGAGCAGGCTGGGGGTGCACAAGAAGTTGGGAGGGGACACAGCTGGGACAGCTGACCCCAACTGACCAAAGGGATATTCCATACCATATGACGTCACGCTCAGCATATAAAGCTGGGGGAAGAAGAAGGAAGGGGGGGACGTTTGGAGTGATGGCGTTTGTCTTCCCAAGTAACCACTTTCTGTAACCGTAACTGTCTTCCCAAGTAACCCAAGGAGCCCTGCTTTCCTGGAGATGGCTGACCACCTGCCTGCCCATGGGAAGTAGGGAATGAATTCCTGGTTTTGCTTTGCTTGCATGCGCGGCTTTTGCTTTACCTATTAAACTGTCTTTATTTCAGCCCACGAGTTTTCTCCTTTTACTCTTCCGATTCTCTCCCCCATCCCACCAGGGGCAAGTGAGCGAGTGGCTACGTGGTGCTTAGTTGCCGGCTGGGCTTAAACCACGACAAAAGAATACTTTGAAATTAAACCTTACAGGTACCTTAATTACTACAGCTGCCATAGAACTACAGGTGTCAAAGCAGAATAACTCTGGCACCATCCTAAATCTCAGGGCTGGCCAGGGACTTAAACTTCACTAGATAGTTGACTAAGGAGCTGATCACGTTCTTCCTCCTGAGGTGGTATTTCAAGCTGGAGGTCTGACTTTCCCTCACTGCTGGCTGATGACATTTGCTGTATAGGACTCACGCTTTCATTTTGACAAGTCCCTCTGAAGCGGGTGCTCCTGGAGCAAGTACAATGGTGCATTGCAATGACCCTGCTGCCCCAGGAACTCAAAATTCCCAGTTTGGCACTAACGATAGCTGCAAATTCTCCTTTTTGTTTTGTTGGGGTTTTTTTCCCCATGTGGCTAGCACTGGGTCCAAATTGCATGTGGTTGGTCTCAGGTCTTCTATGCTGCCAGAGGGCAAAGAGGGCATGCTTACACACTGCAGAATCTCATTGGCTTGGGATCAACAACTGTTTCAATGCAAAAGACTTTTAGGTTACAAATGCTCATATTTTTGAGCAGTAATCAAATAACTGTGCATATTTAGCTTCACGAAGACACATCTGACTTTTAAAATTCCAAGCACTGGAAACGCAGATACCTTCACATTGTTAGCGTTTAGGATTTGCATCTTTGAAAAATGGCTCAGATTTTGTTTATTAATGTTGGCAAAGGATGGAGGCGGATTCAGGAAAAGAGGACAGAAATGCACCACATTTGCGTGGTTGGTTTTATCCCAAAACAAAGTTATGTTGCTACATTATAAACACATGAGCACTTTGTAATGGTAATACTGGGTAGCATTATTGCTAAGAATTTTAATACAGGGAAAATTGTCTGTTCTACCTTTGTTGCTGTTTTATTTCAGCTAAAACACATTTATTAAGTAAACCAAATAAAAAACGAGTCTTACTTTTGGCATCCCATGCCACGACAAGTCTTTTAATTTGTGCTGCATTTCTGTACCTAGTAAAGAATAACAACCAGCATCTTCTTGATAGATTTAGTTGCTCAAACAAAGCAACCACACAAACCCTTCTGCCAGAGCAAATGTTCACCAAACCGCGTTTTCATGTGTTGGGTGTGGTGTTTGAGAGGAAACAGATACTGCAGAGGTGATTAATGTAAGATTGGTTTCCTCTTAAAATACGCCTTGAATCCACTGATTCAAGTGTCAGCTCCTTTCCTACTTTTTGATACACTGATACATTAATTATGCATTTCTGCTGTTCCTGTGAAATGTATTGGAGACAAAACACCCTACTGCCAAGACATTGTAATTATTGAGGTCGTACCAGCATTCCCAATATTACTGTCACTAGTGAATGGTACTATTTATAAAGCAGAGAAGTGAAATTTACCTTATGTGTGCAATGACAACATTTCAAACCACCTTGAGATGAAGAAAAATAGCATTTTCCATTGGGAAATATTTTGATTAGAAATTACTCAGTAAGTACCTGTAAAACACAGCCTTTCCTGCAAAGCCATACATCATGCAAAGGATGTATGTTAGACCAAATTTTCAGTGGCTGCAAATCATCATCCTTCCACTGAAACCAAAGCTGCCATAAAGCAGCTGCCACTGATGTAACCACACAGTGTTTCCACCACCTGAAGCTCAAACCAAGATCCTAAACCCCAGACCCCGAATTTGGCTTTTCAGAGCATTCTACTGAACAGAGCAAGGAAATATCATTAGTGAAGAAAGAAAACAACCACTATAATGGCAAAGCATTTCCATTTTGTACATCCACATGAACATAGTAGACTGTGAAACAACTTGCACTTACATGTTGTAAATGTGTACATTATTAAAACCAACATGTTCATTATTAAACTCTCTATATTATGCACACTTCTTTTACAATCAGCTCATTTGTGTCTTTAGAAACTAGGAATGCCTTCTGGAGCACTCCTGGGAAGTGCAGTGTGCCCCAAAGCTATTCAGAAATACAGCATTCATAGCAGAGCCACTTTATTGTCTTTAATGACTAAATCCTCCACTTCCCATTGTTCACTGGTAAAAGTAGAAATAGCAATACGCGAAATACTGTTGTCTGAAAAAATAACCGCCTTCGTATTCCTTGAAGTCTGAAAAATAGCTATGTGGCTTGAACAAATACACACTATCATATTTTCTTATAAATGTTCCACTGGATTAACCATCTGATGATCTGACTGTCAGTGGACAGTTAGTTCTTGTTCCCCAGCTCCTCTCTCGTGTTCTATGGTTGCAGCGCCGGCAGCTCACTCCTTACACTGGGAAGGAAGCTTTGGTGGTGCACAGTGGCTGTGTGCGTGTGCTGGTGGCACAAATGGAGCAAACCCCTTCCCTGCAAGGCATTGCCTCACATACGGATAGTGGGAATTCGGTCCCCTCCCGTAGTGCTGGGTTTACACCTATCCCTCACAAACTCATTCCTGGAAGGGACTTTTCCAGTGAGATGGTGACTCGTGTAGGTAGACATGTACAGCAGCTCTTCATTTAAAATTTACAAATGAAGGGTAAAGCTTAGGGTCTAGCTGTGTCAGTGAAGGAAAAACTGAGCCTGGCTGAACACAATATTTAAAAATGGTTTCAAATTGCTAAGGATGAATTGTCTCCTGTTTTTGAGGTTTACGCCGAACTGTATTGCGTAAGTCATTCCTGAACACTGAAAAGAGTTGTTCACCACTCATCTAAGTCAACAGGGATTTGTCTGATAATTTCAATAGAATCTGAAATAGATTATCAAGGTTTATGGCAGGACTAGCTTATGATCTCTTTCTGTGGGACCCTCTAAAGTGCATTCTACCTTGTGGCATATAGACTGTCCTGCAGTCCTTCCTCAACACACCTGCAGGGTTAGGGCCTCTGTCTGTAACCTCCAAAGTTACCTCAAAAGAACTAACATTTAGCTCAAGTGCCTTATTTCAGTTTTTCTCTTCTCCTTTACTATCTGACGATCTGGATTTAAGACTATTCTAACCCATGATATTTTAAGTACCTTATGCAGTGCTAAGGCAAAAAATCATTATGGATGGAACCGCAGCAAGCAAATGAAGGAAAGGAAGAAATTCTACACCAGCAGCAGAAGTCCTACATGAATGCAGCTGCAATATAAAGGATGGCATTCTGTCTCTCCCCGTTCACCTGCCACGTAGGGCAGCAATTTTACAGCTCCCGGGTCAGGGCTGATATTTAGACATTTGAGATGAGCAAGCGTCACCGCTGACACTTGCAGCTGCCTCCTTCTCTGACCATGTCTTCCCGCTTGGGCTGGGGTTGAAGCATCAGATGCAAGTGAATTAGCAGGGAAAACAAAGGAGAACTGGTAACTTTCCAGCCTCCTTCAAAGTTAAAGACAGTGATGAATATCTTGAAGTTGTTAGTATTTGAAATATCCCATGCACATCTCAGCCAAAAGCAAAGGAGTGGAAATCTGTAAGACAGTTTTTTAGAGAGATGCAAGAAGGAATGACATTATATTCATTAGACATTTTATGCATAAAACTCCATAGGAGTCACAGCCCTGCAAAACTTCCTTGGCACTGGCCTTGCTGCTTGCAGATTCTTTACAATTAGCTTCATGTGAGAAATTAATCTATTTTATTTCTTTTGTGATTTGCAGATCTTTTGCAGTGACAGTACTGTAACTTCTAACTGCAAATCAGCTTCTCCCTGACCTGATTTCTGCCTCAGTAATCACATAGAGACTCTAATGATGCTTTGAATGTGTGATAAAAGGTGCTTATTACTCACAAAACTGTAGAGTCATCATGTTTTCCTGATGACAGACTCAAACATGAAATCATCACCTTCAACAACTAGGGACTCAGAACAGCAACCAGATTCTAAAAATAGATGCTTCCTGTGCTAAGACTTTAGTTTCTCATTTCTTACTGGGGATCCTTTACTGCCTTGATCATAATTCTATAACAGTGACGAGCATTCATCTAGCATTCATCTCAGAACGGCTATTAAAGAAAATTGTCATTTCCAATCAATTTCACAGTTTATTCAGAGTGAAAGAATTGTGCCTTAATGGTGAGTTTCTGGGCAGAGTAATAGGGTGACAATTTTTCCTATAAATAAATATTCTTGAACTACCAGTATCGTTAAACACAAACTATTTTAAGATACCTTTAGGACTTGTTTGAGGCAGCCTAAAGAACTGATCTGTTTCTCTGAGGGTGTTTGAGATCTTGGTATGCAATGGCTATTTCAGTTTCATTTGTTTTATGCACCTCCTAATGGAATGGTAATATTTTGGGGTATCCTTTGGGGATGGTCATATTTTGGGGCATCCTCTGGAGATCATTAAGATTTTAATACTTTGGAGTGATTCTTTTTCTGTTCATCCGTTTGATTTGTCTTGCAATGTGCAAAATCTTTTAAGAAGTCATCAAGTTCATTAAAAGGGGAAAAGTAAAGGACTCCAAGCCAGTTACACCTTGTGAAAGTTGATAGTTCAAAACCCAGTGTTAAAGAAAAGTACTGAAAGCAAAAAGTGCTGAAAGTTTCCAATTGCAATGTACTGGTTCTTTCTTTCCTATTTGCTATGGGCTATCTGACACTGCTACTACTGTCAGATGGTCACTTCATACGGCCGGTATCAGGAGATGTGGAGATGACATAGCCTGGTGGGCAGGTCCATGTTCACTCCCTGCTGCAGCACACAAGAAGAAATGGTATTCCCAACTCTGCGTCAGACTCCCTCTATGCCATCATTGTCAGAGGCTGATGTGGTTTGAATATGATGTGTCCTTTCACCTGGTCTTGCCCTCTCCCGCAGTGGCTTGGATTTCCACACTCCCACGCTTCTCCCCACTTTGTTCACAAGCAGAATGTGAAATGATGTGTTTGCAATGGCTGGTGCTGAGCTAGGCAGATGTCTCTCCAGATTTTAATGCAACGAGTTCAGAGTCC
The DNA here is from genome assembly GCF_965638725.1 of Aptenodytes patagonicus. Taxonomy (NCBI): domain Eukaryota; kingdom Metazoa; phylum Chordata; class Aves; order Sphenisciformes; family Spheniscidae; genus Aptenodytes; species Aptenodytes patagonicus. The sequence goes on along the minus strand of NC_134950.1, from coordinate 145,222,260 downwards.
TCTACGTATCTTCCATTTAACTGTTCATTGTTGGAATCATGATGGTACAGGTAAACAGGGACTTCTGTGATTGACGTTGCAGTGTAGGAGGTAGATCGCGTGGAACAGTGCTCTCGGCGCCTTTGGCCCCACTGGGTTTTGTACTGTGCCCATTGCCTCTTCAAGGCTCCCTGTACCTGTTAAAGAAACACATAGTTAGGGTGAAGCATAATCTAAACCTCTATAATTGTAGACATTTTAAAATATGCTGCAGGAAAAAAAGGAAAAGGAAAAGGAAAAGGAAAAGGAAAAGGAAAAGGAAAAGGAAAAGGAAAAGGAAAGGAAAGGAAAGGAAAGGAAAGGAAAGGAAAGGAAAGGAAAGGAAAGGAAAGGAAAGGGAAGAGGAAAGAAGAGAAGAGAAGAGAAGAGAAGAGAAGAGAAGAGAAGAGAAGAGAAGAGAAGAGAAGAGAAGAGAAGAGAAGAGAAGAGAAGAGAAGAGAAGAGAAGAGAAGAGAAGAGAAGAGAAGAGAAGAGGAAAGGAAAGGAAAGGAAAGGAAAGGAAAGGAAAGGAAAGGAAAGGAAAGGAAAGGAAAGGAAAGGAAAGGAAAGGAAAGGAAAGGAAAGGAAAGGAAAGGAAAGGAAAGGAAAGGAAAGGAAAGGAAAGGAAAGGAAAGGAAAGGAAAGGAAAGGAAAGGAAAGGAAAGGAAAGGAAAGGAAAGGAAAGGAAAGGAAAGGAAAGGAAAGGAAAGGAAAGGAAAGGAAAGGAAAGGAAAGGAAAAGCTCCAGGTCTAATTCCATCAGGTTCAGTCTGCCTCTCTCCTACCCTCTGCTCCCAGCTCCAGAAGCAGAAGCAGTTGCTCAGCTCTCCACCTTAACTCCCTCCCTGCCTACCCTATGGCAGCAATTAGAGTTTCTGCAGTTGTTGCTGCTTATGATGAGCAGGTATGGGTTAGCTGTTCCCATAAGAGGTAAATGTGGAACAGATTGCTGCACAGGAACACAGTAGGATGCTGTGGTAGAAAAGGGAAGAGGAAGGAGGGATGTGGATTACAACTTGTCAGATGCTACAGCTGTATCCTTGCCCCTAGAATGGCTGATGCATTGTGATCCCTGAAGAAACAACCTTGAGTAAAACTGGCCATGAATGGCAAAGTGTAAGTACACTTCAAGAGCTTGCCAGGGCTAATTTTGTAGAGAGAAAGAGTTGGAGGATTAGTACAACTAAACAGAGATTTTGTTCTGGTAATTTAAGAAGAGGTTCTGTGCTGGCAAAAAAATAGCATTGGTCATAGCCCTCTGTGTAGCAAAGAATTTCAAACTTTGGACATTCATCTTCTAGGAATAAAATATTTTATTTAACATTTACATTAAAAGTGATGTTATATATGGCGCTAGGATATGACTAGTCCTGCCAGGGAATAAGAAGCCCTTTTCCAGCTGCATGTTCAGGCATGCCGGCACTCGCTAGCTCCTTCCCAAAGCAGGGAGTGGGTAAACCCTGGCTCTGTTCCTTCAGCTCAGCTATTTCAGCCAGCAAAATGTGAGAACAGGAGCAGTTTGCTGTAATAATCTGCTGTAAATGACCACCCCTCCAGAGGAAGGCAGGCGCAGGTGAGGCACTGTGATGACACAGGAGTGTCCTGCAGTTTCCATGCTCCTGCTGAGGTGGATGTTGTATGCCATTTTTGCTCAGAGTAGTCTGAAGTCACTCTCTGGGCTCTGTGCAGAACAGGATCTTTGATTCATATAGATGAATCTGAATGGCTTTAATATTTCCCAAGTCTCCACAATTCTAATCACTCTATTAATATGTATATAGTAAAATGTCATCTACTGAAGACCCACAGCTGCCTGCAAGAAAGCTGTTTCGTGTCACATAAGGACAAGGCTTCATAAGGAATTGCTATGAATCTGAGATGCTTACTGAGTGTACAGCGCAACTATGCAGCATGCCAAGAATGGATATTTCATTTGCTTTGGCTTTTTATTTTTAATCCAAGACGCAAGCCAAGGTATGAGGACTGATGCTATAAATCCTTACTCATGCAAGTAGTTGCACTGACTTTAGTATGACATTTGCTGGACTAGTCCTTTAAAACTAACTGAAAACTATATCCATGCCCAGTTGCTAATACTAGCTCTTTTTTGCTATTGTTTAGCTTAACAAAGTAGTTAAGGGTTCTTTTCATCTGGGGAAATGTATTCCTATTCACCTTCTCCTAACACATAAAGAAAAGAAGACAAATGGCTGAGTGTAGGTTAATTAGATATCAAGCACAGAAAAGGCATATGGTTACAATGGAACTTTAATTACTGGGGCTGTGAGCAAAGCTTACTATGCCAATATTGACATTTAAAGTGAAATGGTGGCATGCAGGGATATTTCATATCACACCATCGCCAAAGTTTATCAGTGAGAAAGAATTACTCCATGAAAGAGTAATGCAGTTGTAGCACATGATACAGAAATATGACACGTGAGGTAAACCCTGTAAAGATTTTAGTCACTTCAAAATTGTCTTTTGATGTTACAGTATGAATATTGTAGCTTAGTCACCCTAGAAGCTATGGGGAGGGACTGGAAGAAGAAATCTTCAGAAGGATTAAGTCAGTGACTTTCCCCAATATCACACTGGGGCAGCAGTTCCTGTAACCTATGGCCGGACACAATGAGGATAATGCAGAAATCTTGGATGTGCACAGCAGCTCTGCCCACCCACAGCCATCTCTCCACCACCACCACCGTGGTCATTAGTGCCTGTAGGCACTGCACACCTCTGGCCATCGCCTCTGCCCCTAAGTATCAAGTGTGTTTGCATTTCACAGCAATTCATCCATTCAGATTAATCTCAGCATCTTTAGTGAAGGTGGCAAGAACATGCTCTCACAGCTTTCCTGTTCCTCTCCTAGCCTCCCTTCCCCTGCCCCCTGCATAGACCCCAAGGCTTTGATTGCTCTTGCAAGGAGAGAAGAGCTGCTGTGAAGGTGATGAGCTCCTGCTGAGCTCTCAAACTGCTCTCAGTTGAGCTGGAGTCTGACGGGCCAGCAGGGCAACCATATGTCTGGAGATGATAACACGGTTAACTGAAGAGGGAAGAACAATGTCACTGAGACTTACAAAGCCTGCCGTGAGGAGCCTATAGTTTTCTTCTCAGAAGGGAGTGACACTTAAATTGTATGTTTGGTCGAGGAGAGAACAGACACATCCCTTCCAGTTCAGCCCATGATTAGAAGTGCCATTAGTCAGGTTTAAAAGGCTCCACAGAGCAGTGAGAGCACGAGGTCAAAGCAGCTGTGTTTTTATTCTCCACTGAACTGCTGGCCTGTACGAGAATCCAGCCACAAACGGATAATGGATAGTACAAGCTGCTGCACTTGAGTAAAACAATGTGTTAATCTAGATTTCTGCCATGATTCCAAGGATCCCAGATGAGCATAATTCAGTGCCAACTAAAACTGTTTATGCATGGATTTCAAATGTGTAAGCAGCATTACCGAAAATCACATGCACAGCCATAACGTATTAACGACCAAGGAGGCTCCTGGGGACCGGGAGGGGCAGGGCGATGCCTGCTATGCTTTCCGCTGTGATAGCAGATGGAAGAAAGTAAAGTCTAAAGAAATGAAGAGCCTGATTTTATTTATTCTGCTCTTCAGGACTTAAAAGGTTTTTCTGTTCTCTATTAGCCATTCATGCCTCTTTGGCACACAAGGTGTATGGCTGGTTTTTTTCCAAACAGACTTTCCGTTTTGTTGGCCAGCCTTGCAGTCTAGAAGCAACCTCAGGCCTGGAAATATGGTCTGGTGAGCAGACTATTGCAGAGACCTTGTATCATCTGTACAACACTGTTGTTGGACAGAGAAAGTACAGTGCTGCTGGACACTGAGATTTTATATGAAAATGCACAAAAGGATCTGTCATTTTAAAAGTCCAAAACAAATCCATTGTTTAGGTGTTCTTCCACATGAATGCAGGCATTGGTACAGCTTCTTATTACTATTTTTACATTTCTTTCTATAGATGGGCTCATGGTACTAAAGTGAGGTTGGTGAGGTAGTAGGCGATGAATGCAATATAAAACACTGTCAGGTGGTACTGAGTTTAGCATTGTTTGTCCTGGCCATACTTCATGTATTTCAGCCTTGAAGTTAAATATTCCAGTAGGAAAAAGTAAATCCCAGAGTATCCAGGCTCCTGTGATACTAAAATTAATCTCCTTGCCCCACACTGAATTTTCTCATGAGAAACAATTTTGAGCTCTATGGCAGCAGATGTATACAGCAGCTTGGAAACAATCTCCTACCATGACTGAAGACCAGACTGTGGCTTTGGTCTATGTCATACTGCACACAGCAAGACTGGGAAAAATTATCTCAGCTTAGTTCTCTTGGGCAGCCAAGCTCAGACCAGCACTCTGTTTGGAAGGACCTAATGCCATCTTGGCATTAGTCTGTTGCTGCTCCTCTATAGGTTTTGCGCCTTATATATCTACAGCTTGTGTAACTGCAGGAATAAATGGGACTTGGAGGAAAGGGGTCATAATCCTTTCATCCTCTCTTCTGGCACAGCCCAGCACAGCTACTGTAGTACATAAACTTCCTTGATGTTTATTGGTAATGTGCTGATGCAAATAGCACCAAACTGTCTTGAGTCTATATTGCAGAGGTGTCATCTTTGGCTCTCTGTCCACCTTAATGGGAAATTCTAAAAAAAGCTTCCCTTACTGTCTGGTAAATAAAATTTCCTATAAGAAAATAATGAGAGGGTTTCTCAGCATCCCTGCCATTGACCATGTTAGACAGTTTGCAAGTCTGCAGGAGATACAACAATTTTAAAAATGGCTCTAATGGTGAAAAGTACCCAAGCATCGACAAAAATCACACTCAACATGTCTGGGAAACCTGAATCCCCACAGCTGCTTGTTCTTACTGCCTGACACTGATGAATGTTTCTGATCAGTCACTCCATCAAGGAGTCATTAAACCTACATGCAGTCTGCAGCTACGCGGAGGTAGTTAAGCCATCCATGTGATTACTTATGGGAGCAGTAGAGTACAAAACTGAAAGCCACATTTCAATATCAGATTCATTTTAATCTCATTTTGGGCATCATCCTTTCCAGATGTGTTCTCTTAGTGATGGCTCGCTGACAATTCAAGTATCAAAAGTGGATATCCAGATGAGAGTCTTTCACAAGGAAGTGGTCGTTTTGCTGTAGGCTGCCAGATGTGTCAAAAAGGCTGTCAGAGGCGACTAGGGGTTTGGTGACTATTGCTGTTATTCAGGATTTGTATCCAGACTGTGCATCTTCAGTCCACATAAGGAACGACTGGCTGCTATTGCAGCTTCTTAGCAGCTGCTCAGTCAATGCAGAAGTCCACAAAGCACAGCATGTCTCTGAGGTTGAACGTCTGAATATCATGTATGAATATGGTACATTTTCTTAATCCAAATAGGTTTATTCTGAATTCTAAATTAATGTAATACAATACTTAATGGACAAAAGAGAGCCACATATTTATTTTACACTCATTTTCATTCCTGGAATATGGCTTTTAGTTTTCTGCCTAGCACACTATAGGTTAGTTCACATGACAGGTAAACTCATTCATACCCTGCAATCTAATTTTGAATTAAATGATACATATGGTCTGCCATGACGTTGGCAAGCAGATGCTCCAGATCTGTTCATCACTGGGTAACTTCAAAATTGTATTCCTGGAGTTGTAAAGGTGGATATGCTTCTCTGACATTGTGGCATTGCCAAAAGTACTTTGGAATTAGAGCTATCTGATGAAACATACCTAAGAAACAAACAGCCTTTAAGATACTTTACATTTTCAGTGCATTTTCTTGCTTCCTTTCCTCATTTTTAGCATTGCTACAGCCTTTCTAGGCACAAATCCATATGTTCTCATTAAAGTTGGAGAATTACAGAGTAATCAACCTTTTACTCTAAAGCTATAAAACATTAAGCAAATTTGTTTTGCAAAACCTAATCTGAAAAAAATGGAAGGTGACGCTGGGGAGAATGAATAAGGAAGAAGGCAATGTTCAAGACCAGGATTTTGGGGTAACACATTGTTTGGAGGCAAGTGAGGACACACTGGAGCACTGCCTGTATATAGCTATGCGGTCATTCCTATGGGGAAAGGATGTTTCAAAAATTGCCTGGCTGGTCTCTGCTTTCTCCGTGCCAGGTCCTCCCTACCAGGGAGAATCAGAAGTCTTTCTGTGTTTCCAGGGCATGGAGACTGGATTGTGCCAGAAAGTGATGACAGTAAGGGAGAAGGAGAAAGGTGGTAGTAGCCTGCAGATCCTGGGGACAGAAATGTGACAGGAAAAAATAGTTGTACGTCTCTCCAACTTTTTTGAATCAGACCCATGAAACCATGAACTTCTGTAGCATGATCTTTACAGCTATCATTTCACGTTAGGTTCTGGTGTGATTAACTGCTCACGTTTTGCCATTCTTTTTTATTGTCCTGAGAAGCCATGCTACAGAATTACAGTGGGAGGCCTCTAATCTTTTCTACTGTTGCATTTCTCTGTACATTTATGCAGCAAGCCAGTCAGAAGCAAATGTATAACGATGTCGACCAGTGGTGGCAGAATTTAATACTCTCTGCCACCCCGAAAGTTCGCAAACCAGCCAGTAGCAACTTATCAATAGATACCTTGCTTCAAGTTGCTATCAAAACATCAGTGTGGTCACATCATTACTGGGAATTTGCTATCTTCTAATAATACACAGGGATAAACAGCAGCATGAATATCTCTTCAGGTTGACATACTGAGTGTTAGCATCACAAAGCTTGGTCTGTACCTAATTCATCTGTTCTGGATTCAAATTTAACTTTTTAAAGGACTTTCTAGCTTTTCTAAGATATGCGGTGTTTTATTTTGCTACAGTTGAATGCTCCTAATGTATTGAAAAAACATTTTCTGCCAACGGTCTTTGGAAAATGGCTTACTGTAGGAATTTAAACGGTTCTTGACATATTTTAACCAGCTATTTTTTTGTAAAAAAAGTAGTGAAGTGCACCTAAAACCAGCTGTAGGTATATAAAATATTGATCCAGCTGATCAATATTCAAGATTGATTCAAGAGAATGGGAGACATCTTTGCCTGAAGGGTTTTTATTTCTCAGTTACTACGTGAGAAACACCGACCTTAAAAAGGCCAGTGCTAATCCTGAAAGGAGTGAAAGTAATCGCACTCCTCCAGGCTCCTCTGCTCTGACAGTGCTACTGGGGATGGCATCTGCCACAGCTCTGGGCCTGAACACAGCACACAGCTCTCCGTGACAGACCCCCGAAGATCCCCACTGCTTCTTATGGGGCATCGTAGTCCTTCCAGGTGATCCATCCCGCTATTCTGAGGCAGGAAGGGAAGTAGAGCACTTTTCTCCTTTACTTAGACCTCTGTCTCAAAATTGCAGATGGTAGGGGGAGAGTCTCATGCCTGTACCTCATTTGGTGCCATCTGCTTTGCAATGGTAACACTCCTGATTCATCTGCTCAGAGATATTCAAGTCACACTCTGCGCAGAGCTTTCAAAACTGCACACTGCTGCTTGCATAGAGAGTAAAAAGCGACTTTGTGGTTTCAAAGTTTGTAGCGCGACATGCTTCATTTCTGCATTGATGAACAATGAAGTGACTATTTTTCAAGTTCTGTTCATTTGCTGTATTTCACATGCTTACCTCACCATTGAAGAAGCAGAATATAGTTGCCACAAGTAAGCCCTAAGAGAAAGGAAAAGAAGAGTTTAGAGATCAGAATATATGATTTTTTTTGGTGTTGTTTGGACATTTGGACTCGAGGGATACAAGATGAAAACATTAGTCCACTCCCCCTGTGTCACAGACACTTCACCTAACCTCCCCCTCATTCACAGTTATGTTATTACAAAGATTTTTGTCCTTTCAACATGTTTTACCATTTTCTTCAATATTACTAGCATTTATAGATTATCTATTTTGGCTACGAAGTTATTTTTGTACAAGAGGCCTAGAGAAGGAAAATTAAATGGTATGTAAGGTAGATATCTTGCTTACAGGGGAGTACCACACTGGTACTGACTTTGCTGAAGAGATGGCAGAGGAATTGTGTCCTACATGCTGCCACTCGTTTGTCAGAGTGCAGTTACCCAGTTAAAAATGTCAGCCAAGGAGAATCCAGATGCCCCAGGAAGGCTTTAAATCGAACTGTATGTCAGGATAAGTGAGCTTGTATGTGGGGGATCACGATGGATGGCAGGGATGTGAAAAGAGGTACAAATGGCCAGGAAAAGGGGAAAAAACCCCACAATAGGTGAGTTAGAAGGTAGGGGACAGAGAAAAAAGAAGAGAGATTGCAGATCATAGCTTGGTCCTAAATGGCTTAAAATTAATTTAATTATTGCCACAGTTTTTCAGATAATATTTCACTACTGCTACAAGATTAAACAGGGCCAAGCCAGAGACATGAGGTGAGAAAGTGTGAAATTAATAAGGGAGAAAATTATTACACACAGAGCCTGCCATTCAGAGACATGTAGTTACACTGGTCCGTGTTCTAAACTGCACTTGCTCTTATTAAAATAGCATTACATAGCATCAGTGGGAGCCAAATGCCTTCATTTTAAATTACTTAAAGCAGTTATTATAAACTAATCATATGGCAGTTTGTGAAATTGAGGGGAAAACTGCAATACAATAGTTTGTGTTCCCAAGGACTGCTTTGAAGAGCTTTACAGCTGTATCTTTTTTATAAACCCCCATTTAACTGATTACTAGTTAAATTGTAGCTAATGCTTTATAAAATGGCTTGGACTCTCAAGTGTATATTTTGGACCACAAACGTAGGGTAAGCAATAACTGTTTTAACAAAATGCTTATATATTAGAGTTATACAGGTTGGTTTGAAGAGGTGTTGACCACCTGAATTTTGGCAATTATTTTACTCCAATAACTTTTCTCTAATGCAGAATTTGTAATTTGACATGACTTCAAATATGAACACAGAAATGCATGTGCGAGGAGGAGGAAGGGTAGACATAGTGAGAAAATGAAAGTTTATTTTCATGTTTTGGAAAAACTGTGAGTATTCTCAAAAAACTCAAATCCCAGTATGCAATATGCAATGCACAATAGTTTGTCCATAAGCTCTGGTTTCAGAAACACCACAAAGTCAACCAAAATCTTATGCCTCTAAAGCAGGATTTTGTCAGACCACAGATTCCTAAATAAAAAATTTATGCAAGAGAAGCAAATGCATCAAAAATTTATGCAAGGGGAGCAAATGCATTACTTCCTGGTGCCCTATATTGATTTTCTCCTGCGCTGTGTGCGCTACATTGATTTGCACAGTCTTGTAAAACATCCGCTGTTGAACTGCATGGTACATGGTCTCAGCAAGGGTCTCACTATTTTGCTAAAGTGTGTTTATATTAACAACAGTCAGCCATGATGGAAAATGAGATGGATCTTGATCTCCTCTGGGAGTAGAGATGCTCGATGGACATCCCATGTGAGGCAGAGCGGATACAAAAGACACCAGGAGGAGAGAAAGAACCGGAGAAATTTTTCTAAGCTGTTCTTCAGTGAGAGTGTTTGGGGGGAATTTGGGAACTACAAGGCACCTAAAGGCAGAAATTGAACATGAACTATTGAAGTGAAGCCATTTTCCATTTCAGTTCCTGTATGGTATTTGAATTCCTCTGTTACATCCTGCAATTGCTCTACTTTTCTTCTGTTGGAGAGTGTAGTTCCCTGAACTAGTGTTTTCTCCAGACAATTTCTGACAGAAAAGCTAAAGAGGAAGCTGTGGTGATGCCTCATATCCTTTCAGTTTCTCTTCTGGTCTGGAGCAAGCTGAGAGCAGATTTGGCTCCTCGTTATTTTGAGACCATGGATGTTGTACATCTTCTGGCTGAAGAAATTATTTTCTTTAGTTTGTCCCACATACATCTGTCTCACTGCTCTTCTTCCACCAGCAACAGCCCTCTGGGCTCTGCCTTCTGTTTCTGTTTCTGTTTCTGTTTCTGTTTCTGTTTCTGTTTCTGTTTCTGTTTCTGTTTCTGTTTCTGTTTCTGTTGTTTCTGTTTCTGTTTCTATTTCTTTGTTTCTATTTCTATTTCTATTTCTATTTCTATTTCTGTTTCTGTTTCTATTTCTATTATTTCTATTTCTATTCTTATTTCTTCCAATTTACACATAAACTCTTGCCCATACTTCAGAGTACTATCGTTATCTTCAGCTGTAAAGCTACAGAGATATCTATAGCACATACCAGCTTTGTCTCTTCGGAGCCAGGAGGGCTTGGGATGATGATAATTTTACAGTGGATCTATTAAAACATGTGACAGACTGATGTAGGTTAATTATTTCATGTAAGGCCCACAGGTTAATTCTCATATCTCTTTGACATATGTCTTCCATATTGTCTCTAAATGCTGCTGGTTTTTGTTCAGGGTGCAATTCTTGTTGAGGATGAGATCCCTAGGTCAATTATATTTCTCTGCCACTGTGTGGAGTTGTTAAGCTGACCTGTGATATATTGTCTGCTGACAGCAGGGTAACATTGGCTGTGGTATTGAAGGTGGAGATGAAGAATACATTGAGAGATTAAGGCCTTTAATGACTGCTTCTGAAATTCTTTATTTCTGGAACCGTGTGAACACCAGATGAATGTGGCTTTCAGCTGAATCATGCCTTAGGGATTGTCCAGACTCAGCAGCTCTCAGACCTTCATGTATCTTGTTGATGCCATAGTGAGTTTTTCCCTGTGTTTAAGTGCCTATACTGGTCCAAGGATATTCTTTGCTTAAGAGGTATTTAATTTGTATCTCACTCTCCCATGAGTGTCTTCAAGAGAAGTTCCAGTAATTTGCTCAGGTTAAAGAGAAACAAACAAAAAATACCTATGCAGATACTGCAAATTTACATGGGTTTCTGATACCTCAGTTGTTTTTCTTCTAGCTTTTGTCTCCATAAAACCAATAAAGCATATATAGATATGCTTTATTCATGAGCATGTCCCCGGCCTTTTTCTCTGTCCTAATTACACACTGTCTTGACATTTAGGTTTTACTGGAGTGATATATTCATTACTGATGGTAGACGATGATGGCACATGTAATTGTACAGATGGCCGTAATAAAAAAAAAATTAGTTTCTGATTCTCTGTGTGAGCTTTGGTCTATGTCCATTCACCTCTCACTTCTGGATCTGAATGGATGGGGAAGAAAAAAAAAAAAAGCGTGGCCAAGATCTTTCTTTCACTGAAGTGCTTCCCATTCCTATCTCTCTCATTTCAGCAAAGATAAGGAGCTTTGAGAAAAACAATACTGTGTTCCTCATCATCTTCATTCACAGCACATTCATACATCTCTGAGGTAAATGCATTACAAATTGTTCATTTATGTTAGGTTAAAAAAAATAAGCAAGGCAAAAAATGTGTCTGTGCAGTTTCTGCTGTTACTCAGGTGGGGAGATTGTCATGAGAGGGCTGAAGACGGCAGCCCACCTGCTGCAAAATGATGGAGACATCCCATCAGCCAAAGCTCACACTTTGCTTCTTCTCCCGCTCTCTTCTGGAGGTTTCATTACTGTCATTTTGTACATTAATTTTTCATACAAAAATGGCACTTTGTAATATCCAGCTTTCAAAAAAAACAATTTTCCCCAACTTGTATTGGCTCAAAATATTAGAAAGTTTTGAAATTACTAATAATGCAAAGAAAAAAAGGAACAAGAAATTAAAAATCCCACTTATGTTGTCAAAAGCAGTCCTATGACCTTAAGTTTGAACAGAAGGAAAAAATGTTTCTAGTTTGACATCACAGAGGATATTTATTTCCCTTTAAATGGAGAAACAGATGGAATGAATACCTTCTAAAATGCCTTGAAATATCTTACTATTTTTAAGAGGCTACTTTTAAATGGGTTAATTTTGTTCTGCGTAAAGCTGCATAGAGAGTTAAATTTACAACTCAGAGGCAGGGTGGATATATATGTGACCCAAACCCATGCCTAAAAAATACAAAATATCCTTTACACAAATGAGGCCCCTATGAGCTGGATCCTCTTGCCTGGCAGGGCTGGTGCTGCCGTCCTGAGGGTGCTCCTTGGAAGCTGCTGGGTGACACACAAGTAATCTTACTTGTGGAGAAAGAAAACTTTGATTATCCTCCATTTAATAGAAAAAAACTTCTTATTTGTCAATAAAAACCAAGGCCCTTATGCTGAATAGCATTTTAATTTCTCATTAGAGGCAGACTTGCACATTTAGGGCCACAGTCAGCAAGATATTGAGAAGAGGAGCAACTTTAAGTGCTTGCGTATTGATGTTGATTCAGGGGCTATTTCTCCACTGCACCAAGTGGACCTCCATGGCTAAATCTTCTCTGGCATAGCAACAGTGCCATGTTAGGTAATGTGATAGCCTCTACAAACCCAGCTACAAGATGCTGGAGAGAGAATTCAGTGAGAAGGGACAGTTGGTGGAAGGAGCTTGCAAGCAGGAGTGTGTTAATTGCTGGGCTTGTTTGAGAGCATCTGGTGGGGGGGTCTATATGTGGGACTAACTGATGTATCATGGGGTTATTGCATTTTTCTACTCTTCTTTTTTTCTTTCGAGGCCTCTGCTATGGACCAACATCAGAGATCAGAAGCTGGGATAATGGGATGTGCTCACTGGTAGCAGACCCTCTGACAGAAGCTCAGCACCCCAATCTCTTTGCAGCCTGGGACCCCTCAAAAGATGCACAGTGGTTCCCAGGGCGGAGGAAATGGCAGTGGCAGCCTGAGGGCCAGTGGAGGTGGAGGAGGCCCCAGCGGATTGTGAGGCATAAGCCACATCCCTCCTGCCCTCTCTTGCTGCAGAGACCTGAGTGTGGTTACAAGCAGGAAATAGGGCTGCTGCTGCTTCACTCCTTCGCAGGAGGCACCCTCTTTGCCCAGGTAGAATTATAGAATAGTTTGGGTTGGAAGGGACCTCTAAAGGTCATCTAGTCCAACCCCCCTGCCATGGGCAGGGACATCTTCAACTAGATCAGGTTGCTCAGAGCCCCGTCCAACCTGACCTGGAATGTTTCCAGGGGTGGGACATACACCACCTCTCTGTGGTGGCAACCTGTTCCAGTGTTTCACCACCCTCAGCGTAAAAATTTCTTCCTTATATCTAGTCTAAATCTACCCCCCTTTAGTTTAAAGCCATTCCCCCTTGTCCTGTCACTACAGGCCCTGCTAAAAAGTTTGCCACCATCTTTCTTATAAGCCCCCTTTAAGTACTGATAGGCTGCAATAAGGTCTCCCCGAAGGCTTCTCTTCTCCAGGGTGAACAACCCCAACTCTCTCAGCCTTTCTTCATAGGAGAGGTGTTCCATCCTCCTGACCATTTTCGTGGCCCTCCTCTGGACCTGCTCCAACAGGTCTGTGTCTTTCCTGTGCTGAGGGCTCCAGAGCTGGACGCAGTACTCCAGGTGGGGTCTCACCAGAGCAGAGTAGAGGGGCAGAATCACCTCCCTCGACCTGCTGGCCACGCTTCTTTGGATGCAGCCCAGGATACGACTGGCCTTCTGGGCTGCAAGCGCACATTGTCTGCTCATGTCCAGCTTTTCATCCACCAGTACCCCCAAGTCCTTCTCAGCAGGGCTGCTCTCAATCCCTTCATCCCCCAGCCTGTATTGATATCGGGGGTTGCCCCGACCCAGGTGCAGGACCTTGCACTTGGCCTTGTTAAACCTCATGAGGTTCACACAGGCCCACTTCTCCATCTTGTCCAGATCCCTCTGGATGTCATCCTGTCCCTCTGGCGTGTCAACCGCACCACTCAGCTTGGTGTCATCTGCAAACTTGCTGAGGGTGCACTCCATCCCACTGTCTATGTCATTGATGAAGATATTAAACAGTACCGGTCCCAATACGGACCCCTGCGGGACGCCACTCGTCACCAGTCTCCATCTGGACATTGAGCCGTTGACCACTGCCCTCTGGATGCGACCATCTAACCAATTCCGCACCCACCGGACAGTCCACCCATCAAATCCATACCTCTCCAGTTTAGAGAGAAGGATGTTGTGGGGGACCGTGTCAAAGGCCTTACAGAGGTCCAGATAGATGACATCTGTAGCCCTTCCCATGTCCACTGATGTAGTCACTCCATCACAGAAGGCCACTAGGTTAGTCAGGCAGGACTTGCCCTTGGTGAAGCCATGCTGGCTGTCTCGAATCACCTCCCTGTCCTCCATGTGCCTTAGCATAGCTTCCAGGAGGATCTGTTCCATGATCTTCCCAGGCACAGAGGTGAGACTGACTGGCCTGTAGTTCCCCAGGTCTTCCTTTTTTCCCTTTTGAAAAATGGGGGTTATGTTTCCCCTTTTCCAGTCAGTGGGAACTTCACTGGACTGCCATGACTTCTCAAATACGATGGACAGTGGCTTAGCAACTTCATCCGACAGTTCCTTCAGGACCTGTGGATGGATCTCGTCGGGTCCCATGGACTTGTGCACCTTCAGGTGCCTTAGATGGTCTTAGTATCATAGAATCATTGAGGTTGGAAAAGACCTCTAAGATCATTGAGTCCAACCGTCGACCCAACACCACCATGCCCACTAAACCATGTCCCTAAGCGCCTCATCTACACGTCTTTTAAATACTTCCAGGGATGGGGACTCCACCGCTTCCCTGGGCAGCCTGTTCCAATGTTTCACCACTCTTTCAGTAAAGAAATTTTTCCTCACATCCAATCTAAACCTCCCCTGCCGCAACTTGAGGCCATTTCCTCTCGTCCTATTGCTAGTTACTTGGGAGAAGAGACCAACACCCACCTCGCTACAACCTCCTTTCAGGGAGTTGTAGAGAGCGATGAGGTCTCCCCTCAGCCTCCTTTTCTCCAGGCTAAACAACCCCAGTTCCCTCAGCCGCTCCTCATAAGACTTGTTCTCCAGACCCCTCACCAGCCTCGTTGCCTTTCTCTGGACACGCTTTAACACATCAATATCCTTCTTGTAGTGAGGGGCCCAAAACTGAACACAGTATTCGAGGTGCGGCCTCACCAGTGCCGCGTACAGGGGCACGATCACTTCCCTAACAGTCTTGAACCTGATGTTCTCCCACAGTGGGTGATTCTTCATTCTCCCAGTTCCTGCCTTTGCCGTCCGCAGCTTGGGCGGTGAGGCTCGAGCACTTGCTGGTGAAGACCGAGGCAAAAAAGTCATTGGGTACCTCTGCCTTCTCTGTATCCCGGGTAACCAGGTCTCCCGTTTCGTTCTGGAGAGGGCCCACATTTTCCCTCGTCTTCCTTTTATCCCCGACGTACCTGTAGAATCTTTTCTTGTTGCCCTTGATGTCCAAAAGGTGTACCATTTCATCTTCGCTGGGCAGCATGATGGGCACTGGTGAGGCTGCATCTCGAATACTGTGTTCAGTTTTGGGCCCCTCACTACAAGAAGGATGTCGAGGTGCTGGAGCGTGTCCAGAGAAGGGCAACGAGGCTGGTGAGGGGTCTGGAGAACAAGTCTTATGAGGAGCGGCTGAGGGAACTGGGGCTGTTTAGCCTGGAGAAAAGGAGGCTGAGGGGAGACCTCATCGCTCTCTACAACTACCTGAAAGGAGGTTGTAGCGAGGTGGGTGTCGGTCTCTTCTCCCAAGTAACAAGTGATAGGACGAGAGGAAATGGCCTCAAGTTGCGCCAGGGGAGGTTTAGATTGGACGTGAGGAAAAATGTCTTTACTGAAAGAGTGGTTAAACATTGGGACAGGCTGCCCAGGGAAGTGGTGGAGTCCCCATCCCTGGAGGTATTTAAAAGACGTGTAGATGAGGCACTTAGGGACATGGTTTAGTGGGCATGGTGGTGTTGGGTTGACGGTTGGACTCGATGATCTTAGAGGTCTTTTCCAACCTCAATGATTCTATGATTCTATGATTCTATGACTTTCCTGGCTTTTAAGTGACAGATGTGTTTTCATGCCAGAGGTGTGCAAGGAGCCAGCGCATCCTGCACCATAATGTTTTATGCCCTGAGAAGACTGCAACTTTCATGTGCTTTCAGCATCATCTAACAGGCTTTTGAAAGTCAGGTCATCTAGGAAAATCTGCAACTCACTGACTCTTCTGGAGTGCAAATGTTTGCTTTGTGGTGCTTACTTTAGGAGCTCTGTTTAATAAGCTAACTGCGTGTTCAGCAATGCACCTACAGCATCCCATTCTGTGCATAACCCACTTAAGGGTTGAAATATCTTTCTTTTGCCTGGTGCAATCTTTATTTCAGCACAGCCTGGAGACTGAAGAGCTGATATTGGTGATGGTGAAGGGAGATACTAATCTCTACTTTTACAGGATCCATGGGAGGCTGACTGGCTGGGCTGGAAAAGTACATGCATTCATATTTGCAACACAAAAGCCAGTCTTCAATTTTTTTTATCATTTACACATCTACTCTACAGATCTGTTAAGAAGAATCTGGTCTATGTGATGAAACAGATACAAGCTGATACGGGGAGGGGGACATACAGTGTTTGTGAATTGCTCATATAGTCATATTTGAAAAAACACTTCTGCTTAAAATGGTGAGCATTGATGATAGTACTGCAAAAAGAGCAGGACAATTCAAAACCAGACTGGCTTCTGTAATTCAAAAGTGACTTCAGCAGAGGAAACCTAGCACGTAACATCTTGATGTGTTGTTTTTCAACTGGGAAAACTGTTCTCTGAAAGAAATACCATTACACAGTTTCTTGTGGGAACAAATTCTTTCTCATTCATCATCTTCAATCCTCTGATTTTTACAATAGACTGCGGTGCTTGTTTGCACCATTTCTGTGTAGATGGACAATGTAACCAATATATCAAACCATTGTGCTCACTTAAAGCAGTGATGTGCTGTTGAAAAACTGTCTCTCTTTCTGTTCTAGAAAAGGCATAAAAAATTAATTGTTTAACCAGTGCAGAGACAGAGAATGTATTATCTTTTCTACCAAAAAAAATTGCAATTGCACCCATGATGCCTGCTTGTGTATGATTGACAGGCCATGGGATGCAAAAATGAATGGACTTCTGCTAGTTTATGGAGAGGCAGGCTGCGCTGCGGTTTATGATACTGTAATAGCTAGCGGGGAAATATAGTTGTTACACGAGCTGAAACAATATCTGCTAATTACATAATCAGTCCTAGAAGAAAATGAGCACCAGAGGAGTGGTTATATAGTTGGTTATCTTAAATACACGTGCAAGAAATGTTTGGGAAAGGATTAAGAAAGTTTATTTTAGAATACAATTAAAAATCCATTCTAAGTAGAAAAGGGAGTGTCACAGTCAGCTGCAGTTAGCAGGACAACTGCATAGCCATCCTAAAAGGCCAAATTTTACATGCTGGCGGGAAGCACACTGAGGTTATATTGAGGAGGTGTCAAGAGCTCTTCTGTGAGGTCTGCATTGCTGCCCCGGCTCGGGGACAGTGCTGGGTGGGCTGTCACCCCTCGACATACCCGGTGGCCTCTCTGGGCACAGTGGCAGTGAGGCACGGGCAGCCCCCACCATATGCCCACGCTGGTGTCCCCAGCACCGTCCCCGCTGCTGAAATGGAGCAAAATGTATTGGCAGGGGACGATTGGGGTCCACAAGCTGTGGAGAGACACCCATTCCCGATGGCTGTGACAAGCGCAGAAGGAACGCTTCAGAGATGAAACTTTGCCTCCTTAGATCCCTCCCTCACCTAATCCCATCCATTGGTACAACAGTTTCACGATACTTTGGTTTTGTTTCTGGTTCCATTTTAACCTCTGTTTGGTGACTTTTTATGGCATAATGATCATAATTAGGATTGTTAATTAAGATAATTAACATTCTTTTTGCAATTCTCTGACAACCTCACAGGGTTTGGAAGATGTTTTAAGAGTAAAATGATTATTATAACACTCTATCTTATCCTAACTTGCTAAAACTGTAAGCAACTTGTCATCAAAAAACTTATTTGGAGATATTCCTTTATAGCCCTTGATATTGAAGAAGTGACAATACAGGTAACAATAGAAGAAACAGACTGTCATTCCTTTTAAGCAGAACTGTAATGTAAGATGGCATACACTGCAAAAATAGACCTATAACTTCAGTTATTCTGTGCATGCAGCAGCATGCACACCCACAGTTTTGAAGGGATAAGGGCGATAAGCAGAAAATATAATCTAAGATGACAGGATGCATAGATTTTGGTAGCATTATTTATCACTTCATTTAAGGAAAAAGCACCACTGATTTTTTTTTTTTAAAGCTGTTTTCTCACTACAACATTAAAATAATTTCTGCATTTAGCTTCTGTGTAAAAGGAAACAAGAAGTGGGTCACTGTACTCACCCATGTTGACCACTATTCACAAATACATTAGAAATCTGCCTTTCCTAGTCAATATAGGATGGATATATTACAGTCAGTAAACAGGATAACCAAGCATTTAAAGTCATTTAGGTTTGTTTTGTTTTGTTTTTAAAAGAAAACAAACCGAACTTTCTGAATGATGCTGTATTTTCAAAGCATTTATGAAATCAAAATGTCAGTCATATTTTGATTTAAACTGCTAATAATGGAATTTTAACTCCTAAATGAAGCTTCATTGCCTCAGTCTTTTATTCTCTGTGTTGGCATTCCCTCTGTACAACAGTTTGCATACACAGCTAATTTTAGTATTAACCTCACAACACCAGTTTCAGTCAATTTGAGCAGTTCAACAGAAATCGCGTTGGAACATAAAAGCTCTCTGTGATCTCAGTTTTCTCCCCTTAGTTTAGAAATAGTGCCATCTGATCATTTTTGCTACATTTTTCATTGTTTCCCCTATCGTGTGGTTGTTCTTTATGCAGCGGTGTTACTCGTGCAAAGGCAGATAATCCAATAACGTGGAAGTAGTTGGAAAAGAACTGCAAAACCATGGTCATGCTCAGTTTCAGGGCAAAAAAAACTGGCAACAGCATCTTTGGCTAAATTAACTTAACAGCAAGCACAGCACATAAGCTGAAGTTGCTACTATGTAACATACCTGGTAATGCATTAATATATGCATGATGTAATCATATATTTCTCCAGCAAGTCGGTTTTCTGGTCTCCAGGGAATAATAACGAACTGAATTCCTAGTAAGGGCACCAGGATTAAAGTGGCTCTGACAGCTTTCATATACATGTTGGACTCAGCACGGTGGGTATCTCTTAGCTTTGTCACCAAAACTCGGACAATGTTAAGCAAAAAGAAAAAATTGACCTGCAAAAGCAAAGCCATTATAGGTGAAAGCATTCAAATTAAACACACATTCAAAATAAAAATATAGAGCACATAAACAACAGTAAAATGTAACTTTCTAGCTTTATTGTAGATCATAATGGGCAGCTCCTTGGGAGTCAGGCCTTGGAAAGTATCTTGAATGTCTTCAGAAAAGAGCTGTTGAGCTGCTCTACATGCTTCCCTTAGGAAGCCTGCATGGATGTTTCAGGCAGGCAGGGATCAGTTCTAGGAAGCACTGGCTGTTTAGACACTGATGTGGGCAAATTTGGGATTTCCAGGGAACACTTAATCTCATTTTTATGTCTAAAGTTTAAACAGGATGGATGAATTGTCCCCTAGGAGTAACCATGTCTCTCTTCTGAGTCTGAAGGTCACCTAGGTATCTTGCTTCAGTCCGCACTGAAGATGACTGCAGCCAGGTGAGACAAACGCCAGCACGTCCCTGGGCATATGGGACCTATGGGGGCACACAATTTCTCTGAGGAACGTGCTCCAGCTTACATGGGCCAATACTTCAGGCTTGCGTATGAGCTGGGGGGCAAGGCCGCTCTTGAGAAAAACCTAGGCTACCCCTTGCCTCCACTGCATGGACCCCGTGGTACACTACTTACAGGTAAAAGTTAACACTTGGTGGCTCAGGGCAGAAACGCCAGACACTTCAGAAAGTTTTGCCCCTGACCCTTACGGTCAGCGATGCCAAGTAGCTCAGCATCTCATCTCCTCAGTCATTTCTGGAAATCTGATTCCAGCTGAGGGTGCTCAGCATATGGAAACCTGCTCTTGACCCTGGCTTCACAGAGAGCTCCTTGCGGGATGTGCTGAGAGCCTGTGGAGGAACAGGGAGGGCAGACCCAGGCTGATAATGAGGCCGGTGGGTACCCCGTGGACTTCCTAGGTACCACAGACCTTCTCTCTCTCCAGCGTACGCAGATCACTCTTTTCCACTCTGTTACAGTAATAGCAGGCATCTGTACTTTGGAATTTCAATAGACATTTTTTCAGACGGTTTTTTAAAATAAGTATGTAAGTTCCACAGCTTACATAGATATTTTAATAGCCCAAATTCCATAGATATATGAGAAATTTCAGTTGAATCTTTCAGAACAATAAAACATGAATCAGTAAGCTTTGGTAAAGCATTTCATCACTTCTTAACTACCGAGAGACCTTTCAACTGTTTTATATTTGTGCTCTACTGCAAAAAAAAGAATAATAAATGACTTCTGAGGTCCCATTCAACATTAAATCTAAACCTTATTCACCATCCTACTCTGACTTCACTCGCTCTGCTTAACCTTCACTTTTAGAATTTCTGGAAGTAACTGTGAAAAGTGGAAAAAAGGCTTTACAAAGGTAAAAATCCTCAGCTCTTCTGAGTCAGTCTATCACTATGGGATTTTTGTAGCAAATCATGCAGGACATTCTGTAGACATTGACATCTTCACAAGAAAAATAAGACTGGAAATGGCATGAGCACAAGCCAGAAATTATAATGCCTTATTCTGAAAACAGTTAAAGATTGCTCTTTTTCCACAAAAAAGTCCCTCCTTTTTTCTTTGTGGCTAAGATGTACAGACTTGGAGCATGGTGATAAAAATAAAGGTTGAATGGCCTCTCCTAGAAGTTAGCTGGCATTACAACAGCAGAAGCAATCACGATTGAACCAGTAAACCCACAATGGCTATGATTCTATGGGAGCAGCAGACTATCTATATGGCAGGGAGGAATGGGCTTCTTCACATTGTTGATGTGCAAGACTGCTTCTCAAGAAAGGGTAGAAAGATTTTCAGGTTCTTCAGCTGTTAGACAGAAAGTTGTTTCTTTATTCAAAGGTGTTCTCACTATTCACTGCCCTACTGTTTGATCTCCGAGGTAATTACTGCAGGTACGTCCATGCAGATGTTTGCAAGAAAGAGGAAGCTCAAAAGCTGAAAGTTCATCTTGGGTGACACACTGAGGTGAGCTTGGGGCTTGGGTCAAATAAAACCCTTTCTCCACCTTTCAGGAAGGTCAGAGTTACCATGCCAAACAGCACTGTTGGCGTACAAGATGCTACATGTATACCCATTGCTGAGCTGCACTTTGAATCTTGTCCTCCTACTCAGACAGCCTAGTCCAGTCCCTTCCCTGGACTAGTTTAGCTCCCTACCTTTGGACCATACCAGTTCAGTGACCAGTAAAACTTGTGCTGAGCGACCAGCCTGCACTCAGCTCACCCCGGCCAAGGCATAGCTAAATGCCTTATTGATGTCACATAAATGCAGTACATTTGTCACAAATAAGTTAACCGGGAGAGAGTGACTGCCCTGATTTTCAAAAGCAGTTAGTGATTCTGTTTGCCTCAAAATCTGATTCTTTACTGGGAGGCCCCTTTGCAGGACTTGTTTTTGAAAAGTATTGAGAACCTGTCCTTGTAACACTGAGTAGAGAAAACCTCTAGCTACTTCTGAGTTTTGGCCAAAATACTTAAGTACAGAAATTTCTGTACAGGTTAGCAGCATTTCTAAAATAATTTTTAAACTGTTGATAGCAAATAATATTCTTACCAATAAAGCTGCCATTACAGGTCCATGAACAATATAGAGCAAGTGCGTGTCAACACTCATCCAGCAGCTGGAGGGGGAATACACCATTAAAATTTATTATTAACTCAAATAAAATGTGTTACACAAATAATGCTAAGTTCCTTCAAAAACAGACATGCTACTCACTTGTCATTGAAGTATTTGGCTCTTGCAACAGCATGAATAGATGCTGGCACTAAAGGGAACCCTGAAATGATTAAAGTTATAGATCAGTCTTCGTATTTTTTTAGCTTGAATTTCATGTGTCACACGCAATACTAAGTCTCTTGTCCACAAAACACACGTATGTGAAATCACAGCTTTCAGAAAGAACCGCAATCCCATTGCACTCAGGGCCCTAGCATTACCTTGGTGGTGAGATGCAAAAGGAAATAACGTGCAAGGCAGGCCAAAAGGAGAAGCAAAGCCCAGGGCCCATGCTCTCTTGGGGCGTCACAAAGCTCCTGCCAGGCTCCCCTGCACTGCTGCGGCTTGTGCAGGGAAGACTGTGAGCAGGCGGTGTGGGAAGGATGCAGGGATCATTTGTTTCTCAGTGGAGTATTCCCTTGGGACACCAGGGACACTTGTTAAAACCATGTAAATCACTGTTGAGCAAGAGAGAGGCACATTAACTCGCATGCCAGCTTATGGAGCAATAAACGACAGAGCGAGGAGTTGCTCTTTTGGGGCCTATGGCAAGCGAAAATGTTTGAAGCCAGGAGGTTTTTTTGGGATGGGGATTTGTGATATCTTCTGCAGGTTCCCAGCCTCCGTGCAGCCAAGCCCAGCCCGTGCAGCTTTATCTCAGCAGGGAGTGGAGCTGTGGGTACCATAAATCCACATCTCCTGATTTATCTGCGAAGCCTCAGGGGAGACCACTGCTCTGACAGGGAGCTGATGGGATCAAATTTGCACCGGGCCAAAGGCTTGGGAACATGCCATGCTTAGCAAACTGGAAGTTTCAAATTCTTATTTCCAGCCTGACATTAAGAGTGACAATCTGGTCCACCCCGTCCATTTTCCTTCAGGTTGCTCGTGTGTTGTGTCCCTCTCCAGTAGGCTAGAAACCTGGAACTGGGGAGTCTGCACTATAATACTGACCCCAGTTTGAACAACCTTGCACATACAGACAGCTGGCCAGCAGGGAGAGGATCTACTGCCTTGTCTGTCCTTTGCAGAGACCTTTGTGGACACCTTTGGTGTTACTGCTGCCTGTTCCCTATAAACCATGGACATTTCTTCTGAGCTTTGGATATTCTATAATTATAAATAAAAATGTGTGCAAATGTCCTGCTGATACCATGATTAGTCACAGAGGGAAGAACGTGGCTCCTTGTTTCTTCGGGTGTTAGTGGTTTCATAAACACTTTTAGAAGAGACAGAGAATCCTTAGCCAAATTCTGGGCAAGTCAGAGCTGGAGCATACCTCAGAGCACAGGCCAGCCAGTGCTGGAGTGAGAATAAGGTCAAAAAAGTATGTAAATGGGACACTGTGATATCTCCAGGTATCTTTAAGCAATAGCTACTTACTTTACTGCCAAAAAAAGTTCTTACTGCAGTTTACCTTGCAGTTACAATGCAGCTGTGGGAGAACAAACTGGATTGCCTTCTCCTTTGTATATTGTTCGAAAATGATTACTTAGCCTCTGGCTGCAGAATGCCTTTTTTGGGTGAACAACAAGCTCAGAACAGAAAGAAAGGAGCTTCCAACCTCAGGGTGAGCTTATGGGATTGACAGCTTGAGAAAATCCTTTTGATTTGGAAATGGTGCATGGAGCAAGTCTGGGCCAGTTTTGCTGATAGACAGATTGAAGTGCAATTTTTAAGGGGCTTTTCTGTAATAGCAAAAATTCTTCATCTGAAAGCTCTGGCCCGGAGTATCACGAGTAGAGCACTCCACATGATGCCAAGGGACCTTTTTTCTTCTGCTAAATGCATTAGCCTAGAATATTTGGCTCAACAAACTCACAAGCAAATCTTGAGAGCGCGACGGAAAGTTTTCATTAGTCAGTTAGAGGGTAAGAAGCTCATGACTGTCTACGGCTCAAATTTCCAGCTGCAGGCTGGATGGGCTCTTCTAGAGCTTCTCTTGTAAAGGGCCAAAAGGCGGAGAGTTAATGAGAAGTGGAGCACGAAGGTCTGTTGGGTCTTGGTGTCACAACATGTATCACTCCAGGGGTCCCACCAACATGTGGTGAGCAGTGAGTAACATAGAAAAGGTCTTACCCCAGCCACCCCAGGAAAAGGTATGACATATCCCTTTAGGTCATGCCAGGTCCTTTATGGCACAAACTGGCAATTATGCTTAATTGTATTTCCAGTTGAATTTGGAAGGCACTCTGTTTCAGCACTGTCCAAATAAATGATTCCCTTTTCACTTTTATGTGGATGAAGCTGCCTGAAGCAGCCAGACAGAGTGGACTGTAGCTGGATGCACACATTTGATACTGTTTTCTTGCCCTGCGTAAGGGTGATTTCCTGACCCACTGAAACAATAACAAATGAGAAATTTCATCCCCAGCAGCAGTTCCCAGAGAAGGGGTCACCTGAAGGCATCAGCCTTGAAATACATCTGTCCATGTCAGATTTCATTCAACCATCTCAAAACTTTTGTAGGAGTGCTGTTATTATTTGCTCGGATTTTTATTTTTCTTATAAAGCTATTTTACAAATGTCATTAGTGTTTTTTCCAAATAAAATAATCTAGATCTTCTTGCATAGGGATTAGTTATAACAATGAATAATGAGCAACTTCATCTTGTGTTGTACATTTACCTTGATCTTTTGAATTGTAATTCAGAGCACAACCTGCTCTGGTTGCTCTGCATTGCCCTTTGGAGAAATGCATCTCTCTCCATTGATTAACATAGCTGGATGTTTAAAGTTAGACTGTGTGACTACTGCTTCTGGAATCTGGAATTACACTGATTTATGCAAACTTAAGGGGCGGCCAGATAGTCCTAATTAGATCATTTTGCTATTAATGATTTCTACCTTAGTTAGGAGGTGCTAATGATTACTTTTTTTGTGGAAGTATTCATCTAGTTTCATTAAAAAGGCTGCAGACTTCATAGCCAAGAGTTGTGTCCTTTTCATTAACCTTTTCCTTCTCAAGATATCATCATCCTATTACCACAGCCACCACCCTCTTTATTTTTTGGGCAGTGCTGCAGATACTGATGAGTATCTTACCAGATAACTTCACTGAATTACCCACCATGATGCTAGTGTTATTCTCAGCAATATTACAGCTATCTCATAAGCTTGCACTGCAGGCTAGCTGTCCCAGTTGCATTAAATTGCACTGCCTAAATTGAATGCCACCTGAACAAAAAAATGTTTATGACCATTTTCCTCTTGCATAATTGGATATGCAATGACACTATTTTGGGAAGGCTTATGCTGCAAGACATGAAAATGGAAAAAGGAAAGGAAAGGAAGGAAACATTTAAAATGACTCTTCACATAGGGCTGCCATTTCAAAAGCAGAGCCCTATTAGACTTTATATATGCAAATATGCTGAACTATGAAAACTTTGTGATAGCACAGTTGCTTGCTCCAAGAGGGCTCAGCTATTTGGATTGACAAAGTCCAGACACCTTGACTCAATTTAGGGTCCTTCAGGAAGGTTGTCTTTATTTGAGAGCTGATGATGGTCCACATACACACTTTTAATTCCAAGAGCACAACAGGTCCCCCTCTTCTCAGAAAAGATGCCATTTTCATAAGAAAAAAGAGTGCATGATGGCATTCTCATTAAAAAAAAAAAAAAAAAAAAGAAAATGAGTTCTTACATGCCTGGAAACTGTTATCATAGATCATAGAATCATAGAATGGTTATCTCGCGCTACAATCCATATAAACTAGAAAATCATGCTAATTTTCTATGTATCTAATGTAGGTATCCAGAGAGCACTAAGTCTTATACCATAAGGGGAAAGTAAGTTACCAGGCTCTTAAATGAAAATCCAAATAGGGGAAGAACAACTTTCCACTTTGCTGTTACTGCCTATTTAGGACCTGATATTGGATGCCTACCTAGTGGTTGAAGTCAGAGTTTTAAAGTTCTTCAGAACATTCAGAACTGGGTCATTTTTCTCTGATCTAATTAATTCCTAATTTTTCTCTGTTTAAGCAGTAGGGCTATTTTTTATTTTCCTGCTGTAAATGAAATAGTGTTGAACAAGTAGAACATCTCCAAAGAGGATGGAAAATACAGAGTAAATTCTATCTGCTTCAGACTGGGATTGCAAGAGATTAATACAAGTGAACATCCCTAAGTGCAGTGGGACGATGGATAAAGGTCCACCATTGCTGCTTGGCTGCACCAGTGCACCAGTTTCAAGATATGGGGACTGGCTCACCAGAAACTGGAATGAGGCCAGAGATTCATGGTTCCCAAACTGGAAAAAGCTCTTGATAATGACTTTCTGTCAACACCGATGTGGACTGGATTTACGATAGTCATTTAAATGTGAGACTGTGCTCCACTGTAATATATTGATTGTATTTATATGGCCTTTTATTGGACCCGACAGTCCAAAGGATACATATCTGCTGTTGCTACTAATTAAAAGGCAAGGGATCCCTTAGTGAAAACAGAAGAGATATACATGTTTGGAGATCAAGGACCAGACCTAGTCATGGTTCCTTGGGCAATATGCATGCGACTACATACAGTTTGCATCCACAGTGTATGGGTTTGTAACCTCTCTCATAGAATATCATTGAGATTTGCTTATTGACACCTGTATGTTTCTCTGAAATGCTTTAGAGATCACTGTTGTTGGACAAAATCAGCCCTGACAGCAGAGCCATTGTCTACTCCTGTGTAGGTAAAATTGAATCTTTCCCTTTAAAACAACATCTGCCAAAATATATTTGATACTGGATTCACTTCCAGAGAAATTCTGGTTCCTCTTTCTGCGTGCTGTGTTTGTTCACTTTGGGAGACATAGATACTGATTTTTCCTCTTCTTCATTCCAGAAAAAATATAATTTTATAGGTACTGTCACAGGTTAATATTTTTGCTTATAAAGTGACAAATATAGACAACTTTTGTTCAGAAAGGAGATGTGTTTGGATAGAAATCTCTCCCAAAGCTTTGCTTAACAAAACTTAAGCATTTCTTTCAGCATATCCCAAGATGCAGCAAATAATGGATACTGACTCCTGCTGATTTTTTTAAGTCTCTAGGCCCATCCAAATAAATGCACTCAAATTTAGGACCCAAGAACTCAATCTTAAGCTATGATCTAGTGGTATAAACACAACAATTCAGGTGTATAAGTGCTAGAAGAATTCAAACATCTGAAAGAATTGACCATCTTCCTACAAAACATACGTACCCCAGCCCAAGAGGTAATACCAATGCAAACGCTGTTCTTCAGCAAACACTGCCACCACAATCAACGTGTGAAGATAAATGCCTTCACATAGCATCCAGAAGTAGTTGCAGCCCAACATGTATTGATGAAAGAATTGCAGCACTTTGCAGCTTACCTGTTAGACAAATGAGATAATGTTACACACTTGACCAGCATTTTGCATTTAAGCAGGCAAAGATAAATGTTATTGCTAGGCTATATGAAAGCAAAGTGGAACAAAAATCCCTAGCTCTTGCTGGGTTTGTTCACCACCTATCAGTGGCAGGGATTTTAAATTTTTATAAATGAGATGAATGGAACAAACAGCCCTCACAAAACAGAAAAAATGTGTGATAACAGCACTCCAAACAGTACCACATAACAAAAAATCCCCTTCAAAATCTGTTGTTTTTTAGAACTGAAACAAGCAACTTGCTTTAGATGTACAAGAAAAACTGTGAAGGAAACAGTAACTTAGAGCCCCAGTTTGGGAGATTTCTTTTACTTTTGATCAAACTTTTCTAAGGTTTGTTCAGCTCTCCCATCTGAGGCAGAGCCACTCACTTTTTAAACCGCACCCAGCTCTGAACTCACTCCTTCGGGAAGGACAAGTGCGGTTGGCAGTGGAGATTTTTTTGGTAGGGTGCCAGGGATACTGGCTTCGCCTCTTTGCTAGAAGACAGCTTTACTTTATTTTGTCCAAATAACAAAGCGACACATGGAGCTAAATGGAGCCGGCGAAGTTGGGAAGTGGCTTCTGCCTGTGGTTCAGATGAGGTTGCAGACATAGACCTTGACAAGAGACTGTGGCTTTGAGGTGCTGGGAAGCAGTGGGCAGATGGTGGAGGGAAGCGTGTCCTGTCCACTACCAGAGAGCCAGCTGGTGTGGGACAATGCTGTTCCTCTTCTGAGAGGATCTCATGTCTATCCGTCTCCTTGGAGAGGGCAATGAGGTCCTCCACATGGGCTTCCATGCCACCAGCACCCAGGAGGGCCAGGAGGAGTGGGAGGGCGTTGCTGTGCTGGCAGAGACCCACTGCTCCTGGGGGAGCACCATGTGCTCCGTGGAAATCCGAGGTCACAGCAGCAATGGCAAAGTGACAGTCGTCATCTGCGGCCACAGGAAAATACTCCTTCCCTCTAACTTCTGCAGAAGTTTTCCAAGCTGACTACTTGGGCTGTAAGAGATGTCTTTAGGATTTACTTGTCTCTTTAAAGAGACATTTGGGCAGTTCAGCAGGTAGAGGACTGCACGTTTTGCGTCCGTGTGGGGGACTCAGACTGCCCTCTGGACCAGAAAAGCTTGTTAGCCATCCAGTGCACCACCTTCTGTTGCTGAGAAACATTCCCAAAGCAATTGCCCGAACATGTGCATTTAGTTCTGTTTCAATATTTATAGTGCAGCTTGGTGATCATAACAATATAGGATTATTGACAGGTTAGGGTATAGGATTCCAACAGGATTAACTTGAAGGACTGATTTTTATTTTTGGTGATTCGTTTTTTCTGCTCACCGCACAGGGCAGAGCAGTCACATGTTTTTTCCACACCGCCTCTGAAGAGTTCTTACAAAGTATGCTGAAAAAGGGTTGTAGAGTGGTGTGAAAAGGTTAAAAAAAAAAAAAAATGAAGAAGTATTTGCTCCTTTTTCTGTTGGCAAATGTGTTCATTAAGGTTCTTAAATCATCCTTGGGCTGTTTTTCACAGGTCTGGGTCAATACGTTTCTTGCCTTGTTCCCTCGCCTGTGCTCAATGCAGCCTCCCAGCTGGCGGCTGGCCTTTCTCCATTCTCCCCTTATCGATCACCCATCCCCACGAGGACTGCCTTGACTAACAGGCGCTTCCCAAAGGCTGCACACACATTCAGGTGGCACCCCCCCGACATCAGCCAGCTACCCCGGCCTCTAACAAGTCAGCAAACTTTCTGAGCCATCACAGCAGTTTTCCAGACAGGTTTGATAAAATCTGCTGCGTCCCAGGTTTGGGCTGGGCCAGCCCCATGCTCCCCTATGGGGATCTCCTCAGAGGAGCTGCAGGTCAGGGGGTCGACCTGAGAGCTCGAGGCAGTGTTTCCCCAGTGGCTCCGGCGGGAGTGATTCAGGGTGCCTGCACGTTGCACGCAGGCTGGTCCTGCTCCCGCCAGTGCCAAAGTCACCCCAGCATTCCATCCAGCCATCGGGGCTCTGGGAATGGTCTCGCACTGCAGCCCGGTAGCTGGAGGGGAGCAGAGCACGGCTGGTGAGTTCTGCAACAAAATTCACGGTATGTTCTCAAACCTGTAATTTTAACGTAATGCTTTCACCACTTCATATTGCCAAACTGAAAGGGAGATGACTACGGAGTATCCTTGCTTCTCTTTGCCAGCTGCTTGCACTGTTCGCCGACCCTCTGAGCACAGACCAATTGAACATACCTTCCATTTGAACTAAGTCAGTCTTTGCTGGAACTTTTATCTGTAGCTCAAACAAATGCACACATAGAAAGCACACTGCCTGAGAACTACATACCTAGACTTCATTTACTTCATTTCCTCAACATTTATTTCTTTCCTGTACTCTCCATGTGAACTACAACTTGTGACTTTAAAAATGAAAACATATACCTCTCTTTTAGAGTAATGGCCATGCAGACAGCTCATGACTCTTTTGAGGAATTTAATCACTTCCCATGCAGTAGATTAAAGAAGTAAGAATACCATTGGCAAAGCATGAAGGATGGGTCTGATTAGTACTTAGATCCATATCACATTAATTTGAGCATGAATCTGAAAAAGTTAGCATAAAGAGTTTAAGCACAACAATGCATTGAGATGAATTATGTTAAATTCATACTAATCAAACTACAGCAAAAATCAGTCTTTGCTTTGGATAAGCTAACAAATGCGGCACATTTAATCTGTGGCTAAGTGATGCAGTGAAAGTATTTTCCTACAATAAAAAGAGAGTGTTTTTTCTTAGGTCAGAGCAGGTAAAAGAGAAGAACCTGTTACTGATGAGAACTGGATTCATGCAAGGTACAAATAAAACACGACAAATGTAACCAACATCTTGGTGTACATTAGTCTTAGCTGGGAAAATTGCAGAACTAGTAAGTTTTATGAAGTGTTTATTCTTACAGAAACAAGTAAAATAAAACTGCAAGATGATACAGAAGCAAATCTTCTACCACTTCCATGCTTGATAACTGACTGATTGTTAACTTTGAGATAAAAACCATGTCTAGGGGTTTTGTCTTCTGCTGAAGTCAAATATATTTTGTTGTAAGTTCTTTGAGGCAGAGGCTCTGTCCTTGTTGTGTCTTCCACAATATCAGCACAGTCAGATCCAGGACTCAAAGGATTATCACAGCACCTTCACACCATGAAGGAGAGAAAAATGTCACGTGCTCTCAGTCTATGGGTGTGCAGGTGACTGAAGCTAGTGGGTTTTAATTCATGAGCAGGGCAGGCTGAGAGGAAATAGCTAGTCCTTTCTAGTGCAGCCCAGTAACTGCTGCTCAGGCTGGTGTGCCTGTCTCCTAAACAAAGGAATAAACAAATGCTCCTCTTTTTGAGAGCCCGGAGACAGACAGCATTGCACTGCACAGGTTGGTGGCTATGTAGCAAGGGAAAGTGTGATACAATTACAAGGAAAGACCCCAAAGACAGGTAACCACCTAAGAAAGCAGCTCTGGGAGGATGGCCAAGAATGAACCCTTTTTTTGCAGAATACAGCCTGGCAAGAAACTCGATCTGTGAGCAGGGAGGCTGCCTCCTACCACTTGTTCTCACTGCACTGATGAACACAAAAGCTGAGGAAAGTTCTTTACCGATCTACAGGAGAACACCTGAGAAAAAAATCTCCTTTATTGTTATTTTTCCTTCCTCATGAAAGCAACCTGCAATGGCCTTAAATTCTGGCTAACTGCTCAGGGGCAAAAGCGGTCAATAGGAGTACAGTCAGTCATATTCTCCTCTCTTGCAAATCTTGCTAAGAGCCATGTAACTCTTGTGAACACCTCAGCTGCGATATGTAATGAAAGCACTTCAAAAGGATGCTGGAAGCATTTCACAGAGAAGAAATAAAATAATTAATTCTCCTTTTACAAGAAGGAGCTAGAACTGGTGCCTATGATGTTTTGCAGGATATGTTGGCGTATTATAAATACTGTTAATGTTCCAGTCCTGTCAAAGGAGTCCCAAAGGTCCATCTGCCTACGCAGGACTTGCAATTGTGCAGTAATGTAATTGGCATGCCACTCTCCTCAGCTAATCCAGCAGTCCCTCACCACATGTACTTGTCATTTCTCTGTTAAGGCTCTCCTTGGTTATCAGTTAATAGCTTATGGACAGAAAGCTGCAGCATTAATTACCATCACTACCCATTAGGGCAAATCAAACCAGAACACTCAGACTACATAAAACCCAGAATACTATCTTCAATAATGATAACAAAATGTAATGTGAAATAAACTGCTAATTGCTTTTGAGCAGGTCTTCCTAGTAATTCAGTCAGAGTAAAAGGACTGACTCAGTTTTGGCATAGGAAAGTTGTGCAGATTCCTGTGTGTCCTAGTTCCCACGATGCTTTCCTGGGTGAAGGGACTCAGGTTGGCAAGTTAGGAGGTCTGTGTTTTACAGCAGTGTTTGCCAACTCCAGAGAGCCTGTCCTATGGAAAGCAAGGGTGGGATAGCCCCTTGTGCATAATGAAACCTCTCTTTTCAAATGCTCGCTATCCATGGAAATGCCCCAGACTGACATTTCAAATAAATTGTTAAGAACAGGCCAACCAAGGTTATCGATTTTAAACCAAGCCAGCTATATGTGCCATCATTAAAGCTGTGCACTTCTTTGTTTAAAAGGAAATAAACATGTTTAACCTTATTAGTCTGGTTCCTCTTCACCCCTGTGAACCTCCCCAGTGCACAGCAGTGAAGGATCCTCCTCAAGGAGAGTTTGTACTGCTTGCCACAGAGGCCAGACATGATTTATTCAAATTCAGTTTGAAGGCAATACAATATATTCTCAGATGTTCTTAATCTAGCATTTTAAAGGAGTAGCTTGAAGTTTGGTTACTGGTCTGCCTTACATGTTTGTTTGGTTGGGTTTTTTTCTGGTTATTAGAACACTATCCTATGAAAATATTCTTAAATTCCAAGTATCCATATGTTACACAAATAAGCAATAAAAGGACTTTCCAAAGCAAGACAGTGCTAAGTATTGTAGCTGTAAATCACTGGCTATCAGAATGTCATACCATTATACAATACATCTACTATGAGTCATCCATTAAATTGTGTTCCAGACAGAAACCTGGCACACAGGGGCTCGGGCTAAGATTAATGTTTTAATAGACTTTTAAACCATTTACAGAACAAAATGTACACAGTTGCTCAGAGGGATCCTAGGTTTTGTGTTACAAGAAAGCAAAATATGAAATTAAACAACGGGGGGTATTTTTAACAGCATCTGTGTCCATGTCTACGCCATAGCGAAGCAGCCAGCCCAGAATTAGGCATTCTGGACAGGAATTAATACAGCTACATCCGCACATCCTTGAGTCCCGTCTGCCATAGCGATCCTGGAGCTGCAGGTTTGAACTCTGCAGGGCGCTGTGCTGGGCTGAGTTCCCAGGGGGTTCCTGTGGCGCATCCAGCACTGCCAGTGCGTGGTGGCCACCGGCTCCTCGCCGGCGGGGTGCACCATGGTAAGTGTCACGCAGGGTGCAAGGCAGAGCAAAACACAGCCTCATCACCCCCAACAGAGTTTGGTTTCTGAGCTGGGGTTGCTGAAGGGAGGCAGCTTTTCAGGAAGGCATCATGAGTATGAGCCTGACTGATGGAGGAGGACAGAGAGGCTGCCAGAGAGGGGTGCCAAGGAGAAACAGGGGCAGTCAGGGTAGCCTAAAAAAGTAGTACAAGAACTACTCGACCTGCTGTTCATTTGGACTGGAAATGGAGTCAGAGTGTTCACAAGGTCTGCTGTCATCTTCTCCCAGCTGCCGGAGGTAATCCCCAATGAAATGGGATATGAGCTTCAATTACTCCCGGCACCTCTCCTCCACCACTTTGATGCCCTTTCATTTATTACTCTTCTGTTTCAGGCTACTTCTGTTTGGTCTTAAATACCTTCAAGAGGAGCAGGGTGGCTGGGTCATGACTGGAAATGGGCAATAATACAGGTCTGCACAGCAGTCACCAAAGGGCAATGAAATAGCACGGACGGCATTCGTTTCACCTAACCTGGATGTCTGACTTCACAGTATAGATGTGTAGACTGAAGCAGTCCCTGGAGAGGAATGAGCACTCTGCATTTAATTCACCTGACCCGTTTTAGCCAGGTGTGAGTGAGGAGAATGGTCTCCTAGACTCAAACACAGCTGCCTGCACTGGTAGCACTGCCATTTAATCAGACAAATCCCAGTGAGGAAAATAGCTGTGGCAGCACGGTATCAGGGAGAATATTGTGTTTTTTAAGCATTATGGTACTGTCCTTCTGAGGGTAATTCCTTTTGGAAATGTCCATCTTTTGAGGGATTTTGAAAAATCTACTTTCTGACCAATTCACACTCAAATTTCTCACATTTTTGGTAGATCCTTTTAAAGACACATGCTAAGGAAAACTTGGAGAGGAACGTCAAGTTTAATTTGAATTATCTTGATTTAGTAGTTGCTTCTATAACAGCAAAGTTTCTGAACATAATTGCTTTATATTCCCAGAGAAATATCAAAATCTAAGGTGCTTAAATGTGCTGTTCATGTGGGAAGGCTTGTGTGGAAAGTGCAGGAACAGTTCATTAGGGGATGCCATGTCTGTACAGAGTAGCACAGAATCCATCAAAAAGGCAACTGTTAGCATTTGCACTTGTTGATCTGACATTTAAGAAGTCGCTACTTGACATTTTTCCATGCCTGCGTTTTTAGGGGCTAATGACATATCATCTATTCACCTTTCAGTCTCTCAGATTCACAGGAGACAGTGCAATTGATAGAAATTTATGGTCACCCAGGTCCCACCCTACATTTTTAGGTCCTCTTCACTTTCTAGTTACAAGCCTCTCCCAAATCTTGAGGAAAACCAAAGGGAAAAATAATAAAAAGCCTCAGTAAAGCTTGGAAAATTGAATTAGTGTCAGAACTCAGTCAAGCACAACTCCACACCAGGAAAGACTAACAGCCTTTCAGGAACCGCTACAGCTCAGTTCTGAGGGTAGAATAAGTACACCTTGACCTTGAGTTCTGAAGGCATGTCAAGAATTTTAGCAAATCTGGAGTGGATTCACTCATTTTGCACATACAGACAGCGTGTGCTTTGCTATGACAAGCTCATATAAAAAACCCAGTGGCTGCAAACCGCCACTGTGGCCAGACAGAAGAATTGCAGTCGATGACAGCAAGACCGGGGATGCTGAGAGTTTGCCGATTTTGAAAACAGCTGTCCTGGGAGTGCTCACTTTTCACTGCCACAGCGGCAGAGCTTTAGGGTCCAGAGACAGTGCAGGTACATAATGAATAATTAGGCAGAATGACAGGTTAAATCAGACTTTTCACAGAGACATTTAAATCTGCAGTTTGACCTCTGAGCCAGATATTTGGCCTCCATCCTTGCTGTGGCTGAGAGTGCAGGTCTTCCTCACCTGAGCAGAAAAGATGCAGCCTGAAAACCTGGGAACAAGCCCCAGGACCTGATGCCTTCAGCTTTGGGACAACAATGCATTTTGCAGTACAAAGTCCTTTCTAGAATCACAATTCTGGAGGAAACGGCACTCCGCCTCCTGTATAAGAGGCTGCGTGTAGGGATCACGCTGCCAAAATACCATCCACAGGATCTGATAGAGCTTGGGTTATTTTGACATGAAATACCTTGGGTCATGAAAGCTATCATCCCTCCCTTCGTGATGCTGCAACAGTTTTGAGAAATCTGAGCCTACTAATTGATACTGCTTTAAAAGAAGAGCAAGCAACTGAAATGTAGACAGAATAATTCCTGAGGAAAGTAAGATGAGGAAATCTGTCCCAAAATAAATACTTATTCTTAGACTCTTAAACCTCTTTTTTCCCCTTCTGATGGCAGCTGTTAATTTGATGGTGCCTTCCCATTGAGAAAGCAACTATAATAATGTTGTTGAGAAAGCTCAGATCTTTCTCAGAGATGGTGACTGACTGACTTCTTTGGAGCCCAGATTTAGTTGTTCCGCATAAACTACAAATACTCTTCACAGAATTGTCATTTATGAATGCTGTGAATGTCCTTTAATCATCCATACTTCATATTCTGGGCATGGCACACCACATCAGATCAGTGATTCTGACACCACCAGGATTACATGGTGCTTTGTTTCCTCCATTACTCTGAGAGTTTTGAGATTATAAACAAGAATATAAAGACCTTGAGAAAAATGATGGGAATTACTGCTCTGTTTCATGCCATTTAGACCCTGACAGATCTGTCTTAAAATGAATGCAGATATGATTCCAGCCTGAAAATTTGTGAGAATTCTTTGAATATTGGCTGGTTCTGAATTCACAACGTCCCTTAGTCTGCATTAATCTCATTGAACCCCTGAGTGGGAGGGGGAAGACTTGATCCTTCCTAGGATGGAAGAAGAGATTCTGATTTACATCTGAATTACTGCAGTGTTATGCCAGTGCAACCCAGTGATTTCAATGAGAGTAAAACTAGTGCAGCACAGTCCTGGCATTGCCCATGAGCTTACTGCTGGCAGAAACTTCATTTGCAAATGATTCACCAGCATAAAACAAACTCATCCTCTTGAAGGTGAACACATGTTCCTGAACTGAAGTCACAGTCATTCTCTGCCTCCAAGGAAGGTCACACTGCCCTTTGCTCACAGGCACAGGACACTGTCAGTGATCCCGTGACGGCTGTGCCAGGGCGCTGGACCTGGAAAGCAGGAGATCCCATCCCTGTGTATCCTGCACAGTACTGCTCCATTTTCCTTGTCCCTGAGGCTTAGCAATGCTGGACAGGACTGGTGAGGGGGAGTCTAGACAGCAAATGTTGTTAAGAAGCAAAGGATTATACCCTGAGAAGTGCAATTCTGCTGATACTAGAGAAATGCAATGGCAGCAGGAGGGACTGTCCTCTCCATGTGTCAGTCCTGTTTTGTGGATGAGGGCAGAAGCAGATAGAGCAGGAATTTCCTTTCCCTGCCACCTCCTGAGGTGACCCTCCTGGAGGCACGTGCACATCAGGGACTGTGCTTGCCTGCACCTCTCAGGCTCAGCCATTGCACCTATGAACCTCAGAAATGTGATATGGTGCTTTGTAGTCCAATTCAGAAATGCTTCTTAGCTGGGACAGTTTCTCTCTAAACCTGAGCATTAGAGCCAAGCCTTCCTGTTCTCCCTCTCTTTCTATTGATTTCCCAATTACCAGCAGTATCCTTTTCGTATGCAAAATTCACAAATATATGCGGGGCCCAAGCCTTATTCCTATACCTGAGGCAGCAGAAGGGCAATGTTTTAAACAGCCAGTTGGACCCTTCATTAGCCAAAGGGCTCCTAGGCAAGATGATGACAGCTTTCACAAAACCACCAACCCTCTCCTAGCATAGAAGATACATGAGAAGACTCAGGAGACATGACTCCTAGGCATTGGCCAGTAATTCTCTGCCAGAAGTCTGGTCTTTGGTTACTTAGATAATCCAGAATAGCTTTGGGTCATCTCTTTGGGGCTAAACTGGCTGAGGAGGCCACTGTAAGTAACCTAGTGGAAACAGGATGGAGGAACAGATGTACTAAGATGAAAGACTTTGGAGATGCTTTGAGAGTGACAGGAAAGCTCTGGAAATAGTTACATTAATAAAGAATCAAATTAATTTAACAAGAATGGAGCCTCCTGAAGCTCTACCCCGAGCATAATACATGAAACAACTCAGAGGATCAAAGCACCCTTATCCTTTGTGGAACTCCACCTTTGTTGCTTCCAGTGGAGGCTGCACTGTCAGGACTGCTGGGACTACTGAGGCAAACACAAGTCACATGGGGCAACATTTTTGCCATTTGTCTTCACTGGTATCAGCTATGGGCCCCTCATTTGAGAAAAATATGTTTTAACAACCCCCCCAGGCTCTGCCAGGCTACATCAGAAGGAAGTGAAAGCAACAAGAGATGAGCAAGGTAACACTTACATGGTAAAAAGACTTAAAATTAACACTGTTTCTGAAATGCTGTGAATCTCCATGTTTTCTTGGCTCTCATTCCCTGTCTATTCCTTTGAGAATAGAAGTCAACAGTATTGTAACCCCATAAATCACAGTAAGTACCCTTTATACACTCTTCATCTTCCCACACAGCTCAACTTTTTATTTCCACTGTTTTACAGTGATAGGGAGGAAAACGTAATACACTTCAACAGTCATGGTTTTCACTTGAATTGGCCAACGGTGAATTTATTTATAGTGTTCTAGTCTTCATGAGGATACTAATTTTTTTAATATTACTACTACCGTGGCCTTGCTTTAAAGACTGTAATGCTAGCGGACACCAGCTTTTATGCTTTCTTTCTCACTTTCTCTTGGTCTCACTAATAATGTTCAGTGGGAAGCAGCTTAGTGGTTTCTCCTGAAGGCTTGCTTCCTACCAGGAGATGGGTTTCAGGCAGTACAGATAAACCTACTGCCCTTTGTCATCCCACCTCATGCCCACAGTGATAGCAACTTTTCAGTGATAGTGAAACGCTTGTGCGGCTAGTCCTGTTAGAGGCAGAGAGTGCACGCTGCACCATCAGCCAGAGTGGTAAACTAGCTCAGGATCTTTAAAGTATATCTACATCTACACAAGGAGGCAAGAACAGGCTTCAGTG
Organism: Aptenodytes patagonicus; assembly: GCF_965638725.1. NCBI lineage: Eukaryota > Metazoa > Chordata > Aves > Sphenisciformes > Spheniscidae > Aptenodytes > Aptenodytes patagonicus. Next base: position 145,184,286 of record NC_134950.1, on the reverse strand, counting down.
TGTCATACCCTGTGTCCAAGGTACTTTCCACCTCAGCAAGACCTGAGTTACAGACACTGCTAGTGGAAAGGACTGTGTCAGGCTCAGCCCAGCCCACGCCCCATCTGTCCTTGCTAAGAAAATGAGATCACGGTGCTTATAATAAAACATGGATTGCTTTGGGTTCTCCCTTGCCAGCTCTGCTGCTGTACCTATGCAAGACGGGGTACAGATTATTTATACACTAAGGCTTAAATAAGCTGTGTGGCAGAGAGTTGGGACGTGACAGTGAGATTGGAGCATGCCTGAATGGATGCTGGGTCCTTACGCTCTGATATACCATGGCCAAGCATGAGAGCCCACACAGGGCTCCCGGGAGCTCCCAGCGCAGTACTGGTCCTTGCTATGGACTCTATAAAACTGCAATTGAAATTGAAACTTTCACACCATGGAATGCCAGAAGCCAATGAGAAACTCGTACATGAAAAGTGAAAAGACTACAGAAGAGCCTGGAGAAAGAAGAGAACAGATATTATCTCTACTGGAACAGGAAAGTGATAAAAATGCAATAAGATCTCTTAAAGCTTTTCTGTATGAATTTCCAATTACTGAGCCATTACTGATTTGTGACCAAACTTAGTCCCATCTACAAACATATTTATATTTATATTGGAGCCCATGGAGCTGATCAATTATTCAGTTTCTCATTAGCAGAGCTATCCCTCCAGTCATTACCTGTATCTTCCTTTACCCCCATCAGAATTGAGTATTAAAATTACTAGTCTTGTGGAATACAAAAAATGAAAAATACAGATCTGATGTGCAAGACTAAATTAAAAGATTAGTTAGCAAGAGTTTTATTTGTATTTCCACAGGTTTTAATGGAGAACATAATGTGCTGTTCACAGATCACCCTTTTTCTGTGGGTCATTGTCATTTAAGAAGGTGATAGAAGATACCCCTTCCTATAAAATCTGTTCCAGTAATAGTGTAATTAATGCAGTTGCTACTTCAGATACAACATGCAAAAAATTACCTCATGTAACATTTTTCAATATATCTAAATAAGTGTTCATACATGTGTCCTGGTTTTTTTGTTCAAGTGTCTCTGAACCTTTTTCATTGCTTCTTTGCTTCTCATATGGCCACCTGAGCTCACATCTTTCTCTTCCATCATTTCAGATCCAGATAAATCTCAGAGAGAGAGAAGGAGAAGAAGAGAGAGAGAGAGAGTATTATATAAACAGCAGAAAAAACCAAGGTAAAAAAGCAAATTAAGATATATTGAAAAAGTGGCTTGACTTACCATTTTACATGACCAGAATGATCATCAAAGGGTTTAATTCTGTGCAGCAATCTATATGCGAGTAAAGATGCAGTACAACCTCTCCTCACGTAAATGATGCTTTGGATTGTCTCACATCTTTTGTGTCTGGAAACAGGGAGAATGTGGGTGTCTTGGTGTTAGGGATGAATTTCCTCTCTTGCTCCTTCTGTCTTTTCTCTTTGTTGTTTAACAGAACCTTCTTTCTTCTTTCAAAATTGTATGGATTTGTTGATATCCTCATAAATATGTATTCACTGTAAGTATTTTCCCATGGCATTGCATATTTAAAATCTATTGTGAAACTTTATGCAGGGAAAAAAAAAGCAGGAGCTATTGGGGTGGAAACACATTTATTATTTTGCAGAATAAATACCACCAACTTCATCTCTGTATATGGCCATTACATACGGGGTATCTGTGACTGTTTGAAATTCCTTCTACACACTTCAGTATTCCTGTATATATTGGAAATAGGAGCCACACACACGAGCCTGTCAAGCTCAGAAGATGCACAGGTGGAAAGTAGATAAATGCAGCAAACTACAGAAAGTCAGAAGTAGTCATCTTAAAATGGGCTTAATAAAACAGAGGGTGCAGTAGGGATAGAAAAAAACCAAGCTATAAAGCCTTCATTTGCTCTGTTAATTAGCATTAAAATAAAAATATGGGAATCTACATGGTGGAATAAGTAAATTTTTAATATAAATCCTTTAAGTCTTCATATACTCATATGGATACTATATGTAATTTCATCATGTGTTAAAAACTTGCCCCTGGCAGTTCATTTTCTTTTCCCAGTCATGTATTTACAAGTTTATTATGTTACTAAAATAACAGAATATACTTTCTAGTAATGTTGGGAGACTTTGAACGTATTAGCAGGTCACGTCACCTCCTTTTTTTCTGATTTTTTTTTTAAGGAAGGAAAATCTAGAAAGTGAGGCAAGATCAAGCAGTGAGTGTACCCTCATCCCATACTTGACTGCAGAACAAGAATGGGAGACCCCAGGTCTTCTGGCCCCAAGTTTTGTACCTCGCCTCCAGACAGCAGTTCACTGCTAAGTCAACGACATGCAAACTTGGTCTGGAAGAAGAAAGTGCAAAACAAGAGCTTTGCTCATCAAAGCACGTGCTTAGCTGACTGGTTGTTGCCATGTTTGCTAACACAGCTATATTCGGTAACATCAGTGGAAGGACACCGGCTTGGGCTATTTCTGTGACTGTATTCAGCACTAAGGGTTCTCTTCATAGTCCGGCCCAAGACCTGAAAGCTGACTGCATACATGAACCTCTGCACTGCTCTGGGGCCCCACGGCCTCCAAAGGTAACCACTTATGTCATTTCTATACTGTCTGTTGCCATAGCAACGGAGGTTGGGGTTTTCATCAGGTGATGCTCAGCGTGCCAGTACCTGTCCTGTGGCTACGTGGCTCTACTGAAGCCTCTGAGAGCTTTGTCATTGACTTCACTGGGGTCAAGATTTCACTCCAAATAAAGATCCAGCCCAAAGGCACTAGATACAGCTTTTAAATGAAATCTTAGAGCACAAGAGTCCTTGCCACAGCCTCAACTTTTAGTTTAAAGCTTCAGATAATTTACTTCTGCTGTCAGGAAGTATCACTCTTAACCTTGAGGTAATGATCTTGCTTCAAATTAGGTGCCTGATATCATGTGCCAGCTTCTTATCTTCAAATATCAAGTGTATTTTCATTGCATCTCTTGCACAGGCTATGTAGGTATGATGCTATGCAGTAAGGAGAAACAAAATGTGTGGTTTTTTAATTATTCTTCTGCTCTTTTATTTTTTAATCTCCAGATGGTCCCTGGAACTGGTGATGTTTTCTTTAGTCTATATATTTCCTGCTTTAATTAGCTTACTTAACCAGTGAGCTTTAATTAGCTTACTTAACCAGCACACTTTTGAGACACACACGTGATGGGATAATATCAGGTGCTATGTTTAATTGCTTTCACAAAATTAGAAGCAGATAAATGGTTGAACCATAATTGAACGATCTTATTAGAAGACAAGCTGAGCAGTGTTGTGACATAACTAGAGAGATTCCCAGGCTTGGGTTAATTTCACATCAGCCGGGGCGGCTGTAATGACGGCAAGCACAATGCGACTGTTCTGTTAAAGAGCAAGATCAGAGCTGGGTGACGGAGATCTGCCATACATATTTATCAGCTGAGGGGTTGGCACAATTTGTATCACTATCTAGGAGCGGTAAAGCAAGCTATTGCCTTGTTTTACCACCTCCCAAGAAAAAAAATGCAGCAAACCGATCTTTTGGGGGGATTTTGAAAAAAGTCGTATCCCTCTCCATCCCTGCCCCTCCCCAGCATGTGCGTCTGTGAGAAAGGACAGGCAGCCACCAAGAGCACCTGTCCCTTCGGGGGCTTTGTTGGGAAATGTCAGGTAGTTAGTGCCAAGAGAGGTGGGGAACTGACACAAGAGCAGTGGGGATCTGACACAGGTTTATAAGGATGGGCTGGCTGTAGCAAGTCTGAGGCTTCTCCCTCTTGTACCAAATTCAAAGATTTTTATTACTCGGTGAAAGATCTGAGCAAGGTTGAGTGAAATTCTCAGAATTTGCACCCTCCGTGCATGTTTTACCAGATGGCTGTCATTAACCGGTGAATGGGAACGTCTGGTTTCGGCGTGGCCGTAGTAGTTTTACTTGGGTGTTAAGATGGAGAAGAATCATGCAGTACTTACAGGATCCCTTTTTACAAGGCCCGGGTTAGGCACAACAGCAATGAGGTGGGCAATTGTAAACACGGAGTTCAGCACGTAAGAAAAAAACAAATTCTTATGCAGTGTTATCCTTTGACAGCTGAGGCTCCTGAAAAATATGTAGCACACGTCGTAAATTAGTATTTTTCTTCTGATGTCACTTTAACAAGCTTTCTGGCAACAATCTCAAGAATGCCTTTTGGCAAGGCGTAATCGGAAAATACATGCCTTGCATTGCAGCCATAACCTCTGACAAATTTTTGGTTTTGTTTTTACACCTGTTTAGCACCACATGCTTTTTAGCCCATGTTGTAAAAAGCCATCCGGCTACATTCTCAGCCCTTGACGCCTGCCTTTATTTCATGGTAATCGAGATATTAAGTGGTGAAGCAGAACCCTGAGAGTTTAGATGCACGTGATACAAGTAATGAACATCAGGAATAGTGCTTTATAAGTAACTGTTCCCTGGAGACTCAATTTCTTAAATATTCAGATGAAAATTATTTGCTACTTCAGGAATTAGTGGTGAGACAGGATGGGAACTTTGGGCAGGAATCCCCTTAAATTACAGGGGGATTTGAGTTGGTATCCTGCATGTTTCTAACTCCAGCTGAGATCCCAAATCAGAAGAGTTGTTTTCCTGCTCAGAAGGAGCAGCAATCTTTTCTGAATGGCTGATTTTGGGGAGGGTAGGATTTCTGCTATTGTGGGTAGCAGAATTTCACAAGAGAAGTTCACAGGACTCTTGTGCAACCAAATCATGACTGCAGTTTCCTATCTGAACCGTCTCCCCTTTCTAATTCATGCCCAAATCCTCATGGCACCTCCTCAGCTACCCCTGATGCAGAGAACAACGCCCCTGTGGTGCTCCATGCCCCAGTGCACAGCCTGGAGCTGGCAGGAGGTGACTGCAGAAAGGCAATCATGGAGTTGTTAGATAATGCTGTGATGTCTGTATTCAGTGATCACCGAGAGCAAGCAGGCAAAACTGGTAGGTAAAAAACAGCTAAGAGCAAGTATCGCTGTCTCACTGAGGCAAGCCTCCCCCTCGGCACTAGGAGTCTTTTGCAGTCTGGAACGGAGCACAGGCTGTGACTTTCTGATGCTCCGCGTGTGGAGGCTAACGCAGAATGCACTTTCTTTAAAAGCAGAGAGCTAATCTAACCAACTGAACTCTTGTTTGTTTATTTATTTATTTTTATTTTTCAGCTCTTTGGTCGCCTGTTGCTTATTCTTAGTTCTCCTTACACCTATTTTCTGAGTTATTGGATGGAATTCTTCCTTCAGCTTGAGGTCATCCTTCTGGTTATGGTCATCCTCATCCTGCAATCTCATCACTTTTGTTGACCTCCTTGTTTACCAAGACACCTTCTTTGGTTCAGGATGTCCATGAGATGCAGGTCCTGGGGGCTAGGAATGAGAGTATCTCTTTACACTTGCCTTGATTTTATATTCTTCTTTTAGCATCAGCTATTGGCAACTGTTGAGCACCAGATATGTGGCTAGGTGCACTTTCAAGTTTGATCCACTGTAGGACAGGATATTGGGCAAAACAGACCGTTCTTTAGAGCTGTTTTTCCTACACTGTGTTCTTGTGCTTACTCCATCTGTATTTGCCCTCATGACAAATCCAGTCTAACGTTCCTTTTCTGCTCCTAAGCTCTGGTGGTATTTATCCAGTCCTGATTCTTCCTTTCTCCCCATTCTCCATCACTATATTTTGCCTATGCTACTAACCCCACTTTTCTTGGGACACTATCATGTGCCCATCTCCCTCTTATCTTTCTCTTGCAGTCCTGGGAACAGGATTGGTGTGATGCCAATTAACTTCCCAAGAAATAAAAATTTCCCTATTACTTAGAGCAGTCTCTTCAGCTTTTGGCCACAGAGATGCAGACCCTTGTCTCTCCAGCTGCCTCTCTACATGACTACTGGTACAGAAAGACAGTCTTTTGTGATAATCTCTGCCAGGTACATGTGCCTCCACTCCCATTCCTGTCCTTCCTCACTGCTCCACTTGACTTTTGCCAATCTTATTCCTCTATTAAATTGGACTGTTCTTCACTGCATGTTGCCTTCATCTGCTGTCCAAGCTCCTTTCCCTGCCTGCCTTCCTCTCTTAGTTTTAGTCCTGCATTGCTCTCCTACTTTCCTCTCAGTATTCCCCACCTTTTTTCCTTGACTCCAGCTTTCATGTTAAAGACCCATCTGGATCATTAAGTGTATATTTCCATACTCTCACTTTTTAATTTGACCTTCAGTGTTTACCACCAAAATGGCATCAGCACCTGCCTGACTCAGTCCACACCGAGAGGAGAACATTCTAGCAAAACCAAAACCCTTACTTGATTCATCCTCTCTGCTGGTTTTGACAATCATCTGTAATCTTCTCCTTCTCTGACCTCTCTTAGCTCTCTTCCTGACCCTCTTCCTGATTTTCTAATCATTCCTTCGTGGTGTTTTTGAAGGCTCCTTGTCACCCCCCACCCATCCTTCTGTATGCTCCCTACTCTGCTTCATTAATCAGTATGGAAGAAGGCATCACTAAGCCAGTCATCAGGATCTAAAACTTGTGAGGTTTTTGTGTCACTACGCCTCTATCAATTGTGTCCCAGAGTTTCAGAGTCTCCTGTGTTTCTCGTGGTTCTCCTGTGTTTCACATCTATCCTATGATGTCTCCCACATTTCCTTTGACAGAGATAGGTCCTCCTCTCTACTCACAGAGTCACCTTTACTTTTGAGTTCCTATCTCCACTTCTCTATTGCATCTAAGATATTTTGACTTCCAAGGAGCTTTTAGCATTATTTTCTTCATAGATCTGCGCTGTGAATCTGTCATTTCTTCTCTTTCATGAATATCGAGAATACTGATTTTCACCCCCAGCCAGTTATTTTCCATGTCCTACCCACTTGTTTAGTTTTCAAATTATTTTTCATACTTTCTACCATACTCACCCTTACCCCTGGGGAAAACTCCCAACAAACTTCCACAGATTATCCTTCCACCCATTATCCTTCTTCAACTCCTTTTAAAAGCCTTGGCAACAATTAGACTGCAGGTGCCTTCACAACACACCATCTATTATTCTGGCAAATCTAAATTTACTGTACTCCCCATCTGTCTTTATACAAATGTCTTTGTTTTAATAATTCAATTGGAAGTGATTTGGAGCTAGGAGTCCCTTTTTTCTTTTGTGTTTTATCATATAAGATAATGGGGTCTCAGTTTGTAATTATAAAAATATTGCAATAATGTGATGATGCATGTAACTGTTAGACACTCTACTTTATGAATACTGTCTCCTGTTATGAGTTAGTATTGCTTAGTGATGCTCATCACTACTGATTCAGTATTCCCTTCTGTAAAGTACTGCAACATCTGTGATGCCAGATCATTATGAATCTTGATACCCAAAATTGAAAGGAAAATAAATCTCTGCCAAGAAGGACTTATATGTGGGAAACAGCAACCTCTGCAAGCTGTTCATTGCTGCCTCTGCAGTCAAAGGCTATTATATGGCTGCAAAACCATCTCTTGCTATCTGATTGACTGACTGGTTGACAGCTTGCCTTCTACTGAAGGTCAAATAATCCATCGCTGTCATAGCCAGATGATAGAAAACAACTGAAGGTAACACGAACCCTGCTCCCATACAGCTTTATTCTCACTTTCTTATGATCGTGGTTTGGTTTCCTCTTTGTCCTCCGATTTTGCAGCACTTTGTTTTAATTCCTTTCTCTACTTCTTCCTGTAACCTTTGTGTCATGCATTAGTCATGGAAGGGGAAGGTGAAGTGGAGGAGGAAAGAGAGGAGGAGGTGTGTTACTGTCTGGAAGGCTGCTGCAAAGATGAGTCTTTCAGCGCGGCCTGGGACCGGTCAGGATTGTGCGTTGTCTGTGACTCAGAGCTAGGATTGAGTCAGACAGCCTGATCCTGCCTCGCTCACTGCAAGGAAACACCTTCTTGGTCCATTTTGGGCAGCCAGTTTAACCAGATCCTGTCTTTACTGTCCCAAAGAACTCTGAAGCCTGGGTATAGGATTCCAAATCAGATTAAATTGTGCTCTTCCCAGTTTTCTCAAAGCATTACTGTGGCTGTGGTTTTGTGCTCTTTGTCTTTACATAGATGGGAAGGGAAATCATCAGTTTATTGGGCAGAGTTTCTAGCTATCTCTGTATCTGATTACTGCACATTATCACAGTCACTCATCAGATTGCGTCTCTGGAAATTAGCAGGATTCACAACCTGTATTTTGGATCCACCTATTTTGAGCCTGTAATCTTACAGACTCTTATAGTCTATGCAAAGTCCAACCATTTGATTTTCCTATGTTTCCTAGACTCGTGGTGGTGGGGATGTTGGGGGCTTGTTCTTTTACTACCCTTCCTGTCACAGAGTTGAGGCACAGACATCTAACTGTATAGCCCTAAGATTTATGCCAGCTTCTTCTGGCCTCTCAATTTACTAAGCATACCCTTTTCCAGCCTATATGGACACCCTCATCCATGGTGTACCTTTCCAGGGACCAGCAGCAGATGAAGTAATCAGGGAGAAGCTTTGCATAATGTTACTAAGAAAAATACTAATAGAGGGCACACAACTTGAACATATCTGTGGATATGTAGTACATATAGATCAAAATTGGGACCAGAAATTGGCTAAGGTGCCTCTTGTAAGATTCAGATTAAATAATACAGGCACTCTGAGGCTAGAACTGATTTAAGCACTGGCACAAGGGGTTTTGTGGAGCACCTTTCACTGCAGATTTTTAGAGCAAGGCAACCATCCCTTGTGCACTAGAGGTGGGGGTTCAGCAAGGGGTTCTTTTTATCAGGTTATAACTCTGTGTGTTATTTATTCAGAAGCATTTGTAATTGTTTCTATTACTCTTACTTTGTTTCCCAGTGTGCAGTGTGGGGAATACTCCTTTGTATCCTTGGAAACCTTTATCCAGGTAAAGTTGGAAAATTTTACCTGCCTTTTTAGATTATCTTGCAGTTATCTCCAGATATGCTCTACTGATGGTGAGCATTTCCCTATCTCTGGTCATGAACTGATGGTCTGGCTATCTGATTACAAGTAACTGATGCACCTTTGCTGAAATCAGTAAGCTACCATCCCATTTGGGTCGTTATACTGGATGTATCATTCTGTTTCATCAAAGTATCTGTGAACAGACATTACAACCCTGATTTCTGAGTGTGTTATCAGTCCAGGAAGTTTGCAGTTTATAGTAATGTTACGAAAGTGAAATACCTTAAAAAGATTGCTTAGGAGATAGAAGAATATAGCTTATGCAAGTCATCATAGCTCTGGATGTACAATAGCTCAGGATCTTGTCCATTGTTTATTCTTGAATATTTTCCCCAGTGCCTTTGATGTCTTCTAGTGCTTACCATTTCCCTGAGCTGAAAACCGAAGGCTGTTCCAGACAGCCCTTCACTACTGATTGTGACTGAAGCTGTGACTACATGTCTGACGGCAAACCTGAGCTCCCTCTGCTCCTTCACTGCAGACATTATAATAAATAGTGTGCAGACAGGTTCTCTAAAGGACAAGATTTAAATGCTCTAGTTAAGTTGCCATACAGCAGCTGCAATGCTTTCAGTGAATATCAATTTAGTTTCCTTTAAAGTTCTGATACAGCACATCACTGTTTTTCCTTTTAATGCTGATGACAGGCTACACACCAGTGTCAGATTCACACTTAGTGCTGAGTCCTGTAAGCCACCTACTCAAGTCAATAGCTCAGTCCTTCAGCATCAGATGAAGGTATTCCTGTCCTTCAGGAGCTGGGGGCTCCAAGCCACTGCCGTGTGCAGCCACCGCACCTGCCAGAGGCTGGACGTGCCCTTCAAGGAACGATAGGCAACTGGTAAATGAAGGGCCTTACCGCATCCCCAGTCACACCATTTCCCTATGGGCTGCACTTTTACACCAGTCTTGATAAATCTAACAGCATGATCTTGGCTACGCACCACTGGGAGATGTCCCATTGGTGAGAGGACCCTGTGCTGAGACTTTTTTACCAGGATTATATAAAAAGGCACTCAGAAGAGCTGTTTCTCACTGCCATGTCCCCTTCCAAGCTTTTCTTTGGTTACCACTTGAGATCCCTCAGGGAAAGGAGAGAGAGTGTCTGTAAGAAACACTTACTTGAAATAGAAGAAAATTGCCAAGGAAATCAACAGGGATGTTATAGACAAAGCATGGCCAACGATCGCCATATAATAAAGTATGAACGCCATCTGCAATTTAACAAAAAGAAAAGGCAAACATGAATAATTTGCAGGCACTTGGGTCTTTTTCTCATTAAGGAAGAATCTACAAAATCAACCTCCCATTTTGTATTTCTTTTCTTTCAAAGGTTCTTTTTCAATATACTTTTAATACCAGCAATCTGTTAAATAGCATGACTCATGGTCTAAAGATGAGATAAGTGTTTCTTACGTGAACTGATCTGTTTCTGCTGCACTGAAGTAACTGATGAAATACCTGCTCACACTGCGCATCACTAACTTTCCCAAGCTCTAGGAGAGTGCAGCAGACATAATACATTTGGATTTTCAAAAAGCCCATGACAAGTTTCCACACACAAAAAAATTATTAAAGAAAATAGTTTGCCACAGGATTGGAAGAAAGCTTTTATGGTTTGAAAGCATCTTAAACAACAGGGACCAAAAGCTTAATGGTCACTTTTGGAGATGAGTCAGTGGTTAGGTACCCTCAGGACTGGTATCGCAGATGGCATTTTGTTCAACTTATTCATCAATGACCTCATGCAGAGAAATCTCTAAGTTTCCAGGTGATACTTAGGTCTTCCAGATAATAGTGAGGGACTCCAGAAGGGCCTCATATAACTGAGAGGACAAGAAGATGCTATATGATCTTTAATACAGAAAAAAGCGGAGCAGTACACCTAGGACAAACGATCCAAACCCTGTCTACACAATGCTGAACTCAGAACTGGAAACCAAACTCAGGAAGGAGATCTTGGAGTCATCCTGGCCAATTATCTGAATCATTGGCTTACTGTGTAACAACAGCCAAAAAGTCAACAAAATGTTGGATATCATCAGGAAAGGCACTAAGGGTAGAACATCATTGTGCCTCTGTTTAAAATTTACATCGCACATCTTAAATGCATGTGTGTTTCAAGTCTCCACACCTTATGGACATGGCAGAGCGAAGGTGCAAAGGTGGCAACTAAAATAACTGAGGTAGAGTAGCTGTGTTATGACGAGTGGGTACAAATGCTGGGATTCTCCCCTTTGGAGAGGAGAAGTCAGAGGGGGCTTATGATTAAGGCCTACAGAGTCATGAAAGCAACAGATGAGATGAAAATTATCCTACCGTACTAGAACAGCACACCCTGAGACAAATTCTGGTTCACACTGGTAAGAACCTTGCTATTGGGCAACTAGATGGTCTTACAGTGCCGTGAAGCCAGTGTGCATGAACAGACAATTGGGCTTTCACTTCTTTGACTAATATCAGTGAAATCTAAGATAGGCCTATCCATATTTTGTATGCCAATAGTGAAACAAAATCACAGGATAGCACCTGGGCTGCAGAATGCTGAGATATTTAAATGTCATACTTTGGTCTCAGCCAAGCTCTTAAGCATCACCCAGCTGTCAGAAGACTGCAAGAGGCTAAATGGCATGCCAGGCTTCAGCATTGCCTTCTTTTCTGAAAGCACTAATATAGTATCAGCCTGTCCTGAAAAAAAGACTAGATAGCAGGCCTTAGTTCCTCTGCTGGGTTTATTTTCTTTTCGGCTCCACTTCATTCATTTTTCTTTTGTTATGCATGAGCAATTTTCCTTTTTTCAACTATTAGATTAATTTCTTTCTGTAGCCCTAGGTTTTGCCACTCACATTTTTTGGTGTTTCCCAGTAATTTTAACTTTCAAACTTTCATTTGAAAACAAATATGAATAAAATTCAGAAAACAAAGCCATTCCCCTTAGCAAAGGTGCACATCTTCTTATCTAGTTTGTTCTTCAGTCATTTTACAACTTTGGAATCGGCTCCTGCTTTTGTTAAGCTAAGTAGTGGTGGCCTGATTCAGATTTAAACCAAAGTCACATTTACACCTTCCTGACCATGTAGAACAGACATGTTCTGAGTGTAAATATCATTCACCAAATTACGGAAATCTATGCATATTTACTGCAAATACTGTAGGTCTCCTAGTTTTCCTTCACAAAGACTAACCACAACATTGCTAGTGAGCCCAAATGCTTCACAACTTGTTCTGAGACCACCAGCAACCCCAGAGAGGGAAGACCAGAGTGCAGAGAAGATGAGACAACTTTCTGAATACAGAGTAGTGGGAGAGGTTTTTACCTGTGTGCATGTGACATTTCTTCCACTCTATACTAAGTGGTTGCTATGGTTTTTCATTATATTAGATTGATATAATTTTTAAGCCTGAATTCAATTTACAGATGAACTGTTCAAAAATATGTTGTTTTGCTGCCTATCCTGTATACAACCTTTAGCCTGAAACAGCTAGAAGTAGGAAAGGCTTCCAGATAACTACATGCAAGTCTATGTCCACCCCAGAGGACTCTTGGTTATTCCAACTATCTACCGTTCTGCATACGACTGCTAAATCAGTTTAACTGTGTATCTGGGACTCAGCAATAGCATTTTTGATTACTCCATGTAAACTTACTATGGTAACTGCTCAAAAAAGCTTTCCAAATGCAACGAAGACAGATCAGAATGGACTGAACCGTCAGCTAACAAAGCATATGGTCTACCACCACATTTTTAAGAACTGGCTGCAATATTTTTTTTTAAGTGATCTGTCTCAAAAACATAGCATGTTGGTATTTCCAGTTAACTTCAAACAAATAATGAACGATTTTATTAATTTCTGCACTCCTTGAACTGGCAGTCTGTCATGTCCTTTCTGACATATAGGACTTACAACACACTGACTCACCAAATTTTTAGCTTATGCAGATTTTGTCATCCTGGGCTTAGAAAACTTCTAAAAGAAACACTTAAATGTTCTTTTTTGTCCCTCTAGAGTTCTTGACTTGAGGAAAGAGAATTCTCTAATAGGAATACCTCCTACTCAGTTAATTAGATTATCTGTAGGTACATGGAAAGAGTCTACAGATGAAGCATACTCCTGTTTTTGAAGACTTGGATTAAAGGTCATAATCTAACTTGGCATTTCTGTAAAGATAGATTCTTTCTGCATTTTCCATCATTTTTTATTTCAGAAGAATCTCGATGTACGTATAATTTTCCTTTGTGTTCTATCTGCACTTTGCTTGAATGATGTTCAAAATTGTTCTTCTGGAAGGCACGGATAATAGGCAACAGAACTACATTTTTTGCCTCCTTACATGGGCCAACATCTGGAAAAATTGTATTTTTATGGTGCTTCCATTTTATGCCTCTGTGATCTCAGATTGTTACTATTATTCTCTCTTTGTCACATAGGTAAGCCCCATTTTACCATGATGGTTCCTCATGCTGCAAAAACTTTTAGAATTCACCTCCTGCCTATTCCAGTAGACTTTTCCAAGGCCCTTTGGGCTGAATCGTTACTAAATATAACCATGTACTGCTTTTTGGCTGCATAAAAAAAGGTCTTCCAACACAAACCTGAAATCAAATCACTTTTTGACTCTTTTCCTTCCACAATTCCAAATAGTCACAAATTATTCTGTCACAAATCTGTAATCAGATTTTCCTGGAGCTCCACTCACAGTTGAGAAATATGTTTATTTTCATGAGCTTCCCTAACTTAATTTTTTTTAAGCTTTTCTCAGATTTCTCTCTCCTTGTTTCTGTCGGTGCTTTTATATTTAGTTCTCCTCTTTCAGCTTAGCAACTTGATTTTGGAAATATTGATGCAAATGCTTAATTCATTATTGTAAATAGTCTCAATAACTTCAGTCAAACTGTTAAAGTTAAATGTGTTCAGGCTTGTAAGATTTTCTGGATTAATGGTACCTTCATAAATATTTCTTTTCAAAGGGAGTGAATACACGGTGATATTCTTTGCTTAAGAAAAATAATTTTAACTTATGTTAATATTTCTAGCCCTGCAGAGAAGACATCAACAGCTTGGAAGATACTTGTTACAGAAAGCAAAATTGAAATTCTAAAGGATCATTTTGTAACTGTTGGACAATCAGGGAAAATCATAGGAATTAAAAAGTGCATTTGAAAAATACTGAAAAACTTGTCACATGAATTGCTACTAAATTATCCACCCCGTAGCAAACCTATATTTATGTTTGAGCACTCATCAAATAATTTTAATAAGCTAAAATCACGAGGACAATGCTATTAAATTATTGTGCAACAAATAAAGCTGGAAGATGAGGACTATTCTGATCTCTTTCATATGTGTCTTACTGCTAGCCCAGCCCAAAACCATTCCCAAACAATCACTGCCTTTTTAACTGTAGCATACCTTCAATTTTTCAGAGGTGAAAGAGTTGCACAGGGTATAGTTGGACCAAGTTCGGTTGCTCTCAGGATGGCGGAACCAGTTTCCAGTTTCATCACAATATTTTGAAGCCCTCTCTGATGATAAATAGCAATAATAGTTATTTTAGCATATGCATATTACATATTTAAAAACCCATTAAAAAGAATTTCTGTGTTTGGAAATAAAATGTCTGCATAACAAAATCCAAAGGATTTTCCACTTGTGCAATTAATATACATTTTACTGGTTTGGTTTTTGTTTTTTTTTTCCTCAGAGATGTATCTGGTGGTGTACTTGTTTATCTGTCTCCTGTTGCCTTGAATGAATGCAGTAGCTTATACATACCCAGCCTTCATTCAGATGCAATTACTTATGTGATAATGATCCATTTAAAGAGACTGTTGAAAACTGTTTATGGAAGAGAAAGTTTCCTGAGGCCCTGATGCCGAACTTGAAGGAAGCGTGCAGGGTTTCAGGTATCAAGGGAAATAATTAGTTAAAAATACTGTGTAGAGAAAGGGCAGCAAGCAATGTATAAACCGGAGCCTGGGTGCTGGAGATGCCGACAGCCCCAACACCAGTGCTGCGTTTATGCAGAGGGGTGGAAAAGTCCTTCCCAGCCTCTGCGCCAGCTAAATCCTGCCAGGGATGAGCGGGAGCACTGCTCGTTTTCCTCTGAGGCTGCAAAGCATGCAGGCATAGAGAGAAGCAGCTTCGCAAACGTTTTGGAGCAGGTCCCAAGTGTCCAGTTTAATTTAAAATGGCTGCAGAGTTCTCTGTTTAAATAATCTGATGTGTGTTTGGCCCCTCCATGTGTGTCTTTGGTGCTGGTTCCTGCGCCGCAGGTGGCTCTGGCATCCTTCCCGACAGCCCTGCTGTACGGATCACTCTCCAGGTTCATGCTCCTTCTCACGTGTCCTTTTACTGTGGCAGGGGGACGGCTGGGCTTCAGCACCGTACAGCTCGGGGGGATGCCTGGAGCCGCAGATGTGTGCTGTGCCTGTGTCCTCCCGGCCACGCTCACATTTCTGCCCAGGAAACCCTGGATGCTGGGGCGCAGGCAGTCACTCCTAATCACCTGTCAAGTTTTGGACTAGTTCCTTTGGCCTTCTCTCAAGCATTAGCCACATGGGAGTCACTGGAAAGTTTGCCCGAGTAACAAAGGCAGGATAATATCAGAAACTTAAATTATTTGATGCTTTCTTAGATAGTGACACAGCTGTTTATTTATGAAAAACACAGTTTTTCAAGTCTGACTTTTAAAATAGTCTAAAAAGTCTATCTTGACTTCCCTTTGCCTATTCTAGCTTTATAATTTTATTGGCTTTATACATAGATTATCAGCATTTCCAGTCAATACACTTTTACAGAGCCAATTACCATTTGAACACATTTTCATTTTTTGACGTCAACATGTGCATTTATTTTTTTTAATCAGATCTGATGATTAATGATTCTATTAATTTGGAAGATTCGTATTCCCTCTATACACCCTAAAGAATGCAATTGATCATATTGGCAAGGTAAGGATTGTATAGACTGAGCTATCTTACTCTGACTAGAAATACACTTTATATAGTGCTATTGCAAAAAAAAAAAAAAAAAAGAGACAATCCTCCAGAACACAGCATACTTTCAAAATTACTGTGAGTTTCAAATCATTGTTTTGGGGGACTTGTTGAAAATCAATACGTGCATCAACAACACCGAGAGGAACAGTACATGCTATCTCAGCCTTCCAACTCTGCAGCTTGGAGATAGTCTCAGACTGCCTGTGTGGCAATGTTGCTGTTGTACTCATTGCCAGATATTATCTAAAGCTGGAAAAAGTTTTCAGTCATAGATAAAAGATTAATGGTTATGCTACCATGGAACACAGTGTACAAACATCGTACCTACTATCCCATGCACTCTGCAAAGTTTGCAACGGCTTTTGTTAATATGCTATAGAGTATAATGGTAATATCATCTATCATCTCTGTACTTCAGTGCCTACGCAGGCACTCTGCCAAAGTTTAATGTGGCTTCTGTAAGTTAGAGACAAGCCTGTTGCCTCATATTTTTCCTTGAAGCCATACAAACACAACTGATCCTAGTTTGGAAGCAGCCGTGGCCCACGGATTTCTTGCTGTGATGTTGTCAGAATACGGGACTAGGGGATAAGCCCTCCACTGTCCATCCCAGTGACTCAAACAGGTCAAACATTTCTTCTAAATCTATGTTTTTATACAGAAATAAAACTGCAAGTCTGTAACCCAACCACTGTTCTACTGCAAATTATCCTACAGTGGCCCAGTAGCAGGTGTGGGATTATGAACCTGGGCACGTGTTGGTTTTTATGCTAATCAGAAGAATCTAGTAAACTCTGAAGAAATACACAATGTGTAAGGACGGGTAAGGCAACACTAGCAAGGCAAACTGGAAGTGTGGGCTTTAAGATTATTAAAATACTATGTAAACACTAATTTTTTAGGCTGTCTGTACCCTATCAGCGTGGATAGGGCACCACTTGGGCATCACATTATTCAAAGTGGAGGAACAGTGACATTGCATTTAGCAACCTTAAAGTTATGCAATTCATAGGCAGTTGTGCATGCTCCCTGTAGTTAGCTTAGAAAGACAGACGCTTCAAGAGCTGTCTGGGAAAAATAGATGAGAGAAATCTCATCCACAAGGGCAGTTTCATGGGAGTAGTGAAGTGTCTAAAAAGATTAACCAGTAGTAATATTTTTGCATGTGGTACTGTTTGTGCTACCGATAGTGCTTTTATGAATCATATTTTCATAAAAAACAACTCAGTCGTTTATATGTAACAAATATCCTAACCCAACAACTCTGGAACAAACGTGATAGCTCTATCAATCAGTTTTTTTACAATTAGACCAACTCTATAGCTAGCACATGTTAAAAGAGTCAACACCATTTTTTTATTTATTGTTGAGTTATGAGCTGGAAGTAGAAAGAAGTTTTCCTCTGTTGCAGTGCATGCTCAGCACATACCGGACATTGAATTCTTTGTCATTGTTTGGCTAGACCTGTGTGGTGCTTAGTTTTGCAGATGAGGGAATAGCTGATGTAGCACATCTGATTTACTTACATCCTCAGGAAAATATTCCAGAAGAAAATTTTTCAAAAATGAAAAAATCATCTGATATAATACAATGGACACCCTAGAAAACTTCAATTCCAGTGTCCTAATAAGTGAAGAATTATCACTATCATCAGAATGCCTCAGTCAGCAGAACTGGAATCTGTATAATAGAGTCATATTGTGCACTGTGGGGATAAGAATTGATTTTTAAAATACAACTGTCAAGCTTGCTAAGAAGCAGGACAGACATACACAGAAGGGTAGGGGGAAAAGAAGCAGCTGCACAAAGAGTTATTTGTTATATTTATCACTGTCTGAATGATATCACTTCAAGACAGGAAAATAGGACCAGCAGAAATCCAGAGCTGGCTTTTTTAGCCAGAGTCAGGAAATTTGCATTTTATGGCAGCAAGAGAAGGGCTCTCCCAGGCCCAGCCCTCCCTGTGCTGCTCAGGGTGCTCCAGCAGGTCCCTGGGGCTCCTGCCCACCGAGGATGCTGCTCCTTGCCCGTAGCCTGCTGTGAGCACAGGCACGTCGCCCTGCCGAGGCACAGTGCTGGGTGGGAAGGAGCACATGGACTGGGTACGCAGGAGGGGAGACCATGGTTGGGAAGGTGCTTGAATTAGGGGATGCCTGAGGAAGTGGCCTCCCTGCCTGCCAGGAGTGGAAAGGGCCGCAGCTGCTGCTGCGACCCAGAAGGTCTCTCTCCCTCTCTGGTTTGTGGAAGGCCATGATTTCTCATCTGCAATGACTGCTTTTGCCAGCTTGGCAACCTCCTCACCTGAACACTTTGTGCATTTTGCCAGCTGTGAGAAGGGTGCACCTGTGTTCCTCAAATCCAGTCCCTTGTGGTCATAGGCATCCCAGCTGCTAAATCCAAAAGGGTCTGCAAGAGCTATTCAATCTGTTCCCCCTTCTCCTGCATGGAGCATTTATCCTTATTTCTCTAAAGATATTTTGTAAGAAAGACAAAGCAATTCAGAGGCTGCAGTATGGCACAAGAAGAGAGTCGCAGAGAACACAAATACCGCAGTGCCTCTGCCCCCTCCGCTGCCGTGACCCACACTCCAGAGCAAGGGGACCTCACCCCCTCTAGTCAGCGTCAGAGCAGGAAGGCTGTACTTCCATATTCCTCAGTCGTGAGAGGAAACAACTCATTAATCATTATCTGAGGTAATTGCTTATGGATACACATGGATCTGTTTCCAAATTGCACTTCTAGAAACTTTGCTCTTGGAGCCACATGAAGCATTATGAGTAACTGGTTTACAAAATGGAACCAAAGACAGAAACGCAACAAAGTGGAGAACTGAGCGGAGTTCTGCTAAACGCAGCCTTGGATCACAAAGTTGGGCTGGGCTTGCTCCCTGCTGGGGTGGCTACTGCTCTTAACCACTGCTCTTTGCCAAAGAGAAAAGGGAGCAAAAGTGAAACGAAAAGGTACGGCTGCCACAGCGCAACTTGCACATTCAGCTCCATTGCTGTATGTGACTGCACCAAATTAATCCTGACCAAACACACCGTGCAGGGAGAGTGAGGTGGGTAATATAACACTTCCCTTGCCACAAACCCAACAGCCTGTGCACAGCACAGGGCAATGCTGTGCTCCTCCTGCTGCCCCCAGTAAATCTGCCTTGCTAGAAGGCCATTGCATCCACAATATATTTCCCTTTTTTTATTAGCAAGAATATTACCAGCATGAATTACATAGTACATTCCTATCAAATTCAATTCCTAGCAATTTCAGCGTGACCTGAAACCATTTCAAAGGGATTACAGCAAAGATTAACCTGGATAAAATATGAATATAAAATACAATTCAAGAGAAACTGTCCATGTTGCCTGAATAGGGGTGTATAAAACAGCCCTGCTCAGAGCTTCACAGTCATCTTCACAGGATGAGACAATGAACTTCCTGCTGCCACTGGAGTTAAAGCAGTAGGTCTCGGTATGTTTTCCAGACAAATTGATTTGGTTTTATGCATTATCACATTGCATGTGATGGTCATTGCGAGAAAGAGATTGCTACAATAGGCAACAGTTGTTTATTGAAAAGGACAAAGTTGTCACAGCTTGTAGAGAGGGGTTTCTGTTTGTCTGTTACCTTTAAGATACTAATTTCCTTTCACAGGATAGAGCTTCCTCAGGTGGGGAAAGAAGTACGGGAAGCCCTAGCTAACTGAACAGACTAGATTATCACAGCGGTCCTTCCTTCTTTCAGAACACAGATTCCTATGGAGTAAGAACTGATGTAAGTTCAGTGAAATAAGTGGGACTATATCTTGTAGTTACTTGTGAAGTTGTCAGACACAAAATAAACAGACCACTGAGCGTGTTCTCCATCATTTTGCTTCTGGGTCCTTTTCTCCAGAATATGATTTCACCTTATTTACTTTCGAACATACTCTAGCAATTTCTTCTTGGCATTGATACTGAATGTTGTTGGGGGTTCAGATATAGAGAGCTGATATACAGCACCCACAGGTACAGATGGGAGGAGGATCCGATCCTATGCTGCCAGATAATGTTTCACTTTTCCAGTTACAAAGGATGTACATACCAAAGCACAAAAAGAAGGCTGAATGACATCATTTTATTCCGGGACTCAAAGCTATACATGGCCTCAAACAAAAGTAACTTAGCCATCAGTGAGCTGATACACAGTTGTTCTGCAGATCTCAGTGCAGCCCAAAGCAGCACAGTGTGAAATCCTTGTTTCAGAAGTCCATGGGGTTACTTGCATGCCTAAAATACATGATGATGTGGCTTGATATCATGGAGACTTAATGGGAAGGAAATGTGACAGGCACTGCAGTTTTCATCTTGTAAAATCATTGTTCTTTAGAAGGAATTTTCTGTTTCTCAGCAGAAAATCTAGCTGTATTTTGTTTAACAGGCATAAGTTACCAAAGGAAATAATGACTTGTGACACAGAACCTGACAGACTTCTCAGGACAGCTGAACCTGTGCTTTTGGCCACCTGTAAGTGGCAGCCACTTCCATTAGCAGTTGAAAGACTTCCAGACACCCCCACGACTTCTTGTCTCCCTCCTACTTTATTAAGTCCTGGTGTGACAATCAGCCACCTGTAAAGCAAAGGCTGGCTACCCACTGGTTTGATGCTGCAGCTGTAATACGTGCTGGGGAACTCAACAGCTACTCTAGGAAAGCGGCTCTGGCTCAACCAGGAGATGCTGAGCTTCTGCCGAGCCAGGGAAACAGTGTCAACTGACCAGGATGCAGGCAAGGAGGCTGACAGAGGTGCTGACAAGGAGAAGAGATATGTGCCAGGGGAAAAATACTGAGTCCAGAAGACCACAAGTATTGTTCCTAAACAGGACAGCAGAGAGAACAGCAGGAAGTTAATTACTGGAGGAAGCTGTTCCTCCTACAGCTGTGTTCAGAGAACAGGAATACTAAAAAATTCCCAAATCTGCAAGTTTTAAAGCGTGGCAGAAAGAGTAACCACAGTACGCACACGCTGTGGGCCAGACTCTGCAGCACGCATCTGTACATTAAGGAGTGATTTGCAATCAGCCGTACAAGCCACAGACCTTGGCGTTAATAAGCATTAAGAAGTGAAGTGAGGTGCTTCTCCATGGATGGCTTCAAGTGTTACTTTGAAGAGTGCTGTTGTAGTGGAGCAATTAGTTCGGAACAAGCCACTGGAGACAAGCGGGCAAGTGGAAAAGCTGGGACCAGATGTCTTGGGAACGAGCAGGAGAGTGGCTCTGTAATCACTCCCATGCACTGAGGGATGAGGACCTCGAGTCATGGGGAGACTTTTGTGATCACAGGGCTGCCCAACACAACCTTTCGCAGGTATTAGCTCAACAGCTCATTGAGTATACATAAACTAGGACTGTTAGTGCCACAATTTTTTTTCTGTGAAAACCATGGAAGCAGGGAAAGTAGAAGCCTTGTAGTAAATTGTCCTATTCATCAAAGGGGCTGTTGCCTCATGGGGAGGATATCATGAACAAAATAGAGGCTGAAGCGGAAGGTACAGACCCCATCCAAGAGGCACCTCTAACATGCATGTAGGAAAAGGCTTGTGCAACCTCAGGATCCAGACCCTCAAGCTCTCTCCTGAACGTGGGCACTTCTGTCTGGGAACTGAACCAAGTTTGGCCAGTTCTTTTAAAATGCTCTTCTGGCATCTTTTGTGCAAATAGCCTAATGGTTGAAGCAGTTGTCCACAGAGAGGGAGACCTAGGTGAAAGGCACCCCTCCAGTTGAGGGTCTCAGCTCCTCAGCCTGTTTCCCCCCAGGTGCTCCAATGATGAGCCATGAGCGTGGCCCTGCTGCAAGACTCCTCCTTGAAAACTATGACACTGTACAGAAAAGAGGTCAAGACTAAGTGTGTCAGAAAGCAAAAAAAAGGTCACAAAAGACAAGGCACTGTGATTCGGTGCCTTTTGTGTGTCTCAGGGACGTAAATGGCTGTAAAGATTTGTGGGGTAGGTCTCAGGGTATTCCCACAAGAGGTGGACAGTCACACTGCTACACAAGCTCACTTTCCAGGCACACAAATACTTCAATCCGTCCTGTATAATGCCTACTTCCCCTGGAAAGGGGGAGGTTCCTCCATCAAAGTTGGGATGCAGGCTTGAATCCCCTCAGACTGGGGCTGACACTGGAAGTTTCGCACTTGCTGGGTGAATTCTCTAATCATGGATAGCTTGATTTATAAAGAACAGAAATATCAGTCAATCTGGCTGCTCCTGCAAATGGGATTCAGCAAAATGTGTACTGGGTCTGATCCAACCTGGAAGCTCCTCTGTTTCTAAATAGGCAACAAGCTCAACAAAATCAACAGTTTTAGCTAATGGTACTGGGTAATTAATTCACAGCTACGCAATAGTCTGTTTCCTTACTTTCCAGTTGGGCACGTACATTTTGAGTTAACCTTGTTGAAAACTTTTAGATTTATATACCCTCTCCCCTAAATGTTTCATTTCATAGTTTTTAACTGCAGTCGGTACCCTGTGTCTATGTTGGATTTAGCACACTGTGGCATCAAGCACCGCCTATAAGCAACGTGTCCTGAGTGTGGAACACACAACTGTGTCTTTCTTTTCTGTACTCTTTGTGGAGTTATACTTGTGTCCAATATTTCCTCATATCTATTTAGCAATATTTCTGTCCTTGATTTTTCCTTTCATTTGTCCTTTTAAACGTTCTTGAATTACTTCTCTTAGTTTGCATGGCTGCTAGTATTTGTATGAAAATTTCAATGAACAACTGAAACTTGGGAGACTGAAAGAACATTATTTCTGCTCATCTTCTTCATAAAATGATATTTTCCAATAAAAACTGAACAAAGCACATGCTGATACATATCTCATGCATATTAGCATTTTCTCTTCATTATAAAAACTTAGAATGAGGCATTAAAATGTTTTGATATTATAACTAAGTAGTTAATATTTTCATAAACTAAGTTCCATAAATCCATGGGTTATATTTACAAAAATATAAATACATATAAAATATTTTTAAAATGAAAATATATAAATCAGGCAACCCAAAAGCTTGATATATTTCAATTTCAGTGAGCCAAACTCTCTGAGATTTCACAGTGCTGCAAAAATGCCACTGGAAACATGCTTCCACTCAATGGCACAAATGTTTCGAAGACTTCCTTCAAAAGATAAGATGATAAAAAGAAATACTGTACCAGTCGGATCAAAGTCTGGAAAATAATCCGGACAATTCTGAGCAGTGACTCTTCCAGCAGGCGTGTCGTCCCAGCACAACCAGCCATCCCAGGTTCGGTTGCAGAACAGACCTGGACATTTAAAAGGAACGCAGTATTTAATTCAACACACAGTCACTCCTGAACCTGCTCTGTTCTAGCCTCTCAAGGAATATTGCTGTCTGCAGACAATCATGTTTTCTTTTTGCAATAAAAGCCCTTGTTATTGCTACAATTTGAGTGGCATTCAGGTGGCATTGTTTTTGTTGACCCGATGTTAGTGGTGTTCATTTTACTGGAAAGTAATGTTTTAAAGCCTGTTGAACTGAACTTTGAATGTAGGGTCTGATCCTACAAATTCCTCTTTTTGACCCTCCTTCTGTCCTTAGGTGTAAGCGTGTACACTAGTGGTACCCAAAGACCTTACAGACACCCAGTTTTCATTTCACCTTCTGCTGTTCAGCAGGTCTGCAAATCAAGTCTTTGAAATGTAAAGGTAGGAAGGGCTTGCAGGGACATCCCAGCTAAAAGCAACATTTGCAGAGACAATTCCCTCTAAGGTTGTTGCATTCCTCAACACTAGAGATCGGTGACACAACTACAGATCCAGTGAAGCAGGTGCAAGACGAATCTGTAACAGGTGAACTCTGCCTGCTGATGATGTCTGGATAGGCATGCTGCGATCCTGTCCTCATCATGCCCCTTCTGGGAGGGTAGCACTGTCAAGGCTGTGTCCCCTACAAGGACTGTTCCCAGCCCCAGAAATGATGGCCATACTAGAGAGGCAGAACACAGCTCATTTGATTCCTGTTACAGAGATGTTACATACTACAGTCCACAGAAACTGCGCTATAAGACTGCTTGCTGTAACACAATTTCCTGACTCATTGTGGATTTATTCAAGTAAAACATTAAAAAACCCCCTATACTTCTTAGTCATTTTCCATTTAAAATCAGTTTGTGTTAGGGAA
Source organism: Aptenodytes patagonicus (assembly GCF_965638725.1). Taxonomy (NCBI): domain Eukaryota; kingdom Metazoa; phylum Chordata; class Aves; order Sphenisciformes; family Spheniscidae; genus Aptenodytes; species Aptenodytes patagonicus. Next base: position 145,160,018 of record NC_134950.1, on the reverse strand, counting down.
AAGATATTTGTCATCATGACCATCAGGTTAAAGGGAAATACAGTGAGAAGGTACATCTTGCCTTTTTTGCTCTGGTCCCAAGGGTCTGCTATGACCATGTAGGTTGTTTCTGAAAGAATCATATGGAAGGCACCTAATAGCCATTGAAAGTTAATAAAATATGGGCAACTAATTGCTTCTGGTGCTTTTGAAATTTTCCACAGATAAGCTTTTTTACTGAAGCAAGAAAGCTGTAAAAAGACATCTGAATTGTTCAAATTTGCACCGATAACTGTTTTTAAGTCAAAATAGTTGTGGATTAAAAATTGAAAGCATAAAACATTCCAAATTAATTTTCTCCAGATTAGATGTCTAGCAAAAAAGATATTTTTATGAACACTTTTTCTTCATTAGCTAAGATTTTATGCACATCCATTTTTCCATTGTCAAGTTAAATGTGCTAATGCCACTTGTTCACGTAATTAACCAACTACCATATCAGCAGTTTGTTATCTTTCCTTCAGGCATTCTCATGTTCTTCTCTAGCTTTGAAATGTATCTGAAAGACTTTTAGGAATCATTTTGTAATATCAAAGAAAAAGAAGAGTAGAAAATGTTTGCAACTTGAGCTTGTATCTGAAAGACACTGCAGAATGGGGTTGGTAGGAATTTCTAGCTTTAAATCCTTTGCCTTGCCTGATAAAGAAAAAAAATAACTGATGTTGATCTATACATTGTGGACTGTGTCTTTCAAGGTAAGTAACAGGATATATATGCACACATACATCCATAATATATATATACACACACACCCCTATATAGATACACATACATATATATGGTTTTTAAGTGCTGCAGGAAATAAAACAATGTAAGTAATAAAACAGAAAAGAAAGAGTTGAACACCATATTGTTGGATCACTGGCTAAACATATTACATTTTTGGATGGACAGGGAGTGAGGAAGTGCTGCACTGTCCCGGAGGGATGGTCAGGTGTTCCCATGTGCCTGAGCTCCTCATTTTGTTATTTCTTTGGGATTTAAGGTCATCAGTTCTACCTTGAAATGGGCAAGATAAGTGTGTGTACGTGGTCTGTTACTTCAGCTCTGCTGACACATGGCCACTTGTAATGCTGCCACAGCTCACCTGTGTTATACCATCTCTCTGGCTCCTGAGTGTGAGATACTATGTAGTTCTCTGCAGTTGATTGTCATCAGCTTTGAGCCCCACAATTATGAAGGATTTAAACTACCTTTGCGCCGGTCTACAAATAGGCTACATCAGGGACTGCAGAGATACCAGGGAAAAATTAGACACATCTCGGCTGGCTCTGTCAAGTTGTACCAGACACTGGGCTTTCCTGGGAATGCCAGTGTTAGACTCCACTACAGTTTGTGCTGAAAATGCATACCCAGTACCCCTCTTCAGCTCATATGTTGGACTTTTCCTCTCAGGAGACACCCCTACAGTTGTCCTTTGCTTTAAGGGAATTTCCCATCTCATCCCATCCTCCCTTTCAAATTTGCAGCCAAGAGACTTAGATCCTTGTTCCCTTCCAACCCTTTATGAAGCGTAAATGTTGGAGGGCTGGTGAGGATCCTGTAATTCAGTTGAAAACACAACTTCAGTAGTGTTGGCATCATTCGTTAGACACCCATTATCTTCATTCTGGGTTACAAATGAATTATGTGCATGTTGTTATGAACATAACAGTCCCCAATGGCATCACTTAAATCTAGCTGCCAGTCAAAGGAATGCAGGAACTGCTGTGCTGTGTCCGATGGCTGCAGGTCTGCCACTGCTGTCCTCCTGGGACAACACTGTCCTTGAGAACACTACCAGGAATTCATATGTCACAAGACACGAATTCCCAGCTCATGCTGGGAAAACACTTCAGCCCTTTGCAACTAATCACAGGAGCAAGGTGCAAAAGAAAGGTGATTCCAGTGAAACTATCAGTGGATGCAAAAATTACATATTTATAGAGCTGGAGACTAAAAGAGTAATCTGAACAGACAGGAAGTTATTTCCCCCTCAAGCCCAGCAGCTAAAGGCTTGTTTATGTCTGAAACATGATGCTTTCTATCCCATAACCCTGTTTAAATACTTGTGGGTTTTCCCTATTATTGGCCTGAACAAATACTTATTTGAAGCAATGGGAATCTCTATATTCATTCCAAAACATTTCTGCATCAAGACCCGGGTATCTTAACATCTAATTATTCTTTGAGTCTTACAGAGCCCAGTAAAATCTTTGTGGTAAAGAGCTGTAGAAATGTCTTTGTTCTTGTATTACAAAAAATCTCACATTATCTCCACCCCATCTATTAGGTTGGGTTTTTTTAATCATGATTTTTTAATATGCTTTCTCTTTAAACTGTGTCCTCAGCATCTCTGTTCTTTACTTGCATAAATCCCCACAATGCCTCCAATATTTGTTCTCTAGCCTCCTCATAATTTCTTCCATATTTTCTGTGAGAAAAAGGGACCAGAACGCTCAGTCCCAACCAGAAATGGTGCTTCATTTGTACTGTACCATTGTAGCACCACTATCATTTGTCATTTCCCTTTTTATTAATCTTAATATGTGCCTCGTATTCAATAAAGATGTGTCCTCAGTGCGTTATAAACCTCTTTTTGCTAGTGTCACTGCTGAAGATGGAATACCTGGCACATCTGTGTTGGTACAGAGCATGGCAGCTATCAGCCAATACAAGAATGACAGAAAAATAAAGCAGTGAGCGAAGCAAACAGAATGACATTTATAGTTAAGAGATCGCTGTTCACAATCAGGTCTTTGTGTGAGCTTGCTGAAAGGTTCTGGAGAATGCCATTCCCTAAGCAAGAACAAGAGATATTCAAGCAGCAAAGCACTGAGCCAGAAACGTAGATGATGGGGGTACCGTCTGCATGGGGAGGAAGAGCTGTTCATTCCCTGGGCTCGTTCCAGGCTTTTTTCTTTCTCAGCACTTAAGAAGATGCTAACTTAGTGTGAATTTGACTACTGCTTACAGGAAGTAAACTGCACCCTGAAGAAGACTGTGGGTTAGTAGGCAGAAGAAAATGTTTATAGCGATATAAGCAAGTGTGGCAATACACAAACAGATTTTTTTAAAACTTTTTTACCTTTTTTCTTATAAGGAGGAGCTCTGTTCATCCTCTCATAGCATTTGAACTGCGAATCTATTATCTTCTGTCGTATGACTGAATTTTCAGTTACTACAGGCTCTAATGTAGGATCAGTATAATTTACAGTAGAAGAAAGACTTGGAACCATTCTCTGTACAGAAAGGAAAAACTGTTAGTACAAGTGAATAAACCAGGAGGATAAAATAAAAAAAGTGAGGATCAGAAACCTCTATTATGCGTGCTTCAAAGGCCTTTTATTTGCACATGTGTTTAGCATTATGATAGGCCTTATACTGCTTGCAAAGTAAATGCTGAATTTTTACTAGTTTACCTCACTATAAACTCAGGATTTTAACCAAGCCCTTTTTCTTGGCAAAACAGAGGACCATTGAATACTTGACAAAGTCTTCAAAATCTTTTCATTTAGCTTAGCGATCTGCAAAAATATTTTGTATCTCCCCAAAGTTACACCCATGTATTTCTGCTCACTTGTGCCGATTTCTCTCCAGACTGCCCAGACAAAATACCTCAGAGTGCCACAGCCTCAAAACTGATTATTTCATGTTTTGTGTCACCTGCTTTGAGCTCCTTTAAATGTTAAGGTCACTGAAACACAGGGCAGAGAGTTTAAACCTCGCTACCTGGCCTTAGCTCCTAGTTAAGTACCTAAGCAAAGTGTCCCTAAATTTGAGAGTCTGAATAGCAAGGTCCTCTTTGATCAAGTGGCATCTTCGGACTTCTCCCACTCTGAGCTGCCTGCAGGGCAAAGGGAAGGCTCATTGCCTCTGCAAGGCAAAAATCTCAAGTAGAGAGGTCAGTTATCCTTCCTTCCTTCCTTCCTTCCTTCCTTCCTTCCTTCCTTCCTTCCTTCCTTCCTTCCTTCCTTCCTTCCTTCCTTCCTTCCTTCCTTCCTTCCTCCCTTCCTTCCTTCCTCCCTCCCTTCCTTCCTCCCTCCCTCCCTCCCTCCCTCCCTCTGTTGCACAGCCCAGGTGTGTGAGCCAGGGTAGACATGAGAGTGTGGAGCTTTAGTTAGTTCTGTTCTGCCTTAATCCTGTATCAGGACAATTCTCTGCATGAAGGTGATAGGAAAGGATTAGTTCCTCTGCTTCCCCAAGCAAAAGCAATGCTGCTGTGGCACTTTCCTTGTATGACACTCTATTTTTCCCTATACTAAACCGTACTAAAGCCATCACAAACACATATGGAGTCATTTACAGGCTGCTTCAAAACTTAGGACTCTCATAAACACACAAACTTGACATTTTTAGCAGCAAATACTAGTACACAGATCTTTAAGCAAGCATTTGTAGTTGTTCAAACTGAAAACATGACAAGTTTGAAAGTTCAAATATCAGCTTACTTCTTACATTTTTGCATCCCTTTTTTTATTGCACATCACAAGCAATTTATCTCATTAATACATTACTTTTTTCCCAGTTGCACAACTAAAACACCTTGATAAAATACGCAGCAAAACCACAGTATGTTTGACTTAGTTGAAAACAAAAAAGCCATTACTTTATCCTGATACTTCTGCACCAAACCATCTCAGTTTAATCTTTCTATGCTCTTATACCTAATCAATTATTTTTTCTTAATTTAATCTAATCTCTTTTGATACAAACATTTTCATTTTCAACTGTATACAGCTACTATCTGAAGATTGGAAGACAGTAAAGGCAGTTTATCTCATTGCACTTAAAAGGTACTTGAAATAAAATGGGAGGAATAGGGAGGAAGATATTTTCTGGCAGAAACAATTTTATATAAATTTTATGTGTATGCATACACATACACAAAAAGAGATATCATCTGACCATCCAAGTGAAAAAATAAGCATCTAGAAAGCTAGAACAGGAAATACAAAGGCAAAGGCAAAGCCCCTTTAAAAGATTAAAGGGAGTAGCTGGAGTCCATAAGGATCATTTAAAATCCAACCAATCAATATCCTAAATCCAGCATGTAGGGTAGTAAAGTGCAGATGAGGTTCTTCAGACACCCTCAGGTCTGTCTTAGCCCTTCATGTCCATGTATCACCACAGGCTTTGGTACTTCTCCGAAGTGATTCATAGATACTTCATGCTTATTTTTTCCATTCTTATTTTGAATAATACCTCAGTTCCAAGCTGTTTGCTTTCAAGAGAGGAATAACAGTATCGTCAAAGAAAGCTAGGGGGACTTCTGTGGCATCACCTCTGTTCTTGACGATTCCTTTGTTACTCTGGGCCAGTTTGGCAACACACCCATGTTTTGAAAGCATAATTATCTGATTATGCTTGGAAAACATCACCAATTGTCCTTGCCCTGAAACAATGCTTTTATTTTATTTTTGTTTTCTTCTAGGAAAGAGATGATCTGTTCTTCACATGTTTGACCAAAGAAGATTAAAATCATTTCACACTGACAGAGACCAGAAACACTGGTATTGCTGGCCATAAATACTGTTGCAGTTTCATTTGCTTTATCCGTACAGAATAAAGCACAACACAGATATGAAGCAGTTGGCAAATTCCAGCTACACAGATAGAAACTGTCAAAATTGTTCAGTGCTTCAGAACATCTTTCCCCTATTCTAACTTCTTCTGGAGCCTCTTTTACACACCATTTTTAAAAGGACAGACCAATCCCAGAAGATTGCACAGTACAGAAACATATAAGCTGAAATCAAAGGTAAGATATGCCATCAGAAAAAGAATGCTCTATTTACATCTTTTAACTGGTGAAGATGTAACAGTTTGCAACTAGGGATGATGATTTTGTGGGGTAAGATACAATTCAGAGACCAAAGACACCTTACTCTTAAAGGTCAGTTTCATAACTTGTTGTGTGTAAGGCACTAATCCAATTTCTGAAGAAGCCAGCTCTTATTGGGTACAGGTTAATGAGAATATTTTAATACTTGGAGGCAGAGAGTACCTGTGGTGGTGGATAGGATAAATGTCTTGGATTGTGCACAAAATTATTTAAACTGCTCAACCATGTAACCAGGAGGACTGCCCATTCTACTGCCTCTGCTCAAGGCAATCATGGCCCACCTGAAATTGCCAGCAAAATTTCTAGTGCCCACATCTGGGCCAGGAATTCACTGAGAGAGATTAAAAATCTCTTAAATCTCTTAAAAATGGATGAGACTGTGTCACTAAAGCTCAATGGAAATTATTTCATCAGTGGAAATCACTTAATGGCCTACAGTAAATCTAAAGCAAGTTTGGATAAAAACTGGAATAATATTATTAGATTACAGCTGTCTCTTAAATTATCTATTTTTTTTTTCTTTTTACCAAACACAAAGACGCAGATTTTCAAAGTTGGTTGCACAAAAATCTTTCCAGGTGCTTTTGATGTAATCGAATAGCTTGTGTGTGAAATCAAATTAAGGGTTTATATGTAGGTGTGTTACTGGTATTGTTCATCTGTGACGCCCTTTAAATGTACTCTTCCCTTTGATTGCTATTATTCATTTCTGTTTGCCTAGATTTGAAAAGCTGGCCATGAAAGTTTGAACAATATTTTCTTCTACCTTAAAATCAGATGACCATTTCAGCAGACTAATGAAAAATTAATTTGGTGGCTTACTGGAGGTTGAGCAGTCACACCTCTGTTTGCAATGCTGGTGTTTTCTACCACGTGTAGGAGAATCACACGTCCACCATCACTCCGGGACTCGGAGCCTAAAGCCTGACCTCCCCGAAGTCAGTTCAGTGGGCTGATGATCCAGCCTTATATTCCTGGGGCTCAGTCAGACAAAAATCTTGCTACAGTTTGTGATGTCAGATATTATTATTTGTTTTAGTCTTGCGCTCCTTACTGTAGGGATCAGGAAAGGGCAAATGGGGCCGAAAGAAATCTCTGGGTCATTATTCTCTTATCAGAAGAAGCAGGAGCTTGGGCATGGCTACACAGGGGGGAAAGCTTAGTGTGTATCATGCTAATGGGAGAGGCTGGGAATGTCCCATGAGTCTCTGTGTGTCTGTGTGTGTGTGCACTTTCATGGAATTAATGATTAGGAATGACCTCTGCTACTACGTTTTAATGATTATATCTAGTTATTTTAGGAATTAAGTTTTAAAACACGTTTTCACCATTAAAAAAACCAAGATTAAATAAGTTTCACCTGGTTACTACCTACGGTATTGAACAAATTTTGAATGTTCAAAGTCCATTACTGCATGTTAAAAACCCTTCCCATCCATCCATCAGTTACTTCAGATGGAAATATAAATGATACTGATAAAATAAAGGAATGCCTCATTCATTTATAAATATTCTTTATTAAAGAGAAATAAATAATTCACAACTTAATAATCAGGATGTGTTCATAGCCTGAAAAAGATTGGTATGATTTCTTCAGAAGAAAACTGTTTAAGTGATGTCCCATGCAGCAGTTTAGCAGCCGTACATATGATGTCACTCCTAAAAGTCCAAGTAAATGACGTCATACATACGACCACCAAGCCACCACGTGACAAATGACTGTTATAAGAAAATGAATTATCATTACAAAGAGAAAAAACAGGCTGCTGGGAATGCTGAAGTTCACTTTATACCTAGAATTAATAAAGGAATCTAGAGAAAGCAATTTGGCTTCATTATTAAACTATATTGAAATGAACAAATAGTGCCCTGGTTTCTGTAAGACAGACAACTGCTATTAACCTGTGCAAGACTCTGCCCATTTCTACAAGAGAGAATCCAGATAAAGCAAGCATAAAATTCCTTCTTTTTTATCCCCCAAAATATTGGACATGACGAACAAGCATCCCCAAATATTTTTCTTCCACCATCAAGGAGCTTGAAGTATGCTAACTGTTGACTATATATGACATTTAGGAAAATAAGGTATTTGTAGCTTTCTTTGATTTTGTTTTTTTCCCCTTCTTCCACTAAATACAGTAATTTTGCAACATTTATTGTTGAGCCCAGTCAAAATATATTTCAAATTCTGGATGCTCTAACCGTTTGTTATTGATTTCGATAGCTCAAACGTTCATTTGGTACATTTCTTTTAAAACTGCTATGTGTAGTCACCACTTTGTGGGTCACTAAACTCCTGTCCTTCAATACATCACATCTTTGCGCGAGAGCTCAGCATGATTTAGACTGTTTGTAGAGCCCCTCTCATACTTCGATCACCTTTGAACTACTTTTCACAGCTGCTAGTGTTAGGACAGAGAAGAAAATGACTGTGATGCCTTAGGAAGGTCGTTAGTGCATGGTACTCAGTAAACGTAACAATAATTTCTTATCCATTGCAAATGTGCTAGGAAACAGCAGATAATTTCTTTGGGGAAATATCTCAACAGGACATGTTTTACTTAACCACTGAATGTTAAAATTTTCCCATACTCAATTGCTGTTGAAGCAGGATGGAAATTATCTCACAGTAAGATCCCATATGACGTACATTGCAGATTTTGGCAGTTGTTTAAACAAGCACGAGATTATCAGCTACAGCAGATGAAGACAGGGCACTTGTAATGAAAAGCAACTCACGAATCTTACAGTTCTTTTCCATTGGTGCGGGATTTGCTCACATGAGGAAGCTTTACTCCCAGAGTAGCCTGATGCAAACTGCAGGCTGAAAGGAAGGCTGCAGAATACTCCACGGATTTTTGCTTGCAGCTCTGATTATCATCTTGCAAGAGGCCTCTTTAGGGCAATCAGCTGCATAGCAACATTCTTATTTTTTAAAAAAACAAAGATGGAGACAAAAAGTCCTGATCAACCCTGAAACTGGATTAATAGAACAGAATATGACATTCCTCTCCCTCTTGGGAAACCGTGAGCAGCTTGAGTCTCAAATTCTCACGCTAATTCTCACCATCATAAATCATCATCAGCTTGCTTTCCTGAGTTTTCCTTGTGTGAGAAGAGCTCCAGAACTTGCAGATCCACTTCCTTACAGCTTGAAGCAACCCATAGTTACAAAGGGAAATGCACGCTTCAGAACAGCAGCTTTCAAAGGCATGTTTTCAGGTGATGAGACCCAGCGGGATCTCATCATCCAAGTCTGGGGAAGCCCCTGAGCTCTCAGAGGTGCCAGACAGCAAGCAAGGCTCTGATGAAACATGCCAAAGGAGGCTGTGACAGATCTTCAGCAGCTTTTCTGGCCCACCGAAGGGTGAAACCTGCTCTGGACCAGATGCTGGAAGAGCCGCTGTCTAAAGCAGGAAAAGGCTTGTGCTTACAGTACCCACACAGACACGGGTTTTAGAGACTCATGATGAGAGCTGCTGAGCTGGGCAGGTGGCAGGAGCCCAGGGGAGCACATGGCCGCACCACCTCACCGGTGCGTATTGCACTCCCAGCTGTGAGGATCAGATGGGTACACCATGAGTGGTGCCCTCATCACAGTGGCAAACGTTTTACTAATTGGTTTCTGGAGACTTGAACCTACCGCAACTGTGTTCCAAAACACACCAGTTTGTGCATTACTGAAAATTACATTTAGGCTTTCACATAATTAATTTTCCATGTTTTGTGAATGGGAATTATTCACAAGCCTTTTGGGAGCTGACACAATGTACCAGACTGTGTATAGCTTAGTGACTGAGGCTTGGTAACAGTTTGACAGATTTGGACTTAATGAACATGTACGGTTTGTTTTTTACTCAAAATGAATTTATTTTAAAATACAATCTTGGTCTAATGGACCTAATTGAATAATAGTGTGGTCTTCAGCTGCAGCATCCATTTTGTCCTTACTGTGCACTTTGTGGTTGGCTCAGGACAACATAATTGGAATATGTGAGAAAAACTACTCCATCAGTCCTCATTTACAGGGTAAGACCAAACTACTATTTGTAGGCACTAGATGACAATTCTTACTTGACAAAATTGTGCAGAGAATAGAACTCGCTTTTCTCAATGTCCTGCAAAATTGATCAGTCACACAGGAAAGAGACCCAAGCTCATTTCCTCCTCCTCATTCTCTGCAGTTTGATGCCCCTGGACACACTGTGCTGATGCTCCATCATTCTTGCAGAGAAAAGTGTGCACTGAGATGAACTAATTGCTCCAGTGCACAGGGGCTCACGTACTTGAGGAAACAAATCTCAGTCACATTCTGTGGCTCTCAATAATTGCCAAAAACTAGAGAGCATTAGGAGTAAAGTGAACTAAGAAATAATGAACAGTTAAATTTTCTAATGGAATTCACTTTGAATTGTAGAGGACTATCTGGTGATGCATTATTGTGCATCCAAAAGCAAGGGAAGCCATCAAAGAGGAAGACAGTAAGGAGTTAGTTTTATTTCTAAATTAGGTTTTGGAGCAACTGGTCCTTTAGTTTTTGTTTGGCAAAGGCGAGTTATTATGGAACTGCACACAGAAGAGTAAAGTGCTATTTATTCTATGCAAAAAATTACATAGTAAGAGAGATGGTTTCTATCAGAAGGTACCAAAATCCCTTGGTGACAAGTCTAAAGGAGACTGTGGGGACGGGGTGTCTATGGACACTGTGTAACTAGGGTCTATGACAAAACATTCAAGGAGAGATATGGGATGAATCTGAGGAAGTCTTCTGCAAAGCACTGGCACTGTATACAGGACAGAGAGTGCTCCAACACTGAGAGTGTGTTAGGGAATCACAGCCACCCCAATAAAAGAGATTTCAGGTAAAAAGCATGCCCTTCTCAATAGTGGTGACCACCGCAGGGGGACTGGCACCTACAGTGGGACAAATGGCGTAAGCAGAGAGCCTGGAGCCCAGAGAAGAAAGCAAGGACTTCAGTAGGTTGTGTTGCTTTGCAACAGCTTGCAGTCACCAGCTGGGAGCGCAGAACATGGACGAGAGGATGACAGTAAACCATCAAAGCCATCAAAGAAGAAAGATCTGGAGGATGGTTTGTGGGCTGGGTAGAGAACAGGAATGGGAGATCACCCTGTGTCACAAATCACTTTAGTTACCATGCCTTCCTCAACCTCAGACAGTGGCTGACATGTAAGTGTCAGGGGCTCATGGCTCTGGGAACCAAGAAGAACAAACAGAGTGGGAACAGTCTTTTTGGAAGAGAAAGAAAGACACCCTTTCCTCATTACAGACCACAAATAAAATGTAAAAAATGAACACTTTCCACCAGCTACAGGTGGGAAAATTTTGGAAAAATGACTGATGCCAAATATTTTTCGCATTTGATCTAACAGCAGTGTTCTGGCAAGTGTCATCAAGGAAACAGAGCTTGTTCATGGTCTACTTCTATGACTGTAGCTTCTCCCTTACCAGAAGATAAATTAATCTAGGAGGTGTCCAAGTAGATGACAGTATGGCCACTGCAGTGGGGAAGGAAGGAATATAGAGATTGGAACAGTGAAAATGTAAGGAAATTTGTGCTTAAGTTATCCATTGAGGTCAGAAGTTGGAGAGCCCTCTGGTGCAACGATATCTAAAAGGAAGGGGATGCAGATCTCACTGCAGAGTTTCTTAAGGAAATCCTAGCCCTGGAGTACTGCAGGAATGAGCACAGAACTAATGTTGCACACATGCTATCATGGGTGAGAGATTTAAAAGATTTGCAGACAACAGGGCAAGGATCAGCCCACCCCTTCAGAGTTGACCTACAAATTCATGCTGTAGGTCAGAGCACCTCAGACGCTCAGAAATGCTGTTGACAATTTTAGTTATCAGAATATTTACAGTCCTCTCACTTGACTGGGGAAGAAAAATAATCTGGAACTGTTCCTTCAGTCGGCATTGGCTTGTTATAGGAAGAATCACTGTTCTTTGCCAAGGCCCCTGTCAGGCTATGCAGATCAGCTGGGACTCAAACCCAGAAGGAAGCTGGTCTCTGTCAGGCTGTTTTGTTAGAGAGATCTCTGACCATGAGTGATTTCCCAGCCAGTGCATTGCTACGTGCATCCCTTGCAGGGCTATGCGGAACAGCCACAAAAGGTCACAAATACCAGAATACTCCAATATACTTCAAGGCAGAAGACTTCTGCCAAGGACAGGGGTGATTCCTCAAATCATTAACTAATTCTGGACAAATTCTTTTGAGATCAAGTTAGCAGAAATGTATTAACTCTCCTCTGTTCTTTCTCCTGCTCTCCAGCTCTTCTTTGATTGAGGGTCCTAATCTTGAACTATGAATTCAGTATTCTACCAAAGTGAGGTGTTCTTTGTTGTTCTCCTGGGTTCTCCATGATCTCATTTAATTGTTTTCTCTTTACCTCCTTCAATCCATCATTCTCTTACTGTTCTCTACTTTCCTTCCCTCCTTTTTATCCATATAAATTTAAGTGGCAAACAGCACTGTGGGCAAGTTATGCTAGGCTGAGAGAAGAGGAGGGACATAACCCAACAAACAAACCAGGGAAAGCAGTCTCTACTGTTCCCCAATGTGTCTTCTAGCCCCGTTTCTACAACTTAGAGCCAGAAAAGATGGGAGTTGATGGGGAGACGCACACAAATGTTCCACATTCAGGTGTTGGAAGAGAAGATGAGCAGCAGAGGGGCATGAGGAGCTAACCAACAAAACACAAGAAGAATAAGAATCAAAGTTTTCTTCAGGAACACAGAGATAAAGAGTTAGTTGGGAATAAGGTGGCATCCAGTGTGCAAGTTACTCGTACCACACCAAGTCAGAGAGGTGCTTGTTCCCAGTAGCATCATTCAGACATATTCTGACCATTCTGTAACCGAGGCTCTGGGCAGTATTCTCATTTCTGACTACCTGTAATGTCTACAATTTTATGATAATTGCTAATAATTTGAAGTTTCACAAGTAGAGATCAGAGAAAGCATTCAACTTATATGAGAGGTACTTAGTGAGGTAGAAATAAATTTACTACATATTTAGAACAACAGTTACTCAGCCATGTTGCAAACATTGAAATAACTGTAATATTGATATCAAACAGTTGAAAATAGCATTTGAACTGAATAACTAAACTTTATACTGTTAATTTCCATTTAAGTTGTTTTCCAATAGCAGAGTAACTATAAACAGTGAAAATCCACAATTACTTAAGTCAGTCTAAGTCTCATACAACAACATTAAGGAAGTTTTCAAACACATAAGTTTCCATGTCACTGATATGTTGTAGCCTGTAAAACACAGAAATGAAAAATCACATGCATTACCTTCTTCAGACTTGCAGTTCTGCCTCACCAAGAAACAATGGTTTCAAGTTCAAACTTTTATGAGATATCTTATTAAGAAACTTTATTAACCTTATTTTGAAATTTATCAGTAAGGGAACTCATTCCTTCACCTGTGTAGTATAAAAAATATAACTCAGTACTCATTTTTCTGAACATCAGCACAAGTTTAAATTTGGCAGGTGTCACGAGCAGTTCAGTTTTCTCGTACTTACAATTAGAAGGATGATCACTAACAAGCAACTGTGGGTTGTTTTTTTCATTGTGGAGTCTTCCTGGAGAGACACGTTGTAGCTGACCCTTCTGGGAATTAAACAACAAAAACAAAAGCAGTATTAGACTTTATCTGTTAAGATAAATTCCTTGTCTTTGTGTATGAGCATCTTTTTAGACTTAAAGTGGACTCTGTCTGTGTGTGTGTGCCCCCAGCCTTGCGCGTGCTCATGTTTGATTTCACTGGAGGCTGGTATGCTTTTAATTTGGTCTCCTCTGTGGATCTCTGGTGGTGGGTTCAGCTGATGTGGGGTACAGCTCCCTGTTACTATGGTATCAGCAGCAGATCTGGGTTAAATGCTGTGTCTTTGCCAGCTGAGGCTACCTTGGTTGTCCTGATTCAGCTGCTTCTAACCTACACATACGGCTGCAGACCTATGAAGAATCTGGATATTTTTAAAATGACCTAAAAACCCCAGAAAGATCTGGTTTGCAGATAAGCGTAATGGCAGCTCAAAAGGCATATTTATGGGGCTAGAGAAAGCCAGAGGTTGGGTAACCTCTAGCTACATGAACAAGCAAGTGTGGCAGGAAAAGAGAGAGAAACTGGGTACAACATTGTGGGATTACACGCTCCCTAATGCAGCTAGCTTGGCCGGGCTGCGGGTAGACACACGGCAGTGTAACCCTCAGGTGGTCGAGAATGACTGCTTCAGCTGCACAAAGTACTGGAGAGGCAGAGCACGGACATGACTCCACAGGCGTGGAGGGAACTGGATGGGCACCTTTTTGGTTTTCTTTTTTTTCCTAAATTAACACCCATCTGGCCTTTCTGGGAAAAATATCCATGTATCATCATGCTGCTTCACAGTTGTGGGAGTTCAAGCAAGCAAAGCTCTTTGCATTAACACAGCATTTTTAGTTTTATAAAAATGGAACTTCTGCATTAGAGTGCGAAACACAGCTTTTGTCAAGGCACAGTGCCTTCTGATGTCTCATGGACCACTAGTGGTGCATGGGCTGAGCAACATGCCTATAGATCACCTTCAGCCACAGTAAGACTGAGCACTCACACACCTTTATTGTTCAGACAGCTTAAAAAGTAAGAGTGAGGTGTTTTCTACCTGGGCAAACAATCCTGTGAGCACCCTACATATCTGAAACCCAGAAATTTAATGGGAAAAAGGCACACGGACTTGGATGCTTAGTCTACTTGACATGTAGTGAGCAACACAATCACTTGTGTAACATTTATCTCTGCAACAGCACTGTAACAGCTTTTCTCATCTTGAAATGGTCTGGAAGGCCACCCATTTTCAGAGGGGAAGGAAAATATGAGATCAGTTGTAACTGTCTTCATCTAAAAGCAGAAATATGTAATCTCAAAATGTAATAAAGGTGTGGCACTTCCACTTCAACGTAGCACATGTGGATGTAATCGCCTAGCAGAACCAAATGGTAGTGTTGCAGTCGTGTCACTGAGATTACATAAAACAAAAAGTGATGGAAAAGAGGGTTCAGAGGATTTGCCTCTAATAAGAAGTAGCCTTATTACTGTCTGAGCCTTGCCAGAACCATTCTGGTGTGCCAGAGGTAATGGGACAGGCAAATGACTCAGAAATAATATATAATTATGCTGTCTGCCACATATTTATATTTGATCAGCAATGGTAGACAACCCAATTGAAGCAAAATTGGACAGCTAGATCACAGGAAAATGCCTGGAATTGTCTGCATCTTCTCCAGACTATTCACTGCAGTGTGTATTGGTTCAAAACTGCCGAAAAGATTCATGGGCATATAAACAACGGGTCTTGGTCAGCTGTACAATGAGCAGACATACAAGCACAAATATGGTGTTCATACAGTTACACACTGTACTGTAAAGCGTTCTGTAGTGGGGTGTAAAGCCAGACTGGTAGGTGCCTCTATTCTTCTTGCCAGCCTCATTACTTCTGCCGCATCTATAGGGATTTGGTAAAAAGCAAGGAAAGGAAGGACTTTGCCTTGCAAACTGTCAACAGTTTTAAAATACACATCACTTTCCACAAATGGCACAGAGATCAACACAATATTATGACCTAGAACGCATAAACAAAATCAATAGCAATTGAAGTTACCTGAAGTTATCTACTTTTCCTGTACTTCATGCTGGGAGTGCTTGCAGCGCTATGTTGGGTTATAGCTGTGGCTGCAGGTAAATCTTATCCTCGTGAGATTTTGTGAACATTTGTTATTATGGACTGAAAGAGCTATATAAAAAGTTTCTTGCTCCTGTCTCTCCTAATTAAAAAAAAAAGCCAGCTTTAAAATATTTAACACATTGTTTTCCCCTCTGTTAACTGTGATGACTGTGCCATATGATACTACATATGAGTAAATGAGTAACAATTATTTCCCACGCTAAATCCTATATAGTCTTGATATTTCTAGTCTTTCTTCTTCTAGCCAGCTCTAACCACAGGAATGGCTGACATGCTACATAAAATCCAGTACCTCTTTTTAATTCCTCCTTCACAGGAATCTTTTCCAGTGACAACAATTTCAACAATTGTTGAACAACAATATCTTAACAATCCTCGTATAAAGCCCCTGACTAAGAGTGGCTTTTCTCTACTTTAACCGTAAGAATGGCCCATAGCACTACAGCACACTTGGGTTAACATCAGTATTGGATCAAGGATGATGATTGCACTGAAATGAAAAGGTACATGCAGATAAGAAGCGTTGGTCAATGGGCAGGGCAGAAACAACAGGGAGGCAGAAAGATTCATAGAAAAGGGAGCCCTGAGAGACGGACCCTGTCAGCCTCTGGGCAGAGGAAGAGACCAGCATCTCCACAGCGTTGCCCCCAGCACCAGCGATCCAGGTTCAGGTGCGACATGACAGGCAAGCTGGGATGTGCAAAGCAGCACACTCAAGTGCCCTCGGGTTTGGGTCTCTTGTGCTGATCACTTTTTTACACCAACTGGTACTACCGCCCATGGACAGCCTGCTTACAGCCAAAGGGCAGCTGGATAGCCCAGAGCAGCCTCATGGAGAGCGTAGGTGCTGTCCTGATTCCTGTTTCTACACTATTTATCCTTTTTCCGTAAGTCCAACAATGTCCTTGCTCAATGTTAAGATAATATAATGTGCCTCACACATTTAAGTTTTAGAACATCCCTATTTAGTGATTAATCATAAGCACATTCCTAAAGCCCAGTACTTTTCCATGATTGTATTAATACTTCACCCTCTGTTGCTTATAATAGTTACGTATGAAATCCCTGTCTGTTTTTTAAACTAGAATATTGTTCTTTCTAAATGTAACATATCTCAGTATGTGCTAAGATATTCCTCCTGCTTCAGCTATTATAGTAATACCATTGACACCTTGGGATTAGTCCTGAAGCTCATCTGAGGATGAGCACAGCATCCTACTTAGTAATGACATCTCTTTTGGCTCTGTCCTGATTTCTACAGCTGCAGAACTAAGCTGAACAGGGCTTCAATTACAACTACTATTGGGTTACACAGAAGGTGGGACAACCCTCCCTGCACAGCCATTTGCACAAGGCCAACAAGGGGGGTCAAATTTAGTCAGAAAGGAGGGTATAAGGCTGAAGATTCAAAATAGGGCAGTAGAGCAACATTTCTTTGCTGAGGTCTGAAGAAACGATAAGAAAGAAAGGCCTTTTTGGAGGAAGAACTGGAAAAAACCTTCTCATTTAATTATTCTGCTCTGATAATTCTGCAATGCCATCTTTCACAATAGCACTGTGTGCTGGTTTTGGCTGGGATAGAGTTAATTTTCTTCCTAGTAGCTAGTATGGGGCTATGTTTTGGATTTGTGCTGAAAACAGTGTTGATAATACAGGGATGCTTTCGTTACTGCTGAGCAGGGCTGACACAAAGTCAAGGCCTTTTCTGCTTCTCACACCACCCCACCAGTGAGCAGGCTGGGGGTGCACAAGAAGTTGGGAGGGGACACAGCTGGGACAGCTGACCCCAACTGAGCAAAGGGATATTCCATACCATATGACGTCATGCTCAGCATATAAAGCTGGGGGAAGAAGGAGGAAGGGGGGCACATTCAGAGTGATGGCGTTTGTCTTCCCAAGTAACCGTTAGGCATGATGGAGCCCTGCTTTCCTGGAGATGGCTGAACACCTGCCTGCCCATGGGAAGTAGTGAATGAATTCCTTGTTTTGCTTTGCTTGTGCACGCAGCTTTTGCTTTACCTATTAAACTGTCTTTATCTCAACCCATGAGTTTTCTCACTTTTACTCTTGCAATTCTCTCCCCCATCCCACCAGGGGCGAGTGGGTGAGCGGCTGTGTGGTGCTTAGTTGCCTGGTGGGTTAAACCACGACATGCTGACATACCTTTGGAGGAAGAAATGGTTTTAACGGCACAAAACAGGACTTGAGGGGTTGTGGCTAAGTACAGATGTGTGACACAAAAATACCTTTCTCAGTCGTTGTCTTACCTCCAGAAACTTTGAAAATTCACTTGCTACCTCCTCGTTTGGCTGCAAGTTCCTTAGATGGCTTTCTTTCCACCCCATGCAGCTTTCTCAGGGTGCAAAGCTGTGTAGCCACCTCCAACCCCAAGGTCTCTAGGATTTGTTAACTAGTGGAGAGGCTTGCAGACCGTCCTAGGGAGTGCCTTGCCACTCAGCACAGAATAGCACCAACCCACTCTGCCGGCATTAACACTGCGGGGGGGAAACACAGGGCAGAGGCACTGGGGCAAGACACGGGCAAGCCAGCTGCTGAGCATTTAGGGAGTTTGGATCCAAGGAGGATGTTGCAGGTCTGCTTGCATTGCCAAATGTGCAGATGGTCTGGGGGAAAGTATTACAATTGTTCCCTCATTCCCAGTTGGACATTTTACCCGAGTTCCTAATTTAGGCTACTGCTTTGGGCCAGAAGTGAGCTGTACATCACACTTCTATAATCCCATGTACTGTGCAGACCAGCAGACCAGACCTTCAGGCAGAGGAAATGCCATGGGTGTGATCCCCACGCGTGAGAAGGCAATAGAGCTAGCCCCTCCCATTTCCCAAGCACATGCTCTAGCCATTAGCCTGGAATGGTCTGCAAATGGTTTAACTGGCACCAGGATCTTCTGGCACCCACGTTTCCGAGGGAAATAGTGAGCTCTGCTCAGTTCTTCCTAATATGCCAGAAAGCTGGTGACCATCAGTCCCAGGTGGAGAGATGTGCCTCCCTATAGACTCTAGTCAAGTGTCCAGGAAGATGAGGCAAGGCAGAAGACATATCTAGTGTCTTGCATTCCTGTATTTCCTACTGGTTACCTTTACACAGCTCCGTGATCTTTTGTCTAACCCTCTTGAAGTTTTCATATGAAAATCTCCTGAGAAATACAGGTTCCAAATTCTTGATTTCAGGTGTCAGGCACCTAAAGGCATCACTACATGAAAATTGCAGGCATCTAGATAATTTGCTGGATCTTATCTCATTCCTTTTGGTAGTCTTGGAGATAATTTCAGTATCAGGGAGCCAAATGCTCAGTTGTGTGATGACTACTCAGTTGTTACTCAAGCAGATCACCATTAATTTCCATTAGCTTGCCTGGTGGAGACGGTGAACTGCATCTTGTAGAGCTGAGTGTGTGCTATGTTAACAAATTGAAACTATTAGCCATGGCAAACAGGCAATTTCAGAGCTACACAGATCAAGTGACCAAATAAATCTACTTTATCGATTCATTTGGATTACATGGGAGCTGCAATGTTTGATGCGTCATTTTCCCATTGAAAACTAGTCAACAAGAAGGGGCTATGTTACCTTAGGCTTCCCTTTAACCAAATCCTTGCCAATAAACTGGACAAAAATAGAAAGAAACAGAAAGTAGCTACAAACTTGTCTGTGTTTACTTTTAGGGTAATCACAAAGTTTTGAAAAGCCCCCACACTACATATCCGAGCAGCCAATGTGATCGTACACACTACAGAGAAAACTGAAGATGGTTGTTGCTAGACTGGGTAATACGACAGAGATAAGTATACTTTGAAAGAACAAAAAATACAAGAAATGTGCTTTGAATGAGAATTATATACCTGGGACTCCAATAACATGCAAGCCAAATTATCCAGAAGGTTTTCAGAAAAGGCTGAACCTTTTTTTGAAATAAAAGACAGTAAAGCATTAAAGGAGTTAGAGGAGCTGATTCCTTCCACCTGCCAGGGGCACCTGGGGTGAAGGGCCCTTGGGAGGTTTCCATTACCTAGGAGGGGAGCTGAGGCAGCTAGCTGAGCGCCGGAACCTAACTTTTAGGTCCCTGAAATTAAATTAATCCCATTCGTATTATACGTAGATCTGGGTATGGTATTTCTGCATCCTCTAATGGCTGTTATTGGGAGGTGATTCCTACCACGTATTAGTAGCCAAGAAAATTACTACTTTTTCAGTACTTAGGAAGCCATCCCTAATCCCCCTCCTGGCTCTTCGCCAAAGGGTTTTATGAGGTTTAAAAACAAGTAAAAGCAAAAAAAAATTCAGGAAGGGACTAGTAATGTATTTCAGGGGATTTGTTAGTAGCCAAAGTTTGAAATACTTACAAAGACCGGATTGTGTCATTTCTTTCAAAAGCTTTAGTTTTTACCTTTTTCAAATGTACTCTAGGAAGGTGTGAAACATGAAGTATTTTAGCCCAAAGTGTTAACAGGAGTATTTGAAGAGAGGTGTTCCAAGCACTTCTGGAGCTTAGCCTCTACAGGACTCCCCATACCTTGTTGCACTTCTCTGAAATTGGTAACATCATTCTGTTTTTACCCAGGAATAGTTGTCTGAACAATGTATGTGACCCTATTTTGTAATCTTAGGAATGTGCGTCTGGTTTAAGCTGGACTTTAAGTTATCCCAGGAAGAACCATCTTTGTTAAAAAAAAAAAAAAAAAGAAAAAAAGAATACTGTAGAATTTATCTTTAAATATAAATAATAAGCATTTAGTGCTGCAATAAATAACATGCCTATTGCTTTTTGGTGTACTGTGCCTCAGCCACATGTTTCCAGCCCTCCCTTGTGCTCGTGTTGTGAAGACGTGGCCCAGACAGCTACCCCAGCAGAAACTGAGCCCTGGAGTGAGTGAGTGACAAGGTTTTCTGCCTCTGCAACTCTCTGAACTTACCACAGGCTCTGCTGATACAAGCAGTGGTAAAAGGAAGGGGGTAGACATACTTAGTTCGGAGGAGATTGCGAGTAACAACAGCACATCTGCCCTGATATACATCAGTTTAAACTGTTGTGGAATTGAAATTAAAAGAAAATCGACTTTGGTGCTTTTGCCGTGAAAGAAGCAACAACACATGCAATTACGCTTGTACTCGAGCCATAATGCAGTACAGAGAGTGGATCACACTGCGTCTCTGGAAAATGAGTTCATCCTCTTCAATCACTATTCAAAGGATACACTCTTAAAATAACCTCACTGTAACAAAACAATGATGGTTCACATAAGAATTAAGTCTGGCTCTCAGCACCCTTCAAAGTATCATAGAATGGTTTGGGTTGGAAGGGACCTTTAAAGATCATCTAGTCCAAACCCCCTGCCACGGGCAGGGGCATCTTTCACTAAGGCAGGTTGCTCAAAGCCCCATCCAACTTGACCTTAACCACTTCCAATGATGGGGCATCCACAACTTCTGGACAACCTGTTCCAGTGCCTCACCTCCCTCACAGTAAAAAATTTCTTCCTTATATTAAACCTAAATCTACCCTCTTTCAGTTTAAAACCATTGCTCCTTGTCCTGTCATTACAGGCTCTGGTAAAAAAGTCTTTCTCCATCTTTCTTATAAGCCCCCTTTAAGTACTGATAGGCTGCAAAAAGGTCTCCCCGAAGCCTTTTCTTCTCCAGGCTGAACAACCCCAGCTCTCTCAGCCCTTCTTCATAGCAGAGGCCTTCCAGCTCTTTGATCATCTTTGTGGCCCTCCTCTGGACCCAATCTAATAGGTCCATGTCTTTCCTGTGCTGAGGGCTCCAGAGCTGGACGCAGTACTCCAGGTGGGGTCTCACCAGAGCAGAGTAGGGGAGCAGAATCACCTCCCTCGACCTGCTGGCCACGCTTCTTTTGATGCAGCTTAGGATACAGTTGGCATATCATATTGTTCATATCAGATGCCGAAGGCTTTATTTTTCTTTGTTTTTGCAATCAGATTTGTGCTAATGTTAAATACAAAACTTACATTTCTGAAGTATAACTCCAGATTTTACTAGCTCTGCTTTCAGTAATGGATAACAAGATAAAACCAGCAATATTTTAAAAAATTTACTAAATGCCAGTAAATATTAAGATGTTAAAGTCAAATTTTCAAGCTATAGAACAAAGGAGCAGAAAGCTGTGTAGCAAAGCAGAGGAATAAAATCTATAGCAGAGCATTCCCGCTATTCTAAGAGTGCTTGAGTAACAGGATTAAATGAAGCAGCATTGGCTAGTGGTCTACCACGTGATAGATGAAAGAACCACACTGCAGGAATGACAAGTTCATCACTGAACTTTCCTCAAAGCAGAACACTTACTTGCCATTTGCTACACTGTGAAGCTGTGGTTTAGTATCTCCCATAGTAGCACAGTATAATTTTAGCCTTTTAGGCACAGCTGTGAAAGGTCTTTTCAAAAGTGCTTGCAATTTTTGGAGGGCTTTGCAGCAGTGCTTGTAAAATGAGCAAGTAAGCAATTATCTAATCTTGGTGACACTGCAGTTTGAACACATCCAGAAGCTTGGGATGAATACTACCCTGCTGTAGAGCAAAGACTTCAAAGGAGTTGTATACATTTATGTCAGATTATAATCTTTTGCATAGCCTGCAAAATTAAAGCAGATATTTGGAATGAATCTGTATCTATAATTCTCTTTTTTTTCAGAGAAAAAAGTTTTCACAGTCCTTATCACCTGCAAAATAATCTTTGTGACTAACATTAATAACATTAGTATAATTTACAATGAGAATTGTGAGGGGTAGAGCTAAATAAACATTGCTAAATAAACTGAAATGTATTACACAGCTTCAGGCAAAACTGTGAGTTAAGGAAAAAGCCACCTCCATGGTTGCCTTATGACTTTAACTGGACTGGCATCCTGACTGTGCTGTACATACACCCTACATCTTATGTACAGCACATGCCACTCAATGCATTTAAAAATATTCCAACAAGTATTTGAGTTCAGTGGAACAAGAATATAATGACAAGGCAGATCTGGATGGACTTCGGAAGCACACATGAAGAGTTAGGGAGAAGCAAGAAAAACTGCAGGAATATAAGTGCATTCCTTTTTCCAATTCCCAAATTCTTTCTGTATCACATTGGAAGAATCTTCATCTAACTGGATGAATGCAACCTCATACGTGACATTCTTCCTTCTTGGATCAATACTTTGTTAGATCAATACTTTTTTGATTTCATATATTGAAATTTTTGTTAAAATTTTTCTTTCGGCTGCAGCATATACTGGAAAGAAAAATAGTTATTTAATATTTATTTGTGGCCAATTCCCTCTCAGTTTTCCATTTGGTCCTTCCCCAGGCAAACTCCCACTGGTCCTTTTTTTGTAACCATACATTCCTATAGATTATTTGAAGCAAGTGAGTATTTTATGGGGTGGGCAAAAAACCAAGAAAAATATTATACTTTCTTATTATGTCACTGTTTTTATATAAATCATATAAAGTGCGAAAAATCCTGTGAGTGGATTGTTATAAATCAAATGCACATGACACACATTTAAAGCATTTTTGTTCCCATTTGGCAGCAGAATAGCCCATGCTACAGCTGGATGTAGGTTTCATTTCTGCCCTGACAAAAATGAGCCTGTGTTGAAACACTAATACTTTTTTCTTGAGTCTGGTTCTAATTTTATAGCAGCTCTGCTAATAATGAATAGAAATCCTGATTATGATTTGAAGTCCCCCCAAGCTGGAAGACAGGGACGGCGATCAGGATGAACCCCCCATAATCCAAGAGGAAGCAGTCAATGACCTGCTACGCCACCTGGACACTCACAAGTCTATGGGGCCGGATGGGATCCACCCGAGAGTGCTGAGGGAGCTGGCGGAGGAGCTCGCCAAGCCACTCTCCATCATTTATCAGCAGTCCTGGTTAACGGGGGAGGTCCCGGACAGCTGGAGACTTGCCAATGTGACGCCCATCTACAAGAAGGAACGGAAGGAGGATCCGGGGGACTACAGGCCTGTCAGCCTGACCTCGGTGCCGGGGAAGATTATGGAGCGGTTCATCTTGAGGGCACTCACAAGGCACGAGCGGGACAAGCAGGGGATCAGGCCCAGCCAGCACGGGTTCATGAGAGGCAGGTCCTGCTTGACCAACCTGATCTCCTTCTATGACCAGGTGACCCGCCTAGTGGATGAGGGAAAGGCTGTGGATGTGGTCTACCTGGACTTCAGTAAGGCCTTTGACACCGTCTCCCACAGCATTCTCCTAGAGAAGCTGGCGGCTCACGGCTTAGACAGGTGTACTCTGCGCTGGGTCAAAAACTGGCTGGACGGCCGGGCCCAGAGAGTCGTGGTGAATGGAGTTACATCCAGTTGGCGGCCGGTCACGAGTGGTGTTCCCCAGGGCTCAGTTTTGGGGCCGGTCTTGTTCAATATCTTTATCGATGATCTGGATGAGGGGATTGAGTGCACCCTCAGTCAGTTTGCAGATGACACCAAGTTGGGCAGGAGCGTTGATCTGCTCGAGGGTAGGAAGGCTCTGCAGAGGGACCTGGACAGGCTGGATCGATGGGCCCAGACCAACTGTATGAGGTTCAACAAGGACAAGTGCCGGGTCCTGCACTTCGGCCACAACAACCCCATGCAGCGCTACAGGCTTGGGGAAGAGTGGCTGGAAAGCTGCCCAGCAGAGAAGGACCTGGGGGTGTTGGTCGACAGGCGGCTGAACATGAGCTGGCAGTGTGCCCAGGCGACCAAGAAGGCCAATGGCATCCTGGCCTGTATCAGAAATAGTGTGGCCAGCAGGAGTAGGGAAGTGATCGTGCCCCTGTACTCGGCCCTGGTGAGGCCGCACCTCAAATACTGTGTTCAGTTTTGGGCCCCTCACTACAAGAAGGACGTTGATGTGTTAAAGCGTGTCCAGAGAAGGGCAACGAGGCTGGTGAGGGGTCTGGAGAACAAGTCTGATGAGGAGCGGCTGAGGGAACTGGGGTTGTTTAGCCTGGAGAAAAGGAGGCTGAGGGGAGACCTCATCGCTCTCTACAACTCCCTGAAAGGAGGTTGTAGCGAGGTGGGTGTCGGTCTCTTCTCCCAAGTAACTAGCGATAGGACAAGAGGAAATGGCCTCAAGTTGCGGCAGGGGAGGTTTAGATTGGATGTAAGGAAAAATTTCTTTACTGAAAGAGTGGTGAAACATTGGGACAGGCTGCCCAGGGAAGTGGTGGAGTCCCCATCCCTGGAGGTATTTAAAAGACGAGTAGATGAGGCACTTAGGGACATGGTTTAGTGGGTGGTGGTGTTGGGTCGATGGTTGGACTTGATGATCTTAGAGGTCTTTTCCAACCTTAATGATTCTATGATTCTATGATTCTAAGTCAGAATATGTCACTGTTGATCTGGAAGAGTTGTATCTAACAGGGTATTTTAAATGCCCTAATAGAGAGAGACAAGCTTTGCGGCATGCAAGCCCTCTTGTGACAGTCTCTGAAGAAGGCTTTGTGTGTCTGAGTTCTTGGCTAACTTTTAGAGATACACCAGTTGGTCTGCTTAGAGAGTTATTACCTCTGCTGGTAGATCTTGCTTTACCTATGCTCTTAAACTATTGTATCTACTACAACTGATATTTCTGTTACCACACCTACATGACAATAAATAGAAAAGTGACCTGAAGCTGTCATTGCATTTTAGACTGTTTTTACAATTGATGTAATGATGAATGAAGATATAATGATGTAATGAATCATGCAGGCATAAGGAAACACGGGTAAGTCAGTAAAACCAAGATTATCTTCCTTAAGTTATTACAGATTAATTTAATATCACAGCTGTAGCGCTTGGATACTGTGTTGTCCCTGTCAGAAATTATGGCACCATTACTATAAAGGGTTAGATTGAACGTAACAATTTAAATTTCCAGTTTCAATTAGGGCAAAATCCACACATTGCTCACTATGGCATTACACATTCATTACAGAAGTTCAACAGGGCAATTTACATATGGTAAATTACTATGAACTGACATTTTACCAAAAGGTAGCTATTAGCCACTTAAATTAAAATTCTGTGGAAGTCTTCCAGACTACCATACATTAAGAAATTTACTTTCAATGATAACTAGGCAGGTGAGGTTTGTAGTGGACACACACGTGCTTAGGTTAGAATAAAGAGGGGAATGGGTCTTTGCAGAGACCTGCAGAGAGAAGGTTGGTGTTTTCTTTATGGGTCCTCTTTTCTTCTGTAAAAGTGGATCAGCAAGGAATACAGATGAGGGAATGGGAATGGGAATCACCTGAACAGTGTGACAAGCCATTACTGGTGTAACTCACTCACATATTCCTAGAAAATTTTATAAAAAGCCTTGGTTCTTTGTCCCACATGTCCTTCTGGGCTTGCAGTCTGGAGTCCAGGGTTCATCCAGGTGTCCCAGAGGGATATCTGGGTGCAAGTGAGACACCAGGTATTTGCAAGAAAACAAGGCCAGGAGATGGCTAAATTAGATGTTGGCTGAAACGTGTGCATGTGCATTGTGAATTCAAAGGTCTGTCATTACTTGCTACCAACATTAGCTTTGACCTTTCAGGGAAATCAGCTGCAGGCCCCCGTGCCATGCAAACAGCAGCTCTGGTGACCTCTTCCTCTGCTCATAAATATTAATAAGCAGAAGAATTATCATAACCAATTGTGGGGTTCAGAGTCTCAGCAAAGACCTCACACAGATCCTAAATACATGTGACTATCAATGGCCAACCACCTGTCACAGAACTTTTATTGGCACCCAAGTATTCAGGTCCATTCAGGTCTGGCAGATCAGAGGTGGATGGAATGTTCCCAAAAAAAGAAAAATCGTGAAGCAGGAGGAACCCAGTACAACAGAGAAACAAGACTTTTCACCACAACCTTGCCAGCCAGGAAGAGCAGAGCACAGGCTTTGGATCTGTAGGTCTTTGACTGCATCTTTCTGCTAAGATGAGCTACTATGAATAAGTTCTTGACGAGTTAATGAAGCTCTGTTTGTATTAAGCTGCATTTATTGAAGATCTCTTCCAAAGCTGCAATCTGAGGACAACAATGAGAATGTGGGCTGTCTCTCACAGATTACAGACTGACACTTTGCTCTTGCTGCTCACTATGCTGGGAGTAATCTCAGTGCTGGATCCTCCAACGTGCCAAGGTTCTCACTGCCTTCAGCAGAAGCTGCAACATAGACACAAAGCAGCAGAACTGCCCTTTTGTGAGCTCTGGGTTTTCCTTCTTCCATTACACGTTAAGTGGAGCTCTGAGACACCACTGGGAAGCTAACCTATACAACTTGAAAAGGAAAATGGCATAGCTTGGGAATGATTTGTTGTCACCAATGTTGGCTCCTCAGAACCTGTTAAACGCAATACAGATCTTTTTATTGGCCTCTTGGCATTGTCACTGTCCCATTTGCTATTATCGTGATTATTTCAAATTCATTTATCTGATTTTGCTCTCCTTTCATGCGTTATTTTGTATGTGAGATTCTACTCAGATGGATAATGCGTAGCCCAATTTTGTGCTGGACGGGGCACTGGTGGGGAGCAGGGCCTGCTCTGAAGCATCTTGTTAGCCAGGGCCAGTGAGACACTCTGTGGGTAAAGCATCATGTGGTCTGGCTCCCACCTGCTCCATTGTTAGGATTGAAAGCCTCTGGGGCCATTGCAATTCTCAAGCAAGTCAGTCAAAGCCCATTTATGATCACTTATAACATAATGTATTTCTTAAGGCTGCCAAAACTAACTCTGAATGCTTCCTTATGCCAAGGTTTGCTTTTGGTAAAATCTTGATATACACTGGCTAAAGCCTGTCTTTAGCAGGGTTCTATTTCACTGGGGCTGCTGAACTGAATTTCTGGCTCCATTACCCAAGGAATTCAGAACCAACCCCAAAATGACAGCTGAAGTCACTAATGAGGATAAGCCTCCAAGTTTTGAGTCAGCTGAAAATATAGAGTCAGTTTTGCTTTTCTGAGCACAGCCCAGACCCATGCAGGTGCCATGGGGCTGTTCTTCAGTTTAGCCTATAGAGCTAAAACTTGGACACTTATGTTAACACCTAGGCTTAGGGTTGCCCCAGATCTTCCTACCAAATCCAGCTGCAGAGACAAAGGATAATCTGGACCAGAAACGATAAACAGGAAAAGAAATGCCTCCAATATAGCAGCCTATTTGTAAGGCTTTTCAAAATAAAAACCTGGAAGTAGTCTGTAATTCTCAGCAAGATTTTTCCTGTTACACCATAGGTTGCCAACTTTAGTATTTATTTCACTGGCAATGAGTAAAAAGACCTGAAACTTTAGCCTCTCTGTGCTGTTAATAACTTCAAATATCCATCCATGATCAAAAGCTTCATGTGGAAAAATAATAGATGGTCTCTTCCATAAATTACGTTGCCAGACAAAATGCCTTCATATGGAAAGTACTTTATATAGCAGATAGAGGACAAAAGGGAAGCCTATTTGGACAAGCACTGAGATTCAGAAAAGATTTCTAATGGCTTTGGAAAGAAGTCAGCATAGTCTATTCAACAGCAGCTAGGGCTGACCTTGCTTGACATTCTGACTGTCTCGCTGAATCCAAGCATGTGTGCATGCGTGTGTGTATGTGTGTGTAAGCTTCTGCAGAGCTGTATAAAATCTCAAGATGTAGGGAATTTAACACAGCCTAGCTCTTGTGGGATCTGTAGATGTTGTGTCTTGAGGCTTTTTGCCCTTCTGGTGTTAATTTGGCCTTCTGGTGATGCAAAGAGTTCAGGCTTTTATTTGCTTGTAAGCAACTTGTAGCTTTTGCCTAAAGCTTGCCAAGTATTCATCCTGATGAAGCATTTGACCTTTCCATGAAGTATGTTTTTCTGGCACCACCAAATTAAAAAGCACCTAAAGGATATTTTTCTCAAACAATCTAAATATTTCTAATTATGGCTGCATTTTGAGTCTTCTGCACTGTACTTAGATAGCCGCCTTCACCAAGGTAGTGAGAGGCTCAACTCTGGCTTCTTGGAGTAAGATCTAGTTTTGCATATCATATAGCTCACACATTGCACATACACAAGCAAAAATGCAACGTAAAAGCCATGTATTTTATTTGTAGGCTGCAAACAGCATCTGGATGTTTTTTTCTTTATTAAGAGAAAAATATCCTTCATATTTTAATAGCTGGGGGTTTTTATTAACTCATTTGATATCAGTACGTGCAAGATAATACCACTTTTGTAGCCTCATTCATTGATCCCATTTGAGCAGGTGTTTCGCAAAGCTACAAGGAAAAGAAAAAGCAATGGTTTAATAGAGAAAGACATCACCGTAAAGCAACAAATGAGCTCAGGAGCAGGATTGACACTGGAAAATAAAGTTGTATGTTTGCATAGCTCTGCAGCCTGGATCTTATAGTGAATGGGTAGTCTTGTTTGGGACAGAAGGAATGGAGGGATCTACAAAAGCAACCTTTTTGTAGAATGAGTCTTGCCGAATAAGATGATATTTCAGCTGTGGAAAAACATCTTGACTATTCCTATTTAAGAGTACAGCTCACAGCAAAGATGCGAGTAGCAGAACTTGCTTTCCCATGGCTGTATGTCCTAAAACCTCTTCTTCCAGACCTTGTAGTCATAGTTCCCTTCCCTATATTTAGCACTTTCCCATTATCCTTTATCTCCTTTTCCAGCTGCATTTTTTTCCAGAAGATACTATTCCCACCTTCTTTAAATATATTCATAATGCAGTGCTATACTGACAGCACAGAGCTCCACAGCATATGAGAATGGAAAATCTGGTGCAACTTTATTTAGTTTACTGTCAGTGAATATTGTGCTAATTGCTTTCCATATTGATTTGGTAAAACACCCATGTGGAATTTATCTCAAAAGTTTACAGCATATCTAGCTGGATGTATTATGTCTGCAAAATCCCCAGCCCTTTGCTATAGAATTAGGCTAGGCTTATGGAGCTCTGGTTATACATTTCTACTCCAGGGATCACATCATGCCTAAATCATTCAACTTTACTTCCCCTCTTAATGAATGGAGTCAGTAATCCAGGTTCAGTTGCAATCAATGAGGAATCCCACAATTCTTTGAAAACAGTTAAAAAGAAACAGCAAAAACACCAATAGCAAAAAAAAAATCCCAAGCAAATGAACAACTCCCCAAACCCTACTTTGGAAAGTGAGTTCTGAAAGAACCACTCTAAAAAGGATTAAATGCATTCACGTTGTACAGTTCTAACGGCTGCTATGCAGGGAATGACTAAGTCCACGCATCCTTCTTGGGCAGTCTAGTTTAGGTACAACTCCTTCAGAAACGCCCCTCTCAGCAGGCTGCATTCAGACACCTGCTGTATCGCCATCAACGTGCAATTACACATTGCAATACAGTCAGAACAGCTGCTGGACATGGGAATGGTACATGTTGCTGAATACCTTATGTACTTTTTAATTTACCACAACTGGTATAAAATAACAACCTTTCACTTTTGGTGGTTCCTGGCCAGTCTTGAATGCCTGAACCTCCACTTTTACTCCAGTGTCATCATAATATGGGCAGTGCTGAAAGACAGTTGGGCAAATTTATGGATTTTGCAGTTTTGGAGTGTTTTAACTATAACAATCATTACTTCATCGATCTGCTGTTACCTTACTGATAGTAATGGGAGAGTATCCAAAAAATCATGCTGCTTCTATGATGCAACAACAGTTGCTCCTTGAATTTTTACATAGAACTCTTGCCTAGCCATTAATCTATATTGAGTGTTTCTACTAGATTAGCTTGCTTATTTGACATTTGAGTTAAAATAATGGTCCAAAATAAAATAATGAACTAATTTTCCAACTAGCATAATACGGTTTCATACCATTTGCTTCTTGTGTGATCTGATCTATGTCTAGTAAAACCATCTTTTGGTACAGCACTGCCAATGCCACTCTAGCTAATGGACAGATCTCAAATCCTGCTCTTTTCTCAGTGTTACTTCACCCAGTGGAAACCAGATGTTGGCTCAAAAGTTTTGACACCTATGACTGGATCATTAACTTGGTCTTTGATCATTAGCAGCACAAACCTGGCTTTATTTTCATTAATTCTGCCAGGAAAAGTAGAAGATACATGGGAAAAAATCTGTCCATGAAATGAACTATAAACATTACCTTTGACATTAAAGGCAGCATAAAACACCTTAAGACAATACACTTCTTCCATTAATATAGTTTATTGTAATAGTACAGATTTTAGGGAGTCAGTATTTGGTAAAAATTACAAGGAAAAGGACAGATTGTCTACTGTGACACTTGTCCGTTGTGACCTACTTTCAAACCCAGCTAATGACAACTATAAAAATCAAGTGCCTACGACATATTTTGGTTAGGTCATTAGCTTCCATTCAGGGCAACGAGCATGTCATTGCATAAGAGAAGGCCACCACAGTGGAAAGATTCGACAGAGCCCTTTTATTTATTTCATGCCACAGCAAAAAAAAGTCTTATTGAGTACTAGAAAATCTCTGCTGCAGGTATTTGAGATTGTTTTCCACCAATATAGCTTCCAGGTAGTGAGAATGCACCTTGTTCTCCCTTGTTTGCAGGAAACTCAGGCCTTGTTTGCAGGAAACACTCTCCCTTTGTCTCACTGGATTTTACCTGAGCAAAGTTACTTTCCCTTCAAGCTACGCTCCCTCCTTGACCATAAAACAGAGCAGAAATACTGCTGAAAATGTCTGCAGGACATTTTTGCTATACCATAAGGGAGAGTCTACACTCATACTCTGTGCTTTGAACACGATTCAATAGAGGTCTGAAATACTTACATCTCTTTGATATGCACTACACTCAATCCCTGTTTAGCACAGGATCTGAGTGCAAGCCTAGCTTTAAATACCATTTTTAAATGCTATTTAACTGATTTGCTGAAATGAGGCTTTGGTGTCCAACAGCTGAAGTCATTTAGATGATGCAGTGAGCTTATTCACTGGAGGTTGTGCTGTTGACCATGCAAGCAGCAGTATGGGTGTGTTTGACGGACTCTGTTTAACAGGACACACTGCAGAATGAGATCCCTTTCAGCTGGGAACTTTGGTGATCTCACTGGGCAATGGCAAGAAGACTTCAGGCAGATAGCAGTGCCTCTAGACTTACATTTGATTAGCAATTGTGTAACTTTTTGTAGAAGGAGGAGAGACGACAGTCCAATTTCCTTCAATTTTATCAAGTCCCAGCAAAACTGCCCAGTCAATTTCTGCCTTGGTGAAGTAAGGTGAAATTTGTATGCCATGAGACCTTATGCACAATTTTTGAAGAACTATCTTAGGTGACTGAATGTGTAAATAGAATAAAAATGCATTGTTAAAAAAAAGCTCAAAAAGTTCACTTATAATCTGGCGGGGCCTAGTGCATGGTCTGCAACCCAGAATTACTATGTACTAGAGCTCTTGGTTATATGCCTCTATATATATACATCTACATATATAGGTCTGGGCAGAAGATGAAAAAATGTCACATTTCTGTCATATACCTGAGAAGCCCTTCAGTTGGTTCCTCATCCAGAATGAGGTTCTGTCCTGCCAGGTACTGAGGAACCAAACAAGGTGCCCAAGAGACAGGCAGTGTTGCACAGTCAAGATTTTAAGATATCTTTTGTTAATCAATGATGCATTTTGCCTCCCAGCTGAAGTAGCTGCTAGCTGATGGTCAGTAGCTGGAGAAGGAGGGGAGGAATGAGAAGATGAATTTTTTGCAGGAACCAAATGCTCATTGTTCTTGACTAGTAACTACGTAACAACGTAACTGTCAGGTTTTACTGGGCTTTCAAGTCAACAGGTATGTACAGAACATGCAACTATCAAAGAATAAAATTATCAATGAAATATATAATTGCACATATAAATATGACACAAACAGCTACTGCAGTGGCTCAAACTTGCAATCTGTCTTCAGGCAATATTTCTTCAGAGACCAGTGAACCACATCTGCTCCCTTTTCTGATATAAATCAGGATTAGCTCTATTAAATGCAATGAAACTTCCATAGTTCCTTTGGTAGAAATGAGGGGTGAAATTTGAGCACTCTGGAAAACTGCAGGGTATGTCCCTATTGGACTCTTCATTGAATCAGACAAAAAGCATGTGTCACTTCATCAGAACAAGCTCTGTAAGCTTCACAACAAATCAAAATATCCCCAAGTTGAGGTGAAAGACAGAATTTACTGTATTTCACTTTATGCTCATTGTCTCACTGGGCACCACTGAGAAGAGCCTGGCTCTACCTTCTTTACTCTGTCCATCAGGTATTTATACACACTGAAAAAATCCCCTCAGGCCTTCTCTTCTCCAGACTGAACAGTTCCAGCTTTTTCACCTGCTCCTTATATGAGAGATGCTCCAGTCTTTTAGTCATCTTCATGGCCTTCTGCTGGACTCACTCCAGTACATCCACGTCAATGGAGTTGTAGGGTGCTTTTTTCCCCCTCTATAAAAATCTGATGGGATGAGGTTGGACTACACATCTGTGAAAACCTTCTATCACCTTTGTACTCTACATTGATCGGCAGTGCATTCTGGCTGACAAACTGCAAAGGTCAGGAGAGGATTTTCACACATAAATGAGAATCCTTGGCAAGAGCTGCTTTTGCTTAATCAGAAAGATTGGGTTAAAGCCAAATAACAACACACCGGACTTCCACAGGGAAATTCAGGTGCATAAGTCATGGAAGATGATGCTTGGAGCTCTTGACATTAGGTCCCAGCCACCGCCAGGGCTTCTGGTAACAGATCCTGAACCAACTCCTTAAGCTGATGACTCAGCCAAAAAGATGCAACGCAGATTGGTAACCTGATACTGCCAATGTTCCTGTCTTCAAGAGGAATATACGGCATTAACCTGGTTTGCAATGGTCATATTTCAGGAGATGTAGGCATAGTACACAGGGCTGCTGTATCCTATGTTAGCTTACTGAACCCCTAGTCCACCAGGCCCCACATTATGAGTGCTATCCCTTTCTATCTATGCAGCCATAGACCACCTGGGGGCAGCAGCAGCAGATCAGTAGCTGAAGGCCATCCACACGCTGAACAGTTAGGCAGGCTCCTTCGCACGAAGGTGCTGTGCCTTCTGATGACATCTGATGTCTCTTCCCTGAGGTCAATGGATGTGTACGTTGCATGCTGTTCACTCCTATTACGGGATGGGACACTTCCCTGCTTAAATTCTTTACCCACTAAGGGATCAAAGGTGGGTTGACAGCGGTCACTTGTCTGTGTACCAGGGTGGTAGAGCTTCAATACTATTCTGCAGGACATTTAATTAAAGGTGCTCTGTTGCATATGAAATAAATCCTCTGTGTTTTGTCTTGATATAGAAAGTGAGGTGGTGTGATCAGTGGTCCTGCCTTTTCAAAACAGTTCCTAGTGAAAGCCCCAAGTACATTAGAATGGTGGCAAAGCTCTGAACATTAGCCCTATGCAATCATATTGCATGTGTAACTTGTGCAATGTTCAATAATTTTTAAGTAATACATGAACAAACTTATTTATTTTTCAGATGAAAGTAGCTGAATTTGATCCCTTTGAAATCAGAGGAATACATTTCCCTTTGATTTCAGTAAGTACAGGTCTTACACCTTACGGAATAGTATTCCTGCATAACCAAGGCCTATTTTTTTAGTCAGGTAGTTATGATTGCATATAGTATTGCCTAGATGTGATCAAGCAGTCCTGCATTATACCCTTGAGTAGAGACAATGTGAGAAACATATTTCATGAATAGACTCATTAAAATGTTTGTGTTGATCCAACCAAACACTTACCAAATGCTTCAGTTAAATGTTTTTAGTTTTATTTGGACTTAGAATCATAGAATCATTAAGGTTGGAAAAGACCTTTAAGATCATCAAGTCCAACCGTCGACCCAACACCACCATGTCCACTAAACCATGTCCCTAAGTGCCTCATCTACTCGTCTTTTAAATACCTCCAGGGATGGTGACTCAACCACTTCCCTGGGCAGCCTGTTCCAATGTTTAACCACTCTTTCAGTAAAGACATTTTTCCTCACGTCCAATCTATATATAGACTTCATCTATTTCCTTCTCTATTTAGGGTAATTCCTTTGAAATTAATGACATTAAAGGTATGAGACTGGTGCTCAGATTGCATATGAACTGGTGTTACCTTGTGGCACATTTGCCATGTTTGCACACTGCTGTACTGGTCAGCTGAGAGCTCTAATTCCTGTAGTCCTGCAGCGCTTACGGTTACGAGACCTGACTTCTGTAGTATTTCCAGATAAATAATTCACTCTAAAGGTGTTATTTTCCTATCAGCAATCTCATTGTATTTTGATATCTTAGTGACATAGTAGTCTATTAAACACAGTAAATTAGAAACAGGTTAGTAGTAGATGCTAATCTCTATTAACCTTACCTATTTTAAGATGTATATTGGATCAGTCTTTTCGTTCTGTAGTGAATATAGTTACTTAAAGGGTCTGCTTATTGCATCTTTCTACAAGGTGCATCTTATTTTAATTTCTTTCTATAGCTATTGATCAGAAAGCCATCAAATTGCTCTGCTCTGGTGAGATAGTTAAGGAGTTACTGGCAGATACACAAAAGTGACTAAAAAACCATTTGCCTATTAAGGGACCTTGAAATTTTTCTAGGAAACTTCTGTTTGGAGGTGTTGAAAATCTATGATGTATATTTAGTGCTGTAAATTTAACTCTCATTATGCTGCATTTGTATTCAGCTTTTATTTTCAAAGGAAAGACAATGAAGTGATGACATTATTTTGGAGCTGTGCTAAGTGCTGGATACTCAGCAACGCAGAGTTCCTTCTTAGCAGAACTCCCCAGTTCTGCTTTATTAAACACTGAGTCCCTTTTCAAACAGTTGCAGTGACAGCTCTTTGGAAAAAATGCTTATTTGGTAGGGTTCATTTTTTGGAAGAGCAGGGCTGTGATCTTTCAGGCAGCAAGTCTGTATCTTTCTGTTTGAACAGGAGTTATCAACCATTGCAAGGTAAGTGATACTGTCAGTACTGCGCACAACAGGGTCTCACTGGGAGCTCTTGTGCCAGGATAGAGGTCAGTGGTTCCAGCAGACGTTTATAGCTAAATAAATATCTCACGTGACATTTTAATTATAGAAGTAACAGTTTTGGGCAAGATTGTTTGGCAACTTCACTTTTAACGTCAGGTTCTCCAAGCTGATCTCAGTTCCGGATTTTGAACATTGCACAGCAGCATTCATAACAGATGTACAATACCACTGGCTGCTGAACTTCTGACTCTAAATTTGTGGAGGTGGAATAAAGACTGTGAGACATGTAAAATATCTGAAATACAGAAAGTTTTCTGGGAGAAATTATTGTTCTATTTATTTCCACATCAATCATCATATGCACTTAATTAAACTGATTTTTAACTGAAAAATATTTTGAAGTAGATTAATTTCTGAGTGCTGTTTCAGGACCTAATTCCAGGTCTCGTTCATTAATAATATTACATACTGCTGATTAAATAGGAATAAACATTTGGCCCATAAATTGTAAATGAAATGTAACAACTGTTTAATTACTATCAATTTTGAAGTTGTAAGAAATATTTTTTCTGATTTAACTTTGGCCTTACTTTGGGCCAATGGTGCCATTCAAACAAAGTCAACATTTGGTATTGATTTTGATGAAAAGAAGTTTGGAGCAGAGAGAGAAAAAGAATGCTGCTGCAAAGAGAAGGGCAGGCTCCCGCAGTGAGCAAAGCTGACAAAAAGACAGACACTTTTACTGATCACAGATTTCTTACTAAAACATCCTCCCTGATAATTGCAATTCCGAGCTGGGGCACACAACGCTGTCCACACAGACAACCATGCCTTGCTTGAATCAAATTTAATAATGAGGGCTTGGGAGAAAGCTAACTACCCTGTTTAATTAAAAGTTTTACAGACTTTAACAAAATCTCCGTACAGACTTGCTACCACCGCACTCTGCCAGAAGTTTGTTTTCCCCCTCCAAGCTCCTTCCACAGATTGCACAAGCTGAAGTTCCAACAAAGCCCAACAGAGGCTCCAAAGCCAAAACAGTTTAGTTCCTGCAGTTTGCTAAAATCGTGGGATAAGCTGTCTCCAGAGTTGCAAGTTTCTCATAGTTAGCTGAGTCTATGTGAATCCTTGTATTGGGCTGCTTCTTGAAATTTCGTTTCAGAAGCCAAACTCGTGTATTGGCAGCTCGCCAAAGTTTTCTGTCAGACATGGAAATTACCTTTTTTATTCTGAAAAGACAGGATGAAAAACCCTGTGGATTGTGACAGTGTAATATCAAAAAGAACAGTTATGATTTCTAATGCCAGCACAGAAGATAAGCTGTTTTTTTTTTGCTTTCCTGGATACAAACGAAGGACTTTTTTTCACTTTACTATCTATGACTTGAACAGGACGTTGCACCTTACTTCAAGATAAGTTAGTAAAAAATAATGGAAAAACTTCCCAACCAGCCTTGAGATTGAAAAAAAAATCTAAAATGGGAATGAGGTAGTACTGTGAAAATTAATGGAATTCTTTACTGATACAGTTCCATCAGATAATAACGTTAAACACACTCTGTCAGCACTCGTAGTTAAAGTAAATTCATCTGAGCTTATATAACTGCTTTCTAAATTCATATGTACAGACTGTCATTTCTGCCTTCAGGCTTGTTTTTTAATGAAACTATGCAAAATTCTTACTTTTCCTTGAAAATAAAAGGATTATTTTCATATTTGAAGTAATCCTAACAACTGCACTTTTAAAAAAACAGCCTGGCAAAAATGGTCAGAGCTATATATCTTGCTTAGGTACAGCAGCTTGCCTGGAGATTCTGGTCACTAAAATCATTTGAGGAGTTAGATCATTGGAATTAGCATCATTATAACACTATTTAGGGACTTCCAGAGAGAAACATTTGCTTTGGGATGCATGAAAATACATCAGGCAGCTTGTATAATTATTATCAAAAAAGCATTCTTGCAGAAAATACGTGGGACTCAAGTACATGATATGTTCTTTGGAGTTTCAAATGCTGACAGAATGCCTTCTCCACCTATAGTGACAGATATTTCACAACAAAGAACATACCATTCTCTCTTTCCACACATATCAAGCCACACATACTTTTTTTTACAAGTTTTTGAAATAGGCTACTCCAGTAGTATGCCAATACTGGTATCACAAACAGGTGCACCCAAGGAGGGTAAACAGCAAGAACAGAAGTCATCATGGGATCTGTGAACTTCCTTTTCAATTTCATGTTACTTTTATTGTTTACCCACCTTTCTTGTTGTCTCTAAGTGTCATATAAAATCTGTATATGCTACCATCCTTGATGCAGTTAGAGACAGAAAATGTATGAAGAGGGGACCAGGGTCTAGCTGGGTGTACTGTTTTCTGTACTCAAGACAGAGCTATGTGGGATAACTTTATGCCTTTTCAAGCACAGCAAATGTCCCTGACTAGCACTGCCGCAGAATTACCAGACAAATATTTAATTCCTA
The DNA here is from genome assembly GCF_965638725.1 of Aptenodytes patagonicus. Taxonomy (NCBI): domain Eukaryota; kingdom Metazoa; phylum Chordata; class Aves; order Sphenisciformes; family Spheniscidae; genus Aptenodytes; species Aptenodytes patagonicus. The sequence goes on along the minus strand of NC_134950.1, from coordinate 145,121,891 downwards.
TTTGTTTTACGTCAGAATGAGGGGAAATGGTTCACGTCTACAGTGTCTCTGACATCTACAGATTTAGAAATTAATGTCAAGACAAGCGTAATCCCTTTTTTAAGTGTGCAGGGAACTGAAGCAAGGTAAAACTTTGAAAGATGAAGACCTGAACTGCAGCTTTCTGTACTCTGTGGAGAGGCGTTAATACATTTTTCATATAAAAGTAAGAACAGTATCTCCTTCATTACTCGGAGGCACAAGGGAAGAAGGGACTGGGTTGGGACTGAGGATGCAAATCGTGTTACCTTCGTATTCCAACAGCCTTAAAGTTTTCATGATCCTCTACACAAGGAAAGCAATAGGCTACTTCAGGATAGGAGTGATATTGGGGCATGGTGCTAGCTAGACGTTTTGATTGAGGGAAAGGTGGTATTTTTCTGATCCATTTTTTTGTACATTTACAAAGACACCTGTTCAGAATGGGAAAAATAGAGGACAGGATACAAAGACTTGTGAATTTTAACAACAAACCTAAAACTAAGACCAAAGTATGTTCAAATTATCATTAGATAATCAGCTTTTACTTAACTAAACATCTGTTACAAACAGCATTGCTATGTTTATGCAGTGTAAGAGATTCTTGTAAAATATGGTTCCTATCCATCCTTGGAAAAATATTCCAGCATACTCCTTAGAAGTCATTTATTTCACTAACAAATATACTAGGAAGACAGCTGAGAGAAAAAATTTAAATGGTCAAATAAGCATAAACCAAGTGAGAGACACAGAAGGCTCACTTTGCTTTCTCCACGTGGAACAAAACCGAATTTTTTAACAGTCAAATATAGTGATTTTTTGTAGTGCAGCTGACATGCAAATTTTTATTTAGCTAATTTAGCCAAATTAACTAAAGCAGTTTAAATTTCATAGAAAAACAATCCTTATTCTACCCCTGGAAAGTATACCCAGGAGAAAACTGCAAACAGTATGTTCTTGAAGAGCCAGAATTAATGAAGTTTTCTTTCTTAAGGACTTCATGTCCTAAGATTGATCTCAAAGTGTGAACACAGATATTTTGGATGAAGAGACATTTATTATGCCCTATGCAGATAGTCTGTCATCTAACAAAGAACTCACCCCAGCAGTTTTCTTCTCAGTCAAGAGACTCACAGGACACCCATACTGCGTCTTCATCATCCACAGGTCCACCTATTTGTAAGGAAATCTATTGACCCTTGAGACATGTCCAGTTTGGGAAAAACAGCCAAATGGATTCAAAAGTTATCAACAGAGGACAGGGAGGTCCATACATGTACACCCAGGCAATACCATCAGAGGAGCCTTAGTTCCCAAGAAATAAAATGTTTTCTCTATTAAATATTCTCATTTTGTATACAGATTCCTTTTTACTTTTCAGATCAATTTTTCAATTGACTTATACAAATACAGTCAAAAATGGTTATACTTCTATCTGCAAACTATTAGATGTTCACAATGGTACACATCCATGCTTTTAGATAGCACTTTGTATGTAATGTGGAACCAACAGATGTATCGAGGTACATTCACAAATGTGCTTGCAAGTAACAGGGACACTATTAGGAGGCTAATTAAAACTTCTTCCTGTTGTGCTACTCAGATGATGAGGATGGGTTTTAGTTAAGTGACTGATGAATCTCCTAGTCTCATTTGATTTAATCTTCTCACGCTGTGCAAAACCTTATTTTTGTTTGGTGAGGCTGGAAAAGGCACAGGGAAAGGCTGTGAAAAGAGATTAGTTTGGGGCTAATCTGAGAGGAAAGGATCCAGCTTACATTCTGCGTGCAGAAGTTGTGGTACAAGTTGCAGGGCAAGGCATGGACGTTAGCAAGACTCCTGCCCTTTTGGACACAGTATGGACAAAACCAGCACAAGTTTTTCTGTATGTCTCTGGTCCACATTTAGCTGTTTTCCTGGAGGACGGCAACCATTGCTTCCTCTGAAACGTCTACTGCTGGTAAAAGCTGCAGACAAGCCACCAGACTAGTGGAAACATGGATCTGAGCTAGTGCAGCAAATTCTGATTTACTAATCTTGACTACAAATTGTTTTGTCTCCTTTGGGTGGACCATATGAGAATGACTCAATTTCTAATGTGTAATCATTTCTACTGCTGGCAAGAGAAATAACAGTCCAGATCATCTACTTCACTTTACACATGGAGGAGAATGGCATGCACATCATGAGGGGCTTCAAGGACAAGATGATAATCCAGTTCTTTTGGGGACCAACTGACTAACTTCTCCTTCTCCTCAACTAGAAAATTTGCCTCCTGATCTGGTTTCTTCCTGCATCGTGAGATGGAGAAGACTAGGGCCAGCATCTCAGGACTGTGCATCTGTGTATGTAGAAGTTCATAACTTCTATATGGAAGCAGCTGATCAGTGCTTCTTCCCATACCAAGTAGTCCCAGAAAAGAGCTGTGTAAGGAGAGTAAAGGTGCACTGCCCGTGCCATGGAAGTGAATGCAAAGAGTGAGGCCACCCTGGGCTGCCCACCACATGGAGTGGCACCACTGCAGCTGAGGTGGGATGGAGAGCCTCTCACACACAGGGGACCCAGAGCAAGAAAGAGGATTTCCTTCTGGCAGCAGATCAAAGGGAGCTGAAGAGAGCTCCTCAAAGCATTCATTTCTTATTGAGTTGTCAAACAAATTTACGCTCTTTCTCGCTAACATTTCTTTCTAATTCATCTGTCAGAGCCCTCAAGATCAGTTTGTTTATAAATGTAGTTATACAGTTATAAATTGGATAACTATATTTTCTGTACATCCAGGCTAAAGTGAATCACCAGCACAGAAATCTTGCTTCAGTGGGTTTATGAAATACACTGACGTGCTTTATTCAATTTCCTGCCAGTATATCTGTCCAACCAAATTGCACTGTTCAGAAGCTATCACAGTTCAATGCCAAAGCCCTTTTAAACAAATCAATGCTACAACCTTTAATAAAGTACCAGTCCTGCAGTCCCACACAGAATCTTTGCCTTGGAGACACAGGATATGAACAATTTGAAATATAACAGGACAGATCCTCATTCATAGGTAAGCAGGAGTTAATCCCATACATGGCAGTACTACCATTGCATGTAGAAATCCACTTCTTAATCTCCACAGAAAAACAGATAGGCTAACGCACACAATCTATAGAGTGCTTGGTCCCTTAAACCCTAACTATATCTAAGAATATGCATGTCCAGATTGACGAAGTATGATGAGCAGTCATCAAAAATCTTCCTTGGGGTTTAATTACAAACTCTGAAATGAATCTCTACATGGAGACTGCTGTTTCACAGCCTAATTTCTGCATTCCCCTGGAAATGTTAAGCCTGTTGTAATCCATTCATTACACACTGGAGAATTTTCCCATCCAAGAAAAGGAAATGGCTTAAGTAAGTTTTTTTCCAGAATAAAAATGTAATCTGTGCTAGTTCATCATCTTGGTTACTGTATCATAGCTACGGTATGTATCCTATCCTAAATCCTTTTCATGCCAAATGCCTGGGAATTCACCTACTCATAAAATAATGGTGACTTTACGTTATCCATCCCTTATGTTACACAGGAGACAGATGTAATTGGCACAGGAAGTCAGTGCATTGGTTTCATAGCAAGCAAAATCTTGGCAAATGGAATAGCCTAGCAATGTAAAACAGCAATGAAATGCAAATTAGTGCCAAAAGTTGGCTATCACAGCAGCTTCATTATCTCAGTGGTAGGAAAACCTCTGTGGCAGCAATTGATTTTGGCAGAAATATGATGGTCTAATACTACTAAGATTTTATATCCCTTCCTCTTCTAAATGTATTTTCATTTTTGCTTTAATCCTACACCTCTACCTTTTATAATGCTGGTAGCACTGGTACATCATTGCTCAGACACAAGCAGAAAAGGTACATCCAAAACCTTTCCTTCTTAAAGGAGCTGAACATGGAACTTGGAGACTTGGCTTCAGCATTTCAGTGGACCAGCAGCAGTGTCCTGACCAAGATGGGGCAAAAAAAAAATATTCACATGCAGGGTTGCAATAAATTCCTTCTCAAGAGCAAACAAAAGAGGCTGGCAGGTATGGTTAGTCTGAATCACTGTTGCATCCCAAAGGTTCTCCTGTTGTGAGACAACTGTGATGGTGTCCTTATCCAGAGATAAGTGTGCAGGTTTAATCTAAAACTTAATGAAGATGATTAATCAACATAATAAACCTGATCCTCAGTCTGAATTGTGACACTGTGACTCATGCTAAAGATCCTTTTACTTCCCAAGGAGGCACAACGATTTCAATGTCACCGTTCAAGGGATAAAGATCAGCTCAGCATACGCAAAAGTAGCGGGATCTGGCCAGCATTTCTTTTGTTACTGTACTTCAGACACATCCAGAGTAATCAGATATTGAAGGAGCACAATTCCCTTCCACAAAACCCCTTCCCAGAACTGGCCTGACATCATTAGTGATACAAATTACAGTAGTAAGTAAATAAAGCAAGCTGTGGCTTTATACTTTACCAAAAGTGCAGGTGGGAAAACGTCCATTTCTCTCTGAGGAAAAGTAGAATATCATACGAAAAAGAAATGATGCTTCTCTTTTTGTAGCTGTTATTTTCTAGTACGTAACACTTCTGAGCAATTTAACACTTAGAGCACAAAGCAAGTATGCTCAAATGATTTTGCTAATAATTTTGTGCCTGATCTCTTATGAATATTATATTTATAAGAGCATGTTCTGTCCCCCTTAGCATCTTCCCTTCCCTTCTCTCTGCAAAGACACTCTTAAAGGATGCCTGAAGGTAAGGGATGGACCTAGGAATATTAAATGCCCCTCTCTGAATGATACTTGCAAAATCTGGTCCTCTATTTATTTCAGGAAGGACGTTGAGGTGTTAAAGCGTGTCCAGAGAAGGGCAACGAGGCTGGTGAAGGGTCTGGAGAACAAGTCTTATGAGGAGCGGCTGAGGGAACTGGGGTTGTTTAGCCTGGAGAAAAGGAGGCTGAGGGGAGACCTCATCGCTCTCTACAACTACCTGAAAGGAGGTTGTAGCGAGGTGGGTGTCGGTCTCTTCTCCCAAGTAACAAGCGATAGGACAAGAGGAAATGGCCTCAAGTTGCGGCAGGGGAGGTTTAGATTGGATGTAAGGAAAAATTTCTTCACGGAAAGAGTGGTGAAACATTGGAACAGGCTGCCCAGGGAAGTGGTTGAGTCACCATCCCTGGAGGTATTTAAAAGACGAGTAGATGAGGCACTTAGGGACATGGTTTAGTGGGCATGGTGGTGTTGGGTCGATGGTTGGACTCGATGATCTTAGAGGTCTTTTCCAACCTCAATGATTCTATGATTCTATGATTCTATGATTCTTTCATGTTCATGTTCTTTTAAAACGGGGAATGTTAGAAACACTACCACTTCCAGGTGAGAGTCAGCTCCCATGGAGATGGCTATATCTGAGCTATACATCCATCTTTTAGGACGAGAGGAAATGGCCTCAAGTTGCACCAGGGGAGGTTTAGATTGGATGTGAGGAAAAATTTCTTTACTGAAAGAGTGGTGAAACATTGGAACAGGCTGCCCAGGGAAGTGGTGGAGTCACCATCCCTGGAGGTATTTAAAAGACGAGTAGATGAGGCACTTAGGGACATGGTTTAGTGGGCATGGTGGTGTTGGGTCGACAGTTGGACTTGATGATCTTAGAGGTCTTTTCCAACCTTAATGATTCTATGATTCTATGATCTTTCCTTTCATACTCAGTTGAGACAAACAGGCACCTGTAGGACGATTCATTCACACTCTGTTTTAAATGTTTATTTTAGGGTGATACAAATTAGTACTTTAAAATGTCTGTTTCTACATAATCTATTAATTTCTCCATTGGTCACATGAATACCATCTCATGGTTTTGATGAAACTGCAAAAGAGCATCTACTGGGGAACAACAGGAACAAGCACTGCAAGCACTACCCTTGCTTGATGCTTCAGGGTGCTTTAGTACATTCCAAACTGGTATTTGCAATCAAATAATCCTGACGACATCAAACTAGAGTTTGTCCAAGTCAAAGACACAGTCCAAGAGAATGGCCCAAAAAACTGTCAGCTGTATGGTTAGAGATACAGTCATGTGAGGTTGTATACAATTCCCCTATTAGGGCAACAAAGACCAGTTTAGCACATCACTCCGGTGGTGTTTAATTCCTACTACCTGCTATCCAAAATTGCTAACTCCCTGGATTGTGATACCATTAGTTGAATCAGAAAGAGGAAACCCTTAAGATAGGCAACTGGGGAAGGCAAGGCATCTGACTACTGAATTTTTCTTTCTCTTAATCTGAAACACATCGTTCTCATGAATTTGAATGCCGCAGCTGATAGCTACGTTGAGTATGAGCTCCAGAGCAAGCAGCCTGGCTACAGCCCGTTGTTCTCCACTGCATAGCTGTGCAGCCTGAGCACCTTTCATGCTGGACAGAAGGATCATGTGTCATAGAAATGTTAAGATCACTTGAATAGAGAATGAGTGGGAATATCTGGGTTTGGAAGCACTGGAAGGAACAACTCCCAGGAGAAGGGTTATGGGAATGGCATGTGCTGATGGCATGTATATTAGCAGGTTACCAAGATGGCAGCTCATTTATGTGCATCTTCTCAGGGCACCCAGCACCAAGGCAACAAAGGACTGACTGAAAGAGGGGACATCCTAAAACAAAGGCAGCCTACAAGCAGACTAAAGCGAAGACTCAGTGCATTTAGAAGACAGTGCATTTAGAAGACAGTGAACAGAGTAGGAGTCATAAGAGACCCATATAAGAAGACAAAAAGCAGTGTACAAATCCTGATGATTCACAGAGGTGGGACAGGATAGAGATGAAAAATCACAATGACTGTCCACTTCTAAAAGGTACAAACAGGCCAACCCAATATTGATGAGGGTTTCCAGGCTAAGAAACACCCAGGAGAAGGAAGGAGGGTTCAACAGCTTCCATCCCTTGTCCTCCAAGCAACTGCAAGAAAGCCTGGACAGACCACCTGGGTACAATGTGGTGTCTGTGTGCTGAACAGATGACTCGGGCACACACATCTTGCTGCTTGTGAATGTGTGGTACAAGAGTGTGACTGAGTAAAACTGATTTCGTTTGAACATAAAACGACCTTTCCCTCACTTAAGGTCTCACATTGGGCTTTGCTACGCTACAGTGCCGCATCATTACTTCCCACAATCATGAGAATCAATCAATTGGTTCAATTAATATTTCATAACTCATACAAACAGTGAGAGCTTCAGCAATGAGGACTAGCTATGACTGGCTAAGACCTATGTATTTAGCACATGCTCAATAAAGTGTAGGTGACCTATTTCCATTCTGCCCAGTCTGACTCAGATTACACCCTTACAATCTCATGCATCCCAGTCTTAGCAAAGACATGCAGTCTTTCTACCCTTTTCTGTTTGTTTGCAAATGGTCTGTCCTGAACCTGAGAAACTTCCAGATAAGAAAATTATTGAAATGTATATGTTCCTGCAGGTTTTTTATTTCAGCAAATTGGCGTTGTCCATCAAAATAATGAGGCAGAAAAACCATTTTGATACAAGCAACCCAAGCAACATTAGAAATAACAGAATGACTCATTATCAGTTATGCCTGATTCAGACTAGAAATACATTTACATTCTCATGTATACACAGTTATTTAGGATACACAAAATAAATTATAGCAATTTACTATAATGCCGTTTTATGAGATTAAATCCCTCAAATGAGCTACCTGTAGATCACACAAGAGAAATGATTGCATTGCATCACCAGACTCTATTGTCAAAGGGTCCAGCAATAATTTGTTTGTTGGTTACAGCAAAAATGCCCATTTCATTTTTTAAAAAGACTCTACACCACAGAAGCTGGATTTCTATCAAAGATTTCCAACACCCTTTTGAGCTATTTTGAACTGAGCTTTTATTCATTCCTTTCACCTGGCCTATTATGTTCCTAGTGGAAACAATTTCCATTACAATTACATTTTTAGGAGTGCTGCAGGAAGAAAGCTCTAATAAACAAAAAGCAGTCCAAATTTCTCAGTATTAGTTCACAAGGTCTATTATATCAATATTTTACAGATAATTCAAATAAATACAAAGAAATGCATGACTTGGCAACATTCTTATTTATTCTTTGCCATTTAATGGTGATAAAGTCATTGCATTGCAACTATATATTGTATGCTTTGTGACAGAGTTTACCCTTCTGTTTCACGGATATGTCCACAATGCATTAGTGGACAGAGTGTATCAGAAATAGTGTGGCCAGCAGGAGTAGGGAAGTGATCGTGCCCCTGTACTCGGCACTGGTGAGGCCGCACCTCAAATACTGTGTTCAGTTTTGGGCCCCTCACTACAAGAAGGACATCGAGGTGCTGGAGCGTGTCCAGAGAAGGGCAACGAGGCTGGTGAAGGGTCTGGAGAACAAGTCTTATGAGGAGCGGCTGAGGGAACTGGGGTTGTTTAGCCTGGAGAAGAGGAGGCTGAGGGGAGACCTCATCGCTCTCTACAACTCCCTGAAAGGAGGTTGTAGCGAGGTGGGTGTCGGTCTCTTCTCCCAAGTAACAAGTGATAGGACGAGAGGAAATGGCCTCAAGTTGCGGCAGGGGAGGTTTAGATTGGATGTGAGGAAAAATGTCTTTACTGAAAGAGTGGTTAAACATTGGAACAGGCTGCCCAGGGAAGTGGTGGAGTCCCCATCCCTGGAGGTATTTAAAAGACGAGTAGATGAGGCACTTAGGGACATGGTTTAGTGGGTGGTGGTGTTGGGTCGACGGTTGGACTCGATGATCTTAGAGGTCTTTTCCAACCTCAATGATTCTATGATTCTATGTGGAGTGGGATATGAAACATTGAAAACTAGGGTACAGTGGCAACGATGGCATTAAGTTTCTTGGGAAGGCCAAAATGTGCAAAGTGGAGAAAATGACAGGATCAAAGACAAGTTCAAAGGCATCTCTGCATTCCTCTGGGATAAATACAGTTGGATATTGCACTGGTACAGGGAACAATTTGCAAATCTCATTTACGAGGAACTTCTGGGGCCATTTGGCTGGATTTGGGGTCTCTCCAGTCATTCCTGGGGTGGAAATGGCAGCTGAAGGAGTTCCAGCAGGGGCCCCATGGCACTAGCTTTCCCACAGCACGCAGAAGCTGCTACATTGACATGAGGCCAAGGTGTGTACCATAACTCCAGCAAGAAAGTTTAGTCCCACCTGTCTAGGCATGGTTCACATTTTAGTTCATTGATCTCATTAAACACTACAGAAAATGCAGCAAAACTGACTACATTAATTTTTCAGGCGTGGAAGCTGAGGTCCAACAAAAGAGCAACATTATGTACTAAACTGGCACCGAGTCCAAGACAGAACTGCTGGCAAGACTGACTCCAGGACTGGTGTTTGGTTCTCATACACTTACGACTTTCTCATGACACTCTTTATTGAGGCAGCTATAGTTTGGAAAGGTTTGCTAGCAATTTTTGAGGGAACAGTTTATTACAGAGAGCTCCACTAATGGAAATATGGACTTTGGATGTGATTCTGTTTCTGGAATGTGGTCCTTGAATACTAGAAACATGCCAGTGTCTGGATTTTCAAGGACTGAAAACCAAAGTTTGACAGACAGCATTTTCTTTAAAAAAAAAAAAAAATTGTCCTTTCTTATGAAACTTTCTTGCTGTTGTTCCTTTCTTGAACAAGTGGTGCCTTGTCAGAAAGGATCCTTTGAAAAGCATAACAACAATGCTGAACTTAAACAGACCAGCTGAAAACACCTGAACAAATAAATTGGCATTGCCTCCTCTTGATTTCCAACTTCACCTCAGTCAGTCAACTGAGATCTCACTTGACGAAACATAAAAAATAAGCAAGCTATTTCTGTTTATATTTCATGAAATTTGGAAACCAAAACATCAAAGAAAAAAATTCTAAGACATAAATCACCTCTTAATACTGCTATTTTTACTTGAGATTCAAGTGGTCCTCTGTGTTCAACAATAAACTGTGGCCAACAAACTCATGCTTCAGTCAGCCTGCATGAGTCAGCAGCCTTTTCTGGATGCTCTGTTTTTATGAAAATAGTGGTTTCAAGCTCTATTTGCTGCAGATGAAGAAGATATAAGGCAGCAGAACAACATGTCACAGTGGCTGGGCAAATAGTTGTACATAAAGGTATTGGCAGCCTTCAGGTTTGCTTTCATCTCATGGTTGACAGGTGCAAGTGCATGGTGTTGAGTATAGCACATTCTTTCAAGTACACTTGTGAGACATATCTGTGAATATCTGAATGGTTTGTGCACAGCTCTTTTCACTCTGTCACATCAGATCAAGAGCAGAGGTAAAGATTGTGCTGCTAACTTGTGGAAAAACACCACTAGAATAAAACTATGCGTTGTTTCCCGCATATTTGTATTATTTTGTGGCACACTGCTTATCTCTATAGTTCTGTACCTATAAAATATGTCACAGATACATAGAACTCTATAGATACATAAATATACAGATAAGCAGTGTGCCACAAACTACCACAAATGCACAGCAAAACTCCTATTCCGGGTTTATATATTTATAACTGATGCTCGTCCTCACTGTCAAACGTATGAACAGAGGTTTGGGTTGCTCTAACTTCAGTACGATTGCAAGGATGCCATCTTTACCCAGCTATTACTCATAATCCCAGTGGGAGAGTTGCCTGTTATCCGAAGGCATCTGTGTATGAACACGCTGCAGCCAGTGCAAGGCTTGAAAGAGCGGGATTTTGCAAGACAGAGCTGGTGTGAGCCCCTGCTAGCAGAGGAGCATTCAAGACCGTGACTCTGGAGCTATCAACTGTGCTAGTTCCTCTCTTACCACAGAGCTAGGCTCCAACACTTGGCATTTCACCCTAATACACATAACTCATCTCGGTCTTCTTCAGTGAAATCTGGTTCTGCATTCCCAGTTCTCCCTACAGATGCATGGAGAGCCATGCATGAGACAGGACAACACCATGTCCTTTAGGGGATCAGCTGTAAATCTCTCAAGAGATGTCTCAAGAAAGACTGCCCAAAACCTGACTTACAGATGATGCCTCTCTTGCCCATTTGATTTGTGTCATCTGGAGAATATTTGTGGAACATTTGCTCTATATAGGTTATTGACTTAATTTCAAAAAATTATCTAATTCTTTCAATCAGAACCTGCCTTCCTCCTTTGCTGAGACTGGGACGGTGAGGGTTATGACAAGAGAGGTGAGACAATTATTTGATCATAGAGATAGGAAAGGTTTCTTGAATATCCAGATAGAAGACAGCTTTATCAGAACTTCTACCCAGTTACTTCAAGCCTAAAGTCAGCGGTGCATGGTATACATGAATATTAGAACTATGCACCCACCCTTATCTCTAGGGAGCAGTGCTTTTCTTTTATCCTGCTAGAATTTAATTAAGTGAAACATTAGATTAGAATCCTCTAGCATATAAACTCAGCAATACAGTTTCATCTGTAATTGGCTCCATCTCAGGAGAATTACAGGAGCCCAATGAGATAAAGCAATTCTTTTCTTGCTTGCTAATAAGTGTGCATAAAGCTGAACTACCATACCAAGAATTAGTAAGCCGCTTCTAATCTCCTTTCATCTTTCTTAGCCTTTATATTTCTTTTCAAGTCCAACCTCTGCCTTTCAGAAATTTACTTTACGTCAAGAAGTTGCGAAGAGTGAAAGGCAAACATGGCTGAAGTGACAGCTGTACTCCAGCGAACAGCAACATCCGTTCTGGAGTCAGCCGCTGCATTTCATGAATCAGTCAAGTGTTCTCCTAGGAGCCAGTGGGTCAGTCTAGCTTTGGGTATATTTATTTTGAAGTAAACAAGAGAACATATGTTATGATACCAAATAGCAGCACTTCCTGGTTGAACAGACTGCAATAGAAAACTCTTGTACTTTACGTGCACTTGCACATGGGACTGAGCTGTGGTATGAAGCCTGCAGTCTCTGCTCGGGATGCTGCAAGACCAAGCTGCCTTGAACGTACATCAGCAGAGTGCTTGGCTTACACCAAGAACACCTGGCATCAGGTCTTTGTTCTGTTACCAGGAAAAATGAGAAATCAGAAATAAAAGTAAGTTCATTTTAATTATGGTTTGACTGAACAAGTCCCAAAAATATACTTATAAAAATACTGCACCAATTCTTGGTGATCATGCCAATAGGAGTTTTATTCATTAACACTATCTCTATTCTGAGTCCTTGAAATCACAGACTAACCTGCGCCTGAACTGACAGCCTGGAAGGTAAAACCGCCAGTCGTATCAGTTCTGTAGGAATATGCTCAGCTTCCCCTTTTAAGAGAACAAATGCTATAATGAAGTCCTATTCTAGCTTTTGCATTCTGATTATTTGCAAGTAGTTATTCGTAATGCCACTTTGTATTCTGATAAAAAAGATTGTATGACAAGGGCCAAATCCTAATGTCTTTACTCAGCACTGAAGCAAATCTCAGCAGGAGTTCAGTGAAATCTGTAAAGGCTGAATAGAATTTAGCCAAGAGCATTTTTAGGCCTCAAATCTGCAAGTACTTTTCTACCTATTTAATATTATGAACATGAATAGTCGTGAAGATTGCAAAAGCTAGCTGGAGTGGTTTTTTGGTTGTGTTTCTTTTTACTTTTTTCCTTGCTTATAAATTTAACCTACCTATTTTAACTGAAAAAGCCTTGAGCTGCTAAGAGGAGAGAAAAATAGAATGCTGCCGAGTATGATTATGAGAATTCAGAACAAGCCAGAAGCAGCACATAGGCTTTCTTTGATGATTTTTCTAACACAATATGTGGACTATGTTCCCTTTTTACAGAAAGTATTCAGAAAGGTGACTTTTTCTTGGTCACAGAAGAACTGAAATACTTTCAAAAGTCTGACGTTCTGCACAGTAGAAAAAAATATTTTGCATATTATTCCTAAAGCATAGCTCACATATTTTTAAAAGTCTGAGTGGTTAAACATGGCCTCTATTCAGAAATTAATTTTATTCTTACTGATGTTATAGTATTCGCACCGTGTTTTCTGACTCATCTCAACAATTCCTCATGTAGTTCCCAGACAAAAATCAATTTAGCAGAGCTAATTTATATTTCTCTGAAAGAGACAATACTACTGATTGCAGGGATAGTGAAGTAGAATAGTCCCATAGTAGGCATTTATCATGACTTTCTTTTTTTTTTTCTTTGTGAAAGAACTGTTTGGCTTTAATTTGACCAAAAGACATGGCAAGTGGTCTTTCTTTTTCATTTACTACATTTAATGTATTTCCTAATACAAGAATCAACTATATCTGAACTATGGTTAATAATACTGTTTAGTTTAAGTCTTTGTCACTATGATATGGTCATTTTTAATTACTTTTGGTGAACTTAATTTAAAAGAAGCATGTTTTCATTTCTTTTGTCACAATATTTTCAACACAGAAGTGTTGTCATCAGCAAAATTTTCTGTTGGTGCAAACTCCTGCAGTTTCTCACTAATCCATGCCATCTGAGAACTTGAAACCATAAATTAATTCAAATTATCATTTAACCGAATTACATCTTTTATAAGAACAGATATACAACGTAGATTGCTGCCTTCCTAGGCACCATCGTACTGATTACTGACTTCCTAGCATTTTTATAACTATATGTAGATTTATAACTATAATGAAATACTATAACATTTTACCTGATATCAATACTAATGCTACTTTGCTAATTAAATATGGCATTTGTAATATAGTACTCTGATTAAATCATTAGTGAAAGGGACCCTCTCCAATTGGTTGGAAGCACTAAAGAAAATTAATTAAAAAATTAGTAAATTAATCTTCATTGAACAAAGCCATTTAAATATGCAGCTAATCTGCTAGCTTTTTGGAGCCAATTTCAATAATCAAATCCATAAGCAAAATCTAAAAATGGAAAATATGAGAAATAAGGGGTCCCAAAGAAGTACAAGCTTTTGCACATTGATGTCCAGAATACCCCTAAGAATACCAATGTAGTATTTTTGTGTTGTTTTGGCAGGGAATTATTAGTCTGTTGTTGGACTTATCATGTGAGGCTGACGAGTACTAGCAATCCCACAAAATGTAAAAAAGAAAGAAAAAGCCTTAGCATTTCCAGAAAAACTGATGCTATATTTTTGTGTGTAAACCACATGGTCACACACACATCAACTGCGTGTTGCACGCACCCTTGGCTACTAATCGTCTAATTAGGAAAATACTGGACTTGTGCATGATGTGTCCACATGTGTACCATCTTTGAAAAACAGAGGAGTTTAATTCCTAGAGGTACAGCCCAGAGGGATAAAACCAGCTGGTGAAATATTTGTATCCCATTATGTGGGAAGGTCATTTTGTATGAACTCTTCTGCAGTCAAAGACCTCTTTGCCCCACTCTTTGTCTGCTAGCCTATGACCAGCAGGACTGCCTGCATCCCTCATCCTTGCCCCTGGGCTTTCCCCTGGGCTGTGGGGCAGTTCCTCCCTGGGGAAGAACTGAGTAGCAGGACTTCCCATCAGGATAAGGTAGCTCAGTGAAGGGAAGGAGGCATTCAAATATTTAGCTGCGTCTAAGGCTCACTTTGCTTCCCCGATGCTCTTATTTTACACTCAGAGAGATGCACAATAAAAATGTGAACTAGTAATCCCTAGACAACGTCTGAATATTTGAAAATAAAGCAAAATGAAACAGAGTCCGTCTTATCCCCAAAGACAGACTCCACACTCCAGCATCACTTTCTGATTTCACCAGCCCAAAGTACTCATAGACCTGAAAAATAATCAAAGACCATAAATTAAATTAATTGTTTTATTTCTGGAAATAGCTTATCATTCTATTAAATTGCCAATTTGTTATCTGTCCAAATGATAAAGTCATTTAGCTCATGACTGCTCCTGCTTCAGGGAGGAAAGCAACGGGAGCAGGATACAAGTACTACTGGGCTATTAATTTTCACTACTGTAATGCATGGGGTCTCAAAATTAGGGCCACAGCCCCGCCATGATAACTACAATGCAAATTGGTACAGCACCTTGTTCAAGAGAGTGCCAAATCACACACAGGACTCACGTTATACAGTAAGACAAGTGGAAAAAATGAAGGAAGAAAAGAGCATCATAAAACAACCACAGCTCACAGCCCACCAGATGCTTGCAACTACACAACTTATTTAACAGTAATATTCAGTTTTGGTTGTTTGCATTGTTTAGTATTATACACAGTGGACTCATTTCACAGCTGCTTGAAACAAAGTGTTATCCACAGTGCCTTTGTATTTACTATGCTGCCTCAGGAGGCTTGAAGGACGGAGAAGCGATATGGAATTAAATAAAATGTTTAGTTAAAACTTTTAGCTGTCTGGATGCGTACAGAGTTCCTTCAAGCCACAAAACTGCCAAAGTTGCTTAGAGTATTTTCCTGAACTTCCCCTAATTTGTAATCAAAAGGTACACAAAAAAGGGAAGTGTGGCAGATCTCACTTTCAAAAAGAAATCATAGCCTTCACGGAGGATTTCATACCGAGACACAGTTTCAAAATAAGTTTAGTTAGCTGATACACATTCGCTGCATCCAACACAGAAAGAATACCTCTCTCCAAAACCTCAGAGAAAGGCAGAATGGTTTACAGGGAGAGGAAGCCCTCCATGATGGGATTCATAGGGCACAAAGCCTGTGTGAAGACAGTTAAAGGGACTTGCTGACCTCTGGAAGACCAGCACCTGAGAGAGAGAGAGAGAGAGAGTATTGCCCCGACAGACAGAGCCTTCTCGTGTTCGTGAATTCAGGTTACCTCCTAAGAAATTAGAATTCATGTCTTGCCCCAAAACTACAGCCAACGCAACGTCTGAGTCACCTGTTCCAGGGAACAATCTCCTAAGAAGTAATCACTAACAGCATTATAAACATTTCCTTGTGCCAGATCCACAATCCTTTTCTTTGAGGTTGGTTTCCAAAAAAGTCCAGGATAGTATCACCCAGCCTACTCCCTAGAAGAACATCGGAGCAGATAGGGGAATGAGGTAAAAGAACTAAAATGAGATTTGCTTAGTACATTACCCTCCTTTTGACACTTTTGGGAACTTTGTGAGAGCCTGTGGAGAGGGATAATATTAGCAAAATATGGCAGTAAGCTAAGTCTTCAACAGCTATTGATCTGTGCCTCGGAGTTCAGCACTAAGGTTTCTATTTCGAAAACATCCTGCTTCTCAAGGCCTTTTTCCCAGCACTTAAACACCCCTGCAAAAAGGAAGAGAATGTCTCAGCAGCAGGTTAAGATGAGGTTTCAAGGGAAAAGGGATGCATGAGAGCCCTCAAAATGCTTAAATCCTTTTTCCAGAACTAGCCCTTCTAACTTAGCCCACTGAAGTCAATGGTATTTTACACTGATTTGTCTCAGTTCGCATTTGTAATCTCTAGCGCAGCAGGGCAATATGTCTTCATCTTCACAGGTCAAATCAACCCCTCAGCTACAAGACAATCTTTCACCATACACTTATATAACCTCCATCCTTTCCCTAAGCCCATACTGAATTCAATCCTATTGCAATAGACACATTTAAAGAACTGAATCACTGGAATATATTGCAGCTCAGTATATTTAGATCAATATCTTGTAAGTCTGGTACCCTGTTATTTTTGAATGTTGTAAAAATACATTGCTCTACCATTTAGTATGTAATTTTATTACTAAATATGACAGCAATAATTCTAGGAATGAGAGAGGTATTTACTATAAACAAACCCAAAGAATAGTAAGACATAGCACCCTCTGGAATCCCTTTTTCCATCAGTTATGTACATATTACTGACATAGTATAATCAGAAGCTATGAAGCGTGTACCATTTAAAGAGCTGGAAGCAGCAGAAGTGACAGCTCTGTCAAGTCAGAGTCCTAGAGCAGGATTCAGCTACTCAAAGCAGATGCTCCCATCCACATCTCCAGCTACAGGGAGAGCCCAGGGTCTCCCTGGGGCTGGAGGAATGGTGGCCTCAGCAGTGGGAGATAAGCCCTACTTGAGCTGCTGAGCTGCCAGAGAAAGCAGCTAATGTAGGTGAGCAGCCTGCGTGGCACCAGCGAGTTTGCACCAGAGACTGACAGGTTCAGCAGGGACCAGAGCCCCAGCCCCACACAGGAGGAGGTATGGCCAGAGGCTGAGAACAGGGACTTCTAGCACAACTGGAGCTGAAAGTCTGGGACTTCTGGAAGCAAGGATGCTCCGTCTCCAACTGCAGATGTTTACTGCAAAACTGTTGAAGCCAATAGGAAAACTTTATTAAAGGGGAGAAGCTGGAAGGAAGGGGAAGAGAACATGCCCGTAACTTATGAGCTGGAAGAGGCGAGTGTTAGAGATATTAAAATCGTAAGGGGAAGAGAACTAGGGAGGAATTCCAAGGGAAAGGGTTGTGGGAAGTAACATAGGCAAACAGTACAAAGAGGACATACTGGAGACTAACATCAAAACAATCTGACCACTGTGGCCTAACTAAAGGAGCAGTCACAACACCTGAAGGTCTACAGCAAGAAACAGAGGCCCCGAAGTCACTGCCCGTCCTCTGCTGTCCTCCCGCACTGACCTGTGAGGATAGGTAAGGGCTTGGCATGGGCCCACAGAGCCGCCACCAAAGTCTACTGCAGTTCCACTCAGTACTGGGCCAAGCTTCTTTCCCTCTGAAACCTCTCACTGCTGTCCCAACACCACGACCAAAGGGCCATCCACAGAAAGTTGCCATTTCTGCCCCCTCTGAAGATCCTGCTGCTCCTGAGGCTCTGCCAGCCTGGATCAAGGTAGACTGAGGACTGCTGCCAGCTGTGTTTGCGTGCCTTTCAACCACAGCTTCCATGTCCTCCCCCTCTCTTCTCTTTCCTCTGTAGTGCATCCTCAGCTGTGAGGCTCCAGCATGGCCTCCTGGTGCATACCCTTGCTGACTGCCTGCAGCAGCATGGAGACAACATGCTGAAGTAAGGAAAAGGGAAAGTGCAGCTCCTCTGGCCCTACTCTTCATCAGAGGGACCTGCAGAGGAAAGAAAAGCAAACCTGTCTGTCCTCGAGCGTCTGAGAGACTACGCAGCATCCCTCTACTGTTTGCGGCCATTGCTGGACAGCCCCCAGGCTTTCAAGGACTAAGTTCGGGCAGGGTGGGGTCCATTGTTTCTGCCATGGCCAGCTCATGTGAGGGGCAGATGGAGTTGGGCTCTGAACAGGGTGACCCTCTCCCCCTAAGCCCCCGCAGCAGGAGGGGGCAATGGGTAGGCTACTGGCAGTCTGCTGTGCCCCAGGAGACTGTATGCAGCAAGTAAGGAGGGGAGGAGAGGCCTCAAGATTTAATGTGGTGATGAACAGCAAGGTAAAAAGTTCATGCTAAGCAGTGAGAGTGGAAGGAGGCTCCTAGAGGGATATCGTTCCCTCATGTTGATTTTTAGCGTGCACTGAATGGAGAGTGGGCCAAGAGCCTGCTGCTGCTCCAAGAGCCCTGGGGCAGCCAGTGAGGCCTGAGCATAGCAGAGATGTCCCTGTAGGTGTTTGCCATGACGCTACTCCCACCCTTGACCGCCTGTCCAAACTGAGGCACAACCGAGCTCCTGCGCTACACAGACTGTGCGCAACATTGGGATGGCCCTCCATGGCCACCATGCAACCAGCTGGACAGCTTGGTGGGTACTCCTGCCCATGCAACAGTTCACCTTCATCCCCACTTCTGCTGGGGGAAGATGAGAAGTGCCCTCCCATGAAACCTCAGCCCCACTGCCATGACTATTCAGTGCCAGGCAAGACCCCTGGAGGCATGGGAAGAGCAGGACTGCACCATTTCTTCCCGCACTCAGCCACAGACTAAAGGCAGGTGACGCTGGTACTTTCCGATGGTATGTGCTTGTGGGGAGAGGAAAGGACATTACCACAACAGTGCTGTTTGTGCCCTTCCATCTGCTCAGCACTCTGAAACAGGAGAAACCCTCCGAAACTGCTCATTTCTCTGGGTGTTTGTGGGACAGGATGGGGTCTGCAGTTTTACTGCATGTGGCATCATGTCATCAGCCCTTAACCTGCTGTGCTAGGAGAGGGAAGGAGCCACAAGACAGGAAAGGTGGGACAGTTATATTCTCACAAGATACTGCAGGTGCCAGGGCTGAGCTGGGCAGCCATCAAGAGCAGGCAGTTTCTAATATAGTTACATTAAGATCTCTCTCACAGCTCGCAGCCCTAGGGGAATTTTACGGTTCTAAATGCATATTTTTATGCTGTAAAAAAGCCCAGCAACCCTGTTAAGCAGACAAATTACAAACAGCTTTTTCACCACACCTCTGAGCCCAAAGCCCAGACTCCACTAGAAGCCTCGTGCACTGCCTGTCCTTCAAACCCAAAGACATGCATAAAACAGTAATTCACTTACCTGGTTCAGACTCTGGTTCATGGGATTATTGAAGGTGGCTGTGGTGGGAGCAGGCCAAAGAGGCATGCCTAGATGTACCCTGTAGCGGTACTGAGACAGAGCCAGGAAGAGAAGGCATGCTGGAGTGGCAATGGAGAGCATGCTCTCCTCCAGGCTGCCCTGCATGGTGGTCCTGGTGCCCAGGCATACAGATGAGTGGGAGGCTTTGTGCTATGCTCCCATCCAAAGGTATGGATTCATTCTCTCCATAACAGGCATGTCTGCTGTTTCAGCCCAAAGGTATGGTGCACAGTTGCATCTTCAAGAACGCAGCCTTCATTTTCTTGACTGTAATGTTGCACTGCTCACCAGTCCTATTTTATCTCCCGGTGCTCAGAAGGAGCAACCTCCCAATATTGCCACAGAGTTATACTGTTTCTGGAGACACTTCTGGCTCTCCCACTGCACAAATTTATGGGGATGTACCATTTCCCTGAGGACCCGGGTTACACTGTACTAGTTTTCTGAGACACTGGTGGGGCCATAGATGTCACCAGTGCAAGAAAGAGAAGTAGGAAAACGGATAATTTTAAAAGGTGGTAAAAAAAAAAAAAAGGGGTTCAGCATGTACTTCAGCATAGAAGGTAAAGGGTGAGGATTTCAAACCAGAAAGATGGATGGAGGAGGCCGAAGCAGCAGCCTCAAAGGACTGAGGGCTTGATGTCAAGGGCTAACAGGAAGGCATATGTGCTCTTTATCCTGTTATGGAGGACAAAAAGTGTGTCATGATGACTTGGGAGCTGTTGATGGTTAAGAATCATTTGTGGACACATGCACATTAGGTATGCCCTTGAGGACCTTGTGAGTGTACAGGCTCGTGAGCCCAGGCCCTAACGTTTCCTCAAGCAATAGAGCACAGCTCCAGTGTGTAGGATGCATTGTTCATGCGCACCAAAACTACATCTCAGAACCAAACCAGAGAGGACAACAAGGCACGAGCAGTGAGGAGGAGGGAGTTGCTTTAAAACTGCCTGACTGTTCAAATGAAATCACCAGTGTAGGTACAGCCCCACCGATCTTCCTTCTGAGTGGAGCAGAAGAAACCACACATCATCAATCCCCCCACCTTTATTTATCAGAACAAGAAACTATGAAGGCTGCGAAAAGACAGACTGTCCTGAAGTCCTAGAGCTTAGCCTTTTTGCATGTATGGTCATTTTCCAATATCCAGTGAAGTCAATGAAAGCCTGCAGTTAGTGGCAGCAGGCGCCAGGTTTCATGCTCAGTAAGAATACTCCTTTTGAGGTTAGCATCTACCCATGCGTAACTGATTCAAAGCAGCTGTGCCACAGATGAAATACTGGTTTGGGGAAGTAGGCGTGTCTTCACAGTGTGACAACAGCCATGAGCAGAGATATAGCCCCTTGTTGACTAAACAGTGAATAATGTAAAAGCAGATCTATAAAGTCATTTGCATGTTCCAGCAGCCAAACCACCCTCGCAGACAAAAGAGGAGCTCAACTCTTTTTCTTACTCTTGCTAATTCACAGTTCACTGGCTACAAAGAAACCCACGTGCAGACATCCCTCACTCTAGGATTAAGTCTTTTATAAATCACCATAACTTATAGGAAAGGATGGATCAGGATTATGGATTCTGGTATCACAAAGACAGTTTCTGCATAGTCTAATAGTTCCTTTCAGGAAAACCTTATTCAGAAGAAGATATAAATGCATATGTAAATCTAAGCATGCATTGAAGTCTCATTGCAATCAGCAAAGCCAGAGATAATTTAAGGGAGACAGATTTAGGCCTGCATTTTCATGCTTTCCTAAATTGAAACCAACAGGAGCCGAATTTAATAGGACCATTGACCATGAATTGGGCCATTACTCTATATTTCTGAACTCAGCATTGTCTGCTGTGTACTTCAGGTTCTTATCACATTTACTCTGGAGATCCTTCCTTGAACGTGCAGCATGAGAGCTTTTAAGCACCAATTAATAGATAAGTAGAGGAAATGACAGATGGCTTAATTTAGAAATAGGAAATATTTAACATCCACATACAGCAGCACTCAGGTTCTGTTCAGCTGTCACTTTTCATCACTGCTTTCTGCATGAATGCCAAGTCTCATATTTACATATACCTGCTTGTCTTAACTAGGAGACATGCATAATATTCGTATTTGTTTAACCTAAGCCAACTTTTAAACTAGTGGCAACTCAGGACGCCAATCATGAATCAGATTTGTGCACTGTCTCTCATAGAGTCCTAAATCCCTGTCAGAGCTTTGCAATTCAAGGCAGAATTTCTCCATGTTAGGTAGTAACATATCAACTAGTATTAAGAAATGGCAGCAAGCACAGCTTCAAGGCAGTCCTTTCATATTGATCCTTAATCACTTCCTCAGAAGAATATTGGCAACCATTTTGTTTCCACAGTTTCATGTCGCCACAAAACCCTATTTGCTAGATAGAAGTACTTTGTGCACAAAGCAATGGTTAGCCTGTGAAGATGCTAACTGAAGCTTTGGGAATGCAGGCGTGCTCGGGCAGAGAACAGTTCTTCTCAAAATACCTCTCTCCAGTCCTTATAAACAGTTTACGACATGACATTTGTGGAAAATAGCTAAATGACCCCAGATAAAAAGAATTCTTTCCAAAAACTAGCATACGAGCATTAAAAAAAGGTCAGAATTTGATGCTTAAAGTGTAGCAGGTTTCTGCTGAAATTAAAACCAAGTCACTTAAGCTCTAATTTGCTTTCAAATATGAATCATGGCATTGGATGGGCATTTCACCTTTCTCTTCCATATGTTAAGTCTCAAAATAAATATTTGCATTTTCAAATTGTGATAAAAAAAAAGCTCTAGGCACAGGATTCAAGTATAGATCTCGATGCAGGTTTTTCGTATCCCCATATTATGGAGAGGTAAGATCTAGGTTTCAATCTGTAGAGCAATTCAATTATACAGTAGTATCTAGCCCTCCTCCTTCCAAGAAAATAACCCATCCATTTTCAGATTTATTCCTTTTATCAGCCTACTAAAGGCAATATTTTCATCTTCTATACACTACACCTTAGATGTTTCCTCAAGATTTGATAGAGAGTTGGTTACTGAGACAGACAGTGAACTAGGAGCAGTGTTCAGTGAATGCCACATGCACATATCCTACAGGGCATTTTTTTATTTCCCTTTTCATATTGCTTTCTTTTTATTTCTATTACCAATCGGTAAAGTTGTGCACAGAGGCCTGACTGAGGAACTTGTATTTGCAAATACATATTTATATGCAAAGGAATATATATTAGAAAGGCAATAGAGAGATTTCAGGTAACTTTAGCTTGGATATGCCTAGAAACAAATATTTCCTTTTATTAGTGCTAAAGCTAACCGATGAAGAAAACTTCCTTTTAATTAGATATCTGATACCAGTTTTCTTAAAAGTTTGATATACTTAGTGCCCATAGCGCTGTAATAAACGATAAATTTAGAAATAGCTAAAACGTTTCAGGATGCCGAATGAATGGTTGTTGACAAAGCACTTGCACAGATTTGCATGATTCTGTCATAGCTGAGAGCACTCGAACCACAAGGAGAGCTATGAAGTCCATTAAAAACTTCAAACTGACTTAATCTGAAGCAAATACTGATACTAAATGACTACAGCGAAAGTCCACATGGAAGAAGGGACAAAGGTGAAGGAAATGGATTTAGTATCTTCTACTTGTCACCTTGCAAATCGGAATGGTGACTAGATTCTCAAGGAAAAAGCTGTAATTTTCATCACATGGAGAACTAGGAGGAGCACAGACGATTACCCCACTGCCTGCTCCTAGCTCTTTTTAGCCAAAGGGCCTCCTCAGCCTGCTTCACTGACATGCCATGCTTGCAAGACTTGCACCTCCACAGGCGCCAGTTCACCCACAGTCCTGGGGTGGGAAGGGAGGAATGTCCATGTGGGATAGGGTCAGCTGTGGCACATGTGGCTGCACGACAGCTCCGGCAATGGGCAATCTGTCATTGCTCATACAGTCAAAAAGAACAACAAACTTGCCCCATACACTTGCTTTTTATGTATTCAGCGATACCTTCCTATTAAAACTGTATAATTCTTGCAAATTTTCCTGCTTCTTAGGAAGAAGATGACCAAGTTGGAATTGTTATGACAGATTCCTGGAGACACTAAGACCTTGTCATTATTTTCCAAGCAATCCAAAGGACTTCCAAAACGTTTCCTGTTTTCAATAGAAGAGCATGGAAAAAATTAAAGAGGATTTTAAACTTTTCATTTTAGCCTGGTAAGCTGAGACCAAAATGGAGTTCGACAGTGTGACATTTGGGAAAACAGAGGAATGCTGCTGAGTGGGCTGGTCAAAGACACTGCTAAAACAAAATATTAATCTTTTACGTCCCTGAAACTGAGTATTGATTCGGAATTTCTTCTTTAATAATGAGCAGAAAGCACAGTGATTGACTTCTCTTGTGATGAATACCAAGTTTTGTTGATCAAAGGACATAGGTGGAGAAAAGAAAGTCAATTTTATCTGAAAATAATTTTATTGAAATTGCACAAAATTAATCAGACAAATCCCAAATTCACCAGAAATGATTTTTAGTTCACTGAAACTACTTGCAAAACTGAGTTAACTATGTTGTCTAGTTTGGGGTGGAAAAAAAAAAAAAGAGTAAATGCAAGATTTTGACCTTTGTTTTAAAATGGTATTTTTTTCTTCACCATTTGCTTAAAGACAATGATAGTAAGGGACGTCCATTCCCTCCACCCCGTCCCCTCCCCCCCAAAAAAAAAAAAAAGAGAAAGAAAAGCTTTCATCATTCTGCAACAATCGGTTAGTGCTGTTGTGATGGTTTCGTCTTTATTCTCAGGTCAACATCAATCATTTTTAAGCCTTATTTTCTAAGGATCGTGAATTACATAATCTGATTTTTCGTGAGCAAACATTTAGGATAAAATCACACATGGGTGCACATTACACAGGTTTTAGTACACCGACAAAAGGAAAGAATTTGAAAATGACTGGCCTGTATTTCAGGAGATAGGGGAAGGATACTAGCTATTACTGTCTATTGAAGGGTCCTACAAACTGGACCCCAGATAGTATCTCTCTTTAACAGGGAATACAAAGAGCCTGGATAAAGATCCACCTTTGAATCCTGTGTTTGGTGCCCTTTTCAGCTGGTCTGGGGATGTAGCTCTAATTTCCTAACAGTTTCATCACTGCTGATAGTCTGTCTCAGAAGAAAGATTGAAAAGAATTGTTTGCTAAGGGAGACACAGGCACAACTCAACTTCCATTACCTCTGTCTGGCCTGTTACAACAGAAACTCTTTCCACGTTTCCAGTCTTTACTTTTACCAAAAGCCCCATCCTTCAGAAGCGTGGCTTATGCTTCAGCACGTGCCATGGAATTTTCTGAAATCTCGTATTTCAACACCTCTGCTGGAAAGACAACATAAATGAAGAATCAAGCTAGACTAGCATTTCACCAGGAAACCTGCAGTCAGGCAGAGGAGCTAGCAGACTAGGTATGGCACAACAGGAATGCAAGCATATGCAGAGCTGTTAATTTTCACTGCTGTTTCTGGTATTCATACTGATGAATGACTCGTTTCAGCCATTCTTGTTGCCTTTCGTGGAGCACTGACCAGGAATGAGAAGTGCCATCTTCTAGCAGGCACCCCTGGGGAAGCAGAAGTGAAATCCCAGAGTCTTTCCATGCAAAGAATTAAAACTTAGATCAGGGTTTTAAAAAAATTACTTCTGATTTGGAGTGACTCAGTCTTCGGACAAAAAATGCAGGCAGCTGACTAGTATCAGTCATGTATGTAGAACTCAGAAACACATATTTGATTGAAAATGGAAGTCCTGACTAAAGCACCGTCCTAAAACCAGCAACGAACTGCCTTAAGTAATTTTGAAAAATTCCCCCACACACTGAGTCACAGGCACTCTATTTTTTTCCTCTTTAATTTGTTGTGGAGATTGAAAGAACCCTTCTTAGTACTGCCATGACAGTGCATTCAAATCAGCTGTCAACAATACCACTTTCATTCTGAAGCAAATTTGCATGCTATTTGTAGTTGCTCTACACATAGCAATTTTAAAACCCTAATCCGTGCTTCTCTATTCCCAGGAAAAAACCCCATATTTCTCCGATAAAACCAAAACAAGCACGGCAAAATCTCCTGGAATATATTTGCTTTTGAAATGTAAATCTCTGAGACGGGTAGTAAATTCAAGTGTTCAAGGATATTTCCAGCTGAGTATTTTTTAATTACACAGATAATGTTCTTCACAATTTCCATAAAGAGAGAGGCCACATTTCACAAAGGATAATCAAGAAATTTGTTGTGGATTGGCCAATCCAAATTAGCCGTTGTCCACACACCCACAGAAATTTATAGAATGAGAGTGATTGAAACCTTGGGCATGTTTGGCAATTCTCAATTAAGTCTATCAAAAGAATACATTTCCATGAATATTTTGATCCCAATGAAGTAAAATTTTAAAAGAGAAGTGCTTCATCAAAAATGTTTAAGACAGTCCTACAAAGACATTTCATCCAACTGTTTCTTAGGATCACGTGAATAATAATCTTTTTTAAACCAAACCAGATCAGTTTTATTATAGGTTTTTAAATATTTAAAAGAACTTATTAGGAAATAAAAAAAATCTTGAGGAATAAATGAGCAGCTTTACTTTTTAACAGAAGATTAGCTTTGAAAAACAGCAGAAGGGACACTGAAGAAAGAGAAAACACTGTTCCACAGCAGAACAGATATTGTTCAAGCTACCATCATAGTTTCAGTTCTGTTTGCTGTGCTTTTAACTCAAAATAAATTAATTTAGAGTAACCTGCAATAGTAAATAATTGATACTTCATTCTATAGCTGACTGACTGTTAGAGGAAACATGTCTTATTAAGATGGTATTCTGATGTTTGCAACACTTTAAAAGATACAACTATCATTTATTTTCCCTTTTTCTGGGAGACAGACTTGTGCTTTTTTAAAAAAGGGAGAAAAACTATTTTACTTAGAATGGTGGAGCACAGCATTTTTATGCCATCTGTAACATTTAGCAAAGGATGGAAAAGTTTGTGTTCCTAGCAGTGAGAACTGCCATAAAAACATAGAAAAAATGTCTACAGTGATTGATAGATTTAGGAGGAGTGTTTACTTTAATGATTGTCACAATAATTCTTGAAAGCTAAAGTACAGATAGGGAATGGGATTAAACAGAAATGCCAGAAGAGGGACAAATAATAACAAAACATTTTTCCCAGGAATATTACTAAATTAGTATATTTTAGTGAGATATTTTACTATTGCCAGGAGCTGATTTTTTAAAATTATATAGAAGCTTTGAAATGTCATGTCATGACTGATTTAACTGATTTACAGATCTAAAGTGTTATGCTAGGAGAACAGTCTGATTTATCCAGATCAACTAGGTATTATTGGACTCTAGAAGAATTGTGAAAGAACTCAGACTATATTTTTTCAAGAAAGAGAGATGTATTATGGTTAGCAGTGTATTTTCAGCACACACTGAAGTAATTAAACAACATCTTCTGTTTTGAATTCACATTTTATTTGTGTTTTGTTTTTTCTTTTACTATGAAACTATGAGACTTAATATACTAAGGAAGTTACCACAATCATATTTTGTTTTTACCTTGTAGACTGACTCCTCAACGCCTACTCTGTAATTAACCATCATTTGTACTATTACAATATCCAGGAGACCTTGTCACAGATCAGTAACCCCTTGTGTTTAGCAAAGTAAAAACATGCAAAGCAAAATATGTCCATGCAAATAAACTTAAGTATGTGACAAGAGAAACAGTTCAACACAGAGGGACCATGGAGTAAAAGGAAGATTTCCAGTGTAATAGCCAGTAGTCTTAACAGCTTGACCACTGCTGAGGTCAATAAAAACTCACAGAAAAAGTGGATTTGTAGGGGAACAGCAAAGTGGTTATTCACCAGGGGCTACTCCTAAAGAGGAGAGACGGTCCAGGAAACAGAATGAACGTTTTTTCCCCAACACTTAACGAGTTGTTGGTGCATTCGTGAAATACACCAGGATTATTTAGAAGCAGAAAGAGAGGCTGACTAACTGATAAGCCTGAGATGAGACTTTCATGAGACTGTTAGCACACTGCAGGCTAGAAGAGCCCCAAAAGTGAAGGAAAAGAGACTGTGAGCCTGAGGAGGCTGAACTCCCAGAGTGATACAGGGTCAGGGCTGATGCCC
This sequence comes from Aptenodytes patagonicus, assembly GCF_965638725.1. Taxonomy (NCBI): domain Eukaryota; kingdom Metazoa; phylum Chordata; class Aves; order Sphenisciformes; family Spheniscidae; genus Aptenodytes; species Aptenodytes patagonicus. The sequence continues at coordinate 145,094,187 of NC_134950.1, read as the reverse complement.
CTGAAGATGATGGAAGACCCATTCATAAAAAAAAGGAAATGAGATGACATTAGAGAAATTAAACAACTCGGCCTAACTTCAATATCCAAAATGATACTAGAGTGTGATAGTGGACAAACAATTTATAACTACCTAGTAAATAATACACTGATAAGAAACAATCCATGTGAGTATGTCAAGAAGAAATCATATCAAACCAGTCTAATTTCATGCCAGGTTATCTAGTAGTTGAGACTCCTGTTGGTGTGACATAGGTTGACTTGAATATGACTTTTCTAACACAGTCCCCCACAACGTTCTCACAGGCAAAGCTGGGAAACATGGTCTAGATGACAGCACTGTAAGATGGATGCAGACCTAGTTGAAAAATAAGATTCAAGGATTTGGTACAAATGGTTTTCTATCAACAAAGCGAGACATATCAATGTTGCAGGGCTCTCTCCAGAGCCTGGTATTAGCTCACCTTTTCATTACAAACTCTCTCCTCACCAGTGTGTGAGGTTATGCATGGAGTATGATGTCCCCTTTTGAGCACAGGTTTTTAATAAAGATGGAGACAAATTAATGTTCAGAGGAGAGCAACATAAAAACTGAGTTTTAGAAAGCTGTCTCGTGAGACATGGTGAAAGAATCAGATGTCTAGATCTAGGAAAGAAAAGATTCAGCAGCATTTAAAAATACACAAAAGAGGTTAGTTTTCTGTTGCCACCAGTGTTAGGATGAGAGGCAACCTGCTTAGCATTCCACAGGGAAGATCTGGTTGCACATCACAAAAAGCACTCCAGCTGTACATTTAGAAAGCACTCAAATAGGTACCCTGGTCCCTTTATGGAAAATCATTTACTATTCTGCAGCAATAGGAAGAGGGGTGCATTTGCGCATGACAGAAGACTTGATGGCTTAGTATCTGAGAAGTAAATTGGTGACAGACTACATAAGAGGTATTGCTTTGTGGCTGGATAGGAAAGTTCATCACTCACAGATGCCATGAAGGAAGAATCTTCATGACCTAGGCAAAAACCTAAAAGTGAGGTCACACTGGAAGTAGACATTAGACCACAAGAAATGGCCTATGGGGTCACACTGATGGTCCATCTAGCTCAGCTCTGTGGTCTGTTCCTCATTTCTTTCCCCTTCCCATCCAGTGTCCACAGTTGTTGGAGTAAGGAAGTTTAGAGCAGATGTCCTCATCCCTGTCTGTCTATTCCCTATAGTGTCTGTTTATCAACCTGCTGTCCATGAATTTCTCCAATCCCTTTTTGAAAACCTGCCAATACTGTCTGCTCTTCACAGCCTCCTGTGGCAACAGTGAACTTCCATTAGTTCACTACTTGCTTTTATCTGTTTTAGACTACTGTTCCTTATTTCCAGTCTTCTAGGACTTGGCAAATAAGAGTTTGGCATGCATTCACCTTATTAACCACCTTCACAATTTTGTAAACCATGAACATATCCCCACAGCTTTGTCCTCTCCAAACTGAAGGCTTCCAACCACTTACGCTTCTCTACAAAAGGTGGCTACTTCAGCCATTTAGGTCTTATACTACTTTCTGCTGGGTAATGGATTTGAATGACAGGCAGGATGGGAACACAGCCTACCATTTCAGATTTCACATTTACCATGTAATTCTGTACTTCAGGTAAAACCTGATAGGCAAAAATGGTGCCAAAGCCACACCCATAATGCAAATGAATGCAAAACTACCTGCTGGTTCTGTTTAATCTGCTATTGCCTTGTAACTGCACGTCAGAAAACACTTCATATAATCCATTTCAACACTGTCACCATTGTGGCTGAGTGCTAAATGTCATTTGCTTTTGGCCTTTTGTTTACAATACCAGTTGAGCTATCTTCCTAAAGAACAAATTGCCATCTGTGTCCCTTCACTAAGACATGACAGGAGAGGTCACTGCAGTATTATAACCAAATGCAGAATTACAGCTGGAGTAATGGGAGTGAAGCTAACGGGGCAACACAACAGCCTTCCCCCATCAGCATTTTGGTTCAGACAGGGAAAGGAGCCAAATGAAATGGCTGCATAACTCTTCCCCTGCATGCCCTGAACATTTAATGTGGTTCTGTTCACAACTTCTGTTTTCATTGTAGTTTTACACTCAGCTTCATACACTACATATTTTCACTTCTTTGGTAAGCAGTTCTGGTATTACATGAAAGGTGCCTTTATGCGGTAAGTGAGCGGCTCAGTACACAAGGGGATGAGACACCAGCATACGCTTATCTTAAAACTTGGGAGAGACTTCTTGCTTAATGAAAAGCAGATCCCAAAACCTGATATGAGACAAAAGCATTAGGAGAAGAATAAGTAACCGCATTAGAAAACATCTCACAAGGTTACTAAAATTTGAACACTCTGCAATACAAAGGGTCTGACAGTGAAAAGAGATATCCTTAGAATAATGTACTGGGATAACGTTGACAACCCCTGTGAAGAAATGAACCTAGAAGTTTAAAGTATCATCTCTAAAAGTTTACTACGAAGAAGGTAAGTAGTAAGAGGATGTGTATGTATCACTATGGCTATGGAGCATCCCATGAAAGCATGGGTCTATAGGGACAGGTGGCTCAGATGACTGACAGGGCTCTGGCTTTCCCGATTAGCATCAGAGTCAGCTCCATCTCACATGTTGGGGGAGGAGACTGCACTGCTGTGCAAGTCCCTGTCAGGAGCAGGCGTTTAGCCTACAAGTGGTGGTGTACGTTTTCTTTCTATCCCATATTGTGATGACAACTGTAGCAGAGCAGCTTTGTGATGGCTGAATGCACAGCCATGACATCATCTTTTGTTTATCTTTGTTGTCCCTTGATGAATGACAGATGAATACAACAGACTGTGAGACTGTCCCTTAGCAGCAGTAGCAGCTTATAAATGACATTAAAAGTCTACCAGAATATCAAGTTTCCACCTCTCAAAATCATTAAATTGAATGCAATTAACTAACTCCATTGTACTTAGGATAATCTAGTACATACACATGTGGCAGGTTTACTCCTAATTTACAGGACTGCCTCTTTAAAGTATCTGAAATAATTTGTTTTAAAATTTCCAATGACACAAGCGTGTCATGATATTCAGTGATTTTGTGCCAGTTCCTAAGGGTTGAAAGCATTTGAATCCCATCCGCGTGGTGAAACACCCACAACCGCCAAGATGAGTGAGCAAGCAAAGGACTCAAATGGACTGACAAGGATTAAACCATCAAGTCGTACACAGTTCTAAAATAAAAGGGAAATAATTTTCGGTCTTCAGAGGTGGCAGGCAGTTACTAAGTTCTTCAGTTCTGTGGACGCTTTAGAAGCCCAGAGGTTATGCAGAGTATCTAGGCTAAAATAAACCAGGTGAATAATGCAATATTTGCAACTAGCTAGCATATAAAGGCAGATCTTATTTAATGTTAAAAAATCCTCACTGATCAGGCATTAAGGAATGTCTAACACCACAAGAATATAGAGAGAATCAATGAAATGTTTTTCATTCTGCTATTAATTTAAAGAAAGAAAAATATTGTTCTTCCTGGCATAAGGTACTTAGCTGTGAATTTTTTAAAAGGTGAGGGGCAGGCAGGTGGAAGGAAGCCCAATTATGATGCTGCACAGCAGCTGCAAAGTTTTAAACAGTATCACAGCTCTAGGCTTAAAAATCATTAATTGCAGCAACATTAAATTGCCAGTTGTGTCCACAAAAACAGAAGCTGTAACAATTATTAGCAATTATTTCATCCAACAACATTTAGGAAGGATGAAATACAGAAAGACAATCTGCTGTCCTGCTGTCCTAATGTTCCGTGTGCATTATTTTTACTGACAATGTTTTATGGAATTTCAAAATGATAAAATGTTTGGCTTTGTAAGCACACAAAACTATTACAAAACAATTTCTGTTTTAGCTTAAGACTTAGCGCTTCACATCTTTCATCAATCTTCACATAATTGTATTGTAGCCGCTATGCATATCCCTTGAGTTATGTGTATCTATAACCTATAATACTGATGGAAAGACACACAGTTGTAAAAGCAAATACCAAATAATAAATAAACATGATACATTTACAAAGATAGGTGAACATTTGTCAGATTTCATGGTTTCCAGAGTCCTGTCTGGCAGAGGCTCTTATTCTGTGGGAGTTGGTCTAAATGCTCTCCTTATCTAATCATCTCTCACCCAGTAAGGATTGTCGTATACAAAGAGTCTTGTCATCTTCTGTTTCATCAATGAAAACTGGCCATTTAGAAATATAACTGTCATTTGCTGAGACCTATAAATGCATTTCCATGCTCAAGTTCATAAAGATGCACTAACAAGAAAAAAACATTGAAGCAGTAGGAAAAGTAAACCATGAGGAGGGAGCTCATCCAGAGTTCATCCAGGTCAGCTGGAAAACCCTCTGATTTTGACTCTGGCATTGTTTACAAGCATACACTTTCCGTCTCCACTGCTACTCATATTGGGGAAAAAGAACTGGACAGTAAGGGAAGAGTCAGAAAAGGATTTAGATACCCAAATCAGGATCCAATTGGAATTTAGGTATTTATTATTTTTGGCACAACTGCAGACCTAAAAAAATGCATTTCCTAGAAGTACCTAAACTTCACATTCTTACGTGCTTTACAAGTTCCCACATACCTAGAACTGTTGGCCTGTGCCTGTCCCTGACTAACTCTTGACACACTTGACCAACTTGGTGCCTATCTCAGGCCTAAGCCAAGTCAACATTCAAAAATTATCAATTCCTCTGTCAGAATCCACTGTGACTGCATCTGTATTTGTAATTAAAATAGCATCAGGGTATGGTACAAGCACTGGTTTGCAACCGTCCTTCCTCTTATCTGTTTGAAGGTATCCTGGTATGATTTTGACCCACATCAACTAACACTGTCTTTGAGACTGTCTTGGTGTAGATCACAGAGGATAGTTTGGGCCCAAAGCCATTTTCGATAGGCAGTTCAACAATAACTATGCAGTTTTATGAGGAAGAGAAATAGGAAAAACATGTTCAACTTCCTCCTTTTTTTTCCTGGGGAAATCTAAACACATACTTTCTTAGTTTGTAGACTGTTCAGGACTGGCATACTCTGTATTCTTCCTACAGGAATATGCCGCTGCGTGCAAGACTTAGTAGTGAGGTTGCCTACTTGGCTATTCCAGAATCCTAGATAATTCCTACATTTTATATAGACTGCCCAAAAGAATAAAACAGAAAATGTGCACAAACTAAAATCCAGGACTCAGTTTTATTGCCTCCAAGTTGGATGCATGAAGGCTCACCTTTGATGCTTGTGTTCTTCTCTGCACAGTAGTCCAGCTTCAACATCAGACCAGGAGTGCACCTTTATCACTGTCACCGCAGAGCTTACCAAATGAGGGATATGACAGCATATTGCGACACTGCAGCGATCAGTCTTTACAAGAAGAGGCCAGTAAAAACCCTGGATCCTTTACAATGCAGTAATCACACATAAATAGAGGAATTTTCAACATTTTAAAGGGTGTTAGCCCTGATCAGCACTTGGATGGAGGAGGGGAAAAAAAGAGTGAGCCGACATCTACGTATAAAGAAAGCATCCCAACTGCAGATCCCCACTGGGAAGCAGTGCCTGCCTGCACATTCTCCGTTTGCTGACTGAACCTAGCCCTAAGGTAGAGCAGCGAGAAGGCTGACTGTTCATCCCACGATGTTGTTTTAAGCAGAATTTTTCATTATCAAGGTTTTCCACACTATCTCTAGTATCCAAGTTAGAACTTTATGGCCTGGATGAGAGGGCAGTTAGATGGGCCACTGCTTGGATGGTCAGGCTCAGAGGTTAGCAGTTAATGGGTCATATGCTACCTGGATGCCTGTAACAAGTAGACTACCGCATGGCTCTGTCTAGGGACCTGTCCTGTTCAACATCTTTATCAGTGACCTGGAGGAGGTGATGGAGTACACTCCCATCAAACTTGCAGATGATACCAAATTGGGAGGAACAGACTCGAGGGCGGGTCTGTATTCAGAGGGTCCTAGACAGGCTGGAGGAACAGGCTGACAGGAACATTGTGAAATTTGACAATAATCTATGCAAAGTCCCGCACCTGGGGGTCTTGGCAGACAGCAAGCTGAATGTGAGCAGTAGCGTGCTCTGGCAGCCAAGGTGGCCAACAGTATCCTGGGCTGTGCTAAGCACAGACATCATCCAGGGAAGTGATTATCACTCTTTACTTGGCACTTGTTAGATCACATCTGGAATACTGCATACAGTTTTAGGTTCCCAACAAAAAAAAAGGTGTTAAGGAACTGAAGCAAATTCAGCAGAGAGCCACCAAGACGGTAGGAGCCTTTGTTTATGTTTATGAACATAAATTGGAACAAGAGAGTTTCTGACAGGATATAAGAAAAACTTTTTCACCATGAGGACAGTCAAACATTGGAGCAGGTTGTCCAGAGAGGTTGTACAGTCTCCATCCTTGCAGATTTTCAAGACTCAACTGAATAAAACCCTGAGCAACCTGGTTTGATCTCCTAGCTGACACTACTTTAAGTAAGATGTTGGACAGGAGACCTCCTGAGGTTGCCAACCTCAACTAGGCTGTGATTCTGTGGTTTTATGACTCCTGTTTGCTTTAAAGCTAAAGTTTTACAATATAATTCTACGGGCTTTACTGAAATAATTCAGCATTCTTCTCATTTCTTTTGGGTTAGAATCACCTTATTGTTCCCAGATTCAGCTGAATTGTTCATTTTCACAAAGAGGACTGGAAGTGCTAATTAAGTTGATGCATTATGAATTGTCAGTTTGGATATCTCAGCCGTCACAGTCATGTTGAAATAAATTATATGCATTATGAAAGGGTGAATATCATCACACCCGTGTTATAACTAAGGAAGTCTCCAAAGAGAAGACTTAATTTTCTCATTTTCCTGAAGAAAATGAGCTGTATTCCCATATCACAAAACATGAGTTTTAAACCACTAACCCAATTTATAAAAATTAAATGCTTAAAGGGTGGTTTGAAAGAACTTAAGAATGTGTTCTTAGGAATTCTGTCATATTTTTAAGGTAGTAAAACCTGCTAATATTAGCAGATGTATTTATGTAGACTATGTCACCTAAAAATCACCATCTGGGGAATAAAAAGATAAGTCTTTTCCCAATGCAAATCTGACAGATATCATGACATCTAGGCAATAAATATTTTTTTTTTAAGTTTTTTGTTACTGAATTCAAGGTGAAAACATCCATTGTTGGCCACATGAACAGAATTGTGTCCAGGGTTATCACTTTCTTAACTGTGATGTTACTTGTATTATTTACCTATGAGAAAAGAAGCAGGTCCAGCAATACAAAATAGCTTCTGCACAACTTTGCAATGAGACAGCTCATTTAACCACTATTACAACCACACAAGTGTCCAATAAAAACATCAAATGCAAAAGTGTCAACAGGAGAGTCTGCACTGGACTTGTCTGTGGTGAAAAAAGAACTGTCCTCATGGCTTGTTCAGCTGCAGATTGCAGGGTGCATGCTCTGTATCTCATCTGCAGAGTACTCTGAGAGTTGTGTGTTGCAAGCAGAAACAAGACTTTACAGGTAAAAGATTAAAAAAAAAAAAAATCACACTGTTTGAACACAGCAAGCAAGCAGTTAATTGTCGGGTCTAAATGAGGGAGCCAGGCTGTCCTACACAACATGTTTAAAACAGCACGCAGACATTGAACATAGGAACCCTTTAAAAAGAGGGCAGTAAAGAGACGTGTTTGACATTCGTTCTTTAAAAGGGAGAGACAGGGAAGAAAAGATAATGTCAGCTAAGGTAGCAGCAGATGAGACCAAATAATTGCAGATGGTTGAATGCAGAAGCTGCAGGATGTATTTTACCATCAAGTGGATACTTGATAGGAGCTATTTATGTATGAAGTGTTGCCTGAGAGAACCCACAGGAAAAAAAGTGCCTGAGTGCTAGAGATGCAGCTGGAAATCATGATGGAATTCAGGCAAGATCTGAGGACAGGATGAAGGGAGGAAGATGGTTCATCAAAGAAGAGTACCTGAAGAGCACGGCTGAACACCATCATGAGGAAGAAAAGACAGCCATTGAGGAAGCAATGAAAAATAATAAAAACTTCCAGAATGGGTTTGTTGCTCCAGAAGACAAATATAAGAAAAAGGAAGAAACAGAAGATGGATGACAAGGAGGAGAAAGAGCTAGTATGCCAAGAAGAGCAGACAGGGATACTGGGAGACTAGAAAAATAGTTAGGAAAAGGATAATACATTGAAGACTGTGCAGAAGAATTTAAAAAATAAAGGGAAAGAGGAGCAGAGATCCACACCAACAGCACGAAAAGGCAGTTTAGGGACTCATGGGCCAAATCTGCATTAGCATTTCAGTTTAGAGCAGTAAAACAGTTTTGAAACAAATCCATTGAATATTTGCATTAGTGCATGTCAGTTTTGTTGGCAGAGCTGTTTGGTTTTCTCCTTTAGGAGAAAACTATACCAGAAGTTGTGCTCTAAGTGTAAATGAAAGGCATGCCTGCCCCTGAAGAGGATCTAAAGGTCCAATCCAAACAGTGGGCTGCACTGTCACAAAGGTAGTGTGGGGTAGAACTGTCACTGTTCTACCCCACATGCATGAACATCAAAAAGCTCTTAAACCATCAAGTGTTTCTGCCAAAACCTGAGGTCCTTCAGGTGCTATAAAATGATCCAAATGCTGTGTATCTGCTGCCATATTTATCATCAACTGTCAGCCCTTGACTCTTTGAACCTCTAGCACTCCTTCCTCCTCCATCTTCTCTAGTTCTAGCTTGGAATCCTTATTTAACTTCCCTACATCAGTTGCTGTCCATCCAACCTTTCTGATCCCTTCATGGACAACCTTGTGTTTTTTTCATCTTTTTCTATTGGTCTTTATCTCTTTTGCAACGGTGAGGTGCAAAATTCCAGAAGATCCAGCAAGGTGCAAATTATCCTGTGCCATGAAAGGGCTGAAAGTTTCTCCAGTAGCAGGCTAAGCATTGGCAGTCTCAGAAGGTTGCATCATGACTGATGCATGAAGAGGACTGATGAGCCGAACAACCTTAAATTTGAAAGGATGAACATCGTTCTTGAAGAGCAAGGGCAACAACCACTCTTTGGGGGCAGCACGGCAGGAGTGTCCCTGTTCTGGAGAGCTTGAATAGGTCTCCTGGTAAGAACTATCATTGATTCTGTTGCCCAGTTGGACTTCTGTGCTCTGGGATACAGGACAACATAGCTGTGAGCACACTCCCCAGTGCCACTCTGGGGATGGATCCCACAGATCACTACAAAAGCACAAACAGGAGTACCTCTCTGGCTTGCTTCTAGTGCTTTTGCCTCAGCAAATCTGTGTCAGTGCTCCAGAGTCCAGTACGGGTCAGTATTTTCTGTGGCGCTCATTATAGTGGAATGGGAATTACATGAGGTTCCTGGCACTTGGGTTGTGATTGAGAAGAGGTGACGTATGTTACAAAGGCTGTTTTGCCTTTAAAAATAGTCTGTGGTTATGAGCTGTGAGTGAACTCCTCTATGCGACAGCTAGCTACACCAGAAGCTCCCCTCCTAGTCCCAGGCAGTACAAGTGCCTAGCTGTGTGCCAGTGACTGTCCAACCGTGCAGGCAGCATGCCATAATACAACCCCGTTAGAGTCCCATACAGAGGCCTGTGCTTCCTGGCATCTTCCTTTCCTTCAAAACGGTGCTTTATAGCCTGATGGTATGGGGACAGTGCCAATATGCACAGTAACCGTGTGGATCCCATCCCTGCCTGACCAATGAGATGAACAGAGAAGTTTTTCTTTTATCCGGTACGCAAGTTATGTTGGAGCTATGGTAAAGTGACAAATTTCCCCTGCGTCCCTCCCCATCCCTCCACATCTCACACAATGAAAACTACTGTGACCGCTGCAGAGGGGGAGCAGTGCTTCTGCAGTTCTGTTTCTGAGGCCTCCTACCCTGTGGTGCATATCCCGTAGTTGCTCCAGCATGGGGAGCCAGGAGTTTGTGCAAAGGGTGTCAAGTACAGAACTGCTTTCAATCCTGGCTTTGGTGAGTAGCCTGCATATAAGGGATCAGGAATGGGTGGTGGGTCCTGCAGGAGGGAGGGGAAAGTAGTTCTCTGTCACTTTTGCTGACATGCCGTATAGTCAGATGGAGCCCTAATCCAGAGAATGACATATTCAGCACCCAGGGGTATGGGGATGGAGGAAAATTTGTGCACATGCAGGGAATACCAGATAGGTGGTTGCGTGGTGGCCATGGACATCCAGCCCAGTGTTGTGCACAGTCCCTATAGCACAGGACGTCAGTTGTTCTTTAGTTTGGACAGGCAGTCGGGGGTAGGCACAGGGTCACAGCAAACACCTGCAGGGACATCTCTGCTGTGCTCAGGTCTCATCTGCTACCCCAGGGGCTCTTGGAGCAGCAGGAGGCTCTGGCCCACTCTCCATTCAGTGCACGCTAAAAAACAACATAAGGGATCAGTATCCCTCTAGGAGCCTCCTTCCACTCTCACTGCTTAACACCAACTCTCTACCCTACTGTTCCCCACTTGTCACCAGTCTTGATGACCACGTGTAGAAGCAGAGGGGTCAGTTTTGGTCAAGGGACCAGAATAACCCTAGGCTGGAGTAAAATCCCCAAACGTGCATAATGAAGATGTGACAAACGTAAGCACCAGCGGCTTTGATCTACTGCTGTTGTACCAAATTACTTACTAAGATAGACATGGATATCAGCACGAGAACTGACAGGTCTCTGGCTGCAGCAGATGCAAGAAATGGACGGATAGGTGTGTTGTGTGTCAGAAGCAAAGATAAAAAATGGGGGCTTTTCAGAGAAATGAGTAGTTCCTATAGCTGCAAAATGTAGCTGGTAGGAAAAACAGCTGTAACTGCTGTTCTTCGTAACGCATTAAAAAGAGACTATCCTTATCTGCTTGTTTAGACAGAAAGAAAACACAGATCTACACCTGTATCCTCTGCAAATATAAACCAGAATGAAAGTCAAAGCAGTTATATGGATATACAGCAGTTGTCTCGTTTCAGCAATCCTGTCAGGACCAGCTATAAATTATAGAAGATCTTTTCTACAAACGTGTTGGGAAGTGATCAAATCAATATTGTGCCAATATCAGGAAGAAATAAAGGGTGTGTGGATGAAGGAAAGTAAGGGCTGGCAGAGAGCACTGAAATGCCAGCTGTAATTATAAAAAGAAAAACAATTTTCACATGCATTTCAGACTTTAGTCACAGAGCTAAGTGCATCTTTATTTTATGAGCTTCCCTATTATCAGGCTGTGCAACAGTGCCATGAAATTAACAGTCAAATATGGGCCTTAATCCTGACATAAATAACATTCCCACAGACAGTACTGGGAGATTTGTCAGAAAAGTGTGTTCAGAGCTTGACCTCTGAAAATGAATACAGTGTTGGTGGGTCCCTAATTATAATATCTCATTTAGCTACCACAATAAGGCAGCTGAAGCAGTAAGAAGCAAAAAGAAGTCAGTTGCTGCCAGATGGCTCAGTCTTTGCAGCCATTACTCACAGAAATAATATTTGCTCACGCAAGAAGGCCCACAGCATTCACCGGAGTGTAACACAAGTATCAGAGGAATTCAAGTTTCACGATAAATCTTTCTAAAAACAAGTTGTGGCAGGGAATCAATCTATTTTTCCAAGCACGCAGTCTTTGGAGGTAAATTCACTACTTTTCACTAAAGTCATCACGGACAAATGACTTGTTTCAGCGACTTTAAGAGTCCATGATTAATTTATGATTCAGGAAAACTTTAAGTGTCCTTTTAAACTAAATAGCTAGCTTGCAATCTGTATTTGATGTAGTATTAGAATATGTCCTTCCAACTCATCAACAACAAAAGTTCACTAAAACATGGGTGTTTAGTCAAATACTATTTTAACTATTGTCCAATGAGTTTTTATACTTTCTAAGCAGCTTCTTGACGTAAGTGAAAGTTGTTATTTGGCTTTATGCTGGAAGTGCTCAAACCTGATTTGAAGCCCACTGGCATCAGCAGGAATCTTTTCTCTGACATCAGTAGCTTTCAGATTACTCCTAGCAGGGATTTGGACCAGCCAGTATTTCTGCAGGAATAATGGGACCAATCAACCCCCAAAAGCAGTGAGAAACTCTTGTAGACTACCAATTGTGGGACGAAGCCCATAGCTCTGGACAGGGATCAAATTCTGCTAACAAAAACTACCACAGCTGTCAGAAAGAGACTTTAGCTGACTGGCATTTCCCAGGTATGGCAGAAAGTTGGATTGCTGATTCCTTGGTTATTGGCTCAAGTCTTCCATTAGACTTGTATGTGCCATTCAGTCAGTTACATCTTTAAAATTTGTAGAGTTTTATTATTTCAAAAGTATTTTTTCTTAAAGTACCATACATTAAAAAGAAAGAAAGAAAGGTACAATGAAAATCACAATCTCATAACTATACATTCAGAAAATGAAAAGGGAAGCACAAAGGAATTCAAATTCCTGTTCCCCTCAGCAGTGGGGGAAGGCAGGTCATGCTCCTTTTTCTTCCACAGAAACTGGCAAAATAACAGTTCCCCAGAAATAGAACAGTATCTGGCTATTTGCCTTCTCAGTTGCCAAATATCCTGTAAGGAATAATAAGAGAAGGAGTATGTCCTGTTCCCCTGTGGTACAATGATCCAGTCTTTCACTAATGCAGTTTACCTTCCAGGTGAGAAGACAGCAGAAGGTCCTTCTCTACTATTTCCAAAACAAGACTAGGAGAGAAGAAGAAATACTGTTCATCCCAGGTTCTGCTTCTCTTTCCAATTTGTTCTGATCTATGACAAGTAGCTCAGTCAGTTTTTGCAGGATAAGGCTCTGGAGTCCAACTAATACTGTCCAGGAGTAAGATAAAGGTCCAGTGATCTAAGAGTCCACTTTCACCCCAGGAGAGAAAGAGTTGATTCTAGGTGGTGTATCTCCTGCGTTTGATACATATAAGAATTTCTGAGTTGAAAAAGGTTTTAAAAATGGCCTGAGATTCCTGCGAAGATTATCTCTGAATATGATATATGACAAGAATATAATAATATATGACCTGTTTTCCAGGAACAGAATTTTGGGATGAAATGCCCTACTGAAAGTGTTTGTCTCCTGTCCCTGCTATTTGCTTGTACATACAACAGCTGTTGATGTGTCCTCTGAGCAGGGTTGCTTCAGATTCAGAGTTAAGCTGCTTGTGATGGCAAAGCAAGCAGTTCATTACCATGAAGATCTGAACTGAGATGACCTCCTTGGTAAAATATAAGGCACAACTAATGATTCAGATATTGTGCAGAGTATGCACTGAACATACTTTCAAAACATCTTCATGAGGGGCTCATCTAGCTTTCTAGGCACAGACAGAAATACGGAAGAATGGGATTCTTCTTGGCACATTTGTCATTAGTTTGCTATATCCTACATTTTATTGTCAAAAGTAAAATATCAGAGGCTTCTGATATTACCCATGAAACCACATACAGAAACCCCCAGCGCCTCTATTGCACAGACACTTTTGGAGGTTCTGTTGTTACTGATACCAGAGAAACTAAAGCCAACTAGTCAAAGCAACTGTAATTAAGAAAGCATACACTCACAGGAAGGCTTTATTATCTTATTTGTCCTAGAAAATTAATTACGTGTATTCAATGGAATCGTAACCACAGTGCTGACATTCCATGAGCAGTAAAAGAAAACAGAGCAACACATGAGTGCAGCAGTTTTAGTAATTACAAATTTGAGGCACATTTCTTTCTCATTATGTTTGAATATACAAACTACTGTGCAGTAAACTTAGGGTTTAGGCATGATGTCACATTCTTGCTTCTCTTTTACAGAAAACTATCCAATTCAGCTGCAGCACAAAAGGAAAGAACAAATCCCATTCTCTTCAGTGAGATGTGAGTATCAAAACGTAATTGAATGCTGAATTCATTCAAAAGAAATGCAATTCATTAAACACAAGAATCTCTCCCAGTGCAGTAGAATGGCTGCATACTTGAAACAGGCATAGTCAGGAAATGCAAAAATTACCATTCCAAAGCTTGTTCAGCCCCATTGCCCATCAGGTATTTTATTTTCTTGTTTACAGCCAAACTTACAGCATAACATTACAGCAAACGTTCTCCACAGCAAACAGAGATTCTGCAATAGTACAATCAGAATTCAGCAGAATTGCATTTTGTCCTGATGCCTATACAATTGCTAGAGGAAGGTATTTTATTTACACAGCTGTGATGTGTTTTATAAACAGGTTGGTTCTGACTTTCTGAAAGTTTGTGGAGAATTATTGTAAAGAAAAAAAAAGAAAAGCAGATACAAGTTCACATGTGTTTGACTTCTTGTCCTGTTTACAGATAGGACCACACACTATTGCTTTTGTCTGGTTTCTCTGGAAAGGGGACAAAGCTTTTTAAGGACAAGTAGCCCAACAGGTTCCTATCTGAGCATGGCTGCACCAACCACTGCTTCATAGTTCCAAAGTAGTATGACCAGTCCCAAAGCAGTATGACTGGTCCCCACTACCAGATAATACAGTTCCTGTGTTAAACATCATCTAGTACTTTTTTTAAAAAATAAACAAAGTTCATTTGCAAAGCAGAGGCGGCTTCTCCATCACTTTTATAATGGCATCGGTATGACAGGTACTGCTGTCATCACTTCTGTTGTCAACACAGCTCCCAAGTGGAAAAGTAGGATTTTAATCTCAAGTAGCATTTGTTTTCCTTAGATAACCACATTCTTTATCAGAAATGCTTCCTCTTCATCATGCCTTATCAATAACATTATATTAGATTTACCTCACAACAGCTTATGCACAAACTATGATCTGATCTAACAAAATCCCCAGTCATATTTGTTTAGCATATTGCATCAGTGGAAAGTTTTAACTCAATCTGTTAGCTGAAGGTCTTTTGGACTGCTGAGTCACACATGATTAATTCTAACAATATTTTAATTTCCTTCATGATTAGGTAACTAATGATTTGAAATGAGATAGGGTGTTCTAAACTGAATCAGAATTAGCTTTTTTTTCCTTTGATGAATTAATTATAATTGATTTATGAAGTGGCACTCTCTAGGGGCCTGACTTTGCAGTGCTTACTGATGAGGCTAACCTCCCATTGAAACCAATGAGCAATTTTCCTCAATAAGCATTGAAGGGTCTGCCCCTAAACCTTAGAAGGTATAACTAGTGCTAGCTTTTGAGCCACTCTTAGGACTACAATTACAAACACTCCAGAGCTATAATCCTAAAAATACGTTTTGCTAAGAACTACATCAGAATTTCTGAGTAATGTGTACATGGAGTTATCCCAAGAGTTTTATGTCTTTCCATGAATACAACATTTTACCAGCAAAATAAATGCAGGAAACTTGAGTTGGAAGTACGTGGGCAATATACTCCTAAAGTCTTCTCCACCAAAACAACTGTGGATACTCTATGCAGATGCAATTCAGTTACCTCCATAATACCTGTTCCTCAGTCTTTTTCTTGTGATTTCTCAATGAGCTCTCACAATCAAGATTAAGAAGCTGACTGCCTTTGATGGTCTAGGAAGGGATTCAAAGTCACACCAATGCAGTATTTTGGTGTTTTCTTAATTGATTGCTTCCCATTATTAAATAAAGCTATTTGTATTTTCTAGAGCAAATGGATAAATGCTATTTTTTCCAACAATATAATTAAAAAAGCTTCAGTTTTGTGCTTGCAATGAAATATTTTGTGACTTTTTATTTTTCTGTTTCTTTTAATCAAGGTGTTGTCCTTTCAAGATTCTCTTCTTTATAGATATTTATCAAGCAGCAAGTCTCTGAAAAATTAAAATGTTTTAGAACCATTTTGCTGAGATAATTCCATATTGCTTCTTAAAGAAAATTGCCTAGTATTTTTGATGAAAAAGCCCCTAAACAAAAGTGGCCACACTTTTAACATGCCAATTTGAGAACAACTTTAAAAGGCAGTTTATCAGTTATTAGTACATCTCCATTTTTGAACCAGCTGTTGTATTAAATCTGCACATGAGTTATAGCACCTGTCATCTTCTGATGTCATTGGGTTGCTATGTAAGGATTTGAATGGACTTTTCTCCATTGGCATCAGCGGGTGTTGAATCAGCCATGCAGCCTCAGTCCTGTGAGAGCTGAGGCTCAGTAGGCTAAGAATGACCCCTAAGACTGAACACAACTTTGGTTTGAGTTTCAAAGCTTTAAGAGATTTCAGCTTTTGTAGTACTTTGCAGTGAGAGAAACAAGGTTTCCACTGACATTTCATAAAGGTATCTCAAGGAGGTTTAGGAAAAGATGGAATATCTGATAATTCTCTGCAAAAAGCAATTACTTCAATAGGGACCTTGAAAACAAAAATAGGAAACAGAGGTATCTCCCTATTAAGCTGAAGTGGGAAAGCACCTGAAGCTGGAAAAGACAGTTCCTGAACTGTAAATATTTTGTGTAAAATGAAGCAACTTCTAGAAGCTTCTATGAAGAATGAACATTATCCCTGGTGTTCATTATGTAGCCAAGTATTTCTCCATTGTTTTCAGAAAAATATAGTTATTAATGTTCATTTCTACAGAAACATTCATATTTGCATAGTAGTACATGGCTGTGCAACCACTGCTAAGGTAATAATTTTACGACAACCTTACAGTCTCAAACACAGTAGCACATTTAAAAGATATATTCTGTGATAAAAATAATCTGATATTATCACATAAAAAACCATAATCTGGAAAACCCTCTGGAATATATCAGGAAAGTGCAAAGATAAGTCCACATAGGAGTGGATGAGTCCACACAGGACTCAACAAAAGTCTTTGTTAAAAGAGTTTTTTGACTCTTTTTTTTGGAGCAGCATAACCTTAGACCACTCTCTGAAGATACGTAAGAATCCTTTACTGTATCCCTCTGGATGGTGCTGATTGCCACCTTGCAGCAAGTAATGCATACACAAAAATAGCTCTTTGTCTCTTTACTTGTGGAAGAAAGGGATTTATTTGTATGCTCTTTTCCCTAACAGATTAGGGACTATCCCCAAATAAAACAGATTATCAAGGAGCAAAGACTGGCTAAAGTAACCACTTCAAGCCAGATTTTACTAGTTTTCCATGTTAAATTAGTAGCATCATCTTCTGTCTGAAGCCAGTGGCACTTGCACAAAGGGGTGCTGCTCAGTAAGTAGTCCGGGGTCTAGGAAAACCACAAGTAAGTTCTGTAAACTCAACCTGGGGTGCCTACAGTAGCCACAGCTCTTCAGCCTCCAACCACGTCACCACCAAAGACGTTCACAGGCAGAGTGAACCGCAGCACTGAGGACACCAGAGTTCTCCTTTTCTACATATGCTGAGCTCTCCTAACACTTACTCTGAATGAATTAGGAACTGCAGTGGTGAATTTGCTATCTCACTGTAGCTGAAGATTCACTCAGCTGGACTTTATTTACCACTCAGTTCCTGACAGTGACAGGGCTTTGCTGGCTGGTTTCTCCACGCTACCGTAAGCTCATGCAGTCCACTGTAACCGGTAAATGCCACTTGCCCAGAACTGCCTGTCTTGCAAGAGTGACAATCCTGTCCTGGCTGTGACACAGGAATGAGCTGAGACCTCAGGAACCAGATGCAAAATCTACTATAGGGGACTGTAACGAGTCACACACTCTGTAAACTAGACCACAAATTCAGCAGATGGTGACACATCTTCCCATTAAAAAAACCCACAACCTTGTCCTAAGTATCAATAGCACACTGATGAATCCCAGACAAGCCTCTACTGATGGGAACGGCTGTTTTCTTGGCCAACACATCAGGCATTGAACCAGGGATGGTCAAGGCCAAAAATATAAACACAAGTTTAAAAATGAATCCTGAGTCCTAAATGGTGTAAAAATTACCACCTGGCACAGGGAGAACTCTGCAAACACTCTTGCCAGAACGGCATTTAGCAAACTCTGAAGACGGTCCTGCTTAGATGCCATATAGATTGAGGAAGCTTGTTCCACACCTACGGTTTCTCCCTAAAAAACATTATTGTGCTTTCTGTCACAAGATGAAAGCAGGCCTCCATTATCTGGATATCTCCTTTGCTTGGGTTTCATGTGATTTAGATATTATTCTTAGTACTGACATTTAACACCTATAGTGTGAGTTGTGTTTTAATATTCCAAACATTCAGGGAATACGTATCAGGCTCTCTAATCCAAATGTTAATTTGGTTTTCTGAAGAGCATTGGGATGAATTCTGATCAACACTTCTGCATTAGCTTCTGAGCTGAGTTTTAATACCATGTGTAAAGATCAAAGAGCTGATCAAATGTAGAAATTACCAGCTGATTTAGAAGGTCAATATTACAATGGGTAAGTTGTCTAAGATCAGATTTCCATTTTCAACCTTGCATTGGCCTGCAAAATCAGATCTCAGTCCAAGCATGAATAATGTGTATTCTCCCAGAAGACTCTGGTCTGTTTGTTGAGTGAAGCTGGCTGAACATTAGGATTTCTGATTTGTGAAAAAATTTTGAGGGGAAGCAGGGAGGTTTATTTGGTCTTACTCTGAATCAGACCAAAAATATTTTTTTTTTAATTTCCCATGAACTGGAAACTGAGAGAATATTTCATTCTGACAATCCCAGCACGTGAAACTTCCTGCAGGAAATAACCTCACTGCACCCAGCAGCTGCTCGGTGAAATCAACATTCTTGGTACTTTCACGCTTGCTAATCGCCCACCTCGGTTTCCCCAGCAGCTGCAGGGGCTCCCCAGCCCTGTGCCCCGCACAGCCGGCCTGGCTTGCCAGCCCACAGCCCTGCCTCCCCGCTCCTGCCCCAGCAGCTACGCCCCAGCTCTCCATCGCAGAGCAGCTGGCCCCAAATTCCCGATTCCCACAGATGTGCCCAGGCTCCAGACTATGGAGACTGGGCCTGTCGAGCCTTTTGGCTCTCGGCTCTAGAGGAGAAAGATAGGGAGCCCTGGCGCATGTGGCTTTCTTAGGGCCTCAGACCTCGGGAGCCCCGGTCCACCACTGCTGGGTCAGGCGATCCAGTGCGTCTGACTGAAAGTTTATTTAACATAAATGTTTGCAGAGAAACATTTTTGATTCAGCAAAAAAGCATTAGTTCTCAGGTCTCTGGCATGCACAGATCATTCCCACTGAGAATTCAAAATAAGAGAAACCATAGTGGCAGGCAGACCTCTTGCACAATCTCTCTATCTTTTACCCTCTCTGTCTCATCCTGGTCTCATTTTCCCTAAAGGCAGGTATCCATATGGACATGGAGAAAAGAAATGGATCCTCTTCATTAATGTTGCCTTAACGGTGAAATAGATTTCCACTACAGGCAATGGATTTTCTGTGCAGGATTCCAGGGTACGATTTATTCCAACATGAAAAAACCTGCCTATTCATTCTGCCTTTTATAAGTTACGATAAAAATCCTACCAGTGCAGTCCTTGATTTAGAATTGTAAAATGCTGTATTGCATGGGGTGTTTTTAAGACTTTGAGTTTGGATTAATATTATCAAGATGCACTTAAAAAGATGGATTTACATATACACATTGTAAAACAATACTAAAGTTGTTCTTTTCAAAGTACAGATTATAGAAATAGAAAATTAATGAAACTTCTGAATGAGAACAACGCAAAATGTAGCACATTCAAAACACCGAGATTACATTTATACTAGTAATTTAAATATGTCCAAACTAAGGCATGCAATAACCAGCATATATACTAAAAACCGTCGTCCCTTCTAAAACAGGGTGTCCACATCACAACTGCCTACTGCGCATATCCCTGGCCCATGCTAGTTCTCAACCTGCACCCCGCCATCCTTGGGAGAGCTCTAAGTTGGCGATGGCCAAGACTGCACCAGAGGCTGTTCCAACAGTTTTGAAGTGTGATGATGTTGCAGTGCTCAGCAGCGTAGTCTGAGATGTATCCACACTTAAAAAGCCTTAAAAGCTCTGAGTTACTTAATTGTCAGAACTGTATAAATATGAATCAAGTATGCAATCTTTTTATTGTATCAGGAAGCCACTGAAGTATGGTGTGTATAATCTGGGTGACTTACTCATGAGGATGAGCCAAATGAAAGCCTTGTTTAAGTAAGGCATGTTGATTAGGAGCCTTAATTTCAGTCTTTCAAGATTTTTCTACCCTCTAACGGCAATTACCTACAAAATACTAGATGCACGTTAGAATGACAGCGGGTCATGAATTTGTCTTCAAGTTTTTCCAAAGGAAAATCATTATTTCACCAAAGTGTTTTGATTTTCTATTGGGAAACATCATGATTCCATTAGGAAAATCTAAATACCTTTTTTGTGGGGACACACAGGGGAAAAGAAGTATCATATCATTTCTGCTGTTAAACTAAAATGACACATTTCTTGTCTGATTCCTTTGACAATTTTCTGTAACTGACTGAGCTGCTGTAACCTCATGTGAGCTGAGTTCACATTGCCCCTGGCCGTATTTTCCTCTATGAGCTAATACCATTCAACAAACCACTGAAAAATTTTATTTGGGAATATCAAAATGCTTTGCATCTGCCTACTGTTGACATTTATCATTCAGGATCCTTTTGAACTTTTTGTTCCCTATAAACTTCTGGTTATATTCTAAATTAACAATCTTTTCAACTATAGAAATTGATTGTTGAACAACTTTCTGACCCCATTTTTCTTATTTGTCTGATGAAACCAAAAAAGGAAATTAAGAATTCTCAAAATTATTGGTTCTATTACGACACTGTACATTGTTTAAAATTATGATTTCTATTACACCTGTGACACTTCAGGAAAGTCAATGATACGGTTCATGTTTTCGGCACTAGTGGTTTTTCTCTTTTGATAACATCAATAGCAATATTAAATTATATCGCCTATAATCAGTACAGAAGCTTCTGCATAATTTTCCCCTATAATGCACAGATCATTAGGAGGACAGACAAGAAGACATCAGAATGGACAAATGTGATCAAATTTTACTCACAGAACTTCCAAGAGTCTATTGAGTACACGGTCACAAGTCTCCTTTCGGCACAAGAAATAACTGACAGGCTTCATGTAATGAAATTATTTGTGTAAAGTGATAAAGCAAGTCAAGAAGACAATTTAAATCATGTTACTCTTCATCCCAATCAGACATGCTGGCATCCAGTATATTCACTTATGTACATGTAAGCACACAGAGGTTAAAGACAAATTAACCAACTCTGCACATTTAGATAGTCATTAATGACAACTTCTAGGCTTTTATTGGACCCTATGACATATGCAATTCATCAAAGTCTTTTTTTCCTATGTAATTTTACAAGGACACAAGTACAAACCCGCACAGAAGCCTTTTTGTCTATTCTGTCCATGATCCATATATAAAAAGGTGGAAAGAAAAATCTTTCACCGTGGTAAATTCAGCAAGTTGTATTTTTTATAATTAAGATGTGTTCGTTTCACTGATAACACTATGTACAATGCAAATCTTTTGCCATGCCTGCAGACTCTTGTAGTATTCTTGTCAAAGCAACATACAAATTACATAATAAAAACCATGACTATGATGAAGGACAGAAGCTTTACACTAGTAACACTCATTACAGAAATTTGAGTCACAGGGCCTCTTTTTACTCCAATAATTTTACGCTCAGTACAAAATGTCAAAGATTTTGTAACCTGTTCCCTATAGAGAATCTTCTTAAAAACTGGCTACCCGAGTTAGACATGCTGCATCTATTAATTTTGCCTTCTTGTTTTTTATCTTCTCCTTATACATTTTTCTTTTCATCAATTCCTCCCTACAATGGGATTTTAGGAAACTATTGACACAGTTTGTTAACGCCATTTCAGAAAAATTAGTCTGTAATAAATCACCCAGTCCAAACTGAATGTAAATGCTACTACAGAGAAATCTCTATCATAATCAAATTTAATCTGCACAGTTTGGTGAGAGGGAAAAATAGTTCTTATTATCAAACTTAAAATGAAGAATTCAGTCACACTAACAGCATGTTTAACTATAATCCTAAATATGATGATTGCTTCTTTAGACAGTTGTATACAGAACTGCTGAGCCTAGACCATTACTCCTCTGTAAGTCATCAATATTGAGCAAAAAACCCTATAGAAATTTTTCTATACAGCCATTACACTAATAGCCAATATTATGTCCCAACATTAAACATAGTCCTGATCTGAAATCCTCAACTACTTAGCTTTTAATTATTCTACCCCATAATATTTATCCATTAGGAAGTTAATACATTTTTTTAAGACTGAGTTTTGATACGCAATCAAAAGGGGGTTATGGGTAATATGAAACATTTGCCTTCTAATTTTACTGATTCTAAGTTGTGATATAGTCAAGTTCCCATTTCCCAGCTTGCACTAATAACAAAATCATATTTTTCAAGGCTGATGATGTCATATGTAAGTGGTACAGAAATGTGATTAATGAAGTAACTTTGTAGTAACATTTCCAGAAAACAGTTCACTCAAAATCCAGATGTTACAACAGTCACCGTAACAACATTATTCTCTAAGATTTTTTTTTTGTGGTAAGAATTATCATCAAAGTCATGTCCTTGCAAGTGTGAGGGCACAGGTTACAAACAGGTTACAAAAAACCAAGGAAATATTCTAGGTGTATTTTTTTTATTTTGATTAAAACTGATCCTAAGAGGTCAATGTGAATTTGTAACCAACAAATTGTATTGTACTGAATTGAATTGTAACCAACAAATATTGTGGGGTTTGTCATGATTTATACCAGGAGAGTATGCACTATAGATGCAACATAACGCTTTACAATGGGGCTAACAAATAAGAAAATAAAGGGAAAAGAGACTAAGAGAAAGATTGGAGTCAAGAAAATACAAGCTACATGGGGAGATTAGAAGGAATCCGTGGAATGAAGAGGAACTATTCATAGAGGCATATACATGAATATAACATATAGGCAGGCGTGACAGAGTGGAAAGAGGTACTGTGTTACACAGGCACTCAAATTAGGGCCCATTTGGTTATATGGAAGGGAACCTGTTCACATACATCCCTTCATTCCTGAATAGTAAAGCATTTTCTAAATCAAAAGAAAGGCAGTTGTGTTAGAGTTGCACCAGAGTCCCTAGTCAAGATGATCTGGTGCAAGACCTGAACTGGGAAACTGCTCTCTTGGCCAGCAAAGGATCACCGGGGTTTAAAACTTTACAGCCACATCGCTTTGAGGACACCTTTATAACAAGAGACAGAACAGTTTCCTCTGGCAGATAAGAAAATTTAGACACTTGTACATAAGCAGGGAGCTCCAAACTTACACGGACAGAAGATTTCAGAAAGGCTGACTTCAAGACGCTAATGATAATTTCTACAAGTTTTACTACAATGAAATTCAAAAAGTACTTTTTGTACAGCTGCGTATCATTTGAACACAACTGCAAAGTAATCTAATAATGCCCATGTTGCTTCTAATTGAAGTTTTGATGTGAACAGCTTGTTATTAATTAAGACTCAGTTACAACCCAAGACCCAAAACAGATGCCAGAAATACACCAGAACTTCCCTTCTGGTGACGAACCAGACTGGCTCTTGCTGCTGCACTGACTGAATGATCAAGAACTATCTGCAGTAATACGGTGGTAAAGGAGCAAATGTCTTGACATAACTCAAAACTGAAGCAGAGCAGGGGATCCACTTCCCTCAGTGCACCCACAACAGCAACTGCTCAGAGTCAAATGTTTGAACACAGCGTTCCAGCACCCAAATTAAACAAGCACTTCTGATTTCAGGCTATTAAGCCCCAATATTTTTTTTTCCAAAAAACAAATTTTAACAAAGAGACAATCTACACAGATCTTCCCTTTCCATGTATGTTCTGAAATGTGAACTTCTTTCCTTTTCAGGACTTCACAGACCTCACCTTCCTTCATTTCTGAAATCTGAGATCCACATTCCTACCCTGGTTGCAACCCCAAAAACCTGTTCTGTTCCTCGCAGAATCCTGTTTTACCCCACATCAGTTGCTCACATGGAAAGAATACCAGAAAACTAATGTATTTTTAGCTGACTTTAATGTGACTTAGCAGCTGGAAACAAGGACAGCTTGTTCCATGAGAACGCCACCCAGCACTCCATCATGGACACCAGTTAGGAAAGTATTGGTACAACTCTAAATAACTTTCTCCAGCCAGACATGCCTTCCAGGAACTTTTGCCATCTCCAGAGCTCCAATCAGGCTCCACATGCCATGTAATTTCAGTTGTAACAGCTCCCTCTCACTCAGCTGTCAGCACGAGAGCTCTCACATCAGAGGGGGAGCCATCCCCTGCAGAAGCAGTGGGAGGCACCGCAGGCCATCCGCCGGTGGTGATACAAGGAGATGCAGGAAACAAGAAAATGTAACAGGAGTCATGCACTTAAGTATTTTCTGGAGAGAATAAAAAGAATCTGTTCACAGTTGTTTGCAATAAAAAGCACATCTAATATTTTCAGTGTGCATTTGTCTTAATGATAACTTTTTAAGTTTCCAAACTCTAAGCTCCTTTCCATTTAACCTGAGAAACAATGAAGGGGTTTTTTTTTTTTGGTTGGTTTTTTGGGGGGTTTTTTTGCTGGTGTCGTGGGGTTTATAGCAGCATTTCTCAACCTATGTAAAACAAAGAACTACCTCACTTTATTGAAAAAAATACCTGTGGGTCATCTTGAAAAAATACTTTTCACTTCTCCCATGAAAAAAAGCTGAAATTTTGCATGTTCATGCATTTTCCCCAGTTGGTTTCCTTTGCATGTGTGGGACTCTGGTATGGGTGGTTGTTTTTTTTTTAAAAACTGCCATTGTTTCACACATCACCTCTATAGCCTTACAGCCAACAGGTGGCCCGAGTTTGAGAAACAGTGGGCTATAGGCCTCAATTAATTTAGCAAACACAAAAACAGTTATAAGCCCACCTAATGACTTTTGGAATGTCCTCCAGCAATATATAACATGTAAACTACTCCTAACCAGTCAAGCTAGCTATACTGTTCAAGAGATGTATTTGTAGATGACTCCCAATGCCAAGTTGAGAAGTACAAAAAGCAAAGCATCATAAAACAGTTGGGTAGGAAGGATTGTTTCTGTGTCTTTGGTGTTTCTAATATTTTATTTATTTCAAACATTTAGAAAACTTCACATATTGTCATAGTTTGAAAGTGACAAGTTCTTTAGTTCTAAGCCCAAAAAAATGCTGACATTTACTATCCCTGTTTTTCTACCGTTCATTTTTATTACCAGTGTAAGTTTAAAACTACTTGCTGACTGCTACAAATGAGCACAACAGAAAAGTCATTCTGGTTGATTACTACTTTGAAATGATTCATTTTCCTTCTAATACAGGTCAGTGCCAGCCAACACTCCTTTCCATACCCTGGAGAAAAAGCTGCATCAGGTCCAACACTACCTTCAGTAAGATTTGTCCTTCCATCATACAAGCAGGCTCGGTTCCCCGAGCTGGCTGGGGGACCTTCAATATCATGAGTGCAAAGTACTCTCTACAGCTGAGCTGCAGCCATTTACTCGTAAGGGCAAAGTGTTGCGTTTTGCAGACCTCCAAGCAGTACATCAGATTAAAATAAACAGTGCTGCCTCCTTATATTTATTTATTTTTATACTAGCAACATAGTAAAGTTCATCGGTGAACGTTGTGTGATTTAGCTCCCATGCAACTAAACTAAAACAAGAGATTAGGGGAGGATTTGCATTATGAACTGTTTCTGCCCTCTGGCAGACATGCATGGGCTAATTCTGGTGACAGTAAGACCCAGAGAAATTTTAGGAAACAACCTGAAGACTACATAAAGCTGAATACACAAAGCTAACCATATAACCCAATTTCTGCAGAAAATGCAGTCGTATTTCAAGCTCATATTATTGCACTGTCAAGCTAAAGAGCATGTTAACTTCTCTCTAGTGATCCTAATTTTTTCAACTCCTTTTCCCCATTTGAAATTTGCAATTCAATGCAATCAATTTCACTTTGGTTAAACACTTTAATGGGCTCTAATAAAAACAGGCAATTGATATTCTAATTCTGTTGTATTGAAACTAGCACTGTATTATGAACACACATGACAAAATATAGCAAGCACTATGGCAGCTACGTAAAGGAAGTTTCTTCCTCAGTTGTTTGTAGGAGGTATAACACCAGTCTGTATGGCACTTCTAATTTCAAAGGATTATAATGTACTTTACAAATTACACCTTTAAATACCAAGTCACCTTAATTTCTACCTGCTGCTTTTGAGATGCATCAGGGTAGTCTTTCAACACTTCACAGCAGTACCACATCATAATTTAAGGACCACTCTTGCAAATATTTCTTGCGCATGCTTCAACAAACATTTTGCAAGTTTTTTTGTGTGTTCCCTTGCTGGGAATTATTTTTAGACAGCATCGTTACCACCAATAATCTCATAAAGAAATAAACAAACAGAAAAACTAAGCAGTGTCCTTAATTACCACTGACTAACGATAAGAATCTCATTTTTGACTGCTGTCTGTGTTTAGCCATCGAAGATCCCTGCAGTACTGATTCAGTATTGATTCTGGATAAAGATTACCATCTAAGGAACCATCCATTACACTCTTGTATTCTTTGCTGATTTTCCATAGTGATTTCAACAATCCTGAAGCTATTAAACCCTTGAATCAGATGAAATCACCATCTGACACACCAGGTGTCAAAACAGCCTAGCACTTGACCTTCTCAGACTTGACCTGAGACATAACTTTAATGGCAGAGGCAATTCTGCTTGTAAAAAGGAGAAAGGCTGAAGAAACATGAGGCACTGCAGTGCCCAAAGAAAAACTGGAAGAGTGTATACGTATCACTTAAAGCATTTGGATGAGTCCCTTCATCTGTGTGTTTCAAGCCTTCTCTTCTGAGCATCTAGAGCTTGACTCCCACTCTAATTTTCCAAACAAATTTTCTGATGCATACCTCAGAAACAATGAAAGCTCATGCAAACTTCAAATAGGAATAGATTTAGAGTTGGTTTTGTTGGTTTGTTTTTTTCAGGCAGATCATCATATTCAAGGCAAAGGTATTTTGCATTACATTACCAAATGTGAGCGGGATTACCTTCAGAAGGATTAACGGATTTGCATTGATGAAATATTGCAACACACAAGACACATAATTATTGGTCTTACAGTTGATACTTCTCTCCCTTACATGTGCTACCTACTAGCACTGATTTAATCATTTTTTCTTCTGAATTAAGGTCAGATCAATTATCTCACAGAAAGCCAAGCTTATTTGTGAATCAATTACCTCCTATGTGTTTTTATGCTATTATTTTTTCAATCTTTCTTGATAAATGAGAAGCTATTAAATTTGGACAAATATTTTTACAAATCAGTTACTAGGCAGGCAACAATAACAATATTGAAAGATTTCCATAGAAATGAGCTCATTACCTCTGTCTGTCTGTGGTAAAATAGTTTTAAGTGGGTTTTGCATATGTGTTGCCAATCTGGTAGGCAGAGATAGTTGCAGAAAATGTAATCAATAGATAAACATGACACAAAGTATGGGAGGTTGCGTTCTGAACTGCTCAGTTGTTTTGTTAACTTAGACCTTGTGTAATTCCTGATCGATACATCAATAATTAAATCAATCATTTCTTCTCAGAATTATCCACTCTGGGTATGATAGGGAGTTATTAAGGACCTGCCTGATCTGCTCTAACTGTGTTGGTCTTAAGTGGTGATTTCAGCTGAAGGACAATTAGATCCTGATGGCGTGCCCAGATATCAAGTCAGGTATGTAAGCAGGAACCACATAAAGCATGCCTAAAACAAAGATCATGACATACTTAATTTGGTCTAGCCAGTAATAATTATTAATTACCCAGACTGCTTCATACTATGAAAACAAATGTGCACTAGGTCAAGCAAACATTTGCCTCTTCAAACCATGCATTGCTTTGCAACTGTACCATCGATAGCTCTCCTTTGTGAGTCAAGACCCCACCATTTTCTGTAACAAGATAAAGCAACTGAAACGTGCTTTAAGTTACTAGGTTCAAAAGCAAAATATAGGCTCAAACATTCGTTATAAAGCAAATGCTACCACACTCATGAAGTTTGCTTTCTTTTACGAGGTTTGTATTTTAAGGGATATAAAGCACAAGACAAATCTGGGGGACATTTACAAAAAAGCAAAATAGAAACAAAACCAGAAAGCTACTGTGTAACCAAACACCAATCCAACAGTCCAACCACAAACCTATCTATGGGATCACCAAATACAGATGTGTTTCTAAAGAAATATTACTGTCAAGCAGAAAGGATAAAAGGAAAAACCGTTAAATGAGAAAAAAAAATACTGGATTGCAGCCATAAAAGTCACTACTGCCTACACAGTTCTCTTTTTCTGTTAGTTTATCCAGTGCAGCTATTTATTGCAACCCCTTTCATGACTCACCCTCCAGAATTTAGCTGTCTAGAGAGACTTTTTGCCACAACATGTCTTAAAGACCCATACCTATTCACTCCATCCTCCCTTAACTTCGTCGACTTACCATTCTTTTCTGGATCCTTTTAAAAATTACTTTCCTTGCTTCAAACTTTCCATGTACTTGCTCCAGTCTATCTTCTGGATCTTTTCTGTATTTTGTCTTTTAATATCAGGGTTTCTTTTCAACTCATGTTTGCTAGTATCTAGTAACTAGATCTCTGCCATGTCTTCTTTATTCATACTGGCTGATGCTGTGTCAAAAGCCTACTTAGTTCATCCTCTCCTGTCTCTTGGCTTTACTCACACTTCTGTTTCAAAGTTGATCTATACAAACCTTTTCCTTCCTGATTACAGTTCCTAATTTCACTCAGTGTCTGCTAATTCTTAATTAACTCTGTAACTATATAATTAAACTTTGTCACATTTCCTGAAACCTCTGGCAGGAAAGAAACACTCCAAATAAACTTGTAGTATTACTGAATAGGTCACTATTAACTACTGCCTGTCATCTTAACTAGCTCTGTTTCTATCAACATTGACTACATCTTTCTCGTGTCTTAGCTGCTAAATCTTCTGGGACAGGAGCAGTGTTTTGGTTTGGTGTTTGAAAAGCCCTGAAGGGTAGTCTCCAACTACTCTGAGACTGACAACAGTATAATTTAAAGAGATGGTAATAATACATAGGGATAAAGGTTTCCTACAGAATTTGACATATTTAATAATGCACTGAGGTGCTTCAAAAACTTCCTTTCTTCAAACTGGACCTCAGTTTGCCTAAATATGTGGGGTGCCAGTCCTACAGACCACTTATTAGCATAGCAATAAAGGGTACCTTTTATTGGAAAGAAAAGAAACTTCCCTACGTGGCCCTCCTCAGGTACCTGCCTGGCAGCGTTTGGTTCTGCACACCTCTCAGCTAAATCTAAGAGCAAGCTCCAACACACACAGACTTGAAACATCCCTGTGCCAGTACAGCGCTCCGTGCTTGCACATTAACCTGTGACAGATGCACTGACTAGGCTGCCGATTTGTTAAGCAATTGCCACAGAGCTTCAGTTATGATGACAGGCAGTCTTTGTTACCAGACACCTACTGCTTTAACATCAACAATGAAGATGAGTCATTAAAGCAACTTCAGAGCATCACTGAGCAAGTGCTGAGACAAATATGTCTGTCTGCTGTGACGGTGTACTCTGTGACATCTAAGACAGCGCTGCCCCAGGGTGTTCTATCCATTATTATCTCTCTCTCCCCACCATCTATCTCAAATATTGAAACTCCACCCCTGCTGTAAGCTCAACAGGAGAAGGAATTTTGCCCTTTCACTTTTCTCCAGCATCCTGCTTATTTTAGAAGACTTTATCAGTCTATCCCAGCCTGAGACTTTGTTTATTGGGGTCTTTCCTCTGACCCTAGTAATACATCTCCTCTGAGCTTTTTCCAAAGAGCAGCACAAGTTTTATAAATCAGCATGATTCATATACTGCCACTCACACTCTCAAGGGTGGGTATGAAGCCATCATATGAATTTCAGTCTGATACAACCTGGGAAAAGTTATGGTTGGCAGCAGATAAACTGAGATGGTCTGCCTGCAGGCTCGGGAAGATGACTTTGCAGTTCACACCTGGGTAGAAGATTATCCTTGTAATCCTCAGACACATTCATTTAATGGGATACTGCTTTTTGACACTTCCACCAGGAAAAGTTTCCCCATACTCTTGCTGTAAAAGGGATTTTCCTAGCCCTGGAAGTATTCTTTCACTTTAAATATTTACCAGCAATAATCCACCACCTTTTTTTTATTTTTGTCTTTTGAGGGAGTTTTGTCTCTGTAAAGGCAGGTTGTCTCAGGCAGAGTAGACAAGGAAGGAAGAAGTTAGAGAGATGAACTCTTTGATCGGTCTGTATGTGAGAAATGCAACACTGAGCAAGCACGTACAGAGACTATTGAAAGATCTGTATGCCCCTTAAAACATCTTTGACACAATTTGGGATGAAATACACATTCAGAATAAAATTTCACTTAAATAACAGAAGGAATGAAAATAGGTCAGTATCTCAAACTCATTTTTTAAACTTTACTTCTCAGAGTGACTTGACAATCTGATACAACTTAACTGGATAATTGACTTGTTACAGTACTAAGACTTGGAGATACGATTTAACCCATTGCAGATAAGCAAAGGACAGTATGGCATCTTTATCCCCATGGTAATTCACAAACTTCAGAGCAAGTCAATTGGAGAAAAATGCTTCAAAAAATCACAGTCTACGTTCCATTTGATGCAGATCTGTCAATCCTATTCTGTGCAAAGAGAGCTTTAGAACTAGTGAGACTTGCTCAGCTACCAAGTATGTTTATTTCAGATCCTGTATTACTAGACAGTGGCTGTGATTTTGGGTTTTTTTTCCAGCCGTGATGAATTTGAGCAGAGTTCTGCCACTTTTCTCCTCTGAGGAAGGTGAACCTGCAGGCAAACCAGGAGGTGGCTGTTCAATTTGAAGAACAGATGTCCAGAAACGCCTTCTCACACAGAGCAGAGACAATCCTGGCTGCTCAGTATCCTGATCCACTACACATTCCCAAACGCTTTAAGCATATCTGTTTTCCACCTGCAGTCAGTCTGTGAATTATCTATGTGGTTTCAGACAGGGTACTGGTTTAACTGAATGGACAGCTGGTACCTGATACTGACGTCCTGTGCCAAACACTAACAGCTTGAAGTACGTGCCTATTCAAACTACATCCAATGACATCATTCATATGTAGAATTATGTGCAAACACATAAGCAGAGATGGGTTTGTAGTAACACCGACTTCCCCAGCTATCGTCAGGATTATTTCTTAGGGAGAAAAAAATGAACACATTTCAAAAATGAGCAAGATGTAACAGAGGTAAATTAAATGCAGACAGTAAAATGTCACAATCTCTATCATCAATTGCTCAAACGTAAACATGATGTCCTAATCATCACATTCCAAAAATGAGTCCTTAAGTTAGAAACCACAGAAGTGGTTTCAGTAGGTGCTGTGGAGCTGTAGCTTGTTGTAAATTCCCTCAGAAACTCATTCTGAACCAATGAGGGAAAACGCATTCTCCCTCCCTCTCTTCCATTTACCGATTTTTTTTTAAGCTTGAGGATTCCAAATTTGAGAGTTTTGACTTAAAGTCCTCACAACAATGTAACTTCTGCATGTGCCGATTCTGTGACAATCAACTTAAATTCTGCAGAAAAATGCTTTTAAGAAAAAAAAATATGAAGAGAGATTAGCACTGTGTTAAAAGGATGCCACCTACTGGGCATCTCATCAACCTCTGGTAAAAGACCTGGAGACGTAAGTAGGTCTGAGAAAACTGAAGAAGCCCGTTTTGCAGGAAAGCTCCCTAAAACTGAACCCCCCCCCCCAAAACCCAATAGCTCTCTCTGCTCCTTAAGCTCAGGGTTTCCAAAAAGCCTGTGGTTTTCTTTCTTTTCTGCCAGCTTTCCCATGCATCCTTTTTTCTCTCCTAGTAGTAGCAGCAGCAATAGCCATGTTTCATGAGCATTTATTCTTTGTATTCTCCTCTTAACTCTTCCCCTTCTGGTGCCTATATTCCGGCTGAAAAGGTTGTGTCTTAGCAATCTGTTCACCATTTTTTTCCATTCTCCTCCCTTAGGCTAACAGGCACTGCCCAGGCTTCCCATTGAAAACAACTAAAAGATGCAATATATGTGCACACATGCAGAGATATACACAAGCAAACATGATGGAATAAATATCATGCTTTAGGGGAAAATCAGTCTATGCTTTAGGCTCTCCTTGGTATGTGGTCAAAAAGAAAAGTTAAAAATGAGGTTTCAGCTTTGAGTTTATATTTCCTGGTTTTGTGAGATTATCTCAGCCCTGTTAATTGTTCTGCCACTACATTCTGCTTCAACTATGGGGTTTCCTTTTTATTTAAAATATTGCTTTTAGTAGGAAACTGTCAGGCACATAGGGAACTACTTCTGTTATATCTAATGTCCCTTGCAACTGTGGAGTGCAAAATATCAGAAAAAACCTGCAGAATTGGTATGAGTTTATGAAGTCTCCAAAATTAAACATAAACCTTCAGAAAAGTGTGTAGTTCTTGTGCAGTTTTAGTCAGAGGACTAACAAAACAGAGGGCCACGTTCTTATTTACCATTGGGACCAATTATACTATTCCAGCTGAGTTAAAAGACTGAAACAAACATGGATTACATTTATACCTGCTGTCTCTAGACTCCTTTTTACTAACAGATTAATGCAAAGGGACCTTAATTCTATGCATTAGGTCCTGTTCTCATTTTCACTATGGTCACTCTTCACTACATTGACAGTACAAAGAGGACTTCATATGAATCAACTGTTTTCAAGTAAGAATTAAGGCTTTAATATGTGTGATGTACAGCAGGTCACAGGGTAGGTTTACGTAGTTTTAAAACCAGTAACACTATGACTACTAAGGGTATCCTCTCGTTTGTAATTGGAAGAAGTATTTGGTGCAGTAACTGATGTGGTAACAGCACAGATATGCTTTTTATCCATCAGTATAGTTTCTTCCTCTCACTCACATCAGGATGAGCCTACTCACATTGTTCTACTGCCCCACTCCATGGGAACTCTGCTGGTTTTTACCATCCCACTTCTACTACCACAACACAATAATTTGTGCTCAGCCAGCACCTGGGTGTCAGCAAGTCAAGCCCACTCTTTAAAACCACGCTCACAGAGCTTTCATTCCTCTGACTTTCAAAAGAAACGATTACGTTACAAAAATCTCAGAGCATGCCTGCACAGCGGAGGGACAAGCAGTCACATCTGTGCCAGGCTTGAGAGTGGGCAAATGTGCGCGCACCCGAGAGTGGCACTGAGGCAGCCTGAGGCAGTGAGCGGAGGACGAGGATGCAGTCTTTCGTGTTCAGTGCTACATCAGCCTGGCAACACCGCTTCTGGTCCCCGCCGGCACCAGAGTGAGCCGGCATGGCTCGGAGCAGCGTCACTGCAACAGGCACATCCCTGTGCCACATGTCTGCTGGCCAGAAAAAGCTGAAAGGGTTGCTGGCATCTAGTTTCCCCGGATTACAGTTTCTGAGGCCACCACACACAGCCTCAGTGCTGGAGCACCTGAGATCAGTCCAGTCTCCTCATTAGACACCGAGGAGATTAATTTTGTGTCATGCATTTTTGTTGTATTTTACCATTCTACTTCCAGGCATAAAAGGACAGATGCTCTGATTCCAGTCTGCATAACCACTGCTTTAAATGTATGAATTCAGGCTAGTGATTTAAGTTGTTATGACTTGTTTATGGAAATGCCCATTATACACTGTTTCCCAATCCCTGAAAAAGAGAGTTCTGCCCAAGGGTGGCAGAAATTATAGGAAGAAAAATGCAAAAGAGAGGGGTTTTTTATTATTAGCCAACCAGATTGGCTCTAAGCAGGATAGCAAAACAAGATCTGTAAGCGGATGGGATAGGGACCTTGTTTTAGAGTGACAGGAGTTTGCATCACGCACACAGACCATGCTTTAAGAGTGTATCTCCTAGCCACAGAAAACCCTAACTCTACCTACCTGCACGTGGTAGATAGATTTTCTTTTTTCCTCCTCTTGGGAAAAAGTCGCATGGCACAAGTTAGCTTGTACAGTACTTTGAGAAGTATTACATTCCCCCTGTCTGTGTGGCAGTGCTTCTGACTTGCTATGTTTGCCTGAAGAGTTAAGTTCACTTAGGATGTGGATGCTATGGAAAATGCTCCTTTAATAAAATTATAAGAAAAATCTAAATCACCAACTTTTAAGAACACCAAAGCCACCTTCTCACCCTTTCCACCCTCATGCCTTGACCATACCCAGGGATTCCAGATAATACCTTGCTGAAATGTCAAACAGAATTACGGAGGAGGAAACCGCTCAGGAATAAGTGTACAAGTTAAACAAGAAGGAGAAAGAGGAAAGACAGCTTTCCACTAGATCTCTCTCTCAAACCAATGTGTGAATACCTGAAGTGTTTTCCTCCCTCTCCGAAAATCTACCCCTCTCTTTTTTTACTATTAACTGGGAGTTCTGTCACACATAATCGTATTGCTCTGGGATTCAGCAGAATTTGAGGAAGTCAGTGTACCAAACAGGATTTCACCAGTATGATATTCCTCTCTTTGTTATGCGCACATTAGAACAGGTATGAAAACCTGTGAGTAACACTAGAGGTGTCTTAAGTATGGTAAACAAGTATCTTTGCTATTTTACAGTATCCCATATTCTAACTACTTTGAATAGCAGATCACATCTTGTATTAGTTCCTGTCACAGGAAAACTCGCTCCTGACACACTTCAGTCTCAATGACAGGATGGCAGGGCTTCCAGTTAACGGCAGCTAACTCATGCCCTAGCACTACTTCATTTCTCTTGCCGTGTGTGCAATCTACTCTTAAAAAAAATACCTTAAAAGGAAGCAGAGGTTGAAGAACAGAGGTGTACCTCTTTTATCAGGCTAATGCTAATGACCTACAGAGAAAATGAGAGTTCTTCATGGACTAGCATTAAACGTGAAAGCTAAGAGACTGGCTGTCATACTGCTACCTTCTTTAAGATTGATAAGCTTTAACTATTCGGCACCATTAAGACCACTTTAATATTAGCTCTCAATAGTATCCTAAGTATATCAGCTTTAGCTTACTGAAATTTTTATTTGCAGCCTAAGGCTCTTAAATTTCTGCATTGTTTTCACTTTCCACCTTTGATTTTATTAATGGATGAAATTTTTAGCAAAAACTCCGTGTTCAATGATGTTAAAAGATCTTTTAAACAAAAACATATGGAACTTTCCTGCCTTTGTAAATCACTGGTGCCCTTATCTCATATAGAGTCTCTTGGAATTAGATTAATAAAACTAAATTCATGTAATAAAGCTAGATGATTAAAGACTCTCTAGATTATAAAGGTAACTCCGAAGTTAGAAGCCACTTGGTTAACCTTTATTTAGCCTTCTTGGGGATAGGTACTACAATTTTTAATTACTTGTCCTCACACTTCTTTTTCCATTGGAATCTTTCTTCACTGGGTTTCTAAGGATGAACAGTGCCCACTGAATGAAAAGTGATTCAATACTTTGGTTTATCGCTGGTAGTTAGCAGATTTCATTTATTGTACATACATCAAACCTTGCCTGGTAGACAGATTTATTAATTTCTTTACATGGCTTTTTCCTTGATGCTCATTACTGCAGTATAAATGCTTCACTGACAGCTAACTCACCTTCAAACTACTGCTGTTTGGTGAGATTTGGTATGATCGTGATTCCACAGATGAGGAGTCAATGCGTTTCCTTTTGACGGCTTGGCGTTTTATTCCTTAAACAAAGACAGACTTCTAAAACTGCTCTCAGTAACTCAGCATATCATAAGTATGAAGGATGAAGAAACAAGATCTAAGACACGGAACGAAAAATGTTTAAAAGACAGCTGACTGTATTGTTCTGTTTTCATAAATGTTGCCATGTACATCACTAGTGCAATGTCCCCAGCACACGCAGCACATCCTGTAGAGGTATTTCCCCATGGAACGTTTCATTTTATTTCAACGTAAACTGTGTCCATATTTTCTAAAATTCTTGGGCCTATTTTGAACCATACAACAGAATCTCTTCCTCCTTCAGGTTCTTAGAGAGATGACATAATTTCTGCTATTTAGTTAGGTAAGTTGCTACCCCTACTCTGAGTTGCAGTTCCTTTGGGGCGATTAGTGCTTTCAGCCCTTTTTCCTTTCTCCCATTTTTGGATATGCTTGGATGCTTCCTTTCCAGACCATAGTAACTCCCTGAATCATATAAAAAACTAGGCTGGAATGGACCTCTGGAGATAACCTAGTAACCCCGTGGCTCAAAGCAGGGCTAACTTCAAAGTTAGATCTGGTTATTCAGGGTCATATCCAGGCTAGTTTTGAGTTTCTCCAAGGATGGAAATTCCACAGCCTCTCTGGGCAATCTGTTCCAGTGCTCAACTGTTCTCATTCATCTGCTTTCTAATGATTTGGATCTGACTGTGATTTAGAAATGTCCCCAGTATCATGTGATTAACACTATCGGTTTTTAGTGGCATTCACTCTGGTAAGAGGGTGAGATTTTCTGCTATTTCAAGACCTCTCTTCTTCGATAGATCTTGCGCAGACGATTTATCAGCAGGCATTTTTGAAACGCTGCCTTCTGGATAAAGCGTTGGAAGGCATTAATTAGCTGCCCTCCTTGTCTTATCTGACTTTCCAGTACCAAATTGTGCATCTAACATAATGAATATGCTTGTTAGAGAGGGCTTGGAAGTGATGTCATTTAGCATGAGTGGGTTGTTTTGTTCCTGTATCATTGCATGATTGTTCTTGTGTTGATTTGTTCCCGATTCATTGCCTTAAAGATCTT
The DNA here is from genome assembly GCF_965638725.1 of Aptenodytes patagonicus. Taxonomy (NCBI): domain Eukaryota; kingdom Metazoa; phylum Chordata; class Aves; order Sphenisciformes; family Spheniscidae; genus Aptenodytes; species Aptenodytes patagonicus. The sequence continues at coordinate 145,057,228 of NC_134950.1, read as the reverse complement.
TAATATCTATGCATACATGGAATACCCTATAATTTTTCTTCTCTATTGCCATCATCAAGTGCACCCTTGCCCATGGATTCTTCACTTTTCTAATTAATGTCTTTATTGCCAAGGGGCTCAAAGTGGAAATAATAGTTATCACAGTGCAGTATGCACTTCTGGTACTACCTGATAGCTAGATTTTGCAGCAAGCAGTTGACACCCTCTGTCTTCAAACACACATGGAAACTTAGTATTACACAGGCCTGCCAAGCTATATCCTTTTCCAGTTTTCACTGCTCTTAATGTATTTATCAAATTTAATGAATAGCTAAACTTTACATCCAAAATAAATTCTGCAGGAGTGTCTATTACAGAGATATCTGGACACTTATGTGTATCCTGGGACTTTTATCTACATAGCATAAATGTTCTCGTATCCTACTAGCCTTGTTTTGTGCCACAGGTTAAATTTTTCCTGTAGTCGGTTGCAAAAATTGTACCCCAATACTGATGCTAATTTTTATGGCTATTTCTGCTTAATTTATTTTAAAAGTTGCATGTCTCACCACTACAAATCTCCTTTTTTTAAAAGCAACATTGCTGCTGGCTGCTTTCCCCAGAGACATTCTTCAGCTGCACACATGGAAGGCTTTGATCTCCTCAGTTTGCTTTGCAGTATTTAACATACATCTTCTCAAACACCTGCTTTTCATTTTTCATTGCATGATACTTCCACACTCACTGGCAATTTGCTGGGTTTGTGCCTCTGCAGTATGCTTCTCTTCTAATCTAAACTCTGGTTGATGCTTCTCCCTGGGACTGTGCCTATGAGTGACTGCTGACCTCCCACATTTTATCATCTACATTACACCATTACTGAGATGTCCTCTCATCTGCTCTGTATCGCTTATGCTCTAGCCATTCTAGTGGTATTTTAGGAAGTTCAAGTGTCCTCTATTAACATACATACTTTTATTACTTTTTTATCTCATCCTATTAGAAGTTTCCAGAACCCCACTCTCCTCTACAAAAACAGTTTTTATAATCAGTTACAGCTGGCTGATTCACTCACACCAAAGGAGTCAGTAGGTCCTCAACTTTCCGAAGATTTCTTCCCTGAACAGAGAACTCCTCTCTTTGAAACAATACACTTCAAATCACTCCAACTGTCCATCCACATTTCTTCTGTTAGCTTTGGAAGTTTTCGCTCATAGACATCTATAAACGTTCTCATCTGTCTGTACAAAAGAATATGAGAAGCAGAGAATTCTTCTCCTTCTTTGCCTGCAGTCCAGCAAAAAACTGATTCTATCAACTAAGCCTGTGTATTAAATGAAGCCTTCTGGAAGTTCAGGAGGTGTACACTTCTTGCCTTTCTCTGTATGAGGAACATAAAATTTTCTCCAGATTCTGTCTGTGTCTGCATGATACCCTCTGAAGCTTGGCACAATAAACTCATGAAAAACAAATACTACTGTCTTAAGATCAGTACACCAGTGTTTTAACTATGCATGGTGAAAATGGCTCATGAAAGGGACTAGAACCTTTAAAGTCCACTGCAAAAGTCTACATCAGCAGGGCTGAATTGGTCACAGCAGTGGCAGACTGACATCCTGTATGTTTATGTCCTGAAGGAAAATAAAACATCACCAGAAATCGTCACAGATATCTGCTGACAGCAGAAGACTGGTGAGACTCCAGAAGGTCATGTATGACTGGTGCATTGCCAAGGGTATTGCCTCTCTCACCTTGAGCTCCTCCATTATCAACTTTCTTCTGTTCCACTCCTGTCTGCTCCCAGACATCAGCTGCTGCTTCTCACCTATTTCCACTCTCCATTCTTTCAGTACCATTCACAATTCCCAGTCAGACCTAGCTCCTTCCAAGCTTTCTGCCGCTGCAGTACCAATCTCCTTCCCTGGCCTTCAGTTTCTCTTGTTCTTAACTACCTTGCTTTCCTGGCTTCATGACTCCAGTATATTTAGTGGGGAAGAGAGGGGAGGGAATTCTGTCTCTTCCAATGCAGCTTCCTCCTATTGTCCTGGTGTCCTGCCAGCTCCCACCCCTACTAGCACCTAAATGCCTCTTCCTGGGAATGTCGGTGGTTTTCAGATAACAGTTTGTCCCTCAGCATCTAACTTGTCAAACAAGCTTGTCCTTCTCAAATGCTTCCTGTCTCTTAACTCCACTGGCCCTCAGTACTAACTCCTAATCCCAGTTTCAGTATCCCTCTTCCATGTCTGAAACCATTCCCATTTTCCCACACTCCACACTATTTATACCTCTTCCCGCTCCTCCTTTGTGCTTTAGTCTTGTTCTATCTGCTCTCAGTTAGGCAGCATAGTCTGGCTTACACTACCTCAGAATTGTGATTGCAGACCAAAGCTCTAGGAAGATCAGGGCTGTACAGGTGTGGCTGTCTTCTTACGCGCATGGTAGAAGGTTCAGTCCTGACTCAGAAACCATCTACTGCCCAGTCTATTTCCCACTGCATGGTAGCACAAGAACTTGTCAGAGAAAAAGACTGACCAGAACTTGCAGACATAAGCAAAACAATATATCCTGCACTAGAGGAGATTTTCAGAGATGATGAAAATTATCTGGCTAAGGTTTTCCAAAGAAATTCAACGGATTGAAGATTGAGACAGTTAACTTCTCTTCTTTCGTAAGTATGCACTGTGAATAGGGCTGTGTTCTCTCCCAGTATCTCCTCCAGGCTGTTGCATCCTTGTCCATCCAAACCACGCCCACTGCAGAGTACAAGACGCTTATTATAGTACGGTACATTTGTTTGAATTAAAATAGTATTTCACTATAAATAAAATACTTTTATACATAATTGAAATTCCACTCACCTGCAAAAGTATTTTTATAATGATAGTAAAAATCTAGATTTCCTTAAAAATTTCCTGCAATTCATTAATGTTTCCTTTTTCATTGAGAAAATGGAACATTTTCAACAGTAAAATTAGTTCTGAAATACATTTTATGAAATTCTACACCGAAGTAATTGGCATAACTAACTACTTTTAAATGTTATACCCATGTGATTTCTCCATGTGGAATTGCATATGAGTTGAAAACCACAATTCATCACTTCAAGAAATCTCTTCTCAAACATATTCTTTGATGTGGTATGTGGCATGGCTGTAACGTATTTGATGACCCGCATTATAGTGAATAAGATTCTGACCTTGTGTTGCAAGTTATTTACGTAAGTAGAGAACTTATAGGCTTTGATACTAATAAAACATTGTCCCAATATTTTGTGAGGGTATGAAGATACCTTCAGTTAACAGCTGAGGTTCCACATGACCTTTTCTGTGTACAGTGCATACATACCTCCTTCTGGCTTAACCATACTAATTTTTCACGCTCTGTAGGCCATTAAGCCCCACTTCTTTTCCTCTTATTAAAGGGGAGGCTGCAACATTTTTCACCATGGACTAGTTTAAATACAAAGATTTGTGGCATTTCTATCACTGCGCAGACAACTCAAACAGCTACAGCAATGACAAAATGCTGGAGTGGGCTTAGATTTTTAGTTTGCATGTAGATCTCAGACGTGAATTATTTTGGATGGTAGGTGAAAGAGAAGAAGCAAGAGAGTTATACAGTGACTACGTACAGGTTTTTCCAGTGATGACCTCTGATTACATCAGGCATTTCATGGGATGAACACATCTCCTTCAAAACACTGCAGGTCTGATTGCCAGTAAAGCCAGCAGGTGTTTAAACACTTATAAATCCAAACATACATGTTTTCTTTTCAGTGCTGAAATTACTGCAGGCTTTAGGAAGCATATACTATCAAATACCATGAGACAATAAAAACAAAAAATACGACAAAAACCAGCGGAGTAGAAAATACTGGGCCTGCTTTATCTGTGAGAACATATGGTAACGATGATTATTATTTATTACTTGATCCTGCTTCAACCCAAAATGTACTTGCCAACATTTGAACACAGAGGAAAATATTGTATTGTAACGCAAACAGCTCAAGGGCTCAAATGAGTCAAGCCCTTGAGCAGTCTGTAGTAGGGGAAGTGGCCCTCAGAAAATTAAAGGAAATCTCCTCGTACCCAATTTGTTCCCCATCACTGAGTCTTTCTCGAGACCAGGGCTTAAAGGATTTGCTAAACTCCAAGCACTACAACTCTGCACGGTCAGGAGCACATGATCAGCTGCCTATGGGTTACTCTTTCAGTTTCTCAATGGATGTTCTTAAACAGCCTGAAGCAAAGCCAAAGACTTACCGGAGATGCTCTAAATTGGTCAGACTAAACTACCCTTTGAATCAGCCTCACACTAATCCTGTTTGCCATTTTCCTTTGTTAGAAATAGAGTTCCTGGAAGAGTTGCAATATAAAACATTAAGATTCAATAATCCGCTCAAACACCTGTATAAGCGACTTAAACCAGTACCAGTGATCTGTCTTATCAATACATTGCATATGCAAAATTAAATATTGGAGCGTAAATGAAATTTCCCCTGCTACAATACATGTAAATGGAAGACAGTGCTGTCTATTAGTTAATTAGGCATTTTGTAACGTAACTTTCCAGATGGTCATCTCTACCACTAAATGCACAGGTGCACATACCATTCAAAGCATCTCTTTGTTCTGAGTCCTGCCTTTTCTGCAAAACGCTTCCTTCTCTAAATTTTTTGTTATTTGATGTAATTTCTGCATCCCATATCCTTCAGTCTTCATAGAGTTTCCACCCCAGCAGCAACAGCACAGCTGAGGGATAAGAGCAGAGAACCTACCCTTTCACCTTCCATATTGTTTTGAGAGTAGGGATTTGGAGACAAAAGAAAATGAGGATCCCATTAGGATCTGGACTGACTGGTGAGAACAGAAGGAGTTCTCATCAGGAGAGATCCAACTTTTAGTCACATGAGGAAACTCAGCAGTCTTAGATACCTTTCTCTACCAAAGCCAAGAAAAAATTAAGAAGTTTCTCTAAGCAATCAAAGGCGTAAGCATCAAAAGGTGTAAGCGTCCTCTCTCTCCTGTCCTTCAATATTTAAGGCTGGAGGAGATTGCACACAGCATGTTTAAGAGTATGAAATTCTCACATTCACAGGGTGTTTCAGGCTGCTAGTATAGTTTGGAGAGGGACCATCATGACAACCTAAACATATCTTTTGTTGTTCATTGTACTCCAATGGATGACAGATGACAGCCCATGACATATAAAGAGCTGTAACTTTATGGGACAGCATTCATTCGTCTTCTGTGAGGAATCATACTTGTCCATCCAAAGATGCCTACCATCTGCGTGTTAGCTGACATACAGCAAATTACATCATCATGATTCAACAATGAAAAGGGAGAGCAATGTAAGAGAAGGACCTAGAGATGAAGCAGCTGCACAGCTACAGGTAACTAAGACTACAGAATACAGGCTACAGACTAAGGCTATAGGTAACTAAGGCTACATGAATGGAGACAACATCAAGAAAGCAAGCTGGAGCAAATCACATGGTGATAGCTCTGCACAAAAGAATGTAGCTTGGGAAACAGAAAGTGAGACACAAACAGGTTCTGTACTGAAGGCAGTGTGGAGCATCACCAGTTGGTACTGCATCATAACAGGGGTAAATTTAAAAAGAAAAATCACTTGTGGGAGTCACATTACTTCTTCACAGATCACTTAAATCAAGATAGCTCGATTTCCTACAGATAACTGCTCTGGCACACACAATCTGCAGGGAAGATCCAGATACAAACAATATCAACGAAACACAACTGCAGAGCTACCTGTGATTTTTCTAAGCAGTTAACACTCATTACTGATGTCAGCTGGAGGGAAATCAAAACTAAACGAAATGGAGTCATCCATCTGCATACATCACAGCTGAAATGCTACAGTCACATGAGCTTCCTCGTGTTAGAGCATGCTTCAGTGCTGCCCAAGAGAAACAGAAGTGGCTAATTCACTCTATGAATTTATTCAGTCTTTGATTACCTTTCTCACTCTTCCATCAAGCTCTAAACAGTGCCACGGATTACAGCAATTTTTGTTATGCGAGCACTGAAAACTAAGTAAATATTTCACCATAAAAAACCACATGCAGAAAATTCAGTTGACCTTTGAAGGGACACTGTGCCAAATGTGGAGTCTCATTCCAGTCACTAATAAAAAAGTAAAATAGAAGTTTAGTTTCTTTTTCTTTTACAAGTATATCTCAGCACAATCTTAACCATGGAGCCTTGACATCTTTGTAATAGCAACACTGTGTTTTCAGAAGCATTTCACATTTTTAAAAGAGATATTTTTAATTGTCAGCTTAGTTCTGAGAAGACAACACTGAAGACAAGACACAATTCATCATCACTCACTCAACCTCCAAATATGTCTGTGAACTCACTTGGCATTGCCTGCAGAAGTGTCCAATTTCTAGGACAAAACAACAGAATAAAAATCTGCTTTTCTAATTGTGGAGGGGTAGTTCAGCACTTTGTAGCACATCCAGGAAGAGAAAGGCATTCCAAACACCTGCTTTTGAATAATAGCAATTTTCTATACTGTGCTTTACCCCACGCTAATGAGGACATCACAAACTGAAGTTAACATGTCAAAGCCACCAACAAGCATACAGCCTATCTTTCTACTCCTTTAAAGTGCATACCGCTACAGCTGCTATAAATAAAATATAGTGAAACCATAGATTCAAAAATACTGCAAAATTTATCAAATGTATTATTCATCTAACTCTTGGTAATAGTTAATAATATTCATTAAAAGCCACAGACAAAGTGATATGGTTCTTATATATGCTGCTGGATATGACCAAGCAGGAAATTATTTGCTAAACAGTGTCACATGAAACTGCGACACTGAAATGTAACACGTGAAGCTTATTTCCAAAAACACTACCAAAAGTTTGGTGTAAACAGCCAATTCTTCCAAATTTGTGCCAGGTCTTTTATTAAGTATACCTGAAGTAAATGATAAAAAAGCCAAGCTCCAGAAGCTTATTTTAAAATAGATGCCATTCCACGTCACCTTTACTGAACCACATGGGATTACTGTGAAAAAAACAGGTGTACTGCAATCATGTCGAGGTGCAGCAGATAAGATGCACTTGCATGAACTACATTTTTCAGTTTGTTTTGTGTACGATATGTAGAGTAGGAAAACCACCAGTACTGCTCCATCAGTCCATCTCCTCCTGGACCTAGGAGAGCTCCTCACTGCAGGTTCCCTGGCTCTCTGGTGCACAGGTTGAGCTGATCCTTGCAGTAACCCACCTTTCAGGACTACAGCACTTCAGTATGCAACTTGCTAAAAGCATTACTAGTTTGCCTGTCCACCACATGATCCTAATTCAGAAGGTATTTTGGGAACCATGGAAAAATCCATGGCATAATCTATTCTCATTCCCAGTGCTATTTCCTATCAACTATGTTCAACGACTCCACTTTCTCCTTATGGCTGAACACCAAAATTTCTTTTCTTCCTTGGTTTAATTGTAAGTCTTTGCATATGTCCATACAAGCCAGCACAGGCAGTCAAATGGAGCTCTCTACCAGAGGGTAACTACCACCCCCAGGTCCTTCCCACCCTGGGGACCCATATCCTTAACCAAGGGTCACCTCAAAAGCACGGAGCCAACTGAACTGCTCACAGGCTCATTGGTGAGGCAAAACCATGCCCTTGGTTTGTTCAGCAGATCACCCGAAGTAAGACTCCCCCAACATCTGTGGATACCATTTTGATTAAAAAGGTGTCCAGCTGAAACATGCCCATAAATAGGACCTTTAGCATGAGGCATGGATTTTCCAGTTGTAACTTTCGGGTGAATACTGAGCCCAGCGTTGTTAGCGGCGCTGCTTATTGACTGAGATGTGGCCAATATCTCTGCCATCATCATCTTGTATTAGCTAGTTCTCTGTATGAGCAATTCAGTGTGTCTCTCCATTTCATAGGCAAAATCAGTTCAAATTTTATCCAATATGAAGGACAGTTTTAAAAACAGTCTTGCACACAGATTCACCATCCTTTCTTTTCCACCATTCTTTCCACCTGCCAAATCCCACCATCAAAAGCTATGCATGGAAGCATAGCTGTAACAAAAATAACAAAAAGATTCAGCACAAAATATCTAGGGTGTATGTGTTATTGACCTTCAAGCAAAATTCTTTTTTAAAATTAACAGTGCTATTTAGCTGTGTGATCTTTCGCAACTGCTTCTGCTTCAGAAGAATGAGAATCACCTTTTAGGAAATTTACATCTAGGCTTTCTCTGCATCAGAACCACTCGTTACAGCATCTGTATTGTAGCACATTCTCATACAAAACACCACCTCTGTAACGCAGTACCATGCAGAGATCCCAGGGCTCATCCTGAAGCAGTCATTTCAGGTACCCGAAGCAGCTCTGTCACGTAGGCATGGCAGCCATCCAGAGACCAGCGCTTTGCTTCTCAGGACTGGGCCAGAGGGCATGTCTTGCTCCTGGCACTTGGGTTGCATTGGTGTACCAGAGGTTTCTAGCAGCCAGACCCACTCCTTCCCAAGTAGGGAAGTGACTAAAAGCAATGTCAAATGGAAAGTGGGTCTAAGACCAAAAACCAGCACAGAACAAACAACATGTAATTATGTGCTGTTCTTTGGCAGGCTACTGCTAGCAAACATTGAGGTTAATACTGAAGTAAACAAGATCAGAGGGAAATAACATGGAACCTTAAGGCACTGGTCATTCATTTCTGGGTACCTTTATCAAAGAATCAATTAACATTCAATCCTGCTAAAAGGTGCTTGGTGTACCCTTGTTAAGTACAGAGTACTCGTGTTTCAGACCTAGATCATCTGTTGGCCTACTACATGGCCTTCGGCAAGGTGTCAGTCTCTCTTGACTATTTACATTACAAATTTTTCAAGAGAGTAAATTTTACTCTGTGGTTGTAGTTCTAGGCAGGGACCTGACTGGATGCCACTCTAACACAAACAGCAGTTGAAAGTGCTTGGCACATAACAGGACTGCCCCTGAAAGGCCCAGGTTTGATCTGTGCTAGCATTAATATGAGTTTCAATATTGACTTCAATGGCAACAGTTAGGACCCAAACATCAATTACCAGAAATAAAACAAAACTGAGCTCACCAGCTTGCTAATATGTAGAACCAGTGGGCATTTACAGAACTGAATTTCATGGTACTTGCTAGCACAACTTTCAGTCAAGTGTAGTTCAATTATTTAGTTGCTCATTTTCCCAAAAACTGTATTTGCATGCATAATTTTTAAAATAAATATAGAAGAGTCTTTTTTCTATCTAATGATTTTCAGGAACTCTAAGTCATGATACGCTCTTTCTTCTTCCATTTTTGTGTATACAGAATCAGTGGAAATTATTGGCAGCTATGCTGGTCATGCCAATATTATTATATAACAGGACTTGCAAGTGCCCATTTAGCTTCTTACAGGTCCATAGATACAGATTTTAAAATAACATATAATACTAACTGGCTAGCTTTTAAGCATTGTTCCATTCTACTTGGATCTGGAAGAGAGCTGGAAGAAAAACAATTCAGCAAACACTCTGCAGAACATTGTTTTCATCTTTAATGAAAATTCTCAACTTTTTCAGATGGTTTTCAAAACCATTCTGCTGTAGGCATGAAGAAAAGAAAAAGTTTGCTAAACTGGATTCAGTCAGTTTATTAAGCTAATCCTTGTGAATATACTATTCGGTAATATTTCAACAAGGTTTTCAGAAAAGATGCTTCTGTTCCTTCATCTCCCATTAAAACTTATGAGCTGCAGAGAACTAAACTGTAACACAGCTCGATTGTTTGCTGACATTTTTATAGTAAGTCAAATATTTAGCACTTTATTTGTGAACTTCTTTGACATAAGCCACATAATCTGATAATATTTCCACATAATCTGATAATATTTCCCCCCATACTATCTGAATACCTCTGTTAAAATATGGTACATATGCAAACTGCAATCTAACTTGTTCATGATGCATTCTGATGAAACTACCCACAAAAATCGGAGTATAAGGCAAATCTGAACTGCCTACTCCTCTTGAAAGCACGTAACAGTTTATTACAGATAGGTTTCTTTAAAATATTAAGATCTGTGTGGCTCTTACCCAAGATTCTAAAGCAGTGCTATGGAGAGTTGTTAGAAGTGCCATCACTAGCCAAATTTCAACATTGCCACTTGAATTTCTAACCAAAGTTGGCTGGCACTCCCTATAAATGATAATGAAGACCTACGGTGAAGCCCACTCTTTGGAGCGGTTAATTGGGATTTTGCCATTGATCTTAACAGGGCTAACATTTACTCAAGATTTATAAAGTTAGCATACTTTACTACATGCCAATAGGTACTGAAACACAATGTTTTAGTTCATTCAGAATAATTTCATGTCAGCCAGCACATGACAGCTATAGTAAGCACCAGAGAGGTAACTTAGCAAAGGTTACCTACTGGTAAAGGTTGTCAGCTGTCTGAAGAAATTAAAAGGAAATATTAGCTCTCCTGTATTTAATTTACCTACTTGACAATTATGCTTAGGATTCTGAGTGGTGAATTAAATTCCCTCTTCAGCTTGACAACACCTGCAGTTTGAGCTGTTGGTAGCAGAGAAACATTACCCTGGTCAGCCCTTATACATTCAGCCCTCGAGCAGTGTAGGGACCCTTCCACTGACCAAACACAAGGGTTCCCCACCTGAGTACCACCCTATGAACACTGGAGGGGAAAAGAAGCAGAAGCAAGAGCTTTATTTCATTCAGTACATACAAAAAGACGAAGGCATTTTGATGCAATGGCTTGATTAATTCATTCTAAACTCCCTTTAGCCAGACTATTAACTCTATTGTGACAGGGAAAGTGCATAGTCCTGGGAAGAATATCACACGCTGTATTACGCTTAAGAAGTTCAAATGGTAGCCAGTGTACATAAAAGCATGGCAGGAAGGCTTCTGTTAGATATTGACAATACTGACTTCAAGAGGTCTTGGGATACACATCTTTCTATTTACTCGTTCTATGAATGATTTTTTTTGTTCATCATTTTGGTTACAATTGACATTCTGTAACTGAAATAACACAGAGGTTTTTCTCTTTTGTTTACAAATTGTCAACTACGTTAACCTTGTCAAAAAGCCCGCAAGAATGAAATCGAATATAGCAATTTAAAGGCAAAATTGGCAGGCACTTATATTGTACTTGGACACATCCAGTAAATAGTCTCATACACCAATCTACCCTCATCAACGGCAATATTCTGAAACCTACTAACGCTGTTTTTACATTTGTGGTGTCAAATGACAAAGAAAGTACAGATATCGGTCCAGCAGATGAAAAATAACACGGAAATAGTATCTGACATGAATGAGAAGCACGAACTAGTGACTCAGGTGTCATTTAAATGCCCTGTCCGTCCAGGATGGAGAACGGCTATTCCCTATAATCCATACCGTATCGGCAGCGACCTGCTCGCCAGTGCAAAAGCCGCAGTGGAAACTCCGGGATTCACCGCGCCCCGTCACCCCCGCGGCGCCTCCGCGCCGGGCCGGCCGCTGCCGCCGAGCCCCGCGGAGGCTGCGGACACTCCCGCGCCCTGACCGCCAACGCCGGGCAGCGGCGCCGGGGCCCGCCCGCACCCCGTCCTCCGGGCTGCCACCGCACACGCCGCTGCTGCGGGTCAGAGCTCCTACAGCCTCCTCCCTCTTTTTTCCCCTTTTTCCCCCTGTTTTTGGCTGCAATGCCAGCCGGGATCTGCCCGCCGAGTAGCCCTCTCCCCGCCGCTCGCCGGACCCCCCGCGCCTCTCCCTCCCCGCCCGCCCCGCGGCCGGTCTCGCGGGGGCGGCGGGTGGAAGGGCAGGCGGCGAAGTTGCCGGGACTTACGGTGGCACCTCTCCCGGCCTCCTGTCACCTCGGGCCACCTCCGCGGCGGTTCGGCGCCCGCACCGGCGCAGCCCGGACGACTCTTCACTCCTCGGAGGGGCGCATGGCGCCGTCCGCTCCCTGACACCCGCCCGGTGGGTCCCCGCGTCCCGAGCACTTCAGCCGGCGCACGGACAGGCACTGGCCAGGGCCGAGCCCCTCCGGCGGGGCTGTGCCTCGGCAAGCATCTGCCTCCTCTCGCCCGCCTCGCGCCCACCCCCCGCTCCCCCCCGGTCGCCGGCGGGGCTTCGCGCCGACGTCGGGGCGGGGCGGACGGAAAGCGCCCGGCGGCGGCGGCAGCGCCTCCCCCGCGCCCGGCTCACCGCGGCTCCCGGCCGCCTGCTGCCGGCGGGGCGGCCGCGCAGGAGCCGGCGCTGCGCTGGCCGGCGGGGCGGGGGTGGCGAAGCGAGGGGGGGCTGCGCGCCGCTCTCGCCGCACCGCCTGAGGCGGGGGGGCCGCCCTGCGCGGAGGGGAGGCGACGCCCGCCCCGTGAGCCGGGGGCGCGTTCCCCTTCTCGGCCCGCGGAGGAGGCGGGGGCGGCAGCTCGGCTGCCCGCGGCCGAAAGCCCTTACTCCCGGCTGCCCCTCCCGTGCGGGGCTGGGGTCCCCGGACCGCCGCCGGCCGGGCCTGTGGCCGGGCCCTCCCCGCCAAGAGGGTGCGTCGCCTCAGGGCGCCCCGCTCCCCTCAGCGTTGGCTCCTCGTAGGAGCGCGGGCCCTGCGCGCCCAGGGACCCGGCCGGAGCCCCCGCCACCCTCCTCCTTCTCTCGGAGAAGTTCCTCTGACCCGAGCCGGCGTTTCGGTCCCATTGCGGGCACCCTTCGGAAGAGGAAAGACGGGAATGAAGGGCGCGGAGGGCGAGACCCCGCTGCTCGGGCACCTGGGTGGGAGGGGCGCTGCCCCGGCCGTGGGGGCGGCAGCGGAGCCCGGGCTGCCGGGGGGTCCTGCCTGCCCCGGGGATGCAGTCCCGCGTCCTCCCGTCTGCCCCGTCTCCTCCGCTGCTCTTCTAGCTCGCATGAACTATTTACCTACCGTCCACCGAGCCGGGGAGGACCAACAAGGGGCGGCCGCAGCATTCACGGGACGGCAAAGTCATCTAAATTCCCGTTTCTGCTCCAGAAGTTATGTAAGCGCTTTAAACAAAAGGAGAGGCCGAGAAGACCCTGTTCTGAGCGCCTGAGTCTCCTCAGAAGAGCAGCCCCCTGCTACACGGGCATCCAGAGGCAACTGAGCCAACACCCCCCACGTCGCGGGAGAGTGTCGTTTGTGCATGAAGTGTTGCAGGAGAGGAATTCTTCTCTGGTATGACTGCTCCAAGCTGCCCAATATTTAAATATCGAGAGCCACAGTAAGGCTGTGAGAGTGAGCGAATGCACGGTGATTCACCTCTGCACTACTCCTGCCAAACGTGGCAGTGCGGACAGCAGGTAGTAAGGTGTCTTCCCAGCAGATGGAGTCAGGAGGCAAACAAACTTGCTAACAAGGTACCACCACCCGGCTAAGAATAGCTTTCTTCTTTCGTCTCTCTGCGCAAAGGATGTTTCTGCCATTAAATAAAAGGAACTTTGATAAGGGCTTTTAAGTCGTCTGGCTTACTTGTGAATGGAAAGTTAGTTCCTATTGAAGTGGTTCTCAAGTGTTTTTCACCCACCTATCACTTTCTCTTACAGTCTACAGTCAAATTTTACAGCTTGCCCTTCTCATAGAAACCTGCATGCAAACCCAGCCGACTGCCTTTCTGCCTGCTTCCACGTAGCTCGGGCCATGCTGTGGAGGGGGGGAGAGCGGGAGGGGAGCAAGGGAGCTTAGCACTGAGAAGGAGGCGCTGGCCTAGGCATGCACCAATTTCCAAGAAAAAGGAACCTCTTGCCACTTTTTCCAGCAGCTGTTTAAAAGGGTGCCTCTAGATAGTACCATCAAAGAAATTTCTCCTCCTTAGGATATATTGGGGTGGGGAGGCGAGGGGCAGGGGGAAACTTATAATAAAAGATGAGACAGTCAAGGAATACTGATGTAAATCATCACCCCTTTAAGATTTAAACTTTCACGGTAGGTTTCACCCTTTACTCTTGTGGAGACAGCAAGGAGAATCAGTGGGAGCTGCTTTTATGTGCTCTCATAATGCCACAATTACTTCACTGTTCACAGCTTTCTCTGGCAGACACAGCAAAGTTAGGGGAGGTTTTCGTTAGCTGCACTGGGTCTGGAGCCATGGAGCAGCACCCCTACGGACCAGCCACAGTTGTGTCCCTCTCATGCTCCAGCTGCCCTTAGGTGGGCTCAGATGAGTGAGTCATGGTTCTAAGTGCTTGTGATGTTTGTGGAAGAGGAACTGCTGAGAAGCAAAACCCTAAGCTGAAGCCTAGGGAGAGTAGGAGAATCCCCCTTCCTGTCATTGCAGCAGTAAGTTCAAAAAGGAAAAATAGAAAGCTTTTTTCATATCTGATAGCCTGGAATGTTTTCTTTTCCAGAGGTTTTAGGGGGTGGTGGTGAGTGGGTGGGTCATCAAATAAGTACAGATTGCTTTGAAAGACACAGAAAGCAGCTGAACTACGTGAAGGCAGGTGATGGTCTGTTTATTGGTGGTTTCTTCCATAGTCCACTGGTTTAGGGTTTTTGTGTGTTGTTTGGCTAATACTGTTCATTCTATGGTTGGAAAGTGTCACATTCTCAATGACTGTTTTTATACTTATTTCAAAACAGATTTTATGTTGTTCTGTTTTCTTACTGAGTAGTGTTCATCTGCTGAAGTATAAATCTGTCATCCCATAATCTGTAAATAGCTTTTCTAAGGTTTGGGTGGTTTTTTTTTTATAAACTCCCATTTTGTTAACCATTACCTTGCACACAGAAGCAACACTTCCTGATCTGTTCTGCTATAAGCAATTCCATTGTGCCCCATGGGACCGCAAGCATGAGTAGTTACTATCTGGCATGCATGTGAAATACTGATCAGGCTCATAAATAACCACCGGAAAATTATTATTAACTGTACCTTGATAGTTTTATTTCTGTTTGTGCTCAGGAGTCATTACAAGACACTAACTTCTGCACAAAAGAGGTGGCTGAGCTACTGTTCTATATTGTGAGATTATAGTGTTGCTTCGTACATGAAAAGTTAAGAAAGTCAAAACCTGGTTCCAAGATTTCAGTGATTTCATTCTGTTATGAAGGAAAACATTTTTCCATATAGTATGGAAAGTTGTGCATTTCTGTAGTTTGTCTCATTTACACAATCTTTTTTTTTCTAAATATGTTTTGTCTACATTTAATGGTACTACAAGTAAGGATGCCGCTTGTGAAACAGGCACTGTCCTAATTTTGTTTCTCAGGTGCAGAATTTGAAATAAAAAAAACAAGTTCCCAGCTGGACCTATAAACTTTCCATGAGTTGGGCAGCAGTATTTCCACAATCTTTTGCAGATGCCTGCATTGCGAGCTGTTTGGAGGTGAACTATTTCCTATCATAGTTTGTGTATCTTTCCTACGTGGCGTGGTGCACCCCATAGGGACTATCTGGAGCACAGTATCTTCAGATAAGGATTTGATCACATTTAGTTTGAAGCATAGGAAGAGTGAGCATTGAGCTGTCTCCAGAAGACCATGTAGGCATGCTGTACCCTTTGATAAACAGATTATAAATAATGCATTTGGGTAAGGGCTACATTCTTAATTTGGACAACAAAATGGAAGAAGTAAAAGACAACATTTAAACAAAAATGGTAATAAATTCGGCCTAAACCAGTTCAGGGTGAAAAGAGAGGCAATTTGCCATTAGCTTCAGCACAAGTTAGATCAGCCCTATTAAGACTTCCATGGGAATATTTAATTCTTTTGCATACAACTTTGTAATCATGACTTTGCACTCCTAGAAGTGACTTGATTGAAAACTCTGAGAATAGTTACAGCACTATCAGCAGCAATGCAGGCTTCCAAACCCTGCCTGCCTGTAAACATGTCAGCTCTGTGAGAAGGAAATTCATGGAGTGGGTATAGCTGCTGTTCAGGCTGTGCATCCCTAACTGGATAACTTCTTTTAGTTTGCAGAAAAAGAGGTCACTCTGGAATTAGGGATTTGAAGAATGACAAGTAAACAGCTTTATGAAGCTACCGCCAGTTGAAGAAGTCCATTCCAAACATGAAAGGCGACATCATCCAACAGTATAGAAATGCTCAAGTGGCTGGAAGGCATATAAACAACTTTGACTAGGATTTTTGGGGGAGCAGAACAGTGCTGTGCCATAAGAGACAAATGTAAATTAGGAAAGTTGTTACAGGAAGGTGTGTGAGTACATTTGATCAATGCGGAGGCGTAAAACCAGAAGAGCACACCAGAGAGATTCAAAATGAGGCACAATGAGTTACTCAGGAACCTCAGGCTCTGATACACTGCACCGCTTAGATCCTTAATTCTAGCGGGTTAGCATGGCGTAAAAAGAGCTACTGCATTAACACAATGCGAGACATCTTTAAAGATACGTTTCCTCGTATTTTCCTTCTCTCAGCAAATACAGAGACAGTAACAATCGTTGGTCTTACCCATATTTGAAATTCTGTAATAGGTGAAGCAACTTCCCACAGGGCAAAATACTGCAAATTTCTCATATGCCTTGCAGTGTCATGTTGACCCAAGTGTCCTCTCTTGAAATATGAGAACCACTGTGCTTGGGTAAGGATTAATTCTGATTAAGCTACGATGTAAATGTTATTTCTGCTGCCATTGTAGCCTCTGTGAAACCACCTCCGACTGGAAGCTCCAATTCTCCCAAGTAAGTTAAGAAGGATGGAGAAAGAAGGTTTCAGGAACAGCATTTTTGGAGATGTGATAGAATTAATACATGTTAGAGAGACCCAAAGAAAGTTTAAATAAAGGATGAGAGGGAAGTGGAAAAGCATGTGTGTCTGGAGAATTCCTCTAATGATTTGGACACACAAGAGCATTTATTTTTAGAAATATTCTGAGAGAAGAAATGGCATGATTGGGAAACAACCTGGTGGAAGTGTCAGGAGGACACCATATCTGGGTCACAAACAACTCAGGGATGGGAATTTTGGGTGTGTTTTATTTATAATCCCAGAAGCCATCAAGTCATCCAAGAAGTAACTGGTTTTTTTAAGACAGGCCTTTTCAAAATTAATGGGTTGTGTTTAATTTTATGTTAGCTTTGTTTTTAGAAACCTGAAAATCAAGACTTACGTGTTTATCCAACATCAATCATCTCGTTAGAATGATGTACAAATTGTCTTAATGTCACAATAGATTTATTTCAATCAGTTGCTTAATGTAGAATAATTTCAATCAGTTTCTTAACGTACAATAAAACATGGGCAATTACATTTGCCTCCTTGCTTAAATTTCTAGTTTTAATTTATGTTATTTAATCTATCCAAGTATTGATTCTTCAGTTCATGTCTCAGGACATTCTTAGAGGATCTCCAAAACATTTTGGAGTGAGAGAAAAAAAAAGACATATTCCTCTAAAAGAGAAAGTTTTTTTTAAAGAAAAAACCCTTCAGTCAGTAATTAGGAAACACAAAAGCAAAAAATAGGAAATGAAAAATACAGGAACAGTAGTTGTATTAATGTTTTCAAAGAACAAGGAAAAATGAATAGATTGCCTGATACAGAAATTTCAGTTATTAGTATTTATACTGTATTCAATTTTCTATATAGAAGATACTATTTTAATTTAGGAGTTACCAACATACGCTTTCATTAGTAGAGCACTCAGTAATTATACATATTGGTAGCAGAAACATAGTGGGCTTTGCTTGCTCTGTACAGAGGAAGGAAAGGGAAAGCAAACAGGATAATGAAAACCTAGGCAATGGGAACGTTTCCAAAGAGCGAGCACCTGATTCACCCAGAATCGTCAGGTATTTTCCAGCTTTGCTCGGAAGCTGATACCCTGGGCATCGCTAAGCCAGCGCGTAGCTGCACGTGATTCTAGAGAGAACCTCAGCCATGCATCAGAAAGAAGAGCTTTTCAGAACTAAGTGAACCGACAGCTGCTAGAAATGTCTTCCCTGGTGTATGTACTGTATATAAATCTTAAAATATTGTAGATTATATAAATCTGTTCTGGAAACTATTCCAAGAGCCCTATGAAATTTCTACAAACCACCAGCAGGCATATTTCATAAATTAAACATACTTGCAAGGGCCCATCAACATAACCTTTACATTAATTAATTCACTAATGTATTTTTAATATGAGAAATTTCACATTATTTGGAGTTACAAGCAATGCAAGAATCTATGTATTAATACTCAAGACTCATCTATGTACTTTTATACAGAAAAAATTTCATACCTTTGTAAGAATGACCCAGGGCCTGTGTATCATTCAGGCTTTACTTACCCCCTCAAAATATGTTTTAAGTAAAACTAAAGCAGTGCTATAAGTTCGTATTGGTTCTGTGGACAAAGGTGAATTTTACCTCAGATCTTTATTCTGCTAGACAGAAATTTTTGTTATGTCTGTAAGTCTGACCAGCACGTTATTTTAAAAAGTCACATTGCCTGGAAAATGTTAACTGTAGTGGGCACATAACTGACTAAACTCCAGCTCTTGACAGTAAGTGTAGTCTTAATCATTATCATCATTAGCTTGTCACTCTGTTTGACATGTCTAAAATAAAGTCCTGCCCCTCCAAACAAGTGGTATATAAGAACCTTCTTCTGTTGGGTGTGAAAGTTCTCCCGCAGCAGCAGGAGGAGTGACTGACATAGAGTTACTCAGGTACAGAAATGTTTGCAGGATGGAGGCGTTAATCATAATCTTTAGGGGGAGACACTACTGTCTGATCAATAAAATGCCTACCAGAGTCTTAGGACTATATATGCATGCATGTACTTGAGCAACGTGAAGGGAGATGCCTTATACATAGGTTGCCGTAATATCATATAGTACAGGAAAGCTGGGAAATGTTTCAGCTGCCTTTATCGTTGGTTATCAGTATCACAAAGACACATTAGAGAAGAAATCTAATGGATTTTTTCTTAGCTCTTTAAGTAAAGATGAAATTGGCAGAATTCATTTCAAATTGGTAAGCACCTTTATTCAATATTGAGAGACAGTGCAGCTGAGTTGAAGAGGCAAACGTTCAGATGGTTCTGAGCAGATACGTCTGTATTCCCTTGTAGTCTTTGCTTCTTGACTCTGCAGTCTGTAAGGAATCTGTGGAATAGGGACTAATTTTCAGCATTTCGTACAGCATCATAATTATAACCCATGTTAGTCTAGAGAGTTTGATTAGCATGAGAAGATCAGCTACTACTTTTATAGCTAACCTTTCTGTAAGGAATGTGGAGCATAATTATGAGTAGATCTGTAAATATACAGCACATATTAAAGACAGCAGGATGAGAATGTTTGCATCTCAAAGGACTTAAATTTAGGTTCTGATGACAGAACAAGTAGGAGATTGCATGCATTGTGGACAAACGCTAGCCTGGAAAAGGGAACTAGCAGGAAAGCACGACAGAGACAAGATGTATGCTTATCATGTTGAGTCACGTAACAAACTTTCACCTGCTCATTTTCAGTGTTGTTCTCTCATTTCTCTTCACACATGCACACAAGTGCAAGTACACATTTATTCCAGCAATGTTATTGACTGACTATCTTTGACACTGGTTTTCCTGTAACAACTGCCCATTTAAATCTCACCAGCCAAACTTTTAACAGAAACTAAGCGTAGTCACCGAGGGTCAGATGCTCAGAGAGTGCTGCAAATCACAAAACACAAGTCTTGAGGGAAATGTCTCAGCGTAAAAATCTTGCTCACCTTCATCTGAACCTAGTGATTCACTTTGTATGGCAGTCCTAGCTGTGCCTCTGAGGTCTACCTTAATTGCATCTCCTTTTCTCCTGATACATAAGTGAAATCACATGCAAAGCTCCTAGATTGGTCCTGTATTTCTGAAAAAGTGCTGCAAGGCTGGTCCTTCTTCAGCCAATTAAAACAGATATAAAGACACAGCACAGAGAGCTGTCTGGCTCTAGAGCTTCCAGACATTAAAATGTAACAAGATCTCCCAGAGGAACCTCATTTTCTCTGGCACTTTTTCTATTCCCATTCTAGATATATTTTATGGCTTTGAGGCACAACCCTCTCCTTAGTTCTTCTTATCATCACGAAGTCTTCACAGGTAGTCATGTCTAAAATACTCCTCTGTGTTTGAACACGCTGTTATAACAAAGGGAAAAAAAAAAGTTGGAAAGGGAGGAGATGCAGGAGCTGTCACCTTTGCAAGTCCAAAACAGTCATTTTAGCTATTGCCGTATATTGAGAAGCAAGAGTATTGGAAGTTTTCAATCAGAGGGCTGCCAATGCATTTCAGTCTTGACCCACAACATCTTTTCTATTTGAGTTTTGGACCTTGGCTGTAGAAGAAGTTCGGAAAAAAATTCAAGGGTTTTTTTCAGATACCAGTAAGTGAAAAAATCTGAAATTTGTGCATAAATAACAAATGTCTCAGCCAATAAATTGCAATTGGAAAATAAATCTTCTGCCATAATTTCCGGTGTGATGTGCTTTTAATGCATTTTTAAAAGCTGAAATCTCTTTTAAACTGTTACTTTTTGCTGCCATGTACTAAAAAATATGGCATAGTTTTCAGTACTGTTATGTTCTGAGTTGTGCTTCACCTCATAGGGGTTTAACAAGGTTCATCTTTTCAAATTCATCATAGCCTGATTTCTCACACTTAACTTGCAGTTTTACAAAGGAGTGTGAAAATCATTCAAATTCAGGCAGCAAGTATACCAGGGACTCTCACCTCTCTCCACACCACTCAGGCATACACATGTACACAACTACATCTTTATTCTAGCAATATTATTGATCCATTTGTTGTCCAGTTAAATCTCACCAACTGAACTGTGAACACAAGCTAAATGTGATCAGTGATAGCTGGATACTCAAAGGAGGCTGCAAATCACAGAAGAAAATTTGAGATGTGCTTAAAATTTCTGGCCCCAGTTTGAGCACATGGTATGAATCCAATAGTGATAATTTCCATACACTCTTTCTAAAGAGGGTGAATTCCAAGGACAACATTTGGGATGTGGTGAGACCGGTTTGAATGCATGTCAATCCCATGCAAATCCTGATCCTTTGTGCAGGTCAACGTCATCTATCTGAATGTAACATCACTGAACTCGTTTTGCTTGTATCTGGTTGCAGGCTCGGAGATTATTTTTCCTAGTGATTTACTCATCCAGATTTCAGTATGGGGTGATGATTAATGAATTTTGTTGAGGCATGGAAACTGTCTCACCGCATGTCTCTACAAGATCTGGTCCTTAGAAGCTGAGTTGGAAACTGATGGTCAGTAACTTTTAATACCCAAATAAAGTGTTTAACACTAATATTATTTCCATATTTATTAAATCATAATGAAAACTGGAACATTGGTGATTTTCATTCTTTGTAACAGTGTTGCTATTTACAGTGCCCTGCAAGAATATCAGATGGTGTGTGGTATGAAACGTGTTTCATACCACACAATGCTTACGAAAGGTCTAGCAAATGAATTTAAAGGTGTTTCCAATCCCTTCCAAAGAAAGTCAGGCAGGATATAATTCCCTTCTTCCCAAAATAACTTCAGTCACACATCACCAGTATCATATATGTAATTTAATTGCAATGTGGACGACATTCAGTGGGCCGAACTTGTTGCTGCAAGTTCATTTTACTTTCCAGTACAGCCTATAAATTGTTCATGAGATATTCTTTCAGCTGTTCAAGATTCAAGAAAGCTTTTTCCTGTAAGGTGAAGGACTCTGCTCTTTTTGCTGTTGTTGCTTTACGTTTTGATTTTTTTCAGGACCAGGTTGAAAATGCAGGAATGTTTAGGAGAGGGGACTACAGATTTTGTTTGATTTATCTTTTTCTTTTTTGTAGCTATTAAGAAGCTACTAGAGATATTTGTGCCCAGAGGAAGGCCATTATATCAGGATGAATTTTCTTACTGTAAGAATGTGTTTAGTTCAGACAATAAAGAAATCCAAATTGGAGGTTTGTATAGCGGGACCATGTCTACTGTTTGTTGGAAAGGATTTCTTCCTCTGAGTTCACAACATTCAGGGCAGGAGATTCTCTTTTGATTCAGCAACCATTACAAGAAGGGTGTTCTTCAAAGTGCCCCAGAAGGATGTAGCCATCAGCCTAGTGGAGCAAAATTAAAAACATCTAACTGGGATACCTTAGTAAAAGATGACAGTGAAAATTTCATTGACATCAAGGCTAGATAACCTCTGAAAAACAGGGCATGCACTTAGTTGCCTGAAAATAGATTTGAGTAACCTACTGATAATGTTTGCTCAAGAGCATAACTTCTGCAGTTCCTTTGTATCTGTAGAGAAGAATGAAGAGAGGAATACAGAAATACTGAGCAGAAATTTGCTATACTTTTGAGTACTGACATTGCTATTTCTAGGAAACAGATGACAAATAAAGTTGGTTGAAGTTTTTTATATGAAACTGGATATATCTTACCAACTTGTTGGTGAGCATCCAGACTAACTGCATATGTGCTTTACTAGCTAACTAGTAACTGAAAGAAGAGTTGTAGCAAACAAATATTGAAGTTGCTAATTTCATAATTTGTGAGGAACATGAATAGTAGTTGAGGAACTGGACAAAATAACACATTGAGAAGGAAGACTGGGGAGGAGAGAAATCTTGTTCTCACCCTGCCCCATACTCTAGGTTGATGGAATTTAGTCATTTTGTAGGTATTGTTGCCTAGTACAAAGTCCGCTAGGACTTGTTTTCTTTTCAAGTTTTTGGAACTTATTGAATATTTCAGGTGTATGTATTCGTGAAAAAAAGCCAAACCAAACAAGCAAACAAAAAAAAAGTGCCCAAAATACAAGAAAAGCACAGTCGCCAGTGCCTCAGCCAGCCAACTTTAACAGTATTCATATATTAATCCATATTTCCAAGACATTTTACAATACAATATTGCTTTAGAAGTGTATATTCCAAAATGAATGAACATTTTTGAAGCTTGATATAGAGCTAGCGTGGGATGAAAATTCATTTGGTTGAATTAAATGATACTTTTTTTTTCCCTTAAAATAGTAAGACTGGAGATCGTATCAGTGATGATTCTTGTAACTTACTACCAGATCTCAAACTAAGGTTATACAGCCAGTCTCTCCAGTCCCGATTCCCCTGAAGTCCATGCCCAGTCTAACACTGAGTTCACCAGGAACAGAATATATTCATCAGTCATCATTTTGTTGCTTCATAACTTTGGGATGAAATCAAAACACCTTTTTTCATCATTTCTAAGAGACATGATGATGTGTGATGCTGCCTGGAATTTGACTTTTTGGGCCCGTCATGCAGGGAAGTCCATCTGAAGTAGCTTATGTGCTGAATATTCACTTCTTTCTTTAGACACAGTGATTTCCTCCAAGACTGATTTAGACCATGCAAAAGGCAAGACAATTCTCTCTGTTTTCAAAGCACAATAAGTTACTTGGCACAAAGGCATACTCTGCACACACTGAAAGTGTCACTAAGACCCTAGCTTGGAGGAGTGATTGCGTGCTAAATTTTGCCTTAGCTTCCTGTCTGCTAGTTTCTCTTCATAGGCATCCTGTTGGCTTCTGTGACAGGGCATGTCATTTCTATTCTATTACTACCATCTATGCTTGTATAAAAGCTGTTCGAGCTAGAGCAGCTTCAGAATAAAGAATCCATTTGGGGTTTTTTTCTTGCTTTTCATAGTAGGATCTCTAGCTATGGATTGTTATTCTTTGCTTATTTATAGCCTTTTTCCCCTTTCTGTTGAATCTTACTTTCTTCCTTCTTTTCTCCTCTTTGATGGCAGATGTTATACTTCTAAATTCTCTCCTGAACAGCAGGGTCAAATTCTGAACAATACCCCTGGCATTCTTTTAGCACATTCTTCCTGCAAGCCAAGTTACCTGATAGACTTTTAAAAGCCAGTTTATCCAATTTCATATTGTATTAGTACTCTCCCAAGTAAGAGTGCAATTTTGCTTTTCACATTAATGGCATCTACAGAGTTTGTGTAGATAGAGCTAATAGCTCACTCTGTATCCAAACCATGCTTTTAGATCCCAACTCCTTTGCTCTTCCTTAAATATTTGTGTTGAAGCTTTCCTTGCTAGGTGAGTACCTGTTCACTCGTGCTGTAAGATGAGTTTTCCAGGGAGTTCTGAAAGAATTTCAGTTAAAATTTTGTGCTTGGGAAGAGCACATCGATTTGGTAGTGTTCAGCTATCATGACTGTTTCACTGATGCGAACTCCTACCTTTAAGATTTTGAGACAGGACTTGAAAGTTAGTATATGGTCTGCACAGATGTCAGAGATATACTTGTTCTTTTGAAAGAAGAATCAAATTGGAATAAACTATAAACCTCCATGGAGGAATGGAAACCTCCTTCTCTCATCCAACAGAGAGGATTTAGGTAAGTTAGCAATAAATTCATTAAAGATGTCATCTGAAGCAAGTGTATTCTACCTATTCTCACTGCCTACGTGCTGACCAAACAGGACATGTTTACGTGTGTGTGCTCCATCCTGGACATACATAAACTTTCTCTGCTCTCCCTTTTTCATGCTGCTTCCTCACTCTTTGTCTATCAATGCTCATGGCCGTAGTGATGCTGAAACTGAGAACAGAAAGTCTGCCTCCCGTGTTGCTTAGTTATTTTCTTACCCAGCAATTCTGTAAAGTTCCAGATAATGTTCTTTCTGATTTACTGTCTTGATTTTTCAACAGCAGGAGATGACTTTCAGCTATATCTTAGACTCATGTGTTTCAGTGTGTGGCAGGACAAGACTTTTCCATCACCTTGGGATAAAACTGTCCTACTTCTTCTTGCATGACAGATGCCCAAATGATCCCACAGGCTTCCAATCCCTACAACTGTGTTTTGCTGGTCACAAAAGACTTGAGTAGAATAAGTAGGGAAAGCTTCCTCTTCACGTAGGGCAGATATTGATGTGCTGGGTGAGACATTAAAGATAAAGGTTGAAAATAAATCTTCTCACTGCCATTTGTGTCCTCAAGGGTGAGTCCTTTCTTCCAGTCCTTCTTCATAGTTTACAGGTTCGACAAACTGCACCCAGCCCTTTCTGAACCAGAAGGAAATCTCTTTCTTTCTGTCTCTTTGGCACCTTTGTGCAGACTTGCTACAGGCCTTCTGCTTCCAGTCTTTCCTACTCCCTGTCTGCCTCAGTCCAGAAGGCTGCCCAAGCTCAGCCTGCTCAGTCACTTCTGGGGACTCCTCTGCTCTCCAAGGAGGTTATGCTGGACTCAGTGTAAGTCTTCCTCACTGCTCCTCATTGTTACTGCCTCTCTAGCAGGACATAAGATGTAGAGTATTTATACGGCAAATTGGAGTCAAATATTATGACATTATTGCCCATGGTTGCCTAAGTTTTGAAATGCCTATAGTTCTCCACACAACTTTAACTTTAGACCGCTGGATGTACTTTTTACAAATAAATTAATTTCTTGCAACTATTTATCTTTTTCCCCCCCTTTACCTCGTTTGTTGCCAAATTTGGGAGAACATCCTTTTTCTGTTTATAAAACCAGCTTCTTTCACTCCACGCTGCCAAATTTCTGCAGCAAGTAAATCGGTATTAAAGGTGTTTTCTGCTGCCTCTGGAGAATGACATATTCTCCTTGCTGCTCTCAGGAAGTTTCTAGATAATGCTTAGCAATCTATTTAAACAGCATTTTGCACATTGGCCACTAATGGTCTGTTCCATGTTTTCATGGAACATCTGGGATCTGAATAGCACAAAGTCTGAGCATTAATTGCAGTGCTGTCTGCAGTTATAGCAGACTGTAGCTGGATGGTGAATGGATCAAGAGCTCTAAAAAGCAAATTGCTTGAAAAATCAAGTTCTTTCTAGGTTCTGCTTCCTGTATTCATTATTGCTTGGAAACGGTAAATAACTGCTACATTTTAAAATACGATTTATTCCTTAGAGCATTGATGAGAATGCAGATTTTCCCATCCAGTGCGTGGTGTTCTAGGAATTTGGTTGCTTCCCGATTCAATGATTGAGCAGAGAATAAAAGTGATGCCAGACATGGGTTTTAAAGTTCTCAGGAAGATGTATGAACCTAACCTAGGAACCTGACATCTTGGATCTGCTTCTTCCCCCAAAAGGTTTTATGCTCTTGGAAGCAAAGGCAGTACCACTCCTTTGAGCACAAGGCTCAGGTGTGGAATCTGAGTACATGGATGCATTTCCCTGCAACTCTTAAAAAGATTCCTGACAGGCAATGGTGTAGAAATCCTCCCAGTTGTCTGTATTTTCCCACTAGCCAGATAAAGTCTGTTTCACACTGAAGAGAGTGAATATGGTGGCTCCCTGTTTATCTTCTCATCTGCTTTGGCTCACCATTCTGAAGTTCCTAGTCTGGACATGCAATAATGGATCCTGGATGAGTCCTGCTCCAGGACCCTAAAAGTCCTTTACTGATTCTACTTTCAGCACCTATTTTGTAGATTTTGGTGATGTTTTAAAATAAAAGTTTATTTTTTTCCAATTTGGCACTCATAGATTAGAAACCCATCACCCTTCATTTTTTATGCCTCTAGCATCTCTTTGTCATTGTATTTGAATTCTTTTGTTCTTAATCGTCTTTACGCACTTCTCTTCCCCTAAAGTCCTTTGGAACTGCTTGAGATAGACAGAAACAGTGTGCCAGCAATGTAGGAGACGCTCTTGGGAAAGTTAGGAAATAAGAGAGAGAAGCTTATTTGTTCATGGCCCAATCCCTACGTGAAGATGATTTGTGATTCCTGACGCACAACTACTCTGTGTCCTGCTATGGGCAAAATTAGTGTGGAAACCACCAGGGAGAGCACACCTAAATCGAGGAGAACCCAAGGGATGCTTCAATCAGCCTGTATTTGCCTCTAGAGGTCTCCCAAGCCTTCTTACATTTGAAAACCCAAATGTACGCACTCAGCACCTCTGTCAGCTGTCTTCAGCATGTGCTCTCTCCTTTCCTCTCCCTCCCCTGATGCCCTGGCCCTCAAAATCAGCTCTGTAGCATTCATGTTTTATGGTTCACAAATACAATTCTTTCTTGTCTCTATCTAACATTATCATACCCTGTCAGCTGACCTTAATACAACTCATACAGGAAGATTTGCTGTTACGCTTATAGGAGCTATTTTGGGGAAAAATACTGAATAATACAGATAGTTTGTGTTGTAATGGTTAAATCTGGTGACTGGAAATGAACATTTAATTGATGTACTCCATAAGCAAGTTTCCAAGCAAAGCATGTGCAAAACTGAGTGAATTTGAACTGTCTCCGCGGCAGAGAGGAGCATTTCCTGTCTGCAGAAAAATGGAATCCCCACAAACTTTTGTGTGACGGTCTTGCTCCGCTCCTTGTAGCATCTCGGAATGTGTCAGCTAGAACAGCATCTCTGCCAGGTTTCTTTCTTCCTCAGTGCTGATGGATGCCTCTCTGTCCCAGCTTTTGCAGATGAAATTCAGGATTTATTTCACTGGGGTTAGTCAGCCTGCTTCATATTGTTGTTTTGTATAGGTGTCGTGACTTTAAAGCGGTTTTGTCTAATTTGCATCAGTATAGTGAGAAGGTGGATTCACTCACTGAATCAGTACAGTATAACACTTTCCTGTTAGCATGATCCACATGCAGACTGAAGCAGAATAGGGTGGCATACTATACCACCTCTTTCGATGTGAATTTAGACCTATTTTCCCACTCTGGGGGAGGAGAAAGTGGCTGCATTCAGAAAGCCAGCAAGAACTCAGCGGGAGCTGCTGCCTCTCAGACACAAGATAGAGGCAATCAGGTGCTTCCTGCAGGTGCTGTGGAGCTGCTTGGTTTGGATTGCTCCTCTTGCACCAGCAGGATGCTCTCGGTCCTGCCCTGAGGAAAGGCAGCGGGTCCTGGCCCGCAGCCATCAACCTGGCAGCAGCTAGTATCTCTCACGCACCTTGCCCCTGGGAAAGAAGGGTTTCCACTTACTCTGGAATTTTAAACACCAAATATAACAGGTTAAAATGGCCACCCTTATTTAAACCAAGCAAAACCTAAGGCATCCAGGCAATACAAAAAATGTGGAAGAATAAACTTAAAGGGCAGTTAGCTAGGGGAGCAACCTTCACAGGAAAAGCTTTTTGTGAAAAATTGGAGGAAAACAGGAACATACAGTATCTCGAAAGTACAGTAGTGCTGTGGTACCCCAGCTGATGTCTGATGTCTAGAGTCTAGGGCTGAAGAGGCATTTGGTTAACTAATGATTATATAGGGGAGTGGGAAAATGCTGTTTCTAAATATCTATTCTGATTCAATGGAAAATGACCAGAGATTCAGAGGCAACAGGGTTTTTCAAAGGGTGTGATGTGCTATGAAGAAAATGAATTCCCAAGTCATGAGCAAAGATATATAATTCCTATGATAAGTCTTTAAAATAATATAATATTCTTATAGAAATGTATGTATTGGATGTTTTAAAGAATGAAAGTTGAAATTTGTTTAAGAGCTAATTTTATGGCTAGGATTTTTAAATTTTTCCATTAAAATATTCAGAGACATATGGCCATTTTTCATTTTAGTGAAAATAAATAAAAGGATTTTTCTAGCTTACGATTTTGGTTATTAGCTATGTTTTAAAGTACTTTTTTTTCTTGGTGAATGGATTTGGGTAGGGGTATTGACCTTTTGAATGAGACTCCTAAAATTTGTAATACTTTCTATTTTAACTTACAGCAAGTTTCATTAAGAAAAAGATGATTCAAACCTTTCTGCAAACAATGAGAAGAGACTGCTTAGCCCTTTTTAGGAAGCTAACTGTAGCAAGGAATTATCTTGTTTCCATGTTCAAATAGCTTTCAAATGTCATACCCAGACAGAAAGCAAGGATGGCCGTGGCTGTGGCTGTTAATGAGACGGCTGCTTCTTTTTGAAGAACTGTATTCAACCATCGAACAGCAGTTGGATACAAACAGACCAACAAAGAGCTGTGAGAGTGATCAGCAGCCAAACAAGCATGGGTTAAGAAGATTTAAGGAAATTTGTTCAGTCTAAAAGATACTGAGAGAAGATCTAAGAGATCATCAAAAAGGAAAGCAGGTTATGATCACTTACTTGCTGCAGGTAAGAAGTAAGATGTCTTGGTCTTAACTTTAAGTAACCAAGATATCAGGAGGTATTTTTTGATGGTAAGCAGGGTGATGCAGAGGAATAGATTACCTGTGGAGGTGTTGTATCTTTCTCACTGGAAGACCTGAAGAATTGGTTATACAGTCCAAAATGGTTTGTACTGCAGGACACTCTGAGCTCCTAGGTCTGGGTGAGCCCTTGCTGTGCCCCGACTATCTCAGAACAAAGTAATCATCATCTCCCTCCTTTTCCCTGCTCTGTTTTCCAGGCAAAGTAAAACAAAGCGTGCAGGCCACAAAGGAGACAAAATAACTTCCAGCAGATCCCTGGTCCAAATGATCTGGGGGGTATAACTGTGAACTTTCATCACGAATTGCAACTATTTGACAGCCACCATCATGGATTAGGCAGAGAGATGAGCTGGCTGACTTCTCTCCAGATTCCTTTCAGTCTTATTTTTTGGTGATCTGCTGCAGAAAATAATCAGAGACAGGTTTGAGCTGGCAGCCGAACTGGTTGGTCATCTAGTCATGCTCTTTCATACAGACTAAGAGCGGAAAACCCCACGCCCTAGCACAACATTTGTACCCCATAATGTAATTGTGTGGAGATGACAACTTGCTGTCAGACGTAGGATGAGAGAACTGGTACCACAGGGACAGCACATCATTCTGACCCACCAGTCCAGAAGGCAAAATATGATGTGAGGCTGTGACAGCCCTGGGGATGCTGTGATAGGAACGGGGAGCAGGTAGCCCTGTGAACTTCTGCAGGTGCTTGCCTGAGTGAGGAGACACTCAGTAAAAAACATTTAAGATTCTCCTGTTACAATTCTGCCTCTCAAGTGTGAAATGAATTCATTTTGACAGTTCCAGTGGAGATGGGAAGATATGCATTGAGCTTCTTAACCCTTTCCCTCTCTGCTCCCTTTCTTGCCCTTGGTAAACTCATGCCTGCCCACCACCTTAGAGGGGTGAATTATTCGGATACTTCAGCAATGGCCTCAGTCTCCCTTGGAAATGTCTCTAAGGACTTTCTCTTTCATTGTCTTCCTTACTTCAAGAGTTCTCTCCAAACCTAGCAAATTCTTGGGAATCTAAATTGAAAAACCTGTGCCACAGCAATAAAATGCTATCTTCAGAACGGGTATCAGTATCTGCTGTTGGAGACCTCTCCAAAACCACTCCATAGGTTAAAAATGAGTCACGGAAGAAACACTCAGAAGACTTAGAATAATTTTCTCATTCCCTAGCTATCCTTTTAAAAACCGCTCCCAGAGTATTGTGCACTGCATGCTAGACAAAAGAAAAAAATAGTCTGCCAGCACAGTTTAGAAAAGCTGATGACTTTAAAGATCTTCAACATAGAGAGAGCTGCCACTGATAAAAACTTGCTGTGACTCAGCTATGCTTTGCTTGAGAGCAAGTCATTTTGCTACTTACTGTTGATTACTGAATTTGAAACTCTCTGAGGTCTTCCAAAGGTCTGAGAACTGTTAAGGAGTGAATGCTAAGAAGGGGATCTATTAATAGAAAAGAGGTTTTCAAGGAAAGATTGATAAAATTTAAAATATAATTAAAGAGGCTCAGGTCCATATACATAATAAATAGTCCATTTTTTATCTTATTCTACTGTAAAGCACTCAAGTCAGGGGTAAAAACAGGTGAAAAGAGTTTATTCACTTGAGGCTATATAATGTTTACCCACTTCTGTATACAAAGCAGGAGAGTTTATCTGCTTTTGTGTTCAGTATTACACCAAAGAGTAAAACAAGAATGGAAACAGAGTAAAGCAATGCAAAAGCTCAAGAAAAAAGGATTTGGTCAAAATCAGTGTATATATATCTATATCTATATATATGTGTGTGTGTGTATATATATTTTTTTATAGAGATATATAGATATATAGATATATAGATGTATGTAAATTAAGAAATAAATATATATGAAGACTATTCCATACTGGACAGAATAATGCAGCTGGGTGCAAACTGGACAGAAAGCAGCCAGGCCTGGGCAGCTTGGCGGACAGCAGGTTTAACACCAGTCAGTAGTGTGCCCTTGCAAGCAATGAAACCACCTACTGAGCTGCATTAGCAAGAACATAACCAGCAGGTCAAAGAACGGGCTGATTCCTAGGAAGCATTTCTGAGGCCACATCAGGAGTGCTGTATCTAGATCTGCCTCTTGTAAGGTGGGGCTGGCAGGAGAGGGAATGACAAATGGGAGAGTCCAGCAGAAGATCGCTAAAATGTTCTGGGGGCTGGAGCACATCATTTATGAGGACAAGCTGAGAGGGCTGGTTTTGCTCAGTCTGGAGAAGAGAAGAATATGGAGGGACCTGATATCTGTCTTCAACTTCCTAAAGGTGAATTACAGAGAAGACAAAACCAGACTTTTCTCAGCTTGGCACAGCAAGAAGACAAGAGCCAACAGTGCACAAGCTGCAGTAAGAGAAATTCTCACTGGCTATAAGTAAGAATTTTTCACAGTGGAAGTGATTAAATGCAGGAACATGTAGCCCAAAGAGGTTACGAAGTCTCCAACCTTGGAGATCTTCAAAACTCAACTAGTCAAGACCCCGCACAATCAGGTCTAAAGTGGAAATTACACCTCCTGTGAACAGAGGCTTGAGCTAGATGATGTTCCTGCCAAATTAAATTATTCCACAATTTTATGATTCTGTGGTATTTGTCTAGTCTGTTTTTAGAGATTTCTTATGATGGAGACTCCACTATCTCCCTAGACAATCTATTACAGTGCTTCCCAAAGAGATGAAAAAAATATTCCAAGTAACTGTATGTTTTGACTGGATTAAATCAGCTTCTTGAAGTATTTGTAACCTCTACGGTGCAATGCTGTGACAATGCCTAGCAGCCAGAGGATGAGACTGACTACATTGTATTTCTTATAGCTGAGTCAAAGGAAGTGGAAATAGTTAAACGTTTCAAATCATAGCATTGCATAATCTAAAGCAGGGGTTGCCAGAGAATGGATATGTATTTCAAACACCTTTGGCAGCCCCTGTATTAAAGTTTTCCAGTATTAATGCTGAAAAAAAGGATATGGCTGCAGAACATATGAAATGATTTCATGGCTGTAGTTCCTTATCTCTATATTTGTAAGAGGGGTAGGAATATATATCGAATATATTATACCTGATTTATTGATATTCTAGGAAGTTAGTTACCACAAATCCATTGTTGTATTGCCTGAAGGTTAGATCTGGACATTTAGAATGAACCCAAGAAGTACATGCTTCTGAAAAAAAACATAGAATCTGAATCTTAAATATTACAGTTTTCTCCTCATTTTTGTTTTTGCCATTGCATTAAATGGTATCATAATATCTAATTTTGTTGTGCTCCCAGGAGTGCTAACCAATCTTTCATAAACTCTGACTTTCAGCTAATTTTTTAATCCACCTTCTTGCTCACTTCATTTTCCTGTTTATTTTAAAACGAATGCTGATCAGCATCTTTCTCTATAAGAATGTCTTTTATTTATGTCATTATATTTGAAACGTAATTTGCTCCTTTGCCCTCAGTAACAGGCACATACATCAGCTCAGTGGTCTCCAGAGTATCATATGCAGCATGTATGTTGAAATGCCTTTTTAAACAATACAGAAATGGTGTTGAACAGAAAATAACACTGTACAGAAAGTAAGAGAGTATACGAAGTGTGCATCTTCTTTAAACACCAAGATCTATATTCATCAGATATATGTATGTCACCTCTTCTTTTCTTCCAAGTCTCATTTCTACTATTAGCGACTGTGGCTGAAAGGTTTTTATTTGTCTGTAGTCACTGAAACAACGTTGGTTTTGCAGAGGATCTAGCCTCATCTTTTCAGGGCCCCCAGTTGCATGCTTAAATTCAGCAGTATCGTTCTACCAGATAAAATACTTGTATTAAGAATGGCAGAATCAGGTTGTCAGTTCCCAACAGAAATCAGATGGTTGATTTTTTTTGTTCTAACAAACATAGGTCTGACACTCCCAGCATTTTGAGTATTATCTTAGTCTATGGCTTGATCCACTGTAACATCCTGTGTGCCATGCAAGATTTTGAGGTTAAACTCACCCTTCACAGGTGTATTTTTCACAGTTCATATGGGGAATCTGTGAATTGCTGGCACAGCACTGGTAATGTGAGGAATTGGTAAGTCTAAATCCAGATCTTACCTTTGCCTGTTGTATAAACTACTAAAATATTTTTTCTAAGGCTGCTACATATCTAGATTTTACATTTCTTGGAATTGTTTTCATGAACATGCACAGGTTGAACGTAACTTTTAAAAGTGTACCAAGACTAAATGCAAACAAAACTTACAGTTTTTGAAGTGGCGAAAATGCAGGTGTATCCTACAAACAGTGAAAAATATCCTTTTCAGGGTGGCATTTCTGTGCTCTGGAGAGAAACTAAATAAACCGATTTTGGTTTATGGACAGAATCCTATCCCCTTATTTTATAGCCAGGACATGAAGCGACCGGAAAACCAGTCTGTGTTTGCCTCAGAGACTTTCAGGCAATTGGGTCGTAACCTATTACACTCCACAAAAGGTAGATAAGGTGCTTAATGAGAACACGACTGTGGTACATATCTTCCCTCATATCTCCTAAGTTCTGTTCAGGGTATTTCTATGAGTGCGGCTCTGTAAGGGCTGCAGAGGCTCCTGCGTGGTTTTCTGAGGGCTGGGCCCCCTTTGCAGCAGAATCGTGCTCTAGAGCTGCTCTGGGAAATGCTTGCACCTGCACAGAGAGGCAGAGAACCGCATGCAGGGGATGTGTGGAGGTAATGTTTCTGCAGGTTTTATATTTCAACCCTCAACACAACCAAGCTGAGGATAAAACTGGGGATTACATTGATTATTTTGGGTATTATTCAAGTTAATTCAACATGACTGGATCTCATTTCTCATAAGAGTTGCATGAGTCATACCTGTCAGATTGAAATATATGTAAGTATATAGGGCATTTTTCCAAACAAATTGATTTGACAGTGATTGTCCAAGACAAAACGTCACAGATAGGACACCTCTCACCTGATTTTAGATGCTTGCTCCTAACAAACATCCTAGAAAATTAGTATAGTTTCTCTTACAACTTATGAAGGGAAATATATATACTTTAAAGCTATGATCTGACCCATTTTAGACCTACTTTCCAGTGAAATAAGTTGCTCACAAGAGCCACCTGACAAGCTCTTGATTAACGATAAACAGGGCCCACTCTGATTAATTGAGATGTAGGTAGTCAGTGTTCTTCACATAAAGTTTGCTGAACTGTGGAGCCCCTTTGACAGCAGGCTTATTTAGGTTTATGGTCTTTTTTTCAGACCTGATTTAAGACTTTGAGCTGTTGCTCAGCGTCCCTTGCTTTGCTGTACGTGTTCTGCCTCTTCTCAGCTTTATGTGCTGATTTACCTTTTAGTATCTCCAGCCTGAACAGCAGACTAAAGACTTAACTAAAAGATTATGATTGATTTCAGCTTCGTGTGACTTCAGTAAGGAAGCAACAGTACTTGAGCTGAGGCAGGATCCTGAAGGCATCTGTAGAATTGTGCAACATGGCCCAGAGTCACGCCTTTACAGACTCTGGCTTTTCACTAAAATGCTTAGATGTGTCGGCAGGGGTGTAAGTGCTCTGGCAGCAAAAGTCCCCTTCTCCTAACAAAAAGAATTCTCTTTAGTGCATGACAGGAATTTGTACCTCACGTTAAGCAGTAAAATACCTGTCTGGTGGTGGTGTGCTGCATAGAAACCCCATTACTCGTTACTGTCACCAGTAGCACAGGGCACGCGGTCTGACCCATTGATACTTGTGATACTAAAGGAGACATTCAGAGTACATAGCTCTGTGGTCAGAGATCTTTTCATGGCCCTGGCTCTACCTAGGTACTTTCAGTCACCTTCTGTTCATTTCTCATCATTTAATTTCACACATGTCACCCTTCCTTTCCCACAAGTACTTCTGAGCTTTTCTCCATGCTACTGTCTCCTAATGAGCCCTCTGCCATTACAGTTTCCATTCCGTCCTTCAAAATGCTGCCATCAAACCCCAGTTATCACTTATTTTTTATGTTCAGGACATGCTACTGTCTCAGACTAATAGGAAAAAAAAAGCATAATCAAGAAAATATTGAGAAAAAAACCTATACAAATCTGTAAATGTCACTGTATTTTCTTTTGCTTTGGAAATTTTACCTCTAGCTGGTGCTCTCTCTGCATTACCTCTATTACAGAGAGCCCTGAGAGGCCAGGACCCATCTTTGCTCTGTCAGTAAATCATCTTGTACAACTGAACCTTGATCCCAGAAAGTGTTTAAGAGTTTGGCCCTCAGTCAACTTTGGGATTTATCACGTGTCTTAGATATTCAGTCAGTAATTAAGTGCTCTGCAAGATCAGCAATGTATAAATAACAACTAATGCTATCCAGCTCTTGGACTCTGTCCTTGCCTTAGCAACCAAAAATTACTTTGAAGGCTAAGTATTGCATATGGGATAAAGATGTGGAAACTGTTGATGCATGAGCCAGTCAGGTGGACAGCAAAGGATGCTTCTGGCTTGTTAGAGGTCTTTTGTGCTGATGGTGAGCTGCAGTTACAGTCTGAGGAAGTGAATTGTAACAGGAACGAGTGCGAGACGCCCTACCATATTTTGTATAACTTCTCTGCCTGGTTCCCTAAGAGAACAAGGCTTCAGTGATTGTACTCTCACTTTGTTAGCCTGTTTATCCACCTTATATAGCATTTAAAGTAATTATTTAATTTCAACCAAAATTGACAGTGGATAGGATATTCCAAAATGTTTAATTCTAAAAACTATGATGACGATCAGTGACTGGGTAGACAGGCAAGATCCAAATTGGTCATACCACTGAAGAAAAGGATGTTTTAGTTCTGCCCGATGTACACCCCAAAGAGGAGCAGCAGAACATTTGGCAGCTCTAGCTTTGAACTAGTCCTAACTATGCTGCCACTTACTCAGCTCAGTAGGCGTAGAGCATGTGAAGGAGCTGGAGGCACCCTGGGAGGCAGGACACAGAAAAGATTTAGTGGTATTGTGTGTGGGTGGAGATGCACAGGAGATGCGGGACATGGAGTGAGTAGGAGCCTGGATCTGTTGCTACCACTGCCTCTAGACAACTGGTGGTGTATTTTTGATTGTTCAGCCCTGGAACATTTAAGGAGAAATCCTTTAAAGGAGAAATTCTTTAAAGGAGAAATACAGTAAACACAATGTTGTCTTTAGTTTTATTGTTACAACTGTTTTTATTGTTATTATTAAGCAACCTTCTCTGTAGTTTTTCTATTACCTTTGAGAATGAGATCTGGAAGCCAATCAGATAGTGGCACTGAATTCTGCCCATGCGGATCTTAATGTGGAATCAAATCCTATTCAGCTATATGGGTTAAGCAGATCTGTAAATTTTTATGATATTAAGTATTCAAAGTTTTGTAATAAATGTGTCATGAGATGCTCTGTTCTGGGCAGTCTGAAATGCATACAGTAGGATACACTTTCAAAGGACTGGAAACTCTTCCCGTCCACCTGTATTTTTAAATACATAGAGCAGATCTGAAAGGGATTTGATAATTTGCAGCATAGTTTTTGCAGTGTGAGTTTATCTAATCTGTCACAGGTTTATATAACCCACACTTTTGTGCAGCAAAAAATGCTACGTGCAGTAATTCAGTTTTGCAATTGTTTTCAGAATCCATTAAAGCAAAAAAAAAAGAGAGAAAACCCCACTTTTTTTCCCCCAACCTGAATTTAGAGTTGTGGTTGAGAGTTTTGCTTTCATACAACTCAATGAAACTAGATCCTATAATTTATTTTCAACAAGTAGTTTGCGAAAGTTGCCCAAAAATTAAAATGTTAGATGGGAATCCCACTTTGTTTTTACTTCAGGCTAAAGCTGACTTCACAGACTTCAGATGAGTAAGGTCATATAATCTTGCTCAATGGGTTTATTCTCTTGGGATATAATGACTATTGTTATCATGTACTTTTATGGAAAGTACCATAATAGAATTATGCAGAAGTGGCTTCTTCTGTGAGATGTACAGTTTGGGAGTTCAGCTCTGGATAAATATTATATATAAATTACTCCTTTGGTCCCACCCAGCTTTCTATGTAAAAGCTACAAATTAGGTCTGCCATTCTGATTTTTTTCTGTAAACCGTATCTACTCCATCTCCATAAATGCTAGTTACCCTTCTTTCTCAAGCTGTCTTAATTTGATTAACATCATTCCTTCAACTCAGAAAAATTTGTGCTTTGCTCAAAGTGTGTTGCTTCTACAACAGTAGAAGGTGTGTGATTTTCTTTGAACGTAGAAAAACATTCCTCCTTTTTCTAACAGTATCATCTGGTCTACTATAAAATACAGTTTACACATGTTGCCTTACAAGGGTTGTCTATTTAAGCATTTTAATAACTTATCAATTTTTGCTTCCATTTTCACTACATATTTATAAACTTTAAAATCACTGGACAATCAGTAATGCTTTATTTAGCACCTGTCTTTTTATAAGTGATGCATTTTGTAAACACAATAATATGAGAAACAAACCCTTACAGACTGCTCCCCTCACTCCCATTTGTCTCTCTAATCATAGACACCGAGGATCTAGCTTATAATACACACTGCTGATGCATACCTGTAGTCACATATTCAATGTATTAATTATAATGTGCTTTTCCAAGTATGCAAACTAGTCTGCAGCTTCTAGTATGGATTTCCACTCTCAGCACGGGCCAGAAAGCAACTGACCACTTTGAGCAGGAACACCAGAATAATGACTCTTTTGCTTTTAGAACAACTTTGAAGGGTACTCTCTTTCAATTTAATTAACTTTGACGTTTCTGACAACACTACCTTGGCAGTTGTAAAATCTCAGATTTAAATGCTACTTGAATATTGATGTCACTCTTCAAATACAGGCTTTCTAACTCCATTTAGAAAAAACACAAAATATTTATGTTTATGTACAATTTAGCTTCAGTACATTTCACTTTGTTGCAAAATCCAATGCCGTGATGGCATCATACTGCTCATGTTATTGCGTGATCAATTTGATGAAGAAAAACAAAAAAAAGCAGGCGAGCCATCAAAAAGGCATGTCTTTGAAATGCCTCATTTGTCAAGTAACATTAATTTTAAATCAAACATTTTCAGCTTCCATTTGCCACATGCAGTTACAGTGTGTCACTTCTCTCGTGTCTCTCTCCTGTAGGCATCCCCCTGCCAGCTGATCCTATTAACTAGACACAGATTTGAGGGCACTGACTGAAGGACCACATGCAGATTCTGTTTCTGCAGATCTGGTCACATTTTGTCAATAGGTTGAAATGGATGAAACTGTGCTGCAAGGCACCACAAAATTTACTTACATTCTTCTGCTTCTCAGTATTCAACTATTTCCTTTTGGCTTTCAGGATCAGATTATCAAAGAGCTGTAAATCTGAACAGCCTCATCAACTGAGATTGATGAGCAGATTTCTCAAGCTTCTGTTTAAATCATAAAGAGCAATACAACTTTTCAGAGCTACCGCCCTCTGCTTATTCCCTTGACATAGTTTAATCAATGAAGGGACAAATCTTGCTCCATAATGCAAACAGTAACATTGATCATAAAGGAACTAGTCTCAAATTATAGAAATTAAAAAGAATATCAACCCTGAACTGGTGCAAACAGTGATTTGCTTCTTTTCACTTAGCAGGTTTTGTTGCTACCATGTCTTCAAATAGCAGTTACTGTGCTGGATAGCAATGCCGTCTGAAAGTGGACTGACGGGTAGTCCTCTGCTGCGGTACAGTTGTATATAGACCATGTTTTTATTCCTGCCTGTTCTTTTTGCAGTTTTCTAAGCTACTTGTTTAATGACATGCAAATGCTTGAACATTTATTGCAGAGGAGGAAGTATTTTATTTCAGGGGACAGGCGATTTTATTATTTTATTTTGTTGATTCATGAGTTTATGTATGCATTAACTAAGAACAGATACTTTGTTACCTATTTGTTCCTTCCATGTTGGTTTATTCATTTTTAATTGATTTTATATCTCAGGGGTATTTGCTCTGTTTTAATATAAAAGATACAGTGGAGCAATTTTCACATTATATCAAGTTGCTCTGGTCTATCTTTGGAAAAATCAATAGAACGAGGTGAAAATAAAGGCTGTGACTCACTGGCTGATATACACAGAAGAATGCATTCTTTTTAAAATGACTACTTAAAAATTCAGTGTGGTTTGGTTCAGATTTGATCTCTCCACAGCTCTAAAATCCTGCTTGGTGACCACTGACATTGTCACATGGAAATTCCATGCAAACCAGCGGACCACAATATTACCGGGGCAGAATGCCACAGTGTCTCTTGCTCAGCTTTGACTGCATTTCCATGGAAGGAGTCTTCAGATGCTGCAAGCTGACACTAATACCCGAGAAGTGGGAGCCTCTCTAAGCTCTGGAAGCTCAGGGTCTCCTCCAGCACATTTCTGTCCTGCTGCTGAGGTGAGGCAGGGTGGGCCTGGGGGCTGCAGGGTGGATTGATGGTGTCTGCCTGCACCATCAATCCACCTGCAACGCTGCAGGAGCAATGCTTGCTCATTTTAAAAGTCCCAGACATACTTGAGGTGGGTTTAATATGGATGAATTTGCTGCTTGTCTTTCCATGGGATGATGAGTAATTTAATTTGCTTTTTATTTTCCTCTAGTTGTTAAAATGAAGTGCATATTTTATAGTAAGGCTGTGGGATACTTTCAAAATTGCTATTTTTCATCACAGCTCATCTAGATGCACGTTGCTCCTAATAAAACATTAACATTTTACCTGCCACAGTGTTTGCAGTCTTCAAAAAGACAGAGTCATTGTCTCTTGGCCTCTCTTTAGTGTAGCACAGCCTGCCCTTAAATTGATATTATGTATAGCATTGTTATTATTATCTAACATGATTATTGCTGCTCAGACTTGAGACTGACCAGATTATAGACCAGCTGTATTAAGGACCATATGTCACAGACTAATGTAAGGTCTCTGCCTCCGAAGATTCTGCAGTAATTAGATATTTTAATCAAAGTTTTTGTTTTGCCTTTCAAAGAACATTATGCCCCAAACTTATTAATGAATGACAGATATTTTAACTCCTGCTTTGATGTCTTTCAAAGTATTCTCCTTTCTGGTTTCTTGATCTCATTTCTGGCCTCGACACAGTTACTTTCCTCCTCATGATTTCCTGTTGAGGGTGAATTACTTCTTGGTGTGTCTGTCTTGTCCCACAGGCTTTTCCATTCATCAGGTGTTCACAGTGGTTTTATATTGCTTCTCCTTGATCCAACAACTACGTTTTCTGTAATTTCTCAAATTTTGCTTTAACGAAGTTGATTACCAATCAAGAATGCAGGGAGTATAGCTATGATTAGACACATGGAGATCAGACCCACAGAAATATAAGTATGCTTAGACTATACTTGTATAATCAAGATACTCTGCTAAACATCAAGTAGATCTTAGAGCAGCGGTGGCAATTTCCGTGAGAAACATTATCTGCGCTATGAAAAATGCTACAAAGAAGGGTCTGATATAACACGGCAGCTGCTCCATTCATACTGCAATTTTAAAAGAGATTGTTACTGTTGAGGAAATAGAGCAAGAAACAGAAATTAAGGATAGCAAGATACTGGCTAAGTCTCTCTATGTTGAATTAGATTCAACACCATTGATTCTGGATGCATTTGTACCTGCTTTTAACAGGTTCCGGCATAATTCTTTAGTATCTGTAAGAGAAGTTTTTTACTCAGAGTCCAGGTGGGATGGATTTTGTTCACATTGTCCTCTAGACTTTCAAAAACATTCTAAATCATTGCCTGAATTCCATAGCAAAAGACAGGGTGCCCATATATTTCACTCCTTGAGCATTTTATTCTCAAACTACAGACCATCTTTCAAAAGGGACGGGCATGCAGTTGCACATGCACAATTATATAGATTTATTATGTGCATGTATATCCTGTAAGTGCAGAAAAACTTGGGTATCTGGGTACATGACTGATGTTAAGATATCTCAGGCTATATACAAAAATGTAGCATTACAGCTATGTTATTCAGCTATTTATTATAGTGTAAGCGGTAGGGCGAGAAATCGAAGATAGCCTCTGAAGTTACAAATCCAGCATCTTCCACAAAAACCTACGAATTTTAAAAAATGTCAACTTAAAAAAATGCTGATGACAGGCTACCTAGTGTCAGTACTACTATGTGTCAGTACTACTACTAGTGTCAGTGCTAGTATGATTTGCAAAGTTAAAAGAAATTAAGTGACATGGAAAATAAACCTAAAGTCACTGAAATTATTGGGGAAAGGCATCTTACAGAAAGATTTGCTGTGTAGCTCCTCCAAACTGCAAGGCAATGTCTCTGTCAGAGTCAGAAGTGCCTCCCTTGTCAATGCGACCTTGCAAACAACTCCTGTAGGAGGAAATGGAAATTTCTGCCATCAGAAATTCAGCCTCTAGTTCCAACTAATGAGAGAATAAATTACTTCAAATTGCCACAGGGAAAGGAGTTGTTAAAATGTGAGAGGCCTGAAATTCTTAGCTTATGTGAAAGCAATATAGTGTATTTTATACCCGTAGCTGCCTCAACAATGTCACGATGGTAACTACCTAAGTGTGAAGGAAAGGCATGGAAAATAAGAAAAAAGAGAGGAGTGGAAGGTTATGCTTTCCTGTGCTGACTGAATTTTTTATGGCAGATAGCCATCTGTGTTCAAAGAAATGATCTAGAGATTCATGGTGGATTGGGACGGGAAAGTAATGAAAATATTAAGAAATTCTTAACAGTCTCTTTATTTCCCACATGTCTCAAGTTTCTATTCTGCAATAACTCTGTATCCTAATTAAGAGAAGGAGGAATGGTTATGTGTCTTTGAATCAAATAGGATGTATGTGCAATGTAGAATAGGATGCTGTGATTTATATTGGTGTTCTCTGCTGTAGTTCCTATTTTAGCGCGATGCAGCCTTGGTTCTGGTTTGTGTGCTTTGTGATAGACTGGGCTGGAAGGAGCTTTTTAATGTCTTTACTCTTTTCTATAATGAGTGAGTATATCACGCGTGAGCTTTTGTTACAAGTTGAGGATTTTGATGTCTCAGCAGGTGTTCCAGTCTCATACTTCTACAGCAGAGGAAAAAACTGCAAGTTAACTGCAGGTTCCCATTGTAATTGGAGTGTGTCTGGAAAAGTTACAGTTTATCCCTAAGGCAATGCTAAAGAATTTTGTTTGTGAGAAGAAGTATTCGAATGCTGATTGTCATTTTTTGTGTTCTAATTTGTCATGCTCTTGTGTGC
The DNA here is from genome assembly GCF_965638725.1 of Aptenodytes patagonicus. NCBI lineage: Eukaryota > Metazoa > Chordata > Aves > Sphenisciformes > Spheniscidae > Aptenodytes > Aptenodytes patagonicus. The sequence goes on along the minus strand of NC_134950.1, from coordinate 145,014,811 downwards.
TCCTCTGGTGTCACTTGCTGATTACACTGTCATTAAAGTAAGTCGTGAGGTCTGAGCCTTCGTTTCAGTGAGTTATGGGGATGTATATACACATTACAGTCAATATGGAAATTCAATAAAAAAGAGATTACAGATAAGCATGTCTGCCCACTTCTGCTTGCAAGCTGTAAATAGCTGATCAGAGACTTATTTCTCTGGGTGAGCATCTAGTGAGTCAGATGCTTTTCTTACAGTTAATGAGTATATACAATATTTTTTGTTAGTTTAACCTCACTCCCCAAATGGAATGAGAGAATTGTTCCATTTTGATAAGGCCTCATACCTTTGCTTACCATTTCCAGGCATACTATAGAAAACTTTATTGCAAGGGCTTAATTCAGCTTGAGCAGTTTAACAGATCCCACTTTGTGCTTTGTAATCCATTTCATCTCTATCTGAATTAAAGAAGATCCTGAGCAAGACCATCATCTGTGCCCAAGGTTGCTAGCAAGGACAAACTTTTAAGACTTTTGGTGCCAGCTTCAGCATCTGAAAACTGTATGCCTTCTTTTGAGCTGTAAGCTCTTTTCCAAGTGTCGCTCGTATTCTTCTCACTGTAGGATCTGTTGGCAGGGAACTCAGTTTGGGTTTTCCAATCCTTGTATTTTGACGCATGATATTATATAACCATATCTATAGGTTATTGTAATGTATAAAGGCATTAGTAGACATCTGGGAGCATATAAGTGTGTTTTGATTTCAGATGATTTAACAACCCACTTCATATTGTTATTAGCAGAACCTACCTACTATCAGTTTCATTGCCTTTTAGAGATCCTTAACCTTCAAACACTGCATGTTTCATTGGTCATATTCTTACTGCTCATTGCTTGCTTCATTTACAGTCAGGAGCTTCATATCTAGTGTCTAGAATGTGATTGAAAACATGGAAGATAAATCTGAAAAAGAAACCCTTTATGCTTTATGACTTTCGACTAAGAAGTGAAACTCAGGCTTGTATTAATTGGTTGACCTTTTGCTGTACCCACTTATAAGGCAAGAAGTTATATTCCTGAGTAAAAATTTGATTAGCAATGATCAAGTTGAGACTGAGCTCACTGGAAGTGAATAAAACATTTTTTATCTGGACATGTTTCGTCTTCATCTCAGATGTTTATGGCTGGTTGCCTACAGCTAGAAGAAATATTTTTCCTTTTGAGCTTTTATTAGGTTTGGCAACCAAAGGCATTTTACAGATTTACCATAAAAATTGCTCCCATTTATCAAAGAAGCCCACAATCATCTCTTATTGTTTCAGATAAGGCTGTTAAGAGTCACTGACCAAGTGATAGCCAGGTTCTAGGAAACTACTGGGAAAGGTAAAAGCATGACATCTTTTTTCCTCTATGCAGGAAGCCATGGACGAAACAAAGCATGAAAAGTCCCTGCTCCATTTAAATGTATGCAAAGAAAATCAATGGCTTTTCTTTTTTTATCAGGTCATTTAATGAGTTGCTAGCTGTAAAACTGGCAGAAAATTAAACAGAATACTTTGACAAGGACTGTAGTTGAAAGACTCCAGTCAATTTCTTGTATCCTACACTATGGGAACTGATTCAAATCACTACAAGCTTTGGACACTCAGTTTGGGACTTAAAAAACACTGAAGCCTGCTGGCGGTAGTTTATTGTAGCTGGCCTTTTATACTGTTACTGATAGAGATTCTTTCCTTAGCTGTAATAAGTAGAGCCATTCCAGCAGCATATACGTAAATATATAGAATCCATTTCCTGGCGTGAACAGGATACAGGGTCAGTTTTCAAATATTCATGCCTAAATTCTGCACAAATAGGCTAGTGTGTAAACTAGCTATGCTTTTGTGCACTTAACATAGATAATTCCAAGTGAAAAATGCATATTGCAAATACAAAGCCGGTAAGTGTTTCAGCAACAACCCATTAACATTAGCACCAGTGTATCTTGCGGGTCTACAGCTGAGCTGGCCCATGACAGCAATAAATGGATGGTTCCATTAACCAAAATGTGAAGTTCATTCAGATCAAGTCTATGGTGCTTTCTACACTTTAATCAGGCTTTCTGAGGGCTAATCTGCTTTTCTCATTAGAAGTCACCCTCCTTGATCAGCTCTAGCTGACAGTTTTTGATAATGTCATAATCTCCATCATATGCAGCTATTTGCATCTTGCTGATCTCTTGTTCAGGTCACAAGCACACTGAACACTCTCTGCAGGGTTAATGAAAACAAAACCATACTTGGATTTCAGAGTTTTGACTAGAATTTACAGAGAAAAAAAGCCCACTTTCTGACCAGCTTTAATCATAAATTTTTGAATATGTGTCAGAGATTTTAGGAATATATAAAAGTTCTTGAGATGCTACCAGTACTACTTTTTGTATCTGTTTATCTGTAACTTGGGGATGTCTTTCTACTCTATGGACAAATCTATAGCTTTCTGGCAGGGGGAAAACAACAAACAACAAAAAACAACAGGATAATTAATAGATAACTGTTCTGCATTACTGTAAATAGCTTTTCTGTGTACACAATTGTTATCCACCTTCAAAACTTGTCCGTCCCCCAGACAAGGGTTTTACTACAAGAAATCTTCCAGAAAGAAGACTCCAAATGGCAGTAAGATGTCAGACTTCAAATATCTCATGGGAGGGAAGGACTGCGTGTTCACTTATGGGTCCTCTTAGATGCTTATTTCTTCTTGCGATAACAAGTTAGGAGCTTGTTTCCTAGATCATCACGCTCAGAGTTCCCTTTGTACTCATCCTCATCCATTCTTTTTGATAAATGCAAACTCATTTCTTGCTGTTTTAATCTTCACAGCCCCCTTTATAAGGTTTTCTTTCCACAGTGCCTTCCTTTGTCACAGTAGGAAAAGTGTGACTTCTGTGGCTGTGACTGTTTAGACCATGAGAAAAGTGCAGCAGCATCTTTGCCAAGCTGCCCACAGTCACTACACCCCAAAAGAGCTGTTCCAAAAGCAGCCTTTTCCTTTAATTACTTCAAATGCCTGGATGCTAATATAATATAACAGGCTAATAAAATACAGGAATACAAAGAGCTTCTCTGGAGCTCCGAGTGGTAGAAGATGTGTATAGTCACATCAGTCAGAAATCGTGGGATGAGAATAAAAAGAGTTCTGTGAAAACGGTCTGTTAAACAAACTGATGCACTGGCTTTCCTGAAAACCATAACAAATCTAAAATATGTCCTCAATAAAAGGAAAGACAAATCTGGACTTCCCAGGGAGCAGTGTACAATATGTATTTCTTTCGTTACATTCATGATGGGAACTGGGAAAGAATATTGTATTTTAAAATAATAATTTCCCTAGAGTAATAGCAAAAGGGGGTGAAAAAAAGAAATGGATTTTCCCATAATGAAAGAAAATTGAAACTGAGATCCACACAGTTATAAGTGGGAAAAAGTTAATAATGAATGGGCACTGTTCACAATTCTTTACCAAATTTCATTTATTTATAAATCCAGCCTAAAACACAGTGAAGCTAAGAACCTTTGGGACCCTTTTGATTGCTCCTATTTAAATTAGGAAAAGACGAGTACATACGTGTTATGTATGTATGTATATATATTCAGATATTCAATTGTATAGCATAGCTTTTTCACAGGAGCTTATTCTGCAAAGGGATTTGTGAAAACAGTCACAGTTTTGTGAGTACGGATTTGAGGATTTGCTTGTAAAGGAACCAAAACAAAAGGAAGTTGATCTTTTTAATGTTAATCTTTCTAGGTACCTTTGAACATATTTTGAAGTGGAAAAAACATCCTCATAGATTGTCGTTTTTTCCTTCTTGCTAAAAAAAAAAGTAAGTCTGAAAAATTTTTTATTAATTAGCCCTGGTTGAAAAAAATTCAAAGAAATTAATATTCCCCCATTCATTATTATTCACTGATGTGTATTAAAAGTCATTGATATTCATCCAATAATAATGTTATGAATAAAATATTCAAATGAGGAAGTTTGGCCATCTCTCATCCTCAGCCACCATCATGATTTAAGCAAGACTCAGTAGAGATGGAAGCATCAGTTCACACAGAACTTGTGGCAGGACGGGGTCCAGAGGGGAGAGAAGAATTGTGATACATGTGCACGTAGTTAAGCTCTACAACCAAAGCGGTGATAGTAGCCTGGTCACTGCTTCAGATGCTAAGACTGGAGCCTGGAAGGAAAACATCTGATTCAAGGTCTATTTAACTGGTGAACTTCTTCCCTAAAAGCAAATTTCTAGCAGTTAGAACAGTCAACTACCAATGTTTTAAGAACATCGTATAATTATCAGGTAAACTCAAAGGCTCCAGGTGTGCTAGAAGCATTTACTCAGATAAGGAAGTGAGAGCAACATTTAAGGGAGCTTGGTTTTTTATTTCTTTACAATGTCATCTCATTGCATGGAGAGGGTTTTCCAAATCCAGGAGAGATCATAATCAATATAACTGCTGCCAGGGATTCCTGCATGAGGTAGGTATTGACTGTGCTTTCTTTCTGATGAAGTGGTTTTAGTGGTTTCAAGAAATTAAAGGTTGAATCTTGAAAAGATTTACGTATATTGACACCAATATTGGCCCTGAGGAGAAATGCTGTTCCTCAACTGATGTAGGAGATCACCATTCTCAGAATTGTTGTCAGATTTGACAACAGATCTGTATTGACATACAGATTTGAGAGCAAAGTTCAGCTACTGCTATGAAAAAGCCCAGCTAACTTGTACTTCTCATTACTAGAAAGTGACTGGAAATCGCTTTTTCTTCAGGCATCTTTTGTTCATAGAGCGCAATTTTACTAACAGGATGACCTTTTCAAATGATGATATTTATCCACCATTTCACTCAGTGTATTTCAGGGCCGTGGTTGTTCTTTGCAGACAAACACAAACAAGCATAGGCAAGATTCACTGAAGGATTTAGATGAAATACAGAGTCTTGGAAGAAACACTGTGGTTCCTGGTAAAATACACAGGAAAAGACTGATGCCTTAGGATGGGAGCAGAGCATCCATATCCCATTGAATGAGCCGATCATTAATATTAAGGATGAGTCTTATACCACTGCTGCCTCTGCTGTACAGTAGCCAGCCACTGTATGGATGATGGGGGTTCAATTATGCTTCAGGCTGAGACAGTTCAGACCCAGCTTTTTCACCTTGCAGGATAGTGTACGGGTCAGCAGGCTGTCCCCTACGGGGCATTCCTTCCCTTTCCACTGGATCTCACCTGCAGTGCAGAAAATGTATGGTACACTGGGCCAACGTGAGCACATACAAGAGGGAACTTGGCACTGGAGATGAATGATTAGGAAATGAAACGAGCACTACATTAAAAAGAAAATGTATGAGACAGGTGCTTGTGTAATATAAACTGTTCTGAGAGGAAGAATCTCCATTTCCCCCCTCTAGACAAGTGAGTTATCTAGCTACTCAGCCACCCTATTGTCCTGGTTTTAGCTGGGATAGAGTTAATTTTCTTCCTAGTAGCTGGTACAGCGCTGTGTTTTGGATCTAGGGTGAGAATAATGCTGATAACACACTGATGTTTTAGTTGTTGCTAGGTAATGTTTACACTAGTCAAGGACTTCTCAGCTTCCCATGCTCTACCGACTGAGAAGGCTGGAGGTGCACAAGAAGCTGGGAGGGGGCACAGCCAGGACAGCTGACCCAAACTGGCCAAAGGGACATTCCAGACCATGTGACGTCATGCTCAGTACATAAACTGGGGGAAAGCTGGACGGGGGGGCCGCTGCTCAGGGACTGGCTGGGCATCGGTCGGCAGATGGTGAGCAATTGCATTGTGCATCACTTATTTTGTATATTCTTTTATCATCATCATCATTATTATTATTTTCCCTTCCTTTTCTGTCCTATTAAACTGTCTTTATCTCAACCCACAAATTTTACTTTTTTTTTCCCCCCCCAATTCTCTCCCCCATTCCACTGAGGAGGCGTGGGGAGTGAGCAAACGGCTGTGTGGTGTTTAGCTGCCTGCCGGGTTAAACAACAACGCTGGCTCAGAGTACCACTGCTTCCCAGAAGGCCGTTTACACGCTGCTTCCTTTCAGCACAAATTCCACTTGATTACAAAACATTTACCCTTTTTTCTCTCACAACTATTATTTTAAAGTTGTATTACTGGCAAGATTTTTCTCCACAAAATATATTGATGTACCCTCAAGTTTAATATTTTGTGACTTCTTCCATCTTCAGACTCAGCTAGATTGCTTATGGCCTGTCCAGATTAAGCAGCACTGAAAGGAGACTTTGATCCAGAGGAAGAACCAGCGGCTGTGCCTGCCGGTTCACATGGCCCTGCCCGTTTCCCCAAAGGGGCATTTTGAAGGGACAGCTGAGCAGGAGCGGGCATCGCCTTGGCCTGTTCTGGAGCATAGCTCCGCTTTAAAGTCATCACTGTACAGTTGCCTACTTTGATTTGCCATATTAGAGCTAGATGTCATGTGCTTCACCTCCTAAATTCCCTCTCAAGGTACTCATAAAAGTCAACCAAAGTGGTAGACAGGCATCTGTCTCAAAATCTCTGCAGAAAAAGGTTGAAACTATGGATTTGTTTTCACAGATGACTGGGGAATCGTTATTAAGTCTTGTCCCAACAGTTAGCTACTGACTTCAAAGCAAATTGTTTTTGTCAGCAGAAATTGATAGGTTTTGTTTCCTTTGGTACAGCCGTAAATTGTGATAATGACAAAGACTGATTAAAAAAACCACAATTGTCTAGACTCATTCTAGTCTAGACATGCGGTAGAGCATGGGACTTTTAATCCCAGGGTCTTGGGTTCGGGCCCCATGTTGGGCGCTTGGGAAGACAAACGCCATCACTCCAAACATACCCCCCTTCCTTCTTCTTCCCCCAGCTTTATATACTGAGCATGACGTCACATGGTATGGAATGTCCCTTTGGCCAGTTTGGGTCAGCTGTCCTGGCTGTGCCCCCTCCCAGCTTCTTGTGCACCTCCAGCCTTCTCAGTCGGTAGAGCATGGGAAGCTGAAAAATCCTTGACTAGTGTAAACATTACCTAGCAACAACTTAAAAACATCGGTGTGTTATCAACTTTGTTCTCACCCTAAATCCAAAACACAGCACTGTACCAGCTACTAGGAAGGAAATTAACTCTATCCCTGCCAAAACCAGGACAATATCCACCCCTTATTCTGTACCATCTACGTCATGCTCAAGTCCCATATTTTCCAGTACAACCTCATTAACCACCCACCCCACTTTCCATCCTTTGATATAACACACAGATATCATTCCCTTAGTCTATGGACCACCCTGTGCAATGTCTGTAAAATGTCCAGAAATGTCCATGAAATATCCATTGAGTTCATTTAGTCCGTGACTTTGGGCTCCATCTGTGATGGTGGTCACTCAGGCCAGGAGAGGTGGTGTGTTGCGTGGAGTTACTGGGCACCAAAGCCAGCTCAGGTCGGGTCACTGCTGCACTTGCACTGCTTCTTGTAAGGCTTGTCCTCCATTGGTTCAGGCGGTTCCTGCTATAGTAATTCCTATAACACACAACTCAAATCCCGGGTTACAACAATTTAAAGGTATTTCCATTACAATCTCCACCCCTCGTCCCTTTGGACCAGACCATAGGGTTTAACATTGCAATGAAGTCCTCCCCTTGCCCCTGCTCCAGCTTGGACTTATCCACAGACTGCAGTCCCTTAGGGTTGTACCTGCTCCAAGTGGAGCCTTACCTATGAGCCACAGTCTCTCCAGGGGTACACCTGCTGCAGCGTAGACTTATCCACAGTCACTTTGAGATGCACCTGTTCCAGCACGGCCTTCTCCATGGGCCACAATGCCTTCAGAGATATACCTGCTCCAGCGTGGCCTTACTCGCAGCCACAGTGCCTTCAGAAGTAAACCTGCTGTAGCACAAATGTAACCACGGCCACAGACGCTTCGAGATGTACCTGCTCTGGCATGGGCTTATCCACGGCCACAGACGCTTTGGGGTGTCCTGCTCCCGCATGGACTCATCCACAGGTCACAGTCCCTTCGACTCGAGTTCACACTGGAGTTCCAGCCTGTCCAGTACAGCAGCACAGAAACAGCAGCGATACCCTGGCCATCTGCCAGCCCAGGCGCATGGCCATTGCTGTTATCGGAATGTCCCCAGGCACAGCAGAATACGATGATAAGCAGCACAGCAGTACAGCAAGCAGCGAAAGCAAAAAGCAGCCACTAACGAGCACTAGACTAATATACAGTAAGGCAAGCAAGCCCCATGGCAAGCACAGGAGCCTGCCAATTAATAGCTAAACAGCTATAACAGGTATAAATTCGATCTAGCACATTCCAATCAAACCTGTCATTATCTCAAACCCTTCAAGCCCCACGCTGGGTGCCAAAAAGGACTGTCGTGGTTTAACCTCAGCTGGCAACTAAGCACCACGCAGCCGCTCGCTCACTCCCCCCCCCCCTCACCCCGGTGGGATGGGGGAGAGAATCGGAAGAGTAAAAGTGAGAAAACCCGTGGGTTGAGATAAAGACAGTTTAATAGGTAAAGCAAAAGCCACGCACACAAGCAAAGCAAAACCAGGAATTCATTCACTCCTTCCCATGGGCAGGCAGGTGTTCAGCCATCTCCAGGAAAGCAGGGCTCCATCACGCGTAACGGTTACTTGGGAAGACAAATGCCATCACTCCAAATGTGTCCCCCCTTCCTTCTTCTTCCCCCAGCTTTATATGCTGAGCATGACGTCACATGGTATGGAATGTCCCTTTGGCCAGTTTGGGTCAGCTGTCCTGGCTGTGCCCCCTCCCGGCTTCTTGTGCACCTCCAGCCTTCTCAGTCGGTAGAGCATGGGAAGCTGAAAAGTCCTTGGCTAGTGTAAGCATTACCTGGCAACAACTAAAACATCGGTGTGTTATCAACTTTGTTCTCACCCTAAATCCAAAACACAGCACTGTACCAGCTACTAGGAAGAAAATTAACTCTATCCCTGCCGAAACAAGGACAGACGTCATGCTCAGTATATAAACTAGGGAAAAGCTGGCCAGGGGGGGCCGCTGCTCAGGACTGGCTGGGCATTGGTTGGCAGATGGTGAGCAATTACATAGTGCATCACTTGCTTTGTATTTTCTATTACTATTAATATTATTATTATTATTACTATTTTACTTTATTTTATTTCAATTATTAAGCTGTTCTTATCTCAACCCATGGGTTTTGTCACTTTTGTTCTTCCGATTCTCTCCCCCATGCCACCCAGGGGAGGGGGAGTGAGCGAGGTCGTGCTCAGTTGCCGGCTGAGGTTAAACCACAACTGTCTTGCAGCAAATACATTACTGCAGGTTCAGAGAAGCCTGATCTGATGGCTGTGTGTGAGCTGCAATCTGGCAATGCCTTCTAGATCTGATCCCACAGGGGACTCAGACGGTGCAACATTAGCTGTGCTTAGGGGTAGGCTGCAAGATGGTCTGACTGGTGACATTTTGGGTACATAGAGAGTAGATCTAGGCACCTGGAGAGCTTTAGTCAGGGAGGTATCTGGGGAGTTAATTTCTTAACTGCATGGTGTCTGCTTGGGATGACAATTTATTTTTCAGGTGCCTTAAATTCCCTTTCTACCCTATTCCAGATGCTGGTGTGGAATCTGAACCCTAGACATGTGTGTCTTAAGATTTCAGCATCACATCATGCAAGTCGAGACTGACAAGTGCCTGCCGCTATCATCCAGAAGCTTTTGCTCAATATTTCTGATTGCATTCCCAACTGTGCAGTCATGAGACACAGCAGGGGGTTCGGATGTGCTCTTCAGCCACCAGAGACACACTTGAGTGAATTACTAATCTCCCCAGACACCTGGAATGCAGATGATGACTTTTGTATATACAGCCTGATCATCCACCTGGGTAAATCGGATCATTCCTCGCTCTGCTATGGCAGGAGGATTTTAAAGCTACTATTCTGAAACTTCCCTCTTGGTATTGGCATGGCTAGATCCTCCAGAGCACTCACAACTGTGCTGCCTTTTAACAGCCATTCCTTCAAAAAGGGAGAAATGATGAATTCAGCAATACCAGGTTAAGCTGATAAAACGCACAGGCATAAATGGCAGTCCAAAATCATTCTTCAAAGCAGCAGCTGACTTATGATTCATGATATAAATCCTGGTGGCTTGGCTGCATGAGATTTCTAATTGTTGTGGTTTTGGCCTGCTCTTCCAGCTACGGGCCAGCATTACTGCTTAAGCTGGGACACCCAGCTTTCAGTAAAAGGAGCACTTCAGCAACATCAACATATACATCAGATAAGAGATATCAAGTTCTTCTAGCGCTGGCAGGATCCTGCCCTCCTCTCTGTGTAAGTGATTGCCATTGTCTTTGCCGGGAGCTCCCTCTGCCTCCAGCAGCAGCCCAGTGCTTCACTGGGATTTGCTCCCAGCTGTGCGAGAGCACACCTGCAGCACACCATGCTGTCCTCAAACAGCACCATTGAGTCCTGCAGATATTGTACTGTTGTGTTTATAGAGAAGCAAACTCTGGGGATGGCTAAAGCCATCTCCAGCAAGCACACACTACTAGAAAGGGATGTCCTAGAAGTCCCTTTTTCTGTGCATGACTGTAAGTCTGGGTGAAGGAAGAGCCACCAGAAAACAGCAGGGCAAAGAGGGGAAAAGCGTATGCTGAAAAAGTGGTGCGTGAAAATCTCCCCAAAGTACTAAGCTTCAGAGGCTGTTGAGTCTGCAGGAACCAATAAGCTCACAACACCAAGAAACAGCTGAATCTGTACAAGGCCACTGGCACACATTAGTGTCGGCAGTGACTGGTATAACTCAGCCTGCACCCACGAGGGCAACGGCTGCTGCATGCAGACATCGTGCTGTATGCTGTATGCAGTACAGGGTGATGTACACACCTCATAGAACAAAGGACCCTCTGAGGGGCTTTCCAAAATCTGACCTCAAAGCCACTGGTGTGGCAGTCCAGCCCTCCACTTCTGAATATACTGCTGGAGCTGGTCTCCCAGCTCTTGCTCCAGCTGGGTAACAACAATGAATGTATGAGTGAATTAGATCCCCTCCATCCCCTCTCAATGAAAAGGGAGTTTTCAACAGGGAGACTGAGTTGTCCAAACTTCCACGTTTGCTCAGAAAATAGAATGATGAGGACTGGTCACAGTTCTTAAAGCTCTCCTTATAGCTCCACTTACACATGGTAAAATACCGTACTTGGTCCCAAAATTTCCTCTTTACCTTTCAAACAAATTTGGCATCCTATAACTTTATCACTGCATCAGAAATGAAGGATCATGCAGCTGAGGTTGTGGACAGTCTCCTTTGCTTTGAAGAGATAAACCTTACAGCTTTATATTTCTTGTGTCAGCTTTATGTTTCTTGTTGCTCATGTGTTCTTTGGCAGGGTGAGAAGATTCTGTGGGTTACAAGTCACGTGTATCAGAGCAAGGGAGAGATGATATCAGTAGTATTGTGCTTTCCTTATACCTCAAGGAACTTAATTTCCACTAAAGCTCAGGCAGGACCCAGGGGTGAAAATGAATGAGACACGATTAATAAGTAACCTTAATAAGCATTTTACATTTACCTTTCAAGTAGCCATTAAAACAGTTCACACAAAAGTGTCTTTTAGGCTTCCCTTAAAATAGCCAGTTTTCCCCTGCTCTATTCCTAGCCCTGGTGCTGTCCCTGCTGTTTGAAAGGGTTTTTTCCAAATTGTGCACAGCGGGAACATGGTCCATTCTAGTGCCACCTTTATCTTTTCATAGGTCCTTGTATTTGTCAAGTATAAACCAACAATTGACTAAGGTGCAAAGACCATCCATCTTCTACTCTGAATAAATCACTTGAAACTAGAGTGTTTTCTTTGGTTTCCTTTTTTTTTAAAAGTTCTTATGCTAGCTTTTCTTCTCAAGTGCATTTTGAAGAGGAGGTCATCTTCAGGGAATTCTGTATGAGCTTATTTTATGTTTATTTATCAGATGTTTTCTGTAGGAAACTGCTAATTAATTGCTCATTGATAAAAATGAAATAGCCTGCCGGAATTCCCTGAAGCAGCAAGCAGCAGCTGAAGCCAGCGCTTTGGGGAAGAAGCTTTTCCAGGGACTGTTGGTCTAACGAATACATTGACACAACAGGTTAATTGCCTCTTCTCACGTGGGGTTTTGTACCTTCTTCCTCTAACGCAGCCTAGACTGTGTTAAGGATACCTCCCTCTGAATTACTAACCCCTGATATTGCTGTTCTAATCCACTCAAGTAGTTTGCTGCTGAGGAAGTCAGAATTTTGGTGAAAGATAAGATTTTGATGTGATTTCTTTTGGTGGTATCATTTTGAGTATTTGGTCCCATTGACCAAAAGGGGCTGGTGGCAGCCTGTCAAATATTTCAATGGCTGATCTCTACCCTGTGGCAAAAAACCTTCCAATGGTACAAAGTTCACCTATTAATAAAAGTGCATTTTTATCTTTTTTGTTGAGCCTCTTTGCCTCTCCAGTAGAAAAAAATGACATGAAGCCAATCCTATAAGTCAGGCTCCAGAGGGACAGAAACCTTTCCAAGAACAGCTGTTCCTTCAGTACAGAAACATCTGCCAAATAACATCATGGGCTCAGCCTTTTTCTTTTTGAGTTAATAGGAATGAAATCACTGCCATACTAAATTGTCACAGGTTCATCAGCTATCCTGGAAATAAATCCTGCCTCTGACTAAGTGTTCATTTTATGTCTTATGAAGTGTTTTGATTTTTAGCATAAAAATGGGAGGCCACTGCTTTGAGACAACGTTCTGGGGCACTTTATCTGCCCCATCAACATTCAGATTCGAATGCCAAGAGGACCTAGTCGTGTGATAAAACCATGTAGGTACTTTGTGAATAAAGGCATAATTATACATATGTTTAAGTAGTCATTAGATCAGGGACAAAGAGTGAATCTGTTCACTTCCATATTTTTAAATGAAAGTGGAGAATTGAGGGAATAGTTAGGCATGGCCCTTATTTAGAGGTGTATGGGAGAATTTTTTCTGATTTGGTAACCAGGCAAAAGAATAATTCCTGAAGATCTGACCTAAAAATAAAATTCTAAACTTTCACTCCTGAAATGGAAAGGTAAACTTTCTCTTACATATTTTTGCTTCTTTTTTAACTTTCAAAGTTAGGCAAATTGCTTGTCAAAATGTCACATCAAGAGAAAAAAAAAATATTTCATTAAAAGTGTTAAAAAATGCTGCTGAGTTTCTTCATAAAGCTATTTTTCTTGTGACGAAAGATCAAAATATAGCATGAATTTACAAATCATTTTCATAAACCTGTATCTAATCTAAACCATTACCTTTGCAAAAAAGTTGTTGAATACAATTTTTACTTCCAGATCCAGCTTTATTTTAAACCTACTCAATATTTCTCATTACTAGTCCCTTTTTTTCAGTTATATAACTTTGTTAGAATTTAAGCACTTTAACTGAAATTGTTTTTTTAAGCATCTACCAGAGACTGAATATTTTAATTTAATTTCTGACAACACACTCTACCCATTTTTTAAGATGCAGGTGGGTGTAAAGTACACTATCCTGCTTACCTAAAAAATGTTGGCATTGTGTTTTAGATTTGGTTTTTTGTTTGTTTTGCTTGTTTTAGAGCAAATTATTGAAACGTGGAAAAGAAGACACTGGGGATATACCTTTTGTTATCACTGCTCACGTATTTTGTACGGACTAGGTACTGACTGAAGTTTGTCATATAGATTTCCCTGAAGGAAAAATAAGTAAGTCAATAAAGTTAAGCAAGACCTTCCCCAGGGGAGCACATTGCCAGCTGCGCTTTGTTTGGATGCAGAATTAAGAGGGGCCTTTCTACCCTCATTCACCCGTCAATGTCAGCATCCAAAGCTCAGCTAGTGCAGGGGAAGTGCCTAATAAAGAGGGGGCCAGAGCCAGAGCTGGGAAGGGGTGGGTAGAGGGAAGAGATATGGCTCTATAGTGCCAGTAAGTTTGCCTTTCCTTGGGAGAAAACCCATAGTTTCCCAGGCTCATCATTTCTTCCTGCTAGCAAGCTCCCGCATAACTTGTTCACAGAATGTTTCTTTCCCTCTCTAGGGCTGGTCCTCAGGGAGGATGATAATGTGTTACTGAGGGTTCATTAGCTCAAGCAGCAGTGAATCAGAAAGTTCCTGCTGGGACCAATATTCATCAATATGATGAAATTTCTGGATTTTCTTCAGTTTGCTCCAACAAACAAGCAAAAGATGACATGCTCACATCCTGCGACTCCTTTATATTAAACAGCTACTGTGTTTGTTTGGTGGTTTGGGTTTTTTTTTATAGTGAGAAAGCATTTTAAAAAAGCATAGAGAAATGCAGAGAAAATGACAATTTTAGAAATTGCCTTGTGCATGGTCATTGTGGTTTTTAACCTCAGGACTTCTGCCTTGTGCTGCCTGGTGTGGAGCTGGTTTGGGAATGAAGCAGGATCTGTTTGAACAAATCCTGCCTAATTTGTTCTAGAACATGGACTTTGAGCAGAGGATTAGGCAGGGTACTAAAGGAGAGGTGTCACCATATGACAGTTAACATTGCCCCAGAAACTGGAGTCTATTTCTAATTTCCCCACTGAGGTCTTGTGTGGCACTGGACAGATCAGGTAAACCAAAGTTTTCACAGGCAGTCTCTGTGTTACCCATTTCCCAGCTGTCTGACTTAGGAGCTCTGGTTTATAAAAGCACAGAGAAATCACAGCTGCAGCTGGAGTCTCTGCAATTTGTATTATTTTGAACACATATATTTCTAAATAACACAAAACTCTCTGGAAATTCAGACCCTACTGCTTCAAACAGGACATCCAAATTAATAAATATTTATCTTTAATCTCTCTGTGCCTAAATTCTCCCTTTTTATATTGGGAATAATAGCATCTGTCCCTATCCTCCCTGCCAACACGCACACAGAAGGAATTATCCTGTTGTGAGAACAAGGCTCAAATTACATCTGTAAAATGTAAAACATATGTTTTACATGCAAAGGAGCTCCTGGCCCTCCCTGTCTAAAAAGATAAGATTGCAGCTGTTATCCAGGACAGCAATTTGGAGAAGTTGAAGAAAAGTTCGGTTCTTCAGGCCGTAGGGGTTATTCTCCTGGCAGGTTCTGGATGTCACCGCCTGCGTCTGTTGAAATTAATGCAAATCTATTGACTTCAGTAGACCTGGGTTCAGAGAAGGGAAGTTTCTTTCTAAGGCTTCTGAATTCCTGTTTACTGACATGGGTCGATGGGTTCATGTTGGATACATTCTTTTAATCAAACGTTTGATTCTGAACGATCTAGCTGGAGTTGGCTGCAATGATGCAAGGAGAAGGCTTTTTAAGCTGCCTCTGGGGAACACTTGGTGTAGTGTCTCATTTCGTTACCTTCTGTTATGAACGCACGTGCTGCCGCAATAGTCACATAACGAAGGAGAAAGGGAGTCATTCTGCTGTCCTTACCAAAGTTGCATGGCACTTCACTCTGAGGATCTAATTTTTTTTTTCAGAATAAAAAAGGGGACTAAATAAAGCTCTAGAGAAATACTTTACCTGTTTTAGAAGAGAATGATTGCATGTCCATTTTGTTTAATGAGTGTACTTTATAAAGATGGGTTTGAAATGCTTTATTGACTACAGTGGAGGTCCAAATCACTGGTTAATCAACAGAACAGGCATTTGGGTAACAGCCACGTGATGAGCAACATGTGTCTCCAGAAAGCTGAAACTAGTAAAGAGGATTAAGGTGTTACAGAAATTGCCTGCTTCGTTTCCTGATGGCTCTCTGCTTTAGACTACTTGCAGGTCAGAGAGTATATGATTCATCTTCATTCATCCCATACTTCTAGTTTGTAAAACAGCCACTGATACACTCTGTGAAGTTCAGTTAATACCTAATGGCTTGTCTTACTCTCTGTTAATATACAGTAGTGTTCAAGCAGTGTGGAGGGCAAGGAAGGAAGGGACCACGTCACTTCAGTCAGCACCAAGTGGGAAAAGAAATTCTTTTGTGGCCAACCACCAAAAGAAAAGAAAGAATTACAGATATAGCTGAAAGCAAAAGGGAGAAAAACATGCTCTGTTTCATTACAGGCTACAGTATCAGGAATATAAAAGATACATTTTTCTTTCTCTGAAGCAGAATGGTTGACTCTGCATATTACATTTAGCTCCACAAAGACTTTGCAAAGCCTTGTAGGCTTTTTGCAAAACCCAGATAATAAGGGTGCAGACCTAGGATCATTTTAGCTGTGTTATTAAAGCTTGAATAATTTTGCCTGGCCAAAAGGCTACATTTTTGTCTTAACTCTGTAATAAACAAAAGCTTAGTTTTGTAAGATCAGGTTTACTTGGTAACTGAGTTCTATTTTTACCTGAACTACATAATCCAGACAGGATTCAGACTTACCTTAGGTTTGCCATCCCTCCGATATATATCTGTTTGTGATAAGGGGATCATGATGCTCTGGTACAATGAGTAAGTGGTTTTTGACAAATTAGAGACATGCAGGTGTATCTGTACACCCATATTCACATGCCTCTGATTTTGTACTTGGGTCTTAATCCCCAGCTGTTCATGTTGTCTGTATGATCGTGTTCATTTTATGTCTGTTTTGACATGGATGTAGGAGCTTACTTTGCTAAGGGCCCTTGAGCACAGAAAAAAATACATACTTAAGTCTTGTTGCATGCAACATGGATGGTGTTGTTTCAGTTGCTTGCTCCTTGTTCTCCAGGTATCCAGTGGGGTCCTGGTGCCCTGCTCCCTCCACTTCATTGTGGTCTTTCTTGCATAAAGCCCCAGTGGCAGTGCTGGAGTGTCTTCTACAGGGATTGCATGTGCTGCAGTGGAAGCACATGGCAGCGTAACCTGCTGGTATGAATAACTGCAGACCTGCAGGAGCAGGACTTCATAAGTCAGGAGGAGAGGGGGTGCGTGGGCTGCTGCCTTGTGTCTTCCAGGTGGTGATTTATACCAAGTTTTCTTCTGGCATAAATAGATGCAGAGAAGTAGAAGACTTCAGCTGTACCAGGTCGTTCTCCTATGGCATCTTGTTTTCCCAAGATTAATTGCAGTGATGCAGGGTTAGAGCCATTCATCCTCAGGTTTGATGACTTCAATCTAGGTAGCCAGATGGATGCATTTAAAAGGTCACACAATTAAAGAATGGGCAGATTTGCAAAATCTGCAAAGGATGCAGAAATTTCACTCAGCTTTGCTCATGTTGCCCACTGTAAATAATCGGAGTGTTGATGTTAACTTTTGGACCAGATATCATGCTTGGATCCACTGTTCTGGACTGGAACCATCTGTGGTTTCTGTTAGTAAAGCACCTGGTTTATGCTGCAATTTTTTAAAAAGTACAGTCTTCAACATTGTGATGTGGGTCCTTGTTTCATACACCTATTTGGAACAAACTGTGTTTGGGATATTTAATAGGCTATAGATTTTATCCTGATGTTTCATGTTTTGTTTACAAACAGTTCATGACTATCAAAGCATTTAATGAAAACATATTCAGATTTTCTGATTTTATAATTTGTGACACTGTTTTCCATATGCTCGAGATGTACTGCGTCTGCTCCCTTTCCTATGTGAGTGGCAGTTTTACAGTGCACAGATCTGCTAATAAAAGGTTATTGTTGACAGTTCAGTCACAATATAAAGTTCTTACAGCTTTTAAACATGTAAAGATGTTTAATTTGTTTTTAATTAGTATTTTGGTGCTTAACTTGTAGTAGGTTTTTAAAAAATGTATTATCTTGTAAAGCAAGCTGGAATAATGAGCTTTAATTGTGGATGCTTTGGATGCTAGAAGATTTATCAGTACTGCTGTGCAGTTACTGGCTTATTCTTTTAGGAGTACTGCTAAGAAAGTTGTGTAGGAAAAAAAAAACAGCGACAAAGAAATATAAAATAACCCATTAGCAGTAAAATATCTGGTAGAAAAAATCCTGCAGCAGTGCCAGGAGCAGTGGACAAAGCTGCGTCTAAAATTTAGATTGGCGGGACAACGTGGGCTACGTGCCCGTAACTACACTCAGCCAATCAAATCTGACATCAGGATTTTGTCTTGTTAATATATCTAGCCGTTAAAGAAAAAACAAGACAAGACCAAAGATCTTGATTTGACCTTTTGTACTTCTCCACATGATGTTGGCACTTTTAAACTGTTCAGGGCTGGCATCACCATTCTGCCGCTGTGCTGTTCTTCACCCACCCAGCACGTGGCACGTGCGAGAGCAGCACAGACCTGCCTGCCCCAGCCCTACGCTGCGCTTGTGGGGTCACCTCCGAGGCCAGCCGAGGCTCCGCAGCTGGGACAGCCAGCTGGAGCGAGCTTCCTCCTGGCTTTTGTCCTACGTCTCTTGCTTCATGGTTCAGGTCGTAATGCCACGTTTTCTGGGCATCTGCATACCTTTCTGCTTCAGCCTGCACATATATTTCATGTAAGCCATCTGAAGAGCTGTTACTGGTTATTCGCTTTCTGCCCAGATGGTTGTAAACTGAGAGACGTGGTGGAATCCTGCATCCATCATTTTTCATCCTGGTGGAATCCAGGCCCATCATTTTTCCAGCAAAAGGTTTTTCTTTGTCATAAATCACTGCACTCACATTCCCTATTTAACCTACAGATACATAAATAGGCACCGTAAGTGGCATATTCGATAAGTATATCTTTGAAAAGAGACAGATACTCTGAGAAGTAGATAAGGGGCATACTTAAAGGAGTTCAGTAATTAAAAGCAAAGATCTCAGATGTCACGGAGTTAAGTAACAAAATGGAAAGAAGCAAACTGGGTGTAAATCAGTCAGTGGCTGTTTCATCAGAGAGTGGGAATTTTTCAACAGGTACCTTTTTGTTGCCTACGCCTGACAGCATGACATGGGGCAACTTCTTTGTGTAGCCTAGAAACGTGAAAAACCTTGTTTAGAAATGGAAATCAGAACCATTTTTTTAAAAAGTGTCTAAACAGAATATTTGAAGTTTTGAAATTTGTTTGCTTTTTTCCCAAAAACATTTAACCGTATTCTCCTTGAATTCCTGAATAGTTTTAGTTGAAGTTAGAATAATGATTTTAATTTTATTATTTTTAAAACAAATACAGTATCTGTAGACTTAAGTACATGAAAATTCTAAAGGCATCCACACCTCAACTGTAGAACATTTTATAATGCCACAAAATCAGAAAATGTTGAAAATTACAGGAAGAGGAGAAGAGTAGTCCAGTGTACCCTTACCTCAACAGTGGGCTTGACAGTAGAAGCATCAGGAACACAAGGACTGCAGAACAAGTACGGTAGTGAAGAGTGGGTGCAGGGTAGAAGAACTGGTCTTTGATGCCCGTTTCTTCCTTTCTGCAATCCTTATAACAACATTCCCTTGTACTACATCTTCTGTAAGAAGGGTATGACTTTTTGGGTCACATCAAGATCAGTCCCCCAATGACAATTCTTTATTTCCATTTGAACTTTCAGTACACAATTAATTAAATATCATATTAGTCCTACTAGATAACATAAATTCTGTAATGTTTTGGAAAATAAATTCCAAAATTGGTTTATTTATTTCTAAGCAGTGTCCATACATTTTATTTTAAGTATCATTTGGACCCCCTTTCATTAGAGTTATTCAAAGACATACATATTTATGCTGTGTTACCTCATGGTTAGGAGCAGAGATGAAGGCCTAAAACGTAAAAGTGAAATATATTGCTGTGGGTGGTTTTCAAAAGACACTTATTTTTATTCACCATCTGTCACATTGGTTCACAGCCAATATCTAGCAGTGAGTTTTATAACTGGTTTGGGATTAATGGAGTATTGAAGAAGCAATGAACATTTTCACAGTTGTTTAACTTGTTGCTTTATTTCTCCTTTTGCATTAGTGTTATCATCCTGCAGCATCCGTTACTAATAATAAGCATAAGAAGTGTGCTGGATGCAGCACACTGCTATTAATAATAATAATAATAATAATAACAACAACAACAACAACAACAACAACAACAACAACAACAACAACATAGTACATCAGAGACTTCTGAAAGAATGAGACAAAGCCGCTCCAGCTAAAACTTCACACATTTTTTGCTCTCTTGAGGCTCTCACAGAGCAGTATGTGGCTCCTTGGGAGCCAAAGAAAGCCAGCAGCACCTCTCGTACAAACACTTCAGCTCCAGGCCCATTCCCTGCCCACTGTCTCCAACCGCAGCCAGCAGCAACCCAGCTGTTGTTACCTGACAGGTTATCCAAAACCTGAGCATCTTTATCCAGTGAAGCTCTTCCAGCACTGCTTAGCAGAAATTTGCTGCTTATTCATGTTATTCCAGATTTGTCGATTAAAATAAAAGGAAATGCAAAATCATGGTAGATGATACACACAAAATTGGTACAACAGCAAATGACGCAGTACATATTCAAAGCCTTGCTGATAAGAGATAATAACCCTAAGAAGTATGAAAGGCTGAATTTTCAGCAGTGATTCTGCACATTATAAATCACAAAATTTTCCCAAATTGTCCTGCCCGGTTCTCAATTTCTGCATTGTATTTCTGAGTGGCAACAGTCAAATCAAACATTTCTGTCTTCAGTTACCCCACCTGCTTTACCCAGCAGGTGAATCTGATAGATACCTCAGTGTTAGTCACAGTAGCTTCAAAAATATCAACAAGCCTTTGGAGTTGCCATCATTTTTGGGGATTTGGAAAATAACATTTGAAAATATTTTCAAAGTATGTTCAGACTTTGTGAGATTCATAATAGCAAACCATCTGAGATGATAGAAAGGCATTTTGCTGAAAGATGGCCTGTGCACTATTTGAACATACATCACTTTCTCCAGCTAAAAGTAGAGTTAATCAATTCAGGGTTTTTTACCCTAGAAAGCCCTTACTCTATTTTTTATAACACTAAGTGTCTGGACTCCAAAATACCCTCAGAAGTTGCAAATCTTCTGTCTTTCACGGTGCAATGTAGTCTTGATAAACACAAATCAAATGAAAGACTTTTTTGCCTGCAGTTAGTGGGAATTTTCACAGCCGTCCATCGTGTTTAGGAACCATGTGAACAATAAGAAACTGACAAGCGTTGGATTTTCCTCTGCTTTTAACAGAAAGATCAAATAACAGTTGTCTTTGTGTGTGTGTGCTTTCCTGCAGTTCACTAAGCAAAAATCAGTTCTAAAAAACTGATACCTAGGAAAAAATATGTCTTCATAGAGGATGATCTGTTGAAGGAGATGGCATTATTGCTAATTAGAATCTTCTATTTAAAGATTGAGAACTGGAAGTCTGCTCCACAGCAATTTCTGTAGAATAGAATTCCAGCATTCCAAAAATTGCAAAATCCATAAAATCATGAATGGCACAGGGAGAAAGTGAATCAACAACTGTTCATTTGCTGTGTCTCCCAGTAAAAGAACAGGGGGCATCAAAGGAAACCGAATGGAGACAGATTCAAAACACACTTCCGAAAGCTTGGGATGTGGATGGTCTGGCTGCAGAGTGCTGTGATGCTAAAGGTTTACATGGACTCACGGGAGACTGGACAAGTCTAGGAGAAAGCAACTCATTAAGGGTTACTGAATACACAGAAACCACATGGGGCTTCTAAGTCCTGAAACCCGCGACTGTGCTCGGCGTATTCAGCAAACTCGCATGCCCACCTATGTCTATATTCTCCTTCAGTCACTTGCTCTGGCACACAATCAGAGAGAGGATATTGAGCTGTACAGACCTTCAGCCTGATCTGCTGTGGCCTTTCATTCTTATCTTCCTTCTATTAATTCCAAATTGTGGTAAAAAGGCTGACATTGCAAAACCTCCAATAAGCTAAAGTATGATATGACGTCTCTCTTATATAGAGAAACCTTATTTTTTATATAAATGTCTCTATATATCATATATAGGTTAGGTTACCTTTTACAGGCAAACAGCTTCTATATAGGTGAATAATAATTTCTAAAAATGCTGTAGGAACACAGAAGCATTTTATTTTGTCAGTTTTAAGGACCTTCCATCAATTTTACTTAGACTTACATTCAAATGCCCATAAAATTAGGTATAAGGTCAAAATCAGTATTTGATATAGTAATAAGGTAAAAAAAAAGATCAAGATGACAAAGTAGAAATGAAAACTTCCAACTGCTATTTCAAGCCCTTTCATTACAACTAACTTACTTGCACACCACATTTAAATTTTGATAAAACTGCACATTTCATCAGAACGATTTAGTGTTGACGTGCTTTGGATCAGACTAATTATCAGGGTCTACCTTTTGTGAAACTGTTTGTGGAGGTGTTAAAACTGCCTAAACTTGGTGCCTACCATTTGTGTCCAACTTGGAAGTGCTCTTTTTGTCAGGAGAGATGGGGCAAGAGCTTTTTCAGGTTGTGATTCAGTGCAGGAGCCTCATTTAAGTGCTCTGAATTGCTTCTTGGATCCTCTCCACCATCCGGTGGCTATAAAGTGAGACTAGTCTCCTAAACCTTGGCACATGAATTACATGTTTCATGTGAATATCCTTTTGTGCCATTTTCTTGAGTTGCTCCACACCATGCTTATATGTTCCACAGGCTACATTGCCACAGGCTCTGCTAGTGTAAGTCTGTAAATGATTATAATCAGGATTACTGAGACAAGGGTCCATAAATCCTCCTGAGCAGGACTCTCCAGCTGTGCTTGTTCAACTCCCATTGCAATCAGGCCTGATTCTTGCCTCGAATTTTTGGGCACTGTAAGAATACAGGAAATAATAGTAATAGCCTTTGGCCACTGCTTGTGGATGCTGAACCCAGGAGGCAAGGCTCTGCAGGCGGGAAGTACTAAAATACCCCATTTTCCTAGGACAGCAGTGACAGACTGTTAGGCTCATGTGTTCCCAGCCCAGAAAGGCACAGAGAAACCCTGTACAAACATGGGAACAGTAACCAGAAACCGATGTGGCTGAAAGACTTCAGCCAGTTTCTGTTCTCCACTAAGCTGCAAAAATTACCATGGCTGGTGGGATCTGGGGAACTGTAGCAGTTCTCTAGCATGATGCTGAGTGAAAAGATATTCACCATTTTTACTATGTTATTTAGAAAAGTCTTCAGTGCTGAGTAAGAGTGGTTTTCGTTAAGGCTGTTGCAACATCTGCTTGCAACTGTTCATTCCAATGTAGCCAGCAGGTAAGAGAATAATAATTTATCAGCCTCCGGCTTGCTTTGCCAGCTAGTAATATGTACAATGATGCTTCTGGTGGGATTAGCCAGAACAACATGCCTCTGTTTCAAACCAGGCAATCAGCAGCCTTCTCCTATGACTCTTTCCAGATCAGCAGAGGAAGCTCACCAGCAAGGCTGAGACTGTCTGCTACACAAAAAAAGGTCCGAAAAAATTGCACGTGTTTTAAGATAACCCCAAACTTTTTTTCCTAAAAAATAGGACAGAAAAGGGCTCTGTTTTTCTCCAGGTTGTAGCCTAGCAACAGCTATTCAAGCATCTAGAATACCTTTGTTACTCTTGCAGGAAGAAAGATTTCTCTTACTTTTTATAGCTCCGAGCAGAGCTCTGCTCTTCAGCAGCTGCAGGCTGAGAGTAACTTACCAAGCAAGCTACCACAGACAGGCAGAAAATTTGCAAGACCAGCCAGCTCTGGAGCACTGTGTACAGCTCCGAGAGTGAACCCAAAATTCCTCGTCTGAATCACAGCCATGGAAATGGCAGGTGAATTGCAAATCTGCTTCCAGCATCCTGGATTTACTGTCGTGTTTAAGAAAGAAAAGCCCTTGTCTCCAGCTCGTGACAGTTGTAGAAAATAACATAACTCACTTTCTAGCGGCTTATGCAAACTTTTTTTTTCATTTGCCACATTTATTTCCATCATCCGAAATTGGCCCAATGTCCCCAACTGAAAACAAGTTAGAACTTCTCTATAAACCTCAGACAAACTACTGAGTTGTCTTAGTTTTAGAAAGACACTGGGAGGTCCCTCTCTACAGTGTTACTTGTTCAGCACGGAGGATGATGCCAGCAGTGCTTGGCAGAAACTGAAATGTGTGGATCATTTCAAGTTTGAGAAAGTTCTTGCAGGACTGAATATTATTGCATGCCTTTTAGTGGGGGTAATGAATTTGGCACACTGCTGGGCTCCAGAGGTCATCTCAATGACTGTTGACAAGGAGGTCTGTGTTGCCTTGCTGTGAGGATATTCTTAGACATTCATCTGTTGACAATGTTTTCCACTGCCCTAACTTTCCTTTTCATCTCTCGGTGTGTTACATAGCAGTTTTGCTTTGTGCCTCTGAAAATGGTAGCTACTGGCTGTGCTAGCAAAAAGGTCAAGCTCTGCATTGACTTGTTTTGTCCTGAATATCATGACTTTGTAAGAACAGTTTAGATTTTCCCCTTCTTTCCTGGGCTGTGTGTTTCACATAGTAAGACAAGACAACACCATGTCTAGGGAGCACAAAATCATGTGAATCCTTTCTCTGGGAGAGAGCAGCACCGGCTACTTCGTGGAAGTGGGAAGACACTGGCCTGGCATTATGTAGAAAATTCCTAATACCTGAGCTCGTTACAGGTCACTCAAGGATGCTACATTGATGATCTTGATGATATCTTAATGCTTTATCCCCCCCCCTCCAGCTGCCGGAAAAACTGAGCATCTCTGGACACCCTCTTTCTAATGAAGCCTCAGTCCAGCTTTTTTTTTCTTTCAAGGGAAACTGTTTAATTTCAAACTTTATTTCATTCCATAGAAAGAAGTCTTGGAGAACAAACAAGACTTTGAATCAATCAAGATATTTCCAAGTACTGTTGTACCAAACTGTCATGGGTTAGTGTAAAAGATATTCAGGATTTTCCTGCTTTTTGGTCAAACAACATTGAAAGGGGCAATGGAAAATTAAATGATACTCCAATCAAGGAAGACCGGAGCACACCATTTCAAAATGTTCTATGCTCCTTCAGTTTTTTGTTTTGTATAAACTTTTGTTGAACAGATTGTTTTTCCAGAAAAATATTTAATTTTCACCAAATTGGTGTGAGCTGGAGGAAAAAAGTCCCACTGAAAAATTTCCATTTACATTTGACCTCCTTCCCACTTGACAGGGATGATCTCTAAAGCACCCACCCAGTTATTCACTCACCAAGCAAAACTGTCCAGAGATACGTCAGTTTAATGCAGGTACAATTGCTGTTAAGGGCTGTATTTCAGCCAGTGGGTAGAGGAAGCGAAGTGATAAGTTTGATTCATAGCATAATCTGCTGTTGATTTCATTATAGTGAATAATGGGTGATTTCATTATAGTGAATAGTTAGTTACAAGTGAGACAAGTAATGGGAGGTTGAGAGGGCTTTCTCTTATACTGCCCCCCCAGTCTCCTCCCACTGATTCGATTGTTTTAACTGAAGGATGTCCATTATTAAACATCTCATTGCATATAGCGGATTGTTTCATCTTAGCCTTTGATTTAAAATCTGTTCTGTCTTGAGGTTTGTCAAACAAATTTCCTTCAAATGTATTCGAGCGACTTATCAAGCAAAATGGAATCTCCCTTTTGTTCCTTTTTTCCATATGAGTTGTAATGCCAGAATCCTTGGTCTTTCAGGGCTTCAGAAGTTATATGGTGATTGGAGTGCTTCAGTTATAGAAACAGGCTAAAATCACAACTGCTTCATTTTGAGTGATGTGTTTTAATAATAGTACGTTATCTGAGGTTGTCCACCATCTGTAGACGTCAACAGCCTTGTTGGGTGTTAATACAGATTGAAAGTCCAGTCACACATTTTCTTGATGTGTGTATTTACGGGTGTGAACTCATTTACAAAATTGGTCAAGAGTAAATCAGCAGCAGATGATATAGCTGCAGATCCCGATGTGCACTTTCATGTTCAAACTACTGGATGTTTCTCTTCCCACAAAGACAGAAGCATGCTCCCCAACTGGGGACTTCCATGAAGCAGTAAAAAACTGTATGTGATTTTTCAGAAGTGTGT
Organism: Aptenodytes patagonicus; assembly: GCF_965638725.1. NCBI lineage: Eukaryota > Metazoa > Chordata > Aves > Sphenisciformes > Spheniscidae > Aptenodytes > Aptenodytes patagonicus. Next base: position 144,988,808 of record NC_134950.1, on the reverse strand, counting down.
AAGATTCATACAGAAATATCCTTGCAACCAAATACTACTGGAATAGAAGAGTTTTATTTCTTACAAATAGATCATTGTAGAACCTGCTTCACACACTAGTAAACATAATGAAATATATCATCAAACCCTATGCTTTTTTTTTTCAAGTAAAATTCTGCTGTTTTCTTTCTTTTTAAGTGGTGCTCATCTGTTATAGAGAAAAGAGCTGGAAGAATTTCTGCTTTGAAGCTATACCCATTTTGCTTGCATGAGTCCAAGAACATTTGGAGCTCATCAAGGCTACATCAAAGAGTTTTATCATGTTTGTGCATCAAAAAGGTAGTGACAGAGCAGCACTTTTAAGAGCAAAGCCTGTAGCTTCATCTTTGTCTTTATATTTGAATAGGGCTTTCAAAAGGAGGAAAAATAACAAGCAAATGCAATATTTTCTGCAAAAGGAGACGACTTGTCTTCAAAATAACTTTTCAATTCAACTGAAAATGAAATACATCTATTTAAAATAAAGGATTCCAATTAGGAATAGCAAAAGCCATTCAGCTTTCTAGGATTAATTTAAACTTTGAAGAATGGTAAAAGAATGTTTCTTTCTTGAAACATGAAACAAAATTTCATCTATCTGCTTTAAAAAAACAAGCTTTGTCTCCTAATGCAATCCATACCCTAAACAGGCCATGTGAGTGCAATCCTATGGTACCCTCCAGTATCTACTAAAGCAACATTATCCTTCTATGACAAGTCACTGTCTTGTAAAGATCCTTTCTCTTGGATTCTTGCACTTGGGAAGGTTACAGCCACTAAGCTCCAAAGTGTCTTCTTCCCCCAGAGAGACATACCTGGCATAAAATTGAGACAAACATCTCAGAGTATTCTTTTTTCCTCGTTTCCCTTTCTCATCCATCACTGCATTTTAAAGTCATGTCAATATTATTGACAAAGTTTAGTGATGGGTTAATTGGTGGGTTCAGGCAATCACTTTCAGTTTTAATATCTATTGATGTTCATAGGGAAGCATTATACAAATGATCTCAGTTGTCATCTGGATGCTGAGTGGGTGAGGGTCCTGTTTGGCCTCTCCTCTAATCCCTAATGTCGTTTGAGATCTCATGACCTTGACAGCAACATGATTGTGAATAAATTCTGACAAGTTCCTCAAAGTCAGAAGGAAAGGCAGTCCTGGAGAGCTTGTACAGATGCTTAAAATGCTTTTCCTGTCCTGCCAGTATTCATAAGCTCTGTTTGCAATTAAAAATGTTACAATTAAATATTTGGAATTATTTTTTGGGTGAGGTTGTTAAGTTTCTTGCTCCAGTTGACATCCTCTCTGAGGTGTTTTAACCAGAGATAAATTCAAAGGCTTTCTGAAGTACTCACTTTGTCTCTTTTCCTTTTGGTTTTGCAATAAAGATTAAAGAGATTACAATTCTTCAGCTTGGAAAAGGGACCTTTGGTGTGATGCTGGTGGGGGAGTTCTTATATTCTTATGTTTGTGGCTGTTCATGTCATGGTGTCTGTTTATATCATATTTTTCTTTTTCTTCTGTGTGAGGAGATGAAATAACACTATTGTTACGCTCAGACCTACTCTAATCTCTTTTTGCAAAAGATTAATAATGATAAATAAAGATTAATTTAATACACATTTAGAAAAAAAATTAATTGAATTACACTGTAAAATTTGAAAATCTATTGCATATCTAAGTTTAAACTCTCCACAAAACTGAAACCACCATATTATGATTAATGCTATAATTCTTCTCATTTTCCATGTGATTGGGCACAGAACTTGTCACTAATTATCACAGACATATAGCATGGTATTAAGTGGAGTCAACGCATAATTTTCAGCTTGCTTCACATTTTCTGCTTTCAATCAAATCCATTTGACTCCTTTGGAAAATCTAGATTCAAAGATCTTCTAGCACTGAAAATCATGCAACTACTAAGAAGCTGCAAATGAACCATATAACATGCTTTTCATCTTATGTGCATAACTTTTACTAATGGACAAGTAAATGCCATTGATGGTTTTCATTTTTCCTATTATCTTCACTTGCATGCTGTTTCTCAAGGCCGCTAGCTGTTCGTGATGGTTTTGCAGGCTACAGTACAGAGTCGTCTTGGCAGCCTACAAGCACTCCTAATTTCTTCAGAACTCTCTTGCTGATTAAGGATATCCTAAGCTTCCCTGGACACTCTGAATGAGGATCCCAGTGGAGACAGCTCAGCTTATACATTATGTTGGTGTTTGAGGAAACAGCCCTGCATTTCTGAGTCTTTTCTGATGCACCCCCTGCTCCCAGAGCAGTGATGATACTGCTGGAGCTGTCATTTCTTGGGCACCAAAGCTTCAAGAGAGAGGAGGCAAACCTGTATACTTGCGGTTGTAAATTGGTCCATAATTACAATTCTATGAAAGGTTTAGATGCAGCTGTCATGCTTACGTGTGTTACTCAGTTTAGTCGTGACACGCAGTCCCAGAGCTGCATTCAGGCGAGCACCAAGGAACCCCCAGCAGCCCCAAGGCTTTCTCTCCAAAGGGAAAGAAAATGTCCACATGCTTTGGGAGCCCCAGGCAGTGGTCACCTGGGATGGAGGTGGAGTTTCCAAGTCGCCTCGCTCTCCTCCCCATCCTGTTCTGGCATGCCACAGTTCCTTTCTGCATATTGTCTGAGGCTCCTCAAGGTAAAACCACAGCCTATTTCTCTGTAACATAAAGGCAACGCAGTTTAACAGGTGCAATCTCACTGAAACACTATTGTTAGCAAGGGAATTTGGTACTTAACTGGGGCAGTTCTTGGACCTTTTCCACTGTCCTTTAATAAATGAGAGTACTTAAGCTGGTGATCAGTCATAACCTCTGCTATAAACCATAAACCAGGACAGAGGTCAACTAAAGTGATAGTTTCATATAAGAAACTCCTTTTAAGTGTGCACTGAATTCTCAACAGGAATTACAGCTTATAACGAAAGGTTAATGTCTCTTTGAATAGGGAGCTGAATTTGTGTCATACTACTTCCTCGTACAGTGTTTCAGACTGCCAAATTTCTGCTACACTGGTATGGACTTCACTCAAACAAAATATGAGTGTATTTAGAAAAAAAAATCATTAACAGGATAAGAACATTTATAAATATAAACCAGAAAAATTTAAAGATGTGTTGTATATGTTCCAAGCTAGTAAACTTGATAGTTGCCAATTAGGCTTAAGTGTACCCAAGATAATACAGAAGAATGCAGTTACATCTCCATCTGTCTCATTTGTCTTAGGATTCCACAAAATCTAATTTGGAACAGATTTCTGGCACATGGGACTAAGAGGAGAATACAACTACTCCTAGTAATTGCTTGATGTATGTACCTCCATCCTCTGTCCTAACTTTTGTTGTGATATCACACCTGTAGCAAGACACATTACCAGCACATCCTATAGGGACAGTAGTCTGGCAAGAATTGCACAAGCTTCAGAAACAGTTGAAGACAGCAGTAAAAAATATGCAGCAACATATTTGGCATGAAAGAGCTGCCCAACAGGCTTGATGAGTTCAGCTATAGCCAATAGAGGTCTTGTATTTTTAAAATACAAATATGAATTTGTATGGACTGGGAAGCAGTTCTGAGTTACTCGTTCAGCCTAATCTCACCTTCCATCAAAAATGACCAGTATGAGGAGAAGCCTATCGACCGCATTTGGCTATCCTTACTCAGGCTGAATACTGTTTTATCCCACTGGTTTCCTCATTCACCTTGACTGACCTGCCCAAGAAGTGAATGAGCACACAACACCGCTGTACAAGCAGAAGGGATGAGACTCAAAGTCAGGGATACGTTTACAGACATAGTGTGTAGGCATAACATGTTATTTCTTCTTAAAGTCAGAGGTTTTTTAAATGAGTGGAATTACATCTTGGTACTTTTAAATATAGTCCCACTGTCTCCTTCCCCAGCACATATAGATTATTAAGAAATCAATTGAAAAAAAGTAAATACTTGTTATTTTTCATGCCTGTTTGCCTGTTCTGTTTGTTACACATAGATCCCATGGTTCCCATTTAGCTATATTTGTGCAGTAAAGATCGATAATGGCATCAATTGCCAAAGGACATTTACCCATCCAGAGTGAAGGCTAATATTTGAATTCTTTATGGAGAGCGCTGTGAGAAACATTTCTCTTTTACCTTCTCTGTACTCCTGTCCAAAAATGTAGATGAATTCTGAGCAAAGGTAACAGTAAAATTAGTTGAAAAATGCCATTACAAGAATGCCACACAACAATATCTAGTGACCGTAACTCCTTAGCTCAGCTCACAGCTGTGTGTGTATTTGTAGAGCATGGTCACAAGGAAGAGTTTTCAGATTCCATTCCTCTAACTTTTCCCATATGTTTTAGAAAAGTGCAAAAATCTTCCCTTGGAGCCTCTAACCTCTTAAAACACTGCTTTCAAGCCAGCGATAGTTGCTGTGTGCCCCCTCACTGCCCTCAAACCACACACACAACATGACGCTCCCTGCACTGCCTGCCTGCATTTCATATTACAGCCAGGTTCCTACAGGGAAAATCCTCCCTGTCTGTCAAGAAAATGTATCAAGGTTATGCTTTCTGTGAAAAAATGTGGAGTGGGAGTGAAGGCAGTGGGGGAACAAGGTAAAAGACAGAACAGGCTTTTAAGTGTCGTTCTGCAGTGGTACGTGTGTGTGTGTCATGCCTCCTACCATACAACAGCTAAGACATGTACCAACATGACCAGACCATCCCAGGCTCAAATATGGCTTTGTTCACTGCAGAGCACTCAGTGCATCTGTTTTTAGCATTTATTTTAAGCTTTGCAGGCCTCATGATGAGTAGATTACAAAGACCAGCCATGGAAACATGCTTTAGATTGTATATACAGATTTATGAATAAAAAAATTGCACAGTCACATCACTGGTAATGTATCTTATTTGTTCCTTATTTAGGAAAAGCTTAAAAATTCAAACTGTCCAGGAGTAGAGGTTTGTTCCACGTTTCTATATACACAACATCAGAAAGTTCAATATCTGGAAGGCTTCACAAGCTTGGATAAATGCATGGAAACCAAGAGTCTTATTCCTAAATCTAGCTCTTATTCAGAAACAGGTACCCAAGCTAGTAAATCAACCTTTTTTGTATGCCACAGGTTTATGGGTGCTTTTTACTTTTTTTTTATTTTGAGGACTACTTTTTTCATTCATTACCACAAATGGGTTAACGAGGGTGGCCAACCAGCATGTGTCAGTCCTCTGAAGGCAGTCCTAAGTCGTGTCCCTTTGTCGAGCACTCAGCAAGGCCATTCACTCACTGTTGCCAGCAGGCAGATGAGCCTATGCTAAAATCACTGTAATGTTACGCAAAGCCTGAGTAACTGTTACGAACAACTATGGTGGGAGAAGCTAATTCAGTGCTTTTTATGAAATAAAAAGAGATATTTACCTTAGCATGAGCATATTTTTTGAGCTCAGTAGTACTGTTACAGTGCACAAAATAAGTCCTTCAGGCCCTGGTCCTGCAGCAGAAGGTGCATGGGCACCTTAGACTGCCTAGGGCATGAGGACTGTCAAAGGGGCAGGGGTGTTTGGGGGGTGGTCAAGAGGGAATCACATGAGTACAGAGTCCATCGGGTGAGATCCTGGGCTCTTCAGTGTAGTCTTGAGCTCTGCTTTTCAGTCAGCAACATTTTGAAATTTTTGACCTGCCTGGGTATCATTTGTTTTGGAAACCTCAGATCTGAATCTCAGAATTCAGTGGGTTTGTTCTTCAGCACTGGTAATCTGCGCTACCAACAGAACTGCCAATTTTGTGGATCACATTTTTTTTTTCCTTTCATTTAAAACTTTACAGTAGGTAGAGTAGCCATCTGGCACAAATAACCTATGATCTAATAAAGCATCAATTGCTCTGAGAAAAAACTGAGTCTGGAAGGAACCCCCAATGCCCCCCCACCCCAAAGCAGCTCAGCCATTTATTTTTTTAATTAAGGTACATGATATAGCAGTAAACCAACAAAACAGAGGAGTTTGAGAGGTCTCTGATTCTTCTAAATAACCAGCATTGCCTGCCAACTTCAATGATTAATTTGTTTCTGCTTTTTTCTGCAGTGAGCTGACAACTGACTTTCCAACATACTCCCAAGAATATACTCTCAAACTGCTGGCTAAAATGCAGGTGCATTTGACTGTGGTTTTGCTTGGGCATTTTCCATGCTACATTTCATCCCCTTATTATAGCTGAGCCCCAAAAGAGTTTTTTTGTTGTTGCAAAAGAAACAGGAAGTTTCTGGTACTCGAACATCAATAAGAAGACTTTTCAGAACTGATCCTCTTCAATAACTCGATGCGGTAAATGCATAATTGGATGGTGCATCAGTGGGAGAAAGGTCGAGGGAAAAGGAAGTTACAGAAGCTTTTCCATATTCTATTAACCATCTGATAATAAATACTTTTTTTTTCAAATTTTCCTTACTTTCAACATACTTCAGTCTGTACTTTGTATTTTCCATGTACACTGTCATTTGTAACTTTAAAAACAACTTGAAAATAACATTTTTATGTTAGTTCTTGATAAAGACAGTCTCAGAGGTCAGTTTTTGAAAATCATTGGGTCTCTACCAAAACATTTATTCCTCTGCCAAGGTACAGTCCCGCATTTATGAAGCAATTCTGCAACAAACTTTTCAAGCCACAAACCATCACTGAAGAGCAGAATGAAATCTTCCTCATTCATGGAGCTGAGCCCAAGGAACAGACTGCAGTGGTCTGATTTGTTTTGGTGGTTGTTTATTCAAAATTCATTGCATCATGACCAAAGCAATCCTTTCTCTGAGCCATAAAACTACCCAGAAGTGATTGCTGTCCAACACTGAAAACTGGAAAGAAAGCAGAGGGTTTCAGATAAACAAGCCTCCTCAGAAACCCTGAACATCCTGACTGGGTGGTGAGGGACGCAGACAGATCTGTCATTCAGAGGTAATGTCTGAGAAACTCTGATGTAACACTTTCCAAGGAGACTGCCAGAAACCTGTGAAGGATTTTTCAAGCCAATGTATAGATATAAATCTTGGAGACATTTGTTTTGTACTGTAAATGACTGCGAGGAGTCCTTTTCTGAGAGGAAAAAATTGAGCTGGCCTTTTATTTGTGCTTTTGGGGTTTTTCTTTTGGTTTCTTTTCTATTTTTCTCACATCAGGGTGACTAATGCCTGCTAGTGATCTTGTAGTAAAATCTCTGTGCAAACAGGGAGATGAGAAAGGTGAAGTCAGATGTGGACAGAGAAATAGACCTGACTTTACCCAACTATCTCCTCTCTGACCTGTTCATTGGTCACGCAGCAACATGAGCCACCTTACCTGCCAGCAAACCTTCCTATCACCATTAGGATTGTACGGCATGACTATCCCATGTCAAACTTCATAACTTTTCCAGTCTAAGATATAGTGCTTAATCATCTTACACATTTCTAAAGCAGCTTTTAAACCATTATATTGACCTTTGTCTACAGGATGCAGGTGCTGGAAGACCAAAATAGAGTGAAATGACTGAAGGATGGAGAAGACAAACACCAGGACTGATTCCTCCCAATGCCCAGTGATGAGAGAAGTGCTGATCAGCTGAGACTCACTGCGGTTTCAGTTGGTGCTTGAACAATAATATTCAGCTGAAAAAATTGTGGAGAGCTATTGAGGAATGTGAGATGCTCAACCATCTGCAATCCTCGTGCAGGGGAGGACCAAAGGTATAATTTATCCTGTGGATCCACAGCTGTCTTCAGAAGACTTAACCTCGAGGAACATCCTTCCCCAAATGCCACCCCCTGTTAGTAAATAGTCCAAAGGCAGAGCTGTTCTTTCAGCTTGGGCATTGATCTGCAGCTCGGTGGGGCAGTTGACAAGATTTGGAGGGGGATGGGGCAGCCCCAGTACTGGGACATTACTCCCAAGCAGGAGCAGCAACGGGGACAGTACAGGACCTGCACAGGGTATGAAACAGCCTGGTAGGTACTTTGGCTGATCAAAAGCTTTCTCTCAAAAGTGATTTTGATGTGAAATTAAGTTTTCAGCAGAACAGTATTTTTGTAAGTACTGCCCGTGTTCTGCAGGCAGCTTTGATTTCTTTATTCCTCGAAAGAAAAACTTAGATGTTTCCATTTTCAGCCAAAAATATGCCTAAAATCTTTCTGGTTTTTTTTTAACTGAAAAATGAATTTTCCACTAGGAAAAAAAAAGACACATTTGCTAATTTTTTGTTTTGCTGTCTACTTGTATTCTATTTTATACAAGAAAAAAGTACTTTTTTTGCTTTTCAAGGTGTGTATAAGCAAAATTAAAATCAATGCAAAACAGGAGAAATAGAGTTTACCTTACTTACAAATAAGGCAGTAATTCTGCAAGAAAAAGCTCTTCCTTAGATTCTATTAAATGCAATGATATTGCCAGCCACCGTATTACCACTAAAGGTTTGGAACACTTTTCTCAGTAATACACTTCACATTTTCCCTTAACCTTTAGACAACTGGATTAGGCTGTGTCTTTTCTTTTCAGAAGTTATTTAGTTGCTGGATAGAATGACTGCAGTTTTCTGTCGTAAACTTTTCCATATATAGAAAATGAACCGATCAGATTCTGGTCTGCTCTCTCTCACTGTCTAAATATACATTATTTTTAAATTTGTGACTTTTTTACTATCAGGAGACCCAGGAGGCTTGAAGTTATTAATCCACAAAGCAGGAGTGGATTTCCATGGACAGCAAGGTGTACAGATGCTGCTGGCCAGGCCCTTGCCTGTGTGTTACCAAGGCTTAGAGCACTCTGGGAGTGCTGCACCAGTTTTGATCTTCAACAACAGGGCTATGGGGAGATCAGCTGAGATCAGATCTTCCATACTTTAGAAGCATTTCATCCTCTTTTTCCATACTTACTGCATTTTTTCTTACCTTTCCCCCCTTTCCACTTCATCACTGCCCCATGATGCATCCTTTGATAGCTCTGCTTTCCCACCCACACCTCCTAATGCCTTCATAAGTTTTCTTTCCCTCCCTTGTCATGGAGTGCTCCGGGCAGCAGCAAGCCCCTAATTACACAGCCAAGGGAGAAACACAGTAAGAGCTCCCATTTTTCCACATAGGAAGTCAGACAGAAATATAACATCTAACCACAACAGGGCAGAAATGTTGTTCCTACACAGTCAATCTGTGAAAGACGTGTGCAAACCTGATTCAGGGAAAAGGACAGACTAGACGAATCCTTACAGTCTTAAATGCAATCCTAGGGTCCTCCTCTAGCACACCCCAGCTAAGTGCTCCCCAGCTCCCCCGCCCCAAAAGTCTAAAATCCTACTGTCTGTGCTAGTAGCCTCGATTTACACAAGACGTCTCTCTGATCTCGACCTGGAACTGCCTTTGGGAAAAAAGCCAGCAGAAACCGGCCTTTCTAACTGAAGAGACTTATCTTCTCTGATTTCCTCTCTGGGGGCTGCAAAGCAGTGTGATACTCTCTGCTATCTGTTCTACATTTTGTAATTACACCATCTGAGAAAATAAAAGTGCAACGGTGAAAGCAGGAGTCAGCAAACCCCACACTGCCTCTGATACAGCATTCTGGAAAGGATTAAAAAAGAAATAAAAACCCAGCGTATTAATGAAAAATGCCACAAATGTGGCACAAGCAAAATACACTGACAAACAGCCCTTTGATGGAAAGAAAGGTCCTGCAGGAACTGCCCAGCGTGAACACCAAGTGAGACCCTGGGAATTAACTTTCCCTCTCTGGCACAGCAAGGGCAGATTATGTGCTTTGTCCAGGCTTTCCTTTCGGTGCAATTCATACCAGCGTCAGCCCTGGGAGAAATCCCGGTCTGGTCCCTCCACGGGAACATTTTGTCTGGAGGCTGGTAATATAAATTCACTCCAGCCTCAAGGCCCTCCATGTCACTGAAACTCTGCTCTGCACCCTGTGCTGGGTAACTTTCACTGGTAGTTACTGTCCCTTTCCATTTTCATTTCCCGCCCACCCCGCTGCTGCTTTAGCCAACACCAGGGAGGGTATAAGAAAGAAAAGAGTAGGAAATCTCCTCAGTGCCTTTAGGCTGCCGGAGAGCAGGAGCTGGCAGCGCAGGCAATGGCTGGGGCTGGTGGTTGCTTCTCCCCTCTTTGCCAGGTCAGCAGCAGGCAGAGCCAGGTCCTGCAGAGGCGCAGGGGTGGTCTCAGAAACCAGACTGCCTCCCCATTGATCTGGGTGCGTGTTGTGAGAATAAAGCAGCTGCTTCCTCAGGGAGGAATAAGGCATATGATGTCCAATTTCACAGCCTTTTTGAGAAACTGAGTTGTATTTTTTTAGGAAAAGTAGGTGCCCATAATATTTTCCATTTTTCTATGCTTTTTTCCTAGGCAGTTGCTCATCAAAGAGTCTCCTCTGTGTCTGTTGTTGTCTTTCCTTGTTTCCTCTAATGGAAAGCTGCTCTGAACTCTCAGCCAAGCTGGGGTTATTAAGTACATCCAAATGATCATCCTTTTCATAGGTGCAGGAGGGAGCTCAGTGCTCCAGCACATGGTGCTTGCTAATAGTTTTATGCTGCATGCACTGTAACCACATAAAAAAGGCAGGACAATATCTTCAGAGCAGTTTGTGGGTTCAACCCTATAGCCTGGAAAAATAAATGTATTTGCACTCCTCATAATACTGACTTGATTATTCCAGAGCTGCCAACCTTGTACTGTGCCATTACACATGGACCTTGGACCACCATCAGGAATATGAGCAGAAAAGGGAAACTTCACATCCTTAAAGATGGCTATAAGGCTGGTTGCAGGGTGAGTTTTAAATAGCTGACACTTTCTGATGCTACTTGAACATTACACAAGGACATCTCTGCATTGACTTAAAACTGAATGCAAGACCAAAGAGTAATGGTTCAAAAAGTTGTTTATTCTTGGCATTACACATGGCTGGAAATACAGTGTAATTCTATACAAATACATGGTTTGTAGCATTTTAATATGGTTAAATGAAATTATGTCTGAAGAAACCTTCTTTTGGTATATACACATGATCTATGATTCTGTCCAGTGAATAGCATGATTTAAAGTTGTATCATGATTTAAATTTAAAAAACTTCTGCCATAAAATCATAGTATTAAAGGCTGTAGGGATTCTTTGCATGTCCCACAAATTTTGTACTTTCTTTTCTGTTAAAGGCATATTTTTCCCCATCCTGTTTATTTGAACCAAATGCAACTGTGCATTTGATTTTATCTTCATTGCACTTTGGTCCCAATTTTCTCATAATGTTCTTTAAGTCTTCACTTCCCTTTCACAGGATTACCAAAGCAGCACCTACGTTTGAAAAAACTGGGTATTTTGGGAGTTGTGCTGTAACTGTACTACCCCTTCCAGAAAGACATAAACCAGCAGCAGTGTTAGTGTATTGCCCTAAGTCTCCAAAATGGGACAGATGCAATTCCATATTTTCTACACTGTATTTTGCACTCCAAACACACAGTTACACCATCCTGATAATTGCACCAGGTTTTCCACAGGCTTCCATTTCAGCTCAGGCACCATCTTAAAAACATAAGAAAATTATACAGGCATTCTAATCATCTTAACATTTTTTCTTCTCTGGTAATCACAAAATGAAAACAGCTGATTCATAGAAGATATACTCTTCCAGAACATATATTTCATACATATCCTCAGTAAAAAGAATGTGATGATGAGAAAACACCAGCAACAGGATACTATTGGCCATAACAAGTGAGAAAATGAGGGTGGTGTTCTTTCTGATTTGTTCCTTTTTTTCCAAATAGCAATCTGACTGCCTGTTTTCATTCTCCTGGAATTCTTCTTCAAACCTCTAAATCATGAAAAAGAATTGTCATATTCTTTCCCATTTCTAATAATTCCGTGGCAACATTATCAGCACCTGGTGTTTTGTTGTTCCTGAGCTCCTGATTGCCTCTTGAATCACTTCAAAATGTAATTCTTCCACAAATAGCTCATGTGTCTGGGAGACAGCTTTTCATTCACTATTAACCATCTCCCTGTAGTGGACACATAAAAGTACTCCTCCTTGCTCTTCTGTAATTGAATTTTTTATAATGAAAAGGTTTCCTTATTTGTTCTTTATCAGACATAGATGTGGTTAATATCCTCTCTTCCATGCATCGATACCTTTATAAAATGTGTTTATTTTACTAATCTTGCTATCCTGTTTCATCTTTTTCCCCAAGCCATGAAAGTACTGCCTTTCTCCTTATACTGCTGGCCTCATGACTTTCCCTCTGGCTTTAGAGTGTTTCTCATCCAGAGTTCAGTTCTGATTCTGAAGGCTACAGCCTTGCTGTATGTCGATCTCAGTTGCTTTCCTGCAATCTTATAAAACCATTCTTTTTCTGTTATTTTTGGATTTATTCCTACAATCTGTTCTAACGCTTTCTTTACCATCTCTCTGCAGGTGTCCCACCTGGTATCAGTTTTCTCATAACCATCACAAAATCCTTTGAAGACTCCAAGCACTTTTAACTACTGACCAATATTCCTGTCCATATTCTGGGTTCCCCAAAGATTCTATATTGTGTCTGTGTCTCATCTGCTTTATTTCATTTTGCTCAGTTCTTGGTTGTAGCAAATCATTTTCCTACAATACAGAGAGCTCACCTGCAGCCAGCTCCCCTTTGCTTTCCACTGTCCTGGGTGTCACTTCTACGTCTTGAATAAACTAATACATTGTGCAATATGTACTAGTATTAATATATACTCGATTCTTGGTGAAGTAAGGAGAGGGGGCAGCAAAACCGCAACCATGGACTTCTGGAGGGCGGACTTTGGCCTGTTCAGGAGGCTGGTTGAGAGACTCCCTTGGGAGACAGTCCTGAAGGGCAAAGGGGTCCAGGAAGGCTGGACGATCTTCAAGAAGGAAATCTTAAAGGCGCAGGAGCAGGCTGTCCCTGTACGCCGTAAGAAGAACGGGCGGGGAAGACGACCGGCCTGGCTGAACGGGGAGCTCTTGCTGGGACTCAGGAAAAAAAGGAGAGTCTACCACTTGTGGAAGAAGGGGCAGGCGACTCAAGAAGAGTACAGGGATCTCGTTAGGTCGTGCAGAGAGGAAATGAGAAAGGCAAAAGCCCAGCTAGAACACAATCTGGCCGCTGTCGTTAAAGACAACAAAAAAAGTTTTTACAAATATATTAATGACAAGAAGAGAGCCAAGGAGAATCTCCATCCTTTATTGGATGCAAGGGGGAACATTGTCACCAAGGATGAGGAAAAGGCTGAGGTATTCAGTGCCTTCTTTGCCTCAGTCTTTAACAGGCAGACCAGTTATCCTCAGGGTACTCGGCCCCCCGAGCTGGAAGACAGGGACGGCGAGCAGGATGAACCCCCCATAATCCAAGAGGAAGCAGTCAATGACCTGCTACGCCACCTGGACGCTCACAAGTCTATGGGGCCAGATGGGATCCACCCGACAGTGCTGAGGGAGCTGGCGGAGGAGCTCGCCAAGCCGCTCTCCATCATTTATCAGCAGTCCTGGTTAATGGGGGAGGTCCCGGACAGCTGGAGGCTTGCCAATGTGACACCCATCTACAAGAAGGGCCGGAAGGAGGATCCGGGGAACTACAGGCCTGTCAGCCTGACCTCGGTGCCGGGGAAGATTATGGAGCGGTTCATCTTGAGGGCGCTCACAAGGCATGAGCGGGACAACCAGGGGATCAGGCCCAGCCAGCACGGGTTCATGAGAGGCAGGTCCCGCTTGACCAACCTGATCTCCTTCTATGACCAGGTGACCCGCCTAGTGGACGAGGGAAAGGCTGTGGATGTGGTCTACCTGGACTTCAGTAAGGCCTTTGACACCGTCTCCCACAGCATTCTCCTAGAGAAGCTGGCGGCTCACGGCTTAGACAGGTGTACTCTGCGCTGGGTCAAAAACTGGCTGGACGGCCGGGCCCAGAGAGTCGTGGTGAATGGAGTTACATCCAGTTGGCGGCCAGTCACGAGCGGTGTTCCCCAGGGCTCAGTACTGGGGCCGGTCTTGTTTAATATCTTTATCGATGATCTGGATGAGGGGATTGAGTGCACCCTCAGTCAGTTTGCAGATGACACCAAGTTGGGCAGGAGTGTTGATCTGCTCGAGGGTCGGAAGGCTCTGCAGAGGGACCTGGACAGGCTGGATCGATGGGCCCAGGCCAACTGTATGAGGTTCAACAAGGCCAAGTGCCGGGTCCTGCACTTCGGCCACAACAACCCCATGCAGTGCTACAGGCTTGGGGAAGAGTGGCTGGAAAGCTGCCCAGCAGAGAAGGACCTGGGGGTGTTGGTCGACAGCTGGCTGAACATGAGCCGGCAGTGTGCCCAGGCGGCCAAGAAGGCCAATGGCATCCTGGCCTGTATCAGAAATAGTGTGGCCAGCAGGAGTAGGGATGTGATCGTGCCCCTGTACTCAGCACTGGTAAGGCCACACCTCGAATACTGTGTTCAGTTTTGGGCCCCTCACTACAAGAAGGACGTTGAGGTGCTGGAGCGTGTCCAGAGAAGGGCAACGAGGCTGGTGAGGGGTCTGGAGAACAAGTCTTATGAGGAGCGGCTGAGGGAACTGGGGTTGTTTAGCCTGGAGAACAGGAGGCTGAGGGGAGACCTCATCGCTCTCTACAACTCCCTGAAAGGAGGTTGTAGCGAGGTGGGTGTCGGTCTCTTCTCCCAAGTAACAAGCGATAGGACGAGAGGAAATGGCCTCAAGTTGCGGCAGGGGAGGTTTAGATTGGACGTGAGGAAAAATGTCTTTACTGAAAGAGTGGTTAAACATTGGACCAGGCTGCCCAGGGAAGTGGTGGAGTCCCCATCCCTGGAGGTATTTAAAAGACGAGTAGATGAGGCACTTAGGGACATGGTTTAGTGGGCATGGTGGTGTTGGGTCGACGGTTGGACTTGATGATCTTAGAGGTCTTTTCCAACCTTAATGATTCTATGATTCTATGATTGACACCAAACTATTTTGAGGTACTCGCATATGCTTTTGAATGTTCTCATGAGCAAACAACGTGACCTTCACAACCACATCTTTGAACTGGGCAAGTGGCATTTGAGTGCTATTAATTGTCTTTAATGCTCGCATCTGGATCCCATGCATCTTCCTTCCCTTCCTCAGGATATCAATCATCCAGGAAAATTCTGGCAACTGAAATCATCTTATCTTTAGTTCTTCAGAGAACCTATCTTCTATTTTATGATTAGTGAGCTTCATCAGAATGAGAAAAGTCTTTTCCTGGTACCTCCCTTTAAACCACAGTCAGGAGTGCAGAGAGGACTGCAAACTCAGTTGCTGCTGACAGCGTAGCATCACCAGTGAGCCAGGTCCTGTTTCATGCTCCACAATTACTCCTCCATTCCAAAATAGTGCCAAACTCCCAACTTCAAGAGATTTGTTTCCTAGTCTTCTTGGTTATTTCATGACTGTGCTAATCAAACAGTTAAGAGGTTCCTGGTTTATGTAAAGTCAAAATGCTAGATGTTCCCATTCCCCAGTATTATTTCCACAGCTCAGGTTATTCGGTACAGACGATAATGTGGATATCTGAAGCTTTCCTTTTTTTCCAATCTCAATTTTTACTGGTGAAGGGACCAACAATGTGCACAACAGCCAATTTGCAGGAATGATTTCCTTAGACTAATCATTATTCTTCTACATGTCTGCCCTGGCTAACTTTGGGCATACCTGCTGCAATACAAAGAATGGGGAATAGGTGTTGGTAACCAAAAGTCTAAGGACTATTTCAAATATAGGGTAGCACATGCTTTTGCACAGTACTTTGTGCTATTTACTAACCGAAGAACTAATTAACTTTGTAACGTAATAAGTGTTAAAATTCTAAACATATACAGGTCAGCAAAATGTTAATAGGAAAACAACTAAGCTGAAAGAGGAAGGGCAAACAAATTTAAAGCAAATAATAAGAAAACCTTGCATTTATTAAATTTGTGAAAAGGAAATCTAATTGAAACTTCATCACTTGGGACCATATTTAAAGTCAGACGGTGTAAAGAGTACAAGGTACCTCCATGACTAATTTACATTGACTGAAAGAACCATGCCCACCTAGGAAGGTGAACCTAGAGCTTAGATGTCTTGAAGTTAATGGAAGTTTCCGTAATGAGTTTATTAAAAATTATGTTTAACACTAACAGAGTGATGATCTAAGCAAGTATCCTGCACACTTGCACAGAGTGGGGCTTCCGTGGAAGCCTCCCAAGGAAGGGCAGTTCAGTGGACCATGGCAGAGGGGAGTCAGTGATCTCTGTACCTATGACCATGTGGTGTTTGACCACTGTTGAGTGGTCCTGCTGATTCCTCCACAGCTCCCACCAGCACTGTGGAAAGACAGGCATGTTGCCTCACCTGCCTCATTTTGTGTCCTGACGGTGGGATGCCATGGGAAGAGAGGCTGCATGGTGTCTTTGAGTGCTCTTCTGAGCAGCTCTCTAAATGTGTAAGGTATGACAGTAAATAGCCAATTAAAAAAATAAAGGCTTACATTTGAAATCTATTCAGCAAAGAAAGATGAAAAGCCAGACAGATTTCTGGCCAGAGAACAGCACAGGATGAGGTACTCATTTGCAAAGGCACGAGCCTACCAAACAGGTCTTCTCTTGCATTAAGGCATCGTACACCAAATCCTGCAAGCCACACAAGTTTTCTGAGCTCCCTTTGGGAACCATTGACGCAGCTTGGCTGCAGGATCTTTGAAATACCCAAAGCTGAGCCTTCAGCTCGGCAAAGAGCAGTGAAGCCAGCCCGAGAAGGTCTCGGGGGCGCCCGTCTGGAGGCACATCGCCCTCGGCGCTCTCTTCTGTGCTGACACCTGGTGGTGGCCGCGGGCTCTTCCAGCCGACGGAGCTACCGCGGCGATTGTGTCCGACTCGAATACTACTCCATGGAGAAAAAAGCCCAGCAAAACTTCAAAACAGCGCTTATTTCCCCCGGAAGGCCTTTCCTGTTTTCCTAACTAGAACCAGCTGATGTGACTCAGAAAAAAGAGTGCTTAGAAGAGGGATATACTCTCTCAAAAACAGTTTGTGGACCAGTTGAGCCCATTTCTTCGCAGAGGACTTTTCTCAGTGATTTGAGCATTAGGTTTAGCAGATACAACATCCTGGGAATACCATTTGGTTGGGGAATTGTTAGTGTGGTCAAACCATACAGCTATCTTATTCTAGTGTGCTTTTAGGGTGATGCTTCAAGTTGAGGATTGGAAAGTTCATGTTTAGGAGATGAAAAATTACAAAATATTCTTTTTTTTTTCTCTCCTAGTGAAATCGTCTAAAAATGGCAACCAGATTTTGAGAATTTGTGCTAATATAGCTCTTTTAAGGGACTGTACCAAAGAGGTTGAGTGCTGGAGACCCCCTCTCCCAGAGCAGAGGATATCCTTCACTCCACAGCATCAGAAAAGACTCTGCGTATTTATCTAATTTTACACTATGAGGAAGCCACCAGAAAATAAACACAGAAGCATCCCTGGATTTATTTATTTTTCATAAGGCTTATATTTTGCTGTGTATCACTCCTATCCATGCACAGGCATTAAAGAGTAAACACTTTCCTTAAGGCAGCGTTAATTACAAATAAAAAAGGTTCCAAAAAAAGACTTTAAAAAAATATTTTCTCTAGAAATGCTGATTCCTGAAAGCATTGTCTGCAGAATACAGGAAATATCCACTTCCCATTAAATCCCATTAGGTTCCTAACTCATATAAAGCCATACTCGTGAAAATTGGAAAAATATTCTTTCTAATGAAAATTGATAAACACCATGCCAAATGTTCTTTCTCTCTTTTCTATAAACACACAGAAAGCTTTATGGTTAGTGGTGGGATACACAACTTAATTTTCAAGAATGTATCATAAGATCAGAAGTGAAATAAGGCCAATATTTTCATTGATGTCTGTAACTGAGCTTCTAATTTTGTGTTTAGTTTTCCAGACATGAGACTTTAGGATCCTAACATTGGAAATACATTAAACAAAACATGGTTCGTGTCTTTATCAGGAATCAAAATACCTCAGTATTAGAAAATGAGCATTGTTTGGTTTTCTGTCCATTTCCTGAATTAAACAAAAATGATATATTCTGATGAATGTTTGTTCATTTCAAGCCACAGGCAGAAAAAGAGATTTATTCTTACAGTAGCTTGGATAAAATCCAGAATGGCAGCTTTCCAGCTCACTGTAATAACACTTAGAAAGTCCAGCTGATTTTGATAAACACTGGTATCTTAATGTTTATTTTCCTGAAAGCCTCATCTGTAGTTCTTTCAATGATAGAATTATCTCAATGAACGAGAAACTTGTTTTGGTGCATAGAAATTAAACAATTCATAACAACATTAGGTTTGTTCCCTCTACTAACAATACTTCTGAGTAGGGGCAAATTCTAACAATGCCTTTCCTGACAAGTTAAGCCCAAATGTAACCCTATTTATGAAACTTTAGGCTCAAATACTGCATGTCAACACAGCCAGCTCACCAGGAGGTTGAGGGTCCTGTTGTGTTTAGGCGACATTAAATCCAAGTGTAGCCCAGGCTATCTGCTGGCGGGTGCAAACCCTCTGTATTGCTCCTCACCTCCTTCTCCCTCCAGCTTTTCTCTCTCTTTTCCATTTAGACTGTAAGCTCTTCACTGTGGGGACCCGCCTTCATCCCCTCTTTGCTTATTGCCAGGGCAAAGGATTCCCAGTCCCAGGACGGGTCTCTAGGTGCTGCTATAACACCAATAATAATGAATGCCGCTATGACTATTTTTCCGGATATTAAATCAGTACGAGGACTCTCCCTGGTGTCTGTGGATCCTCTGAAAGAGATGGACAGAAATGTCATAGTTTCAGTCGATTGTGGTTCTGACACTGCAGGGCTGGTGTCTAACCCATGCTGTATTCCACCAGCGTGACCAACTCCCCTCACCTGTAGTGGAGCAAGATGAGGGTCTGCCTGCCCCAGGACTTACAGCCCATGTTTCAGGTCATTAAGACTTTGACCAAACAGAAGGATGGCACATATATGCCCCTTTTAGATTAGTGTATCAGGAATTTTGCCCAAAATATGGCCTCTCCTCACACCTATTCCCATTTCCCTGAAACTGGCAGGTTCCCTTGAACTTACTATCTGAGGGGAAAAAAGGTTATTTCCATCAGCTTGCCATGTGTTTGTCTCCTTAGCAGTGTCAGCAAGAGCACTGAGTGGTGACCTCCTAAGACCAGAGTCTGATACAAAAACCAGTCATTAAATCCTAATGTGATGAGGTAGGCCAAATGTCTCCAGTACTGATTCTGCCTTTGCTTATAATATGCACACCTAGCATCTCAGCTCTCGTGTACTCTCAACATTATAATTGGAAAATTGTTAATACAGTTCAGCTCTGCTGCAAGGTATTTCCTCCCATGACTTCATGGTTTAAGCCGTTGCAAATTTTATATAGCATCCCTACCACCTATTTATTTTTTAATGCTACACATATTGTAGGACTGGAGAAAAACAACAGATATCCAAATAAAATGAGAGACAGATATGATGTGACCCTAACTAGACAAGGAAAAGCAGATATTTGGTTGCCAGTTATGCATTTCCTTCTCTCTACCTTTTACTGGAGTTGAAACATCTCACCTGCCTTTGTAGAAGTACTTTGAGACCATGGGGAAAAATAGAATATACAGCCATGTATTATTAGTAGTATAGTTGTTATTATTATTATTACTATTGTTAATTACAGTAAAAACCCAACATTTTGTTTTCTTAGCTCACCATGTGCTGATGATGTCCCCTGGTAGACTTATTAACATATTGTTAGATATTGTTAAAATGCAACCTTTTGAGCCCACTCTGCTTTCATGACTGGCCATCTAGCCCATCCAAATGGCATTGTACAAAATGATATCAAATGGTAGTTGGTGTTTTATACTGTTACTCTAAGGAGACATTTGGAAAAAAATAACCACAATACCTTGAAGTGATCATGGCTGACACATGCACATAGTAACAGCCAGTCTGAATTCCACTCACGGAGGTTCTAGTTCACGTCATTACAACTAAAGCAGATTATGGAGATTGTCAGTTCAAAGAGAAAATATAATCACTGTCATGCAAGAAGTGGTCTGTGGAAATCAATGAGAACTAGAAGTGCTTGTTACTTCTTGCTGTTTAAGGAAGACTGCTTCTGAGAGTCTGTTGGGGAGACTGAAAATGTTCAGATGCTCGTGAGAGCAATTAATTTATAGAAATATCTCTGAGGTCAAAACTCACCATAAGAATTTTTATTACTGTGGATGAAGCACAAAACGTAAAGAAGCCAGCATACTTTAAAAAAAAAAAAGAACAAACAAACAAATGAAAATAGAAAAAAAATAACCACAACACCCAAAAAAACCAAGACAGGTAGGGAAGTAAGCATTTTTCTTTTAAACTACTCCGTCCTAATATGAAAAACTGGTGATACACCAGCCAGAAAACTATTTTTACAATCTACTTCTCAGGGCAATTTTAGGCATTAAAGAAGCATTAAAAACCCAAGTGGAAAACTGAGAAGATTTGAGGGAAATTTTGTTGCTAGACTGCAATTTTGGTATTATCCTTTCCTTTATATTATTGGGAATGCTTAGGCGCAAGAAAATTGACCTACTGGAACAATTTAGTATTCAGTGTATGTTCATATCTTGTTTCTGCAGAGGATTAGCTCCTTTCTGAGGGGAAGCACAAGAACCCTCATGTCAATAATTACCAAATCATCTGCCCACAGATTTTTTTCCCAGCTCTTCCACCCTCTCCTACCTTCACCGTGCTTAGAGATACATCATGAAATTTACAGCATTTTCAAAGTTTCCCAAGTTTAATGTAACCAAAAAATCCAATGGCTTCTAGATTTTCAGTTTCAGTTTGAATTAGATTTAGTTCTTGTCTTTGCTAATACCTTGCAACAATGAGTGCTAGTGGTTTAAAAAGCATTAAGCCCATTTCCATGCATGTGAATCTTACATATTCTGCCTTGCTTGAATGGTCCCTTTCTCTGGTGTTGAGCAAGGCAGGAGACAACTAGTCCTTTGCTCTCCCTGAGCTGCTGCTGGACATGGAGGTATGGGTGCGGGGACATCCGTAGCTCTGTCTGTGTGGCCCAAGCTCTGGCTGCCTCGAAGCCTAGGTTGCCCGTTGGTAGCTGACGTTGTCTGCTTGACATTGGCCATGCACTATCACCAGAAACACCAATGGGGTACAGAGTGGCAACCTGGTGCCCAGGCGAAGGACAGGGTGGGCCCATGCTGCCTCTCCCAACATACCTTTGGATTCAGCAAATCTCTGGCTCTCAGCCACGGAGAGAGAGTGGGTGAGGCAATGAGTGTATTCACTCCAGCTTAGAGCTGGCAGTACCTGTGTGCTCAACGTGAACGTGGCTCGCCCAGTGGCCAACCAACATTTACATCTCCTGACTCGGAAGCTGCTTTGTTTTTCTGACCTCTTTCATGAAAACATCATCTTTTCTGCTTAGAGGTTCATCAGTTCTTGCTATTTCCTTGGCTTTCAGTGAGGTTATAATCCTGCAAGTGTGAAATCCTCCTTAGTTGCAAGGAAGTCTTCAAGGAAACCAGCAGAGTGCTTTGGAAAGAAGGCAGGAGATAAATACAAATGGTGTTAGTGTGACAAACAGTGGTTTTGGTTTTAATAACAATTGATTTGTTTTTTATTCCCTGTGACTGAAGATGACTCACTGCTGTTTCTCATTTTTAATTAATAGAAAAAATATAATCATCATATTTATTCTCTCCATGATTCTGATTATAAGCAGCTACAAGAAGAAAAGGCAACAAATCAGACCTGTTCATCCCCGTCCGTGAGTCTGAAAAGCATGTTCGTCTAGACTCCACAAAAGGCCTTTCCTCCCACCTGTCACTCCAAGGTAAACATCAAGTGCTGGTGTTTACTCAGCTCACCAACACTGGAGAAGCTGTCCAAAAGCTGATAGAAGTCCCTTTCTTCACTGACCCCAAAGGCTTCAGTCTGCCCCAAAACTGGCTATTAATTACAGTGTTCAGATAAGGGACAAGCTCAAAAGAGCTGTACACTGAAGGCAACCAGTACAGCACCAGTACAAAACCCCTTTATAACCATTAAGAGAACTCGGGACTGCTGCAAAAAGTTTCCCTCTCTTGCTTGGCGACCAGCGGGACCTGCCGTGCTCACAAAGGTGGTTTTGCGTTCACATCTACATTTCTGAAAGCTGCAGCAACCAGCTCTACGATGACCTAATATTTTGGAAGGAGAGACTCATAAGAGGTGTGGTCCTGAGGTCTGTGCCATGCTCGGAGCTGTGTGTATTCATGCAACAGCTGGACTGTCTTCGAACTCTCTCTCTTTGGCTCTTAAATCCGTTCACAAAACAAGTGTACAGCATAACTAGCAACTCAGCCATGGCACAGGCACAAAGGTTAATCAGAATGAACAGCAAAGCCACCCATCTGGTGAGCCAGATAACTTCAGCCCCTCGCTTGTTCATGATAGGGGAGCCCATTTATTTGGATTTGTTACCTAATGATTTTCCCGGCATGTTAAATTGTTTATCAATTAAGTTAAGTGATAATAGAATTTCATAGTGTTGTGCGCCTAAAGCGGCATCAGGAAGCCGAATTGGTCATTCATGGACTTTTAATCTTTGGTTTTCCTTGTTGATTTAATTTTAAATAAATGTGAATTGTTTAGCAGTCTACTGAGAGTCAGCGTGGCAGAGGAAGGGAACAGGGAAGCAGAGCCTTTGCTCTGAAAGTGATAAGGAAAAACCAAGCAGAGCAAGAGCTGATACCTTAGATCTGCTGAGGCCACAGTTACTTCGAATTAGTCGAAGGCGGAGACCATGTACTTCTTCGAGAAGAAGAATGTGTAAGTAGAAATTTTGTCTGAAGACAGACTTGTCCTATTTGGGCCATGTCGATGAAGGTGCTGTCTTTTGTTTCTTTTGGGTTATTTTAGCAGATTACCTGAGGCTTTGACATTCTGTCTTCTCCATTCAGCAACAAGTTTCTCGGTCATTAGGAATCACCAAGCTCAGTTATAATCTCAGTTGCATCTGTGCTTCGCAGTGGTTTCTAGCTAATTCTTTCACTCTTATTTATAAGCCCCAGTGTCTTTCCTCCATCAGTGATTTTTGCAGGTATGAGGGATGCTACAGCTGAGGGGAAGCAGACGAGCAGCTGGAGCAGCAACTGGCTCTGCAGCCTCTGCAGCCTCGGAGGCGGTGCTGCGTCAGTGGAGAGGGTTGACCTTGGTGCCTGTGGTGCTGAGAGCCTGCCTCTGCAGAGGCACAGAGTGTGAAAGGGGATTTTATTGTGTCCCAGTGGGGAAAAGGTTTTTCTGTGAGAGGCAATGAGTGCACAAACACTTGTAACAACACTCGTAACAGCAACACTGTTTCATGACATGGCTTTTCACAGCAAAAACTACTTGCTTATTTGCTGTCATATTCAACCCTTGCTACATGATGTACTTTGTATCTTTTATAATTTACCTACTTCTGCAGCTCATGCATTGGTGCCCATTGACTATAAAGCAATACAGCTAATAAAGGGTAGTGGCAACACTCAAAACTATGCATATTAATTTGTTATATACTAAAAAAAGCCTTAATCTTAACAGGTCATGGAAAAAGAGACAGTGAATGACTGCAGAAGGCTATTAAAGTTCAAGTCCCATCTCTTCACCTAAAGCAACAAACGGTGCATAGCATATAAGGGAAAGAGGAGCTGGAAAGTGAAAGGGGTGGAAGGAGCCATAAATCCCATTCTTGCCTTTTATGGAGAAAACATTACAAAAACTGGAATTTATTAAGATTTCCCTGGGGCCTATGCTATAGAAAATGTTGGTTTAAGGTAGCTCATGGATTTCTTTGACATGGTATCTTGAAAGGACCATGGCTGATAGAGAGCTGTAATGACGGGCTTGGCTGATCGATTGCCATACGTGGAGCAGGACTCCATAGGTGGGCCCACAGAGGCAATCTCCAGCATCAGTATTTATCTGGTGGTGGGGAAAACTGCAGGGGCCCTCCCCTACCCCCCAACCCCTCTCCTGCTGTGGGATTTTACACAAAAGGAGATGACCAAGGCCTTGTGGCTTTTCCTGTTGTGGTATGAACATCCTTTAGGAAAGGAAGTGATTGGTTTGTCCAGACAAATCTCATGGGGGTAGGACATCTGAGGCCCAGGCTTTTAACCCATTGAGAGTGTTGTGTCCAGCATCAAGTTAAAAAGTTTTATTAGAGCAAAGACTGGAGACTTTTGACTATCTATTTTCTATTCACTTCATATAGTAAACATTTTTGTATGTTTTGCACCGGTCCTTTACCAAGTGGTCATTTACTCATTCAGCAAAGAGTTTATAATAATAGTTCTCTGATTATTCTCTTTTTTCATGATTATTACAACAGAAGGCTTTAAACACAGACTCTGTGCATTTAACTCTTTCTCTCCTGTGCTCTGCATCTTTCAACATCATGTACCTGCAAGGAGACTCCTTCACAGTGCTGTGCCGCTGTGCCCTTCATAAAGCTGCTGGTACAGGAGTGTGAGTCTTGTCCTCCCTTTAAATTTCTATTTATTATGGACAGTAGCAACAATTTTGGCTGTATATTTCAAAGAATTTTCTATTTTAAAACATATATGATCTGTGTGTGTATATATACACACACATATATACATATATACATATGTTCTTCATGAGTCTGTAAGTACACAAAATTCAGTTTCTTTTACTGGTGTTATCAGGAGACCTGCAGTATCAATGTTCCTATTAACACCTAGTTAATGGTAATGGTTGAGAAAATGTCTGCTTTTATAAGAAAATGAGGCATTTTTTCTGCCTTTTTGAATTCTAGAAATAACTCTGAACACATTAACACAATGTAACAAAAATGGAGAGAAAAATTCTCAAGGTCATTTAAAAAAATAACCCCCTAGACATTATTCAGAGAACTAGCATAGATATTTTTCTTATAAAGAGAATCTCCTAATCTTCTATGCTCTGGTTTAGTGTTTCAGTGCTTTTTATAACAAAGTGGGGCTAATATCACAATACTTATAAGTTATTAAAACTGAGAATAAAGTGTGCTTCAGGGAGACTTCCTTTGGCATGAAGAGAACATTTTTGTCAGATCCATGACTCCAAAGCAGTTCTGGTTAGCCCTTTTTGTGGGCTTGTACTTCACATCTCTGTATCTGCATTTCATGAGCTGAGAGAAAAAAGGCACTTCTCAGCTGCTACCAGTTTCTCTGACACCGGCAGCGAAAACGATGAGTCCAGCTGAGGGTTGTCCCTGTGTCCCGGAGGATAAACCTGGTGTCCCCAGAAGCTTAGGAGATTCCCAGTGTCAAGGATGGATCTAAAATGTGTCCTCAGGGCTCACTCTTACAGGGAAATGCTGCTGATGGAAAATTCCTATTGAATCGGTTGCAAACATCTCTCTTTCCTCAAAGAATCTGTGTTTTGACATACCTCAGCTGTGGATTAGTCAGGTAATCCTAGGCCAAAAAAGAAGGCTTTCTAATTCTCTTTATAGCTGTGTGGATCACTGAAACAGATGAGTTAAAGCTCTGTATGTGCAGTTATTGAATCTTCTGTTGAGTAAATCTAAGTACAAGAAGAATATTTGGCCCATTGCTTGAGCAATGTCTTGAATAGCAGCAAACAGGCTGCTGAGCTGAAAGTGATGTACAGCCAGCAGCCCCTGGAGTGCCACACAGAGCACTGAGGTGCTCCACGACGTTGATGCTCCTGAGGATGGGACCTGAAGTTGTCCACGAAGAAAGCTCAGGCAGAAGAGTTAAATCTGGCATGTTACTCTTCTCTGGGATTTGAGACATTTTCTCAGATTTCCTCAGAAAAACAGAGTTTAGGTCCCCCTTGGGCAGAAGCAGGGATGGGATATGGGTTCTTCTCTATTGAGAAGCTCTCTCGCAGCTCAGCCAGCATCTCCTGCACAAGGGTACCAGATCTGACCCTGGCACATGGGTGCATGTTGCTCAGCCAGCTGAGCAGCAGGTTGGCTGAAACCCAGCGAGTCACTCCCCCATGAGAGCCAAATGCTCTAGAGGTGAATTCATCCCTCTCGGGCAGAGCAGGGTGTCAGACCGGAACCGCTGCCCATGACGGCAAATGCTGTCACCCTGAGGCTGGGGTCTCAGGGGAATGTGGACACTTCCTTGGGTGAGATACCTTTGCCTACTGAGCCTGGGGTCACCCAGGTGCTCGGTGCAGACCCCTGCAGCCCATTTGGAGGGGGATAAATGTCCCTCCTCTGCCCCAGGACCAGCCCCACCGTGCCTAAGCTCCAGACACCTACGTCCTCCTGTGCATCTCAACGTGTCTTGCAATTGTTTTCTCCCTCACAGGTCACTGTGAGTACTTCTCTAACTGCTTTTCCTTTCAGAGCTCTTGCTCTTGCTTGCTCTCCCCCTCCTTATGAGGGTATTACTTGGATGTTTTTTCGAAGCCTCCAGGAGGAGATTGTTTTACAAACTTATTCATCGTGGCAACTGTGTAACTTGACACACACAACAGACATGAAGTGGAACAGGAGGAACAGGAGCACTCGTAGGTTTTGAAACAAAACATGGTCTTCAGGCAGAGCTCAGTCTATTCCTGCAGCAGAAAGTCCTTCCCAGCATGAAGAAAGTTATTAGCCTTTGACTCCTGCTCATAAGCAGACTAATGACCTCCAGTTTTACTATGCCCATCAGTAGCTCCTAGAGATTCATCTTCAATGTGAAAACTTATTGACTGCAGTTTGAAAAAAACAATGGATTTTCTATATCTATCCTGACAGCGATCTCTTCAGAGAGCATGAGGTGGCTGCTTAAGCCTACCCTTTCCTGCTTGAATCTATGCTGGGTACAGCTATTTCTTCGAGAGCCAGGAGGGCAGCTGAGGAAATAATCCTGGGGATAAAACTTGAAAATAATCTATTTTGCTGTAAAGGTTCAATAAGAGGCTACTCATATGAAAGCCTGGGAATTAGAGCTAATACCTTTACACCCCTCAGACTCCATTGGCTCCTGGAGTGCATTGATGTAAGAGGAAAGAGAATAAGAACCCAATTATTCTCTATTTGAATGGCGCTATATCTAATCACAAGTAGGACATATTAAAGGCACAGAAAAGCCTTGGGGATGTGCTGATCAGTCACCTGGTGAAATATAATGATTCACATAAAGCTATACTTGAAATATTTCTCCCATCTAGTCCATTGCATGTGCTGAGCATTTATTGTAATACATGTGAGGTCTAATTCACCTCCGTAACTTCCCTAAAGTGAGTCAGTCTGTTCAGCCAATGCTTTTTGCTATGCCTCCTGAATCAAATTCAAGACATCTTCTGATGCATCTCCCGGACAGACACAGCTGAGCAGACTAGCGAGTAAAGTCAATTTCCATAGTGAGCCTGTTACAAAGTTCTGAAACTTGTTATACAGTGGATGATCATCCTTGTACCCAGGAGATGGGAGGAAAACTTTTCCCTTTTACCCGAAATCTGAACATTGCAAGTAAGTTTGACTACAAAGATCACCATAGAAATCCAGCCATAATTTGTAGCCCCTGGGATACAAATGGCATCATGCTATTATTTTAGGAATGCTGCACTTTGCCACCTTCCTGTTTAATGAGTGTATTCTTTTAACAAGGCAGGTGTCAAAAATAGTTCCCACAGTCCATTAATGATGAAGCATAGCAAAGAAATGATAGCACTTAACAAATCTGGTTCATTGAGTATTACTCTGGGACCCTACTTTTTAAAAACATAATTGTCTTTTGTCTTCATTCCCTGATGTGTCCCTCCACCTTCTGCCAGGGACAACCCAACACTCAGGCATTCAGCTTCTCAGCCACTTGCAAGATTTCTTTCCACATTAGCCCCTCATTCCTGCCTTTCTATTGTAGGATATGACCTTTATAATGCTGCTTTTTTGCCAGGGACCCTGCTGGGAAACAGATTGGGGACTGATATGGGTTAAAATATCTAAATTTAAAAAAAAAAGAAAACTAGCTTGCATGCCTAACTTGGCTCCCAGCACACATCCCACCAGTGCAGATGAAGGGGCAGTGTGGTGCGGCAGCAGGAATGAAGCACCGGGGAAGAAATGGGAGCACCCAAGGAAGTGGAGGTCCAAGAACTTCTTAAACTGACTTTGTCACCAGGTGCAAAAGTTGAAGAGGAAAATCTGGGGTTTGCGCATGGATTGATGGAGAGCAATTAGTTTTTGCTTTCAGGAGTGCAAGAACCTGGAGCTGCCTATATAATGAATGAACTGCTAAATTCCAGAGGATGTATAACCGACAGTCAAACATTTCTGACATGGATGAGAGACTAGGAAAGACATTTTGGATTAGTTTTTAGTAAGTCTTGCTCAGCATGAGGGAATAAGGTGACCTTTTTTTCCCAGAAAGATTTCCAGAGCTTCTAGTGAGGAATAGTTTCTGTTTGTCCAAGAAAAACAGTATTTTATATAGATTTTCTTAGAATGACTTTCTTTTAATGGTGATAATTTTCTATGAGGTTGTACTACATGCTAATGAAAAGTATCACCTTTCATCCAGCAATGTGGATTTACTATGTCATTTCATCTTTTTAGGAAATGGCGATGAATCATACATATGTGTGTGTATATATACACATAAATTATGTGACATGAAACTGCTGAGCAACTCTTTGTCTGCCTAGCAGTTCCACAGAGCTCCTTTGTGTTCATCCTGAACAATAAATCCTATTTAGTTTTTGACAGTCAGCATCCATTTCCCACAAAAATCTTGTTGTTTTCTCCTGTGAAATGCAAAATTCAAAACATGGCAAAAATTAACTTGAGAAGTGATATCTTTATGCTGTTATTTTCTTGGTCTCTGCAAAAAAAGTGCAAATCTATGCTTAAGTCTAGAAAAAATTTGCTTTCTAAAATAAATTTAATCTGTTTATGAAATAGGTTCAACTCTCAAGTACTGCATGAATTCCAAATGGAAATGGATGCATTTTATTTTAAAGTGAGAGGATGTTCCTTTTAGCTTCCTTTTCCTAAAAAACAACACTACCGCATTGTTTAGAGCAATGTTGCTGGAGATTGACAGCAACATTGATGTTGTGATATTATTGGAACAAGCTAGTAGATATCAGCCTGCCTTTATCACATTTGCAGCTTTCTTTCATTAGCTCTCTAATTCCTTTATCCTGGGGATCATCTTCCTTTTAAAGAGGCAATTTGTTCATTTTATCAGATGATAGTCTAGTATATACGTGGCCTACTTAAGAACAAGGTCTAATTAAAAAAGAAAAAGGAATCACATCAGTTCAAAAATGAGAGCTACAGTAAATACAAGTCAGTACAGCTAGGAACGAAAACTTTGAATTACACGGGGGCTTCTCATCTGATCTTTCTAGTGGAGGCACTCCCCTCCGCTCAATCATGCAGGGCAACGTGGAAACAGGAATGGACATTTAAGTCAACTCATAGGTCACAACTCAATTAACTTCATGGTGCCTCGAGCAGATGGATATGTGCTGTGGTACACACCAGGCTTTTAACGGGGCACATGGTGGAGTTACAGGGACCCTGACATTCAGCCAGACGTGGATCACTTGAATGGGTGAAGGGAAGAAAGCAGAGCCCGGTGCACCTCAGGCTGGGACCATGCTGTGCCTCTCTGTTCTGCTATGCACATAGTCCAGGGCTGAAAACTAGCAGCTTGAGATACGGCCCTGCTAACAAAAATCAGTATTGGACACTGTCCGGAAGCCACAATAAGCCATGAATTGCTGAGTGACCTACAGAAAGCTATGGGAGACTTTCACATCTCCATCTTCGTCACCTCAGATAGGCTTCAGAGAAGGTGGAAAACTTACAGGACTGCTCATTTGGTTAATGGGAAATTGGTTTAGTGGCTTCCTGGTCTACTCCCTTCCTTCCTCTGCTTCTTCCAGCTTGCCTCAGGCTGGTAGTTAAAAGCCCTGTGAAAACACAGAGGTTGGGTCAGGCTAAGGGTATCAGAAAAAAATAGGTAGGGAGGGAGAAGAGGCTAGCTCAAGGGTATGAGGACTATTTTGGCAGCTGTAAATGTTGCGCAGAAGACCGTGGGAGTGACCGCACAGCCACAGGCAGCTCCAATAGCCCAACTGAGACGAAATACTGTAAAACAGGCAAACCAGGACTGCCTGTATCACCTCCTCATGAAGTAAAAGGATCCCACAGAAAGTATTTGTGTCCAAGGTGCAGGTTATTGGATAGGTGATTAGTTGAATTTCTCAACTTTTGTGTGAGTATATTTAAAAATTCTGCAGTCTGGGGAAAATTTGCAGTGTAATTGGGCAAAATGCCAGATTTGTTATAAAACCTTAGGTGGATGTGTTTCTCAGTGTTTGTTCTGCTATTTAAAAGAAGGGAAAAAAACTTCCTTTCTTATGTGTGTGATGTTGGAAGGAAAAAAACGGCACTTACTCTATGGTCCACTCCAAGCAGCTTACAAAATGAATAATCAACAAAAAGAATGATGTCTTTTTAGGTAATGTCTTATAAATAAATGTAGCTTTCAGGAGTCATTCATCTGGTAAAGCATGCAAGTTACTTCAATCATCAGCTAGATGTGAGAAGATC
Organism: Aptenodytes patagonicus; assembly: GCF_965638725.1. Taxonomy (NCBI): domain Eukaryota; kingdom Metazoa; phylum Chordata; class Aves; order Sphenisciformes; family Spheniscidae; genus Aptenodytes; species Aptenodytes patagonicus. Next base: position 144,958,145 of record NC_134950.1, on the reverse strand, counting down.
AAAATAAATCCCAAATGTGGAATCTAGACTCTGCTGCATATCAAGTAAAGAAGTTCTTTTGACACCTGGTCTCAAGTCTGCTGTTTCTGTGGCTTGAATTTATACCTCTGATGTCAACTTTCTCCTATCACAGGTTGTCACATAAGTGAGTGAAGGACCTGTGCTGAAGACTGGGTGTTTCATCTCACAGTCTATTTTGTGTACAGTAATGTGTCAGGCTTTTCATTTTTTAACACGCAGTAATAGTAGTTGCTTTCTGGGTGGGCTTTTCCCTCCCCCAACATGACTGTGTCAGTCTCCTGGCACCAACAGCTCAGCCGTAAAGTGCAGGAATGAGGCATCCTGAGTCAATTCTTTAGGTTTTGCTGGGCCGGGCTCTATGCGCAGTCGTGGGGAGGAAGTGGCAGACAACATGTTACCGGCACATAGTTCATCAAATGAAGGAAGTAGCACTTTTTCCTATCTCTCCCATGCTTCAAAAATAGGAATCCTTTGTCCTGCCAAATGCATGTATAAATAACCTTGTTATCTGTGCTTTGCACAAATTGATACAGACAGCTAAAGATATAAGATTATTTGCTTATTTTTCCCCAAGGTTCAATGGATGTTACATAGTCAAAGGAAAATATACTTTCAGGTGTCAACTAATATCATTGCCAAGAATTTGCATTTGTAAAACAGACTAGAGCAAAAGTACTCAGTAGAGGATGTGAAAACAATATGCATGTGAAAGGCATTGCTGAAGGGGAAAAGCAGGGGACTTTCTAAAATGCAAGAGGGCCTGTGCAAATATTGACACTGGAAACATCAATGCTTTTGTAATGGGAATATCAGCCATTGGAAGAGAATAGGCTTACCCATCATAGTATGGCCTGCAAGCTGGTGGGAGAATTCAGCAATCTGTGTGGACCTCTGCCTATAAGGTACTTCTGAAAACGCCACCATATAGATGTCCTTTGAGACAGGAGCCTGCGGTAAGCACCATTGAGAAAAAGACCTTGAGGAGCCCGGATCTCTTCAAAGTTCAGTGAGATGCAGACAGACAGCTGATTTTGAAATTCACTAGTTTGTTTTTGAAACTTGACAAAGTTTACAGTGTTTTGCTATTGAGCCCAATCTGTGTCCATCTGGAAACCGGTAAGCTCTTCATCTTGTCATCTGGATATAAAATAGAGTTTATGCAGCTACAGTAGCCAGGAAAGAGAGTTTACTTTAGAGGCATGGTTCTTTCTGCTCTGAATCAGGGTATGCTTCGTGATGTATTTTACTGTTTAAAGGTAAATATTCAGTATGGGCGTTTGGAACATTTTCCCTTTTTTTTCTTTTTTTTTTTTAAGTGGTTCATTTTACCATGGTTGAATCTTACTTTCCTTCATGCAAATAGTTATCTCTGTGGTATGAAAATTTTGCTAAACTCTCCCCCCTCCTAAAAAGGGACTCTTCTGTGGCATATTTGTTGCAATACCCTGTTGGTTCCCAGCATTTACACATCCTTTGTGTCTTTACTTTAAGGGAGATCTTGGGAACAAAAAGGAATTTGGTTTGGGTTCTCACTGTGCATCACTGCACTTGGAGTAGTGCAGATTTTTCCCAAATATATCCGGTGCTCACAGGGCTAAAGTACTTATGAGTGCTGAGTCGGAAACTGGGCCACTGTAGGCTTTATTTCAGGGTGTGTGCTGAAATAGTTTGAAGCAGTTTTTACTAGAGGTCTCAGGGCAGTGCGTTTGTGCTTCTGCTGCTGCTTTCATTTATTAGGAAGAAATAGACATTAAGAGAGAGAGACATATCTAAAGAAAGAAGTTTACAGCTGCAAAAATATTCATTTCAAGTTGTGAAACTATTCTGTACACAAGAATTATAAGCAATGCTTAAGACCCGGTTGGGATCTAACACTGAGTGTTAAGATCTATAGTCTAGTGCTGAGACAATGCAGACACAAAGTCAGAAACTATTGTGTAAAAAAGAACTAATTCCCACCTTTCCACTTTAAAGCAGCTGTTCTTCTTCCTTTTAAATATTTTCAGCTTTCTCTAAGGTCTATGACGATATTGTATTCACAGACATGCTTATTCTTCTAAATGTCAAGATGCTTATTCTAATAGGTTTGGAGCTGGAGATTGTAATGGGCATAAAATGATTTTTTATGCCGAAGCATAAATAGTATTTAGCTGAATAAACACCAGCAGCAACCACTTCAGTAAATACATCATAGGCATACACACACACATGCTTATACAAATTATTTATTTGACCAAATAAAAATACCTGGGTTGTATTCATGTTGAGAAACACCGTGGCAATAGCAGGTTTCACTGGGACAGTCTGCTTATCTTACACAGCTATAAAAATAAAAGCTGAGATGATATGTGTGGGCACCACCCTGCCTTGGCAAGGCATGGCAGGCCTCCATCTACCTGTTTTCTTTCCAGAAAAGCTTTAAAAGAGCTAAGTTGTAGGTTTCTATAGCTGTGTTAAGAATGTAAAATTATCCCATATCTATTGCCAGTAAAAAGAATAGAAAAATGCAAGGGTTTCAAGCACTTCAGACTGTGGGCAGGTGGGAAGGGTCTGCCCTGGTGCTAGGGACCTTGTGCCTTTGACAGCCAGCCCTCTCCAGAAAGAAAACTCACACGAGGTTTTCAGCAGTTTTCATTAAACTTTCTGATCGGCTGTAGCTGGCACTGTCACCAGTGCTAGAGAAGAGACATTTGAAATTTCTGCAAACAGCCATAATTCAACCAGAGGAGACCTGCTGGCATCTTGTTCCCAACAATGGGTGCTAAGGGCCTGCTTGTGCACCCCTGCATAGGGATGGTCTGAGAACAGTTTTTCTCTGAGACAGTTTTTACAATTGAAAACAGAAAAAAAATCATCTAATTTCTACACTTTTTCATCTGCTACATTTGTGGGGGAATGCTCTTTATACAACTTTCTGGGGCACCAGCATTTTTGTTCAATGTTGTTGGCTATACTCAGATACCACACGATTACCACTGTGTACAAACTTGAACAGGAGAGAGTTCATGCCATGTTATCAATGAACTGCCCTGCTACCTGAGGGCATGAAACACATCAGTGACCAACAAGTAAGATATGGTGGTGGAAGTGGAGGAAGAAGAATAGAAAGGAGGTAATATCTGGGGAGCAAAATAGTTGGTACTATTTATTCCAAATTTATCTATTTGCTGCTTGCAACACTTCCTGAATGTAGTTTTTCCTTATGTCTTTGCAATTGCTGATGGCTGGCGACTCAATTTAGTCAGGTGAAGGATAGTTCTTTCAGTAACAGATGAGTGCTTACCAGAGCAAAAAAAATGCATCTGATGAAGATTTCTTCTCCCAGAGCTCCACAAGGAACAAGCTGGGCTGCTAGCACCCTGTGCATTTAAAGACAGCAGGGAAATAAGCAACCCCTTACTTGAAGAATGTCAAGGGATAGAAAAGGGGACCAAAGGAAGAAGAGAAAGGGTAACTGACCTGAACACCATTCAATTGGAAAATTGCCTGGCTTTGCCATGGAGAGCTGAGGTTTCACACATGACAGGGAGGTCAGTTCTGCAAGGGAGATGGCGTTGCTCATAAAGCTGTTGCTGCTGAAACCGTTGTGCCACCCCTTCCCTTCATCAGCACAAATGTCCTGCATTTCATAGCCCTTCTGAAAGTGGGACTCATGTTATACATATTCCTCTGTATAGTCAGCATATTTGCTTTATGTTCCCTTTGTCGCACTTACAGCTGCAAAACCCGAGCATCTATTGTTGCTTTCTTGGCACATTTCCTCTTCCTGATATTCACAGAAAAAGCAATATGGCACAACTCAGCACAATGACACCTTGGACTGCTTGGGGCACAACTCTCTCTGTCCTAGAGCTCAGAGGCTCTAAAAGCGTCCCTGGTTGGCTTGGTTTTCACTGTGTTTGATCGGGACTTTTTAAAAAATCTACAAAAAGCAATCTGAGTGAAAATGATCTTGCCCTGATAGAGTTCATGGTTCTAAGATGAAGGAATGAATCTGAGCAAATGATGACTGCTAGCAATGTGCTTCAAAAGGGCCAACCAACGTAACAGCCTCCAGACTGGGAGGAAAGGTGCCCATGGAGAAGAATTCCAAGGGGAAAAAATAGTTCAGGAGAGATGGCAATTCGTATACAAAGCAATATCAAGGCCACAACACCATTCTGTCCTCCTGTGGAACAAAAACAGGAAAATGCCATAGCGGCTAATTGGGCTGGATGAGGCATACCTGGAGAACCAGAAAATCAGAGAGAAATAAAAAGTGAAAACAGTGCTAGTAACTATAGATATCTATAGTTGATTGCCACAAGCAGAGGGGTAAAATTAATTTCAGAGAGAAAGGAGCAAAAATTGCAACTAAAACTAATGTTGGCTAAATGCATAACAAGTTAAGTAATACACTACATTTTCACCCATATATCTTTTACGAGAAAGGAAGAGAAAATAATCATTAGGAAGAAGATTAAACTGTTTAGGACCTATTTGGTGTAGCTTTCACAAAAATATTCATATCGATTGTTATTTAAACAGCTATTGAATACTGAGGAGGCAAGTCCACATCAGGAGAGGGAAAGAGTAGATTAAAGACTGCTTAGGTGAGTGGGATATATTCAAACTGAAAGCACAAGATTAACATACCCTTGATTCCTTATGGAACTGGTCAAACTGTATGTGCTTGAATAATTATGATTTTTAACAAAAAAATGCATTTCAAAAAACAGTGAAGTCCCAGAAGACTGGAGAAGGACAAATATTATAAAAAGAAAGAATTTTTTTAAAAGTGGAAGAAACTGTGATCTAGAGAATTACAGCTTAGGCAGCTTAGTTTTGGTACCCAGAAAGACTCTAGAAGAAATTGCATTCAAAGAACAGCAGAAATTATTTGAAATTTAGAAAATATAAACCTAAAAAATAAGAAAATTAGATTAATTATGTATAGAAATGAGACATCTAAATGAGGACATAATTGAACAATATGAAAAGAGTTTGGTGTGGTTTTCTAGGCAGCCTGTGAAGGTAGAGCAAGGCAAAAAATCAATTTAAATAGAAGTAGAGAAGACACATTTTAGATTTTAGGACAAACTTGCACATGATAAATACGTCTAAGTAGTATCATTTGCAAAATAGGTTGTATAATCTGCAGTTGACAAGTCCCTGAGGAAGAAAACCAGCTGCCTTTTCCTATGTAAAGTTTAATTTCACACCTCCCAGCAATGAACTTTGAGATATGAGTGAGTCCCCACAGACTGACTGCCTGTGCAAAGCCAGCTTCCATGGGTTGCCTCTGTCTGTCGTCACTCAACTTTGAAATGGGAATAGATGTTTCACAGAGAATGTCTCTTACATTTGAGTTGGCAAGACTGAGAGTTGTACAAACGCCCATTGGGAACAGTCTGGACAGAGGTGAACGTGCGAGGGTTCCTGAAGCTGCTCAGAAGAATAGCCCTTGCCTGTCCTACATCAGAAGGATAGTATGGCCTGGCACCCATATAGCACTGCTGTGCAAGTCTTGAACTTGGGGAAAGTCCCAAGGACAGTTTTGGCACAGCAGAGCATCTCTTTTTTGGTTCTGAAACATTGCTATCAAAATATACAAGAAGTGTTGCAGGATTCATCTACATGGCTAGAAATGACACTGACCCCAAGGTTAGGCAAATCAGTACATCATTTAAAAAACATTAAAGAGTTACAGTTTATGTTAGGTAAATATTCCTACCATGTACAGAATATACAGGGTAATGGGTTTACTTTGACCCAGATAAAAGAGGTAACAGAGATGCAAGCACAAAATAATAGCTAAACCTTGCCTGCAGATTTACATTTAATTAAACAGTAGAGTTCCTCCAAGGGATGCTGAAGCCGTGCAAGAGGTGAGCAGCAGCATGACACGTATATATAGTGACCAGGCTTGTGCCAGCCTTGGCTGCCTGGAGAATGTGTCATTTGTGCACGTAAACACAGGGTTTATCAGAGCACGAGGCAAACTTGCACCTGGAAAATGGCCACATAAATGTGGGGATTGGGAGGGAAGGGAGATCTCCCAACACAGCACATATGACTGGAAGGGACCAAGTCTTTGCCTGCTCAGAAAATCACATCTTAAAATCTCTTTTATAAAAGCAGGAATAAAGTCCCTCTTAAAACTAATAAGGACTTTTTGCTCCCTTTTTTTCTGGGCAGCTGTTCCAAAACCTCACTGCTCTCATGATCCACACCACTTTTGAATTTCTGTCCTAAATTGGCCACTATTTTTTTATTACATTTGTTCTTGTGCCAACATTGTCGTTCAATTATCATGGCCAGGAAGGAGTCACATCCAGCCTCAAGCTTTGTTTTGCTCTTTGTCTGAGGAAGGCAAGCATCCATCATGCTTTCAGAGCTATGCACAGCATAACGATCCCCATGCTAATGCTTGAAGGAGCTGGCTTGACAAAATAGAACTGATGCAGCCATGTCACTGAGTTGAAGAGCCCTGATAAGCAGTAGAGTGATGATAGTACTTCTGGGGTCATTCAGGTCTTCCTGGAGGATATCATAAGGTAAATAACAAATTAGGACTGAATTTGGGCTGTGGTTATTCTGGGCTTTCCTGAGACACTGGGACGAGGGGAGCCAGCAGCGGTCCTTGTGCTGTGGCTGAAATCCAGTAGAGGACTTGTTGGCAGGAATTTGATCCAATATGCACATCCAGAGCAGTAGCTCTGTAATTCTTGGGAAAGATGCAGCATAGCTCCCTGTCAGTGACTAGCCATCATTATTGTCAAACACAAATTAGGACAGAGAAAAAATGCAGTTCTGCCCTGCCTCTAACTCTGCTTCATATTCCCTTGTGGACAGGTAAAACCCAGGGAGAAATCAGCAAGGAAGAAATGCTGCATTCCCGTGACCCTTGGCCTTATCCTGTGGATAGGGCTTTTCTGTCTCACACTATCTGCATCGCTACAAGATCTAGATAGAATCAGTCCCTTACTACATGATTTTCCATGAAATAATAAGGTCAGTCTGTCAATTACATCTCACTGATGACTGACAAAACTCAGATTTTCTCCTCTTCTCTACCTCTTGCCAGCAGCAGTTTTTACATTTCCAAAATGTTCACACTTGGCTGCTAAAAATGCATTCCTAAATCTAGATATAGATACCCGCATAAATACAGGCTCAGACACAGAGCTCTCGCTTCTTCAGAGAGGGCTGCAGTCAGTCGATGTCTGAGAAAACCGGGCCACTTTTACTCTAGCAGTGAACCCCACGTAGAGCAGCCTGATTTCTCTGAACACATTGCCGTATAGATCTAAGACCATTGCTAATGCAGTGAAAATATTATTTAAAAGACACGGGATGTTACAGATCCTGGATTTTTAAAACCTCTCTCCAAACTGAAGCTTAATCTTTAACTTAAAAACGTGACTATGTGTATTTGAACTAAGGGTACCTAATAATATTTTTCTTATAGGCTGTTTAAAAGGAGAGTACGTCTGTGGTTTTGTTCTTTTCCTTTAGAGCTTAGGGAAAGAATAACACAATATATATACATGGAGAGAAAAAAACACAGCAAGCTTTGCAGAGCCATCACATTTTTTCTGTTCTATGGATTTGACTATTTATTTTTGGTGGTGTCTTATCTAGGTGACAGAAGACACAAATGACAACAGCAAACAGTGCAGAGACTGGCAGCTGTCTGCATGAAATATGATGAGGTTTGTGCAACCAGCTTTGGATCATTTCTCAAATCATTATTCAAGAACTGTCACACACTGAACCTGCATGACTCTGGCGACAGGCAGGGTGCATTCAGATTATCTCCAGGGGCTGAGGACCAGCACTGCAAGTCACTCAGGTCCAGGATGGCAAGTCAGAAAGCTCAAATTCTGTTTCCTTACTGCTTGTTCTTACCCTTTCTGTGTGCTTCCAGTTCCCCGTGAATGAGAGGGGAATACAATAATTCTTAAGTAATTTGTACATTAAACCAAACTAAAATTGCAAAGCCATACTCTTACCTGTTGTGAGAAAGTACAAAATATAGCATTTTTTTTATTTACCATTTCTCATAAAATAATGCATGTCCATTGCTACAGAACTTATTTCACCAGGAAATATATCTTTAAGTGGAGGTTTGGAGCAATTTGTTTTTAACACAACGATTTGGAAAACTGAAAAGGCAGAGGAGAGAACTGGGTTGCCTCCAGCTAAAATATCAGCCAAACAATTCCTGTAAAATGCAGTTTGTAGACTGACGTCTGAAGAATGAGTTGCCACAGTTAAGTGCCATAATATTCCAAGGAAGTACTTAGATATTTGGATAACTACTTGATGAGTCAATGTAAGTACCTCTCTGTATTTCAGTCATAGGTCTGCCTTGCTTGGACGCAAATACAGTCTGAGCTGGACTCTAGCCCACAGGGTTGGATGTTGGTCAAGCACTGGATCCTGATGGGAAGCAAAACTTAAAATCATTCCATCCTTTAACAAATAAAGATGTTCAGGCAAAAACTCTGTAAGGTAACTAAGTCAAGCTTCCTCCTCAACGTGTCTGGCACCACCTCCTGCCAGGAACTGTACGTTTTGTAGGCAATGGGCTGCTAAAGTGCATATTCTTGTGCACTACATGCTTCAGTCATTCTCAGACTCTCAGAGCACTGTAGACACAGCCAACAATGCCTTAATGCTGCACTTGGTCCAAGTCTCCATGTTTAACATAGAACACTTTCTTACGTATAGATTATTTCTAGAGACTTTTACACTGGTGCCATCACAGATAATAATTTGAGTGGTTTTAATATTTTCAGATTCTGCTCCTTTAAGCCAGTTGCAGTGTGAAATGCAAATGCACACTGGGTTAACTGTTTGATCCCTATTTGCATATCTGACACAGTGGTCAAGGACTGTGGTCCAAGAACAGTAGTATTCTCAGGCTTTGTCCCAGAGCTGTTCAGCATCACTGAGTAGGTGGTGACACTACATTTCTAACGTCCAATTAGACGTTACCAGTGAACAGTGAGACCCACGCAAATGCCTCAGAAAAGCAAAACAGAATGACTTGTTTTTAAAGAGGCATGGCCAGCAGGTTGAGGGGGGTGATTCTGCCCCTCTACTCTGCTCTGGTGAGACCCCACCTGGAGTACTGCGTCCAGCTCTGGAGCCCTCAGCACAGGAAAGACACGGACCTGTTGGAACGGGTCCAGAGGAGGGCCACAAAAATGATCAGGGGGATGGAACACCTCTCCTGTGAAGAAAGGCTGAGAGAGTTGGGGTTGTTCAGCCTAGAGAAGAGAAGGCTTCGGGGAGACCTTATTGCAGCCTGTCAGTACTTAAAGGGGGCTTATAAGAAAGATGGCGGCAAACTTTTTAGCAGGGCCTGTTGTGACAGGACAAGGGGGAATGGCTTTAAACTAAAGGGGGGTAGATTTAGACTAGGTAGAAGGAAGAAATGTTTTACGCTGAGGGTGGTGAAACATTGGCACAGGTTGCCCAGAGAGGTGGTGGATGCCCCATCCCTGGAAACATTCCAGGTCAGGTTGGACGGGGCTCTGAGCAACCTGATCTAGTTGAAGATGTCCCTGTCCACGACAGGGGGGCTGGACTAGATGACCTTTAGAGGTCCCTTCCAACCCAAACTATTCTATGATTCTATGATAATAACTGGGCCTAGAAAAAAGGGCATAGAAGTGAGACCTTTTCTTGTCTGAAGGGTAGACCAGGTTAATCATAAGTCACTTCTCAGTGTGATCTTCCTCATCCACAAAAGGTTCTCAGCAATAGGATTTAACTCAAAATGAAGAGGTTCAGTCTCTAGCAGGAATCAGAGGTGATTTCTCTAGACTTTATCCGGGATGTGATGTGCAGATGTCTCTCCTGTATTTTTGTATAATATAAGAGCATATATAATGCTCTTATATATATATCTTTTATATATATATCTTTGTATATAATATAAGAGCATATCCCACACAGAGAACTCCAGTGAGGATGGAAAATGTCTTCCGTAATGAACTTTGTTGGCTCTGAGGCTTTCCTAAAGGATGAAGAAACTGAAGCCAGATCTCTCACTGTCCTTGGAGCAGAACAACAAAAAAATTTATCTCTTTTGAGACTTGTAGCACTATATCCAGCATCAGAAACCAAAACTCTTTTTGGCTTTATACTGGTCCCAGCATTGGTCAGGACAAGACTAACATTGTGGGTTTATACTACATGCAAACCATGGGTTCTCAAACAATTTCTCATCTCCTGGGTCTGGGTACACAAGCTGACTGCATCTTGACCTTCACCCTCTTTCCTTCTCCATCTCCTGTTTTCATGAAACACAAACTTTACTGCATAGGTGGGAGCCATGGTGCACCCCAGGCAGCCTCCAGCTGGGACATTCAGGGATGCTGGGCCATGCAGCTCCTTCACCGGCTGTGTGGGCACAGTTTATATACGTTGCTGTGGTTGAATGTAGCAGGTCTTTCTCAGAGTCCTTGACCCTCTTTTTTAAATAGCATAGTATAGGCCTGGCCCAGTAAAATTACTTTCCCTTCATAGCAAACTGAAAAGTCATTTATATATCTTCCCTGTCTTCTCCTGAAATCACTAATATAATGAAAACTTGCTCACATGAATATCATGCGCCCAGGGGAACACCTCTGAATTTCTCATTTCCGTTCTGCTCCTGCTATAGTTAAAATAAAACATTTGATCTCCTTTTAAACAACATTTGGACCTGGTTTTCTGCCATGGTTTGATTGGATTCTTGAAAACATTTTATCCCACTGTTGTACAGATGAAAAACTACCTAGGACAATCTTTCAAGTTAACAGTATAATCCTCTATGTTTGCAGCAGAAAGTGACTTTTCTACAGCTGAAATGGCATGAAAAATATATGTGTAGAGAAAAAAGCATGTGCTGTCAGTCATCTGCTAAGCAGAGAAAGACCCACAGACCTGTGGGCATGGATAATACTGTGTGCAGAATGAAAAATTAAGTTTTGAGGTGGGGATGAAGAACAGGTTATATTTTATTTATGCATTCTCATGTGCTGACTGATAACTGCTAAGCTTAAGTGCATAAACATCATAGGCACGGGGAAGAGAGTCTAAAACATCCCTGTGAGGTTACCGGCTCTGTGTTTCCTCCCAACCACGAAACTCATGATTGCCCCCTGCCACATAAGTCAATGCATTCTTCCAAGTCTCTCCAGGCAGCTGCAGCACCTCATGGGGAGTTGACTGACCATGGTGTGCAGAAGCTCTGCCAAAGTGTCGTCCACCTGGCCGGCAGCAGCTCCTGTTGGTACGGCTAGTAAATACCAGGATATGCTACTGGTTTGGTGCAAATATTTTTTTCTTCATGAAAGATTTTTTTTTTTTAATGCGCTTATGCCATCATGTAAAAGATTTGCATTATGTTATTCTGTGTCCTATATGTATCATCCAGGCTTGTCCTTCAACAGATCTACTATATTGTTAACAGGTTTAACTGCATCTAAGGAGGTGAATGAGTCTTCCCGATCACCCCTTGACCCCTAGCCTTGTCACGGCTTTTTTGTTAGATGACAGAATTGCTCCAGCTTTACATTTTCTTTAAGGTCAAAAGGTTTTTTTTTCTTTTCAGAGTGTTTTTGCCAGGGAGCCTCTCACTCTCCACTCACGAATCTCTTGTTCTGTACCTATAATAGAATTTCAACAGCCAAAACAAACCCAGACACCTTCGCTCATTAGAAGAACCTTTCCTAAATAACTAGTGGGACTGATGATGTAGTTCAAGCTGATGGTGTAAAATGCTCATGCAGTCCAGTTCTCTCTCTCCTAATTTAATATGAACCAGTGGTCCCTTATGGGCCCCAGTTAATGGAGAAGACTCCGAGCAGCTGCCAAACATAAAAGCTGTGTTGGTGTCAGCACTATAAACTGTTAGAAGGGATATTTCAGAAGGTCTTGCGTGGGAAGAATCACGGAGGGAGAAGAATCACCAGGAGATGCCCTGAGGGGGGTCAGAGCTGGAGAAATAATGAATCACCATAACAATGCTACAATTTCTTTCTCTCCTTGCCTGCTTTCCCACGCAGAAGGAGCGAGTTCAGCACTCGTGGCTCCCAGGACAGATGTATTTTGTAGCAGCAGCACTTTTCCCCGACATTGGATTTTTCATTCTCGAAGGTGACACCCCACTTATTGCCACACGACTGGTTTACATGATGAGTCTCTTCTAACTCTGATCCCTCCTCTGAAAACCTAAAATGTTGCCATGAGAGGAGCAGTGATAACACCGTTATATCTGACAGTCAAAACTCAAGTTAAGGATATAACCCATGTTCTGGACCTTGGCTGTTCCAGCCAACTGCATCGTATCGCTCACTTCATGAACTTATTTTTGTTTTATTTTGAAACTACTAAGGCTTCTCAACCTATCATTGACCTACCATTTCCTAGCAGGAGGCTGTTAGGCATCGCATTTATGCAATGGGAAGCAATCTTTTAATCTCTAGTCTGTCATTTCAAGAACAAATTGAAATTACGACTGATAAGCCCCATCTTAGCTTGATGAAACGTTTATGAAGCTGGGCAGATACGTATTTCCCCCATAACTATGCAGAAAAACTGAAGTTGCTTAATAAATTCTGCTTTTGCTCAGTTTGCTGCAGCATCCAAACAAGCTGAGGTTAAAGAACCATTTTGTCTGATTTTGAAAATGTGCTACACAATAAAAAGGCTTGATTTCCAAAAGGGCTGGAATTCAGAACTTTCTAGAAATTGAGTGCTTTTAAAATGTCCTGTTTTTTCTTACTCAAAAGTTTTGAAGTGTGTTTCTTCACAGATTTTCCTTGCATTGGTTATAATTTCATCTGTGATGTTTTTCTCGGGTTTCCTGTACATCTGCAAAGTCTGCATTCTGCGACATAATCCCTTTACTATAACGGGCTTAACATCTGAAGTTGCTCTGTTGGTGGTTCTTGCCCTGCAGACCCTGTTTGTCTGCATCGCTAGTGCTGGCTCACAACCCTCTGCTTGCAAATCCAGGGAAACAGCATTGATCCTCCACTCCAACAAACCCTTTTAAATGAGTTCAGGACCAGTACTGCAGGTCCTGCTCACACAGATGGGAGCTTGCTCTCTTCCAAGGTCCGTAACACAGCATCCTCTGCTCCAGAAGGCGAGAGGTACAGTACTCAACCCAACCAGCCAATCTTTCCAGCAGTTTGTTGGTAACACATGCAGTAGGTCAATGCCGCTTCCTCTACACGCAGAGAGCATATGGCATGGATAGTGTGTCAGTGACCCAAAAGGGTGAAGCTGTGATCAGGACTAGTGACAATATCCTGCAATTTCAAAGGTTTAGAGCTTTTTGTTTCTTTCTTTTTTTCTTTTAAAGAGAAAGCTGAGCATGGACTTCCGTCACCTCTATCTTAGATCACTTGATGAAATTCTCCTCAACTTTATGGGGTTAAAGCAGGGGAGTAGTTTTCCCTGCTCTTGGGTTATGGAAATGGAGTACAGATCTGGAAGGTAAGCGCCGCCCAGAGCAGAAATCGCTGCCAAGAGTTTGCTGGCTGGTGCAGGTACACTGACAGCTTCCCGCTTCAACTCTGCAGCTCTCCTTCTCCTTGTGCTTATTTTCAGAGGTTGCCTGAAGGTTTACTTCTGCCTCATTTAATCTCATTTAATTCTGAAAATCATTTATCTGTATTTAACATAATTCACAGTCTCTATAACCTGACAGTGGTAGTAGAGACTCAACTGGCTAATCTTTGTATAAAATTCCCAGTTTAGGCTTTACTTTACTTGTATCAGTTCAAATCTTTTTAAGGAGCCTGAAGGGAATTCCCACTGAAATGCCCTCATCAAAGATAAAATGCTATTTTTGAAACATAAAATTCCCTTTTTTCCAACTTTAAAACATCCTACATAACTCAGTATTAACTATTTAGACATATGATGTAAATGTGATACTGAAATAAGCATAGAATAAAAGTTAAAATGAAACTATGCAATAAAGGTAAGTTTGACATATCAGAAAAAAAAATTATTTTTGCAGAATGAAAGGGAAAAAATAAAAACAAATTTCTAAATTTCCTCTGAGAAAATGCATTAAAATAGGATCATCTTCACTCTTAACCTTGCTGTGAATAATGTCAGCATCCTCTGGGTCAGCTTTGCAGTAGTGGCTCCCACTCCCTCTCCTCTTCTTCCTTTGCCAACTGTTTCCCTCTCCCTCTTGGGTTCCTCAACAGAACAGATATTTCTCTTATCTCTGCTAGCCGTTCCCCACATCTAAATACATAATTCCCCCTCATAACTCCCCTGATCGCTGGCTCCTTGTAGCACGTGTGCTCTCCAAATAATAATTCTTGCTGACCTTAGCAAACCATGTTGCTCTTCTGGCTTCTTTGAGTGCTCTCCAGGTGACCTGACTGATAAATATGCTTCTGCAAAACAACTGGGCTTGTACCAAAGCTCCTTTCTGTACTCTTCTTCCTACACTCTGTATTGCTATAATATCCAGCCAGTCTGTAAAATGTCATTCCCTACTATTTCGATAGTGGCCATGAAGTTTATTCGGGTTTATAAAACAGAAGGAAACACATTTTTTACACCTGCTCTGTCGATATCAACAATTTCTTTCTTTTTCTTTTGCAAAGTGCTTAAATTTCATACTACTATTTTCCTCTTAGTCATTCCTTACACTGTTAGGACATCATCAAACAACACATTGAACATGCTCTACATTTAACTCAGTTTGCTGGAAGCATTTTTTCAGGAGACCTATGAAACTGAAGTAGAAAAGTGATCCCAGATCTAGTAAGTGTGAGAAAGAACTGCCTAAGGATGCATCACCATTTGCTACCAAATGGGAATTAATTCAACATTCAACATTACTGTGACTGGTTTTGTTTGCCAAGACTCTGGAGTGCCTGGGAGCTTTTACCAGAGCAGGGCACTGCTGTGGGAGGCACCGTACAAGCAAAGGGCAAAGAAAAAAACAACACCCCAAAAGCCAAGTCACACAATAAACCACTTGCAATCTGCATAGATATAATTGCTGGAGTATCAACACTCATTGTTTTGTCTGATTTTGTCAAAATAAAAGGCAAGCTGATACAGAAGCCCCACACCAGAGACGCATAGTCTGTCATAGTACTGGGCACTAATTCAATAGATAAAATATCTGGCTCCTCATAGTCCAGCCTGAACTGTGAAACTCAACAATTTCTGTTTGCATTTTTGCAATTGCTATCAAGATGACATTACCAAAAAAACACCAACTGCAAGAACATAAGTGGGATAGAAGGGCAGCACTGCTGTGGAAACAGACGTAAGAGTGGCAATAAAAAATAACTCTGCTTCGATGTGGACATTGCCATCGGGAGACCAGTCTCCTTACAGGACAAATGTGATACCCTGGCTAGCAGCTACGACTGTTGGAGGCTGTGGTTTCCTATCTACCCAGCAGTAATAACGGTGGGAAATGAATGCTGCTTATATTTGGCAGACAATATTAGAGGTTCCAGATGAGGTACAAAGTCATGTATTTAAACAGCTTGGTCTGGTTTGGTGTGGATTGCCACTTATTTCCTTGATACCCAGAGCTAGAAGTGGATGTGAAGAGCTTTCTTGTCCAGCAAAAGAGAGAAGTTCCTCTCCATTTAGAGTTAGAGGAAGTTTTCAGTAGAAACAGCAACTTTCTTAGCCTTTTTTTAGCCTGTTTTTTTACCTGTTTGTATAAATGAGGATGCTCCACTCTACTTAGTTTTTTCCTGTGGAAAAGAAAAGTTGAGAAAGGTTTTCTACATGCGCAAGTCTGTTAGTGGTTGAGTGGAAGTTTTCTTGAAGGAGCAAACTACACAAAAGGTTTGCATCCATATGTTAACTCTCATTAGATATTTAAGACTGTCTAGTTGGTAGACACAAATCTAGAGTTAGCAAGCCATTTCCTCTTCCATTTCTGTCTCCTCAATCTTTGACAGATGTCCCAGCTGGAGTAAAAACATAATAGCATAAATGTGTATAAAACAAGCAGGAAAGGGTAGAGAAGAGGTTTTCCTTCACCTCTCTGGGGTAGTCCATAGTAATGTACACAGCAATGGCAGGTTATTACTGAGAGTCCTGCACACTCTCTGTTTCAGGCAACTTGTGGTGCTTAAGGTATGGAGCAAAACAGAGCAGGATTTGGAGGTGCAAAAAAGTCACTATGCCTGTGATTAGCAAGATATTTCAATTTCTGACACTCCTCAGCTTCCGAGATAAGCACTGAACCACCATTTGTCTATCAAATTCACAACCATTTTACTACATACATTCATGATCACCTGCTTTTGAGACTAAATGTAGGAATCAATCAGTATTTTAATGTAGATCAATCATCACTGGGGATTTTATTCATGTTGTGTTCAGTTAATCATTGCAACATGAAAATTGATTTAGTTTAGAAGAAGGTATCTGGAGCCTACTTGGGCAGGTGAGGTGGTCAGCTTTCCTAGAAGCATGAAGAAATAAGGTGAAACACTAGACCCAGACTGGGTAGATTATATCCATCCACTGATTTCAATAGGAACAGCATTTCATCCATGACCTTATTTCTGTAGCAATAAATGTATTCATTACTTTACTAAGCTTTATTTAAAAAGTCATCTGAGAAAAATTTAACCGGGACATTATTTGTGCTACTTTTGTGGAGGTACTCTGGAATGAACTCATCATGGCAGTATTTTGTTTGCCAGAATTCTTTTCTTAGGTATTTTATAATTTCTCTGCCCAGCTCAAAGATGATTTGTCCAGGGAATACAGCTGGGACTTAAGTATATTTTAAGAAATCGCTGAGAAAGCAGCATTTTACATGTAATCAAATTATTTTACCCCCCAAAACCAAGAACCTTTTTTTCAAAGATATTGTGTTCAATGGCTAAATTAAGTATCTCCATATAGGGATCTGTACTCATCTAACCTTACTGTCTTCTAAACTGATCCATTTAAAGCTCCTCCACTTCTCAGAGCAGGCGGAGGCACAGCCTAAGGGGGAGTTCGCTGTGACAGCACAAGGTAATTGAAATCACAACACAAGATAATGCTTTACTTTCCATGGGACAGGGAATTGGTCTAGCAATTGTTTTGGACATATTGCCGCAAAAACCAGGTCTTTAAAGCATGATGAGGAGTCCTCAAGTTAGCCTAGGTGTCCTTACCACTGGGAACTGATTAGCTGAACAGCGTCCTTGGCTATTTCTCTGCATTGTGCAACGTTTTGTTAGAACAGATAGAACAGGATTGTTCAGCAGCTGCAATTATTTAATCTACAGGATGTATTGCATTTGAAAACTGAAGTCAGTCAGATGATACTCTCTGGAGGGAGCATGCAGTTACTTAGAAATACATGTGAAATATTTAGGGTGAAGTAATTCATCTGGCATGGGGAACAGTTCACCTCTGTTATTTAGTCCTTGATCTGCACTTTCATGGGCACTTTTAGGGATCATTTTATTTGATTAGCAATATAGAATAAAAACTGAAAATGTTAAAAAGAGGCTGGTGCTGAAAAGAGGCTGGTCCTGAAGGCATTCACTGCAGAAGCACATCTGAAACATGCAAGCAGCATGACAGACCCTACCGGCAGAGCATGCTCGTATAACAGCACTGGCTTCAGAGGAGTAGAGTGAAGAACCAGCCCAGAAAATTGTTATTAAGGGCAAGATTAAAGCACGCATACAAGAAACTTTGTGTATTTGTCAGTAGCTGCTCTACAGCTGTCTGCATTCAAAATTTAGGTCCTCAGATTTCCAGCTAACATTGGAGATCCTGAATTCTGTAGGTATCCACATTTTTTTCTCCAAAGACTACAACTGAATAAAGATCATTCAGTCATGGTTGGAAGTAAACCAACATCTCACTCATGACCACCCTGGTGAGATTTACCAAGTTGTCATTCTTTCATGTCTCATAATCACCTAGACATTGGCATTCTTAGCGCACATTCATGAGAAAAGCCTTGCACACACAGGGCCCATGGGAGATGAACTAGGTGCTAGAATCTGACTGTAAAGCTGCTTTTTCTGGAGAGGCAGAGATTCAGATGGTAGATACTTAAGTTTTTCACATGAAATGTTCCCTGAAGCATGTTTCTGGAATCCCAGGTCTCTCTTGTATATTCCATTGGAATATAGTTATGTTTAATAACAACTTTCTCTTTCAATGAATACTGAATTATGGAATAATTTCAACAAGAGAGATTGGGAGAAACTCAGCTACAAATAGGCTATATTGTGAGGCTAGAGTATTTATGAAGAATGTGTGGATTCATAATCTCTTAACAGAGGTGGGAACTGACTGTGGGTCTTCACATCTAGGTAAGGGCTGTAACCATTTTGCTGATGGATTAAACAGTAGGAGGACTATTATTTAGTACAGACTTCCCTCCAAGGAAGGGTTCAGGGTGGGGACTCTCACTCTGATGAGACTGAATCGAGTCCCACCTGCCCACTTGCAGCCCACTTTTTACTGCCTACCTTAAATATTAGCTTTGATGGATCCTATTTGCTGGCAGCTAACCTTCCCTATGTACAATTTAGGGGCCTTAAGAATGTCATTGGAGGTTACGGGTTTCTACATTTGGACTGTGATGAGGCTGAATAAGTATGTTTGAATTTATTTTTTCTTTTGTTTGGTGAATCATCTTTTAACTAATAATGAGGATTTTGAACATAGCTGAATCTTTCCTGCACACTTCAAAGCTTCTGCTGGCACACAGACAAGCATACATCATGGTATCTGCCCCCCAAGTCAGGAGGTTGGGACATGCAGACTTCCCCAACAGCAATATTCAGAGTGTTCCATCACTTGCTTGGCCAGTGGTTGTAATGTGTTTGTGTCATCTCTCTGGAAACTATCTAAATCAGCTTCTAAATGTTGCCAAATTATTTTGCCTGGGGAGCAGAAATCTGACAGTGGCTCTGAAAGGCAAGCCTCCCACAGGATGCTGTATGTCAGCATGCCACAGGGCCCTTCAGCCAGGAATATTTCTTGCTTGTTTGTCTTAAGGCTTTATGTGGGCTTTTTGCAGCTTGAAATAATGTTTTCTACCAGTTCAGGTAGAACATCCTTTTAAATGTTTATTTATCTGTTCAGTACAACAAAGAGATCTGGGGTTAAATGCTACAGATAAAAAGGAGATTGAACTAACGTGCACAGAGGTGCAGCTAATACCTCTAAGTAAATGCCACTCTGGGTGAAATGGCATTAACCAGAAGATTGTAATTTCTCTCGTGTCTTCCCAATCATTCACTGTTCCTTTCTAACCCAATATTCTTCCTATCTTCTCATTCTTGCTCTTAGTGACTCTGTAGCTAGGCAGAGGCTTTTCAATGTGCAGGCATATCCTCGGCAGAATTTCTTCAGGTAGGCTGTTTACAGATAAAATTAGATAAAAGAACAATTTTAGCTTACTTTACTGAAGCATTTCTCTCCCTTTCCTTGTAATTTATCTGAAACAAGCATGCAGGAGGTTGAAGTGAAGGGGGAGCAAGGAAAAGTCCTGTTACCTGTCCATCCTTGGGGTATTTCTTGAGATACTAGATGCAGTTACTCAGAAAATCAACAGGTCATGAAACAAAGAAAATGTATTTTACATCTGGGAAAAGACTCAGACAGAAGCTCAAGTACTATTCCAAACATTTAAGCCACCCTATTCGGAAGAGATCAAAATGGTTTAAAACAGTTCCTCACCTTATTAAACAGTTCCTGGTGTCGTTAAGCCACTGAGTCACTAATTTCCCTGTCAGCAGGAAAGCAGCTCCTATGTAAAAGACAGCAATGAACTCAGAAAATTTGCTGAAAGATAGATCAGTACTACTGTTTCACTAAAGATATGGTACAGGTCTTCAGCTGACCCATCCAGCTGACCAGGGCCAATCTGTAACAGGTAAGGATCTTTTCAGAGCAATAACATGATAGCAGTCGATGTGAGATGTCATGAACACTTCACTGTGATTGTTAAGCAACTAAGCCTTGTTGCGTGCATTCATTACAGCCTAACAGTGCTCTACCTTGCTAAATGATAGGTAAAATTAGTCACCCACTATATGGCATTAACAGGTCATGATCAAGGCTTATAATAAATTTTCATGGGTATGAAATATTAATTTCTTCAGATTACCTGCATATGAGCCAAATGTCCCTCACATGAAAAGAGGGATTTCATTTGTCTATACAAAAATAACCTCAAAGGCTCTGGGAGCACTGAAAATAAACTCCCTGGTATTTCTAACAGGCTGGAAGGAGAGGAGGAAAAAAAATCTGCCTTGGTATAATTCAAATCTTGTCTTTTTGAAGCCCCTTTTCAAGCTGCTGTGCCTCAGGACCCACCAAATGTGCACACGCCTGTGTGCAAGGAGGGAGCCTGCAGAGCAGGCAGGGAAGGCGTCTTCTCGTCAGATTTTGAAGAGTGCAAAGCAGGATCAGGATGCGGGGGACACTGCAGGGGCTGGGGCCAGTGCCCACCACGCTTGTTTGGGAAGCAGCATGTCTCATGGAGTTCCTGCTCTGGAGAAGAAGAAAGCAGCCCAGCACAGGACTTCTGGAAGGTTTCCAAGTCCCTGCACGCTGATAGGGAGGCACAACACAAGAAGCTGTGTGTATATCACGGGGAACTGGACAGCTAAATACTTCTGAGGTTCTTGCTGTATTCTAATGTGCAGGTTGGGTCTCACAGAAAACTGGCTTTCCTGAAAGATGAGGGAATTTGTGCTTTGCAGTAGTTCAGCATTTATCAAGAATCATTTCTGATTGTAATGAACAATGAGATAAATGTGCTTTTTTAATGATTTTCCAATTGGGTTCAATTTCATTTTTTTAGAAACTTCTCAGTCAAGCTTATTGAATGTAATTTCCCATTCTGTTTTCTAGTCATTAGTGAAATGGTATCTCATTTCATTGTGGAATATGTCAGCTCTGTGTGGCATTGGAACCAGAGTGGAATAAAAGGAGGAATTATATCAGGGACAGGGTAAGGTCTGCTCCATAGTGGAAATTCAGATTGTGTGGTTGTCCCACAGTGCCATGTGACTGGCCTATCCAAATCCAGCCCAGCATGATCCAAACCTTGCTTCTAATAACACATAAGGTGATCACTTCCTCAGCCCAGCCTGCTGCCAAACCCCAGCGGAACTAAAATGGTACCACAAGGGCTGAGCTTCATGGCACTGTGACAACATGGCCTGGGAAATCTGAGGGAGATCTGTTTCTAAAAGTGAATTTAACCCCTTTCTGAACCATAAAAAATGGTTTCTCAAAAACATTAATGAAAAAGAACTATTTTACAGATGGAAAAGTTATATTTTGGAGACCACACATTACAGCTTTTTGAGTCATAACAATCAAAAGAAAAAAAGAAAATGGACAGTCCTCAGGACAATTCAAAGGACTTTTTGAACTTGGAAAGAAAACCTTGTTACAATACCAAAAGAGTTATTTTAGCATTTTTCATGGTTGTTTTTTTTTTAAGAACATTTCCTGGTTTGGTTGGCATTGCTAACTGGTTTTCATTTTTTACCAAACATGTGTGGGAAGAGTTGTTAAGTAATGTCTATCAATAGTAAAAGCCAGTAAAATATGAGCCGAGTTACATGGGGTACAACAGTGTAAAGCAAGAATTTAGGGGAAGCAAACTAATGGAGCAAAGCTAGTATGATTTTCTGAAAGATGTTGTCCTCATATTTGGTTTCAGTAGGGCATGCCTGAAATCAAAACTGCTGAAGCAAATGGAAAAGTCAAATTAGCTAAGAAGATAATAAGAACATGGTGGGATGCTTCTGGGTTAGTTTCATGGAACATCATAAAATAGCGGGCTATAAAACCAGAGGTGCATAATAAAAGCAAACTGCAAACACTCTATAAACCAACCTTTCTATTTTAACTTTGGGGGAAAATGTGACTTAGGAAGTAAAGGAACCATCTATGTTTCTTCCAAATACTTCTAACTAGCCAGTATTTTATGGAGTAAACTAAATGGGAGACAATAGCCTCTTTCACGCTTCAGTATATTAATAACCCTTAGTTCAAAAAAATAAATGCTTGCTCCTAAGATTATGACTTTACAGGAATAGCCTATTACCCACATTTAGTTTTCTGGGCTCACTTTTATGATTAGAAAAAGGAATCCAAGTGAGCTCACTATACTTATACATTTCTCAGTATAATTTGTGTTCTATACATCTGTCTTTTAGATGACAAATGTTTAGGGATCAGGTCTTTTGCAAAACATCAAATAAGTTGTTAATCTAAGTAAAAAAGGATAGACTTGTGCAAAAAGAGGAACTGCTGAGCAGATTTAACTTTGGAAAAATTGTATGGCTATTTCTGCAGCTTGTAAAAATTGGTGGGATTTTTTTTTTTAAACACTTTTGAGGTATGGGAATGGGTCAACGATATGTGAGGAGACTCCCACTTACGTCTGCCTATGGCAAATATTGCTGCAGTATCTGCTCTTTCAATTATACCAGATTCCAAACCTACGTTTTTAAAGGAAAAGAATCCAAATGTTCAGTGTAGAGCAGAAAAAAGTGTGTAAGAAGACTAAATATAAAATAAAATTGCATTAACATAGAAACTGGAAATAGAAAACACTTGGCTAAATAAACTAAGAGTATGTCCATCTTGCTTTCTGCAGGCAGACAAACTTTGCCTTGCTTGCGCTGTGATCTGGCTGGACCTGACTGCATTAGTGCTAAAACCAATAACCTATTTGAGAGGCTGGTTTTCTTGGCATTAGGTACCAGAATTACCCAAAGTGAAGTTTGTCTTCTACCACAGCCTTTCTGTGCTGTTTTAGGCAAATCAGTTAGCTCTTCTATGATCTAACTTGTAAATAATTTTCATTAACTTTGTGAAGGCTACATGTCTAACTGTCCTTCAGGAGATGGCTCTGCAAAATGATCGTGAAAGGACCTCCCTCATTCACAGGGGAGCATAAGTAGAACCAACAACACATCACCTTGAGGCTTAGCCATGTTCTGAGTGTGGAGATGTCTCCAGTTTTCCTGTTGATAGGATTTCTTAGCTCATGTGCAATGCCAAACAAATGCAGCTTTACTACATTTTCAAAGTCAGTTCAGGCCAGCAGCAGCCTTGGTGCTTTCATGCAAGGCTGAGACTGGGCTGGTAACTGCTGACTCCAGGCTGAAAGCCCTGGGGGCACAATGCAGAGACAGATGTGCTGGCTCTGCAGGAATTTGTGTGCCTGCAGAAGCTGAAACACTTTCTTTATGTTCACTTATCCACTCAACCTCAGCCCCAACGCCCCAGATACAGGGAACCCGTCTGTGGATTAAACATCCCTAATAACTGCACTAATGGTGGACATATAAGCACCCTGAAAGGAGTCCTAGTCCTTGTAGATCTTCAAATTATGTAACACTGGGTTTTGCCCGTATTTCTTCATGGTATCCTCAGATCATACTGAATTTTCATCTGCTAGGCTTCCAATATTTCTCATTGATATGGGAAGTATATACAAACAGGGTTTACATGAAATACCTGACAAGGCTTCGTCACACCATTACAAAAGGAACAACCTTTCTGTTGAGAAATATCAGTCTGAGTGAGACTGTCTAGTGAGAACATACTTCTCCCTGCACTTCATAGGGGAGAAAAGAACAAAGCATTCTGCTTCCTTACATTCAATACATTTTGGTTGGACTTGGTTACTCTTGTACGTCTTTTAGTGAAAATGATACATCTGAAATGCAATTCAATCTTACAAAATGAGTCTTTCATTAAAAACCTGGTATTTCTACTTTTTTTGTTGTTGTTGTTCCAGTCCAGCAGTGGAAGAAAATATTTGGAACTTCAGGATTACCCAAAGGGCAGGAATTTTGCTTTTTGACAAGCAGCACTGCTTACCAGGCCTGCATTTCACACGTACTGAGTGGTCTGATAGCTTCCAGACCGTGTGCTTGGAAGTTCAGGAAGTTCCTTACTGGGCAGCTTCTATAGGACAAATTCCATCAGTCAGTTGTTACTCTTGTGTTGGTTGTTCTCAACCATCAATGCACTCGTGAACCTCCCTGCTGTTTTATTAGCGTGACTGGATCCACATGAACCCAAATCTCTGGCCTTTCCCATAATCTGCTACAAGGCCACCCCATAAGAGCTTTTTGATTCAGCTCATGTGCAGGCAACCAATGTAAGAACCATTACACAACATATAAGGTGTATATGTATTTTCCCACGCTAATCTCCACCCATCCCAGACACTAACCAAATATTAGGTGTGACAGAAGACATCTTGTCAGACATGGGTAAATCTGATAGATCATTCAGCTTCCTTGTCTTCGCTGTAGCATTTATATCTGTCCTCTTTTTTCAGCAGCCAATGGGATAATTTACTTCTCAGAAACTGATTGTGTTCCCTACAGATTTCCAAAATAAAGAAGGTAATGAACAACATAGCTAGCACCTAAATTCTCTTTTGGGTTGAACTTTGAAAAAAACATTGAGAAATAATTTCCAGTTATATCACAATCTGTGCCAAAAAATGTTAGCAAAAAGCCAAGAAGTCAATACCAGAAAATAAAATCCTCTCTGTTGGATGATGACAAGGATTAATTCTGTGTAGCAGCACCTCCATTAGCTGAAAGGACTCAGAATGTGGGTGCAATGACAGAGACCTTGACGGTTACCAAACACTCACCTCAGCCCCATTTCTGAGATTTCGTGACATGACAGCAGAGTCTGACATAAAAAGGGAAAAAAAAACACCTAAGGACAAAAATATATTACAATAACAGATTGAAACCAGCCAGTTTATCCTGGTTGATCTTTCTGAAATATTTAAAGCTGATTGTGTCATTATAGAATGGTAATGTTTTTATTTGGTACTTTTTCTGGATTGTCTTTCAACTGGATGATAGGTGTATATGAAATTCAGCTTCAGTCCTGCCCCTCCAAAACTATCACCCTTACTTTACACTGCTTTGTGGCCTCTTGACATGGTGTAGCTCTCTTAACTGAGTTGACAGACCTCTCTCTCCTTGCATTCTTCAGCAGGCAGTCTGCTTCCCTCCATTCTCCTTCTCTTTCTTGTATACAAATACATACATATGGCATGAGCTATTGAACTTTTGATTGAGTTTTAGTGCTCATGAAGAGGTCAAATGACAACTCTCAGGTATTCTAAAATCTGCATATTTTTTAGTTAACTGTGCTGTCAGTTAGAGGCACTTGAAATTTCAACTTTCTTCAAGGAGAACTGTTCTTTGCATCCCAGCCTTGGACCACGAGCTCATTCCATATTGTACACCAAGTAACCTTCGAGAGCAAAAACGTTCTGGTCTTGGGTCTTACTGGAACTGGAAGCAGCAAGTGAAAGGCTGGGTATCACAGGAATCTGAACTATTCAGTATGTCAACACGATTTGAAGAGCCACATGTGCGTCATGTTCTTGTTTGCAAGCTAATTAGATTACTTGTTTTGAAAGATGGATTAATGAATTAATCACAGGGTGCGGTGCATGTTTTTTCTTAATGTTCTGATACCCATTTAATATGAAGGTTTTTATTTTTTTATATGTATGATTCATTTCAGAACTGGAAAATACAGGAAGTACAAATGTGAAAATGATAACTGTTAAAAACCAAAAATGATAATCACTGCCATCTTTGGCACAGCAAGCTTTCTTTTATGTTATCTGAAACTGTAGATAGTACCAGCAACCGTGGAAAGAGGGAATGATATGAGAGCTTTCTAGTTAATAAATCAGAGCCGAATGGAAAAGGGTGTGGTTTTGATTGTGCAAAATGCCAGACAGGTTTCTGGTTTGCAAAACTGCAACCAGGGGTGGTTCACATCATGGTATCTTCTTATACTGCAGCATTTACGGAAATTCTACTATTTTTTTGCCTTTATTCAAATTAATTAAATTTTGGGGACAACTCCTAATATTACAAAATGCACCGACACAGATTTCTTGACTCAATGGCAGAAGGCAGCATGGACTGGGTTCTGGCCCTGGATTCTGCATAGAAGGAGACACTAATTTCCGGCCAATTCAGCAGCTGCACCAAGTCAGGCATTTGTATGTGCACACACCTTTTCACTTATTTTCCTGTTTTTCAGTTTTCCTGTTTTAGACAGCTGCCCACCTAATGGGCCAAATTCTGCACATCCTTTTCTTGGTCACCTAGCCCACTGAGTGCTGCATGCTGGGATCCTGGCACTTGACACCCAAGAAGGGAAAGAGTCTCAATGTTAGGCAACGCCGAAGTGTGTGATTCTGAGCAGAACAATTTGCATGAACCATGAACCATCTGGTCTTCAATCATTTTGAAAATGAGAGGTGGAGCCAGATTTTCAAAGATATTTACCCCATAAATAGATAGAGATAAATGTCCAAGGACAGAGATAAGGTGCCCTAGACACTTTTAAAACGTGCCTGGGAAATTCCCACTCTATCAATAGGAGTTCGGCAGCTAGACACTTATTAAAATCCCATGAATCAAACACCTTTGTAAATGGGGTCTTTGTTTCCTGACCCCTTCTGTTTTCACCTTCAGCTGTACTCAGCTGAATGTGCATACTGTACATATGCACATTCAGCTGTACATGTAGCTGAATGTACTCATACAGGATGTGCAGTTCCTTCCCCAACAATCTCCTTTTGGTTCTCCTTCGTTACTAAAACTGAGGAAATGACAGAGACCCAAGTACAGACTGCAAAATCTGCATTACTTCTAAAAGGGACATTGTACAGACCAAACGTATCCAATAAGGTCTCTCTGAGACAAGACAGAGTTTCCATACCTGTTGATTAGGAAAATAACCATTTTTCTTGAACATTGACTGACTGTTAAATGGAAATTAGCAGACAAAACACAAAGAGTGAGTCCTAATCATGTTTCGGAATGTGACTATACAAGTGTCTGTAAGATAATAGGAATAGGTTTGACAACAGTGAATGAATGCTACCAATAATGCATACCATTGCTGGGTATGCAATTAGTTATATGTATCGCAATTTCTCTTCACATCTGCTTAGTTTCAACGCAATAAAATAGAGGAAGAGCTGTCACAGTCATTCAGCAGTTGCAAAAATCTCGAAGTCGTGTTTTGGTGTGCTTTATGGAGCATTCACTCCAGCGCTGAGATTTATTGCATCAGCTGGAAAACAAAATAGTCATTATTTTATGGTTTTGGATGTCTGACGGAGAAAAATATTACTTTTAGGCTTTTGCCGAGTACAGTGATGCATTTCAAAGTTCTATTAATACTGTATGCTCCCACCTGAGAGGCCAGATAGCTGAATTTTTTATTTCTTTCACTTTTTGTACATTAGCTGGTGTATGACAGTGCTGTCATATGACATGTGGCCAACAAGTTTATCATGTAGTGCTCAAAGGATGTAAATCAATATCGTTCTTTAGAATAAAATATGCTGCTTTGACCACAGAGCGTAGTGCACAGAAAAGGCAGTGGGATGGATTTGCTGGAAGGGACAGGGAAGGAGGGCTCTGTCACCAGCCTCAGCACGCCAGCAGGCCAGGTCACATGGCGGGAGCCCCCCGCTCACTCCTGCTCTCCCTCTCCCCATAGCCACCTCCCCATTCCCACCCAGAGTGATGCACCCAGCGCTGTGTCCCTCCCCAAGCCCTGCTCCTCTTGCTCTGTAACTCTCAGCCAGTGTCCCCATCACTGAGCTGCCCATAGCTCTGCACAGGACTGGAACAGACGTCCTCCCCAAATCAAAGCGAAGCTCCTAGCACAACCTGTGACTTGCACTGGGAACAGGGATTTCCCCAGGTAATGGCAATGGGAAGTTTTTCTGTGATGTCCTCAGAAAACTTATTTGCATTTCCAACATTACATTACTCTTCACTTAAGACAGTCACTCATACTCATAGGAAAATTTGGGCTGAAAGGAGCTCGGAGGTCATCTGGTCCAGCCCTGGTAAATAAACACCAAAAGAACGGTTAGGTCCGACATTTCTTGGCTGTTGCACAAACACGGTGCGGGCAGAGGCTGTTCACAAGGGCAAAGCAGAAGGAAGTGCAGTGAGTCAGAGAAGGCTCTCCCCTCATCCTTCCAGCCTAGGCTTCCCTAGCCAGGGAATGAACATCGCTATACAACTTGCAAAAAAATGTCTGTCGTGACCAGGAGGGAGCCTGCAAGAGCTGTGACTATTTTATTTTCCCCTGCTTTAGCTTTCTCAAGTGCTTAAGAGATGTCCTACCTCTTTTCTCTCCAGGGAGCCATCTGAGCTGTTTCTCACTGGTTTCTTCACGGGGCTGAGGGTTTCAGCAATGAATAGTTCAAGGGCGTTTTGTGGCTCTGAGGTCCAGAGCCTCACCCTCTGCAGCCGAGACTCAGCACGGTTGTCCCCAATGCCTTTCAGGCTGAAATGAGAAAGCCTTCAGGACACGTCAGTGATAAACTGAGAAAAAGTAAAATAAAATGAGCTTTTTAAAGAAGAAAATCCTCAATCCTAAATGCTACTGAGTGCTCACTATCATATTCAAAGGCATAATTCTGTCTGTTGCAGACAGAAATATCTACAGGTGTCTGTTCAAAAATGAGGCAATAAAGAGTTGGATGATTCTCTGTCAGCTCCATTGCAATAGGTTTGGAAAGAGCTTCTTTATTGTATATCTGGAGATCAAGAGCAGCTTTCCATCAGCATAACTGAAGAGTACAGTCTGTAATCTTTTTTCAGTCTCGGTTTTAAAAAGAAAATACAAAATTGAAAAACAAAATGAGGTGAGCTCTACTTCAGTGACACATTTACTTTTTTCAAGTGTTTGTAGCTTTAAATAGTTCTATGAGAATTAGAACTTATTGTGATTCATACTATACAGTTTTGTTTTAGTACTGCTGAGATTCACTCACACTAGAAGGATGCAAAATTGCTATTACGAGATCAGTTAAGGAACCCAGTTTAATCGCCAGTATAAAAGTGATGCTTAGAATAGGTGTCTACTAATGTATAATATATTGGAAGGAAGAATATCCAAGCTATCTGATGACTTTAAACCAAACTAAGGAGATTTAAAAAATCCTCCTTCAATATAAACCGATCTCTATTTATCTGAATATTGCTTTAGATTTTAGAAGAAGAGTCTTGAAAAAGTTAGAAGGAACAAATCCTGATAAAACCTAATCAAGGAAATGCCTTTATTATTAAAACAGATATTTTCCAGTGTTTTTATATAATAGGCTTCATAACAGTTTTGGTCCTAATCCTATTTGAAGACATATTGGAGTAAAGAAATGAGTTAGTTTCCTTTCCCACCTGAAAGGAACCTATTGCTCCACCAGAGCACACAATCATTCACGTCATATATCCAGCAACTGTGTGGGCGCTGAAATAAAGGTTGGAATTTTTTTGCTTAGCCTTTGTTTATTTGCTTGCACCCACTGATGAAAATTGACAAAGAAGAGCTCAGGTAAAGCTCTTCAGGTACTGCTGCGGGAGAATGCTGCTCTCTGCAAGATCACATTTCTGCACTTAAAGGAGGTTATCAAAGTGTTTGGACCCACTCCAGCTTTTGCTGGACTCATGGTAGAGTCCCTCCAGCTGGCACAGAGGGAACTGTACAGGCTCCTTGTGCTCCAGTGCAGCAGCCCGGATCCATGAGAGAGCAGTAAATACCATTTGGCATCACTGTTTTTCTCAGCAGACTTCCCTCCCACTTTTAGAGAGAAAAAAAAGGGAAAAAAAATCTTGCTAGTCTCGCTACTTTCTACTGGAGGAATTTTTATAAAGTATTCTTTTTTAACATCAGTAAAACTCAAGATTTCTCATTGTTGAAAACTACTGTGATGATGGAAAGCTTTTTCCTGTTTTGATAATGAGGTGTATTTTTCACTCTTTACTCTCTTGACTCTTTAAATAGCTTTTATTAGTATAATCTATCCTCTTTATCTTGCTTCCCACACACAGAGAAAAATATCCCATAGAGAATAGTGTTCATATGCATTTATTAGTTACTATGAGCTTCGTTACTGCATTTCATACTAAGCTTTAAAAATTTTAATCATGCATTGTCCTCTTAGAAAAGATGCTGCTTACTTGCTTAGTGAGTAGTAAGCCTCCAAGAAAGCTCACTGAGCAAAAACATTGGAATTCAGCTGGCAGTTATATAAAATAATTTAATGTGTAGTTAATATATTAAGGCCTTTAATGAGGACCTAGCATGAGAAAAAATGAGGCTTAATATTACTGTATGCTCGCCAGCTTGAAGTTCGGCCCCACCAAGTGAGACAATGTGATGTACTTTGAGTTCAAACTGCATTTAAAACCCTTCACACAAAAGCAGTTAGGCACCTAATCAGCTGTGTCTGGAAGAGCACCCATTTTGTTCATATTAATCTGAAATTATGGTCAGTGCTGCCAGTACAAAGGGAACCTCCATTAAAAGGGACTTGTTTTATTCCCACATAATAGATACAATATTTTAAATTTCATAAATTAATCTTTAACTTGCCTGAACTCTCTCTCTTTTATGAATAGTTCAGACATGAGCTGGGAATGCTCATTTCTCTGGCATTTATTTGGAAATCACAGCTCATGATACCATCAGTTGCTAATACCTCAAACAGCATGCTTTTATGCATCTTGTTTACATAGATTTTTTTTTTAATATCATTGCTCTTCATTAGGCTTTATATACTATGATTAACATCCCTTGTCCTCAGCAATTAAGTAATTTAT
The DNA here is from genome assembly GCF_965638725.1 of Aptenodytes patagonicus. Classification (NCBI taxonomy): domain Eukaryota; kingdom Metazoa; phylum Chordata; class Aves; order Sphenisciformes; family Spheniscidae; genus Aptenodytes; species Aptenodytes patagonicus. The sequence continues at coordinate 144,927,459 of NC_134950.1, read as the reverse complement.
CAGATGACAGACATTACTGTACAGGACCACCACACACTGAAAAATTAGGCTCACTTCAAGAGAAGCAAGTATCTCCGCACCAATTATCACCAGTGGTAGTTATGCATAATAATAAAAAGCTTTCTAGAAAGATAATGAGGCAGATTTTGCTTTCAATAACACTAATGTAAATGCATAATAATTCTGGCACATCCGCAATGTGGTTCTTCCAGATTTACATAACCATAGCTGGACTGCGTTTATCCAGTAGAACAGATTTCTTGTCACTGCCTGGATCCAGAACTGCTGCCCTCAGCAGCGTAGCTGACTTCAAGCTTGGGGACACAATCTTTCACCTGTGAGCTGAGACACAGCTTTAGTGATTTTTTTTGTTTGCTTGTTTCCCATTGTGTCTAATAAATGTTTTCCATCTCCTCAGATGACAAGAATCAATAGAGGACCAGGGACGCTTCTGGCAGTCAGAAATCCGACTCTAGGGATACAAGCCGATCTCATTGCCATTTTGCTCCTAAAGTATGGAATGGTGAGAAAGTCTTTTATTGGGGCCAATCACTGTTAAAATAGATGTGGTTAAATTTTGCTTGCCATCATTTAGATTATCAATAAAGAAAATGATGTGTTTCCACATGGATTTTTTTCTTTTCTCTTTTTGATAGTTCAAATTCCACTGAAATATAAAGATGAAACCACTCTCCAACTCTTGAAATACCTTACAGAGCAATTCCTTGAGTGTTGCCACAGACTAAGGATGAAGAATCAGTGCAGATTTTCATTTTTATAATCTTTGATATAGTTCTTCACAAGATACCACTAAGAAAAGAACTGGAATTATGGGTTGCAATGGAAAGTTAAAGAGCAGTGATACTATTTGCAATGGAGTTTAGTCAAATCTGCTTATTTCAGCAACCACTGTTCAGCGGCAGGTATGAGTGTCCCATGCAAATCACCAGTCACGAGTTTCAGTGGCACTTTGCCTATGCAAGACAAGATCAACCCAACTGATTATAATCACTGCTTCCCTCCTCTGCAGTAGAAATTGGCGCTGTGACACACGATACCAGCTGCTGGACACTGGCTACTATAATAAAAGTTAATTTGCATGATGCTATGGCCTGCGTTAATTTTCAATGTGGCAAAATGCTAACAGTTGACCCAACCTTGGGCCAGTGTTGTTTCATCAGCAAACTGAAAGAGGAAGTAAGTCATGAGTCATATAAAGTGCTGAAGATGATAGAGAATTATTTAGATTAGTCAAAGCCACAGGAGTCTGGAAGGATATTAGAGTAACGTAAGAACATGCAGCAAAGCAGCACAGTGGCAGCTGAAATTCTTCGTGGCAAAAAAAAAAGACATTAAGGCATTTACCTGGAAAGAAGGTACAATTTGTACAAACTAGAATAGCTTCACTAAGGGACTGAAAGAAACTTCCATGGTCTCCCCACTTCCTCTTCCCCCCCAAGTCTTCCAGAATACTCTGCAGCCAGCTCACTAGGAAACCCTGCAAGAATTATGTATGGTTTAGGTTAAATTTCTGTGTGATATCAGGTAGATAAGGGATTAAACCCCAAGCCTCTGATATTTCACTGAGTACCCTAGCAGTAAGCCCTTGGACTTTGAATTATGTTTTTATGCAAGAAAAGAAAGAGCATGTGGAGCAGCCACATTACAAAGGGCCGCAGTGGCCACTCCTGCCTCCTGGATGGAGCCTGGTCCATCAAGAAAGCTCTCGCTGAGCCCCTGAGGGGGCATGAGCAAATTATCAAACTCTTGGATCCCTTCCAGGACACTATATGGGTATTGCTTTGCTCAGGATATGTAGTGATGTGTGACCAGGCACCCAATTCTGAGACCAAAAAGTAAAGTGAGATGGAGCTGCTCTCAGATTTTGGGCTCCCTTTAAACCCCAGGTCCACTTCTGCATCCCACCCCAAGATACTCTTATAAAAGTCAAAGACCGAGAGAGGTAAGGAGCAATAGTCCATTTCTCAAACATGTTACCAGAGATTATACCCCACAGCGATGCTGTTAAAAGATGGCCATTCTCTATGGTTAAGAACAGTGTTTAAATTGACCTTTGACTTCCAAAACAGGCTTGTGGGTTTTTAAGCCATGGTGAGAAATCTGCAACAAATGCAGCTGGGGTGCCCCAAATGATAGTGCTTGGTATGAAAAAAATATTCAGAGGGACAGTCTGGGCTGCTGCTCTAAGCAGCATGGCCAAAATTTGCAGCCCAAGGGAAGGGACACGGGCAGCGTCCACGGGTAGCGTGCCCTGCCTCCCCCAGGGAGGTTAGACTGGCCCCGTTTCTGCTTGAAGGCTGGTTACCAGAGAAGAGGTTTGGTATGGGGCAAACATTCAAAACTGTGTCACTAGTTACCTGCAATTTTCTGTCACAAAGAGTGCTCATTCGTCTGCACTAAGAGATAGACTAACTGAAATAAGGTTTTTTGAGATCAAGAACCAGAAGTGGAGTGGTAGAAAGACTACGGCCAAGCACAGCCGACTGCTTTAATTGAAAATCATAGAATCATAGAATCATAGAATCATTGAGGTTGGAAAAGACCTCTAAGATCATCGAGTCCAACCGTCAACCCAACACCACCATGCCCACTAAACCATGTCCCTAAGCGCCTCATCTACTCGTCTTTTAAATACTTCCAGGGATGGGGACTCCACCACTTCCCTGGGCAGCCTGTTCCAATGTTTCACCACTCTTTCAGTAAAGAAATTTTTCCTTACATCCAATCTAAACCTCCCCTGGAGGTTTATCCAGCAGTGAGAGAAAAATCTGTAAGAAAAACAAATCTTGACTAGTTTTCCTATCATGTTGCCTCTCTGAAATGGGGATAAAGCACACACCTGAAATTTTCTAACTGAAAGCCAATGTCATTTCAAGCAAATAGCCCGCTACCCACGCAAAAGCTCTTCAGATAGTGGAACATCAAACAGGAGACCCAGCAGCAGACAATCAGCTTAACTAAGCACCCCTTTGAGAGCAGCTCTTTAGGGAGAGCCAGCTGAGCCATAAAAACTGCTGGGGATGAATGACATCAACGCAATTTACTGGCTTTCTTCAAACAAAGACCTCAGCGTAAGGAAACGATTTAAGAGACAACTAAACTCTGCTAGAGTCATAATTAGTAAATAATAGGTTCCATTACACATATTGGTGTATACAACTAACTCAGGATAATTAACAGAGGCATATCACAGAACAAGCTCTCCTTTTTTTCCCAAAAACATTTTATTAACATTACTTATGAATTCATACTTAGAAAATATCGTAGGTGAAATTAACTGAAATTCAGACATGGCTCAAATACCAAACATAAAAGAAGGTGCAATAATATCACTGTAGGCATAATCTACCATAAGAAATACAATAGTGCCTCAAAAGAGGGATTACACAAGATTTGCAGAAGCTTCTGCTTTTCTGCTTTAACAGCCAGCACATAAACACAAATATCAAGATCCTCAGCTGATATAATCCTTGTAGCTCCATTAAAATCAATAAAAATATGCTGATTTATGCCATACAAGGATCTGGACTGTAACTTAGCTGAAATTTCAAATGTCATGAAAAAGTAATGGCTACATTTTCATTTTAATACTCAAGTAGCTTATTCATTGCCTTTGTCAGAGTGTTTATCAAAGTATCCCTATTCCCAATTTCCTCCTGTGGGATGAGCCAGATTTAAGTTTATACTTCTTTTACTGTTATGAAGGCTTCTGAAAGCCTTGGCTACGAACGTAACTGTAAAGGACAGTCTACTTAAATGATAGTACCAAAGTATGTAAAATGGCAGGGCAATAAACCTCTGAACACACTTTTGAAAGGTTCCTTTTCTTTAGCAAGCAGAGGATGCCAAAAAAATCCATGGTGGAGATTTAGCTTTGTACTCTCCGTAGTTATACTGAGAGATGATTGATTTTTCAAATCTTAATTGATTGATTTGTAACAGCTGAAATATTCTCCCAAGGCAGTAGCAACATTGCCCCATAAAACGTGGAAATCTAAATACCTGGCTTTGCCGAAGTATTACTGCAAAGACAACAGAGCAGAAGAACCAAACTTAGGTTCATTCTTCTTCTATTAAATGCAGTTCTTTATAAAAAGTAAGTTGGAAATAAAAAGCAGTTCTGAAAGACAGAACTACATCGGTGTATAAAACTGTGTGGAAACTATCTTACAGAAGAAGAAAGTGGAATCAAAAGAAGGTGTTTCAAACATCCAAGTGTACATCAGCTTTATGACTTCAGGTTATATGTCTGAGGTTTTTTAATCAGTTTTCTCATCACTTTTCTGCGGAATACATTCGTTGGCTTGTTGATCCTTGGTTTCTGAGTCCCTGCTAAGAAAACAAAGGAAGCAGTTAGAGAAACAGTATGACAAAACTGTTGCTACTCTTTATTGTTTGGGTTTTTTTTTTCCATGTTATGCTGTTTAAGCAGTTGATCCAATAATAACAAACATATCAGAAACTGCAAAATGTGTTCTGGACACCCTATTCTCACACACTGTAAGGTCTCCAATGTGTCCACCTTTGGCACTGGAGTCCTACTTTGCTGCTCTTTTCCTGAGCAAGCATCAAAGTCTTTTCTAGCTGTCCTGCAGTGACAGCAGAATGGAAGTAAACACGCTGCTCTATCTACAGAAATAAAAAGAACTATTACTACATGTCTCTGAACAACACTGGGGCAAAGTCTAATATATAACTAGTGCTTGTGGGAGATGAAAAGGTAAAATGATTTGGGTTTCTGCACAGAACTGGGTTTCACAGAGAAGCTGCTGAGTGGCCAAAGACAGTCGGGGTTATCTCCAGGAATGTTTACGAAGGCCGCATGAAATATGTGAATGCAGTTCAGAAAACAAGTACTTTGCAAATCTGATTGAAAATCTTTTGTCTTTATGCTACCTGTTTACCTGCACGCAGAGCCCCTGTGGCCCGTTCCCAATCCTTTCGCTGTCACCCCAACATATTTTCTTTTCCAATATAAGCTTCTTTAATGAAATGAATCAGAAACCTTTTCACTCCAAAAGCTATAGATCAATTCAAACAGCAGTTGCATATTTGCACAGGGAAGGTCAACTGAATTCAGCTTGAGACTCCAAAAGGTAACAGGAAAGATGCTGGGAAGGGAATTATGGGAGCAGGAGAGAAGGAGTGGCTTAAGTTGCCTTAAAGATTTGTTTAATGTTGCAGTACACTCCCAAGCTATAGAAATGAATATGTATAGCACAACATTAATTAGCACTAATTATGCCCTTAACTATGGGCTTTGTTTGTACCAAGCCTTACTGAATTGTGAAATCTACAAGTTAGTGAAAAAGCTTAAAACCGATCTTTTATGTTTGGCTATTTGGTGCTCTAGTTACAAGACAGACAGCATTTCCTTGCTTCTTTCTTCCACAAAAAGAGCGAGGAAGGGAGAACCCCCAGGTGGCTCTGGCTGGGTGTGGGCAGGGGCAGAGCACGGAGGCAAGATGCTGAAGAGGCAGTTTCCTTCCTCCTCTCTCTTTGCACACTTAGGCTGGAGCCTGGCCCTACCATTTCCCAGGTAGTAATAGATGCAAATTAGATAATCACAAGCATCTCAGATAGATTTAGCATGCTATTAAAGGCTCTCTTCTAATACTAGAATGGCAGAGACACACTCAGACTTGTCACCCACAGAAATACTACTGCCATGACTAACTGGCAGACAATATTTTTACTTCTGAGGACTGTTCTTGAGGTGCAATCCCTGCCCCAGCCCTGGATTTCCAGCCCAGAACTGAAGAATCATCTCCTGACTTAAGCCTTCTGACCACACACCTTAAATACTGAAGCACTTGGATCTTGTGCATATCTCATGTTTAAAACAGAGCTACTTTTTGGCTTTCTTTATTCCCAAAGTCAATGTACTTGTTAGATACAGCCTTAAATTTTTTTCCCGTTAGTATCAATTTTTTAAATATTGTGCTGTGTCTGCTTCTTGAGTGCTCTAGGGATCAACATGTAATTATGTTTTTCTCTCTCTCATTGATTTACATATTAAATGAATTAAACTAGAGTATTAAAACTTGCAATAGCTGGTATGAACATAGGACTGCAGGTAAAAGCACAACTGTTTTGACTTACAAGCACAGCCAGTAGCTGATTGGAATAAAACCATTGAGAAAAATCGATTATCATTCCCAACCCTTCCCCCCACGGCCACAGAAACAGTTGACTCGGCACAACTGATGAGGCAGAAATCTTTAGTAATGGGAATGGAAAGTGGGAACAGGCAGCAGGGAATCAGGGGAGGATGGTAACTGCTGAAAATGCGAAGGAAAAAAGTAAATTGATTTCACAACTTACTTTAATCCTACTTTAAAATACCTGTAAGAAAATGAGACCTTAATTAGTGTTCATGCTGGTACTGAACAGTTTAAAGACTGATTCCTTGTGGGCTCTAGTAAGTTAATTAGTCTTTTTGTGTGCTCTTCTCTACATTTCATTCAGAAATGGTGTAACCACCTCGCATCGCACTGTTCTTGTCAGAAGGATTCAGTGTTGCATCTCAGTTTTCCCTGCCTTTGAAAACACTGAGTCCAAAATGCAAAAAGCATATACTTGTAACAAGCCAAGGTGAGTATTTGGATTGCTTTATCTGCGTGTGACTGATAAAATACAAAAAAATCTTACCTTTTCTGCAGACATTGTAGCAATCTGTTTCAGTAACGAAGTTATTGGTGTTTCCACCACAGCCAGTATATTTGAACACCTTACATGATTTAGTCTTGGCGTCATAGTAATAGCGAGGTACAGAAGAAGAACACAATCCTTCATCCTTTGGGCTATAGCATAGCAAGGGACCAGCTTGAAACAAAACAGAAGGGAAAAAAAAGACAAAGAAAAATTACATAAATGTAATCTCTACGCCTGGCTTCTTAAAATTTACCCTGCAGTAAATTTCATGGCTAAACAGCTCTTGTTCCCATTGAACTGACATGACTGTTACCGATGACTTCAGAGACTGACTACATCTTATTCCTGTGAGTTATGAATTTGAGAAAGCAACAGACAGTCCCAGAAAATAGGTTTACTATCCCACAAGTGAAATTCATCAGTTTTCCCCATTTGTGGTGCCATACATATGACAGCTGAGATATTTAGTTTGGCTGGAAGTCTTATTCCATATATATAGGAATATAACAGTAATTCCAGTGGGACTACCTCTGTAGAGAAAAAAGGCACTATTTTGTTTATCTTTGCTATGACTTTGCCAGCAAATCCTGCCTGCTTGCAGCAAAAAGTACAAAACCCACCACTTCCCTCAAAAGACTCATGTTTCATTTTGCCTCAACAAAATTTTACTTTTTTTTGCTGGAGACCTTTTATCAATTTATTGGACGTGCAACAGAGAAATTACAAATAATTCAGCATTCACCTAAGAAAACGCTGACAATCTGTCATCAGCCAAAAATAACTGTCTCATCAAGCACTAATAAAGCTTAGGCAGTGACAGCTTTTATACATTCTGATAGATCTCTCTTCTTCAAAGATCCTATCTTGCACTGGATATTAACCCAGTGTTTATGACAACACTTAGCTATAGTCTCTTGCTCATAATTACCACCTCTCCTCTTTAGAGCTTGTATGGAGAAACAATGAAGAGTCACGACAGGCAAAAAGCTTTTATCAGTTGAGCTGGCGAGTGCGAAAAACCCAGGTCACCTAACGCCATCTCTCAGGCCTGAATTTTAGAAAGGCACTTCCACTTTATAATAGGATATCATTGCCCTGAACGTGACTGCCATAACGCCTCATACATCTGCCTCAACACAGATCTCCAACGTTAGTTCCCTTCAGATTACACACGTACAGCTCTCTAGAAGGCAAGAGATCGGTTGGGTGTAGCTGTGGGCATATTTAAGGTCACAATATTAGACTAACACAGCAATTTTGCTCTTTTGGTAACAGCTGAGACAAGTGACACATGAAAGTCTGCAGACAATATAAACATCTGCTTCACAGAAGTCTTCAAAAATACCACTGTATGGGTATCCAGAGGAAAACATCAAATAAAATATCATCTTCATATCGCTTTCAAACCATCTATTTTATTAAAAATTTGGAACAACCGTTACTTTTCTCTGGCAGACAGTGGTCCACACAAGACTGCAAATCTCTGAAGTTGTTGCCATTTCCGTAACAGCCACCATAGATGAACTCCTCACACCTCATCGAGCTCAAGTTAAAGGCGTATCTTTTTAGATAACTCCTGCAATGTCCTCCATCAGCCTCCATCCGGCATAATTTGGGCACTTCTGCAATAAAAATAATTTCACCCTCTGTAAAATCAACCCTTCATGCTCCCCGTACTGAACAACATGGTAGTGTAGACAAAACGCTATTACTCCGGTCGCAGGCAAGTCACAGCGTGTCCCACTACCTGCATTCTTTAATAAAGTGGGATAAGCTTTACAGGAGGAATCTGATGCATTAATTAGCAACTAGTTATAATATTAAATTACATTTAAAATATTAATAGTTAAATTCCGCATGTCGCCTCTGAGGCGACTCGCCCCGGTTTCCCCGCGTAAAACGGACATCAGTGAGGCAGTTGCAACAAGCAGGAGGGACAGACGGGGTGGGTACAAAGCATCCCGCGAGCAGCACAGCCTCCCGGGTGCTCCCACAGGCCCCTTCCACCCCCCCGCCACCCCGGGGGCACTCCGGGGAACTGGGCCCCGTCGGGTCGACCCCCGGGGCTGAGGAGGGCGGCGGGCCGGTCCCCGGACTCACTCTTGATGGTCCAGCAGCTCTTCTCGCAGTCGTCGAGGGTGAGGAAGTTGTTGGCGTTGCCGTGGCAGCCCCCGTAGGTGAACTCCTGGCAGCTCTGCGTGTACCTGTCGTAGTACCAGCGCGGCACCAGGGCGCGGCAGGGGCCGTCGTCGCGGGGCAGCAGGCAGGCGCGCTGCTTCTCTGCGGGAGACACCAGCGACCGGGGATGAAGCCACCTCAGCGGCGCGGGCGGCCCCGGCCCCCCGTAGCCGCCCGCGGGGTCCCGCCGAGCGGCCGCTCCTACCTGTGAGGGTGCGCGGGGCCAGGGCCGCGCAGGCCAGCGGCAGCAGCAGCGCGTGCAGCGGGAAGCGGTGGCCGGCGGCCATGTCGCGGCGGCAGCGAAAGGGAGCGAGGGCGGGCGGGTGGCAGCGGGGTCTCGGGAGCGAGCGGCGCTGCCCGGCCCGACGGCAGCGCTTTATATGCGCCGAGACGGCTTCCCCGGGCCGCCTCCCTCCTTGCGCATGTGGTGGGAGGGGAAGGTCTGATTCAGCGGGGCAGCAGGTCCCCGCCGACCCGGCCGTCACCGGGGCGCGGCAGGCTGCGCGCCTGCGTGAGCCCGAGCGCCGGGGGGCGCGGGCCAACCCCCGCCCAGCCGCCGCCGGGGAGCCTGCGGCCAGGGGGAGCAGCCGCGGCCAGGTGGGGGGCGCCGCCGGGACTGGCTGCGCCGCCCGCGGCGGAGGGGCGTCGGTCGCGGGGCTGCGGGGAGCTGGCCGGGGTCCACGGCTGTCCCGTCCCGTCCCGTCCCGTCCCCCCCGCCCCCCGCACATTAGGGGATGATGCTCAGGGAGCGTTTCCTGTTAATCACGGCGAAATCCGGGACGGGTCACTTAGTGAAAGTCCTCTCCCCCCTCGCCCTCGCCCCCGTGGCGGCCGCTCCCCATTTGGAGGCTCCGGGCAGAGGGCGGCAGGACGCTGGAAATCAAACACGGGAGCCTCCGGCGGGTCCTGATCCAGCCGGGTCAAGCACCGGCCGCTTAGCGAGTGCCACTAGAGATAACGCCAATAAACCCGGGTTACTAGTTTAATACCGTTATGTATAACGCTAATGAACTTGAGAAAACCGAGGCACCGTCGGCGGGCTTGGACTCCTGGGAAACCCGAGGGGCTGAATGGATGAAACCTCTGGCTAGTTCAAAGAGAGATGGATTTCAGAAAATACCATGGCTTGGCTTATTCTGTAGATTTTAACCTCACCAGGCAATCCGGTGTGATCTGGGGGAGGAGGGGGTGAGCAGCGAACAGCATACTTTCCCTCGCTAATCTATTAGAGCCATTACATTAATTAGTGTTTACTCCAGATTTAATACAGTAAGAGAGATGAGTGGCTGCAAATTAGGCGTGCTCTCTATAGATAACAATAAACTAATCTGATCTCCTATTGTTCTTCTCCACTGCCTTTACAGCAACGGTGTTGGGCCTCAGTCCTTTAGGCAGGCGCTGCTGTCGATGGGATTGCGATACAGGGCCCTGGAAATCTGTGGCCTGCAGGAAAGAAGCCACAGTCTGTACGGGCTAAGGTGGAGGAACTTCATAGCATCCTGATTATTTCAGCAACTGGCTTTCTCTTCATGGCTTCTCTGCTCTTCTTATCTCATGGAGGATTACAACCTAGTTTTCTGACATAATTTTATTTTTCATAAAGACAAAAAAGAGGAGCAAATTCCACCCCCACCCTACCTAGGTGGCTTCTGGGAGGATATGCATGGCACCTCTCTCCCTCCTTTTTCAGCACTGTTCCTTTTTTTCAGAATCTCCAGTTGCCAAAGGACAAGTGGGTGCTTTAGTGACAAAAACAGAACATAAACCTGATACAGTTTGAGACATCACCATGGGACACATCTGTCATGTTTTGGAATCTTATAGCTACAACTGTTAGTAACAGGTGTCCTTATTTTTAGGGGGTTTTTTTAAGCTTATTAAGCACAGCACTATAATAAAGCTTAGGTCCCTCGGGGACGGCGGAAGCAAACTAACATACATTTTCTATTTCCAGAAAAAATCAAAAGGCCATCTTTCTAACATTAGGAAACTCTCAAGTGATTTTAATATGACTAGACTGATGTCCTTTAGTTTTCATTGGATTTTGTAGGAATTGCAAAGAAAGTCATTGAAATACCACTTTAAACAATAGCAGCAAAATGAATGCTGTCATGCAAATATTTTCCATATTTTCCACTTCCTCTGTGCACGCACACATACAAATCAAATTTTGAGCTAAACCCACCTATCCATCAATGCTGCAGCACAGTGCAGTATTTATTCAGCTGCTCCTTTGCTGTAACAGCAAAGAAATTCACTTAGATTGGGTAAGTATCTTTAAAAATATATGAATTAGAGTAAAAGTTAACGTATCAAGTGGTACAAAGTCCTTTACTAACTGCAATTAGCAGAGCTAGTCATGTCAGCAGACAGCTCACTGCAGGCTTTCCATTACAGGGTTATCAACCAAGCTGCAACTGTCCTTCCCACCCTAAACTTGTTAACCATGTGCCAGAGCCCACCCTCAGATCACTCCCACACCCTACGCCTGCCACCACCACACCACACGCTCTCCACCTATCTGCACCGCAATGTTTCTGCTCTCACCAACAGCCCTGGCTCCCCTAAGACACTGGCCAGCCAGCTCCTTCCACCTGTTTTGACTGGCCCAGGGACCAGCAGCTGGTGGGATTTGGGGATGCAGCTGCCAGTGTAGATTATGGGTGTATAGAAATTGCATACCAGCAGCTGGGAAGGGGGGGTAATAGCCAGAGGGAGAGGAAGAGGAACTGATTTTAGTGAACTGGCTAAAATAAAATGAATACAAACCCCAAGAGCACTATAGGAGCAGCACTGGAGAAGAAAGATGTAAATCTTACATACTGCTGACAGCTGCTTACATCTGGTGAGTGGAGAGGGGAGGAGAAAGGAGTGTCTTTAAGGGGAAAAACCAGTGGTGGAAAGAGGAAGGAGCAACTGCCTATAGGGACCTTTGAAGTGCCGGATAACAGACGGACTCATACAGGCCCATTTTAATGGCCTGCAGTTTTGTTCAGTGTAACAGGTCGTGGATTCTGCCTCTACTGGTTTTGTAGGAAAGCAGCTGCTTTCTCTGGGATCAGAGATGCTAGGTGCTGTACAAACACACATGGAGGGACCACCCTGTTCCAACAGCGCCCTGTTTGGAATCTAGACCTCGAAAGTATATGCAACCACAGGAGAAGAATGGCCTAGCTCCTTCTTTTAACCTATCATTTCTCTTACAGACAGTGCCCCATCCTCAACACCCGTCATGACTCCATGACTCCAGAGATGCTCTGTGCAGGTCGGGCATGACATCCCGCTCACACAGAGCTGCAACTCTGCTTTACAGACATACCTACCAACAAAAGTTGCTGTGTCTGCCATTGACGGCCTTGCCGCCTGCCGGGACACTTGACCTAAGAGCGGTTCCTTCCCCTACCTTTAGTCCAGTCCATTTGTAATTTCAATGCACAAGTATCGAGGAATGTGCCCATGCAAACCACCTGCTGCTGCCTTAGCTGCTGGGCAGAGGAGCACAGAACCCAGGGACACTGATGGAGCAGGCAAATAAGACTCATTGCAAGGGCCAGGAGGAGCAGAAGGAGGTGACAGGGGAGAAAGACCTCACCACTGGGCCAAAACACCCGGCCGACCTCGCTGTGTTTGCCCCACAGCGGCGGCAGAGAGGGAGGGGAGGGGGGAGGCCAGCACAGGAGGGTCGGTGCAGCTTCCCGCTCCTGCCGAGCGCCCTGCCCGGCTGTTTCGGGACGACCCTCCCTGTGCCGGCAGGGCCCGTGTCAACGCCCCGGCAGCGGAGGCCGGGTCGGGCGGCGGGCTTTAATCCGGTTAGGGGGGATTAGCGTGGCGGTTTAAAGGCCGGAACGGCGCGGGGAAGGGGTGCCAGGCGCGCCGGAGAGGAACCGGCCGCCGCCGCCGAGCAGCGGGGCAGCCCGGACGGCACCGTGTGAGTGAGCCCGGGGGCGGGCCGGGGGCGGCCGTCCCACCGCCCCGCCGCCCCGCCGCCCCGCGCCCGCCCGGGGGCTGCGGCCCCGGCGCCTTCGCTGCCCAGAGGTAACCTTTTGTCCTCCCTCCCTCCGCGCTTTGGCAGTGTAGACGATGCCAGCCATCAACATTGAGGACCTGAGCGAGAAGGACAAACTGAAAATGGAAGTGGAGCAGCTCCGGAAAGAAGTGAAGCTGGAGAGGCAGCCGGTGAGCGGCCGCGAAGGGGCCGGACGCTGCCCGGCCGCCGGGGCGGACGGCGGGGCCGGGGCCGGGAGAAGCCCGTTACTCCCCGGGCGGGGGTGCGGGGGCTCATGCGGCGCCCGGGGGCACGTCGGGCGGGCGGCGGGGCCGGGCGCGGCAGCCCAGCGCGGAGCGGGAGCGCCCCGTCCCGCCGCGGCGAGCCCGGCGAAGGCAGAGGCAGCGGGGCTTCGGGAGCCGCTCTCCGGGAGAGCCCCGGCTGTTTCGGGACGACAGCAGTTCGCAGCGACGAGTCCAGCCACCCCCTTTGGGGCAGGGACCGGTGACGGCGCTGGCCACATACCACCGCTAGCACCGTGTAGGAGCGCCGGTCCTTCACGGGGGTGGCTGTGGAGCGAGGGGGGAAGGGGCGCACCGCCCCCGGGATAAGGCGCCCCGATGGGGCCGGCACGGGCCCGCCGGCTGCGGCTGTTCCCGTTGCATTTGGCGCTCCCCTCCCTCGCGGGTCCCTGGAGCCCAGTGCCAGCACAAGGCAGCCTTGCCTGGCGAGGGAGGAGCGCGTCGAGCTCAGTTCCCCTCCTCTGTAAAACGCGTTGGGATCTGCCAGTGCCAGCTGAGAGGGTGGTGTGCCGGCGGGAAGGCTCGCTGCGGCGCCGCTCCCTGTCCCGTCCCGGTCGGGACCGCACCGCACCCGGCCGGGCTGCGGGAGGAGCCGCGCGGCCGCGGCCGCCCTCTCCCCCCGGCCCCGCTCCCCCGCTTCACTTGCTGTGCAGCGCTCGGGCAGAGGGCGGGGGCCAAAGGACTGCCGGTGCAGAGCCATGATCCATCCAGCCTTGTCCGGTAGAAACACTGCACTTTTAGTCATCTACACTGATTGTTCCTTTCCACAGGTGAAGTAGTTTCCAGTGAAATTTTCGTATTTTTGCACATTTTCTGTAGTTGAAAGACACGCAGAACTGATCTTGCTCCATGATAAAACTACTACTCTCTTCTTTTTTATTCTGCATGCCAGCAGAAGCAAACTACATCTAAATAAACGCTTCTCGTTAGGACTAAAAATACATTTATATGTGGGAATCAGTGGCATTAGTCACGCTAATTACATTGCAGGTCTAGGTGTTTAGCCCAGAAAATAAGAAAGCCACAGTTACGTTTTAGCTGTCAGTTAGGTATCGGTGATTGTAGATGTTATGGTATAGTCTAAAGCTCCAGCAGTATCAAGGGCTCCACATCCAAGTACTATAGATATCTATATTATCCCTCAGAGAGTTCCCAAGCAACTGAAATATACTCTGTAGGATGTACAGATTTTGATTTTCATAGTAATAATAATAATAATTTAAAATTCTTGCCTAAATTTTCGGAATAAACCAAAAGCCTGATCACTTTAGGGAGAAGGATATTTTCAAATCACCTGTAGTAAAGCACAGACAACATCCTCAGTTTTCCCAGTGCATTACAGCAGAAGTTTCACTGTGAGAATGAAATCTGTGTCGTAGTTGCCACGGTCCCCTGGTACCTGTATGGGTGTGACAGGGAAATGCAGAAGCCACGCTTCTGTTGTCACCAAAAGTAAAAACATTTAGCCAAAGTTTTCTTGACCCCTTCCTATACCTTTACAGCACAAAGAGGTTGTATATTCATTCAAAAAACTGAATAATTTTTTCAATGAATAAAAATGTCTGAATGTGTATTTAAGCAGACATATTTTTCTTATATGTGAAAAAGATCCTGGTCATGCTGACTGAAGTAAAAAAACCCTGGTCCTGCACATACTTTGGAGCACACTTTACTATGGCATAAGGTGCCCCAATTTGAATGAATAGGGCTTGCAAGGCACAGAAGAGCAAGGCACGTGTAATGGGATTTGTAGGTCCAAATTCTTACTTGATGTAAGGCAGCTAGAGGTAGTTAGACCTCATTTTATGTGCTGTTTAATTGGGAATTAACTCTGAGTTCTTTCTGATGGCTTAAAGCTTAGTTTTGCACAGGCCATGCTCTGTTGGTCTGTGATACAGCAGGTAAATTAATTGGTTCTCTTGTCATAATTTTACCTCTGGAGTAAAATATAATTAACAAAGAAGGCAAGGGGCCTTAAATTAGAAATACTAGTCATGTAGCGGCCTGGCCAACAGCTGTTTCCTGCTGCTGACTCTGCACTGCTGTGCCTCCGCAGGGATTGCAGGTAGGAAGGGAGGAGGTGGGGACAGAGCCGGGAGCGTGTCCTCACATCAGGTATTCGAGCACCTAAGGAGAGTTTCTGCTGACATAGGGAAGGGACATGAGAGATGTGCGTGGACAAGGATCCTCTGGAGTTGGTGGGATTTGCTTGTGCACCTTCAGGCTCCGCAGACACCATTACTACAAGTGCTGCATGTGCTCGTCTCAGTGAACACAAATTAAACCCGTTTCTTCTTCACAGGCGGGTTCTGTGCAGGCTTACCTACATCAGTACTGCTTTGCTATGAATGTCGTGCAAAGTGTCACGCATATTATGTTCTCTCATAACACAATAGGCTGTTTTATTAACCGTTGTTCAAAATAACCCCAGGTAACCTGTAAGTAAATTGTCTTTCCTAGTCAGGTCTTTACTCCCATTCAAGACGCATGGTTGCTGTTGTAGAACCGCAAGGTGAGAGTTTGTATTACCACTGAAAATGGTTACTGAATGTTTTGTTTGGGAAAACCACCTAAAGTCATAAATACTTTGAAATTGAATTGAAAGTTACTGATCCTGAACTCATTGACCGTAAGTTGTGCTGATGCCGAGGGAGAGTGTGATCTGCAGCTTAGTAAAACTATATTGGCTAATTAAAAAAATGCAAGTTTAACTATGCAGCACCTGCTGTTCCGAGTGGCATATACATTCCCAGTGATACTCACATGTTCTGCGAATATCGGGCTGTGAAAAAGTGGAAGGAAGCCAAGTCCGCACCTGCTTAGTGCTGGCTCTGTTTATATAAAGATCTTTTATATTTGATGGGAAGGTAAATAAGAGAAAGAAGGATGTGAATTCACTAGTTTGCTGTTCTGATGTGCACGGTGAGCTCCGGCCGTAACACAGCCACTTCTCTGTTCTTTCACTCGAGGTGTCCAAGTGCTCCGAGGAGATCAAGAACTACATCGAGGAGCGGTCGGGCGAGGACCCGCTGGTGAAGGGGGTTCCCGAGGAAAAGAACCCCTTCAAGGAGAAGGGAGGCTGTGTCATCGCTTAGGAAAACGAACCCAGCGCCTGCCACCGGAGCAGACGCTCTTGTTGTACCTGTAGGGAGTCACTAGCGTGTCCCCACCGCCGCCGGTCCTTGTTGAACGAGCACAGGAGCGGATTTCTTTTTTTTTTTTTCTTTTTTCTCCTTACAAAAATAAAGAAACCAAACCGAAAGCAGCCGAGACCCGCGTCGGTCGCTCGGCAGGGACGGCTGTCCCCCGCTCCCCGGCGTGGCCGTCCCTCCTCCCGCGGCTGGGACGGCTCCTTTCGCTTCGCGGCGCCCGCTTTCGCCACCCGTTTATCGGTTGCTTCATGGCTGTTCGTTGGCATTAAAGAAAACTTGCCTGTAACCCGAGAGCCTGCCGTGGCTTGCTGCGGGGGAGAGGAGCTGGAGGAGGGACGGGACGGGACGGGGCGGTGCAGGGGTCACCGCGGCGACCCGGACCAGCCGTTAAAGCTCGCCGGGCCGCGCCGCGGCCCTTGCCCTCGCCTTTGCCCTCGCGGGGCGGAGCGGAGAGGGGCAGGCGGTGGCGGTCATGGCGCTGCGCGGCGGCAGGCGCTGGGCGCTCTTGGCCTCGGCGCTGCGCGGCGGCGCGGCCCCGGGGCGCGGCAGCAGCTCGGGGCAGCGGGACGGAGGGTGCGTCGGTGACACGCCGCAGCACCGCGACCTCCGGGCGGCCCTCAGGAAGGTACGGGGGGGGCGGGGGGCGGGCCCCGGAGCGCGGCGGGACGGTGGGAACCCGGCCGCGCCGCCGCATGCGGGGAGAGCAACCGGGGCAAGGTCACCGCGCCGGCCGGAACAGCTCGGGATGTGTTTAAATAAGTAAATTTCCCCCTGCCAGTGTCAGGAACGAAGCCACGTGTCCCCTGCGCACAACACGCGGAAGAACAAAACACTTCCTTGCCGTGTGCTGCCGCGGGCTGAGCGAGTGGGTTTAGCCCTGCGGGGCGACCGGCGGCGGGCGGGCGCTCTGGGCCGCAACCGGAGCCGTGCTGCTGCTCTGGGCGTACGCGGGAGTCCGGAGCTCCCTCCCAGCGGCTGCAAAATGCAAGGTTAAGGTCTGTTTGTGGATGCAGAGCACAAGAAAAGGCAGAACAGAGCCTATTTGTCATTGCACTATTTCTAGAAGGGGAGTAATGGGAGGTTCCTGTAAAACTGAGTCATAAATCAAGAGGAAAGAAGGCACCTCTGGTAAGGTAACATGTAAATTGAATGCCAAATGCCAATCTGCAAGTAATGGTGGCATTGGTGAACTCTGTATATTCCCAACAGTGAGGTCAGTGTCACCTGTGGAAGGCTGTGGTATAATCAAGCACACCTGTCAGAGTTAGATGGTTTGGCGGTAGAAAGCCCTGGAGTGGTGTACGCTGTGGGGCCAGGGCCAGGGCCAGCTGTGTGTGAGAGAAGTCCACCTCTAACTATGGCCTGAAGAGAAAAGTGCTGAAGTTTGGTACCTGCTGCAAGGAGTAAACAGCATTATCACTATAATTATCATTATTTACAACCCCATGCAGCGCTATACAACCCCATGCAGCGCTACAGGCTTGGGGAAGAGTGGCTGGAAAGCTGCCTGGCGGAAAAGGACCTGGGGGTGCTGGTTGACAGCCGGCTGAACATGAGCCGGCAGTGTGCCCAGGCGGCCAAGAAGGCCAATGGCATCCTGGCCTGTATCAGCAATAGTGTGGCCAGCAGGAGTAGGGAAGTGATCGTGCCCCTGTACTCGGCCCTGGTGAGGCCGCACCTCGAATCCTGTGTTCAGTTTTGGGCCCCTCACTACAAGAAGGACGCTGAGGTGCTGAAGCGTGTCCAGAGAAGGGCAACGAGGCTGGTGAGGGGTCTGGAGAACAAGTCTTATGAGGAGCGGCTGAGGGAACTGGGGTTGTTTAGCCTGGAGAAAAGGAGGCTGAGGGGAGACCTCATCGCGCTCTACAACTCCCTGAAAGGAGGTTGTAGCGAGGTGGGTGTCGGTCTCTTCTCCCAAGTAACAAGCGATAGGACAAGAGGAAATGGCCTCAAGTTGCGGCAGGGGAGGTTTAGATTGGATGTAAGGAAAAATGTCTTTACTGAAAGAGTGGTGAAACATTGGAACAGGCTGCCCAGGGAAGTGGTGGAGTCCCCATCCCTGGAGGTATTTAAAAGACGAGTAGATGAGGCACTTAGGGACATGGTTTAGTGGGCATGGTGGTGTTGGGTTGACGGTTGGACTCGATGATCTTAGAGGTCTTTTCCAACCTCAGTGATTCTATGATTCTATGATTATCGTGCAGCCACTTATGAACAGGCAGGATGTGCATTCAGAGGTAGGCACTGTGAAGTGGAGGGGCTTGTTCCTCATTTCCCTAGAGATAAGTTTACAAATCCTAGCTGGTGCTGCAGTGCTTCACTGTAGCTTTTTAAAAACAGTATGCACTGGATTGCCAGATATTAACTCATTTGTGTGACTTCGGAGCTGTGCTGTCATATCTTTTATAGATGCATTTTAAAATTACTTGAGGAATCTTGTATTTTCATGAATAAACCTAACCTTTTCCAAGTTTCACCTCTTTCCCAGTTCACTGTAGGCAAAAGATAGTTGAGCTACTTTTGATTCATGTGACTTTTACTTTCCTTCAGGTTTTTTTTTTAGGAATTAACTTTAATACTTCCAGTATTAAAAGAAGATATCCCAAAGGCCATTTAATTAATCAAGTTTTATATCACTAAGATGAGGCCTGTTATCATTGAGCTTTAGCAGTTGTGGGTTCATCTTCTGTGTTATAAAAAAAGAAACCTGAGCAATAAGGAAAAGAGATGCATGACCAGTCTGTTTCTAAGAAATTAGTTTCTTTAGTCTAAATTCCTGGACCTTCTGCAAAGCAAAAATAAGCTGCCAGAGAAAGAATCAGTAGAAGAAGTTGGAAATGAATCCTCTTCTTTCACCTGGATTAATAGTGCAGGACTTTGTAGCTAGTACCATAGTGTCAAATTTGTGCTGATCCCATCTGGAGCGAGGCTTCGCTCTGGGTATCTGCAGAGTCATTTGCCCGATGAACTTGTACCCTGGCACACGTCTCCCCGTTACCTGCCCGGGCACTACAACTGCATTAGTGAAAAATCAGCGTCCTTCTGAAATACAGAGGATAAGGCCAGACCTTGTGAAGCCAGTAATCTGGATCTGGAAGATTTTAAAAGTCCTGCTTGGTCAGGGATAGGTTAAGACACACATTGTCTTGTATCTGAGGTGTTTGCAGCTGTGTATTTGCTGAGGGATCAGATGAAAAGGGAGGGGCGGGGGAAGTGGCTGTATTAGTGCCTGCTGGTGCAGCGTTTGCTGTGTGACACAATTTTTTTACAAATACTTACACCCCCTCCCCCCCCCGTCTTTTTATTTTCGCCATGCCTGTTGAAGTGCAGCTAACAGTATGCCCTACCTTGCTGGGTTTAGTGCAGATAATTGCATCATGGGCTAAGAGGGAATGTGATGCTACATTTATCACATAAATCCCTGTGA
Organism: Aptenodytes patagonicus; assembly: GCF_965638725.1. NCBI lineage: Eukaryota > Metazoa > Chordata > Aves > Sphenisciformes > Spheniscidae > Aptenodytes > Aptenodytes patagonicus. Next base: position 144,907,740 of record NC_134950.1, on the reverse strand, counting down.
TGAATATATTGTAGAAATTACAGTAAGCAACATAAACCCCATTTTATCATTGTCCTGTATTTTACAAAATGCTTATATATCATTTATTTTAGATTTTATCTGGTCATATAGAAAAAAACCCACCAGTTTATATTAAATCCAGTCTGATGTTGTTCACCCCAAAGCTTCTAGCAATCAGTGTTTATTTTGGCTTAAGTTAAACCTGTCCCCAGTGACTTCAGGATAAACTGAAAAGTAAAGTCTTTGGGAGAGAATGACCAACTCAGGTTCTGTAACACATTCTAAGTGTACCTGTTATGTAATTTGGGGCACTCTTTCCTCTAGCTAAATCCAGCTGCAACTACCAGAGAAATCGGAGAAATGAGCAGTGCAATTCCACGAGTGACAACTTGTCTCCACTCTTTTTATTTTTTAATCTATTAATGTGTTTTAAATGGTCTGTAATTTTCCAATTGTTCTGAGCAGGATGAGGAGGAGACTCCTATAATTCCAGGTGGCTGTTTTTAGCAAGGGTATTGAAATAAGCTTGTGAGTGGTTTCCTTTACAACTTTATAGGTCACCACCCTTCCTCTTGGAAATCAAAAACGTAACTTTTCCATAACTTGTTGAACAATGCTTGCAGTGCAGTGGTATCCTACAGCTTCCTGCAGTAATTAAATTATAGTATAACTGGCTTGAAGGAAAAAGATTTAACCTACTCTGCATGTGTGTATGCATAACAGTATGCATATACATATAGGATATATACATGCTGTTCATTTTTATTTTCCTCTGGCATTAGTAGTAAGAAGCTTTGGGAAATAGGTTTGAAAAGGATTAGCATATATTTTGCTGGAGTTGCATGTAATATAAATGAGATTTCATTTTATATCCAGTGGTGACTTGGTCTAGTTACGCTGTGTTACATCTCTGTAGGATTTCCCCTGTGACAGTGAGACTCCACCAAAGGACACCACTACCTTATTTGCCACTCTTGGGTTGCATGTCATGAGTTTCTGTTTATTAATATATATATTTTTACAAGAATTAAAGCCCCTTCATATTAGAGCATGCAGGATCTGAATTAAATATTGACATTCACCTTAACTTTCTGGTAAAATTACTGTAAATTCTCTGTCAAAAGAATATGGTTCTTTTTGACCTTCTGCAAAATACTGAAGGGTGACCACCATTGCCACTGGAGCACCTTGGATGGAGTTGGTTTATTTATTTTTAGAGCGAATCATAAAAACCAGTAACAGAACAGCAAAGCAGTAGGTTGCTGGTATTACAAATAAATCACTTTAAAGTTAGTTTCTCATTAAATTGTGAGGGAGAAAAGACACAGCTGAATCTGCAAAATACATGACTTGCATCTGTAATTTTAAAACCTTATTTATCATGCACCCGAGGTAAAAGTGTCAGGAAGGAGACAGTTAAAAAATGTGACGTTAGTAAGGCGCTCAGATTTTGCACTGAGTGCCCTTCTGTCTAAGGGAAGCAAAATGTATTCCCAGATTCTGGGGTATTTGCAATAGCTTTTGTCATCTTGTGTCTGACAGAAACATTATATAAACATTTAGGGGCTAGTTCTCTTGCTGGTATAGGTAAACATAGCAATATCCTTTACTACTGCCAAGAATTTTTGGTGGTAATTTAATAGAGGGGAAATTTTCATAATGGATTTTTGTTGGTATTGGAAGGGGCAGCTGGGATATACCACTATAAGAAGAGGAATCATCCAATACATTCATTAGTGCCCTACCAAGAGTTGCTTTTAAATCAGTTTAGCAGAGTAGGAGAGGAAAAAAATGAGCTTCAGCACTGTCAAGCAAGCTCTGTAAAAAGCTTTTTCTGATGATCAGAAAAATGTCACTTAATGTACAAATGCTTCATTGTGTAGCAAAAATGCAGTAAAGGCAATTTTATGAGCAATGCTCTTGTTTGTTACTCAGTGTCAAGAGTAGTGCATACATCTGAGATTGCAGTTGCTGTGTCCGAACACTGGATTTTTTTCCTACCCCATATTCATGTTAGAACAAATTGCCACTGCATCTAGTTAGACTTCTCAATGAGCATCTTCTAGTAGGAGAACTGGGCCTAAGGGATATTTTTGTGGCTCGTGTGATATTTATCATTGCAACACCTGAATGGGTTAGGCAATACAGTTATGCACTTCTGACAACTAAAATAGTGTCTTAATAACCAGCTTGACTGAGCAAACATCTGGGGTTTATATAGGTTTTGCCATGGCTGTTCAGAAAATGTGACTTTGCTTAAATCTTTTTAGGTCACATTTGCTTGGAAACATGCAACTAAATCTCTCCCCCTGCCCGTGTACCCGTACTAATGAACGTGACATCTCCCAGCTATGTGTCAGGGTGCTCTGAAAGCTGGTCTTGTGTTTCAGCTCGCCTTGCTCTGGACTTTGACTTTCTGAGAGATTTTTTTTTTTTCCCTGTTTGGGCTCAGGGGGAGCATGAAAGCCTACATCCAGCTCCAGTCCTTGAAGATGAAATCTGATAGATGAACACTGATAAATTACATGAGGAGACCTCCAGGATACTCGGTGTGCTTCTTAAAATTATTTTCTGTCGTGCAGCCAGGCTTGTGCATCTAGACAGCAATTGTTGTATTTTCAGTGTCCTTTAAGAACCAAAGACCCATGGTCACTAGTCCTGGTAGCACCACCTAAGCTGTATGTTCCCTCAGATGGATTTCACTGACTAGTTTTTAACTTCTCATAAAAAAACCTAGAGCATTAGTTTCTCTGTAGGAGTAAGTCAGGGCAAACTTAATAATTTGAAGTATTTCCAGAAGTGCCATTATATCTGCAATCTGCCATTTTATATACAGCAGCCTTCAAAATATGCCATGTAAGCTTGAGGTTGGGCAAACTGGTATGGGTGGCATGCTGCATTGCTGAAAGTGCCAGAAGTGTCTGAGGTAGTGAGGTGCAGAGATCCTAAGGAGAAGGGAGTAGTGGGGTAGCCAAATCGTCACACCTGAAGCTGCTCTTTGGTGGTGGATGTTCTGCTCCCTACCGGGGCACCTGGGGAGTATGTGCTCTGCGGAAGCTAAAGGACTGAAAGGCTGGAGTATGGAGCGTGCTCTGATGTGCTCTTGGCTGTGCCTGCTGGTGTCTGGTCTCCAGTACCGCTGCAGAACTGGCAGGATTTTTGTCTGTCATCAGGAGCCCTCTTTCTCCTTTGTCGGTGTCCCCCAAACCTGCTGCGGACAGGAAGCTTGGGTTGGAGAAGCACTACAGTGTTTGAGAGTGGAGCTACTCTTCAGGCAGATTTGGGAGGCTGTCTTGGGGAGCGGGTCCTCTCAGATGCATTGTCACAAGTATTGCTGTTAAAAGCGTGCAGTGGGATAGGCACAACGGTGTATGTCATGACTGCATTTTCAAAGGCAGAAAAGGAAATTAGGAACTCCTCTCTTATTCTTGAGAAGAAACCAACCTTTCCCAGGGGAAACTGATAAAATCCTGGAGGAAAATCACCTTGTTTGGAGAGAAATGTGGAACATTTTATTTCAGCTTAGCTTTCTGCCAGCCATGCACACACACATACACACAAAAAGATAAATGGAAAATAGAAGGAACTAACTAGAGCATGCTGAATAAAAATGTTTTGCATGATCTGGAGCAATGCAGTAAGTGGATCCTGTGTAAGCTTCTTGCGATTCAGATAACACACCAAATCGTTAGCTGATGATTCAGTATTATGAACTAGCAGACCTTCAGTGAGGTCAGTTGTTTTAATCTATGAGGATACCCCAAACTTATTAGATACTTGGCTGATAGGTGATGAGCATACTTTAAGTGCCAGCACTTATATAAAATGGCATAAGCTGTGGGTCTGTGGTGGGTCTCCATCTACAGTTTGGCATGTGCAGAGCCATTCTATGAATAGCTCTAGAGAATATTTTTCCTCTTTCAGTGACACAAGACAAGGAAAAGGTGAGGGCAACAATAGAGTTAGGATCAGTTCCTAGGACTATTTTCTGTTTTATCTTAAGGATTCAGTCACAATGTGGGCCTCTTGGATGTAGTCAGTAAACAATGTTTTACGTCCAGGACGACTTCTCTGGGTACAGGAGTGATAGCACAGATATCCCTGTCTGAACATGGCCCACTGATGCACTGGGAGGTCCTAGAAGTAAGACAGAAGACCCTGGTTACCACTTGTGGTTCTGGTTGGTGGAAAAAGCATCATGAACATGTGGAAGCTCTGCTAATGGAGATCTCTTGATGAAGGAAATCCATCAGTCCAGGCAAATGGTATAGCCCAGCCAGCACTGGATACAACATTGCTTAACATAGGCAGTCGCTCCAACTGTTAACACAATTTTCGGTTTGCGCTTCTACTTATTTAAGTGCTAAGCTCTTTGATGGGGAGCAGTGTGCGGGTGGCAAAGATGGATAAACTCCAGAGGCACATGCCTTTCAAGTTGGATCCTATTGTATAATTCCATGATGTCCTAGGACCTTGCAGCGGAGAGGTGGCCTGGGACGGCGTGGGCCACAGTGAGATAACTTGTTTTGTTCCTGCAGAGATGTAACCCAGAGTCAAAAGCAGCATCCAAACCCAACATCCCAAACTCTTGTGAGCATTACACTGTACCTCAGCTCAGCATCTCTGTGTTGGAAAGTATGAGTTGCAGGGGTGAAAAAAAAAAAAGCTTCACTTGCTCAGTTCTGCATTACTTTCACAACTGGATACAAGTTGTGTAAGAGCCAGAGCTCCCAGTCTTCCTAAAGGCTTGTCCGAGATCCGCAGCTAGATTGACATGGCACGCATTTTTGCTCTTGTAGGACTACCCTGGTTTGAATGCATCAGGCCTCAGATGCTAGGAATAGCCACGCCTGCGGCAGTCACTTGTTCTCACTAATTCTGGGTTCCCTGTATGCCCAGCCAGAAAAAAAAAAAAGTCTTTGCCTATTATGTTGTGAAAGTGCGTGGTTTGTGCTCATTCTGGTTCCTTCTGGGCTGAGCCCTCCAGTTGAAGGTCAAGTTGATTGGGACAGTCCCATGTGGGAATTCTTAGATATGTTGTAATTTGTGTGTGTGGGAAGATTAATGGTAAGATTAAAACTGTGAAATGAGGTGTTCTGGGAGTTGGTGCTGTGGACAGCCTCACAGGGCACATGGAGAGGTTGCTTCATTACCAAATACAAAGAATCACACTTCTTATGAGCAGAATTTGTAGTTGCTGTGGATGAGTCTGAACCGACTCAATTGATGGCTGGTTGGAGGTGGAAAAGGGGATTTCTTTGATCTATTTTTTTCCCCCACAATGACACCACGTGCACACATGGTTCTTGTCCAAGAAGAACACGGGGCCCCACATGGCTTAAAACCCATGGTGTTGAGTATCGAGTGAGAAATGCTCTTTTGATGGCATCTTGCTTTGCCCCTTGTGGTGTGGTTGAATGGAAGATGCAGTAGATATTACCAAAGAGAGGTAGCTTAAATAAAATACAATCCGCATGTGCTCAAAGGAGAGAAGGTGAGAAATTCCGTGGAACTAAACACAGAACTGATTGTCTGATCTCGGGAAGCTTTGCAAATGTGTTCCTGTCCTTTGCTGGAGAACTGGTTTCAGTATGGAAGCTGCAGTTCTTAGAGTCCAGAGTGGGAAGCAATTTTGGGATCCTCCCCTTTCTGCCATATTCTTGGATAGGGCAGTTGAAGGAGTTGTGGTTGGGAGTGTGCAGGGATTGCCAAGACACTCAGGTCTGTGCAGGAGGGATTTGCCTATGCAACTGTCCTGGGAAGAAGGATCCAGGGAGGCAGGAGGGGTTGGCTAGGATCATGTGGGTCCCTCCCCAGCTGGAGCTCGTCTTCCAGCATCTCGTTCGTCAGGAAGAGGTTAAGCTGAGCTCAGCTCCCAGGTCCTGGACTGCATCTTTTATTTTTCTTAGTATGGTGATGATGTGTGCCCTCTGCTTCAGCGGTGGGGCTCCCAGATGCGCCTGCAGCTGCACAGGGTGGAGGAGCAGCAGCATGTGCTTCTGCACTCCCTGGCAGACTTGTAGGTTTTTAAGTTTTAGGTAAGTGTTGGCAAAAACTTTGTGGTTGATTCAAGGTTCAGTGTTTTTTTGTCTCCTGAAGCAAAAACTGTAGCCAGATGTATGGGACCAAAAGATTTGCAGTATTCACATTTCTGAACCAATAATCAGCTTTGATTTATGTATTATGTATGTTGCAAGGAACTGTGTTGCTGTGAAAGGGAAGAAACGCAATGATTTAAGCAGAAGCGTGTCCAGTTACTGCCAAATGAATAGACCAGGCAAAATTGCAGAATACTCAAAGTACGTGCTTTTTTTTCTGAAAATCAGTTTTTGTAAAAATAGATGAGGACAGGTATGTTTTATTATATAATGAGATGCTGCCAACTCTTACTTTATAGGGTTTTTTTGCTCTGTTAATTTCTTTTTTTTCCCTTTGAGAAAGGGTAAATTTCATTTAGTAACAGTTTGTTCCTGTATTTGCTGATCACTGCAGTCTTTGGTACCCATACCCAGTGCTGTAGCAGATCACAATATTCCTTTGTTGCCTGTGGCACGGCTTAATTGAAGGTACAAAAAAGACTTTTGGTGCTCTAATTAATCAATTTTAAATACATGTCTTCCCACTTCAGCCATATATTTTCCAGCACTGAGGAAATTTTTCTGGTTTACTCTTCTATGAGCCTACTGAATATTGGTTTTAAATCCACTGGAGGCTTCTCTGGAAGCTCAGCTCTGGCCACAGCTATGTGCAATGGCAGTGGAGAAACCCAGACGTGAGCCAGGCCTGTTCATGAACAGAGAAGTAGAAGTATCCTAAAGATACCTGGGGTGCTAGCGATGATGTGTTATCTGCCCCTTTGAACCGGCGTTGTAGTGCTAAGCTGGAATGACTTTTTTTCATTAATTCTTAATGTCTCAAGCTTACGTGCCGCCCATTGGGAAAGGGAAAAGGGGAAAGCTAAACAACCTGAAATCTGTGTGTATTTACAGAGTAGATTCAGGAGTGGTTATATGTAACATACCTGACATGGTTGATGTGTTTGTTTCTTTATTCTGTCAAGTGCTTAGTACATTTACAAGCAAAATAAAAGATCAGAAATGCAGTCCATGGAAAAAGAGGGTGGTGAGCATAAGTGCCTGTCATGGAGCCCCTGCTCAGCCAGGTACTTCAGTGTGGTCCCAACCCACTCTGTGTAACTGTGTAATCCCACCAAGGCAAGGGGACTGGCAATGAGTTTAAATAGGGTAGGTGGAACCATTATTTTGCTTTTCAACATCTGTTTAAGGTTTTTAGGTATGGAATTAAAAAAAAAAAAAAAAGGAGAAAAATACAGTTGTATTTGCCTTGGCTTTCTTTTTTTCTTCTCAGTGATATCTTCTGTCTGGCTTGAACTGTCCTTTTCATCCAGCAGTTTTTTTTCCACTGGGCTGGTCACATCTTGTCCTGCAGGTGCCATATAGAGTGGTTGGGTTCTGCACATGAAATGCATGAAAAGTTGGTGAGTCCAAAATGAACTGAAGGGCAAAGACAGCAGAGCATGGTCTTCTGAACCTTTTCAAGGGGTGGGCGTTGGCAGCCGTCCTCCCTGGTGTATGTCTCTGGCACATTCTTCAAAGTTCATGAATGAAGGACAAAGTTTTTGCGAGCGATTTTTCTACCTTCTCTTTTTAAGTAATCCCACAACCACTCATTTTTTGCTCGGAAGTGTTTGTTTAGTGTTCAAAAAGATACTGATAAGAACAGCCCATCCCACTGTTTAATGCCATTTATTTACCCAGGGCTTCTGTGCGATTGCTTTTTAGTCCATGAATTTCAGTCTGTGCATCTCTCCTTTATGGGATGTGCTTGGGGTGATATCAGTGAGGTGGTTTATACAGGCTAAATCAATCACATTTCAGATTAGACCTGTTAGTCCTCAGTTATAATGGGGAAAAATGTAATAAAAAGAGATGGAAAGTAAACCAACGATACAACTTGGGGGGGCATTTTTCCTTCAAATGCAGTAAAGTCTTCTAAAAAAGATGTGGATATGTGAGGTAATTCTTCATTCATTTTAGGTTTTCACAGGGGGCAATCAACAAGATTGAAAATTCTAAGTAGAGTAACAAAATGTTTTGGAAAAAATGTTTCCAGTAACTGTAGAAAAATAAGTAAAGAAGTCAAAGCTGTTTTATTTCAAACCTTTATGTGAAAGTTTAGACCACACTCTCTAGATTCATTGCTACTAGCTGTAAAGTTTTAAGTTAGATGGATCCTTAAATACTGTGTTTTCTCCTGCTGTTTCCATGTGCTGCACTCACATTATTATTTAGTATCTTGATGACGGCTTGAAAATACTGAGGCTTTACAAGGAACTGCCATCAATTTTATAACTTGTTGGTTTGGGATTTGTAAAATGAATCATGCTGCTTTAAGAAGCTTAAGTCAAAATTACTTCATTTTTGTTCTTTATTTTAATTATCTGGAGATTCTGCCTTTAGGACTTTTTTTTTTCCTGCCAAGTGTTTTTCACAGGGTCATGAAATGGATGTCTACACTTAAATTGAACTTTTTCAGTTCAACCCTGTATCATTGTGGACAACGTTTTCTTGGCTTGCTTCCAGCAATGGTCTGATGACAGCTCAGAGTACAGAAGTTTCCATATCATCATTGAGGCCCAGTCCTAAATCCTGTACTCAAATAGGGCAAATCCTTCAGTGACAACTCCTGTAGACAGTCATTTGCCCAGGTGTTGCATTGTACGTTTGGCTGGGTAGTCAAGTGTGAACATACAATAAGAGGTGCAGATTGTATCCGAATGCCAAATCTTCCACATTGTGGGCAAGAGGAAGACTTGCTTTCCTCATGCAAAGGAGAGAAGTGTTTTGGCAGCATCTAGGACATCTGCTACCTATCGGTGACAGGACACCTTGAGTAGCGGTGAGTCATTTTTTTACATACACCTCCTAGGTGAGTCCTAACTAATAAGAGTGTGTATGTTTTTGTAAGAGAAGGAGTGGGGGCTATCCCCCTTGTTTCAATTAGTATTCAAACAAACAAACAATCCCCAGAAAATGGTCCTGCAAAACTTCCTGGAAATCTTCACCCTGTGGTGGTGATGCATCCTGAAAGAGGAAGCGATAGGTTGCAGCTTTGCTCTCTAGATCACTTCAGACCTCAGGCAAGCTGGTAATACTGGATTTTGATTGCCAGAAGAAAGTGTACTAAATAATTTTGTATGAGCAGGCAAGGTTAGGGCTGCAGGGAACATTTTCTGCCTGCTGTGTGGTTAAATCATCTTTGTGTGATGGGCTTATTTTTAAACTGCTGTGGTCTTCTAAGTCACATACTGCCTTTGCTTCTGCATGTGATGTCATTGGAGACGGAATGATTGCCTCTTCCACTGGAGCACCGACCGCTGCAGGTCCAGGCTCGCCACCAGCAGGCTGGGTGATCCGGGCACTCGGGCAGCTCCTGGCTTCTGCTAGGGTCTCCTAGCATGTGTCATGGGGTCTGGAAGCACAGGAGCAGCTGCCATCCTGCCAGCGCTGGAGGGACCTCACGACTGCAGGAGGGACAGCAGGACCCTGCTTTGCCCACCACTTGCTGGCAGATGTCCTCATCAGCAAGGTGGCATGGCAGAACCATTAGTCTCTCCACAGCCTCTCTAGTAGGTAGCAGCTACGAGGAGCTGACCTCCTTCTCCTACCTGCCTGGATTCACCCCGGTTCTGTCCTGAATGTGTTTCCACATCCCAGTCTCCTTCCCTGCACCCTTTCCCTGCCTTTCTGAAGAGTATTACTGGGAAAGGATTGGCCACCAAACTTTGTTTAGGGCTTCGGAGGAGTTGCAGGGGAGTCGAGGAGGGCCATGGCCTCCAAGCCCAGGAGCGAGAAGAAACAGGGCATATACACTGGAAAACTCATTCTGGTGTGCTTGGGATGCGTGCCTCGGTGGGACCCAAATGGAGACCAACGTGTGGGAAATGAACAGCTGCTCTTTGGATGTCTAAGGCCCCCCTGAGGAGCAGCTGAGAGGACCTGCACAGGCTGCGGCGTGGCAGCAGGCGAGGAGCTCGCCCGTGGGGTCCTGGCTGCCTTGCACCCATGGGGTGGGTTTTGGCCTCCAGGTTTGGTAGCACCCACAGGTGGCCCATGGGTTTGACCACCTCAACTCTGCCTTACGTCTTGCTAAAGCGTTACCTCGTCCTCAGCACCGGCATCCCTACAATGCCGAGTTGTCTCGCAGTGCAGTCATTGCTGCTGGTGGTTGTGAATAAAACTACAAGAAGAAATGTTGTTTTGCGGGCTGTTAATTATTTTCTTTAGTTATTGCTGATGTCGAAGGCAAAGGGCTCTCTGGTCTGTTACCTCCTTCCTTTCAAGTCAGTGTTACGCTAATGTCTAGATATAACCACTGAAGAACTGTCATTAGTGGTTTGTTGCTTATTTATTTGCTTTTTTGTTACATTAAAGATCTTAATTGTGTCATCTTTGGTTATTATATTAATAGAGCTAAGATCAATTACTGTAACTTGATTTAAAGGAAAAAAAAATGCTCCTCCTAACATAATATGGTACAGTTATGTGGCACTACTAAAGCCATTTAATCTTCTTAATACAAAATACCTTTTTCTCAGACATTGCCTCTTGCTTTTCTAGTAAGTCAGTCTAATCTCAGCTTAGGTATAACTCACAGGAAACTTTAGTAAAAATTTCTGTCATTTTGTAACAATTTAGTTTATTGTTTTCTTTTCAAGATTCATCATCTTGCTAATTGTGTGCTGAAATATACTACCACTGTACAATATTATAAGGGATAGATATAAGAGGTATTGTGTGTAGAAGTGGTATGGCTTTAATTTCTGATTTGAATTGCTTGATAGAAGGTAAACTTGCTGGTGAATAATGGAAAGAAATCCTTAATTGCTGTAAAGGACATCCGTATACACTCTCAGTACCCAAATTAATTCAATTACAGTTTCTGCTTTTGTAGAAATAGTGTATTTATTTTAGAATACAGTGAGAACTAAATGGCAGTTGCCAATGTTTCTGGGTAGGTGCTGGTACAATATCAGCACAAAATACTGAGCATCATGTGAAGGAAAATCCCCAAATGTGTGTTTTCGTTTCTATTGTCATTAAATAGTGTACTAACTTCCAGTGGAAAATAATCAAAACATGCAACTATCTGGCGATGTTCTGGGGAGATGTTTTCATTACTCTGTTTTAGAGAGAAATTAGAATAATCTATAACAAAAAAAAAAATCTGAATTTCTGTCTCTGTCCCCTCCCCAACCCTGCCACCGCATTTCCCAGTTCCTGGGCAGGAAGCTACAGGTGCTGTTTTCACAAAACTTTGTCAAGACTATTTTAAATAAAAACACTTTTATTTTTCTTACCCTCATTCAACACAAAGTGAGTTTGTTGGCTCAATCAGTTTCTGACTGGGCAAATTTCCACAGTGTTTTCTGATCTAATTCATGGCTGATATCAGCCCTGAAGCCGTTCTTTTGGAGGCTCCCTGGAGAGCAGCTCGAGCTCTCACTGGGATGCAGGCTAAACCAAGGCTGCCTCCAGAGCTGAGTCCTTTAGGTTTGCATCTTCACGGTTAGGATGAAGCAGCCCGAGAAAAACACCGATCCCATACATGAGATTTACTGTGCCCTCTTTGTCAGGAAGATAACAGAGCTTCTGTTGTGGTTTACTGGTACTTTATCACCAGGTGGGAAAGATATATGGCTCCTAAATCAACTTTACATCCTGAATGCCATTGAGATTTGGCCAGCTAGATCAGATGAAAAGATTTCCTTCGTGGCTGGGAAGATCTGTCAGATAGCATCTGTAGCATGCCGTGTTAAAATATTTCTACTGAGGGGAGTTTTAGGTCTTGTTATAGTCGGTATCCTAGTGATGCAAGTCGAAATGCTATCACCCATGATTTCCACGTTTCTCATGATAAAGCATATAAAAATAAGCAGACCAGCTGCTCACCTACTGCCGAAAGCTTGCTTCTGTATATTTGTCAAACACTGCATGCATACCTTATGATTTAGGTTAAGGTGCCTGCATAATTTGTGCCTGCAGCTCTTAGTGTTTGCTTCTAAAAGCTGTGTGCATTAAAAAAAAATTAATGCAAAGTTAATTAGTCAAGATTTAAATTAATTCAGGTGTGAAATATTTCTCTGGGGGCACCGCTGTGAGGAAGTGGCCAAAGCCAAGAGAAGGGGCAAATTGAATGGCTAGGTATGCAGCATTATTTGACCTGCATCCACATAAGCTTGTCTTTAGCAATGTTTTAAGCACACATTCTGTAATTGCACGTGTTCCTTCAGCCATTGCTGGCTTGGCCCTTTGAAAATATCTCTGTTTCAGTTTGCTTTTATATGAAGGGATGATAATATCCAATAATCAGTACTGAAGCATCAGCCAGTTGACCAGCACTGCAGTTCTCTGGCAATGTGGGTTATGTTTGTATGTGATAGTATAAGGGGAGCTGTTTCCCCAAATCCCCTCCACCATCCAAGCAGTCTGCCCTTTCACTGCCCCACAGCCTGCTCCTCCCCTCTGACTCTCTGCAAATTATCTGAGGATGTATGTTTTCTGAAGGTTTATTTAAGGAATGATACTTTTAAAGGAATGAGATTGCATGCCTGAAAGTAGGTTAGCTTGTTTAGAGTCTTATTTATGGTTGTAAAAGGCATGTGTGATTTTTTTGCAAACAATTTGTGTCTAAAGTGTAAAAAGCTTTTGACAGAACCTGTTTCATTTCTTTGCAAAAATACAGTTTAAAGTGGATGGTCCAGTGGCTAAGAAACAACTGTGGATATCAGTATCTGGACTGTGATATTAATTTTTTTTTTTCTTGAATTTAGAGGCATGCACTGTTTGTGGTTTGTGCAGCAAGGCTGTCTTCATTTTTTTTTGTTGTTGTTGTTGTGTCGTGCAAGGAAGATCTTGTTTTACTCAACATGGCAAACTTCACCTAGTAATAATTAAACTTTGGCTCTGTTAAACAGTTTTGAATTTTACTCAAAGGCACAGGAGCAAGCAGGTCATAACCTGCAGAAAAGATGTAAAACCACTTCTCTAATGCCTTAGTCATTCTTCTGACTCCATTTAACTTCAAAGGTAGCTTTGTATTTGGCCTAGTACCAGCCATAAGAGGCACAAAATTCTGTTAGTACATTCACTTCATACTTTTGCCAAGATCCATCAAAGCACTGGGATAACTTTCTGTACGTATTTCATAACCTCTTTCAGGCATTTCCCTGGATGTTATCTGATGAGCATTACCAGATATTATTACAAACAATCAAAAAGGTGTTTCACCACCTGGAACAACATTGAGGGTCAGTGTCCTAGAATCTGAGTATCTAGGATATGGCAGTATAGAAGTTAAGTGGGGGCTCTCCTAGATAGTGTCCTGGTGAGTATTTTGTTACTATTGATCATGAGCCCTACGTTATTCAGTATAAGACAGGGAGAGAGATGATAATTACTGAATGAGTTGAATATTCAGTATAAACATTTCTCAGAATTTGGTGAGAGAAGTGAAAAAGTGATTTTTCTGTTACCAACAGTGGAGTATCCTTATTTCTGTGGCTGACTGGGAAGCAGAAAGCAGCCATACTTGGGCTGAAATTCTCTGAAGAATGTGCAATAAATAGACTCCTCTCCCTCCCAAACTGCTGTGCTCATGAGACCCTGCGGAACCTTCTTCCGAACTATCTATTTCCAGCTCCAGAAATAGTTAGCACCACAGGACTCTTTTATTTAGTGTGGAGAAAAGACTAAGAGGAATAAGTTCTTAATAAATTCTCTCTTCGTGAAACAGTGTAGCAGTAAAATTGTGGTGGCAGATTAAAGGCATTAACTTTCTATTTGGGAATTGGTGTTTGTTTTGGTGAGGTTTGGTTTGGGGGAAGGAGGGTGGCTTTTCTGTTTTGCATTTGGACCCTCTTGTACGTGCTGGCCCAGGTGCACGGCGCACTTGGCAGCACGGCAGAAGCAGCCTGTGCCAACCCCTGGTTTGGCTTGTGGAGGTGGGCAGGGGTGGGCACTATACAACTGACTCCTTTTGAGAGCCATTGAAACCGCGTCTGCGTCGTGCCAGGTTGGTAGGCATGGGGAGCAAGAACGAGGTGACAGAAGCACGAACGCCCGGTGCACCCCGCGGTGTGGGGCTGTTTGGCACAGAGCTGGCTCTGTTCGGGAATTACTCCCAGGCTTAGAGGTTGGCTGCAACACTGCAGGTTGCCCATTTTGCTCCCTTCCCATGGCCATGGAAATCTGGGACTTTGTGGGGTGAGATGTCCAACCCCCGTGCTCTGAAACCTGAAAGTGTTACTGAATGCAGTGGCTGTGCTCCAAATGTGTTTTGCTCGCAACAGCTGGAAGGGAAGACAGCAACCTGATTAGAGCAAGGGCAGTAGCCAGGCAGCTCAGGACATTGACTTTTGGAAGGTGTGCAGCGTTGCCCAGGGACTAGACTTGGAAATGCTATAAAATGTGGAAGAAGACCAGATTTTTCCAGTACGTGTGTTGTCAGACCCTAGGGAGGTCTAAATGCAGACTGGACACAAATGCCCTGAACAGCGCTAACATCCTTGAGAGCGTTTCAGGCAAAGGGAAGGGAAATGACGTCTCTTCTACTTGCCTGTCTTGCGTACTGTGTGTGGTCATCATGCACAGATCATCAACCTTCTTTGGCAAGCTCCCTCTGAGGACAATCCAGGTTTCCCTTCCTGTCACTTTCTAGAAACTGTACCCAGAAAGGTAACAAATGGTGAGGGGGAACTGCCACTTTCATAGGTCTTGGAGAGGCTTAAACCAGCCCTGATGACTTCCTCTTGTAGTAGTTGTAATTGCTAAAAGAATTAGTTATATTTGTCTCATTGCATCTGATGTAATAGTTGTGGGTGGCTGGAGAATAAGGACATCCAACAGGAAGTCAGAAAATTACAAGTGCTTTCAACATTTTCCCTGTATGGTTTTTTTTGCTTTTTAAATTGAAGGTTTTAGACAAAAGTAGTCAAAGGTGTTTCTGTAGGAATGTCTGTGTTAATAACTTCTAAAATTTATTTTCCAAATCTAGATCATCGACAAGGAGATTAATCCCTTTGTGGACAAGTGGGAAGAAGAAGGACAGTTCCCAGCACATAAAGTATTTAAAACCCTGGGACAGGCGGGATTCCTTGGTGTGGATAAGCCAACAGGTAGGAGAGTGTATAACTCCTGAGTGTTGATGCTGATGGTGATAGACTCATTACATTATCTCAGATCGCTTTTGTCCCAGATCAAAACATGGTTCGGAATTCAATGCAAAGTTTACTTATATTCCTCAGTCACAGGTGTGCTGGTTACCAACTGTGCAAATACAGAAAATGTTAAAAACCTGCGTGACTGTTATTTGAAAGTCAGTGAAATGAACATCACTTAAATTTTCAACATGCAATCTGTATAATGACTTTTCTTCTGGATCCGGACATACGTGGAATAATTTCAGTCTTCATTAAAGAAACCACAGTTTGAAGGCATTGAAAGTGTTGTAAGATTTGGCCTGTTACACTTCCTTAACCTGTAACCTCTAGATCATTGTAATGTATTCTGTCTCGCCATTCAGAGGATGAGGTTTGTGTGAGTTTTAGACCTTTATATCCTAGACTGTCTTTAAAATGCACAATTCCAGCCCACAGAAGCATGTACAGAACAAGCAGCTGATGATACACACAGCAAGGACAGAGCAAGTTTCATGTGTACATATATATATTGGTGAGGAAAAAAGTCAAGAAGTCCAGAGGAATAGGAGGTATTTCTGCTCTTCAGCTAAAATACATATTCCCCTAGTTTTTTTGTTTGTATATGATGTAATATATACTTGTTTTCTTTTCAGATGATACTGTTACATGTTCCTGTCAGAATTCTCTGGGTTTTTTTCCCCCATTTTCTTAGTTGTGGTTAAAAAGTTTAAACAAAAGCAAGATTGCATAGACAAAACTTTGGCAGTCGTGGTGAATTCAGAGGAGCCCCAAGTGACAATGTTTGGACAGTTAACTGCAGATAATCATCTATATGGAGCAGCTCACATATCCTTAGCTATGCCACACCACATCATTATGTTGCTAAGGGACAGGGTTTGAACTGTGGAACAAATTATGTCTTTTTACCACTTACTTTCAGAGGAAATATTTCCTCTTGAAATGAACTTTCGTATTGTTACACATTCTGATGTGGAAGGTTTCTTCTCTAGCTGTTCAGCTGTTGGAGCTCACAGAACTGTTTAGCTGTGATTGTCTGACAAATCCAATTAGGTCTGAGCTGGTATTTTTTTACAAAAATGCTGACAGTTTGAGATTATACTTAAGATCTATTTAAAGGACAAATAGGACTACTGGGGGAGGGAGAAAACCACCTCTACCTTCTGTTGTAATTGTTTGATAGGCAGATTTGAAATCTGTCTCAGCAGGGTCTCCTTCACGCTGCTAACGTTCATGTTGGCTGTAATGGTGTGTTGCACTGCTGCCCGATTACAGCCCTGTCTCGTTGTTATATGCATCTCAGGGCATGCAGAGGCCTTGGCTGGGGTAAGGAACCCCAGTGCTGAGCGTGCTGTCATAAAATACTGTGGAGGTGGGAACTTTGTATAACGCTCACAAAATAGCTAGGACAAGAACTAACGTGAGTGAAATCTAGTGAAGAAGGGACTTGCAGAGGCGAAGATGGGCACAGAAGGTTGCATGCTTTGACTATGCTTGTTATACTCATGATTAATAATATTTTAGCCTTGGCTTTGACACTTGTATCTAGCTGTTAATCTAATTTGTTGGGCCTCTGCAGCTGCATTTCATAAAAGCTGTAAAAAACTGGGTAAAATTCTCAGTGACACATGGTCCGTCTCAGTTCATCTTCTGGAGTATGGTATTGCTGGGTACAGAAAATGCACCAACTCCCTGTAAGACGCTGCCTTTGCAGCATTCAGTTGTGCAACAGAATGTCACTGGATCCAGCTTTGCTGTGTAATGGTATAGTACCACCAGGCACATCCTGAAAGTGCTGAAGCTTTCTCGTGATGGTAAGTGAGAGAGTCAGGTGTGTAACAGCGCAGTCTCAACAGCAGGACTTTGGCAAAGCCTGAAATTCTTCATCCTTCTACAAAGTGCTTATGCTTGCTGTGATTGTGATTAGTGTGTACTGGTAGTAGTAATAAATAAAAAAAACAAACCAAAAAACACCTTTTTATACTCTGCTTAGCCACTTCTATTATTTAACTGCTGTGTGCAGAGGAAGAGAGATCTGAAGAGATTTGAGGAAGCCAAGAGCAGCCGCGAGTTTTGGGGGGATGTTGGGAGAGGTCTGGAGAAGAGAGGTTAATTGATTTGAGGAGAGCATTCAGGACGCGGAGCCATGCGAGTTACAACCTGCCCTACTTTCTCTTTCCAGCACAAACCAAAATTATAATTATCATTGTGTATGTATCAATGTATCCCTTCAAACCCAGGTCATAAAGCATTCTGTTTAAAGAAGTCTAAATTTTTCGAGTGAATTCGCTTTAGTAGCAACTGCAATTTTGAAATAAAAGTTTTTCCGATTTTGTTTTCCAGGGTCATTCTGTTGAGTACAGGTTTGTTTTTTTTTTTCCCCTGTAGAATTAATTTTGAAGCTTTCTGATTGGGCAGAAATGGGTCACAAACTTGTTTTGCTTAGATAGAAGGAAACATCTGTTGGATTTCAGATTTGTTGAAACTGGACTTTTTCCTGTGTAAACACCGTTCCCTTTATGAACAATGAGCTGCTTAATGGGAGTCAGGTTTTCAAAAGAACGTGCCTTAAATATGTCCCTTATCATTGGAAACTTTCTCTGTGTGGAGAACTGATTTGGGGCACTGTTTGTATTGCAAAGGCTCCATCAATTCCCACCATATGCAGTTGTGGGCTACAAACTTGTCGTGGTTTTTCCTGTATATTTTTTCACAGTTGTTTACACTTGTAGTGAATATTGGCTGTAGTACAGTAGTTCAGGATGTTAGTTGGAGGGGCCATGTAAACACTGTGGTCAAGGCCCAGCCATGACCACATGGCCAATTACCACTGTAATTGGGGAATCCTGAAGATGATCAGTGGATTTAACTGTCTGGTCAGTCCTCTGCCAGAGAAGGATTTTTCTTTTTGAACCATTTCTCTGCACTGGTAGTCTTTACATGACTCAAAAATAGTGCATACACTGGTTTTCCTTGGGAAAAAGTGTGTGGTGTTCTGTTATATTAGGAAATTCTTCCTACTAGTAAAATACATGCTGAAAAAGTGAACATTATTTATGCATAAAAAGTGTCTTTTTGCTCTATGCAAAATGTGTTTTACAGAATCACTCAGTTCAGCCTGAAGTATTTAGTTTGAGGGGAAAAAATACCCAACATCTCTATATACTTATTAAGTATAACTTCATTTATGTTTACTGTGTGTTTTTCCTCAAATTATAAAGTTTCTGGGGTATTGAGGCACTAACAGTCCCAAAACTAAGAGAAGAAAATATTAGGGTAGGCAACAAAAATATTTTAAACAGTCTTGGTAGTTGGCCATTGTCTGTTTTGCTAAGGGAATTGGGCAAGACATATTCCTTTGAGTGTTTTATGTGCAGATTAGATGAGATACTGGAGTAAAGTATACGGCATAGACAGGATCTATGCCGTCATTTGTGATCTTATGGTTTATGAATCAAAGCCTTGGCTGTTGCTAAATTTTAGGGTGTGTTGCCAAAGACACAGGCTCAAAACGTAGTTACGTGCCTGCGTATGCTGACGCAGATGATTAAAAGTTGTTTTTATCAGCTGATGCAAAAGCACAGGAATCCTGTAAAGGCTCAGGGAAAGCGAAGAAGGGGGGAGAGAAAGGTTTTTAAGAGGGCAGTGTCTGCTGTCCTGCATATTCACATAGCATCACTGTGAGACATGAGCGATAATGATGCCCGCTCTGGGTATTTCATTAGTGTTTTCAATGGCAGTCCTGTAGGAATATTTAGCAGAATGCAAGAATGCATTAGCACGTAGAAATAATTATGACAGGTATGTCCAAATAGTAGCCTTCATTTATTCCTGTCAAACACTTAGCAGTGCACTTGCAGAAATATGTTCTTAAATATATCAGTAAAATCAGGAAACTGTGTGGTAAGACTTGTATGTGGATGGGAAAGTATAGTTTTACACTATCTCCTTCCCCTACTGCTGGGATTTACGCTGGTTACGGGACTGGAGAAAGTAGTAAGCAGTATGTTGTTACTCAAGACAGATAAGCATCTGATGAAACAAAACAGATGTTTCGAATGATTGATTGCACTGCATTTGCAAAATTATGTGATATCTTTCCTTAAGAAAGCCTGTTTATTCCAAGTGTCTGTGTGTTGAATGTGGGAATATAGATCTAGGCTATCCTCTAAGGTTAACTTTGTTACTTTCTTCACAAGTATACATTTTTCTGGTAAGATGAGACCTCATGAGAGTTTGGTAGTGGAGAGTCACTTGAAAAGAGAGTGTGGGGTTCTTTCTCTTTCTTTTTTTCTTTTTCCCTTTCTGTAATACTAAGTCTTATTATTATATGGAATGAGCAAAAGAAAGACCTGGGAGGAGCAGTGGATTCTGTCACTAGAAAGGGACTTAGTAGTTCAGGTGAAACAGAGTTTTATGGCCTCTAAGAGAGTAACTGAAACAAACTTTTTCAGGTGTATCTGTGGATAGAAGCTAAAAGGTATATATTTGTCAGAAGAGAATTCATTTGCCCCAAACCATTTCTGTATGGCAGGAGTGGACCAGCTGCAATGCCTGTGCTTGGTTTAGTAGATTTAAGCACAGCCAGCTGAACTAATTGCTTGATCTCTTTCTCGCTTACAAAGGAGTGCAGGCGTAGTTAGTTAATAATAGTTGCGCTCTGTAAGTTGGAGAGAGAAGCCATTGTGCCATGTTTTCAGGTACCAATGAGCCGGTAAATCAGCACTCTGAAATGTTTACCAGCTATGAGATATACCTGGTTTGCAATCAAGAAATAATCTCGATAAGCCTCTAAAAAACAATAGACCAAAATTAGTCACTGCTTTATTTGAATCAAATTGATGACAATGTTAGTAATGGATGGCAGTGGTTTGGAGGCCTCGATCAGATAAGTATAAGAAATTTCAGGTACTTATCTGACCTTCTTAATTTGGTGGATTGGATTGAAACGTCAGGAAAACAGGTTTTTGTACATTTAGATACAAGTTCTGTGCGGGTGAGACTTTTTTTTCCCCTTTCCTCTTGTGAAATGCTGACAATTCAAGTCCCATCTAGCATCTTGCAAATGCAGGATGAAATGCAATTGAAAGTGGTAAGGGGGAGACAGTTTGTTTGCTGCACTTCACAGATCATCAGATATTTCTGATCAGGCAAGGAAATGAGCGCTTGAGTTCATCTTTGGTTTTTCGTGACTCTGTACATGACTTGGGAACACAAGTGCTTCATTCTTTGTGGCTGGTTGGGAGGTGCAGCAGTACCTCTGGGAATAGCTTGTTCAGCTATCAACAGCAGTTTTGTAGAAACATCCATTCTTTGTTTTATCCTTGTGTGGGGTGTTCTTGCTTTTGTTTTCTTCCTGTTCCTATGCTTCTGAAGGTCTCTGCATATAACTTTGGTTTCAATTTCATAGAATCATAGAATCATTAAGGTTGGAAAGGACCTCTAAGATCATCGAGTCCAACCGTCAACCCAACACCACCACGCCCACTAAACCATGTCCCTAAGCGCCTCATCTACACGTCTTTTAAATA
Source organism: Aptenodytes patagonicus (assembly GCF_965638725.1). Taxonomy (NCBI): domain Eukaryota; kingdom Metazoa; phylum Chordata; class Aves; order Sphenisciformes; family Spheniscidae; genus Aptenodytes; species Aptenodytes patagonicus. The sequence goes on along the minus strand of NC_134950.1, from coordinate 144,886,971 downwards.
CCTCCAGGGATGGGGACTCCACCACTTCCCTGGGCAGCCTCTTCCAATGTTTAACCACTCTTTCAGTAAAGAAATTTTTCCTCACGTCCAATCTAAACCTCCCCTGGTGCAACTTGAGGCCATTTCTTCTCGTCCTATCGCTTGTTACTTGGGAGAGTTTTCCTTCAGTTTTGTAGAAAATTGTTGGGTTTGGGGGTTTTTGAAGAGGCAAATCTGCTAAAAATCTGGTGTTCTTAATTTTATAATTGTGAATAGGAAAAGAGTGCACACTAAAGAGAGCAGTTGAATAGATTAAAGAAATATGAAATATTATAACACCTGAAAAGAATATAGGGGTTGAGACATTATCAAGTAGGACATACTGTTTGGGAGTTACCATTAGAGGAGTTGAGTTTATCCTTTACTTCTGTGGATCGAATGGCAAGACTCTCTCTTGACAAAGTGTGGGCCAATGAATGAGCTTATACTAAAATACCTTTGGTATTATAAGTCTCTCTAATTTACACATAACTGTCTTTTCCCAGTCTCAAAAGTTTGATGCTAGATTCTTGACATCTGTCATATACCCAGATGGCATAATCGGAAAGCTTTCTGAAAGGTATAAATGTACCTTTTATGCTTTGAGACATGTCAGTATGCCGAGTGTGGTGAGCGTGGGAAAATTATCTTTGTGAAACGTAGGCTTGATTCGCTTTTACCCACTCACTTTTGCATTATTAACTGCCAGGAGTGAAGACTGATTTCTTTCCTGGGGCTGAAATGGAGAAAAATATTGTGAAACAGTAATTCTGAGGTTGACATGGAAAATCTCTGAAGAGCTGTTGACTTGTCAACGCTTGCAGATCCTATAGGTCAATAACCAAATCACAAACTGAATGACATCTGGCTTGAAGAGAGGATTAACAAGATTGCAGTAAAACTGTGTCGTTCCTAAGTGTTTCTATCCCCAACATTTGAGCAAGATAAGAAGCTGGTGTCCAGGCTGTGCAAACCTGAACATGTGTAGCTGAATAAGAAGAAATGAAAGGAAAAAAAAAAAAGAAATGTGTTTAGTTTTGGTTCTCCTAGTCTGATATAACATTTCTAATCCCTAGTGACCCATTTCATGGAAAATCATAAGCATCATTAATAATCCAATCCCTGGAAATTTTGTGTAAGCCCTTAGTCACTCCAGCATCTGTAAGGAAGTTCAGAGGTCCCCATACCAGTGAAGTGCCTTTTCATACAAGTGAAAAACAGGTCTTGGCAGTATCTTTCTCCCTTTCTGACAGGTGGCTAACATTGCAGCCGCCTTTGTGAATCTTGTTGTTACCCTTGCAACACAACTGTAGGGCATCCCCCGCTGTAAACTGGACTCCTGGGGATAGAGCTAATCCTTTTTGGCATTTATCCCAGAAAGGAGGACAGGCAAAGGCGTGGACCCAGTATTTGTGAATCTGCGTGTGACAGGCAACTTGCTTACAGGATAAGTAATGCACACAACGCTTAGTAACTTCGTATGCTACACGGCAGTAAAAAAAGATGTCAGGGAAGGATAGCAATATAAGGAATTTAGCTTCTTGGGGCTTAATACCTAAATAAGATTAGAGCTGGCCATTTGTGGCTTTCTCGTTTGATGGACTGGAACAAGGGAGTTTTGAGGTAAAGGTGCAGAGAACTGAAATTGCAGTGTTTTTAATCATGCTGTATTGTGTGGAATAGATACCACCATTTCACAACAAACCTGGAAGTTAACCACATCTAGTTATGCGGCATGGGGCTCATGTTTATACTGCTTTTAGGTCTACTTTGATTTCGCTGTTTACCCTGATGTGATACTGGTACGCACTTCGGAGACTGTGTGATATCCTCTAGTAAGTGAAGTAGGAAGTGGAAAAAGTTGGTTTTATTCCGAAATACTTCTAAAGTCTATTAAACTGGTCTGAGAAGTATTTGGAGCCTACACTCTAGTGTGTTGGCACAACCATGTTGAAAGTCTTTTATAGGCTTAGTCTAAATAATGCACTGATTTGTAGATTTGTGATCAGCCCAAACAATCAATCCATGTGCCCTCAGTTTCTCAGTTGATTAGTAAATGTTAAAAACATGTGAATTGTTTTTGAAGTGAAGATATGTTGGAGGCAGGAGTGAGTGATGCTTTAAAACTTCAAAACTTGTTCTTTTGACTGGACAATCTGACCAGTGCAAGACAACTGTCTGCCTCATTTGTGGGGAGGCAAGCAGGTATTTGGTGCCATCGTAACTTGCATTATTTACTGTGTGCTTTGCAACTCTGAAGATTATGTAAATTCTCAAGTCGGGTGTGCAAACTGAGCTGGAGGCTCAGGTGTGTGCGACTGCTCTGTCCAGATGTAATGCATACCCCATATGGAAAAGTAGTATTTTGTCCTGCATAGTACTTTATAGTGATAAGCATGATTGTATATACATTATAAATGTGTATATATATATAGGAATAAAGTATGTTTCATTTTATACATATATTTTTATATATAGAGAGAAGGAATTTTTGATTATTTTTGTTCTTTTAAACCTCTATAAAACTTTAAAGAAAGAAATACTCATCTAGTCAGTTTGGCCAAATGCTGCCCAGTTGTTTGGTTTTAACATATTTCAAAGGCCTGTCCCCGTTTTCTGTGCAAAGTTCAAATCATATTTCAAATCTTACTCTTTAAAATAACATCGCTGTAGCCCAGTGCTGAGATACCATAAGCACTACTCAGGAGCCTTGCTGCAATAGGGAGGCTTTCTGCAGTGAAGAGTTCGCTTCTTTTTCTGTCAAGTAATTGCCACTGCTGCGGTTTGCTGGTGGGAAAGCTGCTTTGAGGCGCTCAGAGGTATATGCCTCAAACGTCTGAATATTTGGAAACCCGCACCCAGATCTGGAGTCAGTAAGAGATTCGCGTTAGTGCCCCTGCATGTGTGGTTCCCTTGAGCAGAGGACAGCCATCAGTTTGCGACCCAGCCATGAAGCTCGGTCTGGGGAGCATCATGCCTGCCGGTGCACCTTCCTGACCCCAAAGCTTTGGTGGTCACAGACTGCTTGTCCTGGTTGTCTTTTAGGGCACTTCACTCTTCAGCTGAACAGGCTTCTTTTGGGACTCTTGCCGTTTCATTCACAGGGATAAACAAAAGTGATAAATGTAATAATTTAAGTGCTTAAGAAAGTATGGGCTGATTATTCACAGATACTCACCAGTTCTGATCAACTTTTTTTATTCTTTCCCGGATTCATTTTTTTCTTCATTTTTTATTCTCTCCAGGGGAATTGTGTCACATTGTGCCACTGTTGGATGAAAAAGGAGCTGTAAATTAGTGTTCAAAACCACACCACTGTGATTGTTATCCATACCATCTCCCTATAGCCTCAGCCAGCCATACATATGTACAGCAGAGGAGAAGGGTGGGCTCTGCTTCTCCTGCGCTGCTGTTACAAGAAGCAGCGTCCCATTCCCCGGCATAGCTCTGAAATTTGTTGGAAATTACTCAGTTCTGCAACATTTCCCAGGAAGAAATTTTCGCAGAAACATTTTCCAGGAGGTGAGGGGTTCCGCGATGCCTCGGGGCTGGCAGTCTCCCAGGGCGTGTGCCTGGAGCTTGGACCTACCAGAAGGAAGTTGTCTGTCTGTCTGACTTACAAGTTTTCTGTCCCAGCCAGTGCTCAGGGTTCTTGCCTGACACATAATATTATTTAATATGGAGTCTTCTGTGCACCACTAAATGAGTAATCATTATTTTGGCTTATTTTCACACAAATAAGGATTATTCAGGGGTCAGAGAGCTTTTACAATTACGTCATCTCCCTGTTCCTAGAAACCATAAATGGTCTGCCAAGCAGACCACTTCTCAGCAAAGCACTTAGCATATATGCTTAAATGTTGTGCTTTAAGAAAATAAGATTTGAGAGTGCCCTTTGCTAAAAGAAGAAATAAGTCTAGAATGCAAGTTTATCCAGTCTTTTTAGAACTATCATAAAATAAATGTTTGGACTTTTTCTCATGGACAGCATATTCCTGGCAGTTGACAGAGTCAACCAGAAAAGCTGGTGCTCCTTGGCCTGTCAGCTACTCCTCAAACCTTTGACCACACACCACAAGATACCTTTAGCCCTTTTATTTCAATGTATGCTTAAATGCGTTAAATGTCTGATCTGATTGCTTTGGTTCCTGAGGGACATGGCTGTGAACTGGTTGCCTCTTGATATCAGGTACTCACACTTCAGCTGTTTTTTCTGATGTCATCTATGTCCAAGGAGAACAATACAAACGTTGCTTCCTACAAACTGTAATCCAATATAGAGAGGACATTGATAAGATACGATGAATTGATAGCTATTTTTCTTAGAATTTTGAATGAAAGCAAAGGAAATTATTTGATTTGTGCTCAAGTTTTTCAGATTTTCCTTTTTTGTGTACTCATAGGACCAAAAAAGAACACAAGCAAATGTGCCTTTTTGAAGCTGCTGAGGGATTGGTTTGTTTGGTTTTGGGTTTTATTTATTTATTTATTTGGGGTTTTTTGGTTTGGTTTTTTTTAAGGCCTGCTTAGGTAAGATGCTCTCTCTGCAGACTAGCGTCAACAGGCTGGAAGTTTAATGTAGTAGTCTTAGTGGGTTTTGTATATTTGGTCTCAAATAGAGATCATCTTTAAACGTGCACAGTTAACGTTCAGGGCAAACTGGATCAGGTGTCACTGCAGTCTTCGTGGGGAGTGGGTGCACAATGCAATGTAAAAACGAAGGATGGGAAAATATTATAACCCCAGGGCTCTGTGCAGTATCAGTCTTTAGGGGCAGAAGGAGCACTGAGCAGGACTGGTGGATTAGGTGTGCTGGGCAGAGTTTGTTGCGGTCCTGCCTCTGTGGTGTGGTGCCAGTGAAATCTGAGTAGCTGTCTCAGTTATTTTGCAGCTGACCTTGTTGACGGGGACCTTGGGAGGAGACACGTCAGAAGTGTGTTGGGGCAGAGGTTGGGGAGTGGGCATGGGATAACGGGTTTCAGGAGGAAACAGGGAAGAAGCCACAAGACGGCGTGAAGATTTAACACTTTTATTCCAGGTGCGTTTGGCTTTGTGCTGTCATTTCAAAGTCATGATCATCTGGAGGCAATACAGCTTCACCTTGTTTGAAGAGAAGAAAACAAAAAATAGAAAAAGTGCGTGTCAGCTAAAAAAAAAATCATGAAAAGGAAGGCTGAATTAAAACTTTTTTTTTTATTATTCTCCTTCTGTCCACTTGAGAAACCCTTTACATACCTTAATCTTCTAGGGTTTTTTCAGTAACATAAAGAGCTTGGAGCCTTTTTGGAATGCAGAGAGTTGTTAAAAAGTATCTGTTTAAGTATTTGAAATGTTGGCCAACTGTGAAGGACAATGTGATACGGAAAATGTTCTTCTAAACACCAGAATTGTACATACACTGAAATTTAATACCGCTTTTCTGTTTTACAGAATCAGCTTTGAAATCAGACTTCAGTGTCAGGTTTTTCTTTTTTTTTGTTGTTTTGTTTTGTTTCTCAAGCAGATGCATGGGAGACCATTTGGGACAGACAAAGTATTTCTTGCAGGACAGTGGTATTTCCTGAAGAACATGCCTGTTTGTTACCTTTCTGCCTTTCCTGGGGTAGCCTAGAAGAGCTTGTTTCTCAGTCATCTCTAGTGCAATAGCTATTGTTTCCCATAAGACCACAAACCCACTCTGTGGTTTTGTCTGCTCTGGGAAGTGTCTTCAGTGCTGGGAAGCAGGAGCCAGGAACACAGCATGGCTCTGGCGGAGGGCAGGGACTCTTTTTGCAAAGGACCTTGGAAACACCACAACCTGTGTATGTGTACTTTCCTTGAGCCTGTGAAGCTGGCAGAAAAAGTGTGTTTGCCCAGAACCTCAAACATTTACAAATTAGCTTCACTTATACAGCTGAATGGGGAAACAAAGGGCAGAATTAACGGAAAATTTCCTTGAATGAGTATCACAGGGGCAGGTATTTGAGTTTTTTATGGCATCATTAAATGGTTTAAAAATCTGTGAAAGTGACTTTAGTCAGCATTTCTTCTGCTTCCTATTCTGTACATCAGAGGAAATGAATGAGACTGTTATGCCCACCCTTGCTTTATTATTCAAGAACTGGGGTCTCTTGGCAGAGTGGAAGATCAGTGAGTAATAAGCCTGCTGAAAGGAAATTTTTTTTTTTTTCTTTTTACATCATCCCACAGAAATCACAAAGAGCAAAGTTTAATAGGAACCCAGAGCTATTACATACTTTTATAGATGGTGGGACCATCCACAGTTACTTCAGGGAGGGTAATTGTGTTTCTGATCATCAGCTACTCATGTCCTCAGCTGGTGGATATGCCATTTCACAGCTTCTTATACTCTGTGGCCTCTACTGGTTCACTAATACCTCCCCGAATAGCACATCTAGCACTGCTCTGTGTGCTGGGGTCTAAGTCTGTCATGGGTAAAGTAGCAAGTAGGTGGATTGCAGCTTTAGTCCCAGCAAGAGGTTGTAGTTTTATGCCAGAAATCTGGACTTTATCTCATGATGTTAGTAACCCCCTGGGCTGAGATGTGGTATAGGATGTTGGTCACGTCAACCTGCTTGAGAGCAGAGTTCAGCCTTTGGTTATGGCAGACGCTGCTCAGGGGTGGTTTGTGCTCCTCTGGATGGAGTTTAGTGCTTCACTGAGATACAAGGTGCAGCCCTGGTGCTTCTGTTGGACAGCGTGGGTACCACTGTGTAGTTGGGGAGGATGGCACATGGCCCTGAAGAGCTCTGGAGGAAGGTCCAATTTTCTTGACTGAAACATTTCTCTCTACCTGTTGACACATGGGGAGCTGTGCAGCTGCAGGACTACGATAGAAAGAGCTGAGTGCTCTTACCCACTTGAGAGCTATGTGGAGAGCCCCATCGGAGGCTGGGCTCACGTGGACAGCCCTTCAGAGCCCTCTCCACATGCTGGTGGAGCACCAGAGGGAAGATGACACTAGGCTGCAGCCAGCTGGTCCAAAGCAGCTAGGGGTTCAGGTGGAGCATGGCAGAGCCAGGGCTCGTGTGGAAAGAAAATAATCTCCTGGGGAACTACTTCTAGCAGGAGAAGATTCGCTCCAGGCTCAGTTTTGCCAGGAATGAAAAGCTCAAGTAATTAAAAAAAAAAAAACCACAATGGATATTTTAGCTTTTCAGGATCTTCCCCCAGCCCAAGAGAGGAAGCTTTTAATCTTTGCACTTCCTTCCTTCTTCATATATTAGAATGGTTATGATCACATTTTTTACAGGTCATTACTATCCATATTTTTTTTTTCTAAACCTTACCAGTTGTCTTCAGCCACCTCTGTCTACTTGTGTTTTTCCACTGAGCCTCTTATCTCTCTCTTCTTGCATTTTTTTCCCCTCTTAAGAGTATTCAGGTGGGTCCTCACATTACTTCTCTAACAACTGCTATTTGCTCTTCTTTTTTAACTCACTTTGGAAGGACTGAGGGTAATAAAAATATTTTGCAAAAAACTAATTAAATTCTGGGTGTAAGGGGGGGAAAAATCATCTTTTATGGTCAGATATCCTTGGCATTACTAAAGAACTTAAGGTCCTGAAGGCTAAGAAAATTGAGGCTTTTTTTATCTTGCTGTGGATTTATTCTTCAAAGCCAGTGCCATTTAAGAGAAATTTAGACAGATGGACTTTGCTTTGTGGGGAAAGCTTATTAAAGATTAAATTGCATATTTTTTCCTCGAGCTAGTAACATGCTGTGTTTCCTTTACCTGGTCTTTTGTTTGTTCTTGCTCAATAACCTTTTCAGGAGTTTTATTTTGGAAGACAAATAGAGTCTCTTACTCCTTTGGCATTCTAATAGGGATTTGCTTTCCAAGTCTCTCTTCTCATAGCTGAGCAATTCAGGCTAAACCCTGGTATTGTGGAAATCCATGTTTACAAACCAAAACAAAAAAAACCTCTGAATCCCTTTTACTAGCTTTTTGGGCTTTGTTTGTTTTAGGTAGACTACTGAGAGGTTTTTCCCCTTCTGAGGGAAGCAGCACGGGAGCAATTTGCTCTTCTGTAGCTGATGGAAAGAAGCTGTTCGCTGAACTTGTCACTCACAGCGAGTCAGGAAATTCTTTCCAGTGTATCCAGATGCTTCCTCTGCACAAGGCTGGTGTCATACTTGGCACGTGATTTAAAAAAAAAAATAAAATCACACTCAGACTCCTTTTTAGTTTGCATTTAGCCAGGTCCTTTGGCACCATGGAGGGAGGATAGCCTTGCTGGTTGGACAGTGTCACTGTGCTTGGGGTCGTTTAGAAGAACAAAAAGGAACCATGTAAAATGCAATTACTTTTTTTAGCTGTTGAAAGCCTCCTTTGGCTTTCTTCTCCATGTCACTTGTATGCTGTTCTCCTTGAAGTAATAGACTAATTCCTATTCTGCACGTGTCAGGTTCTGCATTGCTAAAAAAATAGTTATGGCAGCTGATGCTTGTGCTCCGTTTCAAAGGGGGAGGAGATGATGTTGGTGTCTTTGCACCCTGTGGGGGATTTTAGCTGACCACAATACATCCTCTGACCCCTTTGTAGATTGTATTGTTCTCTTTACATGCCTCTGCATGGGAAAAGTTGTGTAAACCGTATGTCCTGGTTTGTGCTTGTAAAACCTGTGGGCTGGTGGACCTGTAAAAGAAAGTATGATGCATTTGCTACCTCTGGACAGGTCTCTCCCAGTCACCACGCTAATGAGACGTCTGGATAAACCAGATTCTCTCAAGAGTAAAAGCAGTTTCCTATGCTTTCTCCTTATCTCCTTCCAAACACAGTGTTCAGAATCCCATCCTCTGTCTCTGCCCAAGTCGTAGCTGGATGTCATCAAGTCCCATAGTCCCAGAGGAGGATGTGAAGAGAGGAGCAAACAAATACCAGGAGTAAAATTCTTTAAGTAGGAATCATTTCAACAGGAAATGTTCTGCTCCTTTTGGCAAATTTGATTTGTAACTATTTTCAAGATGCTAATTTTATTTTTATTCTAGTTTTGCATTTATTTCTTGCTACTGAGAATCCAGTTTCTTCTCTCCTAGAAAAGAGATGTGTATTTTGGTCTTTGAAAACTTTGTCTTTATTACTGATCATCAACTTTGAGTCACCAGCAGATCTTTAATGTACAAAAAAGGTGTTATGAGTTCTGCTGGGTGGTACTTTTAAAACTGAAGGAACCCTCAGTTTTGGAGATGCCCACTGAACATGCTTGTGCAAACCGATGCGCACAAGAATTGATCTGGCCCATAGACTCACTGCACTGTGTAACCCCTAAGCAACTCCAGGGATTTCAGAGTTGCACCTGTCTGTGATAGATCAGAATCTGGCCATTGCACAGTTTGTATGGTGCTGCCCGCTAAATTAGGGAAAGGAGGGAAAATGACAGTTTTCTGTTTGGAAACGAGAAATAGAATGGAACAAAATGAATCGGGCTTTCTCTGAGGGTATTTTTCGAGGAGTTTAGCTATGTGTCTGAAACATAAAACATGTAAATGTAGAGAATTCCAAAATCTTCCAACTCTGATCTTGCTAAAGATTTAACAGGTTTTAATTGCTCCCAGGTTTAAGGTCAGTGACTTTAAAACAATCTAAGATTCCAAAACTAAAAATATGAGATTATTAACATTGGAGATTTTTACCATTGCAGTCCCCATTATCTAGATCTATAGCATGGTGTGGTTTCTGCAAGGAAAAATGTGGAGCAAAGTGGGGAGGGTGGAGAGGGGGGACATGCTATGTTGTAGCTTGTGCCTGCATGATGGGGAATCAGGAGATAGCATCAGGTCTTCTGTCCTACTTCCAAGCTGTCTGGGGCTCATGCAGAGTACTGTGGATACGGCTGCCCTGTATGGCTTTAAAATGTTTTGTCTGGATTTGGGTAGATTTGTGTTTGTCCCTTGGCGTGGATCATCTTCCACTGATGGATTCAGTGAGGAGAAACTTGATAGAGAGTGGATACGTTGACATGGCTGGTAGTTTTGGGGGGGTGAACCTGCCCCCTTGCCTGCCACTCCAGTGAGCGCTGCAACAAGCTCGTCTGTAATGAAAGATGGAGAAAACCTCCAGCAGAAACTTGTGGTGTCCTGATGTGGAGATGGAGCAGCACATGTGAAGGGTGGTGATCTCTGACACTAGATCATACCCTTTGCTGTCTTTTGAATGAAAACACTAATAGTGCTTAAAGGGAAAAATGAGTTGATATGTTAAAATAATTTGCCCTTCCTTTATTTTATTGATTCAATGGGTAGTAGTGAACTGTATTCTGTAAATGCCTCCACATGCTGAATGATCTCATTTTCCGTGTGGGAGTACAGAATAAACTTCAGAACACAAAAGACTGCATGAAAAGGTGGCATTAATTATACAAAATTACCATCAGAAGTCAGATTATTATACAGAACATTCTTTTTGACATTGTGAAACAGCTTTTAATTTAATATTAAGTTTAATCTGACAACACTCAGAAATAACCACAAAGCTCTGCAGTTTAATTTCTGGCAAAGGAGTATCCTGAAAGGTAGTTATTGAAGCATACTAACAGTTTTCTTGGGGAAAAGGAATTTAAATATAAGTTCTGCTGAATAATAATGAAGAAGGGCTTAACTGAAATCAGTAATTTTTAGTTATAACATAGCTCGGTGAGAAAAGGTGAAATGGAACAATACCCAAATTCTTCTCAGAGTCCCAAATATCTACTAGCTGTGAAGTAGTTAATGTCATGGACATGGAAATGTAAACATAAAAGTTTTTTGGGAAAAAAAAAAGGGTTGACATTTAGTTGATGTATTGTTTAAAAAGAAAGAGGAAAATTAATACAGCAAATAAGAGGAGAAATCAAAACAATGTAGATAGCAGGAACCGCTTTGTCTGGGGCCACAGTTGCAAAATGTGCAGTAAAGCAAACGCTGGTGAGGTAAGGCTCCTGTTTTGCATTATCCCTGGCTTTGGAGCTGCACAAGCCCTTACATGATTCCCTTTTATCTCTATTTATGCCAGAGAAATACTGGCTTATTTTAAAAGACAAAAAATCCCCAAGAGCTACACTTGCAGAGTTACAAAAGTGGGATTGAAACTCTCATATGGTCGTAATTATTTTTGCTTGTGTCTGGAGGCCACCACTGTAAGCAGGGCCCATGAGGCTGGGTGGGTGGTAGATGTCCACGCGGAGCTCGTAGCTGGCCTGAGCCAGCTGCCAGGAGGAGGCTTCACAGCTGGAAGCTGAAATGCAGAGGTGGCAAAGGCAGTCTGGAGCAGAGCCAGAAACTGGACCCTAATTTTAGGAGGCTGGGTAGCTGTGATGAACATGGGAGACGGGCAATTCCTGATCTGGATGGTTTGTGTTTGCTTTCAGAAAATCTTGGGGGAATTACTGTAGTCCAAGACTTGAAAGACCCCAGCAGATGAACCATGCAGAGAAGTGCTTACCTGCAGCATCTCCTTACATACCCGCTCAGCTTCCCCTCTCCCTCCCCTTTTTTGTCTGTGATGTTTTTCAGTCAAGTTATTTTTGTTGTGAGAGTGGTTAATTTCAGAAGTATGGAGAATGTTTTTAAAACATTAAAAAACCTTCTTGCTGCTCAGACAGCAGGCTGTGAAATCACTTGGCAGGGGTGTTTTTATTTCAGCTGACCTTGGAGAATCTGAAGGATACCACAAATGCAGTTTTAATGGTCAGCTGCAATTTTACTCATAAGTAATAAATTGCAACCAATCAAAGCATCATTTAGGGCGAAAAATAGCTCAACGATATGAAGTCATTCTAAAGTGCAGGGCCAGATGAAAATATCCATGTTCAACATAGGCTTTGACCTCATCGTGTTTGTGAAGATGGGCAATAAAAAGCAGAATCAAAGCATTGCTTTATTTTTTGTGTGAGATGCGTGTCGCAACCTGCTCTGCAAAGGACACAAACTCGAGGGGTTATAGTTAAGCTTGTTTTCAAGACGGTACTCTGTGAAGACTGTATGTCAGCATTGTATCTTGTTCTTGCAGCAGTGCTTTAAACACTCAGACTGCTGGCTGAGACTCTCAGATAATGGAATATAGCATCCCTGTTGCTTACCTGGGCCTTTTTATCTGCTTAGGGCCGAATATCACCTTTGTTTAAATAACCTCTGTGCAAGATAAACTTTCAAAGGCCTGAGTGTTGCTTACTGTCTTTTTCCTATTGAACATCAATGAGAGTTGGGCATGTATTTGCAATTCTAGCTTTTTTGAAAATTGAGCTCATAATGAGAAAAAGGAAGCGATGTGATGAATATTATGCTTCCTCTTTATTTACTTCCTTAGCACATCTTTCCTTGTTGGTTTCTAACAAAGCCTTCAAGCTGCCTTGAACCACATAACCAGATCAGTCAGTCTGCCCTAAGTGTTTAACTGCTGCAGCTCTTTCCTCTCTCCCAGAACAGTTACACTGGCACAATGCAGAGTAAGGGGAAGGAAGACAGGTGGCAAGTCCTGCTCGCAGTGATTTTAAAGGCAGCATCCTCACTGACTTTAATAAGCCCTGGATTAAAGGGCAGGAAACGTCTCTGCAACTTCTCTGTAACCGAGGGAAGCTCCCTGAGCCACCTGTGGATGTGCCAGCTCTGGGGACGGGCAAATATCACCATACCCCCTTTCTTATCCAGAACAGCTTTTAAAGTTGGGGCAGAGGTTTACCTGTGATGAAATAGCACTGATGCTACCTGGGCTGCAGCGGTGGTCGTTGGGAGGGAGCGGGGCACTGAAAGCTGTTGTTATGAAGCTGTGGTGTGTTTTAGCTTGATTTCCCAAAAAAAAAAAAAAAAAAAAAAAGGCTCTTATGTTATTAAGTGCTTAGTTTCCTTTAATACTTCTGGATGTTACCAAGGTTAGCCAGCATAATTCGAGGTCCCAAAGGTAACTGGGTCCTGCGTGTCTGAGAAAGTCATTAATGGGTGAGAGGAGTGAGACAGGAATGAACGTCACCAAGGAGAGAAACACGGTGGTGTGGGAGCTGAAGTCGTCCGCTCTCTTGGCCTGATACCTGTCTTGTCTCCTCCCTTGACACCGGCTCAGGCACCTTCACATGGAGCTGCTTACCCCGTGCACTGCCTCTTGCCTGGCCGCTGTCTGAGGGCCTGGAGGGGGCAGCTGGTGGTGCAGAGCCCTGAGGAGCACAGGACAGTGGGAGCAGAGCACCTGGAGCTCTGCTTTTCAGACAGGATTTCTCTTGATGTGATGGCAAAAGATACCACAGTCTAATTCTTTTTCCTTTGCTGGGTCTCCAGGCAGAGTAATGATCATCGCTGATGCCATAAATATTTATGGAAATAAAATTTCCATCCCATCTTCCGCTTTCACTGATGTTTTTTATCCTCACTGTTTCTCTGCTTATTGTCAAATTACCCATCTGATTCATTTTTCATCATATATACTCCTCACTCTACACTTGTGGGCTACTGTAGCATTGCATATATTCACGTTATTGTGAGAAGAATTATTGTGCTATTTTTGGAGGAGTGCTTTTTTACTATATATTGTGCACACTGGTAATAGAGTGTTTCTGTATTGCTTTGAGATGGTATGTTACTATTGTCAAGTGTTTGGGTGTTTGGGGTTTTTTTTTGTACATTAGTTACACAGCAATAAAGCTTTTTTGATATTTTAGAAAATGTTTCACTGGTTTGGTTTTTTCTAAGGAAATCTTTATAAAGCCATTTTCAGTAGCTGTGGTTTACATATTCATACATTTATACATATTTGTGCCTTGGGAGCGGGGCACGAAAAAAACCTCTCCTGATACTTATTTCCACTTATTGCTTCAATATTTAATTAGCATGGCTTAGCTGCTGTAATTCTCAGTGAGTTTTTAAAAGATTTAATTTGAAACTAATTGGATTAATGCACTGACTATTAATTACCCAGACCTGCAGATGTAGGAATGGTAGGAAATCGGTCTCTGTGAAGACACTGGATGTAGTTCTAGGTCAAGACTAAAGCTCAGGTGTGGCTGAGTAGACTTAGGGAAATCTCTCCAGCTTTCTCTCTACCCCTTTTTGTCATCTGTAGAGGGGGAAGAGGTGAGTGGCATAACAGCCTTGATGCTGTGCTTGGCGTTTGTCCAACAAGCAGAACCAAGTAAGCCCTAAGCAGTGGTCTTCAGTCACGTTGTCTGTAACGTGAACAATCATGGCAAGACGTGTTGCTGGCATGCGTATGTGCATACACTTTGTATAGACACATGTCTTATTCTACATATGTGTGTATGTGTGTATGCATGTTAAGACACATCATAGAATCAGAGAATGTCTCAAGTTGGAAGGGACCTGTAAGGATCGTCGAGCCCAACTCCCTGCCCCTCGCAGGACTACCTAAAACTACACCATGTGACTAAGAGTGTCATCCAGACGTACATATATTTTCCAGGCTTTAAAGAAGTATTAATGAACAATTTTTATTTTGCCATGAATTTTAAAGGGTGAGACAACTGTGTTGCTTGTGGAACATCATCTTTTTTCTGAGGCCCCTTCCTGATTGGGTTTACAGGTATGAGTGGTCTGTGGGGGAAGCCTTATTTCTTACAGGGTCAGGGTGCTTTTTCTTTGGCTAGTAGACATACTTCTAGTTGGAGATGCTTGTCTTGTTAATCAGCAAGTGACATTTCAGTGAAGCATTACAAACTCTTAAGTTTTGCGTTCTCACTACGGGGTAGATGGACATTACTGTAAAATTGCAGTAAATGTGTCATATTGAAGTCTGAGAACTTGCCAGTTCGATTCAAGTGAGGAAGCTTGTGTAAGTTTTGTGTAAGCATTTCTTAAGCAACCGCAATTGATCATGAAGAGCATAGACCTGAGTCTCCTTGTTAGATCAGAAACGATGTGAAGTGGAGGCTCAGATCTCTCAGTTTTAGAAGAATAAAAAGTAAAATTGTGAATGTTTTTGTTTGGATTTTTTTTTTTTTTACGTTTTCCAAAACAATGCTGTCCATTTTTTCTGCTGATAACTTGATTCTCGCCTGTGTCGTTAGTCCGAGGTCTTATATCTTGCTGAGTATTCAGACATGACTTATTAGCAGTGGATTTGCAGGCATGGAAGCATTGCTGCGGTGTGCTGTGCAAATCCCGCCCGGCTAGCCATTCTTCCACATACCTACAACCCTGCCAGGCAGCAAAAGGTATGGATGGCAGAGCAGAGAGCCTGCCGTCTGAGAAATTGCTCCACTGCTGTGGGGTCTCGTCACATAGTGATATGGGGATTAGGCTTTTCTGTGCATCGTTTTGTTAGAATGGCAGCATGAACCCACCTTCCGTCCAATTAAAAACCATACAGTAGTAACTACGATAGGAAAACATTAGCAAGTCTTTTTTCTGCAAGTTTACAACTGTTCCTGGTGTGATGGCAACATGTATTTCCAAATGAACTGCTATTTGGAGGGGTGCCCTGCATTTCGGAGACCCTCAGCTGCTGTAAATCGCAGCGACGCAGCATGAGGGGGTTGTTCGTCGCACTGACATCAAAACTGTGGCTGCTTTCACATTGGTCTCCCAACCTCCCATCTCAGGAGGGACTGAAGGAAGCAGAGCTGTCTCCTGAAATATGTAGGAGATCAAGTGTAGCTATTTTCATGTTTCTTGGAGGAGCTGGAGGCTGAACGACTTGAGTCTGTAGTAGGAAGAGTGACTGCAGTTTCTGTCACCCTTCATATTTAGAAAAAGGAACAGTAAGATTGCTTACTTGCAGTAAAATTGTGTATTGGACCTCCATGCATCAGCTGCTCCAAATCCTAAGTAGCAATTGAGGATATTCGTAAGTGAGGTGTCTTTTAGTCAATTATCTGTAGTTAATGCAGTATACATTATTGACAAAAAGCTGTGTTTTATTTGATTAAGAGCTTAGAAAGAGCTTAGAGCCCTTTTCCTGGCATGTGCCATGTCTATTGGCAATAAAAAGAACTTAGATCTGTTTTCAGCTCAGTCAGCTTAATTTCTTATACTGCTCTTGTTTTTCCCAAATAAAAAATACTGAAAAACGACCTTTTTTTTTTTTTACATGCTGCCAGAGACAAGTTTATATATTTTTTTATAGCCTTATTTGATCTGTGATCTTGATTTCAACCTTTTTCTATAAAACATCTTTCCATCAGCAAGAGAAACATTTTTGAAAGCTGTTCGTGTTTGACTGTTGGGATAACTTTGCTGTGGTGCTGGACTGCTTCTGCCAGGAAAAGACCAAAGTTCAGCAAGTAGCACCAAACTGCTTTCTGCTGTCAGAAGTTTGTAGTTATCCTTTATGTAAGTGCAAGCAGAATTTGATCCCCTCTTTATTTTAAGAAGTTGATTTCTTTTTTCTCTTTGCTACAAGGCTGCTTTCTGTATCTGTTTACCACACGTTGCAAAGGTCATCATCATAATTACTAGTGAAAGCTCAAAAAAGAGGGAATCAACCTTTTCTCTTTTTCAGCAAATTTTCATCTACAACTCTTTGCCCAAACCCAAAATTAACTGCATATTTTACCAACACTGAGACAGAGCTGGAAAGGGAGCTCTTAGCTGGGCATGTCTTGGCCTGAAAGTTTTTGGCAAACTAATGAGTTCAGGGAAGAAATGAAGCAAGCTCAAATCATTGATTTGTAGGAGCAATTAAAGAGCTCAGTAGTTGAGCTAGGGAGTGATTAAAGGCGTGTGATTACAATGTGTGTGTCCGACATAAACAAGGAAAGGAGGAGCTGTTCAGGACAGTGGAAGAAAAGGAGAAATATAGCCTGAAAAACTGCCAGCAAATAAAACGGTGAGATTATCACTTATCGCCAAAAGTTGGAAACCTTACTGGCTGGAGACATACCAGTTGTCTTAAATGGGTAGGAGAAGATATGCAGCTGGGACTCACTCTTCTGGAACTCATGGGATTCTTTAATTTCTTTGATTCTTTAATTCTGATTTAGTGGCAAGCAGGGGACTGCTTGAGCATGTCATCTGACTTCAGGCTTAATATGGGTAATTAAGTTCCATGCAGTAATCAGCTGATCAAATGCAGTACTTGTGGATAAATTGGAGAAGTAGGTTTCAGCCTGTGGCCTATGGGTCGCTGCAGATTACTTCCAAGATGAACACAAAAAGTTAATGAGGACAGCAAACTTGTTAGTAGGCTCAAATATTTACTGTAAAAAATTATGTCCTTGAAGGAGGGGAAAAAACCCCAACAAAACAAAGGAAAGCAGTAAAGGTATTGCATATGTCTGTATATGCTTTAAAAGACATAAGATTTTAATTTTTTGTAGAGGAATGGTCAGCGCGCTATTTGGCAAGATTGTTATAGCAGTTAGCTATACTCACTGATGAAAATCTGTGTCTTGTTTCAAGACCTAATTTTGCGATTTTCAGCGTCTGGCCATTGGATCATGTATTACCTACCTTCTCCTGGATCGTTACTTTGGTCATGGAGTCAAGGTAACAGCAGGGAGACCAAAAACTACCATAGAGGTATCAAAAAGTAACATAGCAATCTAAGTTTGCTAACAAATGTTTGAAGGGGTAACATCTCCAGCAGATTTCAGGCCAGATCAGCTAGCATCTTTCATTGTTGGAGTCGGGTAACCTCATACTGTGTGCTCCGGATAACGTGACAGAAACATGCTTGTGCCCGATCCAGGCTGAATTTTTACTGTGATGGAGCTGCTAAAGCACTGGCCTAATATCAGTGACTGGGGAGTCCTGGCTTCTACCAGTCTTCAGTGGTGCAGCTATCTATGATGCTTTCTGTGTTACGATGCTATCTAATTTTTTATGATTTTTTTTTTTTCAGATTTTTTTAAACACATTTGGCTTAAATTAATTCTCTACATGTATTTTTTTTCCATTAAATTCAGGAAATGCTTTAAAGATGTTTGCATTTGAAATAATAATGAAATGACAGTGCAATGAGTCATTTCAAATCTAGTTTTCATAACTTAGTGTAGGAATGTCAGTAAGTCAAGATAAAAACGGAGGAGGTCCTATGGTCAATATTAATACTTACATATTTCATATATAAGTGGGAATTCAAGAAATGAATATTTTTATTTATATACAGACTATATATATTTATATACTTTTACATTTAATATTTCTGTAGAGTTACTCGGCTTTATTTCTCATGTCCTCAAGTCTGTATTGTTTAATCATGAGTAAGAGCATCTTTATAGATAAAATACAGATATAAATACATCTCTTTTCAGTGAACAGTGTCGCAGTATGAATAATGAAAAGGGAATCAAGTTGGTATTGACAACAGGCAGTTTGTCTTCAGAATCTTCATAAATTTGTTCAGAGAAAGTGTTTATTAAACAATTTCAAATACATGTTTATAAGTTTGTTTTCTATTAGCTAACAGGCAGAAAGACCATCCATTTTTGACTGCAAATTATTTGCTATGAACATTTCAATCACATATATAATTCTCAGTAGTGAATTCTCTTGTGAATTTTTTTTATTTTTTTTTTTTTATTTTCTTGAAAGTTTTGCTGTTTCTGTGAAAAGAAAGCCTGGCTCACGGTATCATTGAAAGTAGTGAAAAATGTGAAGTCATTTATCATGGAACTAATGAGGAAATAATCTCAGCTGTAAACAGAAAAAGATAAACAAGAAAAACATCAGTCTTCAGTTTTCTTGTTATTCCCTTTAGACAGCTTGTTAAGTCACATTGAAGTTAGAGAGTATATGCAATGGAAAGACTTTTAAAGTAAATTTTGTGGAACAAACCACCAAAATCGGTGTGATTTTGTTCATGTCTTTTGCTATTCTGTCATCTAAAAGACCCAAGTAGGGTATTAAACAGACAAACCTGAAAATTCCTATATAGAGTTTGGGTATGGGACAAGAGGTTTTTCATATACATCTAGTTTGATTTTGCATTATTCAGACAGTCCTACTGTTGTGGTTAGTGACACTCATTAAAGAGTGTGTAGCATGGCTATTAGCATTAGAAAAAGGGAGTTTTTAAGTGGAAGCATACCTTCTTGCCACAAATGTTCTTTGAAAGCTGATGTAAATATTACAAGTTCATTTTTAAAAAAAAAAAAGTATCCTTCTAAGAATTAAAAGTAGGGACCCACTGTGTTGTGCAGGGAGACAGAGTAACCACTGAAGTATACTGTAGTGTAATTTTAACCAATCTGCCACTTTTTAGTACCAGTTATTTCCTAACTCTTTCCGTTGCATGCAGGCAGTTGTGATTGTGTGGCTGAGGGATGGGGAAACAGGCGGAGGCAAATTATGCTTAGGCCGAAATAACAGCAGTGCTGCTGACAGCAGGATGGTGTGCCGGTCACCACTGCTCCAGGAGCCAAAAATTCTACTCCTGCTGACTTCTGCTTGCAGAAGGGGCAGTGGTTCATACTTACTTAGGGATAATCTGTTATCTCCCAACCAGTCTTCACGGTGGGATGAGGAAAATGACAGTCCCAGCTGGTAAAAGTCCCAAATCTGTGTTTGGGGTGGCAGTCCCTGCAGGGCTGCGTGCCCTCACACTGTGGTTAGGTTTGTCCTGTGTCTGCCCGTTTCCATGGAGGCTGCTCTTATACCGGACAAGGTTATGGGATGGCAATAAAAAAGCTTAATCTATTAAAGCATGCAATTAGACACCTGGCTGCAAATTTGGAAATGCAGAAAATATTTTTATTTTTCTAAATTCTGGTTTTAACTTAGCAAGAAGATCTCAGTGGTGTCCGTATCACCACTCTGGACAGCGGACACTGGCAACTTCTTCTCTCCACACGAGGGCTGGTTTGCTCTGGAGGCCTCCAGCTTGCATCTTGCCCTGCTGGTGTTTGAGGAGTGCCTCCGAGTTACTCCGAGCGGTGGAGCTGGGTTGTGTTTCTCCAGGGTCTCCACCTGCCTGTCAAGCAGCCTGCTCTTACTGTTTGCTTTTACCAAGAGGAATCTCCAGTTAGAGCACATACCAAGTTGGTTGTGAGGATTCATATTTCCTTCCACCCCTTGCTTCATTGAATTAGGTTTAAAAATAAAATACTTAAACTTCCTTCTCCTTTGTTTTGTGCAATGGAGAACATCACTCTCCCCATCTGTCTGCCTTCCTTCCCCACGCACTTCCCTGAAATTACTCCTGTGTTGTGTTCCTTAATTACACTCTTCCCAGCTTCAGGCTTTTTTTCTCCTTTGACTTCTTCAAGATTGTGGCAAAATCCCGTAATTTGTATATCAAGAGGCTTGCTCATTATACCTCTGTTAGGTATCTTGCAGCACCTACTTTGCCATAGAGACCATAAACAACACAATATTAAATTGCAGGCAATACATCTTTTTCTAAATTACTTTGTCCTTCCACGCCATCCTGTTACATGCCTTTTACCAGTTTTGTGGATCCTGCTGTCATCATTAAGGGAAAGAATTTTTGTCTTTTTACTAAGTAGTAAGGCATTTTAAAAGAAAGTCCGTGGTATAATACAACAGCTTTGTTGCCTCCTTGGCCATTTTCAAGGCATACAAAATGCTTCTGTGCTTATGCAAGGAGATGAGAAAATGAAGGTAGATGGGTGGGTAAATGAGGGATAAGAGGTGCAGGTGTTTGTCCCCTCTCTTTCATATGATGTTTTCTCAGCAGGAAAGACCTGATAGCAGGTAGTGCCCTGTTATCTCCAAAGTGAAACCTGACCGTCAAGAAATGGGGACAGCAGTGAGGCAGTGTGGGGAGGTGAGGGCTTTTTGCTCAGCGATCGGCAGAGCACACCACTGTGGCTGTTGGTGACTGCAGTTGAGAAACTTAGCTAGAGGTCAGATTAAAAAAAAAAAAGAAGAAAAAAAGAAAAAGTGGGTCAACAGGAAAACATTAGGGATAATGAAATTCCAATATGATTAGTTTTTATATAACCTTGTTGTCGCACATTCTCCATTGCTGGCAGGCTAAACAGAGAGGTCTCCTGATCTGTCTGTAAAATCTGTACGAATTTGTTTTGGTTTTTTCCATCTTTTCTGTGCTTGTAATCAACAAAACAATCAGATCAGTAGTGGCCATTCATCTCTCTAGGATATTCCAGAAGCATCCTGAATGTGGCAAAAAATAAGATAAAACTTCACTAGCATAAGGAACAGGGCTGGGTGATGCATGGTGCCCAAAGCTGGGTTTACACTGGTGAAGACCTTTCAGCAAGGGAGAAATTAGGAAGCGGTTTCATCCCAGGTCAGGATGGGAAACACAAACCAGAGGACAGGATTTGTCTGAAGACTCATCCTAGCTCTGGAAAGTCAGCATGGGAAGACACACTGAGAGATGGAAAACAACTGGAAGAAAACTAAAAATCATATAAAGATGTGTTGTTTGATTTATCCATACTCGTCTTCGAATAAGAGTAACCAGTTTCTGAAAGCTCTTCATTCAAATATAATAAAGTTTGGTAGGTTTTTTTCTATTTTGCTGAAAGTTATTTAGCCTTAAGACTAATTTTTCTGGAAGCTGACAGGCTGCACACAGCTTTTCAACTTGCAGAGCTGGATTAAACAGGACTCCGACAGCACTAACCATTCCAACACAAAATCATAAGCAAGCCAAATCTTGCAGAGTGAATTGCAATTAAATTGTAAGTGGGAGACATTTTCTAGTGGTAAAACATTAGCCAGGGTAACCTCAGTCTGCAGCAGCAGAGCTCCCAAACACAGGACTTTCCCTAAAATGGTAATAGGTTGGGGTTTCTTTTGTGGTTTGTTTTCTTTTTTTTCCTCTTCATGGCAATACTTCTAACATGTAAGAAGAATCTGTGCAATAAGGAAATGTATCTGATTCTTTTGTGTAAACCTCCTTAAAATGCAGAGAATAGTGACTTGGTTTGGTTTGAAAGTATTACTGCTAAGGTCTGTGTTTTAGCATGCTATTTAGGTGAGTTTGTATTTGGTGCATTTTTCATGTCTTGCTTTAATTAATCACTCTCAGTTTAGTCCATACTTTATCAGTGCTACTCTAAAATTTAGAAAACAGCATTAGCCACAGTCACAATGTGAGAAGGATTTCAAACAAGAAAAGACTCTTCACCAGTACTTGGTGTTGTAAGAAAACCAGAAAATCTGTAGCTCGGTCATTACAGTTACCATGTTTACATACATGTGAGCAAAATAAATGAGCCATTTTTTTTTCCTTTGTTTCTGGGATGGGTGTGGTTTGTTGGGGTTTTTTTTGAGGAAGAAGATATACATTGATTCATGTTTGACTTGTTTTATGTCCCTTGACTTGAATGATGAGGCTGTAGCCTAGGAGATGCCGTGATCTTTTCCAGATAGAAAAACTTATTTCTCCCCCCCCCCTTTTTTTTTTCTTTTTCCTTTTAATGGAAAGAGAATTTCAGCTTTACATTTGAGGAATAGTTCATGTAACTTTTCATTGTTTCAGTGAAGGTTAGCATGGTCTTAAACCTTATTGCTAATTTTGAGGCCATTCAGTATTCAATGAACGTTTTTGTTCTTTCCTCAACTATTTTAAACATAGAGTGAGAGTTGAGCATAAATTGATGTCTTTGGTGTGGGCTTTCTCATTCTTCATGGTTCAGTATAATGATGTAGTTGGGAGAAAGGAGGCACAGTCACTGCTGCTTTGCTCATTGTTAATTTAGAGTTGCCAGATTCGCTCAATTTGGGACTACCTAATGCTGAGACATGCTATAAGCTGGCTTTTCCTTAAGCATAATGAGTTAGCAAATAGTTGTAGTCCTTAAAATAAGGAGAGAAAACATCAAAATAATGCAGCACTGAAAGGATAGGCAGTATGCTCAACATTGTGAAGCTTATGAGTTTTAATACATTTATTATAATTTCATGTGAGACTTTGCAGAAGCTTCAGAACGGGGCACTGATTAAAATCTGTGGCTGCTTATATATCACTGCTTCTTTTGCATCTAGCTCTGGACTTTGATCATGCTAACGTTGCTGAAAAAGCTGCATCACAAACTTGAACAACTGATCTGGCTCTTGGGCAGTTTCTGAAGACAGTCTGGAGTCCGTGTGGGATTGGTGTCTCCACCAGACTAAGGGTATGCAGAGACATTGAACTTGCTATGTTTTTCCATGGGTGTGAGATACAAGCTTTGTACTGGAAACGCATCTTTAAGCCAGAGCCATTCCAGGGCAGACATCTGCTCATCTGCTGCCTCTGCTGAGCAATGTGGAAAGCCTGCAGCACCTCAACTGCAGGCGAACTCCAAAGGTCCAGCAGTGATGGGCTCCTCGTGTAGTTCGGAGGGATGATCCCTGCATGCCCAGCCACCTCCTGTGTCATGCACTGCCAGTAAATGAGCAAACAAGTTCAGCCCAGCACCTATTTAGGGTGTCTCTGAAATACTGGAAAGCTTATCAGCCAGCTCTTTGGTGATCTGGCTTAAGAGTAACAGGAAGGTGGTGGAAAATACTTATCTCTCTGAACAGAAGGAGTGTCTAGGAGACTGTGGGAAAACAAAGGATGCATCAGCAGCCTTAGTGGAGTGGCTACACAGTGAGCTATCTACCCATGATAAAAGGTGCCTGTGGTAATGAAATCCTGTTCACTTCCCTTTCTTACAGCCCTGTGCTACTCAGCAGGGTCTCATGGCCACAGAAGCCTGTTGTGTTACAGCTGGATGGGGATGGAGGCACGTGAAAATCAGGCAAATATTTTTCTGACTATTGGATATGTTTCTAAAAGAGTGCCTTTTATGAGATGGAAAGGAATGTAACTCTCAAAACACATGCCAAAAAGCCTTAATATATTAACATAATTTTATAATTGTGTGTTCTGTTTCTGGAGATTCTTACACCTACGCACCAATAAATTGACTGGGATTTTCTTTTTTTTTATTTTGGATGTTTCAGTTACTCATTTAGAAATAGTACACACAACACTACAATAAATCCCTGGTATCTGATGGATGGTTGCCAAGCCTATCGTTTTTAAAATCGTTGCGATTAGACGGATCTAATGGAAAGTACATAGTACAAGACCAACTTAAAAAAAATAGTAATAATATGTAGTTTTGACAAGTGCTTTTTCCTTCATGAAAAATCTACCGTTCCCTCACCCATTCTCCCCAGTCCCCTCTACTTGTAGGTGTGTGGGAGAGATGGGGGAAGCACGATGGCTCTGGAACATTTGTCTCCTCGGGAGGTGGAGAGGACTCCAGCCTCACTGGTATTTTTCTTCTGATTTGAAAGAAAGGTATGTTATTGGCTAGATTATTGAGCCATGAAGATAATAACTCAGGTATTTGGCAGTACTTCTAAGATTATTTTTCAAACATCTCCTGGAATAATTTCCTAAGTTCTGGGAAGAAGGATTTCCCCACCTCCATCCCCAAATATATGAACTTGTTTTACTGCTTTTATTTTCAAATGTGAATATTTAAATCTCAGTTTCAGAGCCATCCCGTAAGTATGAATATATACAATATATATGTTGATTTAATATACTTTCCCTTTCAGAATTACTCAGCACATGCAATAAAATTTAATACCTTTGCAAATTTACTATGTGACCACGTATTCAAGGTATTCTTTTCCCGACAAATACATTTATTGCTATGTAGCTCTAGTATGATAGTTTAAGAACAAGAATTTAGGATATAATTTGTTGTATAGCTACTTATAAAAAAGCAAATGATGGAGATGAATAGCCAGCCTCTGACTTTCTTGGAGCTCCTGAGTGGTAGCTGAATGCATGAATGTCCCTGCTCGTGTTCCTGAATGGTTTGTAAATAGCAGAGATAGTATTCACGATCGAGAGAGGTCTGACTTTAGCTGCAAGTGTTTATACAGTCAGTACTGCAAATGTACTTTTACTATAGACTTAAATTTGCTATGGCTAAATATATCTTCTGTTTCTGTTGTAAAAAATTACAGTTAACCTGTATAGTAAAAGGGTAGTTATACTACTGGGTGCATGAATGCTTAGGGTCATTAGTTATAATTCAGGTAGGACTGGGAGTCAGGGAAGGTGGAAAGGATTTTCTGGGGGGTTTTGTGGGTTTTTTTCTTAACTCATCTCACTCTTCAACGGATACCTTTAATGATGGCATTGTTCCCTTTTGTCCTAGGTTATTCTCTATGTATGTTACAACCTCATTGTGTCAGTCAGATAATTGTGTATTAGGCAGTTTGATGTGGTTTTTAGTTGTAAACTGTATTATAATTTTATCTGCTCTGCAGCCAGGTGCTGTCATTCCCCCTTGGAATAACTTGCTTTTCACGG
Organism: Aptenodytes patagonicus; assembly: GCF_965638725.1. Lineage (NCBI taxonomy): Eukaryota > Metazoa > Chordata > Aves > Sphenisciformes > Spheniscidae > Aptenodytes > Aptenodytes patagonicus. The sequence goes on along the minus strand of NC_134950.1, from coordinate 144,861,794 downwards.
TTTTCAGTGCTGATTTGTTACTGATTTCAGAACCAAATCAATAAGAAGAAACAGATAACCCGATAAATTACAATTTCTTGGAGCATAGCACGGGGGATGATGAAATGCTCACTGAAATAATATAATATTTTGAGTAGACAGTTCTTTTGAAGAAAACAGTCTTGGATGGGGAGTTTGCTTTCTGGCATGCTTTGCACTATACTGAAAATCCTTTCGTTTGTGGCCAGTACCACATATAAGGCACACCTTCCAACTTCAACGTAAATAAAAATAGTGATGTAGCATTATTTTACATTGGAGATTGCAGTTCAGATTAGAGTCGTGTTGTGTTAGCTTTTTTTACAGAGAGGGATAATCTGTTTTATGATACGCTGTGGTTGACAAATCTGAAGGGCAAGGATGCACACAAAATCATAGGCAAAAATGAGAACTAAACCAGGTATTGTCAGCTCTAGAATAGTGCTTAAAGTGTTTGTTCACACTCCTTAAACCAAATAAAAGTTATCAATGAAATGTTTTTCCATTAAAATTATCAAGAGTAGAGAAAGCATGAGAACATGTCAGTTTTACTGAAATGTCTGTTTTGTTGGAGAAAAGTAAGGGGAAATGCATTGTTTTGGCATTGTGTAAAAAACCTTCAATTTTCATTCCAGAAGGGTGTTTTATTGTGACATTTCCTTTGTATGTCTTTTGGAAAAAAAAACAAACAAACCTGAAAGAAGAATGCAATTTTGTGTCATAAAAGTATTACAGATTTTTGCATTTTTATTTGACTTTTTTCCCCAGTTCAAGATCAAACTTATGACCCTTCCTGGAAAACAGAAAATTTGGGTTTTGTCTTAAACAGCTAACCACACTCTATTGCTCAGAAATAGGGATGCTCTTTTATTGCTTTGCTTTTGCTAACTCAAAGGAGTTTCAAAACCAATCAGATTTCACAAACAATCACAAAACACAGAAGATGCTCTCCTTCGGTCTCTGTTGCACTTGAGAAGTGAAATATCTGGAGATGCTCCAGCAGCACAACAGGCTGTCCCATGGGGCAAGGGCTTGGGAGTTGCTGGGGACGAGGAGCTGCCCACGGTGGTCCCAGCCCTGCCCATGCTGATGTCTGCATCAGCCTGCGGATGCAGACGTTGCCAGCTGAAGAGTCTTTTGCCTGTTAATCCTTACAAACAAGGAAATTACTTAATGACAGAGGGGTGTGCTTCTAGCTGTGGCATTAGTTGATAGATGTCTCTTCAACAATTTGTTCACTGTGACCATGGTAAGAATATGTTGATCTGCAATGTGACAGGTATTTTGGGGATGGCATGGCATGTTTTTTTCAGTATCTGGCACAGCTTCTCGAGGACGTAAGGGGTCAGCCACTGGAAAATAATTTGGTCCTGTAAGCCTGCGCTGATCAGAAATTCCTGTGCAAGCCTCCTGTGGTGTGTTTCTGTTCAGAGTTCTGTGCTACTGAACTAAAACCCCTGTGCTAGCCAGGCTAGCTCCAGAGCACATCCAAAGTCATTTAATTATTCACGGCACACATTCTGAAATAGTTTTTTCTGGAATTTAATCAAAACCAGCATTTGTCAAATTTCTCCCCCTGTGCCCGCAATTTTAATTCTCAGTTTGTAACTCCATTTGGAGATTGCAAGTTTTGGAACTTGTGGTCTAGTAAAATTTGTGCCTTTGGGTGTGACATCTTGAGCTAAGTGGCTAAAGTTGTCCATGTCAGACAAATCTGGATTTCCAACAAGCTATTTATCAGCTTGGACTGGAATAAAAGATCTTGTAGGAAAGAAAGTTAAACACAGCTTTCAGCTGAAAAATAGTCAGCCTTTGTATAAATCTTAGCGTAGAATTTTTAATAAGTAGCAAATGTAGTAAATCTGTTTAATCCCTGAATCACGTAGTATTGCTTTTCAGTTTACTTATTTATTTATGTGGAATTCAGAAGAGCCAGAATGAGCTCTGGATCTTTTGAATACTGACTTTATATCCTGATGCCTTTAAGAAATGAAAGTAATTAGTCTGCTTTTTGCTCATAGGGTTTGCTACAAAACTGAGCACAATTTCTTCTGATTTCAGATTTTGGCCCCTTTTCATCCAGCTTTTAAAAAATCCTTACAAACGTACATACTTGTATTCAGTCCTGTTACTCATTTTTTTCCCTGTTGTGCTTAAACTGGAGAATGTTCTTTGGTCTCTCCCTCTCCGTTACCTATTGATAGGTCTATTCCCATTTTCTTTCCCTGTTCACCTATGGGATGTTGAATGTCTGTACGTTACTGTAGATTCCTTATAGTATCTATTTCTGTATTCACACTTCAGATCCTGTTGGAGGAAAATTTGCCGTGATGCAGAGTAACATGAACTTTTCATAGTAGTTTGTAGTAGTTCATGTGAGAGGAAGAGTCCTGAATAGGAGCACCAGCAGCACATAAAGATGATGTACCTGCTTCATTATTGTACAGGTGTGAGATTAATCGATTTATTACCTGTTCAAAATGAATGAGCACATTTAAAAGAAGCTAGCTGAGCAGCTGTGCAGTTGTTTTCTTGGGAGGAAGAGCACATTTTACATGGCGCTGACAGATGCCTTCATCGAGTCCGAAGGCAGGTTTTGGTGCCTCTGAGGGCTGATTTACAGTGGTGTCAGTAGGACTGCAGTGGACACGCATCGTGTCGAAGGATGTTGATGCAACGTTTGCCTGTTCGTCAGAAGGGTGGCAACCTCCAAGCTGGAGAGAAGCAGTATTCCCTGCTGGATAAGGCTGACTCAGAGAATTAAACTGAGCATCCACAGGCAAAGTTTAAAGCAGGTGAACGTGCAACAGGTTGTAGGAATGTATATGTTTAATGTACGTAAGGAGGTTGACAGTTGTTGCTGATTGACTGACCTCAAGCAGCAGGGAGGTTGCAGAGGTGATATTCTTGAAACCTAGGCTATGGTTTGTTTATGAGCTTGCCCAAAGAGAAACCCCGTGAGAAGTAGCATGGCTTTGCCACTGAAGCTATACACTTCTTGATTTCATTTTTCCATGTGTTTTTTTTTCTTGTTTTTCTTGTTTTCTTCATGCTGTGACACTTAGTTTGACTAGCGTTAAATATCAAATGTACAATAATTGCAAGCTGTACTTTTTAACCTTAAAGAAAAAAAATTGTAAGATGGTTTAACTAGGCTTCTGTGGGATTGATGTTGGGTCAAAGCTGAGGGGGAAAAATAATCTCAGTTTAAAAGCAGGCAGAAGGCGACTGAGGAATCTCTGACCAGTGATTGCGTAAAGTTTTTCTCTGAGTTGGAGCTGATGCAATAGCTAGTGCTTGGGACTGTGTGTAATCTTGGATTTTCTTTTTTCTTTCTTTTTTTTTTGGCTACTGCGTCTTTTTACACTGATAATGTTTCTTGTGTTGCCATGTGGACATTTTATTCTCTTGTACTGTGCAGCTTAGCTTTTCCTTCCCTGTAATGTTGTTTGTATACAATTTTGGGGGTTTGTGTGATTTTGTTGTTGTTGTTGTTGTTGTTGGGGTTTTTTTGTTTTTTGTTTAAGAGGTCTGATATCCTTCTGAGTTTGAAGATTTATGCAGATGTGATTGCTGACTCAGATGGCAATTGGTGACACTGTATAACCATTTAGAAAATAAAGAAAACTTACAAATTTGTGAGGGAGGTTTTTGGAAGTCAGAGGGTAACAAGTGCGGCTGTTTTCAACCAGTGATTTAGAATATACTGCTTTGGCTTTCTAAAGCAGTGTCCTACACAGCTTTTGAACCCTCTTTAAATGTGTCCATGCTGCCCCCCAGCTAGGAGCAGGTCTGTGTGGTGCATTTGTCTGCTCAGTGGCAGGCACTGCCGAGTTCCTACTTGGCATTTTGTGTTGTTTTTATAGGGGATTTTTTTATCCTTACACTGTGGGGGAAGTTTCTCCTGTATTTTCCAGTGTAGCTCTGTCTTAATCTAAAACGGTGCTAGACAGATCCGATCGCCTTACTCATCTCAGTAAATTTTGTTTCTGAAGCAGCAGCTGTGATGACTTCTATAGCAATGAGTATTGCAGGAACACACAATTTGCACTGTTAATTGTTCAGGGATTGTACTTATGCCGCTAACTGTATATGTCTGAAAAGGAATGAGCCGCCAATCCATATTTTTCCCTTTCCGAAGAATTCTGGATCCCAAGAGTAATATTACTGAGTAAAACTTCAGTTAACAGAAGAGGTTCTTATCTGCCTTGGGTTTTTTGGATGAACTAGTGAGTATCTGTGAGAGATCAAGTACTGCATGTGGTGGTGATCTTTCCAGGATCAACCAAACACAAATATAAAGCACTATAATTCGTCCTACTTTGGGACAAACTGAGGGAATTTGATCTGTCTGGCTAAGATAATCTGTTAAGGGGAACTCTGCATCTGGTACAAGGGGTTTTTGTTTCTTTTTTGTTTTGTGGTTGGGTTTTTTTTTGTGGGTTGTTGGGTTTTTTTTGGTGAACTGATCCAGGTGAAATAGCCAAAAAATATGTGTTCATCTCAACAAGGCTGAAGTGGATGCACAGAGTTTCTCTGACGTGAAATAAAGAGTTTTTCCACTGCATCCAGCAAGAAGCAAATAACCAAGAAGGCAGTAGGTATTTTCTGAGCTTGATCAGCCAAGACTTTTCAGAATCAGTTCATGGGAAATTGCACAACACAGAGAGTAACCATTTGGTTGGTAATTCTTTAAATTCCTTTTATGTAAAGAATAGGAGAGGAATTATGGTAGGATTTCTATACTGTCCTATCTGGTGAAATTTGCAATTATGTAACTTCAAGGTTCTTTGTAGTCCTCTGGAATTGAAATTCTTGAACTATATTTATGACAGGTGAGTAAGGTTTGAACACTTAAATTTTCCTTTTGTTGATTTAAAATTGTAGGCTATGATGAAAACTGGCAATTAGCTCTGTCATCTTGGTGTCAGATGTAGGAATCTCTCAGACCTATCTTAAAAATGGGAGTTGATTCATGTTTTATTTGTCTTTCTAGTCACTAGAAATAAGAGCACACATTTGTTTTTTCTTGCACTGAGTTAGGTGCCAATAGTAGAAGTAATACTGCGTGATTTCCTTTGGTGTAGATACACTTTATGTGAACTTTGAAAGCTCTGTAAACAAACAAGATAAATTATATAAGCATTTAAGATTGAGTTACTGATACGGCTGTATTGTGTTTTCACAATTCCTTTTTCCAGGCTCACTCACATTCTTAAAACACTCTGAAGACGCCTTGTTTCTCCTTGCTTAACTCACTTACAGACCCTTTTCACCACAGATGTTGTCATTCCCACTGACAGATACTAGATGGGGTTCAGAAGCAAATTCCAAATAGAATAAACTCTTACAAAACTTGGACTAGACACTTTGAGCCTGTCTCATCATTGAACAGAGTCATATTTGAACAGGGAGCCTGTAGCTGAACAAGTGACAAGAAACATGTTGGTCTTCACAAAAATAAAACGATTGTATGAAAGATCTCAGCTTCTCCTTTGCCTTTATAAGTCCTTTTTCATAGACATTCTTTGCCTTTGTTTTCCCAACCGATCTTCTCAGCAGTGTTTCTGTTTTGACATGTTGCAGCTGAAGATCAGATAGTCTTGCTCTTTTATTTGTATTTTTGGGCATCACCTTTGCTGTCTGCCTATATTCATATATATAAGTCCTGATACCCTAAATTATCAGACTTAGTAGAATGTACATCTGCATCTTTTAAAAACTATGTTTTTTAAAGCTTGCTGTTTTCTCTTGGACTCCCACTCTACTGGCAGTATCACAAACTTAACATGTAGAAATAAAGAAATAAGCTGGTCTATATAAAATAAGGAGCTTTTTGGAGGGGAGGAGGGTGTTAAAATAATGTGGTGGTGGTGATTAATAGAAAAGCACAGAGCCAGTTTAAAAGAATAATAGGTTAATATACTCACCGTGGTGTGGTGGGTTCACCGTGGCCAGCAGCCAGACACCCACCCAGCCGCTCACTCACTCCTTCTCAGCAGGACAGGGGAGAAAATACAATGGCAAGGCTCAGCTGGTCGAGATAAAGTCAGGGAGATGGCTCACCAGTTGCCATCATGGGCAAAGCAGACTTGGCTTGGGGAAAATTAATTTAATTTGCTGCCAATTAAAATAGATTTGTGTAGCGAGAAACAAAGGCAAATTAAAACAACATGTTCCCCACCATCCTCTCCCCCTTCTTCCCAGGCTCAGCTTCAGTCCTTCATTCCCGAGTCATCTACCTCCCTCCCCACCCCAAGTGGTGCAGAGGGATGGGGGATTGCAGTCAGTTCATAGCAGCTCCTCTCTGCTGCTCCTTCCTCCTCACATTCTTCCCCTGCTCCAGCGTGGGTCCTGCCCATGGTCTGCAGTGCAGAATCTTTATTTATCTGCATGTTCATGTGTTCTTGCTGTGGGCTTTATAATTTAATTTCTTTGTAAAAGAACGTGAAATCAAACAATGGATAAGATATCAAATTAAGCTGTTTAACAGCTGTAAGTTGTGCTATTGTCAGCGAAACAGTAACGATTTGAATATAGCAGAGTTGCCTTTTTCTACCTGTTTTGAATTATAAAATATTAGTGCATTAGACTTTCTGCCTAGTTTTGCTTTGCTTTGTTCTTTTAATATTTCTTGCAAATTAAAAATGGAAATGTAGCCAAACAATTCTCTAAAGGTCACTCATCTCGTTTTAAAGTTAAATGAAATATTTACTCTAGAAATGTTCTACATGTGAATATTTACATATAGCTTGTTACTCTTTTTTTTAAAAAACAATCAAATCTGAGATTTATTTCGTTCCTTTTCATTATGGATTTTTCACCAAAAGTTATATTAGGCATGGTGTTTGCTTTTATGAATGAAAATTAAATTGACCTGTTAGCATTACATTACAGATACTTCCAGGAGGTGGTGTTTGTTGATGAGACTGGCGAACACAACCCTCCTACCACCAGCTTATTCCCTTATTCCAAATGAGAGTTATTCCAAAAAGGGTAAATCTTATTACAAATAAAAATTAAACATTCATTCCATAAAATGTTCACCGTCATTGCAGGTAGAAGTAAGAATGATCTGGTGGGTTTGGCTCAGTTTAAGAGCTGAGTCCCGTGGCACGCAGGGTTATGTGCTCGGACCAGTCCCAAAATAGCTGGCTGGGGCACCGGCAGCGGGGCTGCGGAAGCCAGGCTGCCACCATGTGCTGGGGAAAAAAGAAAGTTGCATGGGTGCTCGGAGCCAGCGCTGCCTGCTATTGCTGTGTGTGACATGGCTGGCAGCGCGTCTCAGTGCAGAGATCCGGTTCCCCAAACAGATGGGACACAACTGTCTTTAGCCATGGCATAAGTTACCCAAATTACTTGGGGATATAGCTGCACAGACTTCACTGACAAGTGAATCTCTGTCTCGAGCAAGTACTTTGGGTTCAAAAGAGGCATTCCTATAATCATCCGTAAAACCACTCACATTTCTCCATGAAACTCTTTCTCCTTGGCTCCTGGAACAGAACTGATGGAAAGTTAGGTGTTGTCTGATTAATGTTTTTACCATTTGCTTCTGCCCTTCCTGCCCGTCTGCATCTGTGGTTGTCTCTTGCATTGTCTATCCCCAGACTATAAAATCTTCAGAGGATGCATCATCTCTTTGCCTGGCAGGGCTTCCCCCCTCCACCTTCTCAGGTCCTGCGGCTTTGTTCTGATTCGTTTGCTCCCTTTGGTAGGAAATTCCTTCAGTGTCATCGCTTTGAGAGCTGGCCTTTTGCAGCATTTTGTTTTTAAAATGTACCACTTGGTAACTAATCTCAAATGAGAGCAAGGCAAGTCTGTTATATAGTAATACATAATGAATTGTGGTATGAACAAAGAATGTATGTAAGCCGTACACTTGCATAAAACGGTCCTTCTTTGGGTCAGTTTTGTGCATAGCATTCCTCTTGTGAAGTTGCTTTGGGTAAATCAAGAAACTAAGGTTTTGATTTGTGAAATTAAGTGAAAGACAGGAATATAACTGCTTGGTAGACAGAACCAAAGACAAAATTAGTAATAACTGTAGTTTGGCAATAAAATGATTGACCGATTTAAAAAAATAAAATCAAATGGAAAGCATTTGTGTGGTGCCAAAACTGAGGTTATCTATTATAACTCTGATACAGATTCATATAAAATTAGCAAAAAACCTCTCATACCACGCATCTTTAGATAGCCTTCCCTTTACGTGTGCATACGTTCCTTACTGTTCCTCAGAGCACTTACTTATTGATGGGGCCTTTGTTAAGGCAAGAGAATTGGATTATATATTATGCTAAAGACATTCTCATAATTCTATCGCTTCACTGTATTGCTTAAGCTTTCAGTAGGAATTTCAATTTTGTGTATATTTTTTAGAAACATGCTTTATTTTCAGGTACAAGTTTGGAAAAGTGGCTATTTTGTAATTCTGACAATCCAGATTGCTCAGGATGACCTAAGGAGAAACATTATTTGAAAATTAAACTCCACGCTTAGCCTTTTCCATTTGTGGTTTCCCTTCTGTCTGCAGAGAAAGGATGCACAAAGATAGTTTCTGTGGGTTTAGGAAACAGATGATAGCACACAAAGCCCTGCGTTTATATGCACTGTGGTGTTTTGATTTTTAATTAATGGTGTTTTTTGAAAACTTCAAAGCAGGTTAGTAGAGGGGTGAGCTCAGATAGTGTTTGATGTCAGCAAGTGAAAATGAAAGAGGGTCGCCTGCCCCTTATTTTTTGTGTGTGTGTGTGTGAGGGGTGGGGGATTGTATCTATTTATTTGAAATTTTCTTAGTTGGTCTTCAAATGAGTTTAAAAAAAAAGCAACCAACCAATTAAAAAACAAAACAAAAAAGGAGGAAAACATTATCTAATCAAAACTTCTCAGTCAACTAATGACGTCAAGCAGTAACCTTCTCTTTTTCACCATATTTCCTTTGGACTATAAACTATTTAATGCAGCTAGAAATTACTTCATCCATCATAGCAGTGTAGCCCTTTTCTGTGTTTCTCTACATGGTGGGTTTATCAGCACTGGGCATGGGAAGGAGGTGAAGAATAATATCCTTTTTAATTGACTTTGCAGATTGGAATGTGGGGAGGAGGAACGGCCTGTGCTGGAGCCCGGCCAGCGCCCCGGGTCGTCAGCCTCCTGCTAATGAAAAATGCTTTAATGTGTGCACCGACCAGGTGCCAGGATATTAAATACGTGTGTTCGGTATTGTACTTGTGTCTAAGGTGGATTTTGAGCTACGGCAGTAATTTAACACAGGGACACAACCTGCACGTGGTCTTGCTCTGTGCTGACTTGAGTGCTGCACGCGAGGAGGATGAGCTCTGCTTGAGTGCATTGGGGGGTGAGAGTGGGTGTCAGGCATTGTTACGGAGAAATAAAAGCACTTCTTACCTTGTGGTGATTTGTTCATACAACCTTGCTGTTAGAAAGAATAATTTTGCCTTCTGATGTCATTTTTAGCAGCAAATCACTTTTTCCTGCTGTTTCTAGTAAAAGTAATGATGCTACCTAGGATATTCAGAGGTGACCTGATGTGCACACGGGTAATTAGAGCAGGTGTAGTTTTAAATTCAGGTTTTGTAAAGAATAGTGTGGCATCGCTTTTCTGAAAGGAAAGCTGATAATTGTCAAATATTTAAAAATTAGCAGTGAAATTGCAGTTGGCAAGTCCTTGCAGTAGCAATATTTTTTTTTTTTCTTGTTGCTTATGCCAGTGTAGAACATAAGCATCATACATTTGTTTTTTCCTCAGAATATGGCGGCATGGGCTTGGACTTCTCCTATAACATTGCAGTGGCAGAAGAGCTGGGAAATATCCACTGTGGAGGTATTCCTATGGCTATTGGAGTGCAAGCTAGCATGGCTACTCCTGCTCTTACAAGGTAATTTTCAGAAAGTTTAGTTTAGCCAAATCATCATGTGTTTAGGCCTAAAACCCAATCTGTATAAGAGTAGGAAAAAACATTACTGTGCAGATTTACTGTCTAGTTGCTCTTCAGTAACACTGGAGGAAGGAACCTACTCTCTACCTCTCTCAGACAGTTTGGTTTAGGAGAGAAAATACTGTTTTTTTTTTAAATGCTAGAATATTATATATTAAAACATAGGCCTTGTTTAATAGTAGATGATATGTTTACAAACTGAGAACTTTGGTGCCACAACCAGTAAAACAATTTTAATTCCAGAAGATCCCTATTCACGTTTGTGTTTGTTCTTAGCCAGATATCCCAGTGCAGTCATACTAAGGATGTATTTAGTTGTAATGATTAGGATCAGTCTAATTCTATTTTATAATTTACTTGCTTTTCTTCAGCTTTACAAGGTGCTCCTCTCTGACTGTGACTTTTCAGAAATAATGATCAATGTTGGTCTAACTCCTAAAGTTGTAGCACATGTATCGTGCTTCCTAAATATGTCCATTCCAGGCAATTACTCACTTTGCTTTTTCTCATCTGCTTGTGTCAGTGTTCCCCTTTTATCACTTGCTATCATTTAGGCTCCTGCACTTTCTGAATCTGTTTTGGTTCTTTTTTTTTTCCTCCCTCAATAAAAGTGGCAGTTACCAACTTCTTCATGTAGTAGTTTCACAAACATTCTGCATCAAAACATCAGTTTGCAAAACTAGAGGGAGGCAACAGGCTGGTCCAGCAGTTTGCCCCTGGAATATGGATACACACCTAAAATTCTGGAAGGTGGTGGTGGGGATTAAATTCAAATAATGATGATGAAGTGAGGAATTTCTTTGCACAAAACAGATATACAAAAGGGGAATTTTTGCACAGAAGAGCATTTTAGGGTTGGGTTGTTTTTGTTGGTGCTTCCTCCCCCCCCCCCGAATGAAAATGCCTGTAAATCCATTGTAGAGTCTGGAATGTAGGCTCTCTTCCCCTGACATCCATTTATCCTTCTGCTAGGTATGTGTGACTTCAGAGGTCTCAGCCACGGGAAATCTTTCTAAAAGTTTTCTTCTCCTTTGTGTAATACACCAAAAGCTTGCTGAAAGCATGGAGTTCAGTATGTCTGTTGCAACAATAGCTTAGTTATAGTCCAAATGAGAATAAAAGTAGTATTTTAAAAGACTTCAGAAAATAGTACATTGCCCCCATCATAGCCTTTTATTCCCAGCTGTTTAAATAAAATCTGTGGGTAAAAGAAGATGGGATTTTGTTCCATTGCAGTTTTTTGGCCTTCTGTTACTCTGTTCTGCTGTAGTAAAGCAGCGAAGCTACATACATTTGTGCTAGTGAAATCCTAAAGTGGATGTTCTTGGAAAGTAAATGTGAAAATGTCGTTAACATGATGAAATCTGTAATTGAATTTGCATCTGTATTAGTGAACTGTTCCTCCACTGTTAAGTCAATTCCACTGACTAGTTATACAGTACAGTGTCCCACTGTTAAGATGTAAAAGTGAAACTTGGTAATGAAAAGAGAAAGCTGGTTGCTACAGGAAATTCTGCACGTGTGCAGCTTTACTTCATGCAGTATAGTGAGAGGGCTAACTGCTTGTCCTGGGTCATGGTTTCAAATTGCATTCACAGCCTGGATGGTTTCTTTAAAGGTGTCTGTGTACTGTGGTGATCCTAAACAAGTTCAAAGAGATAATCCAAATTTTGCGTCTTAACTATGCATTGTTACACATGATGCATCAGCGACGCACAAAGTAAACAGTAATATGGGAATCAACCATCATCCCCTAAAAAACTTTTAAAAAGAAATCTGGAGCCCTTTGTTGGCTTTCCTAACTTTGGGCTTTATTCACCATTCATCAAGCACGTATTTGAGTGCACCTGCAAACCAACTCAGTGAATGTGATATGTCATGAAGATGTTCTGCCACTGTAAATTAGAGATGTTCCCTCAATTAGATATATAGACAGCACAGTAGTTTGAACAGATGGATACACATACGGACACACACACACAGAGCTTTTTAAGTTTTCATACTTTGGAAAAATAAAGTCTTGAAAGATCTAGAGTCAGGATGCCTCCTGATGCTGTTTCTGCAACTTCCATGGATTTCTTGCTTCGGTGACAAGCTGTTGCGAGGCTTAGTTTGTGAAGGTCTTTGAGATATTCAGTTAAATGGGAAGTACATTGTAGTAGCAGTTTTAATTATAGAAATAATAAATTTTGAAAATGTTACCTGTATTTGTTTGCCTGTTCACTGTTCCTGCCCCTTTTTACTTCATTGTTTATGATTTTTTTTGACAACCTTCAGAAAGCTATATTCATGGTCATATTTGGAAGCAACCCTGCAGATTTTGATTTGTATGCATTTCTATTGTGTAGACAAATATAGGAGAAAACAGTTTTGTTTCACTTGAAGATGCCCACACTGCTCCATTTTTTTTCCCCCAGATTCCTCTAAGTGAAGCAGTAGCACTTTCTAAATTTGAGAACTAAATGCAAAATGTTTTGTCAGCAGTGATCTGACCTTTGATGTACCTGGTTCTGAACATAACTCTCTTGTCAGGTCTTTCAAATGCATTCAGATATAATACTTCACTTGCTTTCATGCTTAGAGGTAGAGTGGAGAAAGCAGCTCTCACCTGACACAGCGAATGAGATACATTTCCTTGGGCTTGTAAACAAGCCTATAGGGCGACACATCCATAGTGATACCAGGTCAGCGTAGAGCTCCTTTATCTCAGCAGTAGGCAGTAAACTTTCCTTTTCTACCCTTCCCCCCCCCCCCCACATTATTTATAGGAAAACAGTAAGGATAATGATGATTATTTAGTGGGAAGAGAGTGCTTTTCTATTTCGTCAGCTTACTCGTCACTGATTCTTTCTCCACCCTGAACAGCAGCACACCTGAGAATTAATGTCCAAAAAGTTAGTTTTACGGTCTCATTTCCTGTTTGCTGTAAAGGAGAGAAGCTGCAGCTGACAATCAGAACAGCAGTTTTGAAAAGCAGGATCATCCTCTTGATCAGCTGGGAAAAGGGTGAAAATGGGAAGAGGTCGTTCAAGAGCCAAGTGGCTTTCCCACTGGCATAGCATAAGGGAAGCTTGGTTTTGTGCTTCTTCAAGAACAGACATACGGAGTTCTCTTGCTCTCATATTTGGTACGTAATTTGTATAGTGTGCATAAAGTAGGCCGGGATTTGCCCTGAGCCAGAGCAGAAGCTGTTACAGGTGCAGCTTTCAACATATCATTAAAAAAGTATCATTAAAAAAAGTAGCCAGAGCAATACGGTGGGGCAATATGAAGTCAAGCAGCTGCTTCTGAACTAGCTTTCCTCAAAACAGCTTCACACTGTTCCTATACCTTTGAGGTTTCTCCAGCTCCTGGTGACAGCCTGGCCACGCTACAGTGGCAGCTTGTCTGGTGGGCAGCCTTCAGGCCTCCACAGCTGCTGTGGTAGCAGCAGGACACCAGCCACATGAGTAGCTCTTAAAAACTGCATGGTCTGAAGAGGGTAACCTTTAATATGACTCCTCTTTTACAATACCTGCATTTTAGTATAAAATGCATTCCTAAATAAATAGAAGATTGATGTGATTATTCTTAACCAAAACCCTTCAGGTAGTCTCATCTGCATGAGGTCGTCATACCCATCAGGTATTCTCATGCAGGCTTCTCATCTGTATTCTTTTCAGAACGTAGCAGTAGCTCGAACTGAGCAATTTATTTCATAAAATCTTCAAATAACTGAAGCTTAAAGGCTTGATAAAAACTGGGAGCCAGAGCACTTTCCTTACTGCTTTTTTACTTCTGCGATCTTTCACAAAAAGTAAATAAGTTTTCTAAATGAGGGTTTTTTAAACTCACATGTGTTCTTATCTTGACTGAAATAGGGACGCAAGGAGAGAAAGCTGATTGCAGTGTGGATTCTTTTAAATCCAGGTTATGTAAATTACTGAACTTAATGAGGCTTCCATGCTGCCCAAGGGTGCTTGCTGCTGTTCGCCATGCATTTCTGTGCCTGTAAAGAGCATCTCTTCCCTTTTGTTTTTTCTTGCTTCTTTTCCTGTATCTTGAAGATCCAAGGAGTACTGCTAAGCTGGACCTGGACATCAGATGGTAGCACACCTGTGCAGGACTACATTGAAGCAAAAGCATGGCACGTGGCTACTGCACTGTTAATAGTTTGAGTCTAAGAGCAGAAGAGGAAGAGAATTGGGGAGAAATTCACCTCTTGCTAGTATGTAAGAAGGAAAGTGACAGTAGGTCAGAGTTGCCCTCTTCTTTGCCTAAAGGAAATGTTCTTTATATTCCTAGGAAGTCCATGAGTAAACTATCGTGTCATCATTGAGATACTGTAGAATAATGCACAGATCATCTGAAAACTTATCTTTTTTTTTTTTTCCCCCTTTATTTTTGCTTTGGTGGTGAATAGTGCTCGAATGTGTGAGCTCCAGTGCAAGAAAGCTTGAGTTGATCAAATGCTGAGGTTAGAACTGCCTGCAGCTGTTCATATTCAGAATTTCAATTTGCACTTAATAGTGTATCATACTAGTGTATCTGTCAGTTCTACTCAGAACTTTCCTTACTAATTTAATTAATTCACTTCAGCTCAGCTTTTTTCCCCAGAAGCAGAAGAAACAAAAGTGCATAAGATCTGCGGTTCTACCAAGATGTTTATCAGCCCAATTGAGTCAGAATAGTGATGTGCAATAGACATATTTTCATGCAATGTAGCAATCTAACCTGTCAGAAACCAGATTTTTATATGTATTTGAGATGAAGAAAGGTGACTTAAATTTCTAATCGGCAGAGCATATAAACAGAACTATGTGTGGATCAAGGAAGTGTTCTTACACCTGTATTTTGCCATGGTTTTATTTACCCACCATTTACAAGATTGTATACCATTGTAATTTTTGTGTTTGTATTCATGACATTCCACCAATGTTACTTATAAAGTGTGGAGCAAGAAAGGATGGGCCACTTTCATGGAACTCTTAATGTATCAGAATCTTGCATTTGGGACTTCTGGGTTATCCAGCATCAACAAGGAGCTCCGGTTTATTGACTGTAGACTCGTGTGTGTGTGTGTACATACACACATGTATGAAAATATATTTCAGAGCGATGCTAAGGCTGCACAGTTAATCACATGGGAAACTATGCTCTTGGGGTATGGCCCCGGCCCAGAAAGCAGACAGTCTGGTCTGTCTTGAGCCAGAGCACGATCTCATTGCGAACAATTTTCTAATTCTGCAGCTGTTAAACCGGGAAGAAGTGGGTATTGCATTTATGCAAACCTGAGATTTTTCTGGAATGCATTTAAGATGGGTAGAATTTTACAGAAACAACATATCTCTAACGCAATAGCTAGCTGCTTGCTGAGCTGCATGTCCTTCCTGCAAGGTGTAGAAACCCATGATCTTCTGAAGATAGTGTTGCCAGATTTTTTTTTTATTTGCAAAATAACTTCTTCTGTAGCCTCATTTTTAGGAAGAGCTGAACTGTTTTCTGGAACTTCAACCAACCAACCAAAGATATCAAACAGAAAACATTATTCTGAGAAAAGTTCTTGTCATGGAAATCCTCTGTTGAAATAACTAAAGGTTGGCAAAGTTTTAAGCGTCAGAAAGCATTGCCAAAAATCCCTGCTAGCTCCTTTCATAATCTGATTTTTCATGTTGTTGCGGTTATTTTGTCTAATGAATGTTCAGCTGGCTATACTTGATCATGTCCCAAGGAAAAGAAAAGAAAAAAAAAAATACACTGCATAACAGACCAGGGGACTTTGTCCCAGTATGCTGGAGGAAGGAGTAAACACTCCAAGCTCGCTTCTTGTATTTATTTGGGATTGCTGCCGTGATTATCAGCAGGAACAGGACTAGGAATTGAGCTCCCTGTGTGCACAAAGTGAAAGTGTCTGCCAGCTCCCAGTCTGTTCTCTGTCCGTCCCGTGTCCTTTGACTGTTCTGAGTCAGGGTTGGGGTGTAGAGGAAGGGTCAGAGTCTTAGCTAAAATGGCATCACTCCTTTGGAAGTACTGAGATGCTGTTTTAGAAGGAGGGCCCAGGTAACTGCAGCCTGCTTAGCCAGCCAGCGAGCCTAGGGAGATGAGTGGAGATGCTGACCTGAGAAGCCTCATACCAGAGAGGAGGCTGAGGAGGAACTTGACTTTTATGGATTTCTGCTCACAGAAGAGACATCTCATGACCCGAGGAATTTTTCAGTCTAGCACAAGAAAGGTTCAAGAACTAGACCACAAGCTCACCATTCACACTGCAAGACCAAATCAGTGAATGTTAATTAGGACAAAATCAACCGTGAAATGAGATGGACCACGTTTTGAATCAGTGAAAGCAGCTAAACATTGGAAAAAAAGAGTGTGCCTCTTCACTGAATTGAAGAGGCAATTGAAATATGGCCAAGTGATTTTTTTGTATTAAAATGCCATCAACAGTTTGCTGTTTCCCTTTTTATTTTTGTGGGGACTAAAAGAACAGCTGGCAAGAAGCACTAACAGATTTCACTGTGTGATTTAAATGCAAATGTGAAATGTTAATAATGTAAATACAGATATTTGCAGAGGGTGGCCATCACAAGCTGTAACTTTTCAGTCACCACTAAAACCTGGCAAAGAGCTGGTGCAAAAGTCAGAAGATAATGCAGAGAGCAGGTCCTCCATCCTGGCTGACCGCAGACTGGTGCAGGAGCATCGAGGGGAAACCCCAGGGACTATGTTTATTTAGATATGATAGTGCTCAAAACAGCAGTCATAAAGATCAGATTTGGGGCATCTAGACCACACGTTTCTGTGGGAGTAAGAGCCTGAATGCTTGTAAAAACCTTGTTTAAAATGATTGTGGCTGCACTTCTGTTGAAGGCTCTGAATCATAGCTTTGGGGGGTATCTGTTCTGTCTTTTGGCTCTGGGACAGGTTTTACCTAGTCATAGAAAAATTGATCGCTGTGTGGGTAGAACAGAATTTATAACTAACTTGTAAGTAAAGTTTACCTTCAAAAGCTTTTAATATCCTATCTTTTTCATTATATTGTTGCAGGTTTGGTTCTGATGAGTTGAAAAAACAGTTCCTCGTACCAACTATAGCTGGAGATGTTGTGGCTTGCTTGGGAATCAGTGAAGCTGGAGCTGGGTCAGATGTCGCAAGTAAGTTAACCTAGCAAATTGCCAATTTTAGACAGCCTGGTATTTTAATGGAAAGAATCTGGTTTCCCTGACCCTTCCCTTTGCCACTATCATTTGTAAGAAATACAAAGGAAGGAAAGTCTGCTATGGTGAGGGCAAAAAGTAATATTCCAGGAGCAGTAACACATGCCTCTGATGCATCCAAAAGCAATCAAATTGAATGTATTTGCCAGTGAATCAATAGCTATAACCCTGTATAGGCTGAGCACAACAGATTAAGAAGCAGCTGTCATGCTGACCCTGGATTTCTCCTAGTGTTTGTCCTGCTGCTGCTGCTGCTGCCTCCCCTGTTCTGTCCGAGCTCACCACTGGCAGGGAGCACTCCAGCACCTCCCGTAGTTGCACAGCCACCGCCAGTTGTGCAAACCTGCAGACGTATGTGATGGGGGTGTAGCCTGTTCCGCTGTACTAAAACTTGCACTTCCTTAAAACAGACCTCCACTGAACATGGGCAAATTGCAGAGCTAGTCCATTCTGAAAATGATGGCATCGCTTTCACAATGGGTTCCTCTCGCTCATTCTTACCTCACCTCAGCCCCTTCCATCGTTCCTGTGCAGCAAAAATGTCTGAACTGGTGATTGTTTTATTTAGAGCTAATGAAGAATTTGCCACGTCAAATCTATTAGCTTTGTGATTTAGTTACTTTGCATGCAACTACTTTTCTTGTTTTAGTGCAAGAATATGTTTAAAAACATGGACGAAGGAAACTATTATTCTGAAGTGCCTGAGGCAGTAGATAATTTGAACAATTAAATTAAAACAGATATTGTAGAAGAAGTAAAAGATACCTCATCTGACTGTCAATCGTGGACTTCAAGGAAAAGGGAATGACAAGAACCACTTCTAGAGGTTTTGTTGTTGGACACAGGATGGCTAAGCTGAACACATTGTGCTCTGACAAATTACTGAGACAATGTCTTCCTGCAGACAAAATTGCCGAGTTTGACAGAAGTTTTTTGATCGGCAGAATCCTATGTCCCTGTCCTTGACCAAACTCATGTTGTTTTCTCAAGACAAATAGATAATTATCCAGTGTTAGAGCAAGGGTGCAGCAGGTAGTTTTCAAGAGAGTTAAAGGGAATAATGAAATAATGGGTCTAAATCTTCCTCATGATCCATTGCTGTTTTCCTTTCTACTTAATTGATTTTGTTCGTAAGAAAAATTCCATGGTTTTTATAGACTTGTTTTTCATTAAAATAATTTGAAATTTGAATTTTGCTAATGTAGGAAATACATCATCATTTATTTTAATTAATGACTCTCTAATTAGATGATTATCAGAACTTTCTAAATATGATTTTAATTTTTTGATGCAGTATTCCAGATAATAAGTAACATAAATATTCTTTTAGCTGCATGTTGTTTATCATCTAGTTTAATTGGCATGATACACTTGGATTAATACAGTTAAAGAGAAATTTGGAATCAGCTAGGATTATCTGATGGAGGCAGACTGCAGGATGAAATGACGATACTTTTTCACTTGTCATGGAAGATCTGATCCCTGGTATAAATCCTGAAACCAGCTTACAATGCTTCTAAAGGGTAATTAAATGGACAACTTAGGCATGAGCAGCACTAGCTTATGTTCTGAGTAGCACTGGTTTGTACGAGGCAGAGAGAGCATATAATCTCCAGGTGGCCCAGCTTTAGTGTAGACTGAACTGTGTGAAACTGCACTTGATACTTCCTTTGGTTTCTCATGCCATTGGGATGTTTGTCTCCCTTAGATAAGTGAAGGGGTAGTAAAGCGTAGCAACTGTTCCCCTGTGAAGGTTGGGGACGTGGTTCTTCCATGTGAGCCAGTATATTTTAAACCGAAGAATGCCACAGAGTAAGGTATCTCTAGCATTTTCTTCTGGCAGTTCCAAAATTACTGAAGATGATGTGAACACAGAAGAAAAAAAAGTGATTCTCTACATGAGAAGTGAAAGGTGCCTGGAATTAATTTATTCAAAATTCGACAGAAAAAAAAGGACTGTGTATATTAGTCTAATATAAATTTCAAGTCAATTTGAAGGAGCACCTGTCTGCTTTCAAATGTAGTTGTTGTATATTGTACATAGTATTGACCATGTACAACAAAACTAGCACAGAGGTGACTTGAGAAGCAGAACAGCACAGAACAGGTGGTATAGAAAGTGTCTTTCTTTACTTTCAGGATTCTTGGTACCACAAAGCATACACGTTTGTGTCGGTTTTAATGATTTTGTCTCATTCTATCTCACTACTATTCCGCAATTTATATAATGTTTTGCTGGTAGTCTGTGGGGGATATGTAAGAACACATCATGGAAGACACTTCCTCTTTCTTCAAGTTATGTCTTCCAGGCAACTGCACCAAGTAACCCTGTTCATGTCTACCTCTTCAACATAGATATCTTGCCGTGTTTTGTCTTAGTGGAATCCAATCTTTCTGCCTTTTTTGGGTTTAGGTGATCTTTTTTGAGCATGAAAAACCAAAATGGCACATGATGTCTATAATGGCACAAATACTTCTCCAACCCTAATAGAAATACTACCCTCCAATATGTAATGTTACACAACAGTTTGCTGGCTTGTGAATCTTGTGATTAACTATGCAGATCATCTTCATTAGCGGTTTGCTATTGACGCATTGTAAGATACAGCAATCATTCTTACTACTTTGTGCCTGAGTACTTGTACTTGCCATGTTGAATTTGAAAACTCAAGATCATTCCATTCTTGCTGGGCGATACCTCAGTTGTATGTGTTGGTGATGTCTCCCAAGTTTGTGTCACCAGCAAATTTCATTAGTGTATTCCTATTCTTCTTTTAAAGATCATTAATGGAAATATTCAATAGGTTTTGTCCAAAGGCTGATATCCAAGGAGGAGCTCCAATAGTATCCTCCCTGCACATCAGCACTTCCTCTTTTAATGCAACCTGATGCAATTTCCCCTTTGCCAAGTTCCTTACCCACGTTTCCACTTTTGTCATAATTCTTATCTTTTCAAAATTTTAACTCATTAGTAGCATCAATTTTAGTTTGCTTGGGTCCAGCAGGATTTTTCCTGTTCTGCTTTTCTCTAGAAAATCCATTTTTATAATAAACAAATCAGGTTGGTTTTAAATAAGATACCACCGGTAAATTGAATTCTCTTTTCTTTCTGAATGTGTTCTGAGGCTGTGCAGATTGTCAAAACCAACAATCTCTGTTTTCACTAATTTTAATTTCTGTACAGTCCTTCCTGTAGATGTCTTGCTTTGTCAGCTATATTGTGAAACTTTTTGTAATCTCGTGAAATATTTCTTTAGTTTTGAGGCGTCCTCTACATACTTCATGGTTTTTCTCATTCTCTTTTCATTTCTGTGGCTGAAACATTTTCGTTTGCTGCCTCAATCTTCTTCGATTTTGTTGGTTTTCATCTGCAAGATTTAACTTAGTTTGACCTGTGGCAGTTCTTACCTTCTGACCTCCAGACTGTAGCTTACTTTGATGATTAATCTCTTTCCTTTCCTGTAGGCCATCTCCTGTTTTTTGAAATGATTATTCATTCGGTTAGACTCGAAGCTATTTCATGCAAGTTTTGGGGTTTTTTCCCTGTGCTGATGATGTAAAATCCAGATACGTGTTCTTCATTTTTTACTTTAAGGATATGCGTTGCCTATCTTTGATCGTAATATTGACCTTAAAAGTTGAAGCCAACCTTGCCTTTTGTCGAATCTATTTAGGTGCATGGCTGGACTCAAGAGCACAGTGGAGAAGAAAACTTGAGGCTCAAGTATGCTGTGATTTGAATGGTGAAGTGACCAGCCCTGGTTGCTTATATGGCACTAGCTGTATCATATGCCTTTCGATGATGCCTTGTGGTCTTTTCTGAAGGGGCCCTCACAGCATGCTCTGTAAGTTGTTGAGTTATAGGCACTTACAGGGCTAGTGGTGTGGACCTGCCAAAAATTAGTTATGGAGCACCCACTGAAGTAGCCTTTTCCCAGAGCTATGCTCTGTCAGGGAGAATAATTACAGTCAAATATTCCAAATCATCTTCATAGCCATATCCCTGAGACTGAGTCCACTTGACTTTAGTAAATTTTTAAGTAGGTTTTCAAAGCCTGCTGTATTTTAAACATAAAACTTACTTATTGACATGATCATCTTTCTTCTACTTAAAGTTAGAGAATCAACTTTTCATAAGTTGATTTTAAATAGTTGTTTCTCAAGTGTTTGAAGCAAACTGTCAGCCATCACATCTGGAAGTACTTGAACATTCTCATTAGTAAGGGGAATTTGTTCTTTAATCTGTATTTGGTTGGTTAGCCCCCATAACGCCATGCTTGCAAGAACTGTTTACATTTGTGATAACATCACAGTGCTCGTTGTTCCTCTGCAGACCTTCCATGGGACCTCTATCTAATCTTTTTGATAGCTTTTCCACAACAAAGGGATGTGTGATGTAAATCACTGTGTATGCTGCCATCCTTTTCACACTACTTCAGTACAGTGACGTATTTCTTATTCCAGCTCGTGTGTCCTTCATTTATTGTTTAGTCTCTATGTATATGATTGTCCAGTGTCTGTGTCCATGTATTATGAGTATCAGGACTTCACATTCCTTCAGTTTGTTGGCCTTCATTATTATACAGATTTCCTATCAAGTCCCTTGGACAGATTTGGCATAGTCCTTTCATTGACTGAATAGCTATACGGCTACTGTTTTTATCCACATTAGTACTATCTCTTTCCCTTGCTGTTCATCATTATCTGCTTGTAAGTTCCTTTAGCCATAGCTGTATCTGATATTCCCTCGTCTTATACCTTACACAATTTTCTCCCATCGTTTTTCCCCAGTTCCTTCATTAACAAGACTTCTTTTCAGCCATGCTGACCTCAGTCCCAGTTTATCCTGTAAATGAAGATCAGATCTTTGGTTTTGATTTGTTTTATGTTTAGAGCCTTTGGAAAGAAAGTTCCTGTGCAGATTGAGGTGGGTGTGTATGAAGGTATAACCAGCTGACTTAAATGTGCCTGCCCACACCACTTGGTGTCTGACTCCTACCCTCCAAGTCTACTGCCTCCCTCAGTAGGTGGGCTCTTACGGACTTCACAGTCTCACTAGATTTACAGGTGCTATTAGGGGTGTGGTAGGGTTCTCTTATACCACCACCTACTTATAGCTAGATATCTGTTGGAGAGTCTTCCTCAGTTGGGGTTTTAGTTGAAGAAGTTCAACTGCAGGGGAAAGAAGCCAGCTCTTTGGCAATTCTGCTGAAGCGTAAATAATAGCTAATGATTCACTCTGGCTGTCTATTGCAACTAGGGCTGCTTGCAGCATGATGTGAACACTCACAGATGAAAATAAGATTGATTTTTGCCAGGGGGTATAAATAGCAGATGTTTAGAACTCTTTCATGTACAGACATTCTTAGCATTTAGACTTGGCCTTTTGAAAGTTTACTAGCTTTGAATTTATTATGCCATTCTGACCAAGAACATGCAGGAAGTGCGTGTACGTATATCTTTATGCATAAACAGATATTAAGGCTTATGTTTGTTTAAGTCAGGACTCTGAAATTAATGGCCTCCTCAGTGACTAACGTGCACAGTAACAGAAACATGTACTAGATCACCTCAGACTGAAATGTTACTGGCCTGAGTTTTTGAGGACCAAATTTACTTAGGGAGTTTTCTGCTTTCATCCACTGGGATGAAGACTCCACCTAAAGGAGGGTGAGAGAAGTGGTCTGGTTTCCCTGGCTTGCCTTCCAAGAGTTGTCCAGACGGGTCTGCCTGGTGCAGCCTGGAAGGGTAGAGGACTTGGGGGGGGTATGAAGGGAGAACCAAGTAGTAGTTGTCTGTCTGAGAGCAAGGGAGTGACTCTGCCAGTCGTACAGGGACCAGCTTCTCCCTCCTTCACAAGAATAACCTTTCATTTCCTATGTTTTGAATAGATATCAAGACAACAGCTGTGAGAAAAGGTGATGAATATGTCATAAATGGTGGTAAGATGTGGACTACATCCGGGTGCCAAGCGGACTGGATGTGCCTGCTGGCAAACACCAGTGAAGGACCTCTCCATCAAAATAAATCTCTCTTATGTCTGCCAATGAATCTACCTGGTAATAACACAGAACTCTTTCTCTTCTAATTTGATTTTATTGTTTTTTTTGTGTATGCCCAATAGAAGAGGGAAAGGTGTTTGACAGAAAGGACCGCACCCATAAATGCTCTTCTAAGTTAGTCACTGTCATACAGAGTTGGTTCTGAAATGCATTTGTACACTTCCACAAAAAACTAGAGGACAAGAGGAAACAAGAAGGAAGTTAAATATTTTGCAGACTTCAGCTTGTGACTCCCAAATAATTTTATATGGAGAGTCCTTTTTGCCAAAAATAAATGTGTAAAAGTTGTTCAGATACATTTGCATGTGAATATTTCATAACCTTCTGTGAGAATGAATAGACAAGGCAATGCCAAGGACAAAATTAATGCCTCAAAGAAATCATTAAAAATAGAGCCAATGTTTTTTTTTGAAAGTTATAACATCCATTGTCTTTTAGTTTTGGAGAAGTTCCACAAAACTTTTATCTTGGTTTTCTGTTCCCAAAAGGCATGAAGATGCAAACAGTCTGCAAAATAAATAACATATTACTCTGTTTACATAGATCTTTGCTACATATGAACTATATGTAAAATGTTCTTAAATTATCTTTCCAAAATAGCATTAAACTCCTTCCTGTTTTGTATGAGGACGGGTGAATAGAATATATACTTCTTTTTTCAATCAATGGGGAAGTATTTTTAAGCTTGCTGTCTTATTTCTTCAGAAAATATTGAAAGTGATTCTCAAACATGTGAAATTAAAAGGATGAAGAGTTTAGAGATTTCAAACTTGGGAAATACCTCCCAAAACAGTCTTATCCCACATGCCAATACCTGGCTCCCAGGACCCCATGGGCAGTATCTGACTCCGTTAGGGTGGGTTTACTGACCAGCTGTATCGGAATACTAGAAGGATGCAGTGCTGTGCTGTGATTGTATCGTGTAGATGGTCCTGACCTTCCTCCGATAACCATCCTGCACCACCCAACCTGGTGGGCTTGCTGAAGAGAAGTGCAGGCATACCCAGGGTGCTTCATGGCTGTGCTCTGCAAAGGGATCTTTTTGCCAGGGCGCTACTATCATTATCAGTTTAAATTACAAAAACAGTCTGTGAGTTAAATGTGGGCTGGAGTGAAAGCTTCGAAGATCTTGGAAATAGGGATTTGGTTTTGAAGAAGACTAGTAATTTGGGTGAAGGCACTGAAGAAATACATCCTGATCTAAGGGTACAAGTTTCAGTGGTACAGTCCACACGGTGTCTGTTCCCGAGTAGTCTGCAGACCTTGCAGCAATAATGTGCTGTATGCATAAAGGACATAATTCAGAGAGGATACAGTTAAGGTTATGTTGGCGGGGAGCTTTTGCAGTTTTAACACCTGTTCAAAAGTTTTTAAACCTTTTTGGTTTTCACTCATTTTAATATTTAAAAAATTATGTAATATATTAATTTATTTAATATGCAATGTATAATATGTTTCAACACATATTTTAAATATATAATATCTATTTAATAACAAGAATGTATATTAATGTATTTATATATTAATATAAAATACTAAATCCTATAGCATTTTTGTTCATTCAATTCAGAGTATTGTACATACAAAATATATGTCATTATCAGCATTTCATGTAGGGCATGTAGGGACACCACCATGGCAGTGAAGTGAAGGTCCATATGTTCACTTAATTGATCAGACTGAGAACAAAACCGGGGTCTCCAATGTTGCAAAAGAAGGTGATGAGAGCTACTTAAGGGAATGTCTTGCAAGTGAGTTTCAATATGGAGTAAGTCAAGGAAGTCAGTCAGTTGCCTTGGGAATTAAGCAAGTTCTGAGTGGGCTGTGAGTTTCTACAACTTCTGCTCATGCAAGACAGGCTTTGAATGGGAGCTCGCAGAAGACTGACCCGAGCTGCTTCGCTAGTTGTTGACTTTGTCCTTATTGATAATTGATGAGCAAACATGTGACTCAGAGCCAGAATCTCCCTGAATTTCCAGGTAAACTCACTTATCAGCCATCTGCATGAAGTCCTCCTTGTGATTCTTCATGAAAGGGTCAGAGTGCAAATGCAATACTACTCTGAGATCAGTTTTCCAAAAACAACAAAGCAGCCAACCCACTGTTAGAGGCAAATCAAATATACAAAAATTGACTTGGAGGTTTTTAGCTACTTTGCTTATTCCAAAAAGACACATGAGTCATCGTAGCTTTAGCGGGGGGGGACATTGTTAGGTCACACAGCTTATACACAGACATTCTTTACCTGTGGTAAATAGATTTTGAGTAGAAAAATTGCCTGAGTCACCTGAAGCTGATCTGCAGAAGTGTAGAAGTCTTCCTAGAAACAAAAATTGCACTCCTCAAAGTGTATGTGCTTTCATTCTTCTGTGTGATACAGATACTGACCTCCAAAAGGGTCACTGTACCAAGGTTGGTGACCTTCTGAAGTGAAGTATTAAGATGGTTATTTGTGCTCAGTGGGTGGGTCATCTCAGAAGTGAGATTTTTCAGGAAGACAAAGAGGAAAAGTATGAAAAAGGCTGCCATTTGACACAGATGTGAGGAGGAAGCTCCAGCTGTTTTGATACATCCTAAGGATGTCTGTCTGCCAAAGATTGTGCTCCTTGGAGGGCAGCAGACCAAGACTGTACGGGAAGTGTCTGGAGGACGTCACCGAATGATGCACTGTCAAGCGTCTGTAGATGTATGTGTGTCAAAGCTCGAGAACAAGTGTGTTATGTCTGACTAACTGCTGCAGTCACCAGCCTATATGGCAGGGTAAGGAAGGGATCAGTGGTGCAGCGGTAGCTCATTCCTTGCTAGCAGCTGGAAGGACATGGGAGACTAGTCCAGCATTTTTTGCGAAAATCTTAATTGTTTCACACTTGTATAATGTGGTGATTAAAAAAAAGAAAAAAAAGTTCCAAGTCTGAAAGTGAATAATTAACTTCAACAACTGGTAGTTTATTGAAGATATGAAGTAGGATTTGCTTCTTCTAATTTTAGCTGTGTACAGTGTCTGTTATGGGGTGAAGCAAATCATGGTCTAGATTTGACAGACACTGCTGAATACATTTCTTATAAAGGAAATTTGGATAATGGGAGTGTGGATTCACAGTAAATGTCCAAATTAGGTGGACACTCCTCATACTAATGATGTCTTAAAATAAAAGCTGAGTTTCTCATATGATGAAAGAGAATCTAACAAGTTGTAAAATGTCTGTGTGTAAGATATACGGACAAATGGCTTGCAGCTCTAATCTGGTAACTATTTGTGAGCTGGTTTGTTCTCTGAGTCCTCCAATAGTGCTAGGGTAGATTGCAAGGAGGAGATAATGGAGAAGAGCATCCAGGAAAGGGGAAAGAGCACGTTTCTCAGGTTGCAATTTAATATGTGCCTCTTTCCATTTGTAATGGCACTAAATGGTGTCAGGAGAGAGTGACTGCCTTTCTCTCAAGACAGAATATAGGAAATAAAAGACATTGTCAGAAGGCTGGAGGAGTGGGAGAAGATGAAAAACCAAAGATGCCTGGGAAGAACTGCCCAGGAAGAGATAATAGCAATCCATCTCAGTGATACTGGTGCAAGTAGCACAAATGGCTCTGTTAGAGTGATTTTAGTAAGTCAGGCACTTGGCCTTGCTAGATTGAGATCTGTGTGTTATTGGATGGCTTATTTAATGCAGACAAACTCCAGGAGTTATCTGGGCAGATGATTTCTACTGCTGTTGGTAATTTTTAGTATATAGTACCCCTTTTGAAGAGAATGAAGATAATTAAACCAGGTAAAGGAAGATTTTGATGCCCATGTGGTAGCCAAAGAGATGATTATGTATCATTGTCTTCAAAAAAGAGAAAATGGAAAGCATGTGCTAGCCACAGAGGGGGCACTACATGAGGCTGATGCAGTTTGGCCTCCTTCTGAATGAGAAACATGAATTAATCTAAGAGCAAGTGAAACTGGTAAGGTACAACAAAGGGGGGATGCTGCTGGATTCAGGAAACTTGAACACACAACCCAATCGGGAAGAAGTATGGATAGATATCATTAACACATTTAGCTCCTCTAACCAAACCTCTGAGAGCTTTCTTCAGTAGTTGTTGTTGTATGTGGATCTGGGGAAGTACACAACAGGATTGATTTAGCAATATAAGGAACTGGCAGCAGTTGTACTTTTTCCAGCGGAGTCCTTAGTAAACCACCCACTAACAAGAGCAGTAAGTGCATCTTCATATGGGTGAGGAGCAGTGATTGCATAAAACCAGCTGGAAGTAGACCGAAGACGTGATCACTGAGACTCTCAAAGAAACCAAGCAGTAGCATTCCAATGGGAAAAGATGTTCCAGAAATCATTTGGGCCTGTAAATGGTTCAGTGTGTGTTTGTTTAGCTCTGATTTTAATACAGATACAAACCATAAATGCTTTTTTGGCATGACTGGGTGCAAATTGCTGGATAATTTTCAATCCAAGAGTCAAAAATTTGTATACAGGTGTCCTGATTTTCTTCCTGCGTTGAACACATATCAAAGCAAATATTTCTAACACATAACCTGTTTATAGATTGGCTGGTGGAGAAAAATCTTGAGTGGAAGGTGTGGAAGTCTATGTGGACCTTATTCTGAGAGCAGTCTTGGCATTTGGAAATAGTGTCAGTATTTCATCGCTGCGGAGAGATGAAACTTTCCATAACCTTATTCAATGCAGCCAGCGAGAGTGAATTTGAAGGGAATGACTGCCAACTTCTTCTGCCTGCAAAACCTAAGTAACTTTCACATGGCTGAAGGCCTCCTGTCAGTAGAAGTTGAGATGTCTATGTTAGTTCAGAAAGAGATGTTCACTGAAAGCCATGAAGGATAGCAACGTACAAACAAGTACCTAGAGGGACCACAACAATCTGTGCGGTGACCGACTCCTACTAAGCCGCATTAGAGAGTAGTAGAGGATTGAAAAAAAAAAATAGAATAAAGAGGAAAATATTACCAGAATACCCCCTCATCACAAAACTGGTTAGAATACCATGTGTGTGGGTAGTAAAATGTTTGGTTTTCTGGAAAAACATCTATGCTGATTTTGAGGACTGTTTTTCTACATATATTGACTTGGCAGATGTAATCAGCGTGTTTTGCACAAATCCTCATACCTGGTTGTTGGCCTCAGTTTACCTCTGAAACATTCTTGACTTCCATCCCAAATATTCGCATTAGCCCCAGAGCAACAAGGAGGTAAAAACTGAAGACAAGGGAATTCCCACAAAAAATCAGTGGATGTCTGTTAAACTCTCATGGCACAGTGGTAAGCCAAGCAAGAAAGAACTTGGAGCTAGGAAAAAACAAACAACAGGAAGGAGTCCTACCTGGTGTGACTAGGTAGCTGAAGTCTTACGTGGCCAAACCTGAAGGAACCGGGTTCATCTCCAACAGACCATTGCACGTGGGGTCAGAGTCAGTGCTGTGGGAAAGCAAACCCTCTTCACAAGCATGTCCACATGAAAACTCAGAGGAATGAATTGTGATCATTATGAACCCTTCTATGACTACTTAGATGAACTAAACAGTATTTTGTAGGCCATCATAAAACACATAGTTTTAACAAAGTTTAGAGTTGATATGGAATTGTTGGATGTCTGTAGCAGTTATGAATTTGAGTCTAACTTTTTATTATTAGGAAAAAGTGGTGTGGTGTGATTATAAACTCTCTCTTCTAGAAGTACCATAAAAAATCAGGATAGGCTACAAAGGGGAGGAGAAATGTGGAAGAGAGGGGAGGAAGAGGATTTCCAGGAGGAGAAATTCTCTAGTTGCAGCTTCAAACATAGCTCTGTTTTTGTCATTATTAAATATTTCTCTACTGTGTCACAGCAGTGCAGGCACTCAGCGAATACTGCTAAATTGAATTCCTGCATTTTATTATAATGCACTAAAAATCAAACATAAGCAAATAAATATTGCATTGTTTCAAGACGTGCATGAAGTAAGATTATTACTACTAGTGAACAATTATTATTTGGGGACATAATAAAAAGTGGGGCCTTTACAATTGCAGTTTCTGATTTGCTAGTTAAATAAAATGGAAAAACTCTTAAAAATAGGATGTGGGCCATTTTACTCTTAAATTCCAGAATACTGTTATGTTTTTCCTAAAGGTAGGTTTCACTGTAGTCTTGGCACATACCTTCACATCTGCAAACTTCGCTTTCTTAAAATGCTGTACTTGTACATAGTGCTTCTATTTTTTGTGGCCTTTCTAATATCTCTTTTTCTTCAGGCATTCATGTTGCTAAAAAGATAGACAAACTGGGCATGAGGTCATCGGACACAGCTCAGATCTTTTTTGAAGATGTAAGGGTCCCCAGCAAAAACCTCATTGGTGAGGAAGGAAAGGGTTTTACGTATCAGATGTTGCAATTCCAAGAAGAGCGGCTGTGGGCAGTAGCCACTGGTAAGTCATCGTTTGTGCTTCTGGGGATGGGCAGGGGACACACGGGTCACCCTTCGCATGACTAACGGCACTTTCCTTTTGTTGTAAATTGCACTGACCTCTTACGATCTGTTTTTGAAATCTCTCATAGCCTGGATACAGGCAACCTTCCCTTTCTGTAGCAAAACTTGAAATAGAAAGTATTTTGTGAGGCATCACAGAGGCTGGTTTTGCCTTGTTTCTTTTTCTTGGTGCTTTTCTGCTGATAAGAAAATACGGCATCATGTTATGTCTGCTACAAATATAGTACAAAGGCTATCAAAATACTGGCATGAAATAGAAGGACGGTGACTTTTTCTGTAGGACAGTAAGCTATGATGTTTAGCCTGGATTTTAGAAAATTAACTTAGTGGCTGTGTAAAGAAGTGGCTCATACAGAACGTAAGAGTTTTGTTTTGCGGATCTGTTTTACCTCTGTACACTTTGGGCATAAGTGGTACAGCACCAAATTCCTTTCCCTGAAGTTATGCTGTCACAGAGTTCCTGTTACTCTGAACTCAGGCCGTACTTGAATCCGCATATTTGAGTTACACGGATTCTGGATATTCCAGGTAACCAGATCGAAGTCTGGATTGTCCATTTTCAGCCTCCCAATCTTCCCCCCTTACCCCACAGTGTTTGCTTCTTCAACTTAAATATAATGTGGTTCACTGTAAGAAGATTGGTCCTCTTTAAATTTCAGGGTTGTATAAATAATTTCACCGTGTTCATGCTCCTGTGCATACCCTGTCTGTTACTGTCTGCGTGTGGCTGGGGAATCGGGAACTCTAAGAAGTGATTTTCTGATTCAGTGACCAAATGAAAAATCACTCCCTGTTGTGGGTTGATCCCAGACCAAATATTTTAGAGTTCAAATGCTTTAAAAAAATCTTTGGTTTGGGCCAAAATTCTTAGTTCAGCCTGAGATAAATAGTAAATGTGAGAGTAGTTTTAGCAAAGAACAGGAGGTTAGACTTGCAACGGATGCCACTGCAGACTCAGGCAAGGAGGAGACATGGTCCTACTGCTGGTCCTGCTTTAATCGAGACATACACAGACTGCAAGGATGTGCATTGTGCATTTTTATGCTCAGTTTGAAGTCTAAGTTAAACAAAACAATCAGAAATTCTGGGTTGCAGTGATACTCCCCAGGCAGCTGAGTAGCCCGCGGCATTAGTCATGCTGGTGCAAAAGTGACGCGCACTGACAGCATCGAAAACAAAGCCTGGCAGGTTAGATCACTCCTGTTAAAACCACTGGCAGCTTGGTACTGTCCAGCCTTGCACAACTGCCTGGCAGTCACCATGCTCTGACAAGAAGTGGGACACCAGATTTCAATTCTTCTTTTTGCCCAGAACAACACAGCAGGAGCAGGTGAACCCTCGCCCTGGATGAGCAGTCTGGGAAGGGCATCTTCGCTCCCCCTGCCATGGCCAGGCAGGGGCTATCGGGGAAGAGCCTTGGAGCTCACTAAGGGAGAGGGAGCTGCTTCCTGCAGCATGGTGGCCAGTGTGTTACACGTTGCTGGGCCCCCTGGTTTTGCTTTTATCCACTGTCTGAAATAAAATGCATGAAAGCACTGGGAGCAGGGACAAGACCCATGGTTTGGGCCAAGTTGCAAACTTCAGATGTAACCAGTTGTGGTAAACAGGAAAAAAGAGTAACTGATGTTCAGAAGGGAGCCAGGTGCTTGATGGATACGGTTTGTTACACCATGATGTCTAGCTGTTAACTTCCAGTCCTGCAAATGGTTTTACATATGTTCAACCACAAGTGTTTTGCTGAAGGCTCAGATGTGCAAAACTATGTAATCCTAGTGTAATCCTAGTCCTCACTTCTGGCCCTCAGAAGGACATTTCTGTTCCTTCCCAGTTCATGACTATTCATGTGACGTTGAAAATCATCAGTCTGCTTTTAAACACTTTAGGGACCAGTCCTGGCATCCTTGCTTTCACTGCTTTCTAACACTTGGAAGAGGCAGTTGACTGCCATTCTTTTCTTTCTTTCCTTTTTGGGCATTGTTTTGTTTTGTTGTGTTTGGGGGGTTTTATTTTGGCTTTTGGTTTTATGTATTTTTACTATCAAGTATCGTGTGCTCCAGCCTTCTCTTTGTTTATTATCTTCTTTGTGGCCAGATTTCAGAACGTGTGGGGAGCTTCCTTCTTCACCTTTTTTTTTTTCCTTTTAAAATGAATTTTCAAACAGATTTAAAATATAAATGGAAAACTAATTTCCTGGAGTTGCAAAACTTGGTCACAGGTGTGGTCATTTCTTCCGAGTGACACGTTATCAAAGGCATTGGTAAAAGCCGCTGTGTTTCTTGCTTCACTGGAGGAGAAGAGCTGCCACGTATCTCTCCCATGTTGTGACACTCGCTAAACACCGTCCATTTGTGGAGCTGTTGCACTGATCACAGGAAAAGAATGTTGCTATGGCAAGAAAGCAAACAGGTTTTTTTGTGAATTGCTTAACTTGGAGGCAAAGAGGGAGTTCAGTGTGTGTGAGAGAGCAGAATGGTACTTTTCTAATTAATTCTATCTGCTCCTGTAGTCTCAGTTTTATGAGCACCATTGAGTCATGGCCAGTAAGCAGGATGACAGATCCTTTTGCATGGGCAGTGCACGTCCTTAAGAGACAGATTGCTCAGCTTGGAGCTCACTGTACATCTCACTAGAGAGTGATCAGCCACGGCCTAAGAAAAATACATTATTATTCTTTTGTTTTGAGAGGAGACATAGCAAAGCAAAGGGTGTTTACAGTGAGCAGAAGTTTCAAGTGGAAAAATATAAGTTGGATGGAGGTACGAGGAAAAGATTATTCTGCATCTGGCAACTTCAAGTGCTTTCACAATTCTCAGCTGTGTGGTAGACCATGCGTTCCTTAGACTGCCCTGGAGTGATATTTTCTGCGTGTGCTGTCGGTTGAAACCCATGGGGCCAAGTTTGTCTGAGGATGTGGAGAACATTGTATGACAAAAGAGGAAACAAATATACAGGGGGAAGAAAAAAGTTTAGAGAGAAAATGAGTTTCACTGTTAAGAATGGTATTTCTCTGTACTTATATGACTGGCAAAGTATTGTTGTACAAGGCTGTTGGCAGTCATGGTATTCATGACGTGCTGCATTTTGTTGCTGTTTGCTGCACAGCTAAGCTTTGCCATGTTAAAACTATGCTCATAGCTCTAAATACCTGTGGTCATAGCATCACAGAATGGTTTGGGTTGGAAGGGACCTTTAAAGATCATCGCATGCAATCCCCCTGCCATGGGCAGGGACATCTTTCACTAGATCAGGTTGCTCAAAGCCCCATCCAACCTGACCTTGAACACTTCCAATGATGGGGCATCCACAACTTTTCTGGGCAACTTGTTCCAGTGTCTCAGCACCCTCATCATAAAGAATTTCTTAGAATCATAGAATGGTTTGGGTTGGAAGGGACCTTAAAGATCATCTAATTCCAGCCCCAAAACATTCTTCCATATGTTCAATCTAAATCTACCCTCTTTCCGTTTAAAACCAGTGCCCCTTGTCCTGTCACTACAGGCTCTGGTAAAAAGTCTCTCTCCATCTTTCTTATAAGCCCCCTTTATATATTGAAAGACTGCAACAAGGTGTCCCTGGAGCCTTCTCTTCTCCAGGCTGAACAAACCCAACTCTTTCAGCCTGTCTTCACAGGAGAGGTGTTCCAGTCCTCTGACCATTTTTGTGGCCCTCCTCTGGACCCTCTCCAACAGGTCCATGTCTTTTTTTGTACTGTGGGTTCCAGGGCTGGATGCAGTACTCCAGGTGGGGTCCTACCAGAGCAGAGTAGACGGGGGAGAATCACCTCCCTCGACCTGCTAGCCACGCTTCTTTTGATGCAGCCCAGGACTGTCCTTAGAAGATTTCCTCTGTTTATTTCTGTGTGCAAATGGCAGTTCCAGGAATAAGCAGAAGAGTGGTGATGGCAGCTAAGGAAACAAGAGGATGGATCAGCTGGGGCAGGAAGGAGGCAGTGAAGCAGAGAGGCAGACACTGTGAGAGCAGTTTTCTCAGGCCCCCCACTCCCAGCCCTGATGCATGGTGACAGCCTGAGCAGAGATGGGCCAAAACCCCTTCATGATCTTCAGCCCTTTTGCAAGCAGGACCTAAATAGGTGCTGTCCTGTTCCTTCCCACCCGGTCCTTCTCTTTGCTGTTTCCCATCTCTTCTTTCCCTGGTGCTGGTTGCTGGGAACCACATGAGCCATGCTGGAGCACCTTGCTCTGACAGACCAACACAAGACTACTCTCTTGTCCTTATGCCTTCCATCTCCCTTCTGCTGTCCTAGCACTGGCATGTACGGTTTAGTTTCCCTCCCAGCAGCTCAGACTCGGCTGTATGCTTCCCAGGTATCAGTTTGGGGGCAAGGGACAAGAGATGCCTAGACAATTCTTGCTCTTTCTTTAGCATCTCTAAAGCTGGAGACCATAGACATACAAGTGAAAAAGCTATTAGTGTTATACATGCTGCAGTGTTGTGTTACATGGTCCTTCGGAAGAACAGGGATGTTCCTCTGTACAAGAGATGTCCCTGAAAACAGCAATTTATTTTCCTGTCCAGAAAACCAGCATTAGGGTGGCAGCATGGTGTATTAACACAGAAGAAATGAGGCCATTAGTGTGTATGCTTTTTTGAAAAATAAGCATTGAGGCTAGCTGTTTGAGAAAGGAGGGGAAAATATTTAAGGAATGAGAAAAGCTGATCACCTTACGGCATGTGAAAAATAGCGCTCTGTGGAAGAGCTGGTGAATGATCATGGCAGGGGGCAATTGGTGGCATGCAGAGTCTGCATATGAGAGCAGTATAGGGATGAAGTTTAAATAGAGGTGATCTTGAAAGCGATGCAAAAAGGAATATGGAAGCACACCAGGTTCCTGTAAGGAACTGTCATGCGAGTAACTGGCAGGTGGGAAAAGGGATTTTGTAGTAGTCCAGTGCTTGGTTGTATTTTGCATTTCAGATTCAGAGTTTTGTGGTTTAGATTCTAAATGTGAATGAATGTGGATATGCATGTTTTGAAAAGAGAAAATGTGACCCTTCTCGTACAGATGGATTTGTGAACTCTCTCCCTCTTCCTACTGCTTGC
This sequence comes from Aptenodytes patagonicus, assembly GCF_965638725.1. Taxonomy (NCBI): domain Eukaryota; kingdom Metazoa; phylum Chordata; class Aves; order Sphenisciformes; family Spheniscidae; genus Aptenodytes; species Aptenodytes patagonicus. Next base: position 144,827,010 of record NC_134950.1, on the reverse strand, counting down.
CATAGTGACATAAGTCCACATTTGCCAAACAAAATTCTCCACAAATTCAGCACCTGCTGTTATCCTAGCTAAGCTGCAAGAGACTGATAGCCTAGCCCTTCACTTCAAGTCTGGTTTGCCTTGGAAAAGAAACTTTTCCCTTTTCTTCTCGTTTAAAACAGGGTATCTCTAAGTTTGCTCAAAAAGTAGCAGTGAACTAGTTCTCTTGCTTTAAAGCAGTGTCTGCCATCTCTCTCACCTGTCTTCCAGCAGTATCCTATTTTGATTCTGTTCCCATTAGAAGCACTGTTTAGCATTTACTAAAAGTGGCTGTGAATCTTAATGTTTTTCCCTTCCTTTCTATACTGGGATCTGATCACAGAATGCAGATGTAGTAAGCAGCCTGTTCGTGTTCCTTGATCTCTGAATAGGTTTCTGCCTTCTCCCTGAAAGCTTCCTTGAATTTACATCTCTACAACATTCCTCAGTGAGCACACTGTCTGCCTTCAGATTTTCTTTCGGGATTGTAACAGACCTTCAGGACACAGGTAGCATGGAAAGCAGGAGTTCCCACAAGCTTTTGCTAGGGCCCCAAATGAGGCATTAAGGATAAAGTCACATACTTGTCATTACATACTGCTCTCTATGACCTTCCTTCCCTCCTCTCTACCCCCTTCACTCTCCTCTGAGTTTTGACAGTTTGGGGCTCAGGTGAAAAGATAAAGATAAAGAGGTCTTCAAGGTACAAGGAAATACCAGACTTTTTTCAGAATCGAAACTGCACCCCAAACTGAGAGTATGGAATAATTTACTTTAGAAAACCTAATGTATTGTTTGTACAGTGTAAAAAAAAAATCTTTTTCAACAAGAAGAAAAACAACAGATCTGGCTAAAATGATGTCTTGTTCTGTGCTTTGCTTCTTCAAGTCCTGACGCCGCTGGAAACTATAATACAAGAAACTATTGACTACACTCGCCAGCGGAAAGTGTTTGACCGGTCCGTCCTGCACAACCAAGCCGTGCACTTCCGCCTGGCCGAGCTGGCAACCGAAGTGGAGCTCCTTCGCTCGCTGCTGTACCGCACCGTTGGTGAGCTCCCACATCTGCCTTCTCAGATGTGCTTCTCTTCATGCAAAGAACGTTGTCAGGCTAAAGGAACATGGGGAGGTGATTGCCAGAGAGGCAGGCTGTGATCAGTGACTGTGTGTGTATAACTGCTTTTTTATTTCTTCTTTTTTTTTTAGCTCTCTATGTGGAAGGCAACGATGTGACAAAGTTTGCTTCCATGGCTAAGCTAAAGGCAGGTCGTCTGGCCCGTGAAGTGACTGATAGCTGTCTCCAGTTTTGGGGAGGAATGGGATTCACCAGCGAGGTTCTGGTGAGCAGGTTTTACAGGTAAGCAAGTGAGTGGTGAAAATAAGAAATGGCTTTACTGAAGTTTGGCCTCTTAAATATCCCGCTGAAAGATCACCCGCTTGAAAAGGGCACCAGCTCCTAGCTGGTGTGAATGGTATTGTTCCACTGAGTGGCATGTCACTGATGTACATTGTGGATGCAAGGGCATCCACACTCCCATTGACTTTGGAGTGACGTGTGAGTGTCAGGACGTAGGCAGACTATTCCTTCGCCAAATCTTGGCTTTGCATTATAGCTGTGTAGTTTGAACTGCCTACAGGTTAGCTTGAATGTCAGGTGAAAGAAGTAAACTCCATGTTTTCCCTGATGGTCCTCTGGTACCTGCCAGACAATAGGACAAGGAAAAAAAGGGGAAGCCTACTAACAAGTGATTTTTTTCTCTTTGCTCTTTGTTTGCTTGTAGTCTTGATTACAAGAACAGAACTAAAACAAAACAGAAGCTTTCTTCCAAAACCAATGAAAATCAGATTTGTCTTTTTCCCCAAATATATGTGTGAAACTGGAGTTCACCGTTAGGCTCCTGCAGTAGTCTTTTGTGATAGCAGTCTCCACCTGATTACTCACACGAGATACCATGTGAGACGTATGAGAGATGTAGCTGCTTCTGGCAAGTTGTTAGATCATTAAAATGGTACAGAGGCCTTTTTGCAAATTAATTAAAGTCCCTTCAGATTTTACTCTATCTACTTAGAGCAAAATTCTCTCTAAGCAAACAGTTTTCTTGGCAGCTGTTAGGAAAATTCTGGCCCCGGTGTCTTATATTCTGTAGAAGGACCAAAATGGAACTTGCGTTTTCTTGCAGTAACAGATTTCAGTTCAGCCCTTACATATATGATACCTAATCAAAGGTTAGCAAAATTAGTTAGTGGTTCAGTTAGTTGAAAGTTTTGGTAAATGAATCTGTGTAAAGTGAGAGCAGAACACTTAAAAAAACCCCAACAAACTGTAAAAAGGTAGTTTCTTTTTACTAGGCTGAGTTACTTTTTCTACTTTTAATAACATTTTATGAACAAGAATGCCATTGTGGTAAGTCAGAGAGATCCTCAACCTTTTTTGACTTGTGGATTCCTGAAATTTTCTGGTGAAGGTACAGACTGCTGCATGGTGGTGGTTTTAAGCCAGCTGTCAATATGATGGTTTTTCTTAGTTATTTTTTTCACAGCCCCTTTATTAGCAGCTAATGGTCCCTGGTAATGCAGATGTTAAAAGCTACTGCAGTAGGCACTCTGAATAAAATGAATCCTTGTCTTGAAGCGCTTACTGTCAATGTAGTAATGTGTACAGATTAATGTGTATGTGCTTTTATATAGCTTTGATTTGTCTTTAGATTTCCTAGCCCAGTGTATTATTCCTAACTGTGGGGCAGGGCTTTTCTGTGTGGATTGCAGAGTGGTTTCTAAGTACACCAGCACAGTTACATTTTTCCTGAGAAGAAATCCAGAGTATTTCCTATTGGTATAAACTGTGTCAACTGGCTAAAGAAACATACCTTTCTGCCTCTAAAACAAACACTGTTATAAATGAGGCTGAAGGTGGTGTGATATCTATACTCTAAAATTTTCTGTGAATTAGTAAAATTCCATCATTGACTAACCATAAGCTCCAGGAAGGGAGAAGTAGAGTATTATCTAAATAAACAATTACAGCTTCAAGTAAGAATCTTGTTAATCTGTAACGATAAGCAAAGCAGCAACTTTCCTAAAGCCGTTCTTTTTTTGTACAGCAGTCTGAGTAACCATTCACGTCACTGTGATATTTGTCAAGTAGCAGGCAGCATAACTGCACAGCATGACATCTAATGATAATGTACAAAGATTTTTGTAGCATAATCCTTACCAAGTTTCCAAGGAAATGTTAGTCTTTGACACATGTCGGGCTGTTACTCCTCAAAGAGCACCCAGCATAATGCATGGTTAGCGCGTGAAGTCTTTGAATTTTAGTTATTAGTGTTGGTGGGGAGATAATAAACAGACCTGGCACAAAACTGTCTGCCAAATGACTTTATTCACATCTGTCATTTTAATCATTAGTCTTTTAAACTTTATAGAACAACTGACTTTTCTAAAGTGCAGTATTGTCTAGAAGGCGTAAAGATAGCTGTTTCACCATGTAGGTGCCTATACTGCGCTGACTTTAGAGACGTAAATGTCTCGTTTTCAGTTGTAGGGACTCTGAGAAGGAGAATGTGTTTGAAAAAAAGTTTTGAGCCCAAATATCAAAGGGTTTAATAGAAAAATACAAGCCAATATAAAAAACAATAAGAGTGGACTTTCCAGACTTTACCCTACTAGCAGGATTCTGGAGAAGGAGAGCACCAGACTGGCGTTTGTTTATTTTTCTCTCCCCTGTATGAAATGCCTCAAAGACATCATGACTTGGGAAAAATCAATTATTGAACAAACCCACAATCTATATGAAAACCCCAGGTTGCGAGAGATCAGAGGGAGGAAAGATTTTGTAGCAAGTATATTGCAATTTTTCAGACTTCATAACATGAGTTTTAAAAAATTTCAGGTAGTGATCTATATATTTTGACAGTAATTATGTACATTTCAATTGTTATAGGAAGAACTTGTCTGGCCTTCTTAAAAAAGTTTGTTGTTTTTAAAATTAAGATTGTTTCTAAGTACTAAACACTGTGTCTGACTGCTGCCAGTTCTTACAATTTTACTCTTGTGGGGTGTGATGAGGAGAATGTTGATCATTTCTTTACTCGCTGCATTGTGAAAGACTCGAGAAAGCAGTAGTGAAAAATACTGATTGACTACTCGTGTGAAATAGATAAAGTCTAAATAGCATTGCAAATGCACATAGCTGCAGAAGAAAAACAGATTTCTTTTTTTCCCTCAACTGTCACCTAGGTATTGCAATATGAAGTTTTATTTGTAATTCAGGTTAGTTAAAAATCAAACTTCTATATAGTTTTAACTGGAATTTTTTTTAATAAGTAATGCATTTCCTTCTAAATTATTTTTTTTATTCCTCAGATGTTTAAAAAGTCAGTTGAAATACTTTATTCAGTTTCATTCTTTATTTCATTTTTTATATCCTTTCATTCTTTACAAAGCATGTCTAAACTAGAATGAGTCTAGACAATTGTGGTTTTTTTAATCAGTCTTTGTCATTATCACAATTTACGGCTGTACCAAAGGAAACAAAACCTATCAATTTCTGCTGACAAAAACAATTTGCTTTGAAGTCAGTAGCTAACTGTTGGGACAAGACTTAATAACGATTCCCCAGTCATCTGTGAAAACAAATCCGTAGTTTCAACCTTTTTCTGCAGAGATTTTGAGACAGATGCCTGTCTACCACTTTGGTTGACTTTTATGAGTACCTTGAGAGGGAATTTAGGAGGTGAAGCACATGACATCTAGCTCTAATATGGCAAATCAAAGTAGGCAACTGTACAGTGATGACTTTAAAGCGGAGCTATGCTCCAGAGCAGGCCAAGGCGATGCCCGCTCCTGCTCAGCTGTCCCTTCAAAATGCCCCTTTGGGGAAACGGGCAGGGCCATGTGAACCGGCAGGCACAGCCGCTGGTTCTTCCTCTGGATCAAAGTCTCCTTTCAGTGCTGCTTAATCTGGACAGGCCATAAGCAATCTAGCTGAGTCAGAAGATGGAAGAAGTCACAAAATATTAAACTTGAGGGTATATCAATATATTTTGTGGAGAAAAATCTTGCCAGTAATACAACTTTAAAATAATAGTTGTGAGAGAAAAAAGGGTAAATGTTTTGTAATCAAGTGGAATTTGTGCTGAAAGGAAGCAGCGTGTAAACGGCCTTCTGGGAAGCAGTGGTACTCTGAGCCAGCGTTGTTGTTTAACCCGGCAGGCAGCTAAACACCACACAGCTGTTCGCTCACTCCCCACGCCTCCTCAGTGGGATGGGGGAGAGAATTGGGGGGAAAAAAAAAAAGTAAAATTTGTGGGTTGAGATAAAGACAGTTTAATAGAACGGAAAAGGAAGGGAAAATAATAATAATGATGATGATGATAAAAGAATATACAAAATAAGTGATGCACAATGCAGTTGCTCACCATCTGCCGACCGATGCCCAGCCAGTCCCTGAGCAGCGGCCCCCCCGGCCAGCTTTCCCCCAGTTTATGTACTGAGCATGACATCACACAGTCTGGAATGTCCTTTTGGCCAGTTTGGCTGTGCCCCCTCCCAGCTTCTTGTGCACCTCCAGCCTTCTCAGTCGGTAGAGCATGGGAAGCTGAAAAGTCCTTGACTAGTGTAAACATTACCTAGCAACAACTAAAACATCGGTGTGTTATCAACATTATTCTCATCCTAAATCCAAAACACAGCGCTGTACCAGCTACTAGGAAGAAAATTAACTCTATCCCTGCTGAAACCAGGACAGCCACATAAACCTTGGGAAGGATTTACCAATGGCCTCCTAACGAGGGAAGCAGGGAGCAGCATCTCTGAGGACCACTGCCATGAAGCCAGGCTGCTAGGGAAAACCAGAGCTGGAGTCACCAAAACTTGCTTTCTTCCCCACGTCTGACCAGCACTGATCGCTGCCGGAAAAGGGAAAGAAAATGACTTAGTTTATTTTCTCAGGACTTTAAAGTTATGTGAAGACATCTGCATTGAAGATAGATAGTGCAGCAGGCTCCTCTCAGGGTGTTTGTGAACAGAAACAGCTTTTTAGATCCCATAGCCGTATGGCTTTCAAGAGGAAAATGTAGCGTAGAGTGGCTCCCTAAGCAGGCACGGCTTCTCGGCTGCAGGTAGTAAACGGTAGTGGGATGCACAACTGCAAACACCATCACATTTTATCAGCTTGAGGCTAGAGACAGATTTAGTGTGCCATTAGCTGTGGCCTTAGTGCCTGTATAGCACGTTACAAGGTCAAAAGCTTTCCTTGCGCTATGAGATAGGTACCTGTCCCTATGGCTAGTGAAATCACACGCAAGGGAGAGCTCAGACTGGAGCAAGGACCAGCCCTGATTTTCAGGATAACTGGGACCAAAAGTTTACAGGCAGGGTGATGGACACGGCTTGGCTTGTGCAAAACAAGGGCTGAATGGCACTCTGGATGCAGAGGGGTCAACACCAGCCAAAAGAGGAACGTTAAACTTCAGGACTATACTGGATTACACTACTCAGGAACACATTCAGGCTGTAAATTAGAGAGTTCCAAATCATTAGAACAACTTTGTTATGTGACAGCCTTCAAATTAGGATAGTCCAAGATTAAAGGGAGATTGTTTTGTCTCCTTAAAGCAGTGCTTGATACATTTCTGAAGGAGGTTATATGCCATGGTACCCATGGAGATGGGAAACTTCATTTGACGAAGTCCTTTTTGTTCCTTTAGCTGCCTAACTAGAAATTATTGATAACCTGGATTGTGTTTGGTGGGTGGGAAGGGCTCCTCACCCTCCCTCGTAAATGCAGTTTTTTAACTCAGCATTGAAGAAATTATTTATATATTTTTTCCCCCTCAAAAAGTGGATTGCTTTTTAACATTTACATCTCTTGATTTGGTTGAGTAGAGTAAGTCTTATCATCTACAGTGGATGTTTCAGGTGCATGGGATTTCCTGAATGAGAGGAAACTCTTTGCAGGGAGTGTTTTAGGGGGGCAGAACACAATGGTCAGGATTTATCTCTTTCCTCAGGCAAACTCCCACTCTCTAAGGAAAACAGCATTCAACAAGCAGCTAGAGGTTCGGTCCCTCAAAATGACACCTTTACGTAACTGTATGGTGCATTGCAGGCTGGTTCCTCACTATCCTTGGTCAGGGTGAAGCCATCACAGGTCGGTGCTCACCTCAGCAGGGCTGCAGGTAGTGCAGGACGTGCTGCTATGTCATGGGGGCAGCGACAAGGCGATGGAGAAATCAGAAAGCAAAGTGTTGCTGTGCCAGATCAAAAGCGTTTTGGAGGTAGCCTACGTAAAGCAATAAAATTCTAATATTTCTATATTAAAGTATTTATATGCTGTATTAATAATGCATTATTGATATAATATAAACTATCAAACCATAAACTTACAATAAATAGCTGATATACAAGCTTACTTTACTACGTCATCTTCCCCAGCTTCCTCACAGAGTTCCTGGCAGGATAGTTAGTCCCATGGTTTTGTTTTCTCACGCTGAAAGCAAGTCTCTTTCCCAGAAGAGGGCTGCTAGATTAAAACCATTCGAGTCCTTTGTCATCTCAATCCTCTTAAATGAGGTGAAACCTTCTATCCTGTCTCCCCAGGGGAGAGATCGGCATTAGTTGCCTGCCTGTAGATTCTGTAGGAAATATTCCTTATCATCTCATCCATAGAGACAAAAATATAATCACCAGCAATTTTGTAAAGACACGCACACACGCATATAGACACACACAAAACCGTATGTGAAAGGTGTTTTGTTTTTTTAAAACATGTATTTATGTGTGATAACCTGACATGTCTGTCACACACCACAAAGCCAGATCTTAACCACTGCCTATTTATAACTTCATATAAACAAGCCACATGTGTCCAGGATTCCTGCTGCAAATGGAGGATTTTTATTGGCATCACAGAGGAGTTCTGAGGATTAATTACTTACTGTTGCTACAGTGCTGTGAGGATGCAAGATGCTAAGCATTGGCAGGGGCTTTCGGCAGCTTGAAAAAGCAGACAAGCACCGCAGCACAAAGAACAAGAAGCCTACCATTGTTCCAGCTCTGCTGCCTTCAACAAGGCCCATAGGAAGGTAGGGAATCTTCAGGTTATTCAATTAAGTAGAGGTAGTTTAGCAGCACTGTTTCAGTGTGTTGGGCTTTTTTTTTTTTCTTCTCCCCAAAGGAGAAAAGAAATTTGTGAAGAAAATTGCTTAAGCGTGCAGTAGTTTGCAATCTGGCTAGCACAGGGAACTTAGGCAATGCTGTGAGGGATGACTCAGCGATATTAATGGCAGTTTTTAAATGAGTGCGATTAGAAATATCAAATCAAAAGTAAATAAGCTTGGAGCAGCCATTCATTTTTAAAGCAGAGAAGCTTTATATACTATATAATACTATACTATAATACTATCTAATACTAATACTATACTATAATACTATATATACTAATACGGATTATGCCAGATCTCACATAGCCATTAGGGAGACCAGGATGCTTGTTGGTTAAAAAACTTGAATGAAAATTGTACCTTCTCTGTACAATTCTCCAATACCTCATTGTCCTGGTTTTGGCTGGGATAGAGTTGATTTCCTTCCTAGTAGCTGGTACAGCGCTGTGTTTTGGATTTAGGATGAGAACAATGTTGATAACACACCGATGTTTTAGTTGTTGCTAGGTAGTGCTTACACTAGTCATGGACTGCTCAGCTTCCCATGCTCTACCGACCGAGAAGGCTGGAGGGGGCACAGCCAGGACAGCTGACCCGAACTGGCAAAAGGCATATTCCATACCATATGACATCATGCTCAGTATATAAACTGGGGAAAGCTGGCCGGGGAGGGCTGCTGCTCCAGGACTGGCTGGGCATTGGTTGGTGGGTGGTGAGCAATTGCATCGTGCATCACTTGCTTTGCTTTGTATTTTCTATTATTATTATTGTTATTACTACTACTATTACTATTTTACTTTATTTCAATTATTAAACTGTTCTTATCTCAACCCATGATTTTACTCACTTTTACTCTTCCGATTCTCTCCCCCATCCCACCAGGGGGGAGTGAGCGAGTGGCTGTGTGGTGCTCAGTTGCCAGCTGAGGTTAAGCCACGACGCTCAGATACTGATTGACTAATACTCTTTTTACCGCACAGTTAAGCAAAGTTAAGTCCTGCAACACTTTTTGCTATTGGCCCTCCAAAAGCTCCCTCCCCTCCTAAAATTCAGCTGCAGGCTTAGGCACCTACAGCTTTGGCAAAGGAAGAGCGGGGATGTTGTGGCAAGTATTGCAGACCATCTCACCAGGAGGAGGCAGTGGATGAGGTGTTCTGTGGACAACTGGCATTAGTATGTAACGTGTAGGTAATTTGAGTAGGCAGTCCAGTAGAAAACCCTGGGAAGAGCCTGTGATGCTTTATATGCCAGTCCAAAGTGGTAAGACCTAAACAGAAGTCTGTATGGAGTTCAGCTGCAGGTCTGGCTGGGCTTAAGCAGGGGCAGTTGTATGGTAGGAGAGGTTTTAGCTTATTTCAAGATGAAAATACGGTATTATGCCAAGTTAAGGTTATTTTTGGTTATTTTAAGAATCTGAAAACTGGACGTGCCAAATTATATCTTAAGCCTTTTGATTTTGAATTGGCAACATCCCTGTACACAAAAGAGTATTTACGGTGCTGACAACACAGTTGTCCACACCATGTATGTACTTCTGTAAACAAGGAGGTTTCAATGTCATAAAAGCAGCTTCATAATAAACGCAAAGAATAAATGGGTATGTACAGTTCTGTACTTGTTCCATCAGTATAGCATGCAAACGTTTAAATCTACTCTTTCTATTTCTACAGAGACTTGCGATTACTGTCAATAGGAGGTGGCACAGATGAAACCATGCTTTCCATCATATGCAAATACATGGAAACACTTCCAAGCAAGCGACACATCGCCACCCTTCCTTGGAAAGTAAGCAAGAGCATGGCTTGTACTGCACACTGAAGGTAACAGCCAGTACGTGTTTCAAGGGTAAAATAAGTAGAAAACGTAACAGTAATTTTGCCAATGAACCGCTTATCAGGGTCTTTGTCCATTACCATTCTACGTGTTCTCCAATATCAAATTTCTGTTGATACAAAGCAGTCTGAAAGCATGTGGCCTCCTGCAATTTTTTTTCCTTTTTCTCAATGGGTTACTTTTTGGGGGGGTCTAGCGATCCACACTAAGCACCCAGGGAAAATGTCTTCTTTAATCAAGGTATATCTACATTTTAGGGCATCTAAGCCACCAATTAAGAAACTTAACTTCCTTATGGATACAGCTGTGATTTCACTAGTAGCCTAATCTAATTTCAGTGCAACTTTGCTTTCAAGATCAGTAATTATGGCACAAATTATTCCCTGCTTTATTCAAATACTGGAACAGTGATTTTGCTCTCAATTACAGGTACTTGCCCTATCTTTCAGTTTTAGCAAGTAATCATCAAAATGAGCTCTGTCATCTTTGCCAAATTCACATCGACTTGTACTACACTCTGTCATGGATGTTTGGTGCTGGGAGTGGGGGTTGATTTTTATTTGTAGAATTTTACAAACAACTGTTTAATTGTATCTGAAGCTTTTGGAGGCCTGAACTGAGGTATCATGTTTTGTGTGTGTGTAACTATTAAAGAAAAATATTTTAAAAACCCATGTTAATATGAAAATTGTGTGTTATTACTTAAATGAGATGGTACAATTTATGTTATATGCCAGTCACCTTAAAGCCGAAATGTATACTAAGTATTTTCAAAATTACTGTGATTTGTTACACACAAAGTCTCACTGAAATATATATCTGCTATGATAAGCATAAATTCTTAATTTGATCTTCTTTAAATCTTATTTTTTACGTTTACTTGCGTATCAGCCATTCCTTCAAAACCAACATCAGCAACTCTTCCTAAAGCAGCCATTTAAGTCAGAAGACACAACCTGCCTTACTGCAAACAAAATCTTCAGTGGAATTTTCCTTCTAACCAAGTGGATGTGTTAAGCATTTTCTAAGGAATCTCCATGATACTGTAAGGTTAGCAGTTTGATAGTTAAAAGATTATTATTTCCAGGTGGAAGAAACTATCTGTATCGTTGCCAGGTAGAGTCCAAGTTACACTGAGAAACACAATATATAAATATTGTGTAAAAATTACATACAAGATTTCAAAACCAAGAATAAACATAACTGCACTATTCCCATGCAGCTGCTATTAACTGCAACTTTGTAAAAGTACAATTAAATGCTACTAGTATTTTTCTATCTTATCGACTGTATAGTGTATTTTACTCTACAAGATCATACTACAGCATCCTGAAATCTTGCTATTTGTGAATTTTAAGGACCGTCAGAGTAATATTTTTCTACCAGAAAATAAGCAGTAAAGCAAGTGCAGATGCTGAGGAAAATTCTAAGGCTACAGTGCATGGTTCCCACCAATTGCCATTCCCCTTCCCAAGTGAAATATTCTCAAAGCAGTTTCACCTTTACGTAAGTCACTATAACCGTTCTAAGCAAACTTGCAGGATTTCAGTTCAGGTTTTAAACTGAAAATCAACCTTTTACTGGAAGTGAAGAAAGGGAAATGTGCTACATCCTGTACTTGCTCCAAAATTAAAATAACAAAAACATACAGAAATATGTCACAGTTTTGACTATGTAGCTTTCAGTTACCTTTCAGTTCAGAAAGTTCACGTTAAATGAGCCTAACAGAGTTGTGTTTTAGCACTTAATTAAAATAGCCCTTGTGTGTTTTCTAATAAACCTAGAGATGTAGAAAGTTGTTTGGAGGCTTCATATATTCCTTGTGTTTAAGCTTTTGCCCTATTTCCCCGCTCTATCTAGACAACTACAAAAAACTACAAAAAACCCCACAACCCTCCTTAAATGAAGAAACACAGAAAGGAAGACATAGGCTTAAGATTCCGCCCCCCCCAAATTCATTTCCCCTCACTCCTCTGCATCACTAAAGAACGCGAGGCAGGGGGAGGGGAGGGAAAGACCACCACCTAGTTCCTATTCTGCATTAATTACCTTTTAATCTGGTTTGACATTTAAAAAGAAAATCCTGTTGGTTTTATACATGAGCTGAAGGACTGGTAAAAAATCTTTTGCCAGTACGTGCTCTGTCAAGACTTAAGGGACACGCTAGCGTGTTTTTCAGAACAAAGACAGGAAATGTATCCACCATATAATTAGCTGCATCCACCCATTTTTCTACTTCGTATTAGGTAGCTAAAACTTTTTCCATTTATTGGTATGACAGATCGATTGCTAAAAAAATGTCTAGAAACTGTTAGACACCATGTTTAAGAGCCAGAGATATAGCCAGAGATATATTCTAGAAGATGATCAACTATCAGGGGAGTGTGGTTGTCAAACAGGTGTGTCAGTAATTATCTCACTTGTGAGGTACCTTGCACTCCACTGTCTCATTAAAATTATACAAGTGCGTCAATTTTGGATGGCAAACTATATCCTATTGACTAGCTTTGGGAATGCTATACTTGTTTAACAAGCCTAGCAATTCTCATATAAAGATGATGCAGTATCCTGGTGTTAGCACTTAGGTGTTCTGTTATTTGTGGAAGTATTGTAGACCTTTTAACAGTCAAAGATTAAATAGGCTAGAAATATTTGAGCTTTAATTACTTTTGCACAGTCTGTGTGTTTTGTATTAGAGAAGTGATTTACACATCACACTTCCATTATATATGAAATCTAACATGAAAGTAATGTAACATACACCTCCATTTCTTATTTAATAGTGCTGCCCACACAAATATAGCCCCTTGAACACAGCACCATTTCCAAAAAATACATTGGTATTCTACAGTAGAAAAGAATGTATATAAACAACACTAGCTAGAATACTACAGAACACTTTATTTTTCAGTTTGTAATTAGTTATTAATGGCAACATGCTAGACAGTATTTCTAGAAAAGTTTTTCAAAAATTGTAGATACAATTTCAATATCTAGGAAACTTAATTTTTTTAATGTTAAACTCAGCAATGTAATAGCTTCAACTATTAGAAACTATTTGGTAAGCCAAAGCTAAGCCTTCAAAATAAAAAACCTTAATATGACAGCACCTCCAACAGGTGCATCATTATATACTTTAATATAAAATTCAAAATATCTGTCCTCATATTTCAGACATCATGCAGTGTAGATTTAGGGATCATCACAGATTGAAAAGTAAACATACTAATGGTAAAAGTTCTAGTGATTCAATGGAATCATTAAGTTTTAAGATACTTTAAATATAAAGAAAACATTTGTACTGTGTCCATGTTGGTTGATCCCAATGATCCAAGGCATTTGCTTAAAAGAGTAGATGTGTAAGCATGATTTGTCACATTTAAACAAAAATAATCCAGTTTTAAGTAACTTCTCCCCAAAATACACAGTTTAAGCTACTTAAACACATACACTATCAGACCTATCCACAAGAAGAATTTTTGGGGGTACCACTATTACATTTGTTAGCTTCAGGCCAGCCTTTTAAAAATCCACAGATAAAACCAATTTAGAAAGATCCAAGTATTCTTTGTGCTTTTGCAACCTAGAAATTACTGTATGCCTGAAACTGGAGCTCTAATTTAGAGCATGGCCCAGAATGAAATGCAGAATGAAAGAGAAAGCCTTGTAATTCTGCAATTACTTCATATCTGAACAACCGTTGTTTGCTGTATTTTTTTAAATCAATTCTAAAAACTATATTCCCCTAAAAAAGCAACCTGCTATGCTAGCAGTTTCTGCATATTTACAAATAATGCCCCCAAAACAGGGGATGATGGGAAAAATTCTGATACATTAAGAAAGCTATATATAACATTGCATTAACAGTTAATGCAATTTACAACAATTTCACTGTGTTTTATCAACAGAATATGCCACTTCAGATCAATGTCTTCATTAATTAAGACTGCTTTATAGTTGAAATTACACAATTTAAACCGAAGGTAACATACATCACCTCAGTTTAATAATCCAGTATATTACAAAAAAAACAAACAATGCAAAGAGCATCATGTAGCATAATAGCTTTGTCTGGCTTCCCCTGGAGAGTGTCCTCAATCTGCCCATCGTTGCACCTAGAATTCCACCCGTAGAGTCAAAATCATTATCCTACATTTAAAACCAAACAAACAAAACAACAACAAACATGTTACTCTGAGAAAAAAGATTACCCCTAAAGCTTGCTAAGTGTAGTTTTTCCTGTTTTTTTTCCAATTTTCCAAAACTAAAATTATTTCGGAGGCAGTTTCTGAAAATTAACCAGGAAAAACTTTCACCCATTTATCCAGATGGATGCAAGCAAAAAAGGAATTACTGACTTATTTTTTGCTTCCCTCTTCTATTCTTAAATAAATTTAAATATAAAACTGCCTTTTTAATAATACTATACATTTGCTAATTGAAAACAAATAGTTGTATCTGAAGTGTAAAGACCTTGGTTGTGCTTTGGAAGTCATGCATTCGCACATCTATCTTTTTGAACAGAAATACAGCTGCTGAATTAGTCACATTTTACAGTCAACGATAAGCTGTCAACATTTTAATACAAATGTTCATACTAAAAGAAGGCATGCTTTACATTACTAACTTCTTAATCCTGCCCCATATTTAAGGAAGGTTAGTGTCTAAACACTTACCATTTCTGATAACATTTTATTTTGGTTTTTAACTTCTGTTCCAATTTCAATGGAAAGCTGTTAAAAAAAACCAAACAAAAAGTATTAAATATGAGTAATCCGTTATACATCAATTAGTGAAACCAGTCTAAAATATGTGACATGACTAGCATTTCCCCACGTAAAATGTGAAAACAGTACCTGGTATTTTCAAAAAACAAAGTAACATGCACAGTATTCTGTCAATAACAGTTAGGAAAGTAAATTATTTGTCATTTGACTAGGTGAGTCTAGAGAGTCACAGAAGGTACTCAATGCTCCTCCTCCCCTTTTCTCCTTGAACAGAGAATTCCTTATTAGAATTATTGCGTGGACTTCCAAAAATTCAAGATCTAGTCAAGTCTAAGTAGCAATTATCCATTTCCTGGAACAACTGTTAAAACTACTGGCACGCAGCACAGAGGACCATGAGCACTCTTTTTGACTCAAGTGTTGCTGGAGCTGACACTGTAACCTGCTAACACATCTCTTTTGACAAGTTGCTGCTATGCTATAAATGGGAATTTCTTTTGTGAACTTGTCCGTGCCTCCTCTGCTTTGTGTCATGAAACAGGAAGGGCGCAGCAGGACAAGGACGCAAGCTGAGTATGCAAGCGAGAATCAGTCCAGAGGTAGTAACCAGGGTCAGCAACAGCCTGGTGATCACCCAGCACATCCACAGCTATGAGACAGGTCCAAGGTCAAGCCAGAAAGTCAAGTCTGCAGGTTAGGCTTGGAATCAGGGAGGTATGAGACCAGGCACAGAGCTGCAACACAGCTGCAACATAGCAAAGGCAGAGGCTAGCCAGGAGAATCTTGGCTTAAAAGCAGCTCCCAAGTGAAATAGGGGAGAACCCCCACTGAGGCTTCTTAGCAGCTCTTTCTCCGTAACAGTTGTAATCAGTACACTGGCCTTGAACAACCAGCTCAACTCCTAAAAGGGAGAGAAATGTGCTCCAGGCCCCGATGCTTTGGATTAGCCAAAACCCGTATGTTTTTTGTGACACAACCTAAATCTCATTATTTCTTACTGCTGCGTTTCACCACAATCTATCATCAAGTCAAGAGTGAAACATGAGGCTTCTAGGAAGATTATCTGAAGATTATTCCATACTCCAAGGTCATTACATTGCACTAAAAGATGCAACTGCAGAAAAAGCACACATGCTACTCCCTGGGGCACTACCAACCACACTGTAGACATACCCTGGGACACTGATTTGAAATATAACATCCCAGAGAAGGAGACAAGAAATGGAATTCTGTAACAAAGGTCAAAGCTTTTCTTTTTACCTCTTTAACTTACTCTAAATTATTTAGGTGGATAATTTCTTAACTTAAACCTAAGGTTTTATTTTCTATTTGAGACTAACCAAATTACTTTTAAGCAACACAATATTATTAGCAATAGGAATTTGAATGAGTTTAGGGCTAAGAATTCATTGGCTTGTATGACATACATAGAAACAGCACCTATTGCTAAGAATGTATTTTAAAAAGTCTTAAATTGTTAAGAAAAAAAAAAACCACACAATTTTAATCAGAGCTGTCTTTCAGTTAGACTTGATTGAAAGAAGTCCTCAATCTCTGGAAGGAATCAGAATCATTAAACCAACAAATTTCTCTTTCAGAGTATATTAGCATGCTATTTCTAACAGCTGTTTTCACATTACGGATTTATCAGCAGATACAGCAGAAGCTGATGAGCTACAATGATAACACCAAAAACAAGTAGTCCTTTTTCTTAAATGAACCTGAGCCAGTTTACTGACCTAAACTAAAATTTTCTAGTTTCTGCAGGGACAGTAATTCATTCTGTAGGACAATAAGCCATAAGTAACACCACAGGTGTCCTCAAGATTGGCAAAAAAAGACAAGTCTAGCTAAAAATCTAATTAAAGGAAGAATCAGTTATACAATGAATGATTATGCATGTTGGTTGACAATAATTCTTTCTTGTGTTAAATCTATGTTTTAAACTAAGTCTACTGCTTCACTGGTCCATATAATTTAACTCAATAAATGTGACGATACCGCTATAATTAAATACTTACTGATTTAATGGCACTGACTTTTGTACGCAGACTTTCTGTTAACCTTTCATTTTCTTCTTCATAAACACTATATCCACTATTGGTATAGCCATAGTTACCAGTAGGTGCACCATCGCCTATGAACACAAGAGTCAGTAGTTAGACAGAAAACACCATTGGAGCAAGTGCTCTTCAAATGTGGAAAAGCACTCTTTCCATTTAAAAATGCATTTCCTTAATGTCACCCTCGGCAATCAGGAAGAGGTACCACATGTTCCTGAGATAGAGATTCAACCTTTTTCAAATGTGCAAGTTATCTTTCAATATGCAAATCAAAGACGGAAAACTGGGGAATGGTTGTAATTTAATACTATAAAATTTTTCCTCACATAATGTTTTCAGATTACTTCTATGGAAATCAACCTAGGCATTACATGGAGATGTGAAGGGAGCATTGAGGCCTCTACATAGAGTGGTAAACCTAACTCAAGGCAGGAAAGTTGAGATCATTCTCTAACAAAGACAAATACCATTTGATCACACCCGCATTTAAAGGAGAGAGCATACTCTGATCCTTACATGTATTTCTCTACAAACAAGACCTCAGACAAGAAGCCAGGCCTCTGAGCAGAACACTGCCATTTCTGTCACCATTCTGCAGTTCTATTCCCACTCCTGCCTTTGCTTTTCAGGTGATGGAGCTTCAGGACTGTTCCAGACAACTGACTCAGCAGAGCAGAAGAGAATGAAAGCTCCTCAGCTCCACACATTTGCTTCCTCCAACCTCTAATAAAGATCTCCTACAGACAACAGTTGGACAGCAGCACAAGCACAGGAGAATTAAAGCCGTGTCCTGTCTAGACAAAAATCAGTCTTAGGCCTCAAATCAAAGATCTGAAACCAAAGAAGAGAGACCAAGACTGAGAAAGGCAAACACAAAGGAACTATTATAAGCTTTATGATAAAGATCCTGCTAGATTAATTCAACTAGTAATCCAGCTATAATGTTAATCAGTATTTATATGGCTAGTCAGAATGCCACACTAAAATTGTCTGAATGCCTTTGGTTAATTTAGAGATTTTTGTGTTTAGGTGCCTTTTTTCTTCTTGAGGAAAAAGGGAGAGAAGAGAGACACCAACCACATTCACAGATAAAGCCCCATCTCAAACAGTTTCACTGTGTGCTTGGCATACATAACGTTAAGATTTTAAAAGAGAGAATTATGATGCTACTTTCATAATAGATATAATTTTATATTAACCCATAAAGCTGTTCTTTAAGTGACATGACAATTTTTTAGTTTGTACTTGTAAACTGTTTTAATGTTATTCTATAAATTAAGCTAACAACAAATTCTCAACAAGACTGGGTGAAATGTATGTTTCCATTTCATCGCAGTGAGAGTCAAGAAGTTCCCCCTCCCCCCAGTCAAAAGTACCAATGCCAAGTATAGAAAGTTGACTAAAATTATATCAGTTAGAGAATCAGGGTTGTTCCCTTTATCTTGTTTTACAAATGCATCTAAGTACAGTACTTCCTACCAAGTGACACGCAATTTTGAATATGTTTATAAGTTAATATACTATATAGCTTCAGGCCAAAATACCATAACTATGATTATTACATAGACCGTGTCATAACAGATGTGAACAACTGCCCCAAAGCTTTTAAATAGGCACAGCCACTTCTGTATATGTAATAGAAAGCACTATGTAGAAGCCTGGCTACTACTGTTTACAGGAAGAACAGAAACTTCAGCATGGCAGTTCTACAGCCTGTCTTGCAACTGTTCATTGACAGGACATGTAATACGGACATGACCATAACATAATCACGGACTAAAAAAGAGGTACCAGGTAGCTGGTGCTCACAGCAGAAGTACTGGTGCCCAGCTTCTATTTCCAGCCTACTAAATAAAAAGGAATTTTAGACTGACAGTTGAAATGTCAAGGGAAAGCGGCAAATTCTACTGCAGCTGATAACAGTCATAATAGACATTTAAGTCTTCTGCTTGACCTTCCAGCAGATTTTCAAAGAATTAGTTTCAGGAAGTTCCTTAAGGCATTGTTTGCCAGAGACATGCTAAAAGAAGGCACGCTCTTTCCCCTGCACTCCTTCCATAAACATCCATCGCTTTACTTTTTCAGAAACATACCGAGCTGGATGGCCTTCAGTCTAACCCCTCTCAGTTCATACCCAAGAACGAGCTGTTAGTCTGACAAAGAAAAGGACTGAAGACCCATCAAATGCCCACCTTTTATGATAACATCCCAACACCTCTCTTGATCTATTAAGAACCATATCCAAGACTTGTTTTATCTTGTGAAAATACTATTACACAACACACATCGAGAAGTGTAGAAGTAAATCTAGGGTGGTGTTACAGACACACCTGGTTTAGCCAGATGGCATTTATCAGCCCCTAAATATTCACTTTCTAGGAAGAAGTACCACAATTCAGTCATAAACTTCCGAGGCATAAACATTACCTAAGCTTTACAGTGAGGTCACAGCACCTACATGGTTCTAGAACATGACGTGGGAGTTCAAAGTTTACAGTCATCAACATGGCTGCTGGTTGAAAAATGGGGCCTAAGCTTCTCAAAACACTCAGCAGGAACTCTGCAAAGATTTCTGCCTTTGCATCCGATTATATTTGTGATAAATTGACAACAGTTGGGTTTTTTCCCCCCAAACATAGCAGGAAAACATACAGAAGTACTAAAATTAAAAAACAGCTGAGAATTTGGAAAGGACTTGACTGAAGAGTGACAAATCTGTCCATCCATGGAAACATGGCTCAAACTAACGCTGTGTTAGAACCATTCATGAACACAATTAAATACAAATCCCACTGCTGCTCCATAAGTCCAGCTGAGCTAGAAAGAGAAGACAGACGGAAGCACGTGTAACAGACACAATACTTTTCCCACCCAAAGCTCCCGAGCTCTGCTGCAAGCCTACACCCCTCGACACAGCCCCTCTCACGCAGAGACCCCCACCGAAGCCCCTACCCGGGGACGGGTCGGGCCCTGCCTAGCCGGCTCCGGCTCTCACAGGCTCGGGCACAGCGCGGCCCACACGAGAGCACGGGCTGCCCCGGCCTGGCCCGCCGAGCTTTTCACTCCCTCTCCCCCTCCGTTTAACCCTCCAGCACCAGGCGAGGGTGCGCCACGCAACCGCTGCCCCGCCAGACCGGGGCTGCAGGCCCCGCCGCCGAGGACCGCTGCGCCTACCCAGCCCCGCGCGCCTCATCGCCGTGCCCGGAGCTGCCGAGGGGGGAGGAGGAGGACGAGAGCGACTCCCGCGCCCACAGCGCCTGAGGGAAGAGGGGCTCGGCGCGGCGGCCGCGGCCCAGCTCCGGCTCGGCCGCCCGGCTCATTCACCCGGCGAGCGCCACGACAGCGCTCCGCGCCGCGCGGCCTGCTGGGTACGGCGGGACTTCGGCAGAGGCGGGGGCTGCGCGGTCCGCGCGGGGGCTGATGGGTGCTGTAGTTCCGCGCCAAAGGCGGGGCGACGGCGCCGCTCGGGAGACCCGGCCCCGGCGCCTGTGCGCGGCGGGGGGGTTGGGGCTGGGTCCCTGACAGAGCGGTCCCGTCCAGAGCCTCCTGTCCCGGGGGGCACGGTTCCCCCGGTCGGGAGCACGGTGTCTGCAGGGCCTCCCCGCAGCACCCCAAGGCATTGAACTAGCGTGGCGTTTCTCAGGGGATAGTGTAACAGACCGTTCGGCCCGCGCACTGTCTATGTGCCCAATGGGCCCTGAAAATGGCGTGATTTACTAAAAGTGTACATTTCAGGGAGTTGGACTGTGAGGCAGTGGTTTCAGGGGGCAAAAGAAGGTGACAGGGTAGCATCGTGAGGGAGCCTGGCCACCAGCTGGAGCAGGCACTGGCAGAGCAGCTTCCTCCGTGCGTGGCCACCTCCCCGCGGCTTCAGGAGAAGAGCAAATTCTATTAAATACAACCAGTCATGAATTTACTCAATACATTACCTATTTCAGCTTGCATTAAACTGTTTAGAATTGATCCTGAAAGGAAAAAAAAAATCTCAACCTTCGTTTCAGGAGGCCATTTTATTGTTTGGAAATGGAAGATTCTCAGGGGTTGCCTTGTAACAGGTAGTCAAAACATTAAAACTAAGTGCTGAGTGGAGATTTGCCACCTTTGCTTTTCCCCCCTGTTTATTTAGAAGTAACAGGCACACTACTGCAGCATACAGCTACTCCAACTGGAAACCTGCAGATTTCATTATTATTGAATCTTCAGTTCTGTGAATGATTTAAATTTCATTTGCAAAGATAATTTCTCCTTCATTCTTTAACCTCTTGCAATGCTTTATCAGAAATGGATTTTACCTGCTTTTGTTAAAGATGTGACTCACTCTGTATACCAGTGGATTGAATTTATTTCCCAGGATGATACCAGAATGATGTATCAGTACTCCAGCGTAAAGCAAACAACATCACGGAGTCCATTCAGAGTTTGCTATTTCAGATGTGGCATGCACTGGCCTAAAGAAATTGCATTGGCTTTTCCAATTACAACATGCTGCCATATCATTAATTGCTTTGGTATTTGTGTTCTGGTAGGAACTAAGACACCCGGTATTGGACCAAGATCCACTTGTATTGTACAAGCTATATAAATGCAGACCAAAGCTCCTACTGCAATGAGCTTGCAGTATAACGGGAGTCTTCATCTAGGCAGGTAAAGTTGTAGAAGGAAGAATAAAATAACTCTTGTCAAGAAGAAGGCCTATGCCCTCCTGCTGACATCCTGTGTAATTGCTGTAAGACACCCCATGTATCTTTTTGCAGTGCATAAAACCATGAATAATTGCAGCATTTCTTTTCTCTCCACTTGTCAAAGTTTAATTGAGACATCAGTCTTGTATCAGCCCAACTTCAGGACAGACATTGAGAAGCTGTTGTTCATTTATTTACTTCTCAGTTACATCTGGATGCCTACATCGCAAACAGCGTTATGAAGAGTAAAATGAGTATCATGTAGAAACTGGCCCTTTAGTTTATTTAATATTTGATAATTTAAGCAGTTCATCCAAAATTTCAACTAAGGCATTAGTTGCACATACAAAACAGAAGAGAAGGCCAAGGAGAAGAAATGAACTGCAGAACTGTCACCCATACCGCGCAGCGTGAAGCTCACCTCCATGGGATTTTGTCTGGAACTCAGCAGTTCTTACAGGTGTTTGCAAGCTGCCATCACTGATGACCTAAGACTTGATTTACATCAGTTCAGGGAAATACATCAGTTGTTTCAAAGGAGGGAAAAGTATTATCACCAGATTAAAGATGCTGTTCATGCTAAAACCAGCTGAAGTTCACAGATGGGCCCATTTCTTACCTTGCCAGGGCAAAGACGTCTCTTAAAGGACTACATGCTTAAAACTGCAAAATTTAGATGCTGTAAAATTTACAGAAAATTAACAGATTCTGAGAAAACTTTCGTCATGAGTGCTTCAGATTTGAACTAGGGCTCTGTTAGGAGCAATAACCTCATCAAACACAATTTTTGAAGGAGGATTAGGGTGACGGTCTATGCAGTAACTAAATAACCAGAGAGTAAAATTGAGGCTCCAGGAGGCACTAGGAAAATGTCTTTTAGTAACAGCTGGCTGAGTCTCTCATTGTTATGTATAATTTTATTTACATTTTTTTCTTCATATACCATCCAAGAAAATGATTACATTTGGTGGCATTGCTATATGAAAAGATCTTTCTTTACAGTAGTTACATATTCTATGTCACCCTTCTTTTTTCCCCCCCATGACTCTTCTTCCATTTTTCAATAAATACAGATTCATACATAACTAGGTAAAAAAAGTACACCTCCCCACTAGGATTGTAGTTATAATTCGTTGTTAAGGGGCTCATTTTTCATTTTTACTTAAATTTTCTGTAAAATAAAATCCCAATTAGCCACATGTAAGGTGTCCACAACTCATGGTGTTTATAATCTGCTTATCATGTTTTGAAATAACATATTGAGTCTATAGGCAATTTATAAATAGTTCATTTGATTCTTCACAGTTTCTTACAGCAAAGCGTGGAAATAATACTGGCATGATTAATGTTTCAAATCCATTTTTATCATATTGAATTTATGTTTTTTTCATACACTGCAAGTGCCTCGTAGAAAAGTTAATTTTATAGTTCTCCTGACATTACAACAATGAAATTGCGATTCCGCCTCACAACAGAGGCTGGACACAGAGGTCGACTGGGTATCATTAGTATTCACTATGTTTATGTTATATTTCCATTGATTGGTTTTATTCATATTAATCATTTCACAAAATGGATCTGTGAAACACATACAATTTTTCTGTTGACGTGATTAATTGTACTCGTGTTGGCTCTCTGGCCCGTTCCCTGGCAGCCCTCCCACACGGAGGCCGTGCCCTAGGCTCCCCGGCTTTGTAAACCAGCTGTGCGTGGTTAGCAGCTGTGGCTGCAGCTCTTCCTTAGCATCTGCAGTTCTTCCTGCCAGGAAGCCTAAACCAGTAGTCAGCAAGTGGTTTTAAGATGGCTGACTCGTCAACATTTTGTTTATCGGTGACAACATACAGGAAGAAAAAGCACATAAAAACAATACAGAAAGGTGTATGCAGTCTGCAAGCTTATCTGTCTTGACCGTGTTTTTATAATCTTTTAATAGTAGCCTACACAGGTGTGTCATTGTCAGACACCCTGCTTAGGCAATGGGTATGTCAGTCTCCTTTCCCCAAAATATTAATGAACAACTACTCCTTCTTTAAAAAAAAAAAAAAAAAAGACATCTTTTATAAAAGGGGTGTTCCACATGTCCTACCAACTGTCCTACCGCTGCTTCCATTTTTTGATTCTCTTCACTGTCTCCAGCTAAACTAGATGAATACATTTACATAGCAAACAGCCCATAGATTTTATTAGTTGGTAACTCCATAACTCCACTGCAAAAGCAATAAAAAGGAAAATAAAACAGGGAAGCTGCCTGAAAAGATCCTGTATAATCAAACTTCCACTACGCAACTGAAAGCCCAGGAATCTTATTAACATGATAATAATAATGATATGATTATCATTGAATTATTAAATAAGTACCCACAATGTCAGTGTTCTTACATGTTCTTACATAAACAGGTTTTCACAGTCGTCATGATTAACTTGCTACTTTCAACAATTATAGGCTGTGAAAAGAGCCTAACAAGTCACAGGCATAATTAGAGAGTTGAAAAGCTGATATTGCATGATACTATGTTAGTATCAAATATTTCAATCACTGTTTTGTTAAGCAGTAAGCTTCAATTATTAAAAAAAATATTTGCTAGTTAAGTCTTGATCCATTGTGCAATTAAGTAACAGCTAATGAGACATTTCGATAGAAAACTAATACATTAACCACATAGAAGCAGAGCTAGATCACAGAATATTTTTAATTAGGATTCGGTATCTTCAAAAAGGAATAATGTCAGCATCTTTCATCAGTATTCTTGTCACTTAATATCCTGGTTTATTCTAATGCTATTTAGCAAATGAGAGCCTTCAAAATGCTTCTATTCCAACAAACTCAGTCAGATCACTCAGGTGTTTCCTCCCATATTCTGAAAGCTGACAAAACTGACACCGGACTTAGGATGCCATCAGCCTTGTTCTTCCTGGTTGTATTCTCCAAATAGTGCCGTCATGAAAAACAGAAGGTGGGATGCAAAACCACACCTTCTGTAAGACTTTAAGTGGCTGAAGGGGGTTGATCACAGCTGCTGCTCATTGCCACCTAGACTGTCAAGCAAAGAATTAATCATGCAAGTCACAAGTGGAATAGTATGTGCAGTCGTTATTCAGGTTCTTTAATGATGAGAACATACGTAAATCACTGCAAGTACCGACAAACCTATCAGTTTCACCCATCACAATGATTCAAAACTTTATTAAATACTGTCAAAGAGAACCGTGGCTGTTTCTGGTCTTAACGCACTTCCATCATAGATGGTGACTTCTTTCTGGGATAAGGTTTGGAGACATCTCGTCTCATCGTGTATTCAAACTATATGCATTTTTTTATTATATTCTTTTAATAAAACCCCTACCAGGTATCTGACAAAATAGCCTTTTATTGTTTTTAGAAGATAACCAAGAAGATACTTGAACAAGATTCTGGGAACTCCTGTTATCTTTAATAAAACCGTGTTGCTGGGAATCAGGGGAGCTTCCTTGAACGTATGCAATTGTATTCATCCATGCCTAGTCATCCTAGGCCTTTCCATACACAGGTTCAAAGGATCATTAGCACTTTGTACTTGTATAAAGGCTTCCTATCTCATAGCTTCGCATGTGTATATGATTACAGGCTTAAAAATCACATAAACTCATAATAAGATTTTACAGCTCAGTAAATAGGCTTAGAACAAAACTTACAGTGTGTATTTCTATAAAGTTGTGGCTGTAATGCATTCCATGTTAATTTCTTGTTCCTGATTTCAGTATCATCTCACTTTTTCCAGTCATAGTAAATGTTACCCTGAGGGAGGCCTCAGGAAGCTTGGTTGGTGAGACACGCATCAGCAGCAGAGGACCAGCTGAGGGAAGGAGAAGCAATATGTATGGTTGCATCCGCAGAAAGTATCTAGTAAGAAAGTACAGCCTTCTTCACCTTTACAACACTTTTTTTAATTTATTAACAGTGAAGGCATCTTTCTTCTCACTTTAATATAAGCTATGTCTGGAAAGTATTGAGCTTTGTATTAGCTCATGGATAATATAATTTAAATATAATTATTATTTACTTGTTGTTGCTAAATACTGTGATTCTGCTTATTCTTTCGTTTAGTTACTTTTTAGTAGCATAAGCTGTTCCATCTCTTGTTTGATTCTGCAGGGAACACACCCAGAAATCTCTGCGGTATTTTTATAGATTTCTTGTCAGTGCTGTTAAATTACATCAAAATAGAGAAGGAAGGCTATGGACACAACTGCTGGTCTCCCTCCTAAATTTCATTATGTAGGGCTAGAATCAAAATTTACTGAAGTCATGGAGAATTTTTATATTGACTTTGGATCAGGCTATAAATTTTTATTAAAAAAACAGCTCTGCTGATTCTTTGTCTTCCAAGTAGTGTATGCTGTATAATCTATGAATAATTCCAGTCATGATTTCTTTCTCTAATATTAAGGTACCATTTCTGATGTCATCTTTGACGAGGTAATAATATCAGCTGAATGAGTGATAAGAATTCAGAGCCATTGCAGCAGCCTGAGCATTAATAACTGTAATGTCTAAAGAGGAGGACTAATACATTTAAAATAAAAAGTGGAAGTCAAAGTAATTTTTCATTTCAGTAAAACAAATGTATGGGATGAGTGGAGCATACAGTTCCAATGCTTTGTAAGATGCAATTAAACAGTAATTTGATGATTTGCGTTCTGTTTATTTTGACCTTTCAGACATGTGGGAAAGGCTTTCACCAGTCAAAATACAGAATTCAATAAAAACAGAGACTTTAAGCACAATGAATTCCAGTGAGGGGAGAGCTATTTTGCAGACCTGTATCTAGGCAGAGCATTTTCTTACAGCACATTTCTCAAGACAAATGGGGCAGACACGATCCTTGTTTCCTTGTCCAGCAAGGCAAAACTGAGAATGTGAATCAAGATTCCTGGGTGCTGGAACTAGCGTTGTGCTAGCTTTGTGCTTGACCACTGGAGAGTTACTTAAAAAAAGATAAAAACATCATGTACTTCTTTAATTCTCTTTAGTTTTCTCATAAGTCAACAAATCATGCACAAAACCATTTGTTTGATGACTAATTAGAGAAGCTAATGCCTGAACATAAATCTGCAAAAGCTCTTGCAAGTCCCTTGTTTTCCAGAAAGACCATTACAAATAAATTACCCATTCAAAGCGCCTTTGTAAAGATCATTTTCTTAGGCTGTTGCGTGGACTGCAGCAGCAGGGCTAATTACCCGTACTGGATGGAGCATGGTGCTAATAGGACGACATGGCTTCCTGTACTGTGGTGGCTCATTCAGAGGTTACTTGTGTGTTTCTGCATAGCACTACATTATGCCACAAGAATATATATTTAATTTCTGTATTCGTATTAGTTGCCAGATGCAGTGTAGCAACTGGTAAGAAAGTGTAACATTGTTCTCCATAAAGATGCCTCAATGCACTTCTAAGAAAAGGCTCTTTTAACTTACTGAAAATCTGAGCACCTTATCTAGCTTTTAATGAAGTCAGTAACAAAATTTCATGAATTTTTATGGCATGGGATTGAAGACTGAAGTAATTACAATGTGGAAAGGATCATTAATTATAGTGTCGTAGGTTCTTTTCATGGTTTTCTGTAAATGTAGATAAAAACAAACTTAGGTTATGTTTTATGGTATACCATGAAGAAAGATTTCATCTCCCACAGCCCATTCACCAACAGAAGTAATCTTTGCTTGAAAATAACATTAAAAGTCATTGTCACTTGTACGGTCAAAAAGGACATGATATATGAGTTAGAATTAAATGACAGTCTACACATTTATGCCACCACATACAAACATCTACTGTATGGATACAAGCCGTACTCGTAAACCCATAATTTGACAATAACCAGAATCCTTGGTCCCTTTAAGGATCATGTTAGGCAAAAGGCCTGGAGAACTGCCTACAGGATAAGAAGGTTTCTACCCCATTTAACCCCAGTTCAAGTCCACCAAACCTGCATCCTGTTGTGGATGTCTTGGGGTCGGTCCACCAGTCCATGTCCAGCGGTGGGTTGCTCCTTGGTTCAAGGTCCACCAGCTAGTGCTTTGTTATGGATCGGATCCTGGCTTACAGCTCAAAGTCTGCCAGACTGCTCTTACACCTGTTATCTCTGAATGCTGGCCTTGGCCTGCTGGAACTCTGTACTCCGCTGTTTGACTTGTGACAAACTAAGCAGCTATCTTACCCAACACATTTTCCTTCCCTTTTATGCTTTGCTAAGGAGCCCTTATTCAGCTTATCCATTCTAGAAAACACCATTTTATATCCCTGCTGCTCAGATGACCACCATCTCCTTGAATAATTGCCATCTTTAGTTCTATAGCCGAGTAAAGATGGGTGGTATTTTTGAATCCTTTTACCCAGGAAATCCAGTTATTCAACTGAACCCTCTTGTCCGAATCTCTTTCCTGAGATCCTGAATGAGGGGAAAAGGTCAGGTTGATGGTTTCTTTCCCCAGAACTTTCCCCAGAAGGGTTCAGGAAGGATGGAGAGGACACTATCCACAAGCAAACTCTACTCACAGTGATGCTCCTGAGTTGAATCCACATGCTACATGATCATTCTAATTGATTATACTTTAGTTGGAAACTCATAAAGTTAAAATGCAAATGTTAGTTTACTACAGCAATGCTGAGTGTCCATATACCCCACTGATGTAAAAGAAAATGTAGACAGCATATCTGAATTTCATATTCATGAATCTTCATTTATAAAGATAATTTTTCTTTAAATGAGATTACTAGGATAACCTCATTTATTAAAAATAAAAACTGTTATTCAATAAGACTGTCTTTGAAGTTATGTATTCCATATATATTTAAAGGCTATGCTTTAGTAATTACTAAATGAAGTATTCTCCTAGTGCCCCCGTCAGCATCCGTATTTCCTGACAGGATACGTGGTCATGGATCTGGTTTCAAGAGTTCCTCTGTTGGCTTCCTGCTGAACAGTGTAGACCAACAGTAGAGTTAGCGGTATAAACTTCAAACCACATTCCTCCTTCATGGATCAGCATTGATCACAGTAAAGGATGATGATTCTGGCCACATGGTTCTGTTTTAGGAAATGCAGTTTTCTGTATCTGGACAAATCATGACCAACTACAATGAGACTGCCTGCATATTGCTTCAGCCTTTTTTCCAGAGATTACAGTTCTTAAGAAATTAGTAATAGAAAGAAGTCTGGAAAGGACAGCAAAACCAGACAGCAAACAAGGTAGGTCTGAGGCACCTGGCTCCCGTGCCTGGCATTTGCTTGGCACATACAGATCAGCTCATCCTGTGCCAAAGCTCAGACTGGAGAGGCAGTGGAGCCACTGCAGGTGTGCACTTGATCTGATGTAAGTCGAACATATCCAGCATGTGCCGTGTGTGTGCAAGTTCAATATGCTCGTGCATGTGACACTGGATCTACCACTCTCGGATCTAACTCATGATCTTTATGAATCATAGGAAACACAAAAGATCCTGGGCCAAGTCCCAGAGAAAAATCTTGGTGACCTGCCAGAAGAGCAGGTCTAGCTCTAATTCTAGATTGGTGCCTCCTAACATGGTGGCACATGAGAGGTGAGATTCAGTGTAGGCTCACGTGCTACTGCCTGGAGAAAGGGCAGTATTTCCTCATATCTCCTGCAGCACACAGTGAAGATGCCGGCTCAGAAAGTGTGGCTAGAAAGTGATACACAGGATGGAGAGTGAGGATAGTTGGATTCTAAACTTGCAAAATAAATTCTGGGATGGAGCCAAATCTTTGACATTTCTGTTCCTCTGTTTCCCTGTCACTAAAATGTTAATTTCTTGCCAAGGATGTTAAAAGGCTTATTTAATCATTTTTACTAATATGTTCTAACACCTTGAAATGTGGCTTAGGAAAGAAAAGTATTATTCAAAGTCAGTGGAAGAAGAATGTCCACTATTTGCATTACAGTAGAATCAAATGACCCAATCCATCATGTAGATTATACAGGAAGACATGATTCCTCCCTCAGAGTCCGGGGAGAGGAATGATCATTTTTTGCATTACAATAGAGTCAGATGATATGGTCCATCTTGTAAGTCATGTACAAAGGCATGACGCCTCTCCCGGATACCTTTATAACCCTTATGACTCCTGTAGTATCTATTATGTTATTGCGAGTATTACATTTTCTGCCACATTTTAGCAATGAAGAGGTCATTTGAAGGAAAAATAAATAGGAGCACAAACTCAATAAAAATAATATAATATATAAAATATTTTAATATATGTAAGTTTTTAGAATAAAGTGGAAAAACTTTTTGTTAGAAATAATGTACATCTTGGTAAAAGAAGCTATATGTTTTGATGGTGCTGCACTGGATTTTCCAGTTTTATGAAAAAAATACAGAATGTGCAGACAAGTTTGCAAAATTGTGTTCACCCATACCACCAAACAGCTCTATGTAAAGAGCTTTCATGTGAGGCTGTTCGAGGTCATGATTCATTATGGGCTAAATACATGTTCTGTGTAAGCATTTACACTGCTGGTAATGAGATTCTATTCTAGGAATCACATAACTTACGGAGCAGAAGGCCATTTTAAGAATTACTAAGAAATATTCGATACCTATCATCCTTTAACAGGTTCATAATAAGAACTTTTTAAAATTTAGACAAAGGCAGTTTGGGTTAAAAATAGGCAGATGTGCTGTATTGTATTCTACCAATTGATTTCATCGAGGCTTTCTCCTGACCTTCCCTGCATCCCCTGAACACAGTGATTGTCAGAAAGGGGAAATTCATCTCTCCCTTATGGCCCTGAGTGGCTGGACTTCCAGCGGGGAATGAAGCAGTTGGTAACACCCAGAAGGATCCCTGCACCCCGATATGCCAGCAAGTGCGGTGGTTTCCGTGAGTGGAGAATTGAAGGCAGAAGAGATGCATGTTTCACTGCTGTCTCAGGCTGACCTTCTCCAGCATCAGCCTGGGCAATTCACGTCTGCTGCTCCTCAGGTGCCCAGGATAAAACACGGTGCCCAAGATGAGTGCACGCACTGCCCCTTCTGTTGGCCAGCAGCCTTGGTGCTGGTCCCAAGAGAAACCAGGAGCAGAGAGGGAAGGAAGGGGCAAGAGAGGGACCTTGAGAGCTGCCTGGGGTGTAGTCAGCTCCAAGCTTTACCGTGAACAATGAAGGTAATGAAATCTTTCTCCTCTGTTTTTTCTCTGTTGCCCAAAAAGCTTAAGAACTTGCATAACAGCTTTCCCTCCACCGGCATGTTATTAGGGTTTTTTTAACTAGTCAGGTATTTTCAGGATACTTGTGGGAATTTAACATCTTTAAGGCCATAACCCTTCTCAAATTCGATAGCAATTAGCTAGTGCTTGTGTTCAAATGGATTCAGGGGACTGGAGGCAGTCTGACTGGCAGACAGATATCCTCCCAATAGCTGGGCAAGACTCCTCCACTGGGGAAGTGAGGGGAAAAAAGGGAGAGAGACCCCCTTAGGTTGGAAGAAGATACGTGGGGAGGCAGAAATAACTTAAAACCTTGCGTATGGTTAGTACAATTACAAAAGCAAGGAGGTTATGCTGTGTAGGAGATGTGCTAAGGGAGCTGAGATATTCAACCATCCCTACCTGGCAGAATTCTCAAAAGGCATTGAATCCTTGCTGAATGCTCACACATGGCATAAGGGCTGTGAATATCATAGGCACCTGAAAATGAGAATATGATCCTTTGTGGTTCAGTTTTGCCACCTATTAGCTAAGAGGTTAATTAGATGAGTTGTTACAGCTTAACTTTGAGGTTCTTCAGTGAACTGTATTGTATAAAACTGGTTTTCAGGAATATCCCATGTGAACTTTGATAGCAATAAATTCTAGCCAAGATTTTAGAAATAGTGCAACTGTTCATCTTCAGTCTTTTAAAAGCTTATTTTTCCTAAAACTCTGGAGAATATAAACTTAAAGTAAAATAAAATTGTTTACATATTCTGTGAACAATCAGCAAAACAGTTGAAACTCTTACTGGGAGACCATAACATGCTGACAGTTAAGATTTTATTTCATGGAATACTAATGAGGATTTAAAATGACATTTAAAAAGAGTATATAAAAAGATTGTTTTCTTTCCATCGCTGAATTATTAGTAGGTTTGTACTGAGTTGCAGGATATCATTATTATTTTTACATCAGTAATGCCTTTCTAACCTCAATTAGCAGGAGACCAGAAGCCACGCTATGAATCTTTCACTGAAATGCAGTTGTCAGCTATGTAAATGACTTCATAAATGTGTCCTGAAAATGGAAATGGTTTATGCAAATTAACCTAAACCACAGGTGCAAGATGAGAAGTATAAGAAATGATGGAATTAACTCAGTGGTGTTGGGAAGCATCATTGGACTCCACCTGAATGGAATGCATCACTTGGAGAATCAACTGAGTTCCACCAGAAGGGGGAAAGGAGACCTAGCTAACGTTTTCAGAAGCGCTAGGGTAGGTGGAGGACATCTATCCCGCTCACCCCTTTCCCTTGTAAAAGTATTTTTTCATTCTCAGAGTGTTTCCTCTCATGTAAAAAAAAAGCATAATTTTAAATATACGCTGACCACCTGGAAAAACCCTACTACAAATGGAAATAGATTTACAATTAAGAGATTAATGTTTCACACTCCTTACTGGTAGCTGGCTCTTAAAGAGGCTTGGAAAGAAATGTAAGAATCCTTGAAATCATCCACTTTGAATTATTTGAGAGCTGGCAGCCTGACAAAAAGAAATAGAAATCTTTTTTCTTCCTTCACAAGTCCCAAATATTTGCTAATATTTGGTATTTTATCCATTATATTAAAGACTCATCATGAGCTCCTGCTCTGAATTTGCTTTAGTCATTGATTATTAATGTCTCACATACTGTCATGTGAGACATTATTACTCAATGTCTTTAGTAGGTTTAACTCAGTAAAATCTGCAGTTGCTGCTCCTTGGACAGTCTTTATTTTGCCTGTGTTCATACAACTCAGTTGGAATTTCTGACCCTAGAGGTATTAAGGGAAGTGTCAGTATTGACTTTAAAGACGATAGAATTTCAATCCTGAAATCAAAATGAATAGCTGAAAGAGGATCTGAAAGAGGACCAGAAAGCTGTCTGATGTGAAACAGATTCAGGTGTTAAGTTTTAGCTTGTACATATGTAATAGTATAGATTAAAAAATATACCTTCCTCAATTCTAAGAGCCATGTTTTTCTTCTGTAAAAAATAGGAACCCTGTCCTTGATGCTTTCTTGAGGGTTTTACTGATTCTTTTAAATTTATTGATTCAAAAATGCTGATAACCTTTTGTTAAACGAATTATAGTTTCTGTCAAGATAAATGAAAATAGCAAACCATGGTGATTTTAGAAGTTGGCAATTATAGTGGCTTCCCCAAAAGAATGTAAGGCCAGTGCCACTTAATAAGCTATTATTATTTGTACAAATATGTTTCTCTTCTAACTTTATTCTTTGCATTTTAACAAAATTGCCAGTTCACTGTTACAAATATATGTCATGTTGATGCATTCTTTACCTTCAGCCTTGAAAGCTCTCAGATAAACTGAGATATTGCACCAAGTACCACAATTTATTTGTAATGTTAAAATTTCCCTAAGTATCAAAAATCTATATGAAGAATTGATTAAAAATTCTCCAGGTGAAGGGGCTTGAAAGCTCATCTGTGCAACTAAAATACAGACCACTTACTGATAAAGTAAAGATAAAGACTGACAGCTTCACAGAAGAAATCAACATCACAGTTAATCTACAAGGCTTGTAGATTAAGGCTTGTGGGGGTGATATAGTGTGACACGCTCCACTCTGATGTGAACCTTGACTTCTAACAGCTGTGTGAAGCAGAGTTGCTATTTATGGTCTGTAATAGGAATACATGTACTGTGATAAGCATGGGGATTTTATTTTCTTTAATCTTCATCTTGTTGCCTTGTCTCTCAGTTAAAAAAACCCCAACAAGGACAAAACAGCAGGAGGGACCAGCAAAGCAGCTAAACTAGAAGACTGACAATAAGACAGTGGATAATATTTACACATTTGAGTCTGACAGAGCATAACACAACTATAATAATCACTAGAAGCTTCTGAGATAGCTGTTCTCCATATCCAGGGCTGGTCATAATTAAAGGTACTGTTTCTGATGATGCCTAAAAGTCCCATATCCTCTCAGTCACCACGTACCGTACACAAGTAGCCCACACGGGAGGCTGTGCTGCATAGGATGAGTGTGCTGTTCAGAGTGGAGTAACGGGAGGGGGTGACTTGTGGAGGCAAAGTGCTAACACAGTGTATGGTGGACAGCTATGAGGAAAGATGGCATTTAGGAAACAGAGGAGAAAGGAACAGTCCTTTTTTTTTTTTTTTAATCCTTTGGCATCTAGCTTTATCAGATACCTCAGTTTCTGCTCAAACCTACTTTTCCTTCCCAGAATAATTTTTTCTTTCCCTGGAAATCAGACCACCTCTGAACTATTGACTTTTAGTTCTAAGAGTCTGGGAAAATTTCAGTCTCCACATGATACTGAAATATTTCTGATTTTTGTTTTAACATACAAAACCATCTGTTAAATTCCTGAAGATGAGATCTTCGTATTTTATTTTCTACTGATACCACAAAATCAGAGAGCCTTTCTGAGTGATCTAAGACTCAAAGTTAATAACATAAGGTTTATAAAGTCCAGCTGGTACACAAGCCACGATCCTGAGCAGAATTGAGACAACAGAAAATGTAACATTTTTATTTGTGTTTCATGCTTTATAGCAACGGCTATCCTGTTCTACGTTGCTGGAGACAGAAACAACTAATGATTTCAACTACGGTGAAATCATTCCACTGCAGTAAGGGATGTGCCAGCTGTGTTTCAGACTGTGGTCTACATTTACTTTGTGGGAAAAGATTTTAGAGATTGGTAGGCCTTTAGCAGATGTGGCAAATAGCAGACTGGAAACTGAAGCTGCACCCATGTAAGCTAGACAAGGTACAACTGTTAGTGGAAAGGACATTCAATACCACAACTTACTTAGCAGCATGGATTAAGTTAGTTGAGACTTGAAAGTCAGAATTAGATAGCTTTACTTGACAGTTTAAATAGAACTTAGGGCCTTAATGAAGTAGCTACTATAGCTTCAGTGTGATGACCATTTAATTCCCTTTGTGCTTGCCTCTATGCATCTGAAAAAACAGACTTTTGTAGAGCTGATAAAAGTGCATCAGTTCAGCTTGAAGTTTTAAGTTCCTTATAAAAATTATTCGCAGAATCACAGAAGGGTGGAGGTTGGAAGGGGCCTCTGGAGGTCAACTGGTCCAACCCCCTCCTCAAGCTGAGTCACCACCAGCAAGCTGCCCAGGACAATGTCCAGACAGCTTTTGAATATCTCCAAGGATGGAGATTGTGAATCGATTCCTTGTGTCTCTCGTTGTTTCTTAAAAATATTCTGAAGGAGGCTTACTGTTTTTGAGAAAGCCCCCAAGACAATTTGACTACTTAAGAGCTGTGAAATACGCAATGATTACACCTCCCGCTATATAGAGGGGTTACCTGAGAGTCTGGGTTGAGAATCGTGTTTTCCTGAACACACTGGAATGGTCCAGTTATGTCTTAAGTTTAATATTTGCCTCCTACTGTGTTTCATTTGTGTCACTGGGAGGAATCTGCTGAGGAGTTTCATGAGCAGTTACAGGTTTTGATGAGTTTTCAAATTATATTTCCAGTCCAGTCTCTTTATCAAACACACAGCGGTTTGCTGACAGCATTCACTGCTTCATTTCAAACACTCCACTTATTACCTGGTTTCTGCTGGATGCTTTCCCTGTCTTTTACAAAAAGCTTAATCTGAGATACCAGGCAGCTTTCTTAGTGCTGAGCATATATTAGTCAACATGGTGACAAATAAAAAGCTTGCACACATCTATTACACCAGACAAATCTGCAAATGAAAAACTTATTTAGCAGCAATTTCTTATAGCATCAGAAAATAACACTGATTTTAGGGCAGAGGATTTCTTCGAAGTGAATAAATAAATAACCCTTAATATACAATTCTATCATATATAGTTAATTCTCTTTTATGCTTTTATTGAACTATGTCAGTTGGGTTTATCATTGAATAATGGTACATTAATAGGGAAAATCAGACTCTTAGGCTGTTCACTTGTTATACAGCACAAAACTAGAGCACCTTTTCTTTCAGTTGACAGATTTGGACCCTTTATACTGTGTGTATGGTATCCTAGCAGGGACATGTCTTTTTATACCTCACGTAAACAATTGTTTAATTGCCATTTGCTAACTACAAAGTTCCATGTGGTCAGTGGAAGTGTTAGGAGTGAAAAACATGCTGAAAACTAACAATGACATTTTTTCATGTGCCTCCTATTAAATAAACTGGCGGAACTGGTGCGCTACTCCAGACCAAAGGTCAAGGGATGAGGCGGAGTATCCAGTGGTGGTGTTGGCACTGACCATCTAATCACATTCAGTAAGGGCTACATTCTCAGTAAGTTATGAGTATGCAGGTCTTTGAATTTGCACAAGTGTAATGCTGTGTTCCCTTGTATTATCACACACAATTAGAAATGGATAGCTAAGCACTGCAGTCGGACTTACAGAAAGTAGAAGATAGCAATACCGGAGCCAGCATCAGCAATGGGAGCGCAACAACAACTTCACAGTTCCCGCAAAGGAGGCTCTGGGAGCAATTTATGTGCATAGAATAATAGGGCTGCTTATATTCCCATAGCTGTGCCCTACATATTCAGCGGTATGCAAGCCGGCATATGCATGCCTTTACGTCCAGCAATTTGAAAGTATTTCTGGGGCTATTGTCAGGTCACTCACAACAAAGTAACGGATATAATTTAGTTTTGCAATTACATTTAAAGAAAGGAAAAAACCCAAACTGGTAGTTGCAGAAGTAGTGGTTAGATTCTATTACTAATATTCTGCTGTAGTTTTATAAATGATTAAAAGAGAATTAACAAAAACTATGAAAAATGTCTTTGAGGGCAGTATTCCATAAGAACAAGGCAATAATAATTGTGTTTACGAAAATGAGCACCTCAAAGAAGATACATTTGCCTATGGAGACAAATCCAAACTGGACAGTTGAAAGGATGTGGAAATACAAAAGTACTACAGAGTGCTAAAAAACTACAGACAGAAGAAACCTAGATGTTTCACTACAGAATTAGAAACCTAGATGGAAGAAGTAGCCTAGACAGAGGAAAGAAAAAGTTAATCTCTCCATCTATGCTAAATAAACATTTTTTTACTGCTACCTGATCAAAAAGTAAAGATATTATTTTCTCTGTTAATATTTAATATTTTACTATTGTACATATCGGAGATATGAATACATGCCTTATTGGAGTCAGCTAAATATTGGTTTTCTGTGTTCATTTCCGTTGTCTGGCTTTTAAATGTCCGTTCAGTGTCTGTCCAGTAGATTCAGGAATCATAGCTGGTTTATTTCTTGTTTCTGTTTAAGGCCCAGGCTGCAAATCTCTCTCCTGTAGTTTACAGAACCATTGCATTATGCTTCATAGCGTCAGTCTTCCATATGCAAGGGCAATTAATCTGTCCTGAGACAATCTAGAAGAAAACACCTATTTCATATATATTTGAATATCTAAATAAATCTTTAGGAATTATTTTGTCAGAAAGGCCACTGCTTTTCGCAACAGAAAACGTAATTATATCTTATTTCTCTAGGGTTCACCACTTTTGAGGCCTTTTTCAAATATTTTGTAAAGTGTTAAATGTCTGTTCAGAGTGATCATCAGGTTTACTCCGCACAGGATTGCTTATATATTATCACACACTAAGTGAGTGTCCAAGTCTTCAGATGCTTGGAAGGCTGGAGCTGCTATGGGGTGAATCGGTTCATCTTCAGTACTTCCATAGGCCAGGTTGCAGCTGTGTCTGGATCATCTTGCAGTCCTTAACGTTTTCATTCACAGTGTCTGAGTGATGCAAGAAACACTGGTATCTCTGCTCTGTGGGTGGAAAATAAAGAACTTAAAGTTTAATTAGGGGCATTTAAAAAAAAAAAAGTACGTGTATCTCTGAAAGAGGGCTTTAGGCAACCTTTAGCCTTCAAATCCCAAACTGCAATCCTAAGAACCTCTCCACAGCTGCTGTCTCGTCATGCACACACCTAAACTCATAAGCCCCTCAGTCCTCCAGACTCTTAAGTCCTCCTACACATACCCAGAAGCATTTCTGCTTGGACAAGGCTGACCAGCTCAGCATCTTTCAATCAATACCTTTCAATACCAGAGATCAGACATGTAAGACTTTTGGTGCATGCAGATACACAGCCCTGCCCGGGCTGTGCACAAAGGCTGTAGACCAATGCAGAAGTAGTGCCCGGGCTGTGCACAAAGGCTGTAGACGAATGCAGAAGTAGTGCTTCTTTCTTGTAAATAAGTGGCTTGCTTTTTTTTTTTTTTTTTAAACAAGATCCAACAAGTGAGAGCTCTTGCCAAATAAAAGCAGAAAAAAAATGTGGCTGGGATAATGCGTCTGGTATAAATTTCACTAGCCTGGCTTCGCAGTTCTGGACCCTTCTTTCCAAATCCACTTTGAACAAATCAGCACTGCTGTGGCCAGCATCAATAAGTTTTCTGATACTTTTTCAAGCTTCAGGAGGTTAACTCAAATGCAGCTGAACTTCTCGTGCCTCACCATCATTTATTTTCCGTTGGTCGAAGGCCATGAAAAAAATGGAGGAAAAAAGCACGTCCGGTTATGGGCTGTGAGATTTGTATGCAGGAGCTGTACATGAGTTAGCACATGTGTGTGCATGCTTTGATGACGGATACATACTAAGGCCTGCAAAATCCTGACTTCTGAAAGGTGGAACGGACACTGAATAATGAATTTGGTTCTTCCTTCAGTGAAGCAGCAGAGCGAGCTCAATTATTTGGTAGTCTCTTGTTACTGTCATTCCACAATGGGATTTGTTTTTTGTTTCATACATGTTTTCCTATTTATGCTGGTGACTAACAGCCAATACCCTGACCTGGCTAGTTCTGCTGATTGCTGTATGGAATACTTAATCTCATATTGCCACTCATACCTCTTATAGCAAATCTAATTTAATTACTGATTTTTTTTCCTCCTTTGTGTGTTTTTTGCATTGGAATGATTTCTGGAGGTATTTACTGGTAACTCTGATTTCTTTACTAAAATATCATTGCTTCTTCAGTAGTTTGAAAATTTTAGCTAATATATGAGCTTGTGAAAAGGTTCCTTCCTCCCACTTTGTTCTAAGCAATTCTTGCTAATAAGTACCAAGTTTTTGCTTGTGGACTATAGGCATAACTTTTGGTATTCTGACTTTCAGTAAGCTGAATAAAAAATCTGGACCAATCGTTACGGAGACAGCAGATTTCAGTGATGAAGAACTGAGTTGCTAGAAGGGTGAAATCTTAGCCACACTGAAGAAGTCCCTAGATGTAGAAGTCCCCTCATATATAGACCTCATTCCAATTTGGGGTATATACCAATAACTCACTGTGATAAAAAATTGGGCTTTCTGTCCTGAATGTCTAAAGGCTTAAGAGTTCATTTTTTTAAAAAATAGATGCTATGAAGTGTATACATAATGATACCCCAAAGTTTTAATGAAAAAAAAAATTCCTCATTAGAATCAAGGACAATATATCTTCTCACAAAGTCAGAAATATTGTACTCCACAAAATTAATACATATTTCAGACACTGAAGGAGAGTAATGTTTCACTAATTTGGCTGAATCTGCCCATTTTCCAGTTCTTTCCACTTCCTTCTAACCAAATAATTTATTTCAAATTTGACAGCTCTCTATATTATGGTCTTGAACACCCTCCAAAAATTGTTGGCAGACAATAAATTTTAAGTCAAGTCTGGCTCAGAAGGTTTTTTTCTCTGATAAATGTTTGTATCTCTGGGTAAGAGAAGTTCTGAAGGTTTGACATTTGTGAAGAAAAAATAGGGAAAATAGCTACTAAAAATCATTCTTCATGGCTATTTACAGTAGCTGTATGTTAAAAATATCTGCTGTTTAGGCTACCATATGGGTAGCCTTCATTTTCAGAACAGATGTCTTTAAGTTTCAGAAACAGAGGAGAAAAGATGTTGGAGAACCTTTTAGAGACAGTGGTTTTGTTTTCTGTCAGATGACTGACTCTAAATGGATGATACTATTATAGAAACATCTTCCTGTAGATCTAAAATGTTGTAGAAATACCAGGCGGGAATAGGAGCTGATTTTTATCTTTAAAGGAAAAAAATGTTTTTTCATGTAATTCAAACGAGAAACCATTAAAATATGTTCTAGCTGTTGGGAGTTGGGATTTTTGTGTGTGTGTGTATGTTTTATGATTCTATAAAATAGCCTGTGCTTTTTCCTTTGAGAATGATGGTCTATGTTTATGATTACTGAGCTTATTTACTTTCTAATCAATGTGCTAATCACTTCCAAGGTGGGGGCTATTAGCAAGTCATTATGAGCTAGCAGCAAGTAAACTAGGTAGATATAAAGAGCCACATGGTTCCTAATTTGCTTAGAACAGTAGCTCTGCAGGGGAAAGGTGCAAGGCTTGAAGAAGCACTGACAAGAAGTAATTTTGCGTAATGCTGGAAGTACTAAGTTTGTTATGTTGCTAAACTTCTGTTTGCTTCCTCAATAGCTCTGAATAGTGGTGTATCATAGGTAGCTATGTTGTGATTATCTGGTGACTGTGCTATGATTGCATTTCTTTTGCGACAGGAGTACGTGCAAAGTTAAGTGGTTAGTCTCCAGACCATTTCCTAGTGTCTAGGGCTGATACAGCTCATTGTAGGTGGGGGTTTTCAGGGTTGAGGGGAAAGCCATATACAGCCTTCTCTTTTCCTCTCCCCCACCCCCCTTTTTTTTTCCTTCCTTCTTTTTTTTTTCCCTGAGAGTACTGCTTCCCTCTGGGCTAGCAGAAAACAGTATAGAGCAAATGAGTTATTGCCAAATTTCATAACTTGCTGTCTGGACTAGATTCAGCTGAATACTAGCTGTTGTCAGTTTTGGCTCTAGAGTCCGTTGTAAACAACTCATACAAAATATGAACCCACATTTTTAGTGCTCATGAAGTTCTGTTGTAGCCTGAACTGAAGGGTTGGTTTATGTTTTCATAACCTGATTAATGTCTATAGTATGTCCAAGTAGTGTGTTGGTGGAATATTATTGGCAGTATCTGGTATGTGTTCTATGGATGCAGTAAGCTAAAGCACATAGTGTTCAAATTACTTGTTCAGGCCCATTTAAAATGTCACAGGGAAAAACAGAATCAAATCCAGAAATACAAAGTCCCATCTTGTATCAAATAAACTGAATTGTCTGTGATTAGGGAAGAAAGAGGACCCTCAAAACAGACAGATTTTTTCTGGATTGCTTGAGCATCATGTGTGCTGTCTTTAATTAAACTGAAAGATGCTAACTGTGTGTGCCTTCATATCTTAAGATTTCAGTAAAACCAGTAGAGGTGAATACTAAATATAGGGTGAGTAGTTCAACTGAAGTCTTGTTAATGAGGCTTAACTCGGGGTATTCTACTACCTGGCTTTTCCCAAAGTCTTCCTCTATTCTTTTTACTGCTTAGCTGAGAATCTTCCTTTAATATCCTTGACTAGATATTAATAAAAAAGAAAATGTGGCTTTGAAAAATACACCCCATGAAATTTCAAGCGCGCAGAGCCATGCCTGTAGTCAGACATGTCTTCAGCAAGCAAGGAGATGCTGTTGAAGAGATCTGATCTCATTTGTTTTGGTCAACAGTAGCTGTGAATCCACTGTGGTGTGGGGCCTAATTAGGTGATTGTTAATTGCTCAATGTGTTAAGGAAAAGTTACTGATACATAAGAGAAGTTTCTGTTGCTGATCTCAAAAACCATGAGTAATCCTCAAGATCAGCAGGGGGACCATGGCTGACTCAGCTCTATGTAATATCCTTCAACCCATTAGCAAAGCAAGAAGCTGATGAATTATTCTGGAGAGAACTCAGAGGGAAAGTGATTTCCTCTGTCACTAGTCAAGACAGAGCAATAAATGTGCTCTTACTTTGATTTGGTGTCACTGGTGGACTGCAGGTTTTTCACTGACCTCTCACTTTCTTCAACACCTGTTCTGTGCTCATTGCATCAGCCAGACATGAGCTAGAAAATGCATAGGCTCTGACTTGTTAAAGCAGAGAGCAATTATAATGCATTGGATAATTTGGCAAGGCAGAAGGAACCAAATGAAAGGTAACAAGGCTAGGGGAGGTCCGGCACGTGTGATAAAAGCTTGTTTTGACTGGGAACCTGGATGGAGGAAGGGATGGGTTAGGGGAGCAGAACCACCACTCCAGGCAGAAAATGGTTCTTAAGCTGTCCTTGAATACTAACCAGTGTAGGGCAGGCATTCCCACAGTGACATTTAAGGAAGCAGAACAGAGTTCGTCATCGAGAGGGATATTTTTTTATCTGTTTTCTCATTTTGGGGGCAGAAATGCATAAGGCTTTCCAGAACTGAGAGGCAGGAAAAAAATGAGTTGGGATCAAACAACTGTTTCCTTATGTAATGCTTGACCTTTCTACCTTGTTTCGAAGTAGCCATTAAGTTGTAATTATAGTCTGACTTATAAACAAAGAACTCCTTGAAACAGAAAAGAGCTGAATTTTGGGGTTTGGAAATGTCAAAAATGATATGTTTGATGACCTCAAAACCTTTTCTTCAATGTTTTTGTTATTTTACTGGAATTCAATTACTTTTCTGCAAAGTGCATCAGCTTTGGATACATTTACCACTATAAAAATACTTAAAATTAGAAATACAGATTTTTTTTTAAAGATCTCTAAGTATGTCAGAGCATGTTCCACATGTGAAGGACCATGTGTCTCTTTTTTGTTATAGAGATAATAACAGAACACAGATGTTATTTTTAAATCAAGAGGTGGTACACAGATGCTAGCATTCAAATCACACTGCTTGAAATCAGCATGCATTTAGATCATTAACTGTGTTTTAGCAACCTCACTATAATTTTTTTTGTAGGTACAAAGCTGGTTTGTGTACCAGTATTGGATGCTATGGCCTGTCAATGGCCTTGCAGAGCTGGTAACTGGAATGTTTTTATTTGACTGAAGAATGGTATGTACTAGCCTACTGTGCTTATATAAAGGAAGTAATTTTCTGCATCTCCGTAGTCAGTCTTTAATAGTATTTATCTCAACTGTAAATACAAAAGATTTTGCTCTTTCTTCTGTTGTAATTTCTTCTCAGCAAGCATCAACTGAAAATTATAATTTAAGACTTCCTACTGCAAAAGATATTAATTTTCATAATATTTGGTGTTCTTTCAAAAATGGAAAAGTCTCACCGTGAAGACTTTTACAGTTAAGACAGTTTTATCTGCAATTTACAATTCAGTCCAACCTGTATCAGATAAATAATAACATATTTAGAT
The DNA here is from genome assembly GCF_965638725.1 of Aptenodytes patagonicus. NCBI lineage: Eukaryota > Metazoa > Chordata > Aves > Sphenisciformes > Spheniscidae > Aptenodytes > Aptenodytes patagonicus. The sequence goes on along the minus strand of NC_134950.1, from coordinate 144,784,046 downwards.
ATCAATTTCAATGCTATATTAATGCAAATACAACCTGCTCAGCGTAAAGAAATGTTTTCCTTGCACTAGAATCAAACTGAAGAGGAACGTCTTTATCTTCAAGGGTAAGAAGGTTTTTTTTTCTGTGAAGCTCTGTAAGCTACATGTAATTGCAGCATGTACTGTGTATGCATGGCCCTTTCAGGGTGACCTCTGATGTCTCTTCACAAGCGAAGCTCTAACTTAGCCACCCTGCCAGGGACTGGTTTGGTGACCTGGGCTGGTGTAGTTTGTGAAACATGGTTCAGGAATATACACGTGTTAAGTCTATGACTTCTTTTTTTGAACTAGAGCCTATCTTCTAGAAAGTGAACCCATTTGTATTTAATGTCTGTAAGTAATGGAGGATCCTCATGTCTAAGTCATTTCAGTATGTTTTTGACACTGCTAGTCATGCATTATTTCCAGTCTGATCTTGTTTGGGTTTGGTCTACAGTCTCTAGAGCACATCTGTGTCTCTCTTAAAGATCCACCTGCTTGTCTACATTTGTCCAGGTTACCTTTACCTAAATGAAATTACCTTCACAGCATAGCTTCATGACTGTTAAGCCATCATTCCTGCTTCCCCCTCCCCACTGTTTCAAAGTAGTTAGGCCGACTCTCAGCCTGTTACTGCTTTCTTAGTGGTAATACGTACCTTCATGTTGGCTGTGCAATGAACCTGGCAGGCAAATGGATCTAAGCTAAAACCATCTTCCTTTTGATTTTAGCTATTGTCTTTTAACTAGTCTGCTTAAAAGTAACTCACTGAAAACTTGTGCTGGGCCAGAAATGATTGCTCAGGAACAGGCAGGAGAGCTTCTTTCAGATGCAGTACCAGCTCAAAACAATGGGGAAATAATAGCACTAGTTTGCTTTGAGAAGGTGTGCTTTTGGGGCATGGAAGATAGTGATTTTTTTCTGAATGTAAGTTGAACAGGTCAAAAACCAAACTACGAATCCTAATTCAAGACCTCTCATGGGCTCTTGTGAGAGCAGAGCTTCATCAGTTTGTACTTGTCTATTCTTTATTACCTCTAGTGGAGACAACTCTCTACTTGGGCAAATAATTTCTTCTTGCTTGGTCATCAGCATGGGTTGTCATGTAACCTGTTTTTTCCTAGCCTTCCCCCTTCTATTCTGAAGCATGGATTGCTGTAAGTCATCATCAGGGTTTTCTAGCTTTCTAAAGGTGCCTTCCTTGAAACCTGTGTGAAGGAAAGATTTTTTCATTGTGCTTGCTATTCCGTAATACATGTAATCCTTGACCAAAAGCGTTGGGTTGATTGTGCTCTCAGCAGCTGTTTCATATGAACTGCACTTTCCCAGAGATCACTCTCAGGTTGATTCTAGCAGCTGTGAAATAAAGAAGAGAGAAGTTCAAGCAATGAAGCAGTTCAAATGTCAAAACATATTTTTGAAAGGCAATTAAAACTGATTATTTGCAGAGTTCATGATCACACTGTGGCCAGCAGTATAAAAAAAAGCTACTGAGGTTAATAGTTTCCTCCATACTGTACCAGATAGCAATCTGAATGTCTCTGGGAAACAGTCCTTTGTGGCTGTCTGTTTTAATGAGCTTTCAAAACAATTGCCCAAGTCTCTATTTCAGATGCCAGAAAGCCTTCAACTTCACTGCCATTTGAGGAAAATCCAATAACATCATGTTAAAGCACCCTTGAGATTCTTTGCTGGCTGACAAAGCTGTCTATTTAGAGTACAAACACCTGGGCTGACTTTTTTTTTTAAAGGCAAAGCACCAACAGCATAACTAAAAGAGCTGGGTGCTCAGCATCTTGGCAAGCCAGGCCCATCGAAAGTGTACAGGATCATTACTGGCTTATTTTGAGTCACCAAACACCATTTTTTAGTGAAATTACTTTTTTCAGTAAACATTAACTAGATGTAAATGTGTTCTATTGTGGTTGCAAAGTATGGGACTTGAAGAGAAGGTCTTGGTAGTTACAAAACTTGAATCTTCAAAAAAATTTGAAAAACTCCAAGTCCAGTAAATCAATCAACAGATGAAAAGAGGATGGGCAACAGGAAAGATCAGTGCAGTCATTCAGCAAGAGAAATACCCCTTAAAGAGGACTTATACTGCAGACTTGTGTTTACAAAAGCAGTGCTCAGTTTCCTCACCAAATTCTTTAACTGTATGTTCACCACCCACGAAAGTAATATTATAATGGCCCTGTCTCTACACAGTACAGTATTTCTTTCTAATTCTACAACTGCTTTATATGGATGTTAGCAAGGTAAGCGAGGCTAGCAGAGGCCATTTAAAAAGAGCAGTTTTTTTCTGTAGCGGCTATAGATATAAATACACACTGATTCCCATCGTAATGCAACCAAGAGCAGCATGAACTGTGGACCACATACAAATGCAGTGGGTTCTCTCGTGGGTGGGTGGGAGCTTTGTCCTCATCAGGAACTAGAAGGATAGCCGGTGTCATTCCGCTAGCGGCTAAAAAACATGTCTAATTCCCATCTTGCTTTACTGGTTCAACTCTTTTTCTTGAATCTGAACAGCTACTTTCTTCCTAGCTGCACTGTGAAACAACGAAATAGGTGTGATGCCAACTTGAAAGAATAAGCAAAGTGGCTTGTTTATACTGTTCATATCATATTTGTAAATTCAACAGAACACATTAAATAGACAGCTGTAGTCCAAAATCCCATATACTCTGTTTCAGTCACATCCTGGAGATGTTGTTTCTTGACTGATAAGTTAATCATAAGGTCTTGCTCATTCAGCTCTTCAGTTATGTGCTACAGGTGTCAGGATAGCGGATTTTTGTGATCTTGTTTGAATCTTTGACATGTACCAACTGAGGCATCTTATAATTTCTAAGCCAAAAAAGAAATTTCTGTGTCATAAGGAAAATCATCCATTCAGAAGAAAATCTGTATTTCAATCTTCAACTTCTTACAAAATAATTAATGTTTATTTAAAGTTTCCCCACATAAATTTAAGCAAATAAATAACTGAAATGCTCTAAAAATAAGAGCAGGTATTACATGATTTCAGTTGCATGTAAGCAAATGATTTCCATGCATGTAATGACTGCCTAAACAAATAGGCACTTAAGTATGCAAGTGATAAGAACAAGACATTACCATATATAATTACCTAGCAAATCATGTATCTTGCATGTGTAAGTGCATTTTGTGTAGGAACATATTTGTGTAACCTCTGCCTAGGGCCTTTTTCTCTGCTTTCTCTCAGCTCGTGGGAGGTTAATTCAGCTCATGTCATTGGGTGCTCAGTGCAGCTTTTGCCCATTTGATTCAATTTGCCTGTTCTTGAAAGACTAGATTTTCAACAGCATTTTATGAATTATGTAATGAAGTTCCTTTTTTTTAATACTTTCTGTAGCAGTTTTTTAAAGAGGCTAATTTTCAGTTTTATTAGGAACTAGAGAAAACGGAGAAGGAAGAATCGGAGGTGCAGGTTGTACAAAGCACTGAGGAGTCAGGGCTTTCTGTAAGGACCTCCTGTCTCCACTCAAAACAGCATTACCCTCCCAGGTTTGCATCTACATTGTGTTAGTGCTTTATTAAATACGATTCTCCAACCTATCTATTGTTTCTGGGCACTGAAAACTTTAATGTATATTTTGCTTAAAGAGCTCTTGCTCTAGCATAACATTACACATGGACTGCCTCATTGCTCTGGAAAATACTAGTCCATGCAGTGTATCTCTTGCACAAAATAAAACACAGGCGTTAGTCATGAAACAGATCAAAAGTTATAATCTGTACTGCAGGTTTCTCCCTTCAGGGCAAAACTTTGAGAAACATTAGAATTAATGTTCTTAACACATGTAGTTTCAAATGCAGTATAATCAGGTAACAAGCCTTCAAAGATGCAGTAACACATACAGAGCAGGTGAGAAGTGGGAGAGTAGGAGGGGGTTACTCTGCTGTTCAATAAAGGAACATCTAATGGTGAGCAGTAGGTGCTAATTTTCCCCCTTTAAAACCTTTTCTTTCATAACGGGCCAAATCCGTAACCTTCATTCAAAGAGTAGAATTAAGTGTGGTTTTATGTAGTTGTACTGTAATGGGTAACGGACTCTTCTTTTGCATCCTTAGGGGAAGGTCTGCTTTAGTTTGAAAACTGCATCTCACCTTGAACTATTGCAAATTAATGAAGGGTCTAACTTTAGACACTAACAAGCCAGGAAGGTCCTGAGACTCTTCAGTGGTGTATCTTGGTTTTTACCTGTAGAGAGTCTCTTTCAATCTCTCTCTCTCTTCCTCCCTCCTCTCTTTTTGTCTTAGTGATATTAGCAACTTTCTTGATGTGTTATTTTTGGAAGTCTTTGTTAAGTCCTGTGCTTGTAAGCTTTCTAAGAAAGCTCTGAACCAAGTGTGCTTTCTAGTCATGTATTGCTATGTTGTCACAACACTTATGTGGTTCAGCATAACTTCGAGGAAGACAGCATTATAAAGCATGTATGCAAGATATTTTATGCAGAAATTATACTGGAGTATTAATGTTTCCATATCCATCTTGAGTCACAGTGTTTCTGTAGAAGTTGAACTGAAGGAAATGAGTCTGCATAAAAGGGATTCTTCTGTCTTGCAGAGAAATTCTCTTTAATTTGAATGTTGACAGTGGCTTGGTGCCAGTACATGAAGCTGTGTTGCAATGCAGTGAAGTATAACATAAGACCATAGCTGTGTGAAATTGCTCTGGCCTCTTCCTCCCCCAGAAAACTGAATGTGGAGGGAAACTATTTGGTTCAATGAAATATTGGAGGGTGGCTTCTCTGATCTGTTAGAGCGTTTCAAGATGTGCTTCTCTGAGTAGGGGATAGCTGCTTCCACTGGAGGAACCATTTCCTTCCAGCAGATGTCTGCAGAGAAAGGTAACTCAGGCCCACGCACTTGGTTCTGTTGCAATGTTTTATCTTCCCAGGTGCTTCATAGTACAGCCAGCAGAGCAAACAGCCTCAGAATAAAGAGTACTTTACAACGCCTATCATTTTAGCTATCCAGAGAAACCTCACGGTGGTATGCATGTTGTACATGTTTAACTGGAGCAGTTATATCTTTACGTTCTCAGGAATAGTTTTAGGAGTATTTATCTGAAAGAACTGCTATATTGAGTGATCAATTGTGTAATGCCTACAATTGTAATTGTCAGCTATATTTTAGTTAGGCATCTCTTAACTTCATGTTTCAAAGTGAGTGCAGTAATCATTAAATTACAGTTTTTTTCGCTTTATATAAGATGCTACCTCGCCTCTAAAAGGCTTGATTGAAAAACCACTTCCTGTAACAGCCAGCAGCTTGGCATTTGTAGGCATGTAGTAGATCCAGGTTTAATTCCTTATCTGAAGGGCCTTGGTGACTTGAATCAGTCCTAGGTAAGTGACCCGATTTCTGGGCTATTTAGGAGGTACATGGAAAGGTTGTTTTGGGGACCTGAGGCTGAGGAATATTTGATGTCACTTTGCATGGGGGAGAGGAGGAACACTCTGAAAGGAGCTCTTGTTTGCTCTGAAGCAGAGTAACTTCCAGATACCTACCTGCCTTTCACAGGACAGATTCTTCTTTTTGCCTAATTTACCTCATGATTCTAAAATGCCGGGATCTCTGAAATGTGATTTTTGTCCATTCACAATGATAAGAAAACTACTACTATATCTTGGTAGCAGTTATTTATGTAAAGACTTGGAGTAAGTGAAAGTTTTCTTTGCCTTTGAGATACTATTTCTGACAGCTTACAATAAATCTCAGAGAAATGAATGCTTATGTTCCCGCAGAGGCCTCATACTATTCGTCTTAGGAAGCATGAGTTTGTCATTTTGAACTGTATAGCTTCTGCTTTACCCAGCCAGATTCTGTGCAACTCTAGGGAGTACAAAAATGTTGGCCTTTCTACAATGCCAAGATATAAAAGTGACAAACTGGGAAGATGAAATAACATGGATTTAATGGAGAAAAATATCTGAGTTGAACTTGTCCATATTTTAGACTCTGCACTTGATTTGTTACTGTGGCTTATTTTAAACATGTTTCATAAGTGATGTTTGCACTTGCCAGTGAAGTTTATTCAGCCTGAAATGAAGTTAACAGCACAAAAAATTCTAAGGATCATTTTTAACCTTTATGTTAATGTTTCATTGCTGCCAGGTGAAAGCCACCATCCAGTGGAAAACATTTGCTTATAACAATTCAAGATCAAATCCTAAATCATTATAGCAGGCCTAGAATCAGTGCACAGCTGGAATGTGAGCATCACTGCCATATGCTGAAACGTACGGGGGTGGAAGAGCGAGCCAGGAGGCTGTTGCTGGCTTCTCAGCAGCCCACTTTGCATCCAGTGCGATCTAGGCATACCAGAAACCTGGGGGCTGCTCTCTGAATTTTCTGCTTGCAAAGGTATGAGCACTTGAGACAAAGTAAATAATGGGAGACTTGAATCCCTCTCTCTCTCAAACACTTGGCTTTAACAAACCACTTTAATACTTCTTAAATACCGGAAACTGGCACTTCATTTTTTGCATCCTAGTAAAATGAATTGTTCCTGTGCTTGACTTAATTTTCTTGACTCCTTACTCCTAAGCAGCACAAGAAAAAATTGATAGTGCTTACCACATAAGGGGAAAAAAGGGGTTTATGTGGGCGGAGAAGGCCTTGCAACAAGCCACTGTTGCCACTGTTTTGACAGAAAACAAAAAACACATTTTGACATGTCACAGCAGCACCTTTCAAAAAAAATTCAGTTTCGTAGTTTAAGAAATATTTACAAATACTGTGTTAAAATAAGTTTGTTGTAACAGTAGTAAAACATATCTTGAATATTAGACTTTTCCTTAATTTCCTTGGGTGTTCTTTGAGTTGAACCATCCCAAACAAACCAGTAACAACTTCCCCACCCCAATATAACTTCCTTCTACCTTGTTACATTCCTTGTTTCATTTTATTAAAGAAAGAATTAGCTGGAGAATGGGAGGAGGCAGACTGAAATGTCTTCTAATATTTTGGCCAGGGATACATCTGCTACTGATTTAATTTGAACACAGTTGAATTTAGGAATTTGTCTACACTGGAATTTAATTATTTGTTTTCCTCAACATCGAAACTTGCACTATGTGATAAATTGTACAGTAAATAACTGTGCTGGTTTTCTGATTATTTTTATCTTCTTTTTCCTCCAGTTCTCAGTTTCGTTTGAGTACTCAGTTTCATTTAAAATAGGATTCTACTACTGGTAACCTTGACTGCAAGCAAAACCTCCCACTTAGGCCTTTGCAAAGTGTGACTAGTGACATCAGCTTTTATTTGAAGTTTAACAGAGGAGAACAATCTACTTCCTAGTGAAAACTGAAGGTAGCATCTGATTTTTTTCCTTGCTGTTAATAGCACCACAAACTGTTAGTCTAGTCTTTATATAGTAAAGTTTTGACTTCTCGAGTAGCTGGCAGATGATGCTTTCATGTTCAAGTCATCTGTTTAATCTCAGAGTTTTGTTAAACTAGGCAAATGACATTGCAAAAATCTTTCTGTAATGAAAATTGGAATGCTAGCTGCTACAACAGCAATCTATTACCTAATTGTTATTAAATACCAACATGCTGTGGTGACACCTTGTTAGATGTGATGCAATGCTGTACACAACAATTACTAGCTCTCCACTTACTTTTTCACCAGCTGGGACCCAGCTAGGAATATAAGTTTTGCTACTGTTTTCCCAGCAAAAGAGTCACCATCTTGCCATCAACCTGGCTTTCTCTGATTTCCTCTCAGGCACTTGAGTGTAGAAAGAGTTGCCTGCTACTGTCAGTCTGAGTGAGAGAAAGCAACTTCTTACTGTCACTGCTGACCCAGGAGATGATGACTCAAAATTAATAAATAGCTAGACCCGATTCCATCAGCTTTGAATCTGGTTATACAACATCAATCAGCTTGTCCTTTACATAGGTTATAAATGTGTGCTTTAAGAATAGTTTCTGGGGTATACTTGCGGAAACTCAATCAGCGGTGAATTAACCTCCTACCCCAGTCTAATCAGCCATACGAAGGGCAGGATGAAACCAGACCCCACCAGACAGGTCTCACAGTGAGGTTACTGCTCCCCTTGCAAACACTACCACCCCTTCAACACTGAAACAAAACACGTGTAAATCAGCTGCAAAGTAAAGTCAAGGTCAAGAACATGGACTAACTTGATTCAGTGCACAGCTGATCAGCAGCGTATGCCTGTTCCAGCTAAAAGTGGCTAAATAGAGAATCCCACCAATAAAGTACTGCAGGTGGGGAAAAAATCCCAGCTTTGTCATTCTCAAGGCTGTAGGCTGAGATGCCATCAAGTCCAGAGAGGAGGTAGCCCATGCTAATTCATGGTATGAGCAGAAGATCACCCTGCCCTTTTTCTTCTTTCTCTTATTAGTAAAATGGCTATGTACACTTTCTCCATGTGTTCAGGCTGCCTGCAAACACTGCCCCTTGGATCTTGGCCTGTCTTGTCAAATATTGCCTTGTGATAGTATTGAAAATATAGGTGTTGTGTACGGAGTTATCCAAGATACAACAATTTAGCAGGTACTCTCAGGTGGTAGGTTTGGATGTAATGTGGCTAGATGGTGGGTTTGCCTTGAATCTTACTGCATTCATTACTGATGCTATATTCCCTTCCCCATGATGCAGTCTTCCCTTTCAGGTTTGAAGTGCAATAATCAGATTATGAGTATTGTTTCTAACCTTAATTGGTTTAATTTAATTAGTTTATCATTAGCTCTGGATCAGGACCTTGGGGCAGTACTCTCTCTGCTATGCTTCATTTAATTATATTTAATGCAATCTCTTTGTTTCCCCAGAGGCCAAATAAGCCTGCAGCCAAAGACTCAAAATCAACAGAGAGGGCTGTTCTCAGACCCCGTGTTCTCAGGTAGGTCTGGAAGAACCAGGCTTAAAACATGTATTGCATCTACTGATTAGTTCCCCATCTCTCCATAGCGCTGCATGACCCCCTAACCTGGCAGCAGGAAACCAACCCAATTTAATATGAAGAAAGGATTCTTTCTCTCTGTACAGCTAATAACCTAGTCTGGTATCTGGTTTAGCTGTTTTACTTTCCTTTGCACCATTTCTTCCTGCCTGGTCTTTCTACATTCAAATGATTATTTTAGCTGAAGACTTTCATTTTATTTGAAACATCTGTGGGAGATGATACTGAGCACCTCTGCAGAGCATGTGGGTGTTCAGTTAAGTCTCATTTCCACATTTATGTGCTGTAATTGTTAATTTCCTAACAATACTTACTAGAAGTGTCAGTTTTCTTTCCATTCTCCAGCTCAAGTGGAATTCCACCATTGCCAATGGGTTCCTACGTTTACCACCGTTGCTGTGGCTCCATGTCCCATATGAGAAAAAGTAGCTTTCATGCCCTGGGGGCTATCCTGCTGTTTCCTAGGATACTTTTCACAGAAGCCCAGAGATGCCTCTTTCAGCAAAAGAAGTATTGCCGATTGCTAACAGGTAGGGTGCAAAGGGCTGAGAGCAACTGGTTTGAGCTGAAGACAGAGGAAAACAGCGTGAGGAGCAAAACTGACAGAGTCTGATGCCGTGGAAGTTTGCACCCACCTCTCCATATCTGCTTTTTTAGAGCAGCACCAGCTCCTGTTTGCCTATTTTTACTGCCTCCATACACAGCCCCTACAACAAAAGAGTCTTGAATGGCAAAGTATGTCTTCAGGTTTCACTGCTGGGCATGTTGCAGGAGAAGGGGATCACTGTGAATGAAGCTCCCCAGGAACAAAGCAATTATCAAGAGTGAACAAATTAGCATTTCCTCAAAAACAGGGAGCCTCTACAAGCGTGAGAGGTGTGAATACTAACTGGGCTTGTGACTGGAGGTGAAGGGAGAATATAGATCCTCTGTTCTTGCTGGGCCAGATGCTCAGAGGGCTGAATTCCCTCTGCTTTGGGGAGGACCTGGCTTCCTAATATGTCTCATGTGTCACTGTCCTCTATTTTTGCAGGTGGATTTGGTTCAGTAGTAAAAGCCAACAAGGGATTAGGTAGGAGTCTGGTTAAAACCCCTCTCATACAGAAGAATTACATGTTCCTCTAGATGTTTCTGTAGCAGTACCAGGACCTTTTGCCCAAGCTTCAATTAGTATAGCCCTGTAATAGCACATTTTACCCAGAAATACCAAAGGGTTTCATAAAATTAGCTCTATGATCTTGCGGTCATGTGTGCTAGGGATTTATCATAATTAAAGATGATTAAAAATGTTCCAATGAAATTATTTTCTATTGGATTATGTATACTCCGCAGCATTACAATGTTTCCTCTTATTTCGCCCAGGGAGCATTGGGGGAGAAGGCTGCCACATGGTGTAGAGCCAACCTTGCATATTCAAGACATAGCCCCTTCTCCAAAGCAGAAAGTCTTAAATGGCAGCCCAAGAGGACTTGAAGAGGACTGCCAAGGCTGCAAGTGTTCTTGGCTGCATGGAAGGAAACCTGAAAGCAGAGTCTCCAGGAAAGAGAGATCACTGTCATTTTGAAAGGCTGAAATAAATCTTCTGCAATTCTCATTCTGTCATGACAGGTTGCAACAGTCTTTCTGATGAAGAACAACTCTTCTTTTTTTTCTTCTTCTGCAATTTCAGACTTGTTTATTCCAGCCTACCCTCCTCCTCTCCTCATACACAGAGGAGTGGAGGCATTACCAATGTCTTTAGCTTTTCTTAAGTCTCCTGGGAAACATAGGATATAGCTAGCAATAAAGACCAGCAGCTGTTACTGCTTTCTGTTATGATAAGAATACAACCCCCATTTTTAAAAGGCTACCTCCCTTCCGTGATGTGCTTAGGAAGCTTCTTTTAATAAATGGATGAGATTAGTCAGTAATAATTCTTGAACTGAATTGCCTTTGGACTAGCAAACCACTTACTCTTTTCTACTGGGCTTTATTGTAGGAATGGGGACTTTTAATTTGCTAATAGGTGACTAAAAATGCAATTTTTTTAGAACTCTAGAGTCTGAGTGTATGGGATCATATTGTGCTCCTTCTTCAAAGAGACATCATGTAATCCTTGCTTTCTTCAGCTTCAGTAGGGTCACTCATCACCTTACATCAACTCTCAGAGTATGTTGTGCTACTCTGCTGTAACTAATAGCATTAGTACTAATTATGACCCATAAACCCACTAATTTCTACTAGAAGCAAGGAACATTCATGCATTTGAAAACCACTGTGCTTGGACATAGTTTAATTATGCTCTATATTCGTATTTTTCAACATCAGCATCTCACTAATGTGTCAGTTTAAAAATACTAATCATCATACTTGTATTTAAGACCTACAGCAAGCCAAAGTTATAGTTGACTATTTTCAGGTGTCTGGAAGCAGCTCTAATAATTATAAAGAACCAGAGCAGCAAGCCCTATTTATAGACATCAATTCAAAATAAACAGAGAATAAGAAAGAATTATGACTTTGAGAACTGCTGCTTTTAAAACTAGCTATGGAAGGATAACCTACTGCTGAAATGATATGGTAGACTCATGAATATATTGCATGCTATATGGCTGAGCTAAAATCAGTACTTGGAAATCATTATGTTTTTTAAAAAATGCTACTTTTGGAAAGAGAAGTTGTCTGAACAATCTTTAAAACAGGCAACATTTTCTTTAATTTTTTTATAACTTAGGAACGAAAATGTTTGTGACTGAATCCTCTTTTTCACTGTCTTTTCTTTAAAGATTTTTATGCCATCATAAGAAAATTTTTACTGTCTTGTATCTGAGAAAAAATTTGCAAAAAAAATTGAAAAGACTTTACAAGTGTGGGTAGTGTGATACAGAAGTATAGGGGCAATAGCCAAAGTCATCCCAGTGTAGCAATCATGCTTAAATATATGCTGAATTTTAAGCAGTTAGATTAATTGGATCAGAATGAAAGGTGACGGATGGAGTTAGTTTGGAATGAACAAAGGAATTCCTAACCTCTTCATACTCTTTGTACTGTAAGGGAAAGTCATAGTCCAGTTCTCCAAAAACCAGACATGGAAAAGGAAACACTGGCAGAACTTTGTGCTTTGATCATTACATGGCACAAAATGTTAGTTCTCCACCAGTAGGGATATGGAATACACATTCGTTTTAGGTTTCCACAAAGCTCTGGAAACTGCTCCAGAAGTTGCAGTGGAAGCGAAGAATGGTGAATGAAAGAAATCATAAGGGCAAAGCATGCTTAGTGGTATAAATAATTTAAAAGGTGGTGGAGTATGTCATCATGCATTTAGTGAACCAGTTTTCTTATCAAAATATACTTTGCAGTAATGACTGCAGCATTGCTACAGGAATATATTAGCATTAGACTGATGATTTAAAGGTGAAATGAACTTAAAAAAATATGATTGGCTGTTAAAGAGCAAGATACATAAGAGGAAGGAGTAGTAAATTGCCAGAATGACGTTCTCAGTCGTTTTAAACGGAAGCTTATGCAAAGAGACACTTATACAATGTAACAAGGTAAATTGCAGTTTATTCACTGACAAGCGTTCAGGAGGGAATTCTTTTGAGTAACAGTTTCTTCAGTTTAGATGTTTGGAAGTCATCACTTTATCAGGCTGTAGGGTCTTTGATACTTTCTTTTATTTGTGCAATGTGCAGAACTGCAAAATCTTGGGTTTGTTCTTACAACTGAAAGCACCTCCTTGTCTATTTTGCTTTTAACATTTCTAATAGCTGTTAGAACCATTCAAGGGTTTTTTTTCCACTTCTTGAGCCGCTGAGATCAGAATTTTCACCCTGTCTTGTCTTTGGTTGTTTTTTATTATGAAAGGTACCCAGAGTAGTTTGGAGATCTCTCAGGAAGCTAGTTTATAGGTTTATGAGAACTCAGGTAGAGCTGAGGATCTCCTCCCAGTAAATCATGTAACTTCTCTACAGCGCGTGGCTGTAGAGAAGAGGAAGGCACATGGGCTTGAATCAAACAGTATTGTCTTAAGCATAGGATCAGCTGCGAAGCTCCTTGAGCTCTGAAACTAGCAGTGGCTTTCATCTTGCTTAACTTCAGATATTAGCACTTGCCATCTAAGCTAGTCGTGCTAAGCTCAGTTTATAGTCAAGGAGGACAATTAGGCACAACTGGGCCATGTTTCAGCTGAACTCTTTTGGCACCTACTGTGGAATGAGAAAAGCTGAGCCTTCCACTGTAGTGAGGAGGTTGCGCTCTGTACTCTGCTTCTTGATGTCTGTTGGCTGTTTGGCTCAGATGCATGTAGTCCAATGAATCACAGCCTCATTTGTGCCACCAAGTACAGTTAGGCCTGTCTTCAAGTCCAAGTTAAAGCTCTAATTAATGAGTCATTGAAATAGTTGACTCTCCTGTCTCAGGCTGGTGCCCTCCATCGTCTTGTAAGACTATGCCTGAAAAATCTGACGTCTTGAGGACAGGATATCAGCAAAGAGCCTACCCTGCTGCGAGAGGGGTGAGGAGGGAGAGGGACAGTCTGGATCTCCCTGGTGTTTGCCGTGAGACTGATGAGCTACACGCAGATAGCACTCTGCCAGCTTTCTGAGCCGTATGTGCAGGTCATATTCTGAGCACGTCAACAGGATGTCAGGAGGTTCATTGGATGAAGGCTCTGACAACAGTCAAATGCATACTATCAGTGTATTTCTGTGCCCTTGACTGAAATGTTTAAGCTCTGAAATGCTTCCTTCCACCTTCTCTGAGACATCTTACGCAGCTTTGACGTGTTGATTATTATGTAATTCAGTTTTATTTTACTTTGCTGCCTATTAAGGCCTTAGTTTATTACATAGCTGTTCTTGGTGTATTGTTGTGGCTCCTTTGTCATCACCTATATCTGATAAGAACTTCTATTTCATCTACTTTTCATTAGGAAGACAGTTTTTGCTTGTTTTAAACAGAAAATTGTTGGGCGTTCAAGGAGACAATGAAGAAAACTTGGAATAGAACATGATGAGGTGTATGATGGTCTTTATTTTGTCTGGCAATCTTGGTGTGGCACTTTAAAGCTTTGTTTTATTATAAGATCACAGCCTTCTGTGTAATGTCAGTCATAGGACTAATCAGCATTAACTCCTTATTATACTAGCACATCTGCTGGAAAAATGTCTAACAGAGTTGATCGCATTTAAGATTGAATGATGTACCCAGGCAACTTCGGGCCATTACAGACTTTTCATTCCCTTCTCTATCAAAATAAAACCATGAATAATTAGTTGAGAATAAAAAAGAAAAACGAATGCTTGTGCCTCTGAGAAGAGAATGAAAAGGCAAACACCTGATATAGGGTGATTTAAGTACTGCAGGATGTCAAGACATATTGATATGAGTGCATAAGAACCTATATGGAATGTAAAAGAAGTAACATTTTTGTTTATCGGGGCTAAATTTTGTTACTTGAAAGAGAAAACCCCTGTAAGGATTAAGGAAGGATGGGAGGACAATGCCACTCTGATTACCTTATGTCAAAGAACTTAAAGGGCGTGCAGATGACACGTCTTTAAAAAATGGTTTTGACAGACATTTTAAGCATCCATTTAGGAATAAGCTAAGAGAAGTACCAGCCATACTTTATCAGATTAGTAGCCTAACTCCTCATCTTTAGAGAGTACAGTTTCTGGGTTATTGATAACAGTGAGTTTAAGGTATGTTTCAGTCAACAGCAGGACATATTTTCAGAATTTCTGTTGTATGTGTCAGTGCTTGCTGGCAGAAAAACTTCTGTTCGGGAAAACTTGGGGCAGATTTCTTGAGAAGATTTGAATTAAAAGACAAAGTAAGTAGGGAAGCAAGTGCTACATGTCCTCAGATTACCAACCACTCACTCTCTGATTGCTGGAGAGAACCACACCTTTAGTTCTGTAAACTCTACTTTGAAGGCAAAAGTCGTAGATGATAACTTTTCAGTTTAATCAAAGAGTTGGAAGTCACGAAGGGCCTTGGCAGTCTGGAAGCAGGTTTGTTTGACTGCAGTGACAAATGCCTTTTGGTTCCAATTGTGTTATATTCACAATTGAATGTAGTTTGATTTCTCCTTGTAAATTCCCATAGCACATTTTTTTTTATACATTTGTCACTGTCAGTGCTTGGGCTGATTATATTGCAGTCCAAGACAAGTATATTCTCTGTCTTGGAGATCTAATTCTTCCCCTCATGGACAGTTCTGGTAAATAGTGTTGCCTTGGGAAGAACTGCTGCTTTTCTCTTCCATTTATTTCCATCTCTGTTAGCCCTGACATTGGTCTCCTGCTTATTTTTCTTCTGTTTCTCTAGAGAGGAAAATAAGTCTCATGTATTCCACCTTGAATAGTATGCTTTTCTCAAATAAACCCATATTCATTGCTAGTCTTTGCAATTCTTCCCTTGCCAATGTGTTGAGTATTCTTTTCCCTTGCATTTTCCTTCTTGTTGCTTTTGTCTTCTGCTGGGAATTTTTAAATAGCTTATCACTAGTATTCTCTTGATTGCCTGAGATCTGGATTTGTGTCTTGAGTGACTTGAAAATAGCCTCATCTTCTAGAATTGATACTATATAAAAACTCTAAATGGGGATTTTTCCAGCTGTAGCAGATTTGTGTTTTCCTGACTGCTGCTCCACTTGTTCATTTTTTATTATGGGAAAAATTAAAAAAAAATAATATCAATGTCCCTTGTCCTGGTTTCGGCTGGGATAGAGTTAATTTTCTTCCTAGTAGCTGGTACAGCGCTGTGTTTTGGATTTAGTATGAGAATAATGTTGATAACACACCCATGTTTTAGCTGTTGCTAAGTAGTGCTTACACTAGTCAAGGCCTTTCCAGCCTCTCATGCCCTGCCAGCGAGAAGCTGGGAGGGGGCACAGCCAGGACAGCTGACCCAAACTGGCCAAAGGGATATTCCATACCAAGTGACGTCATGCTCGGTATATAAACTGGGGGGAGTTGGCCGGGGGGCGGTGACCACTGCTCAGGAGCTGTCTGGCCATCGGTCGGCGGGTGGTGAGCAATTGCATTGTGCATCACTTATTTTGTGTATTCTTTTATCATTATTATTATTATTATTTTCCCTTCCTTTTCTGTCCTATTAAACTGTCTTTATCTCAACCCATGAATTTTACTTTTTTCCCCAATTCTCTCTCCCATCCCACTGGGGAGGAGGGGGAGTGAGCAAACGGCTGTGTGGTGTTTAGCTGCCTGCTGGGTTATACCATAACATCCCTCTAGGTAATCTCTTTCACTTTCTTTAATAATTAAACCTTATTTTTAAAATTATGCAATTTCTCCATCAGGCTGCTAGCCTTATGATGGAGCCCAAGAGGTGAGAAATGGTGACATAACATACTGCATTTCACACTGACTGCATCACTTGAACGTGTGAAGTCTCTCTTGCAGACAGCTCAACTTTAGCAATTTTGCAGTAACGCTTTTAATGCCAGATTATATTTTCTCTTTCAGCTTTTCTTGGAAGTCTTTCCATTCTGAAGTTGTACTCCTTGCTTTATTTTTCCTGACATCTGATTTTAAGCTGAATGCCCCTTTGTGCTCTGGCTGTGACTGCAACTCTCTAGCTGTCTGCTTCTCATTCCCTCACTTCTCCATGGATAGCTTCAGGCACAGTAGTTAAGTCTTGCAGGTCAGTAACTTTACTTCTTACTACAAGAATCCTGAATGTCAGATTGTTCCTCAAATAATAAATAGCAGCTGGTCCCTAGTGCCTGCTTCAGGCCAGTTAATTTTGTATTTCCCAGTGCCCTTCCTGTTTGTCTCCATTTGGGCTGAGAGGCCTCTGTTCAGAGCAAGCTAAAACAGCCCCTTAGGTGAGATTTTGAGAATCAGTATTTACCTTTTAATTTGAGAGCCGTTGCTCATTAACACAGTGCTCTGCTTTTTTTTTTTTCTTTTTCCTGTGGAGTGTCATAGGGTCAGAGCTGATGGGCTTTTGCTGTCTCTTCAGAGCTCAATTGTAAATACCCATCTTAGTCCACAACTCTACAGTTCCCTGCAGTGGCAGAATCCAGAAGGGATATTACATACGTGAGGATGTTCATATATTTATGCATTCCATTATGTTGACTTTTTAATGGCAAATTACTGATGGAGTGAGGACGCATGTCACATGCATGTTCTTTAGAGCGTTATTCATACCTATAATACCTATTATAGGTGATTTACGTATATTGTAGGTAATTTAAGTATAGGTAATACCTAGGGCATTATTGATACCTGATACCTACTACTGAACCCTTTCAGCATGATTGCTAAAGGAAAAGCTAAAGATGAGAGAACAGTAGTGGCCAGATGAGGGAGGGAAGCACCTTTGGGAAGATGCCTTTCCGTGCACCCTGGCTGCTGGGCGCAAAAAACCAGGATGGTTCTGCTGTGCCTCTGACCAGGGCAGTCTGTGGGGCCGCAGAAAGGGAATGGGCGGTGGGACTAGACCCTTTCCCTGCTCACAAGCTTCTCTGGCCCACGGTGCAGTGGCACAGAGCACCCGTATGGTACGTGATCACTGCACTGGGTGAAGTCCAAGGTGCAACTAGGCATCCGCTTCACTGCATCTGACAAGTCTCTGTCCAGCCTAAGTTAAGCAGATAGCTGCTCATTGCGCACGTGTTATACTGCTTCCTTCTGTGCAGATGAGTCCACAGGCAGATGCAGTGCTGTTCTGACAGGGGGAGAGTATTGCCCATGGTGGTACTAGCCTGCGAAGGAGAGAAAGGTCTCCTTAGCAGGTGTCCTTTCCAGTAACACTCCTGGGGTCACGCAAGCCACGTTTATTGACAGCATCATAGCCCTTGTAAGATCTCACTAATACAAAGCACTCTAGGACAGAGGTGGTAGTCTTTACTACTTGCTGAACACAGTGGGGCCGTGGTTTTACAGCTCGCAGGTGTCACCGTAATGTAAGGAATAAATCAACCAGTTTCTTTTTTCTATGATGCTATCATTCAGCAGCCTCTCATTACAGAAGGTTCATAGTGCTATATGTACAGGTTGTCATCGCTAATCTTTGCCTCTGTGTGATGATTCATTGTCTAGCATTTTTTTGTCTTTTGTCACTAAATAAATTTTAGGCATGGGTGAAAACGTCAGTGATGAACTAAAAAAAAAGGCTAACTGTAGAACGGTTCCCAAAAAGCAAGTAAAAAGCGTACATAAAATACCTTACAGAATTCTCAGATTATCTTGTAAAGACTTCTTTCATCCTTAGGAAAGCCCTTTACATCACCTATGTAGAGCATTTGGTCCCTTAGCATGGAGAAATGTTACTTCCTGTTTCTCCTTGAGCCCACTGGTTTTTTGTTGTTGCTCTCTAGAGCAGATTAGACAGAACAGAGAGAAATTTCATGATAGTCTTGCCCGAAGCTCAGTCTGCTTCTGTAATATTTATAAGAACAAAAATGTGCATGAATGTTCAGATTTTAAAAAAGAAAACCTATCCTAGATATGTGATGAACTTTGGATTTTCGTCTGATAAGTCATAAACAGACTGTAGAAAATCCTCTATATTCCCATTTAGGCAATAGCTATCCTCCAGCTTATTGAAGTTTATAGTTCTGTCAGAGGAAAAACTATGCCATGCTCATAGAAATAATAGGTGGGTGAGGTTCAAAAGCCACCCAGTGGTTTAAATTGCCTGCATATACCATTCAGAGACCTGTTACAGGTTGGGAAAAATCTGGATCTGTCTGTCAATGGGAAAAGGACCAAAAAGGAGTGTATAAAATATCCATAGCTAATAATTAATTAGACCCTACTCTTAATACCTTGAGAAAAAATGATACTTTGCTTGGTTCTTAGTTAAAATGCAAGAAGCAAGTCTATTTTTCGTATAAAGACACATAATGTATTAAGATGCCATGTCAAGGACCTACCTACATACACTGTTTTGGGCTTGGTTTTGGCTGCTTTTTGTACTCTATTTTATCTGTGGGTGGCTGACTACAGTCATCCTTCAAATGAGTTTTATCATTTTTATGTCTATCAAGCTGTCTGTGAGGCAAGTGGCAGGGCTGCAGGCTGCCCCGAGTTCTCTGTAGGGAATTCCTGTTACCGAGAATTCTGCTTCTCTTCTCAGCAATCCATTTCTCTTCAGCTTCCTCTGAGGTGCTCAGACTGGCAGAAGGGAACGGACCCAAAAATGTTTCAGTAGGTGAGACAGAACAATTAAGCTGTGACTGTATAGAGAGACATCAAAGAAGCCCATCAATCATTTGTCCTAGTGAGATAATGCCAAACAGTATTAGTCATGGTGCAAGGACAATATGGTTCATTGGTCACTCTTAAACACGAGAGATTAACTAAAATCAATTATGACAAATTTGTTAATATTTGAAGTTTTTAAGTGTTTCGTCAAGCTCTTATTTTCTGTGGGTTTTATTTTGCTCAGACGTCACAGTTGATAACCATACATTATAGAATCTCTTGATCCTGCTTTTCTCCCTCCTCCTAAAACTAGGGTGTGAGGGAGGGGTGGATTGTCTCCCCACTCAGTTTCTTATAATCTCTTGTGTTAGTTATGCAAAAATTAATATTCTGAATATTTAAATAGTCAAAACTGATATCCATCTTTCTATGGAAAGACTTTAATAATTCAACTTTTTTTTTCCTTTAAAAAAACAAGAACAAAAAGTATGACAGGGTAATTCTAGGACCAGCTGAAACCCTTTCCAAAAAAAATGAATTGTTGTGTAGTCATCAGATTTTTCTTCCTTTTTCTTTATGCAGTTTCATGAACATCATTAAACTTTTATATCCGTTGCAGGTAGTGTCTGAAGAGATCACAATGATCTCCATGAATTCAGTAAACTTTGAGGAGGACACTAAAACCTCAGGTGTTCTGGAAATACTGAAGTTCTCTTAACTGCAAAAAAAAAGTCATTCGTTTTGCATCTATGATTCCAAGCAAGTACCAGTTTCTTAGCAAGCTGCACTTCCTTATTCACTCAATGATAGAAATATCCAAATAATTAAGGAATTACAAAAAAGGGGGGGGGGGGGGGAAGAGGGGAAAATTAAGCCCAGAGAAGAGAATAGGCAAGGATAATAATTAGAAATATGTATTTAAGTTAAAAAATGACACAGTGCGCTCTCACTATAAACTAGTCAAGGCGTTTGTCCTGCTTCTAGGAAGGGCTGTCTTTTCATAGATGCAATAATAATAAATACATTTTATTTTCACTTGAAGATGGTGAACATTTACAAAGATCTTTTTTGCTCTTCCTAGTTACTTAAATATTTTTAATAGAAGACCTTCAGTAACTGTACAGTGGCCCATTATTTGCAAGATTGGTTTACCAAATGTTTCAAGTCCATGCAAAGTACTAAAACCTGGTTATTAAAAGGACCATACTACCAACATAGGAAAAGATCTATAGGGACATGGAAAGTAGTTATTAGGAAAGGGCACTTTGGGGATAAATAGGATAGTGATGTCAGATAAAATACATTTTGAGGTAGTCCAAAGGATCTCTGTGGGACAGCGAGGGCAAGGCCAGCAGTTATGGGGACCCTTTATCCTGTAGCTGGACCTTTTTGTCAAAGTTTACTTACAGCCCTTTCTTGCTCCTAGAGCTCTGAAGTAAGAAGAAATGTGTCTGGAAACAACTAGCTCCACAAGCACCAGAAGCCTGGTGGAGCCTGGCGGAGCCTGGCTATGGCTTGTCCCTTGACGTAAAATCCAGTGGGAACATTGGTCAGAGGCTCTCTGTTGAGCCCTGTATTCCTGTGGCATCTTCCCCTGGAGCACAGGCTGCTGCAGTCACTAGAGACTGGCCAGGAGAATAACAGTGTTAATATCTAAAAGGAGTGAATTTGCAAGTGTTCACACGATGACCTTTCCTCTGCTCCCTTTATAATCTTCGTAGGTAATTAGTTATCGTTGAGACCTCTACCCTTCTGATTAAAACTGGCCAACAAGCTCAACGAAATATTTATCTATTTTTTTAAAAGATGCTACAGAATATTAAGATTCTGGCTTTTACCTGGCTACAGTAAAATAAAACAGAAGTAAATATGGTCTGTACTGTCTCTTCAGCTTTGCATACCTGACCATGACAGATAGTCTTATCAGCATGTTTGCTGCATATTTACCAGTCGTGTTTCACTGTGCCTGAAGGCAGTCCCACTTCTGCATTGTAACAGATTACATAACTTCAATTTTCACTGGACATGCCCAAACATATTTCTCCTTTTCAAGAATAAATAGTTCATTTCTTCCATAACAATGAGTGCAAATGTGATTATAGAAGTGCTGATATGGTCCTGAGAGCTACCAGGAGTAATAGCCTCCCGTGATAGGAGGAGTTCTTTGCTGAATGACTAGATAAATGCTGGGTTTTGGACAGATGGGTAGCTATACATTAATCAATATAGCCATGTATCTCTCCAGGAGCTAGGATTTAGGGCTCCCTTAAAATTCATTTTGCGCAACGCCTTGAATGAAAAACCTCACTTCTTTTTCTTTCTGCATCACAGGTTGCTCTTGGAGATGATGTATGTTCAGATCTGAGGTGAAAATAAATACCATTTGCACATATGCCTTGCCCTGTCTGTTGGGGACAGTGGACTATATGGTTGTAGGCCTGTTGTCAGCAAAGCGGACAGTCTGGCAGACATCAGTGGGACTGGCTGGGCCTCCAGCAGTGAGACACATGTTTGGATTGGGAGCTTTGCTGCTGATTAAGCCTGTGGCTGTACTGCAAGGACAGAAAGGGAACACCCATTCTTCCGTACAAGGACTGGGAACTGCAAAGACTTCAGGTATAAATAGCATCAACAAACAGTATTAAAAATGCTGCGTTTTCTTTGACGCATAATTGCATAAGAAGGACAAGAGACAAGATGAAGTGGAAAGTAAAAGTAAAGCTTTTGCCAAGAGAAGTCATTGTCACTATGATGACCAGGCTCTTTCAACACACTGATATGCCTGTAAAGCTAGCTGTCTTCTGACTCCTATTATTCTGCTACCACCTGGTTTTGCTTTTTTTCCCTTAATGCAAATGTTTATGCATTTCTTAATCTCTTTCAGATTAAAAAGAAAAAATCACAGCATGTCAGTGTATTAAGAGAGGGTCCATATGATCACCAGCATGGATGGAAGAAATTCTGTGAGAGTCTCAAGCGCTCTTAGGAAAGATGATTTTTCTGCCCCTCTGCTCTGGTGAGACCCCACCTGGAGTACTGCGTCCAGCTCTGGAGCCCTCAGCACAGGAAAGACACGGACCTGTTGGAGCGGGTCCAGAAGAGGGTCACAAAAATGATCAGAGGAATGGAACACCTCTCCTATGAAGAAAGGCTGAGAGAGTTGGGGTTGTTCAGCCTGGAGAAGAGAAGGCTTTGGGGAGACCTTATTGCAGCCTATCAGTACTTAAAGGGGGCTTATAAGAAAGATGGCGGCAAACTTTTTAGCAGGGCCTGTTGTGACAGGACAAGGGGGAATGGCTTTAAACTAAAGGGGGGTAGATTTAGACTAGGTAGAAGGAAGAAATGTTTTACGCTGAGGATGGTGAAACACTGGCACAGGTTGCCCAGAGAGGTGGTGGATGCCCCATCCCTGGAAACATTCCAGGTCAGGTTGGACGGGGCTCTGAGCAACCTGATCTAGTTGAAGATGTCCCTGCCCACGGCAGGGGGGTTGGACTAGATGACCTTTAGAGGTCCCTTCCAACCCAAACCATTCTGTGATTCTATGATTCTATGATTTTACTTCCTTTTATTTAGATCAGGACAGACTCTTCACATCTGTTAGTCTGTAACACCAATTCTATTAATTTCAGTGGGGCAAGATTAGCTCTTAGCTGTGCTGAACAATAAAATACTTAATCTCATTTTGCTTAGCGTCCTTCTTCCTTTGTACGCTTCACTATGTACAATCCCTCGCACAGAAAACCATGCTAGTAATACTGCAACACAATTAAATTTGTCATCTGCCATCTCTGATTACCAGAGCTTAACAATCAAACTGAGGGTTTTAGTTTTGGTTTTTTGGAGATAGGCTGCACAAAGTCAGATACCAGAAGGAATGAAAGTGCAGGAAAAAAAAGCTGTTGTGAAAAAACAGTTCCTGGGAATGCTTTTGTTGAAAATAAATATAGTCTTATACAAAAGTTAAGACCTAGGGACCTGATCTAATCTCCTGAAATGAACCTGAGATCCTGAAAGGACTTTCTGATGATATTACACAATCATCATGCACACTTCTGAACCTTTGATGGCAGGAAAACCTCAGAGAATCTTTAAAAATATTTAATATCAAATTTCATATACATTGTCTGGATAAGAAATTCCTTTTGATGAAAAACATCAAGATTTAAAACACAGAAACCCAAACTCTCTTCACATTCGATTTCAATTCGGATCTTTCAGAAATTGCAAGACTTGGAGCAAGCCTATCCAACTCAGCAATGGTCGGTGTGCTCGTCTGGAAGAGGCCCCATTTCAAATTGCTCCTTTGGACCAGAGTGTGTGTTGTGGGCAGAGGAGCCTCAGCATCCTGCCTATTTTTATGTGTATGTATTTGGTTTATATCACAAACCTTACCCTAGAACTGAGAAACCTTTGTAAGGTAAATGTCAGTGAACTAAATCTATTTTTATAACAAAAAATTTGGTTACAAAGAATTGTCATCTTCTGCCAGAATTCTCACAGCTATAATTAATTTCACTTTCGGAAGAGCTGAGTGCAGTTCCCATTTACATTATCAATTAGTATTTCTGCCTTACAGCTTTCATTATTCCGGCCTGCCACATGCAACCAGCTATCATCACAGCACAGTGAGTGTGCAGCCAGCCTGGCTTCTACGGAGCAGCAGTGAGTAACATAAATATTATTCTGAATGACAAAATAACTACCTTCCTATCTCTATATTTAATGACACAGCGTTAGCTGTGGGCCCTTGTCACCCCTAACGAGAGACAAATATAGAAAGTGCCTGTATTTCATAGATAAAATTATTTGAGACTTTCCAAAGCTTTGTTAGCACTGACATATTGTCTATGTGGCATAACAGTGTAGATGTGCCTAATTTGCTTTTAAGTGAGACACCTTAAGTATTACAAGGAGTATGGTGCTGCGCTCAATATTTGGATAACATAAATAGCTAAGTTGACTTCAATGCTTGTAGTACTCAAGCTGACAGCTCATTTAGGGGATGCCATGCAGTTCAGCACAACAGGTAGGCATACCTTTACTGCAAACAGAAAATGAACGTTCAACAAAAATCGTATGAAAGATGTTGTACCCACAGTTCTTTTTAGCAGGCGCTGTATAAAGAACCGGAAAACTCTTTAGAGAAACTGTTTTAAAAACTCCGATATGATCTCCAACAGTTAAAAAGTGCCCAGGATGGCAGATGTCATGTCTGTAGTATAAATCTGGTGAATGAATCAGTAGTAGTTGCGGTTCTGCCTGCTACAGACTTTGCCAAATGCAGGCCTGGGGCTAAGAGCACATGGTGCATGCAATATGCCATCCTGAACCCACAGGGAATTACTGCCCCAGGGGTACCCAGCTCCTTCCCCACATGGCTCCTGCCACCCCTGGCATAGGAGCAAACCCAAGAGATGGCAAAGCTGCTGCCGCCTCTGTCACTGCTTAGCTGGGCTCCTGGCAGCACAGGCGCAGGAGGCAGCCTCTTGGTGCACTGCTGTGCCTACAGCTTGGTCCTTGCCTCTTCTGTCCAGGCTCTGCACCATGGCACTTACAGGTTTTGCCTTTTAGAACATAACTTTTCAAGCCCCAACACATTGCAGAGCTGAGTCTTGGAATGTGCTCAGACTTCCTTTTCTATGGATGATGCTATGCAGACAAGTTGGTCTTAGTGAAATACTGGAATACTCAGCTGATCTGGAAATGCAGCATCTGACAAAAGCTTTATATTCTTCATTCATATAGGCGTTGCCAGCAGTTTATGAATGGCACTCACATCCGTCAACAGCAGCTGAACAAGAACCGGGGCAGAAAACCCCTGGTTGCTTCAGAGGAACCTGAATTTTGGAGGGGTGCATTGCAATTGTGGACAGGGTGACTGGGGAGGAGAAAGTGACAAAAATAATGTATATACATTTCTTTTTCTTCATTGATACCAATAGCACACTAATGTAGCTTTTAAACATTAGGTCTCAAATGCAAATGTTTTCTTAGTGTTTTGTTCAGGAGGCTGTGATGACAACTGATAAAAAGGATGCTTTATTCAGCAGTGGAGAATTTATCTTCTTGTCATATCAGATTATTTTTACTATTAAGAACAAGCTTTGTCACCATATGAATTCAATTTGGAGTAGAAAT
Source organism: Aptenodytes patagonicus (assembly GCF_965638725.1). Lineage (NCBI taxonomy): Eukaryota > Metazoa > Chordata > Aves > Sphenisciformes > Spheniscidae > Aptenodytes > Aptenodytes patagonicus. Next base: position 144,758,756 of record NC_134950.1, on the reverse strand, counting down.
GGAGACTTTAAATTAAGTTTTTCATTTGTGGAATTACAATTCCTTTGTATTCCATAGCTTTCTCCCTATTCCTTTTCTCCTATTTTTTGTAGTACCCTTAGCTTCTAAATCTAAAGTGAGTGAACTTCAAACATTAATTTCTTCTCGAATTTTTCCTTTTCTCACAGCCCCCTTGCTGGGTCACAGCCCTTTAAGATCTAAGTCCAGCAAAAGAACTGCTCAGAGAAAGAAAAAGCATATTACAGTTTGCGTGAAGAAAAAACCAACTTTCCATTCCACATCTTCCTGTCATAACAAGGTCACCAGGTGACATTTGGTGTACTTCAGTTTCATTTCTGACCATCGGCCTGCGGAGAAGCTACTAGTATTAGCCCACTTGTCACAGCCATCCAGCACAGGAGGGATCTCTTATTTAGCTTGTTGAAAATAAATAAATAAATAAAGGCTTTGGGGTTCAGTACACCTTAAAACAATCAAAACATAGACCTGCAGGGAGCAGCTTGGCTGTAATGCCTGGCTGTGAGCTGGGGGGGTGGTAGCTCTTCCCAGGAACCTCACCAGCATGCTTGTTGTTGAAGCCCCAGCAGCCAGGAACAGGGGAACTGTTAAAAGGTCCTCAGCAAACGAGGTTTCAGGGAAACCAAGCTTTCCCACAGCAAAGAGTGCCACCTGCACCTTAATGCCAAGAATGTGCTGTCAAGATGCTGAATATCACCACCCTCCTGGAAGTCTTTCCTTTCATTCAGCTACAGGACTTTTTGGAGAAGCTTCTGGGGAAAATGCCAAAATGCAAATATTTGTACCCTTCCTCATTGCCCTTCAGTGCAACAGCTGCAAAGCACAGCATTTTCCAAGACATGCATGCCTGTTTGCTAAGCTATAATCCTGACTGACTCTTTCTTCTTTTCCTCAGTCATCAGTTCAAGTTTAAAAATGCAACTCATTCTTGTTCACTTAGTCTTCCTCCACTCATGTTCCAGGCTTTGGATGGCACTTGCAAGGACATGAAGTGGTATTAGCTGTCTGCCTGCAGCTGAATAATCTGAACCAGAAATCCTCCCTCTTATGCTCATCTGCCCCATCCTGACCCCTGCCCCACTACAGCAATGGTAGAGGTCACTTTCTTCAGCTTTGCTGTGTAGTTTTGCCTTACTGGAAATACTTTTGTCCCAAGATATTCCATGTGCTCCCCTAGCTTTATCCCTACTTCCACCACCTTCCTTAACTGGCTTCAGTTCAGACCACGGCTTTGCATACACCTCCCCGGGCACTGCTCTGGCACTGCCCAGCCGTGGCACGGCACGCTGAAATAACCACTGCTAGCTCTGGGGGGGTTTAGCTGGATGGAAAATGGAGTGGGCTGGAAGAATTTGGGTGCTGCCTAAACACTTACAGTCTCACTGGTAGCTTCTAGATATTAGGAGTGAACAGTAAGAGGTAGAAAGGGGAGCAAACATGAGTGAAGGTATCCCCAGAACAAGGCCACGTGCCAGTGTCTAGCTTGCAGCGTGGAGGAGGCTAAAGAGGTGAGAAGTGCCCTTGGCAGAGTCCCGAAGCCCAGGGACCCCACAAGGTGAGCTGGAAGGGAGCATGGGAGCTGGGGCCGAACCCAGAGAGCCAGCCCAGCCTACTGCTGAAGCATTTCTCTGGTACTGTAGTGGGATGCTGTAGAACAGATTTGTTAGAGAACAATAATTTATGCCTCCTTTCACATTTTGAGAAGTTTGTTGTCCTTTACTATCTCTGCTAATCCAATCTATCTCATTCGGTCCTTACAGTATCACCTGTGAATGTGTTTATATGCTGCCTCTATTTCATTCTCATTTATCACTAAAAATCCACCTCCTCAGTATTCAGTTCAGCCAACATGAATCACACCATACCCTCTGGCAGATATTACTGGGTCTGCTGTAGCAAAATAATGTTTTTGGAAGAATACAGAAGACTCAATTTATAAAGCATTTCTGTGGTATATCTGTGTTGATACAAGATGACTGAGGACTCAGTACAAGAAATTGCAGCAGTCACTTAACCCGAAAACACCTCTGCCTTCCCTCTACATTTAAAGTACTGATTTTTAGTTATACTGATATATTTTGACATCAGAGTCCCAGAAAAAGATCATTTTAAACAAAGAAAAAGTATAAAATAAATTCTATAAGATGCCTAATATGAATGATGTTAAGTTTCAGAACAGCAGCACAAAAATTTGAACAAGTATATTGCAAAGGAGAGAGCTTGCAAAATTTCTTGCCATCGAAGTAGCCAAAGCACTATTTTAATAGTGTCATGAAAAGGGATCTCTGCGGCAGCTTAGATGTAGCCCCAAGAGAGGGCTGTTGTTATATGCAGCTGCCTTGTAAACACCACGCTAAGTCAGCCAGGAAATGTCCAGGCCCTTAAACAATTACATGACAAGATACAGGGAATTAGACAGATACAAGGCAGCCAGGCTGGGTTTTCTACATTTCCACCTGGGATCTTGGAGCAAGAATGGAAACCTTCCACACGGTGTCAACAATGTTGGTTAAATGTTGTGTTTCATCTCAAGAACAACTGAAAAGGGATTTCAGCTCTGTTTTTTCATTTAGGTAACAAAATTGCCAGATTGTACATATTCACCTAGTTATTAAAAATATTTCTATTAACAAAGGAGCTGGGGACACACTGAACATCACAACAATACAATGTGTATAGTTTTAAATCTGGCTTATTCTAAGTGCTTCTTTTTCATACACATTGAGTTTTTCACTAGCTGCCTAGATCTATAGATACAAGATGGAAAGAGCCTGTTTTGAAGTGACAAAGAATGTTTAAAAGACTGCTAAAACACAATCCTGGAATCAGATATTCAGCATCTGAATGAGGGTCTTCAGCTCCTTCATAGGCTGTCTCATACAAAATCAGTATACTGTAAATTTGTAGAAGATGGTGGTCTTAGCACATGAATCCTAACAAAAATGTCTTATTAGGACAGACAAATCAGCATGTAGAAAAAACTTGAATAATATATTCATTATGAAGTGAATGCTGTTTTTTAAAAAGAATCCTTTCTAAATATTCAGCTTTAGCAACAATGTGCATTGACATTTTGAAGAATAAGTTATTTTTAAGTAAGGTCATATTTATTAATGGTTACAATAGCTTTTGGGGTTCCCTTCATTATGTGCGAGCTCATAACTTTTAATCACATAGAGACAAGAATCTCTGGCTTTTATGTATTACGCAGATGTGGGTGTGAAAAAACTGTGCTGAAACTTTTGAAATTCTTTTGGACTTCCAGTGCTGTAAATTAGAGAAGAATTGAGGAAAGAAAAAAATGAAAGCCTTAAGCCTCCAAACTTTCACTCAGTGTATGGTTTGGCCATTGATCAAAGCAACAGAGGTAAAAGGAGGAGCTGCGAGAGTGCCGGTGGGTGGGTTAGTGACTGCGCTTTCTGTTGTGCTCTGACTACTTTTATGCACTCTCTCTGAACATGCTTAGCAATATAACCTCCTGTCTGCAATATTACTTAAGGATTCGACTGACAAGGTCTGGCTGGAGCACGTACAAGGAAAATGAGCTTCAAACCTATAAACATTCATACCGGAAACTTGACATATATCCAGAACAAAATAGAAGCTTGAATGGCTTGTAGCTTAGACACAAACCAGCATTGTGGCTATCTGATAGAGGCCCAGAATATATACATCCATATCAACTACTGCATGACTATTTTTGAAAGTGAATGCTTGAGAAAATTGCAGCCAAATACCCATTTGTATAGGAGATTAAATTCTACAATAAATGACTTATTGTGTTTTATTCACCCAGATCTAAACAGTGGTTTAGAACTGCTTATGAAAGGAAATTCACACATAAATACTTACATAATCTATTGAAACCTCGTGAGAGCAGAGAAAGTTGCAGCTATATTAATATTGTATATTCATTAAATGGAAGGAAAGGACTGACAGCCCTAGAGAGAGAGAGATTTGCAATGAATAATTCTTTCAGAATTAAATGTGCAAATTAGAGCAATTAAACTATAAGCCACTCAGACACATTTCAAGGCTAAATGTTAACACCCTGTAGGAATAAGAACAGACTGGCTTCCTGAGAGTGCAACAAGTTTTACTTCAGAGTTTCTTAGTTTGTACATCACATAGGCTACAGCCTGAAGCTGACTGTTCTGTGTATAACATCCTCTCCCGTGTGACTAGGTAGGGGCCTTTTCTTTATCCACCCCTGTTAAATCTACAATAGTTCTACGTAAGGCTAGGTAACTTCAAGACAGGACTGAGACATTTCTTAAAGCTAGATATAAAGAGATATAATTTCCTTTTGTTCTTCCTCTCCTCCTCATCCGTCCTTATAGCCTATCGTATTACTCCCTATTGGCCTAGATGTTCCTCAAAGTAATTCAGTCAGCCTTTGCCCTGCTTTTCAGTAAGCCTTTGCCCTGCTTACCTGCTTTCCTGTCTGCCTTTGACACCCACCTCTTAATTACAGTCTCCAGACTCTGGAGGCACCTCTTTTCCCTTATTGTCTATATAGCCAAAGTAATAACGTGCAGTAGCAGTTAAGAGGGCTCAGTTTCACAACTGCAGTGCTCAGATTGCTCACTGCGATGAAGAGCCTGACCAGCTGTGGAAGAAGTTGGAAATAAGAAAAGATATGTCCCACCTAACTCATTTTTCAAAAGCAAATACCAACAGCTCAAAAATGATGGGATGTGTACTAAAATAGCAAAAAAGGGGAAATGAAACTTACGGTGATGTTCACTCTGATATTTCTCTTCAGTGAAGCCATGGTTGCTACTTAGCATCACTGGCTGAAACTTACACTGAAATACAAATTATTTAGATAAAAGTCATGATGGCCTTAGTCACCTAGAAATTAATTAAAAGTTTTAGTGGTACTAGTAACTGGTAATTAGCATGAGTGGAATAATGAACTTTCTGACTTTCTGATTTTTCTGATTTTTTACTTTCTGCTTTATATCTTTGTAGAGGGCAAGTAGAGCATAGCAATATGGAGTAATGATTATGAATTTCTTTACACTTTCATAGATTACTCCATTACTCTTCACTTGAAAAGAATGTACTGTGCTCTGGTTTGGCCCAGGAAAGTAAGACTGCCAATAATTTTCTATTTCATCCTAGCAACTGTTTACCTGACCGACACAGCAATATGTAGCAAAGTAAATCCCACACAACAAACAAAAAACTTCTACATTTACAAATGGAAAATTGCCAGGTAAATTTTAAGTTGAAGAGCTAAGGTAAGAGGTGACTTCAACAGAATCACAATTTTTAAAAGTGTTTTCCTAAAAATCGGAAGTTTTCCTGCCTGCTTTTGTTCTGCATACTTCACTGCCAATATAAATAGCAAAAGTAGGCATAAAGGTCGGTCAATATGCTGGGGAAGTATCAGTGATCTTTTGTTCTACCCTTTTCTACTGCTTGACGAATTACAGGTGCTAAAACAAAGAACAGGAGCCATTATAAATATTATGGCGCATTCCAGGACATCATTTTCATAAACTTTTGAATCAGATTAATAGAAAGACTAAGCAAACAGCCTATATGTCCTGTTGGAATACTGTGACTTAAGTGGCCTTTGGATTAAAATAACACAAAGAGGTGGTTTTGGTTAAAACACATGAGAGAGAGTTTTTTTCTTTCCAGGCCACATCCATGAGTCTGGAGATCCACCCATCCTCCACTGAGTTCAATATAATGCGTCCCATCTATATCAGTGGGTTTTGACTCTATATTCCTTGCAGACCTGATTTCTTTATTGTGAGCTTATAACTTTCAATATTCACATTTTCTCTGCCTTTTTTCCCATCCAGCCTTCTGCTTTTGAAATTGTATGTGCCATCACTTCTCTGGCTCTACGAGAAAGCTCTCTCTTGAAACATCCTAATATCATGTTTGCTTTTTTCATACCACATCAAATTAATGACTGTTGATTATCTTGTGATAACTCATACATCTTGATCTTTTTCTGTTTGCTGTTTCCAACTAACGAGCTTCTCCCACTTACAGCAAAAATGTTTATTCTTAAATTCATGGCATTGCAAGTAGCATTGTTACATTCCATTTAATTTCTATTGTTTTTGCCCTCTGGGTCATCTAGTTCTTGCAGCAGGAAACTCTGACGTTCATCTATATTCCTAGTATCTTCCACCTTGTGTCACCAGCCAATTTTATTCCCTCGTTTCTAATGGGGCCAGGGTCTTAATGAAAACAGTAAATGTGCTGGGTCACTATGGGATTCTGTATTACAAGGATGCTCTAGATGAGCTCTTTTTTTTTTTGCCAGTCTTGATTTTTCTCCTGCTATGCTGTCAGCCTTAATTCGTTGAGAAATCCTGACAGCTACTTCCCCCAGTCCACCAGCTGCATTTTCTTTTTGTGAGTGGAACTGGCCAGAAGGTACCAGAGTCTTGGTCGGGGTGCCTCACCAGAACTAGATATCACAGAGACAAAACAGAGAGTCTGATTTGCTCTCACGAGTTCTGCATTTTTAATTCAAGTGAAAGAAAGTGTGCTTGTTCCTAGCATATCTGGTTATTTGCCGTCCCTTACTTTTGATGCTAAATGATACAAGCCTTTTTTCTTTCTGACAGTCACAAGCATTGGCTTCATATAAAGATTGACCTTTACTTCATTACTGATGATAAGCAAGCTCTGAATGTGTATTTGCTTAGCTCATAGATACCCACAGGGACTTCATACAAAAATAGACTGTGGCTCTGGAAATTGCACAGGAAGAAATGAAAATTCTAACTCAAGGTGTTTTGATTTCACTTGCTAATCTCCAGGGGGAGAAATCCCTCTCATCTCTTCTGGATAGAGAATCAAAGACAATTCTTCACTTTGTATGTGAGAAGGTCATAAAATCTGATTAACCCAGCCTGAAAGCTCTAAAATATTCAGGAAAAAAAATAAGACTGGGTGAGAAACTTAACAAAGCATTTCAAAATGGAAAATATAATTATATTTTGAAACATGTCAGTTTTGACAAAATTAATTTCTTGTTGAAAAAAGAAAAAATACTCTTGAAATGTTCTGTGTTTTACCATTCCAGAATGGAGTATCTTAATCTTTCCACTTTGAAACAGCTTTTAAAAACTTTTTAAAAACATGTATATTGTAAAATAGTGACTACTCATTTTGACTGGTTTTACAGCTTATCTCAATTCAGGAAGAACTGATTTATGACAGAGTCAGATTTCACTGATTGATCTTGTTTATCTATAGATACATACCAAATCTCTCTTTCTTGTGTACAGGAGGAACTGATAAAGTAGAGTCTTTTTTTCTGCTCACCCCAGCAAATGTCTTTTGGTCATCATTCCACCCAAAAGCCATTTCCTGAAGTGTTTCTGAGGTCTGGACACCACGGCTGGCTCAGGCAGTCACCTGAGGCTGGGGCTGGAGGTAGTTTTGGCTGCTACTGAGCTTTGGAGCCTGTGGACTCCCACTGGCTTGTCATCTGCTACCCAAGGAACCAACTCTTCAGATCTCCTACTGTAACTGTATCCATAAGCACTTCTAACCTGGTTCCACAAGAAGTGTTTGTTGGTGAGTGGCAGTAAAGACAGGAAGGTCTGAATTTATCACAAAACTGAAGAGGGTTTAGCACACACCTTTCCCTCTTGTAATGCAGTCCACACCCTGTTACTAAACAGTGATTGATAAAAGCATATACACAACTTCGTCTGCTCTTTAGTACGAAGCTTCAGTGCTCTCAGTGGAAAGCACAAAGTCACTGCCTGAGGCCACTGTGAGCAGTGGAAATTGTGTACAGTCACACTTGGAGGAATTAAATTAAAAAATTGACATGCTGCAACCTTCTATGCAGCCAGTAGAAAATAGGCTGTTAGCAGAAAGGACAGGCAGGAGATGATAAAGTCAGTCAAAAGTAAAAGTGGTTTAAATGGAATTGAAGCATAGGGGCATCAGAGTACCAGCATTCATAAAAGGCAAATGCTTCTTTCTGAGACTAGTGCTGCCATAAGGAGACACTTAATGAGAATTCACCGTCATGCTGAATTCACTGCTGGTCTGGTTTACTGCCGCGTAGGAACATGCATCCTTTTGCTTACTCTGCATTTAAACAGGTATTTTGTCTTAGTTATGTTTAAATGGCCAAAATTATTTAACAGAGAGATTAAGATCTGGGACACAAACTGGTCTATGTTATCAGAAAGGGAAATTAGGGACTTGCAGTATTATATGTTTGTTTTCATTTTCCTTGAGGCCAAAACCTATATCTAAAAATATGCTTTTGTTGAAGCACAGCTTTGGAGTGAGGCATGAACACCTTGTTGGATTTCTATAACCTACAGTATGTAGGAAGTCAGATTAGATAATAAAAAAGGTCCCTTTGAGCTGTAGGAAGTCTTAAAACTGTCAGAATTGCTCTACAGTGCCACCTAATGACACAGAGAGGTTCACATGAGATCCATTCTGTAGACTGTCATAGTAGCATGCAGGTCTGCGATACACAACAATCAATATTTTATGGATTCTACAAATGTCTTTAAAATGTGTTTCTCCTCTAAAATGTATGAAACCACGTCCTTTGTATTCAAATAGCATTCAGAAATACAAGCAAAACATATGTGCAAAAGGAAACCTTAGGTGTCTACTATGTGCATGCTAAACAAGCTATTAGTACTTTACCTTCCTGTTGCATACCTGCAAAGCTATATAAGCTCTTTGGCAGCAAGAAAAACAGAAAATCCTCTTTAAGACATAGATCATATTTTAGCATATGGAAAGGAAGGCTTGTAATAAAATACTAGCAAGAATACTCTGTCTGCAGGGAAAAAAACCGGATCTTTTGTAACCTTTTTCTGGGATGCAGAAATTAGCTGTATTCAGAGACAGATGCTTTCCATTAAAAATCTGTCAGCCCTGGCTATTTCCCTTGTTAACCTTGCTGGGAAATGTGTCATGACGCCTAAGAGACTACTTTCAGGCCATAGCAGATAACCAGGGTAATTTTCAGATGTTTGTGTTTGGTGTGGTATACTGTCAGCTATCAATACTACCATCACCTAAGGAAACTGAATGACTTGAAAATGTTTCTGAGTTAATTTGGTTATTTGTCTGGCTTCCTCTGGGTTCTGTAGATTTCTTGACCACAGGAGAATACTTTTGTCACCAAACTTGTCTTCTGCATAGCGTGTGGTGTGCTGGAATCTGTGCTGAACTGTGAGTGCATCCTTTAGAAAAAAAGTCTAGGAGTGGATTCAAGCTTTGTGTGGTGTTCAGCTGCTTGAAACTGTTCTGCTCACAGAGACCATGTCTAAGGAGCAGCTGCTGTGACTGCTCTTGCCTTGGCTGGCTCCTGTCACTACACTATTCTGTCGCATTTTTCATTTTCTGTTTTGTGTGTGCTTCTTGACGTGGCCTCCTTGCCTGATCAGGGCTGTGGGCCAGTGCTCTTGCTGGACTCAGGGCAGCAGATTCTCCAGTACGTGACAGCCATGTTGGAGATCCCTGAACTAACTTCCAGAAAATGGGTATATCTGCATGATGCAGCAGGGCATCCGTCAGAGCCACCAGCAGCTGTCCTGAGGTCAGAATTGCCGTGTTATTGTGTGGCTCTGTATCAGGGCCACTTCCAGAGCAGCTTATTCAGTAGTAGTTGGTCTAGTTCCAGCATGACCTGGAGGACCCTTGTGTTTCAACCCATGCAGACACTGATGTACTTACGGTAGCATTTTGCTGGTGTAATTAGATGCCATCTTGAAAACCTTTGAGAGCAAAATATTCTTTGCCAGTGAGTCATCTGATTAAATGGAATTGTTAAACAATCAAGTTACGAGTACTTAGAGGATAATAAGGTGATAAATCAAGAGCTTAAATGTGTTTGTCAAAAACAAACACTGTCAAACCAGTTTCTTTCTTTATAGGGTAAATAGCTTAGCAGGAAAGGTGGCAATAACAGACATTACATATTTGGACCTAAGAAGAGGTGCTGGCGATGCAGTAAAGTGGTCTGAATTGAACAGTTATAAAACAGATGCGCAGAGAACAGTTTGTAGCTGAATTTGATGTCAAACCGGAAGACTGTCTCATGTGAGGCTCCACAAAGGTCCAAACTGGAGTCACAACTGGTTGATATTTTCATCAGCAACTTGGATAACGGAATGCAGAGTATGATTTATAAAGATTTTAGCTGACCCTAAGCCCCAAGAATGGCTTGGAGAACAGGCTCAAAATTCACATGACGAGACGTGGCTCAAAAGCAGCTAGATGAAATTCAGTGAACATATATGTAAAGTACTGCACTGAGAAACAAAATGCTAATGAAAATCAGCAAATGTTAGAACCAGATGCATGGATCTATGCTGGTCCTCTGAAATCAGGAAAATTCTGCCCAAGTAACCTGCTTGGCTGGCTACAGAGACTGGCTAAGTGCTGGCCAGTGTTAAAAGAGGCTGATGCTTGAATTATTGGACACATATGTGTGTACAGCATTTGGTATACCTCCAGATGAAGGAAGCGACAGTAAAATGGTCGTTCTCTGTGAAGAATGAGGTCATAGCCTGTGTTTAGATATCCTTCCAATATTTTGTTAGCTCAGTTTTGACAGTCTGTGTGAGAATCTAAGTCAAAAATCTCATCTGGTGCTAATTTCTTTTTGCTATAGTTGTTGGAATGGCAATTCTTACTCACTTTATCAGCCTGATAATTGCTGCAAAGAAAAAAAAAAAGGGAAGAAAAAGAATTAAAAAAAAAATATTCACAATCCTTTTTCCAGTGATTTTTTCTATTGCTGTTCCTTCAGTTCAAGGTCTCATGAAAAGTGATTATGTAAATGCTGAAATTTGTTACTCAACAGATTTGATCATTAGCAAAAATCTTACTTCCTTCAATTAGTTCAAAGTTACTTCCTTCTTAGTCACTTCTTATGATGGTGAATGAGCAGAACTTGTTACTTCTTATATATCAACAGAAGTGTTTCCCAAGTGCCAAGCATTTCCACAGGCACAGTACCTACTGGGAGCATTAGGATTACACAAGTTCAACCAAGTATAAGTACAATCGAAGGTTTCAGAGCCTGAATTAATTTCGCCTCCTTTAGGGGCTCAGCATGTGGGTGCTTCTGGCTGAACTAGGAAAAAGCTGAGGATTTGATTTATCTGAACTAATTTGGATATGCACTCTAGGATGAAGAGCACTGTACACTTGACTCCAGTGAGACCAGTTTGGTCTGTGTTGGCTTTAAAGGGATTCCAAGGTGGGTAGTTCAGATGTAGATACTTGAGGCTAGGTGGAGATGAATCTTACCCAGGCAGACCCGGGTTATCTGTGAAAGAATCAGAACTCAGCTGGAATTTTCAGGGTTAACCAGTAGGATATTTAGTCATAAATGGAGCGAGTTTTTAATGAAAATGATTTAGAATCATTAAATATGGTTCCTACACATAAACTTACAAGCCAACACAGACACATCACTATAAAGACACTATCAAGAAGGGCACTGCATCATTTTGGTAGGTGATATCTAAATCAACGTTTTCGTATGTGCTGTGCTGACTGGAATTGCTAGGAAACTCTAGTCTTTATCACAGTAACATGCAATATATAACTATAGTGCAATTTCAAAATTTTAATACTTGCTACAGTTCTGTCACAGAGCTATTTGAAATAGTAATGCTCTGAGGCAGTGATTAAGTTTAGCATAACAAATCATTATACATGAAGGACCTGTTTGTTGTCAAGCATTCCCTTTTCAACAGTGAGTGCTTTTTTCTAGGTCTCCATTAAGATAATGGTGACTGTACTGGAAATGGTTCCCAATAGTCTCAGACATTTGGTTAAGTGTACTCATGACCTATTAGAATGAAATTGAGTGAAAGGAATAAGTAGCTGGGAATAGAAAGATAAAGATATAGAAGTCAACATGGTGGAAGGGACAACATTTCTGCACTCAGATAATTATTGTGTTGTCCACATAAGTAGCCCTCTCCTAAAATCTGTATCAAATGCTAGAAGTTGCCTCCCCATTGTAATTGATAACCTGTTGATGCATTGATGAAAAGTGAACAGTCTTTCTAATGTTTATTCTAGCCAAAAAATCTTGAGTCATCACCTTGATTTATAAACACTGAAACTTTAAAAAGCCTTTAGTATTAGTAAACCTTAAGACTTAGAGAATATGATAGCTCCCAAAGCTTCAATGTTCACTGGACAGAAAGTCATGGGAAGGAAATATTTAATTTGATTTCACAGAAACTTTTAAACCACAGTAGTTTTTTATGACCTCTGGGATTCAGTGATCCTGTTAAGGAAACCCACCATATTTTATATTAACCAGTTCCCATTTTGTATGGTAAATTGCTACCTATTATGTTGATTTTGATTTTGGCATAGCCAAATTCCTTTGGTGCTATAAGCTAAATAATAGTTCTGTTGATTAACTAAAAGCTGGTGTAAGTGTTTGCCATTGTTTTGTCTCACCTCCCCCTCCTTCTGTGCTTGTTTTTTAATAGATAATTCCTATAAAACCTTTTTATCCCCTCATTCCTAATTTTTCTTTGAACAGCAGCCAGTCATCATGAAGATTGACACTATTTCATAAAATTGTCAGTGGTTATTAATTTGTAGATGATTTGTAAGACAAGTGGAAAGGCCAGATAAGCTTCATTTTCTTTGGCATATTGTGTTTTTTCACTGGCATATAAATGCTGCTAATCACCGTTTAAAATTGTTCATGCTTTTTCATTCATCTGTAATTACCATTTTAAAAATTACATGCTATATCAATAAGATGCAATAAAAGGTTATTGCAACCTTTTTTGGTGCATTAGAGGACCTAAACTCAAGGAGAGAGAAGTCTAGTGGGGCTGTGTCATTTCATACATTAAAAGGGGCAAGGGCAATTTATTTTAGGAACTTTTCTGGAAAATGATCATTCTGAAAGGAATAAATGTCTTGTCCTTCATATAAACAAACGGTTGTTTCAACCAAGCTACCTAACATCATTACTATAATGCCACAGAGTGGCATCTAATTAAATCAAGTAATCCCACTAAATTGTGTTCGTTTTGGAAATTGTATTGCTGCAGCACAACTTCCTAATTCAAGTTAAATTAATTAATGGATTTAATTTTGGAAACACTCAAAGTGAGTGCTGAATCCTTTGAGATTTATGCCAGTTTACTTCATGAACTTTGGTTATTCAAAGCTTATTGAGCTCAAACTTTAGTATTTGTAATTGCCTCTTCCATGTTCTGGAAGCTATGGAAATGTTCACTGTAATTACAGTTGGCTAAGAAGAGAAGAATAGAAGGATAAGATGAAGCTACCTTTGTCCTGGAAATGGGACTGATTTCTTAGTAGACGGAAGCTGTATTCTTGCCTGTAACCATTTGATGTAGGACCAGCTATTCTCCCACTCCCTTCTGGGGTCTGATGAACATCATTACCAGCACCATGAAATAAATGTACTGAAACAAATTGCAAAGAGACATTTTTAATGGGAAAGCAAGAGGTCTAAAATAATAGCAATAAGATCACCAGTGTCACATACTTATGAATCAGGCTCCACGAAGGAAAAATAATTAAAATTATCTTTCTTGGAATCCTACCATTTGTGTTTCCTTTGGGTAAAGGCAGGATGCAATATCAAGGCTCAAATGTTTCTGCAATATTTTCGTCTTCACCCAGAAGGTATAAAAAGTTCATTATATGTTCAGAAAGACAGGAAACAGATTAGCTAAAAAAAAATCTGTGCACATCTTCACATATAGTAAATGGTTCTGGACACTGCACTCTACGAAGTTTAAAAAGAGTGAAAAAACAACAGTAGAATTTCTTTAAGTACAAAGGGGACAATGAGTGTAGACATCATTAAATAATTTTGTCTGCACAGTTTGAGACTGGGAGGAAGCCACCAGAAAGGTTATTTCTGTTGTTTTTCTGACACAGACAGAAACAGGGAAGATCTCTCAAGAACTATATTTCCTGGAGATTTTCCCTCAGCATAGAGGAAAGAATGCAGTCTGATAAATCAATTATTTTTGGACTGTGAGTTGTCAGGCTTTTTTAGTCCAACTTCATAAGTCTCTTTCACATCCTCCTTTCTTTCTAATTTCAGATTGGTGAACAGGTTGTTGATTTGCATGTTTAAAGTTTATTCTCCACATAGCCATTTGCTTAGAGTACACATACATAAAATGGTACCTTACCACAGCAACACATGGTCATGGCTTGCAGAACTTTAGCTCTATCATGAAAGCCACTTGCATTACATAGTTTAAATTACATCAGATAAGCCAGTTTCCTAGCTTTCCTGTCACTGACCAGGAGGAGTTGGCATCCATCTTGTGAGGTATAGTGGCTGTTATGCTTACAGGGATGTCATGATTTTTATGCACGTTCAGACACTGTTTGTCTTGTTCTCACCCTCAGAACAGGAGGCTGTGGTCATCAAAACAGAGCAAACCCCTGGAGTAATGCATCTCACCAGCAACAACCTCATAAACAACACACAGAAGAAACAGGCAAAAGCCTCACTGAAAGACACCTCACTCAGACACCAGATCACAAAGCAAAAACAATAGGAAAAAGACACTGGTAGAATTTGAAGCTGTTTGTGTAACTCGCCTAGCTTTAAAGGTTACTGCCAAAAATTAAAATACTGCCAGTCTTAGGTATAAGAGCAATTGATGTCTGCATTACCCCTATCTGCATGTAACTTGTTGGCCATCTAGAAAAAACAAGTAGATTTAAAACTAATAGGTCGTTTTCCCAGTTTTGGACTTTCCCTTTGGCTGACTGAGCTCAGACAATTTTAGGGAGATAGGAACAGAGACCTGAAAAATGCCCAAAAAAGCAAAAGTTGTTGTAAAGCTGCAGCAAGTGGATATATCGGAAAGCAAGTGACTTCTGTACTGTGGAAAGCACAACAAATACTGACTAAAGGCCCCTGGCACATAGTGCCGTCTAGTGAAAGAACCGACCAACACCACAACCCTTCCATTTGTTGGGTTGCCAAGTGCCTCATCAGGAACATAAAATTATGCACAAGCATAGGCATTTCGAATGCAGTGTGTGCAGCACATCTCAAAAACTTACTGACAGCAGGTATTATTCTTATGCCACTGCAGCTTCAGAGTTTGGCTAAATACTTTAATGTCTGGCTAATGGGGGAAACCCTTATCTGCTGTGATATTTTACTATGAACTTGATGAGAAATCCTGATTCACATGGCCACAAAAAAAAAAAAAAATCCTTGACTTAGTGGAAAATCCAAGCCTGGTCTTCTCCAGAACACCATCTATCTGTATTAAACCTCCCAGCGTGCAATGATTTCTGAATTTTGAGGTTTGATCTTCAAGTTATTGTGATATTTAGTCATCAAGCAAATTTCATCCAAAAAGACTGAAAAGGGTAGAAAACACAGAGAAGTAATAATGAGAAACCTAGCTAGCGAGGTCTACAGCCAAAACCCAGCCCCAACTTTTCTGTAGATTGTAATTGTGCCTTGAATTAATCTGTTAGTAACAAATTGAAAAATAAGGACAGTGGATAAATGTAGAGCATGAGGATTTAATAAACCAATCAGAAAGGCTTTTTCCAGTAGAGTGATGGTGTAGTTACACATGTAAGTAGTTTGTAACATGTAAGTAACCCAGGTGTTTCCATGGTATTTGTCCCATTCCTATCTGCTCCTTCCCAAATTCCAGGCATGATAAAATTCTCACAGAGACACATATTTAATGTCTTTGTCTGAAGCACCAACCACATTTTTTCTTCTATATCTCAGCAGAATAATATGAAAGATTTAACTACATTTCCATATAATGCATCAAACAGAAAGGAATAATAATTTAGTCTTGTTCTTCTGTCTAGTCAGTATAAATTCCAGGCAAAAATCTCATACAAATGTCCAGGGCATAAAGGATCTGGAACTAATAGAAACTTGAAAGCACAGTGAAGACTTGAATCCATCTTCATATCCTTTTTCTTTCTGCAATTGAGCAAAAATTTGATATTTCCACATGAGATGAAAAATAATTCCTTCAACATCACGTCTTTCATAGGGTCAGTCATTTCTGAGTTATGCAAGACTACAAAACATGCATTTGTTAGCTTTTTGCAATGTTTTCATATAACATGGGGAGGACTTAAACTTCATGAGTGTTTCAACATGTTTAAAGGCATTAAGTTTGGAAACAAGAAAATAAAAGCCATTTAAGATGTACATCCTGGGCCAAAACTCTGCTGAAGATCTCCGGCACTCGGACTACTTCAAGAGCAGATCCCATCCCCTTCTGCAGAAGAGTCCCAAAGACAAGCCCAAACAAGACCCAATTTAATAAGGACAATCACCAAATGTGATTCAGACAGATGGAGTTAGGACAAGCTGGAGTGGAATGGTCATGGTAACGAATATGAAGTAGCCACCATGTGCCAGCTGCCTACCAAGGTCTGGAATTATCAAGGAACTGAAGTGAAATACCCACTTTTATTGCCCTAGGCTCATGTTATTATTGTCTATGGCAATATTAAAGCAAATACCCTTCTATGGTGGTGACTATTTCTCTTCACTGACAGATAAAGACAGCCCAGTGTGACTAGTCTCCTAATTTAAATGATAATTATCCAAAGGTAGTCAGGACGAATTGGGGTCAAAATGTCTTCTTTCTTTTTTTTTTTTCCCCCCAGGCATTTTGTTAGAATTGAAGGAGAGATTTAAAGGTAAAAAAATGAAGAGCGCTCACGAAATTTTGTGGAAGAGCCTTCCTGTACATAAAAGACAACACAGAAAAAAGCTCTAATTTTTTTTGTGGTAAAACTTGAATACAAGACAATTAAGTTCAGAATCTTTGGCAAAATGAAGGTGGAAGTGGTTTGGAGGGGACATTACTTACTCAGTTTCTAAGAGATGACAGGCCAGATGGGACTAAGTCTCCAAGAGAGGAATGGAAAACAGGAGACCGCTGCAGGAAGTCAAAGAAGTAGCCATGTAATTCAAGCAATCAGTTTGATTTTTGCAGCAACAGTCTGAAAGTTTTCATATGAGAAAGAGTTGTTTTATGCCAAAGCCAAAAAGAAGACTGTGGGACTGCAAAATTCAAAATATAGCTGTTTGGGCAAAAAAGAAGTGCTGGCCTTATGTTTTGAATATGGAAAAAGATCTTTTGGATAGGACTACAGTTCTGAAGGATCTCTAAAAGCTTTTTACATAGAAAAAGAAACAAGAAATTATCTGTAAGAAGCTTTCCACACGGATAGACAGCTAGACAGGTACTAAACAACCTGACAGGTCTCAATTATAATCTTTTATTCAGACAAGTCTTTATTATCTCTATCCCAGGATAAAGGCAGCAGTGGTTTCCGAGCGAGGATCAAGTACAGCAATAAATATTGCAACTTCTTACGTCTACATAAGCCCTGGAGCTAAGCTGAGGACAGCTTCTACAAAAGGTGTACAAGCAGTTTCCTGTAGTTGCAGAAGATGCTGGTGCCTCAGAGTGATTTTTTTGAAGTTCCACTCAGACAGCATTTTGATTTAGGGCTTATGGACGTTCCAACACTTTTGATGGCAGGAGTCAGGGGAAGGACCTAACCCTTCTGAAATAAATCCAAAGGAAATATTTGCACAAGCCCTCTATGAGGTGATGCAATTGATCAGGTTTATTTAAAACATTGGCAGCTTTTACTGACAGGTATCATCCACATTCATTACAGCAGCGTTTCAAATGAAGAAGCTGAAGAAACTGTCAGCTGCCATGGAAGAACTATAAATAAGAGCAAGTTCAGGAGCCATATTAATGAGAAATAAAGGGCTACTGTTGAGTGTGTAAACGTAGAAAGCAATATTGTCCTTCTGAACTTACTGGCAATGTGACAGGTTGTGTACAAAATAACAGGCACTATGTTTAAAGTACAAGTGATCATCACACCACTCTGGTTTTGAGGAATGCTGCAAAAACTATGGAGCAGATCAATAATACCAACAGGAAATTATTCTATTTCTTTACCTATGTGTATCAACACCTGTGTTTGAATACACTGCTTTAGCACAAATATTTACACTACTTATGGTGACTGTTTAAGGCCTCATTTTGGTGGTATTTGATTTTCCTGAAACCAAAGTAATAGTATGGTAAATAAGGCTGAACATATTGCTGCAAATAGGTATCAGAGAACACGACTCTACTTGCCTGTTTATAACTGATCACCAAAAGAGATTAATGTAATGCAGCCTGACCACCTCTTTCTTTTTATGTCTTAGTGGCAAACTGGATTATTACTAAATTTATTCCATCCAATCAAAATACATCAGTTAGCATTTACTGATCTTAAAACTGCAATATATTAGTAAACAATATCTTGCTTAAATCTATTTTAAAACACATGCTTTGTGACTTTATCTGTCACTCTTGATTATAAAAATGTAGGTTTTTGAAACTGTTGCAGTTAGCAAGAAAGATCTTGGGAAGGATTAACAGTATCAGAACAGCCCAGTTCTTCCCAAGTGGTACTGAAATGGAAAAAGGGCTGACAAGGGCTGACAAGATTCTTTTCAAAATGTCCTGAATCTGAGGAAATAATATCAGAAAGGAAACTGGCTGTAGTTGTTATATTCTTGAAAACACAGGGTCCTGAAAATAATGTTTGACAAACTTCCTATGCACCAATCTTTCCTATGCATATAAGTCCATTTTAATGAGTCAATAATTAATGATTAGATAGTAAAGGCTTTAATAATGCAAAAATCCAAGAAGAATCATTGCATTTTTTATTCAAAGTGAAAAAGCAGTGTGAATCATAGAAATGACCTCTGGAGGTCTATAATCCAACCTCCAACTTGAAGAGAGACTGCTGAAAACTAGATAAGTCAGCTGTGGCTTTCTGTACTTATTGCTAATAACAATCTTTGATCTGTCCCCTTAAATTTTTTATGGTAACCTAGCAGAAAATATCATCATGGCAAAGATCAGATGAGCTAAAGCTCTGCAGGACACAACAGATATGAACTGCGTGGGAATGGATTTGTCCATTTGGTCAAGTGCCTCAAACACATGTACAGCTCTTACCAAAGAAGCAAATCTGTTCCTATTCCAATGTAAAATATATGAATATAGTATTTTGATTTGTAATGCGCCATCATTAATTATCTTTTGTCTTTCACTGATGTAGATCAAGATTAACTATGTTATAAAATTGGTATCATTAAATATAGAATTATTCAGAGCATATCTAATAGTGTTCTTTTTTGAAGACCACATATTCCAAAGTAGAAGCTCTTCTGGCCAAACTCTTGAGGTCTGTGATGGAGAGTACCAGCATTTGCTGAATTAGCGTGATCCAGTGTCTCATATTCTTATGGCTTAGTGAAGCTAGAAAAACTGGCTTCAGTATTCAAAGCAGTTTAGCCTTGTTTTTATGGAATCATGTCTGAGTTATTTCTTCCTGAAAGAGCTTTCTGGTTCTGCCATGAACACGTTCAAAATTAGATCATATACCTGTGGCCTGTTCTGCAGCATAGACATGTCTTCACATCCTGGCATCTTATGTCAAGATAAGAGCTCTTGCCTCATCCACTTCTGTTTGAAAATTCACATGTAAAGACATATTTCTTCCAAAATAGAACATCTTAGCATCCCTGCTGCATCCGTGTGGCTTAGTCTCTATTTAAAACAAAGATTTGATTTAAATTAAATCAAAGATTTGATCCAGTTTAAATGGAGGGTGTGAAGTCACAATATACTGACTGAATCATACTGAATCCTACTTTTGCTATATGAGACGATGTTAATAGGGAACTGCAGCTTCCCTAACCTCAGTGAATTCACACTTGTGTATTCCAAAAAACAAAACCCCTGAACAAATCAGTAAGGTTTTTTTTCATTTATATCCAATGCAGAGATGTATATTCGTTATCCTAGTTTTCTAACAAAATAGATTAAATTGCTAAAATGCAAAGGAGTAAAATGAAGGATGGCACAACCGTGAGATAAAAAACCTCCTAGCTATAATGTAAAGAGAACTGTCAGCTTCGCAAAGCATATGAGATCAATTCTATAAGACTGAAGCAAACATTTTCATGTAAGTCAGTCAATCAGAGGAAACTAATATGGTCCCCTTCATCACCATAAAGAAAAGAGATAATTCTCACACTAGTATGGTGTTAACCCCCTCCCACAATAGCTTGTATTTCTGCTGACTTTTATTAGATATTAAGTGCCGAGTATTGCTTAAGTTCTGTCACGTTTTAGAAGATCTGACATCTTCACAGTAATTTTATCCCCCTCTGTCAAATTAATGAGATTTCCAGGACAGCCTAGGCTCTAGAGTGGTATTTACAGCAGAATAGTCAAAAGTTACGCATTAACTACTAGTCATGAATACTTAATATAAGTGCTTTTTAAACAATTTTTAATAATTGAATTCATTAAGGTGTATGGATAGAAGACATTTTACTGATTGAAGGCCACAATTTAACTATTGCCTTTTTTTTTTCCAGATAATAGAAGCATGGTCAACTGGCATAAATCTTTCCTGCATTCTACAGCTGCCTAGGCTCAGAAGAAGGAAGCTCAGAACAGTATATGCGCTCGCAGCTTACCAAAGATTTGACTTGGGTTTTTTTATCACTGTGGGCAAAACCACCAACTAGTTAGCAATGCTATTTCCAGAGGTACCTTTGAGGTTATGCTTCTGAAGACTGACTATGCCTGAATATGTTTATGCTGGAAGAACTAATGAAGAAGTATGCAAATAGCAGATGAGCTTTAATTAAAACACAATAAAAAGGAAAAGTAAAATTTTAATCAGTGTTCTCATGGCACAGTAGCAAACAAAATCAATTATGTGAACTGTAAAGCAGTTGTTAAAAATCCCTTTAATTGAAATGCTTTCCCAATTCTTTTTCAGTTAGAAAATGAATGAATGTATTTTGGTCTGTTCAGAGTTTTTAAATACCATTCTTCTTCTTTTTTCAGTGGTCCAAAGTGTGAAAAAGCAGAATGTCAAAAAAAAAAAACCATGGAGATAGATAGAAAGATTTTTTACCTATTTTTTCCTAAAAATGATTTTTTTCATGGAAATGCATTTCAATAAAAAGTTTTTTGTTTTTTCTTTTTTTTTTTTTCCTTGGGAGAGGGGAATAGTTTCAGTCAAGAAACAGTTATGAAAAGATTTGATTAGATGAAATAATTTTTCTTTCAAATCCATGGATTTTTCTTTGTAAATAAAAGACATTATAGGTCCATTGCTGTGCAAATACTTCATGAGTTTTGTGTTAATGAGTTACTTCAGAGATATTTAGCAGGCATATCTCTGCTTTGTGGGATACCTGGTAATTTTGAAAGTTTACCTTTTATACACAGTGATACCAATGATGATTTAAAGTGTAGATTAGAGTAGGCACTGAAGAATAACTGCATACTGCATGACTGCATAGGCAAGGCTGTAACAAGCAAGTTGAAGGAGTTGATTTTCACATCTCTTCAGCACAGATGAGACCACATCTGGAGTGTTGTGTCCAGTTTTGGGCTCCCCAATACAAGAGAGACATGGACATATTTTAGTAAGTCCAAGGGAGGGCCACCAAGATTATTAGCTGGAGGATGTGACATACGAGAAGAGGCTGAGAGAACTAGTTTCCTTCAGCCTTAAAAGGAGGAGTCTACAAGAGGATCTTATTGATGTCCTTAACTACCTACTGGAGATGATAGAGAAGCTGAAGCCAGATTTCCCTGGCAAGTGCCCAGCAGGAGGATAAGGGGCAACAGACACCAGGGTTATGTGTGTGTTATGGTTTAATCCGGCAGGCAGCTAAATACCACACAGCTGTTCGCTCACTCCCCCCACAGTGGGATGGGGGAGACAATCGGGAAAAAAAAGTAAAATTCATGGGTTGAGATAAAGACAGTTTAATAGGACAGAAAAGGAAGGGAAAATAATAATAATAATAATAATAATAATAATAATAATAATAATAATAATAATGATAAAAGAATACACAAAATAAGTGATGCACAATGCAATTGCTCACCACCCGCCGACCGATGGCCAGACAGCTCCTGAGCAGTGGTCACCGCCCCCCAGCCAACTCCCCCCAGTTTCTATACTGAGCATGACGTCACTTGGTATGGAATATCCCTTTGGCCAGTTTGGGTCAGCTGTCCTGGCTGTGCCCCCTCCCAGCTTCTCGCTGGCAGGGCATGAGAGGCTGGAAAGGCCTTGATTAGTGTAAGCACTACTTAGCAACAACTAAAACATGGGTGTGTTATCAACATTATTCTCATACTAAATCCAAAGCACAGCACTATAACAGCTACTAGGAAGAAAATTAACTCTATCCCAGCTGAAACCAGGACAATGTGTCACTGTCACTGAAGCTTGGATATGAAGAGCCTCAAAGGAGAAAGTCTAATGACTTTTCAAAAAGGCTGCTATACAAAAAGCAGAGTTGACCTGTGAGGGGCAGGCAGGAAATCTGCATTGTCTAACCTCAGTTATTGTCTTTGGGTCTCAGGAATCGCAAGGTGGATACTAGAGGGTTTTTTCCTTTCAAATACTCCAGGTTTCTCCTTTTCCCAGTTTCTATCACACCGGGGGATTCTAGCCATTTTGCATCAGTGGATGGCTGTTAACCTTCCAAATTTCCTCACTAACCTCTATAAACCCTTTTCAGCCCTTTTGACTGAAGTTACTAAACGCAATGATGATTTCACGATTACCATTTACCTTCATTATGGTCTACCAGCAAACCATGAACCAGAATATGCAAATCTCTACCTACACAGTATTTAGGCAATAGGTCTCTACTCAGTCTCAGTTTGTCAAATTGATTGAATACTCAGAAAAAGAATCCACACCTATTTATTGAAACCAAAATGCAAATTTTCTTTCGCACTTAGAACTCTTTGTTCTCATTTTCAAAAGCATTCATACCAGTGGATATCTATTTGCATAAATGTTTCCCAAAGGGGTCATGAATATTCATGTGTGTATATGCCTCTATCTTGAAAGTTCTTGGGAGGTTGGGGGAGTAGGAAAAATTATTCAGCCTGAGACAAAATAAAATCATGTGCCTCTGGTAATGAGTCACAAACTTACTGACTACAAACAGCCAAAATGGTGGTGGGAGCTTGCTTGGGAAGCTGAAACTTCTCCTATACATCATTCATCAGCTTCAGAAAAATGAAGTTTATCTGTAATCATAAACAAAGATAACAGCTAAGTTAAAGCATTAAGCTCCCACTTATGACAATTTTCTTGCTCCTTTCTCTATTAATTAGAAGGAGAAATGCTGAATACCCACAGCAGGTTTAAAGCTGGCATTCCTCACCTGCAACTTTCAGCATGGCCACTCCAGAAGCCAAAGGAATATCCCTGCGATCAGTCACCAGTCTTGGGCCTATTCACATGCTCAGGCATGGACAGCCATGGGGCATGAGGAAGTCTTGGTCTGGAAACCACGTGGCCACACACATGTCAGACTGTGTCTGTGTGATCAAGTCCATCTGAAAGACACAACTTAGTAGATGACTACAACCATGTGCAAACATGTCTGGCTAGCTTTGAGACCTGCGTCTGGCTGATTCTTAAGCATCTGGGCATGCAGGCAGAGCCAGGACATGACCATCTGCAGCAGATAGTCCTGACCTCCTGTATCTGTAATACAATCATTTTTATAACAGAGGTTAATTTGCTAATGCGGCTGTAGTAATCTGCTGCAATTGGTCTGGCTGAGCTGAACAAAGTATGAAGCATGTATATACTTAAAAGAAATACATGAAAAATACAGTGAGGAAATGGCTTGTTGTTGTTTATTGCTGCCACTGCTCTCTGAGCTTTGACTTTTTCAGTTCATCATCCTGGATAAAATTATGCCTGGAGCATTCAGTTCTACTCCCATTAAGTTGGCAACAAATCTGCCATTAAGTACAGAGCTGGATGAAAATCCTTAATGGAGAGAATTTTCCATGGGAAAAATGTCATTCTGATGCAATCAGTTTGCCATCTAAAAGCCCCTAGAAAGCCAATTCCTTCCCATCTCCCATTTCTTGTACTAACACCTATCTTCTCGCGTTTACCCACGGTGTTCCATCTGAACACCTTAGCAAAAACTTCCCTCAGACAGATAAGATGCCAATATGTATCTATAAGGTAAGTTACTATAGCAGTGACATCATTATCTCGGATTTTAATGCTTTTTCACTTTAATTCCATGTCTTCAATTAACCTTGCTTCCAAACTGTGTTTTAAAGCAATGTATGATATTGGGACTAGATAAAGGTGCCTAAATCACTTTATCCTCCTCTTAAAAACAGCTACTGCATATGTTCTTCACCAGATATGTGCTACAGCTCTGACTTGGTAGATTTCTTTAAAATCTTTGCTGTCAAAGCTATGTTTTTACTGTAGTCTTCCAAATTCTAGGCTGGAGTTCATCCAGTCACACCGGCATAGGCACAGTGGATTCCAGGACTTGTTCTTCCATCCTGTAAGTGCTCGTTCCCTTTCTTACTCCTAGCTTGCATCCCATCCTTTGCCCTTCTGCTCACTGAGACTGAGGCAAAGCATTCACTTATTCTGGGTTCATATTTAGGCTACTGTTTATCCTAAAGCATCCTAAATGCAGAGAATTCCTCTTTTCTTTCACTCCTTTTTAATCTAGATTGCTAAATAACCTCTTGCTACTTGTTCTAATTCCATTCACAAATCTAGTATAGCTTGATGTTTGGCAGCTTTCCCTGTATCCATATACTTCTATGACTGTTTATTATCTTCCTTACTTAATAAAACATAGTTTAAAATAATACCACTGAACATTGACTCAGTAACTGAAAATGAAATCTGTTGGCTATAATGTTCAGGATATATCCAGAACTTTATGTTGTTAGTACTACTTTTTTCTCCAATTTGTGTCTGAAAATTTAGAGCTTCCTATAATTAAATATTTTTCAGTGGCAGTTATCTTTCTATTAGCATTATAGCTGGATCTATCTATATTCAGAACCAGATACCTCATATGTCCCCAGGAGATTCTTTCTTAATAACCCTTCCCTAAATTGATTTTTGCACACAAAAACATTGTTTTATCTGTGTAATACCTTTTGCTAAATATGGTCTATCATAGCAGTAATATACAATGCTAATCCACCTTTACCTTTATTTTCTGAAGTTTGCTCTCTGTAATAACTATTCCTTTCATTATTATTCTTCTTCCATGTCTCTTTTATCCTTTACAATATCCATTTTCATGTTCTTCAATCCTTCAGCTCTTATCTATGTTCTTCAAATTTATGTATGAATTTCTCAGCTGATTCTTACTGATCTCATTCAGCTTCCCAGCCAGATTGTGGTACAGTCCCATCTCTGTAAGTATAGTTTATCTGACTGTTTCTTCTGCTATTAGTGTCTTTCTCATCCTTTCATCTTGTAGAGTTCCTTTATCTATTTTTCCTTCATCTCCTTTCACTGGGGATTTTTTTCTGTATTGTAAAAATGGGCTCAGAGATCATCTGTCTTTCATATTCCTCTTGTCCTAGTTTAAAACTCATTAGGTCAGTTGTGTCAGCCTTGAGTTCAGAAAAATATTCTTCCTAATCAGGTGGAGTCAGCCCACTGAGCTCTTCTTGTGAATGCCTCCGCATGTGCGAATATCCGCAGATCTCTTACAGCATTAATTCATGAGCAGAGTGTCCGTAAGTATATTTGTGCCAAAACGCGTAATTACCCTTGATCTACTCAAGTGGGTATCTGGTGATTAGTGTCATTTGCCTTGATGTGTGTAACATTAGTTCACAACATCTTAGTCTTTTAGTTTGTGAATAATAGCACGCCATAGTTAGTTAGAACAGAATAGCATAGAGATTTCATGTTAGGTTGTACTGTTACTACTGACAGATACTATGAACAACAAAACTGATAAAGCCCTTATGTCCCCACCACTTTGTTGGAATAACTGTGGTTCTTCCCACATGATGGCCCTTTGTGCCAGTCCCAGTGTTTCCCATATCTGTCTCTTCTGTACCTCTGCTTCTTCCCCAGTTCCCTCAGTTCTTTGGTCTATAGCACCTCTTGATGCTCTGGCTCCTTTTGTGTTCTGTAGCTGCCTTTTCTAGCCTGCTGGCTGGCCAAGAGCCAGTACGGTCTGCGGAGAGTCTGGAAGTACCTTTGTACTGTTTGTACGCAGTAACTGACTGTGGGTTAATGCCCGGCAGAAGGGATAACAGTGCATACCTCTTCCTGGTCCCTCAGAGAGGGCACCAATTAATTCTTTGCAAAGCCACTGATTCTAGTGAAACTTTTCAGATGTCATGGAAATTTTACTTATTTGACAACTGGGGAGTCAGACAGATGGGAAGTCCATATGATCATAGAAGCCTCACTTCCTTATGAAACCAGATTAAAAATAGTAAACCAAAAATCAGAAGAAAAGAATGCAGAGTACACACAAGAACAATTTTGAAAATACCTTTCGAGGTTTCATAACTTTCAAATTGATTTTTTTTTCAAAATTTATGCTCTTCAATTTTTTTTTATTTTTTCCAAATGCCAAAGAACTCATGGAGAGGCAGTTCTGGGTTTAGTTCAGTTCCAGGTTCGAGCACGGTCTCCCATGATACTTGGGCATCAGCAGGCAGAATTGAGATAATGGAAAGGAGAGAGACAGGGTAAGAATCAATTGTTTATACAAAAGGAGGGGTCTAGACATGTTTGAAATGCTCCCACCTATCAGCTACTGCCCCTGAAGGCATCCTGTAAGTCCTCTGTCATATCTGCCAGCCCTGTGCTCATGTCTCAGATTCCCTGGCATGTCTCAAAGTAAGAAGTAGTCACCTACATTCAGGTGACCAAATAGAGCCATCATGTTCAGTAGAAGTTGAATATCACACCGCTGTATTGTACCCATAATTATTTTCCCTTTCCTTACGTCTTCTCAGAACCTCTACTCAGGCTCCAAATTGAAGGAAATATTAAGCTGTCATTGAATGACATGAGTTTTGATGGGGTCACCTGAGTGCTCAAATACTACTGAATGAAGAACTATATAACTGTAATTAACTGACATTAATTAAGCTGAATGTTGACATTCTGGTTAGCCTCCTTATTAAAAATATCATTGACATTATTTCTGCATGTGATACAGGTACAGCCTGTTCATTTCTATAAACAGTAGTAGTGGGGGCAGGAAAAGTCCAATTTTCGACTAATTTTCTACATACAGAAATGCCCTCACAAATTGATCACTCTTCAGTATCTTTTTCTGCTTCCTGTTATTTAAACATCTCCTGAAAAAATACTCAGAACTGGTCTCTTTATATTGCTGTTCCACAGAAAGAATGATCACACCTGAGGCCACATAAATTACAGCCAATGGAGAATTTTACACAATTTTACACTGAAGGGTTATAGCACATGAAGAAAGTACTGTTATTTGTTAATTCATGTCAAATCTCTTAAACTGGTTTAGAAGTCAGCAGACTTTTATCTCGAGCTTGTGATAAGCCAGATTCTTAGAGGTCAGTATGTTATTGAAATACAGACATTATCTTCAAAGTAACAGCTTTTTGGATATCTATGGGGGGATGAGGACAGAATCACTAGCTGTCTGTAATAATAAGGTGATTCGAACATTTCTCCTCCATCTTCACTCTAATTCCATTCTGCAGCACTGTTATTTGGAGAGGTTTTTTTACTTCCTTCCATGACAGATACTGTTCCTATATTCTTCACAAAGACCAATATTTTCTCTGATGTTTTAATTTGTTTTGGTATCTGACTCAGTCAGTGTTAGAGCACAGCAGAAAGAAAGAAAGCTGATATAACGTATTCAATACAAACTAAACTTCACTCTAAGAAAAGTCTCCTGATTTCTCTTGTATTTTGATGGTGGTACCAAAATTAATATCCAGCACCATTAAATAATTTCTTAAAAGGTAACTGGTTATTTTTTTGAGAAGTGTGTGGCACAAAAAATCAATTAAACAAATATAGCTAAATTTCAATTGTCCTGCATATTATACTCCTCCTAAATTTTCCATGCACCACAGATATTGTTCCTATTAAAAACAAGTAGGTTTCCTATTAGAAGTGTCATTAAGGGAGATTTCTAACTGTGTTCACACTCAGGATTTTAGCATCCTGACAGAAAAAGGAGACATTTCAAGATTTGGCACACTAGAGATTTTTGTCACTGGGAAGTGGCATAAGTCCTCTGTTCACTCCTCTTGATATGTTTTTAGGGATGTTACGTGACTGTAGTCATCATTATGAGATCACTCTCCACTTCTATCTTTAAAAACAAAAAATGATCCCAAGGCTAATGTTCCTGTGGCATACCACTAGTTTCCAGAGTTAACAGACTCCTAAGGGAAACAGGAACTCTTAGAGTTGTTTCAGACATTCTGCTTGCACACTGACAAAGAAAAGACTTGAATCAGTTCATCTTTGATTAAAATTGGGAAGCCTTAATTCTGAAGCACATTTGAGCTAATAATGGCCAAAGAACTACTGAAAATATGGAACACTAATTATCCCTCTACAGTTTATCAGGCACATGTTAAAGCACTCTGTGTATGCTTCTAAGGCATATAATCTGTAAAGTAGATGAGTTTCTGTCCATTCATCCAGTTCAATTTTCTTCACCTATTTATTTTCCGCTAGATTAGTGAGAATGTTAGAAAACTAAAGTTATAAATACAAAAAGTGCTGTTTTACCAACTGAATACTTCCATATTCTAATGTTTTCCTAGTAAACATATTAGAATTGGAAATAAGCAACTTCTGAAATAGACTATTTCCTTTCCTTGCCATGAATTTAAAAAAAAAAAAAAGATTTACATATTTTATCTTTTTTTAAAAATTAAGCTAAGTGTCATTATATGAACTTTCCCTAACTTCTCATCAGGAAAATTTCAAACCTACTTCTATGTAAACCTTTTCTCTAGGGAGAGTTTTGTACACTTTAAAGTTTATTAATCATAGATACCACGGGGGGAAAGGAAAAAGGGATACAAGAGTCCTTCTTGCCTTAGCTGTGCTTGGCTTTCACCTGTTCACAAACTGAGCTTCAAACTGAAAAAAGAAGGAAACTGAGTATAAAAATCTCATTTTACTTCTTCCCACACAAACAGCTCTGAAGGGAAGGTTTCTGTCAACAAAACCTGTAAGTTAGTTCATTCCTGAACATTTACTGATCATAGGAGATAGTCTGCTATCAGCATTCATCCTTTGGATACAAGAGCCATCATATTCAAGAATATTTGTCTACACAGTCCCTTCTATTGCTTTGAGTATTTTTTTCTTCTTAATTTTCTCCATGATTGACTTGGAGAAACACAATTGAGAATTTATCTCAATTCATCCTAAGTCATTATTCTTTTCCTTTTCGAGCCTCATGAAAGAGAACACACTTTCTCTTTCTAAGCACATTTGTCTTAGTTTATAGCAGGGGTCCTGCTATAGTCCTGTGGGTTCTAGGAGAGAAGAAAGACATTACCAAGAAGGACTGTAGGCAATGTTGGCATATCACCATTTAGTTTATAAATAAAATTGGTTAATGACACCTTTGTTTCCTTCTTTTTTGTGTAAAAGGTAGAAGGGTACTTTTCTCACTCTATTTTACAGAGCGCAAAGGGAATTTCTCAATAGCTTCCAAGACTCCAGGAGTCTGGAAATACCTGAGCAGGAGAGAAAAGAACTGTGTAGGGCTTGGCTAGGGGGAAATGTGCTCTGGACCTGCACATTTGAGATGCATGTGGCTTTCATTAGCCCATAAGCTGGATCCAGCATTTACTAGGATCCAAAGAACTAAGCACAGGGGACTGAGCATCCTCTCTCCCCTGAGATTTAGAACAGAGCAGCATAGGGTTTTAATGCTAATACTAAACTCTTATATAGCTCTTTGCTTTTGCACAGCCTAATATGCTTTACAAATGAGGTTTGTAGAAGTATCCCATTTTTATATGGCAGAAATGAGATGCTGAAGTAGCAGGCCCTGGAACAGCATGCAGGTTTCCTGACTTCTAGCATTTTGATCCCAGCTTGTGATTAAGGTCTTAGAAAATGCAGCTGAAGCAGAGAGAAGCTGTTAAAATTGCCCAGATTTGCTGTAGATGAGCAGAATTTATGAACCTAACAGAGAAATCCCCATCTCTTCTATGGAACCCTGGAGGAAAAGTCAATGACAGGATCCATGGGGGCATGCTTACAGCTTATTTTTCTAAGGCCAGGAAGTCTCACACACCAACAGTTTTTCTCTCCACATGCATTTGTACTTATTCCTTTGAATGAACACGTCAGGGCTTCGCATGGGCTGATGGCTTCGTGGGCTGATGGCTCCATGGGGCTTCCCTGGGAGGGCACGGCAGGGCCTGTCCCACTGCCCCAGCTGAGGAGCAAGGAGGCAGGAAGGCAGCCAGGACTGCCACAGCCCTGGGCATCGGGCACCTCCCTGGGGATGGGCCGAGACCAGGCCAGGACATCAGCCCATGGGTGCGCCTGGGTCTGGCTCAACAGGGCCCATGGCGGACCCAGGCCTGACTGCAACGTGGTGGGGCGGGAGCTCAGGGATGCCGCCAGTGGGGCCTCAGCCGAGAGCAGCCCCCATGGGCCAGGGGTTGGCCCTGGTCGAATCCTCCCCACCACACGTCCAGGAGCCTCTACTCACATCACAGAAGAACAGGGCCACCCTGGGCTGTGTCAGTGCTGAGCAGGCCCTGCCCTGCAGCCAGCCCCAATGGGGGATGCGCTCAGGGCCCTGACAGCACATTACCAAAAAATTCCATAGAACAAGCTCACTTTGGACTCCATGGAACAATTTTGTAACAAATTTGAGACAGGGCCGAAATGTCTCCAGGGCAGCAAGGGCCCTGCGAGCTGTGTGGGACCAATGGCTGGGCAGGGCAGGGCAAGGAGAACCCTGTGCCCCAAGGACAGGGCCCTCAGCGGGGCAGAGCCAACCAGGCCTGTGGCTGTCACCTGTAGAGAAAAACCCCATAGACCTTGGAAATACATTACAAAACTATGAATTAAAACTGATAAAAATACAGCTCAGGCACTACTTTTATAGGTGTCCCACCCTAGGTCACACTGAAATTATAAAAGTGTAGTGACAGTAAAGCCTGCATATGATTAACTCAAGAGCTTCCTCACAGAAACATTTGGTTAAGCATTTGCAAAATACCATGGTCCCTACAGTAGGGGACAGTACAAAACATGGCATTGATTTGTGTGAATTTTCATTGAATACAATAAAAAAAGAACTAAATTACTTGTCTTATGGATTTCTGTTGTGCCTTGGGGAGAGTGTAAGCAGTTGTACACAAATGAAGTGGGACTCTGTGTGCTTGATGAAAGACTGACATTTATACTTTCAGCAGCTTTAAAACATTGTACGCATGGGTTAGAAGTGTGTAGATATCCGATGAAACTTGTTTCTGCATTAGTACAGATTAATAGCCAGGGCCCAGTCACTGCCTGAAAGAAAGCTCACACGAGGGCCATGCAATTATTCATGTTTCCTGTACAAGCTTCATCCTGATTTTTTTCCAGAATCCTACAAAACTTCTGTTGGTGTTATCATTGCAAGGGACAGGATTTATGCCCACATACACACAGAGGAAACAACAGTCTGTTTTCTTCATACCCTACAATCCTGTCAAGGCATCTAAGGAGCCTGATAAACAAAAAAGCTAGTGAAAGAAAGACTGGTTCCTTGCTTTGGTTCTGAGGTACCCTGCCATCTCCTGTTTCCTGACAGCATGCCTCCAATAAAGATCTGCTGCTAGATTTTTCTTCAGTTATGTGATTTCTGGTGGCCTCCCACAGCTAGCTTCTGCAGTGCAGGTCAGCTTTTGAAGTTAACAGAACCTGAAGATGAGACCTTTACTGGAGATTTGTTTTATGGCTGGTAAAGAACAGGTTCATGAGGCCAGAAAAAGGACCTTAACTCTAGTTAGAGCACAAAGCAGAGAACAGAAAAGCTTAGATTTTTAGCTGCGCTTTCAGGATAGTTTTGAATTTTGTCTAAAGATTTTTAAAGCTGAAATCAGTGGTTTTGTAAGCTTTACAAGCTTGTATAACTGGTAGTTCACAAGGGCCATTTTGCCCTTGGAAGGCAGGTCACTGATAATATCCAGGGAATGTTACAGTGGTTAATTAATTATTATAAAGACTGCACTCCCATGAGTAAACTGCTTCAACAAGCAAAAGGAAGCAGTCCATTAGCTGTGCTTGTGTTGCAACATTTGGAAAATTCTGCTCCTTTTCCAAGTAAAAAGTTAAGTGTAGACATGCATTCATTGCCATACATGTAAACTAGCCACTTCTTGCTCTCAGAAATACTTTGGGACTTAGCTCAGTTAAATATTCTTGTTCTTGTTTCTGCAGGCTGTTTAAGTATAAACCACTGCTTTTAAGATATAATTAATCAGCAGTAGGAGTTGTGATGTCCTATGGCTATATGAACACGAGGGGAAAACATTTTGAGTCTCTACCACAGGTACAATGTGTGGTCTTAGATAATGTTTTTCAATTTTCTGTCCTTAACACTGGGAGAATACTTATCTCCTCACAAGAAAGTCATTTAGCAAAAATTAATTTATTTTGAAATGTTTATGCGATGTTAGGCTTGCTTTCAGACATGATTTGATAATGCTGTTCTATCAAAAGTGTCTTTAAACCATTGCAGTGAAAAATAAATTTAGTCTGTTTTTGTGGTGGGATAACTGGGTAGCCAGCAAATAATGTAAGATAACAAAGTAATCCAGGCAAAACACCTTAAAAGAGATGAAAGTTTCTACAGAAAAGAATGAATTTTAAAATTTCAGTGTACAGGGAGGGTTTTCCATTATAAAGATCCATGGATACCTCAGTGAAGATGCTAGTGCTTTTGTTAAGAATGTTGCTGTGGTCATGAACGAAAGCTGTTGTGTGTATATTGGGTAAAGATTACAGGAAAAACGAGGCACAGAAACCCAATCTCCCAGTTAAACAGCAAAAACAGAACATACCAAAAGAAAGAAATAAGACTTCAAGCAAAGCCAAGCAGGCCATATGGTGCAGTAATTTAAAACAAAACTAAAAAGGGAAAAAACATTGTTTCAACAGGTATTTATAAGGGCAGAAAGAATCCACTGGCAGGACAACCATGGAAATACTGCTGGAAGTTTTTGGCTGTAGGAGAGCAGGGAGGCGATCAGCAAAGGGAAGAGCTTAAGGTAGAGCTACTCCTGGTTTGGTCAGGTCTCTGCTCAATATAAACAGCAGGCTAATTGCAACTCTCATTCCTAGTTTAAATGAGCCTCTCTAAGCCTTCTGGCAGAAAAGTGGTAACGGTATTAATGAGATAGACACAGGAGGAATCAATAGCAGAACTGGCAGTAAAAACAACAGAAAATCTTTATTTCCAGAATTTTTTGTTCAGTGCCCTGTAAATAACAACTATATCTGTATGCCATTGCCCACTTCGTGGGTTGAGAACGTTTGGCTATTCCACAGAGAATTTATCTTACTTCCTATAAGTAATATGTGTAAAGGTCTGCAGATCCAGGTAACAATATTAGAAGGAGTTGCTGAAGATTTTAGATGACTGATTTAATATCCATTTGAGACCATCAGATCAAACAATTAGTCTTGGTCCTGCAATTTAAGTATCAACTGTAGTTGAATCATTCAGTAATCATTAGAACAATCAGCTGATATATTCTAAAAATATCACCACCTATTTCATTATAAATTTCAACTTTATCAACATCAACTGCATCCTAAATTGGAAGAAAATGAAGTAGCTTAGCTCTCAAGACTTAATCATTATCTAACCTTAGAGCTATCTAACCTAAAGCTTCCTCCTTGAAGCTAAATTTCAAAATGAAGACTTTTAAAATGACTTCCCATCAAAGCATCTTTACATGTCTGGCTGGAGCTGTGCGGATGGTGAGGGGCTACAGCAGGGACACGTCCCATTCCAAAGAGCTCCTTTGGGTAAAAATAGCAAGTGAGGCCAACTAGCTGCTTCTGCCACATGGGTCTCTGCCAAGACCCACATCTTCAGCATAATCCTGCCTGTAGACAAGTGCCTCTTGTGCTCCACGTAATAAGCTCCTCTTGTGCTCCTTCTTTGCCCTCCACAAAGCAATTAAGCCATGGACAGGAACAGAAAGCTCTTTTTAAATTTCTGCTTCTCAGCATTTATGAACCAGGAACTGCAGGTGAAAATCTAAGGATTGTCAACATTCTAATATGAAATAGAGAACAAAACTCTTCCTGGGTTGGAAGGAACATAAGATGATCACACATATTTTGAGGTAACCTGACCATTTATAAAAGACAGAATTTCTGCTGCTGAAGCTACCTTTACAACAATGTGCATAGCCTGACTTCTGATCTTTCCTCCCACATTTCCCATGTTGCAATCTTTCCATGTTGCTCTTCACTCCATGGATTTAATTTTTTTTCTTTGTAGGACAGATTTTAGGTGCATTTAAAACTGAAGAGCATTTCCTTCAGGCATATTTCTTAGAGGAATTTTATAGATGGTTTTACAGAATCACATTACTTAGCATGCTCTAAAAATAAAAAAAGTTGAGTAGTTTTCTATTCAGTGCAATGGTTTTCCCAATCACATATTCTTTGGATGCAATGAGAGATTGATCAAAACTGGACTGATCTCTCTGTTGTTGTTATTTCTTCCTCTTTTGATGAGAGTTAGCTTGACAAATTCTAGAAAGGTTACTTCCCTTTAGATGGTTTGTTGAACACTTCTTACTCTTATACTCTACATTCATATAGGGTTTGCAGGCAGTTTTACTGTGCAGCTCTTCCTTACAAAGTCTTGAGTGAAACCAAAGTCTTTCTCAAAGGCATTCACTGTGATCTGTTCATGGTCAAGGGTGCAAGTGTCAATCTGGGAAATCTGTATTTAAATAAAAGTGAAAAAAACCCTGAACATAAGAAAGTTTATAAATTTTTAAAGTTTATAAATATATAAGCTTAATAAAGTTGTAAAATTTGCAGTGTTTTAGGTACTGCAGAGGCTGTGGTGTATCAGTCCCAGATATTCCATGCACCCAATCTGAACATATGGGAAAGATCTGAAAGTCTTAATTTGGTGTTGTACCTCCGGCTGTGGAAAGTTCAAAATAAAACCACTGTAGCTATCTGGGGCAGGGGGGGCGGGGGGAGGGGGGGGGGGGGAGGGGAAGGAACAACATCAGCCACTTGGCAGTTTTTACTATTAAAACTAAAGATTAGATTTATTCTCTGTTTCAGCATCTCCAAATATCTAGCCTTCTGGGAAATGAGGCAAGTACTGTGACCTTTCTACTTTGGAATTGTATCAGAGAATTTATCTTCCAAAGCCTTCATCTTGATTAGAGCCAGAGGGCAACTTCCTGGGAACACTTTTGCCTTGGGGTATGCTGAGATGCCACATTAAAAACTGTCAGCTGAGAGTTCAGCTGGTGGAGGCTGATCGAGGAGTGTCCCAGGGAAGGAACACTTGGAGGCACCCACCATATGGACACAGGAGGCTGAGACCACAGAGATCTGTGTACTGGTGGAGGAGAGCTATAGCTGACAAAGATGCTTTCCCTCACTGCATGAAAAATGCCAAAAGGGAAAATTCCTTCAGATAAGGGGTTTGGATGTGGAACAGAAGATCTGAGTGGGATTGTTTAGACAGAAAAGTTGAGAACAAATTCAGAGTTCAGTAAAACATCCAAGAGTTGATGAGGCATCTGCTGTCTGTAGCTTCTCTCCTCAGGGAGAAAAAGAACTTGCAGGCCAGAAGGGGAGGGATCCATGTCCCTTGAGGCTTGACTCTGGGAACTTGGGTATCCATCACACCCGTGTGCTTTGTTTGTGTCACACTACAGCCCCCTTCCCTAATCTTTGCTGCTCACAGGGGCTGTGAATGCACTTTGCTACCCATGAGCTCAGTCTCACCGTCAGAGATGAAGTTAATTTTATGCCAGGGTATGAGGGACTGAAAAGATGCTTTCATGAATCATGTCAAGTTAATATGATCTAGAAGCCATCTCAAGGCCTGCAAACTGGTGCTTTCCAGATGGTTTGAATTGTTCGTATGGCCAAACAGATGGCTGAAAAGATCATTTAGACAGGATAATGTGGAAGGAACAATATTCGGGACTCTATTTCCTGCTAGTTTAACACAGTTCCAGTCAGTAAGACCAAGGATCCAAATTAAGAAGTTTTCATTTAAAAAAGGAATTCCAGATGCAGACACAGATGTGTAGATATACATGGACATATTAATTCAGCAGCTTTGCAAGTCTTTACTGTTCTAAGGCATAAATATTCTAAAGGTATTAATTCCAGTAAAGGTATTTGATATTTTGGGGGCTCTTTTTCATAGTTTTGTCATTAAGACATGAAAATAACTGTCAGAAAATTCATTGGTTTGTGGAAGTGTCCTGGTTTCGGCTGGGATAGAGTTAATTTTCTTCCTAGTAGCTGGTACAGTGCTGTGGTTTGGATTTAGTATGAGAATAATGTTGATAACACACCCATGTTTTAGCTGTTGCTAAGTAGTGCTTACACTAGTCAAGGGCTTTTTCAGCCTCTTATGCCCTGCCAGCGAGAAGCTGGGAGGGGGCACAGCCAGGACAGCTGACCCAAACTGGCCAAAGGGATATTCCATACCAAGTGACGTCATGCTCAGTATAGAAACTGGGGGGAGTTGGCTAGGGGGTGGCGACCACTGCTTGGGAACTGGTCGGGCATCGGTCAGCAGGTGGTGAGCAATTGCATTGTGCATCACTTATTTTGTGTATTCTTTTATCATTATTATTATTATTATTATTATTATTAATAATAATAATAATAATAATAATAATAATAATAATAATAATATTTTCCCTTCCTTTTCTGTCCTATTAAACTGTCTTTATCTCAACCCATGAATTTTACTTTTTTTTCCCGATTGTCTCCCCCATCCCACTGCAGGGGGAGTGAGCGAATGGCTGTGTGGTGTTTAGCTGCCTGCCGAGCTAAACCACAGCAGGTAGCTAAAGTGTATAAAGTCTAGAGAGTGCCATTACAAATTGATAAGCAGTAGTGTAAATAAGTGTATTTTTCATAAAACAATCCTTCTTTTCTTATGGCAACATTAGGGATCCTGGAAAAATTTATTAGATTTTTTAAATTATTTATTTTTTTAATTAGAAAATTATGAAAGAATGATATCAATATTTGTTTAAACCAAAAGTATAAGACATTGGAAGGATTTTTTAAATTTAAAATCTTAGACTTGGATAGTAACTTGTTAGACAATAGTACTGAACACTTTATAATAGAAACGGTTTCTACCATGAAGACTGTATCCTTTTTGATGCCATACAACTGATTCAGCAGAGCTATGAATGTTGCAGATCCATTATGCTTTCTTCATAATCCAAATACAGAAAAGCATTTCCAAATCTACCCTTGTGAATCTCTATGAGAAAGATAATTTATACTAGAAATCACATACAAACTACTCCTACATCATAAAAATTAGGTAAAAAATCTGCAAACAAACTTCAAAAAAAATTTATCCATTATATTTGTTATATGATTGCTCATATTGAGTATTTACCTGTTACTGCAATGTTTACATTTAGATTCAACTGATATATTTAAAGAAGGTATTAGCATTGGTATTTTTAATTGCTTAGAAATATTTGCCAAAGCAAATATGTTTTTTTTAATATGCTGTTGTGCTTGCTGCACAAAAGCAGCATCTTAGCATTGCTCTACCATTTCTTCAGAACTCTAATTAGAGTCATTTCCTGCAGACTCCTCAGCATGCTGAGCTTTCCTTGTAGCAAATTAGGCACAGAGGTTTTTAGGGGTATAAATAGGAAATCAATGGAAGCTCCTGACCTAATTATCTTTTAAGATATGGACCTGAGAGTCTTCTGGTGGGTCTGTGACAGGATGTTCATTCTTAGTTCTCTCTGTTGTGGATGCCAGTTTGAGAGGCAACACTTCCATTTACAAACTGCAACTACTTCAGAACAGTGATCTTTTACCCTTGTTTCATTCTTACATTCAGACTTTCCACCATTACCTTGTCTATCTCCCTCACTGTTTTTCTAACTTTTTTCCTGTACTATTGAAGTGTTTCCAACCTCAGAAAGTCACGACTATAAGTAACTTTCCTCCTTACCCCAATAGGCCAGAGATAAGCTTTACAAAAAATGTGTAAAGCAAGAATATTGAATGATTTTAAAAGTATCATCTAGTACTTACATATTTTTAACCTTGAAATTTGTTATTTTTATTTAAAATATGTGGTTTGGGTAGGATACCTGATTTGCTTGTTTAATGCTTGCTGTGACCCTCTTGGAACCACTTCCAGGCTGCATGACCTGCAGGGAAAGTTGAGCTAAACCAACCACCACTATTGCTCCTACAGACCAGGCAAGCAGCTATCTGGGAAATGAGATAATTCTAGGTGTGTGGGGACCACTGCAGGCACACTACACAGGTCTCCACACCAAATCTCTCTGAGATTGCAAAGGTGCTACCCATGTAGACATCCCAAACTCTATGTCACCACGTCATTTGACCTTGTTGGAAACTATTGCTAAAATCCTGGAGGCAAAAGAGTAGTGGAGTAATGGTAGGGCACAAAGAAGAGATGGAGGCTGAGCATGCTGGAAAGCCATGGTGCTCGTGTGAGGGAAGGAATGAGGGAATGCAAGGTGAGAATGTTACAAAATGAAACCTCAAATATTTAACCTCAAATAAATACAAGTCATAGAATGGTGTGCATATCTCTTCTGCTCTGCCCTGTACACACTTCCCAAGGACCAGGTGTCCTTGCCCACTTTGCCAAGCATTCCCCATAGGTTTACATAAATTGTAAATTTATGTACATTGTAAATTATGTAAATTGTAAATTATGTAAATTGTGGGCACCAGTGACAGCCAGGAGCAGTCTGAGGACTATCAAGAAGGACTACGGAGCCCTGGGAGTGGCGGTAAGGGACTCAGGAGCACAGGTAGTTTTTTCATCAATCCTGCCGGTCAAAGGGAAGGGCTTTGAAAGGGCCAGTCGAATCTGGCGAGTCGACAAATGGTTACAGGACTGGTGCCACAGCCAGGGGTTCGGCTACTTAGACCATGAGACTCGCTTTGAGAAACCTGGTCTAATGGGGGCTGACGGGGTCCATCTGTCAGAAAAGGGGAAGAGCATCTTCAGTCATAGGCTTGCCAAGCTGGTGAAGAGGGCTTTAAACTAGAGATGCTGGGGGAGGGGAATCTCAATCCATCCCACTCCTACCAGTTTGATGTCACGGCCAGCAATAGATGCCCAGAGCCTGAAGAAGGAACGCAGGTCAGCAGGAGATCACCTGAAGAGCAGCACAAAGGAACTCCAGCCAGTAAGACAGCTTCATCGGGGGCCCAACTTAAATGCCTCTATGCAAACACACGTAGCATGGGGAATAAACAAGAGGAGTTAGAGACGTGCGCACGCCTGCAGGGCTACAACCTTATTGGCATCACGGAGACGTGGTGGGATGGCTCCTATGATTGGAGTGTTGGGATGGAAGGATACAGGCTCTTTAGGAAAGACAGGCAGGGGAGACAAGGAGGGGGTGTCACCCTCTATGTCAATGACCAGCTGGAGTGCATGGAGTTCTGCCTGGGGATGGATGAGGAGCTGACCGAGAGGTTGTGGGTCAGAATTAAAGGGAAGGCAGGGACAGGTGACATTACAGTGGGGGTCTGCTACAGGCCACCTGACCAGGAAGACTGAGCGGACGAGGCTCTCTATAGACAGATAGGAGCAGCCTCATGCTCACAAGCCCTGGTCCTCATGGGGGACTTCAACCACCCTGATATCTGTTGGAGGGACAACACGGCAGGGCATAAGCAATCCGGGAGGTTCCTGGAATGCGTCGATGATAACTTCCTTCTCCAAGTGGCAGAGGAACCAATGAGGAGAGGTGCTATGCTGGACCGTGTTCTCACCGACGAGGGGCTGGTGGGGAATGTGAAGCTCAAGGGCAGCCTTGGCTGCAGCGACCATGAAATGGTGGAGTTCAGCATCCTTAGGGCATCGATGAGGGCACACAGCAAGCTCACTACCCTGGACTTCAGGAGAGCAGACTTTGGCCTCTTCAGGGATCTGCTTGGTAGAGTACCATGGGACAAAGCCCTGGAGGGAAGAGGGACCCAAGAAAGCTGGGTAATATTCAAGGATCACCTCCTTCAAGCTCAGGAGTGATGCATCCCAACAAAGAGGAAGTCAGGCAAAAACGCCATGAGGCCTGCATGGATGAACAAGGAGCTCCTGGACAAACTCAAACACAAAAGGAGCCTGCAGAGGGTGGAAGCAAGGAC
This sequence comes from Aptenodytes patagonicus, assembly GCF_965638725.1. Taxonomy (NCBI): domain Eukaryota; kingdom Metazoa; phylum Chordata; class Aves; order Sphenisciformes; family Spheniscidae; genus Aptenodytes; species Aptenodytes patagonicus. The sequence continues at coordinate 144,718,418 of NC_134950.1, read as the reverse complement.
AGGTAGCCTGGGAGGAATACAGAGAAATTGTCCGAGCAGCCAGGGATCAGGTTAGGAACACTAAAGCCCTGATAGAATTAAATCTGGCCAGGGACGTCAAGGGCAACAAGAAAAGCTTCTATAGGTACCTCGGGGATAAAAGGAAGATGAGGGAAAATGTGGGCCCTCTCGGGAACAAAACAGGAGACCTGGTTACCCGGGGTACGGAGAAGGCAGAGGTACCCAATGACTTTTTTGCCTCGGTCTCCACCGGCAAGTGCTCGAGCCTTACCGCCCAAGCTGCAGAAGGCAAAGGCAGGGACTGGGAGAATGAAGAGCCTCCCACTGTGGGAGACGATCAGGTTCGAGACCATCGAAGGCACCTGAAGGTGCACAAGTCCATGGGACCGGATGAGATCCATCGCAGGTCCTGAAGGAACTGGCGGATGAGGTTGCTAAGCCACTATCCATCGTATTTGAGAAGTCGTGGCAGTCTGGTGAAGTTCCCACTGACTGGAAAAGGGGAAACATAACCCCCATTTTTCAAAAGGGAAAAAAGGAAGACCCGGGGAACTACAGGCCAGTCAGTCTCACCTCTGTGCCTGGGAAGATCATGGAACAGGTCCTCCTGGAAGCTCTGCTAAGGCACATGGAGGACAGGGAGGTGATTCGAGACAGCCAGCATGGCTTCACCAAGGGCAAGTCCTGCCTGACTAACCTAGTGGCCTTCTGTGATGGAGTGACTACATCAGTGGACATGGGAAGGGCTACAGATGTCATCCATCTGGACCTCTGTAAGGCCTTTGACACGGTCCCCCACAACATCCTTCTCTCTAAACTGGAGAGGTATGGATTTGATGGGTGGACTGTCCAGTGGGTGTGGAATTGGTTAGGTGGTCACATCCAGAGGGCAGTGGTCAACGGCTCAATGTCCAGATGGAGACTGGTGACGAGTGGTGTCCCGCAGGGGTCCGTATTGGGACCAGTACTGTTTAATATCTTCATCAATGACATAGACAGTGGGATCGAGTGCACCCTCAGCAAGTTTGCAGATGACACCAAGCTGAGTGGTGCGGTCGACACACCAGAGGGACAGGATGCCATCCAGAGGGACCTGGACAAGCTCAAGAAGTGGGCCTATGTGAACCTCATGAGGTTCAACAAGGCCAAGTGCAAGGTCCTGCACCTGGGTCGAGGCAACCCCCAGTATCAATACAGTCTGGGGGATGAAGGGATTGAGAGCAGCCCTGCCGAGAAGGACTTGGGGGTACTGGTGGATGAAAAGCTGGACATGAGCCAGCAATGTGCGCTCGCAGCCCAGAAGGCCAGTTGTATCCTGGGCTGCATCCAAAGAAGCGTGGCCAGCAGGTCAAGGGAGGTGATTCTGCCCCTCTACTCTGCTCTGCTGAGACCCCACCTGGAGTACTGCGTCCAGCTCTGGAGCCCTCAGCCCAGGAAAGACACGGACCTGTTGGAGCAGGTCCAGAGGAGGGCCACAGAAATGATCAGGGGAATGGAACACCTCTCCTGTGAAGAAAGGCTGAGAGAGTTGTTCAGCCTAGAGAAGAGAAGGCTTTGGGGAGACCTTATTGCAGCCTTTCAATACTTAAAGGGGGCTTATAAGAAAGATGGCGGCAAACTTTTTAGCAGGGCCTGTTGCGACAGGACAAGGGAGAATGGTTTTAAATTAAAGGGGGGCAGATTTAGACTAGATAGAAGGAAGAAATGTTTTACGCTGAGGGTGGTGAAACACTGGCACAGGTTGCCCAGAGAGGTGGTGGATGCCCCACCCCTGGAAACATTCAAGGTCAGACTGGACGGGGCTCTGAGCAACCTGATCTAGTTGAAGATGTCCCTGCTCACGGCAGGGGGGTTGGACTAGATGACCTTTAGAGGTCCCTTCCAACCCAAACTATTCTGTGATTCTATGATTCTATGAAATTGAGTTTCCTTTATTCCTTTTTCTACCCTTCCTGTCCAGAAACCACAAAGGAAATGCTAACAATGAATCAAAAACAAAATAAAGGAGGAAAGAGAGGAAAAGGTGCTGAAAGGTCATCTCATGGCAGTTTTTTTCAAACAAAAGACTCCTCTATCAAAAGTAAGTAGATTTTTGTGAAGAGAGATTTGATTGTTCTCCAGTGAGGCTTTGGCTTACTTAGAGCGCTCTTACTCCATGACGATGTATAGATCCCAAAAGATCCCAATTCATCAGGCTAATGAAAGGAACTATGTAAAAATAAAAAGACCTTTAAATATAGCAAAACCATTACATTATATCAAATTAATAAAGTCCTCAGGTTTATTTATCCTGGACAGTTTAACCAACTTTCTGTCAATTGACTCTTAAAGCTGATTTGCCTTGAAAAGCTTAAGAGTGGATACATGCTTCTCATCTAGTGGATACATGCTTCCCATCTATGGCTATGCACAGTACAAACTGGCATTTGGCCCTACGGAAATAAAAATTTGGCTTCTGAAATGTATTGCATTAAAAGCAGATGATAACATGTAGACTAATGACAAGTTGTTAGTGATTAGGTCACCTCCAGAATAAATTGTTTGGACATGGAAATAATTTCTGTGCTGTTCCCTTGACAAGAGGTGTATAACAGAAAATGTGGCATAAAAATATCTTTGGAGGACTAATTTCAATAAAAATGATGGATATGGACAAGGCTAATTGGTAGTTTGCCTTGGGCTTTAACTTCATTCACCTATTAATGAGAAATGATCTGGGTAGATATTACAATCTCTTAGATTATAACAGAAGTCAAAACTATCAGTGGGGGAAAATCAGACTTTTCGAATCTAACTTGTTCCATCTTGGTTGCTACAGCTTTGGACATCTGTGGAGAGGAAGCACAGGGTAAAAGCCAATCCAGTTACTCACAGTTTATAAATGCCTCCTCAGCAGGTGCATCACTAATTGTAATAAAAAAGAATTTTTATACACAATTTTAATTTCAAATATTAACAGCCAGCAATAATTGCTAAAAGGACACAGAAGCTCTACAGGCATTGCTGCCTCTGATGTTCTTGCTTCCATGAGCATGTATTCAAGAACAAATGCACATCCTGCACTAATATTGCAACACTGGGACAAAGCAGTAGGCAGTAGGCTGAGGAATAAAGCAACACAATTTTTCCCACTGATATAATGAATGGGACACCAAGCTCTTGCAGTTGGATGATAAAAAAACTGCAAAAGACTAAAAGAGCCTACTTTAACATTTATTATCTATGGGAAATCCTGCTTAAATATGTGTGAAATATCTAGGAGATGTGGACACACTGAAATGCAAACAACCTGTCTATGTAAGACATAGCAGTCCCCAAGTAGAAAAAAGATTAATCAGCTGTTATGGAAATACGTGGGCAGACAATGGCCTTACGTCATGGGAAGATGAAGGCATACTTGAAGGTTGCTCTGTCATCAGAGCTGAAAGCAGTGTGGTGGTGGGCATGACATTATCCCTGTCCTCAAACTGCAGGCAAGACTGAAACAGGCTCTGGCTTTGTTGCCTCTAGAGAAGGGACAGGAGGGCACCTTGAAATTAGTATAATCTTGGGAATAGTACTTGTGCTCTTCAGTCCTAACAATTGTTTCAACAAATAAATAATTAAAAAATAAAATATGTCTTCATTTTGGCAAAAAACCCAAGTATTTCCATTTAGAAATATGGCTACAGTGCCTTAGGAGTGCTGTATTTTGTGTAACTTGTGACCTCTTTCTCACATGTTACACTCTGGGTGAATATCTTCCCCACAGAATTGTTCTAAAAAGGGTGAGAAATAACTGCGTCTTATCATCCCATGTATTCAGATTTTGTGAGCCTAGACTTCAAATCCAGTTGCATTTCATTCCTGTCCTTCAAAATGTAATATTTTGTTCTGGGTTGAAAGGAAAGATTTATTTCACAACACAGAGATCATTTTTGGCAAATTTTATTAGGGTGAGAGACCAAAATATTCAAACTTAGTTCAGGCTAAGCCAAAATTGTTTTGATTTCAGCTGCTGTGAACTGAAAAAGCAATTATTGTCTTGGTCCTGTTAGAGATAGCTAATCTTTTAAGATCATAACATTAGAATCTTGCCATGATAAAATGACTCTATTGAGGAGTGCAGTAACAATCATTGACTTCAAATCTCCTGCTTTTCAAGGAAAACTCCAATATATAATTATTCACTGAAAAATGTTTCTGTAAGTTCTGGACTTGTACAAAGCATTTGACACTGTCCCACACAACATCCTTGTCTCTAAATTGGAGACACGTGGATTTGATGGATGGACCACTCGGTTGATAAGGAATTGGCTGGATGGTTGCACTCAAAGAGTTGCGGTCAACAGCTCGATGTCCAAATGGAGACCAGTCACGAGTGGCGTTCCTCAAGGGTCGGTATTGGGACCAGTGCTGTTTAACATCTTTGTCGGCGGCATGGACAGTGGGATTGAGTGCACCCTGAGCAGGTTTGCCGACGACACCAAGCTGTGTGGTGCGGTCGACATGCTGGAGGGAATGGATGCCATCCAGAGGGACCTTGACAGGCTTGAGAGGTGGGCCTGTGTGAACCTCATGAAGGTCAACAAGGCCAAGTGCAAGGTCCTGCACCTGGGTCGGGGCAATCCCAAGCACAAATATAGACTGGGCGGAGAATGGATTGAGAGCAGCCCTGAGGAGAAGGACTTGGGGGTGTTGGTTGATGAGAAGCTCATCGCACTCTCTGAGTGCTGAGAGACTTGCACTGCACAGACACAGAACATAGCCTGAGCTTAGCACATAAAGACCTACTTTTGCTATCATCCACATTTTATATACAATGTCATGCCACTACAATGAAATAACGTAGATTACACTTGCAGAGAGAAGTGGCTGTGAAAAGGGCATTGGGATCATGGTGTACAAATATATTCAGTGTAAGCAGTTTGGTTAGCACTGTGACTACGAAAGCTGAGTCACCAGGATGCACAAACAATTGAAATCTTAGAAGTGGTACTACTGACAAGAGCCTGCAAAGTGCCATCTCTCTGAAATATAGCATATCCAGAGCACTGTTATTATCAGCAACTGCCAGAAAAGTTTGATGTGGGATTCTGTTCTCTAGCAGCTGGAGATTTGCAGAAGATTTTGCTATTTTGACTGCAGAAGAGTGAAGGTCATTATGCAGTAGCATTGACTAAATGTTCAGCCTGTTTAAAGCACATAACAGCAGCAGTTCAGGAATATACATGGTGCTAAAGAGACTATCCTTTAGGTCACAGCTTAAATGGAGGTTAAGGCTAACACAATTAGAAGGCAATAGCCATCCATAAGATGAGTTGGTGGCTTTATTTAACTTTAAAAACAAACTTTTTGCTACCTGACATATTGCCTGTTTGAACAGAGAGACTAAGGACTGTTTGGTCATGATTGACTTTCAGAAGCTGTTGAAGCATCTCGTTTCACCAATTCCAAACTAAATTAATGATATCAAATTGAAAAGTGCAGCAGAGATTGAAATGAATTGAAAACTACTCTATTCCTAGAGTTTTGGCCTCATAAGTGATATCAATTACTTACAAAGTCTCATTATGTGCATTAAATTTCCTATAGAATTTCATAGAAAATATCAAGTACAGTGTTTACAAGCAACAATAAGTTTATTGACTATTTTTGCTTGGCGATGGATGAAATCAAATGCTTAACTGAAGTCTTTTAGTTCATAGTGATTAAATACAAAATATAAGAAAAGAATGTTCTTGGAGAGCTGGGAACAAAGGCCAGTGACACCAGTAAAAATTTTTCTCATCTGAGTGGGCTTTCAGTCAGATTATGTATAGAAGTTTGTGTGTGTGTGTGTGTGCACGCATAGCCAAAAGATGATACTTCATGTGGTAAACCTGCCATTGGCATTAATGAGAGCTTGCTTGAAGAAAAACTGATGTATTTGCCTCTTGGTATTTTGCCATGGAGATATAATCACTAATCAAGCAGAAACCATCTGGCTCATTTCAGTGATATGGTTGTCTGGCCTCTGCTCTAGGAGGCAAAGAAATACAAATCCTTGATAAATCATAATCCTACTGTATAAAACAATTTGTTACTGGTTTGAGTAATTACCTCTCCCTGTAGGCAAATGCAGTTTGAACTGACTGTTTCATCAGAGCACAAGAAAAACAAAGCTTTATCTTTTAGAAAAGGAAGCAGCTTTCATTGTTCTATTGTTGTTGTCCTTAAAGCGCTTAACATCACTGCACACAGCGTTGTTCTGATCTAAACTACCTTAAAGAGAGGTTTTGCACCTGAAGCACTAGATGGGTTCTTTGGAGACCTGGCTTTGCCAGAGACTTTTTGTGACCATAGCAGACAAATGAGAGCCAAAGTCTGTTGAAGATGGGCAGAGAAAAAGGTCCATTTCAATGAGCTAGGACATACAAAGACCTTGTAGCTTTTTGCTTTTACTGGCAGAATCTGATTGTCATGGTCTTACCTTCTAGTATTTTGGCACAATTCTGTAAATTTCCTATACTATGATTGATGAGAGAAAGCAGTACTATGACATATTGCTGTATTTCTGATTTATGTTTAACCTTGGAATAGCAACACAAGGAAAGATTTCTGTTCCTTTGTGATCCAGAAGGCCTGGTGACCATGAGACCTCCAGAGCACAAGCGAGTACTGGAGGTAAATAACTTTCTAACTCTTAATTACCGTATTTCAGTAAAGCTTGCAGTACAAACCTTAAAGCCAGTTAGCAGTGAAATCAGTAATAAATCCTTTCAGTCATAAATCAAGAGATTCATGGGGTAAGTGGACTGTCTTTAGTAGGTAGGCAGTAGAGGCATTTATCTCTGTTCTGGCTAGACCAAATGGCTATCTCATGAAGAATGGAGTCCCTGACAGAAAAAAACCTGTTCCTAAGTGCTGAGAGACTGCAGAATTAAACAGTGTCAATTATTGGTAAAATTTCTCTAATAGATGGAAGGCAGATAGCTAAAACCTTAACGAGTAGGTGGCAAAAGAAGAGAAACCTAGAGTAAAAATACTCTACGGAGACTAGATAAAGATATTTATTTCAGTTACTGCCAAAGGGCGCTTTATTACCTATCCATTCTAAAACAGCTTCATTCAGTCAAAAGAATTAGTTTAAAATGCATTCCAGTGCCTGGAATGGAGCTTCAGCTCATTTGGAAGAAATGGCCTGAAGCTTTCTTTCACATAGCAGAGTGACAGCCATTACCAACAGAGAAATTGAAATAGGGATAACACAAATCATAGTAATGTTATTTTCTCACGTTTTCTGCAATTATTTTTATTCCCAGCTTAATCAGCTACATTTCACAGCAGTACCAGGAGGTATACAGTGACTTAGAACAGAAGTCTACCTTTATTCCTACTTCACCTGAAATCACAGAACATATGCCTAAAGCCAGATTATAAGCAGCATGTTTTCCACGATTAAAAGGAGCAAATATTAAGCACCGATCTTGGTGCAGTGTGTTTTCATACATGGTGATGTAGCTACTTTGTTTTATGCCAGTGCTTCATAGTGATTCCAACCTCAGCACAGGAGCTGGGAGATGAACATCCTCGAAGCAAAGGAAGCTTCTGAAGTTGCTGTAGCAGCCTGTTAGGGTACTGATAGTGAACTCCTGAGGAGGAAAAAACCCCTGTCATTATCCAGTAATTTAAATGGAAAGACCACAGAATCACAGAACCACAGAATGGTTGAGGTTGGAAGGGACTTGTGGAGGTCATCTGGTCCAACCCCCCTGCTCAAGAAGGGCCACCTAGAGCCAGTTGCGCAGGACCATGTCCAGATGTTTTTTGAGTATCTCCAAGGATGGAGACTCCAAAACCTCTCTGGGCAACCTGTGCCAGTGCTCCATCACCCTCACAGTAAAAGTGTTTCCTGATGTTCAGAGGGAACCTCCTGTGTTTCAGTTTGTGCCCATTACCTCTTGTCCTGTCACTGGGCACCACTGAAAAGAGCCTGGCTCTGTCTTCTTTGCACGCTCCCTTCAGGTATTTATATACATTAATAAGATCCCCCCTGAGCCTTCTTTTCTCTAGGCTAAACAGTCCCAGCTCCCTCAGCCTTTCCTCATAGGAGAGATGCTCCAGTCCCATAATCATCTTTGTGGACCTTTGTTGGACTCTCTCCAGTATGTCCATGTCTCTCTTGTACTGGGGAGCCCAGAACAGGAACGAGTACTCCAGGTGTGGCCTCACCAGTGCTGAGTAAAGAGGAAGGATCACCTCCCTCAACCTGCTTGGCAACACTCCTCCTAATGCAGCCCAGGATACCATTAGCCATCCTTGCTACAAGGGCACATTGGTGGCTCATGTTCAGCTTTGTATTCACCAAGACCCCTAGGTCCTCTTCTGCAAAGCCACTTTCCAGACAGGCAGCCCCTAGCATATACTGGCGCATGGCGTTGTTTCTCCCCAGGAGCAGGACTGCATTTCCCACTGCTGAACTTCATGAGGTTCCTGCCACCCATTTCTCCAGGCTGTCAAGGTCCCTCTGGATGGCAGCATGACCTCTGGCGTATCAGCCACTCCTCCCAGATTTGTGTCATCCACAGACTTGCTAAGGGGCACACTCTGCCCCTCATCAAGATCATTGATAAAGTAGTTGAACAGGATTGGACGTAGTATTGACCCCTGGGGTACACCACTAGTTATTGGCATCCAACTAGACTTTGTGTCACTGATCACCACCCTCTGGGCTCAGCCATTCAGCCAGTTTTCAATCTACCTCATGATCTGCTCATCCAGCCCATACTTCAACAACTTCTCTAAGAGGATCTTACAGGAGACAGTGCCAAAGGCCTTACTGAAGACCGGGTAAACAATATCCACTGCTCTCCCCTCATCTACCAGGCCAGTCATTTCATCATAGGAGGTTATCAGGATGGTCAAACATGACCTCCCCTTGATGAAGCCATGCTGACTACTCCTGATGATTTTCTTGTTGTTCATATGCCTGGAAATGGTTTCCAGGATTAGCTGCTCCATCACCTTCCCAGGGATCAAGGTGAGGCTGACCAGCCTGTAGTTCCTTGGGTCCTCTTTCTTGCCCTTTTTGAAGATAGGAGTGACATTTGCTTTCCTCTAGTCTTCAGGCACTTCTCCCAGTCACCACAATCGATCAAAGATTTTCAAGAGTGGCTTTGCAATGACATCTGCCAGCTCCCTCAGCACTCGTGGGTGCCTCCCATCAGGGCTCATGGACCTACGGATGTCCAATTTGCTTAAGTATTCCCTGACCTGATCCTAAAGCTTAACACCTAAGTGAGTCAGGATTTCTACAACACTGCTTCATTTTTCATAATTGTGTGGTCTTGCTGGGGGCAAGACTGGGAACAGAAAATAGAATAGGAACTGAATTGAACAGAGTAGGAAATAGAAGAGAGTTGGGCATGCCCAACCTTATCTAGACTATGTAAAAAGACTGGCTCCTTGTAGTTGAAAGACAGTACCTGTTGGTTGCTACTGGCCATGTCTATGCTTTGGGTCAGTCAATCCCTCTAAAAAATGAGTTGAGAGACAAAACCTTTCTGTGTCCCCTCAATTTTGTATACATGCTATCAAAATTCACAAATTTATTCTTACTTGTTTGAGACTTGATTTTTGTCCCCGAGGTTTTTATTGTAAGTGTAGAACATCTCTGTGCATCTTTCAGGTGAGGTGTGAGTAGGGTTGTCTAATCAAAACAGGAAAGGTCTCCCTATGCAGTCACCGCAGAGCTCCACCGAAAAGCTTGAGCAAGCCAAGCCTTCCCATTGGTGATAGGATAGCCCTGCACACACCCTACCACAAAGATGCACACAGCCATTTCCCTCTGAAAGTATCAGTCCTTGAGATAGGAATCAAGTGAACGCCAAACTGCTGTCAAATGTAATAGAGCTGTTAGCTGGTGTTCTAAACGTCAGTGAGAACTAAAAACAATTTTGTAATTCCAGTTTATTTTGCTTCCTTTCACTTTGTTGCTATTAAATTAACTTTATAAATTTCTTCAGAGACTTCTCATAAATTTCTTCTGACGTGAAATAAAAATAGATCTAATTTTCTTTCCCTAGGGATGAGATTAGCTATCAATATTTAAAACATCACCTGTTTTAGCACTTGTAATTTTTTTCATTAGCCAGGAATACTCTGAGCAGCATCCAGACATACTTTAAATCTACTATAGCATTTCCAGTTCAGATCTGAAATAGAATTTTTCATGCATTTGCCCAAATAGTTATCTTTCTTTTAATGCCATTATGAAGTAGCTTTATAATATTAAATTCCAGCAGAGCTATCTGAAATGATCAAAGATTTATTCAGTCTCTTGGTAACAATAATGGTATTGTGTTTGGTATGAATATTGTCATTGCATAATTTATGTGTAAATAGCTTTTACATTTTACAATGCACTGAATATAGTAAACAGAAAGGGTCTATAAAGAGCACAAAGCAAAGATCAAGTGATTATACTATTGTAAAATCTTGTTACAATTCTGAATAAGGTGATGTAATTCTCCCCTTTTCAGAAAGTCCCATGTTGTCTTTCATACATATGGGCTTCAAACATTTCAAACACTTCGTAGCATTTATTAGACAATGTGCTGGGAAAACTATGCCTTGGAGTCTGACACCCTTGAAGCAATGAGAAAACAGAGATAAAGAAATTGAGGGAGGAGCATTATAAGGAAACCCTGCACTCTGCAACCCTGCAGCTGCATCCCCGGTGAGTGCAGACTGGGCTGGTGAGGAGCTCATCTGACAGCTGTGCTCAGTGCTAGATGCTCAAGAGGATAAGCATGAAGAGAAAGGCTCCACCAGAATTTTGAGACCTCCTGGGAGAACTGCCAAAAGTCAGTGTCCCAGCTCGCTCCACTCACCAATGTGGGAGGTGATGGGGGGTGAGGGGAACTCCAGAGTAAGTAAGGAGCTGAGGTCTCACTGTGCAGGTCTGTGCTCAAGGTCCATCCCCACACAGGTTGTTGAGGACAGGGATCATTCATCTCTCCTTTTTTTTAGTCTATTCAGTGCACTGGAACACACTAAAATTGCACAGATATATTAGGAAGAAAGGTGAAAAACAATCATGAAATCATTCATTTCATGGGCAAAATATTCCTTTCAAAATATTATTAAGATTTGGTGACAAGTTTAGACCCTGCCATCATCAGAAATCCCACTGGCTATTTGGTGTGGGCTTCATGGCTCCATGCTCTGGAGCTATGGGATATCGCTGAGAAGGATGGGGTGGAGGGAGCAGGCAGAGGGACACAGTGCCCTCCTGCCACTTGCCTTATGGGAAGGAAGCATGAAACCCAGCCAAAAGAAATCCAAATTTTCCAGTTCTGGCAGTTAACGTGAAAACGGGGGAGTGACTCAGTGATTACAAACTCATTAATTTCTCAACCTGTTCTGTCCAGCAAAGCCTTTTATTAATGATTGCTTTAAAGAACTTATCTTTTCTTCATATATCCAAGTGATTTATGATGAACTTTTCTTTAGCTGTGGAGTCTTGGATAAAAGTTATGCAGACAAATTGTGAAGCATATATGAAGTTCAGAAGATGCTAGTAGCAGAAAACACTTTCTAAATCATCAAGTGTTTGGTTAATGCCTCCTAGTGGACCTTTGTACATAAAGATACAGCAGAAAAACTGAGAGAATGGTGTAGACAAACAAGATGGAATTTTTTTTTAAATTAAGCGCATTAAGAGGCCAGCCTATAGGCAAAGACCCAGCGTTCTCAATGACCTTGGCAGCACCATTGGAAAAGTGGTTTTGTTGGGTTGGCTGCTTCCTGCCGTTTTCTTCCAGTTCCTCATACCAAAATATTCTTTAAATATACAGTTTATTTTCCCTCATAACTTTTTTGTTTTCTTCACACACAACTTTTGTGGTTATTAGAAAACAAACACCATCAAGTTATTTAAATCCAAAGTCACTAAATGCAAGATCTTGGACTTCCCTTGCAACAATTCTTTTGATGCTGGATATAGTTATTTAAACATCAGGGCATCAAGAAAAAAATTACACACACATGACAGTACATACACAGTCATGTATAGAGAGGATAAAATGATGTCACTGAAGCATGTGATATTGAGGATACCTACAAAGAAGTTGTGAAGTGAGAGCAATAAAAAGAAATTTACAATAATAGACATTAACATATTTACAACAGAATATTTACAACAATATATCCCAGTTATCGTCCACCACTGGCATAATGATGAAGATGTGGTAATGCAGACCTACACGGTAATTAGCATGCCAAATCAGTCTAGAGAAGAGTCACACTTATCCCAGCATACCTCACAAACTCTGCTATAAGTGTATGAGTGCTCTAAACACCTATTCAGCAAAATGATGGAGCTTAATAGTGGTCTGTGGTAGTTACAGTCTGTGCATGCTCATGACATTTTTTTAAGTAGGTTTAAGGTCCAAATTTAAAGTGAAAAAGAAAAAAAAATTGGCATGGTATAAAAAAGAAAATATGACTGTAAAGCTAGATTCTTGTGAAAAACACACTAAGTTATGATACCTGAGCCAGGTATTTAACAAGCTTCTTCTAATTTACCTGGAGTTCATAAGTGAAATCCTGCTGCTTTTCTGCACACCAAACTACTGTTCTTCCATTCCATTGCAGAGGAAAGACAGAAGGCAAAAGACCATTTCACGTCATCATTATAATTGACTGTCCCTTCTCATTATCACTCCCTTTCATTTTTCTAGATAGAAACAATGAAAGAGTTACATTATGGAGAAATTCAGCAAGTATCAGATTAAAGATCAAATTAGGAAATATTTCTTGACATTTGTAAAGCAGGGAACAGCTCCCAGGACACCTGAATTAGATCAATAGAGTACTATTGAATTGAATCAACAGACTAGTACATGCTTATTAGCAAATTCTGAATGACTAACTGAATGGATGACTGTAGCAGTTAATGTACAGTGATTTCAGAATACAAAATATTTAACAAATTACATCTTAATGCACCTTGCTAAAAGCAGTGATTTGCTTCAGAAAAATTGTAAATATTAGTATGGCTAGTCTGCAGTCAACTATTTGCAGTCAATTCGTCTACAGGCTGTTCTGCAGGCTTTGGTATCAGAGAATAATTTGTACGCTAATTTGCAATTTTATTTGCACATTTGCCACTTCATAATATCAAGGTAGCCTTCACTAATCCATAAAGAATCAAATTACTATTATCCTGAAAAATTAGTAATGTATCAAATCCATCACAAAGAAAAGTCTGGCTAGCTACTCCCCAAGAAACTTAGGGAGAATATGCAACAGATTAACAGGTGTGTAAACTGAGAAATGACAACACCAATTATTATGAGTAATTTGATTTGACATTTTGAACCTTTACAGTTCAGAATTTCCTTTGGAAAATGGTTCCCATGTGCAATATTTAGTTGTACTGAGCAGAACATGTGCTAAAACCGTGAAATATCTTGTCATATTTTAAAATGAAAGTTAATTTTAAAAAGAATTTACTGTAGACAGATATGTGCAACACATGTCTGCACACTGGAGAATTTAATGCCATTTGTGCTTTTAAATCTAATCTGATATTTGTTTACCAAAGGCAGGTCAAAACTCAGAGCACTAACCTCTACACCAAGCTTGTGTTACTCTTTCATGCCCAGGGAAGAAAGAATGGCTTAAGACATTCACAGTTTACTTTTAAAATGTTAAATTTTGCTGCCTCACACAAAGTACAACCTCAGTGTATTTTTTTTTTACTACATATTTTAAGGTAGTTTCTGAAATATTTAGTATCATTATAGTCAGTCTCTCCCAAATTGTTAAGAGGTTTGTTTAAAAAGAGACATTTGTCTTTAAGTCTAGAAAATAAGATTAGGCTGCTTTGTTCTGCCTATTAATGCAGATAAAAGAATAGTGCTGGCACATCCATACTGACAAGGTTCCTATCCCTGTACTCAGTCATTCACTGGGACTTCTTTGTGCTCAATACCTCTGCAAAAGTGCCTCTTAGGCACCAAAAAGAGATGTAGACACCAGGCTTTGGAAGGCAATTTTAAAATGCAAACCTATGGCTATAATATTATCAGGCCCCTAAAGGAAACACAGTTATTTTCCAATCTGTTAGTTCGCTACCTGTTACAGAAATGGAAATGCCAGTTTTAAAACCTGGCAGCTTTTAAAGTTTCGAGGCTGGGAGACAGTGCTGTGCCCTCTGCCGTGCTGGGGAAGTCTCTCTGCAGGGGTATGTAATGTTCCCATTATTGGTGCAGCAGGGCCAGAGCAGCTCAGCCAGCCATGATCCAGGAACAAACTGTCCTTGCAAAAATGTCAGAGAGAAACCCATGCTGGGAAGGGAAGCTACAGCAACTTTACCCTCCCACATATTAATGCCACTACATGTGGTATGTGCTTTTGTCACCCTACAGGAAGAGGTTGCCCAGACGCTTCCCTTCACCCCCAGACAATGCAGAAGGTCCATATGTGTCTTTAGGCAGCCATTTCCATTACCCCACATATGCCTTGTGCAGGACTTTGTAAAACTATCCAGGAACATCTTAGAATTAGCTGGGATGCATAGTTTGTGAAGACACTACAAATGAGTGGATAGGTAAATCTCTTAAACATTTGTGCTGCATATGATTGCATATATATTAAGGGAAATACTGTTGCTCTTTAACTCAAAATAAATAAACGTAACTAGAATATGTAATTAGTCTTATCTGTATGCTATAGAGTTGCTAAATACATCTGGTTTTTTTTCCTTTGTCTCCTTGGTAAAGTTCAAACAGGAATTAGTTATTATATATAACAAAACTGTTCAACTGTTAAAAGTATCAGGCAGGACTTGAGGCTTCTGAGCTCTGAAGAGGTGAGAGATTGTGATGGAAGATGAAGATCAAAATAAGGTTCAGGAAGAGCCTTACTTGACACTTCAGGAGATTTTCATCCATTGAGGGGGCTGCTCTGTGACGGGGAGTGAATCATCCCCTTCTATCTTTAGTGTTCTGTGGCGTGTTAGGAAGATTTGTGTGAAGTTACGCATTTCCTTTTGGTCACATACAATTTCCAAAAATGGTGTTGAATTAAATTTAACACAGATTAGATTTTATTGTAAAAGTTTCTTATCACTGATTTCTGGCTAACTGACTTGACCCCATGTGTACCCCACTTTATTAATAGAACATTCACTTGCATTGGAAGCAGCAACAATGAACAAGGTTCTTTGTGTGTGTGTAGAATGAAGGGGGAAAACTGTGGGATTTGGAAGCACATGCCCTATTAAAATGTCTCCTGCTGGCATCTCATCGTATGTGACATGCATGACATCACTAAACAGCTCCCACATGTAATATTCAGTTTTAATGGCCATTCAGGGAAAGTCATACATGGGTCATGTAAGGATAATTAACAAAGGCAGCAGGAATGGAACTTTTACTATTACTATCGTTATGCCGATGACAAATTTTTTACTACCTGTACTGTGAAGCTTAATGTTTTTGGAGAACACTTTGGCTCATGACATTGAAAAGCAAACACCTTTGTAACTTGGTCACAAATTTAAGATAGGCACCATGCTAATTACAGATACTATTATATAAACACTCTTCTTCTTTTCTGGATTATGAGAATTTATCAGATTTCTGTATATGGCATGTCAATGAATATTATTTCTTCAGAGGCCTCTTGTTGTGATATACATAACTTGCTTTTTTGAGCAAAACCTACTTACAATTAAGGCAAAATTATGCTCAATGCATGTTTCACTAGATGTATAAAATGAAACCTTTCAAAGAATTTTTTTTCACTTTCACACAATTCAAGTCAGCAGGCAACATATTATAATGAACACTGGAAAAGAGATCACAATACTTAAGAAGGTATCTGAACAGTACAACTTAAAAAGACATGCCTCAGTTTCTCTATATAAAATAGCAAACAGCATGCTGCTCTTATACTGACAGAAACTGTAGGTGTTTTTTTCTTTAGAAAACCAACAATTACCAACATCTTTGAAGTCAAGGGGTTTTTGTTAAGTTCATGAGTAACCAAAAGTTGGATTTATGCTGGAGAGTCTCACACCTTATGGAAAAAAATAGCCATAAAAATAGGAGCTTTAAATAAAAGTAAGTGAATATTTGATAGCTAAAATATGCCCTTGCTCTCTTTTCTTCTTTTAATCATTTAATTTAAAACTTATTCTTAGGGTAAGTCATGCATTCAAGGAAGTTAGATGGAATTCAGACACAACTCATGAATCTTCAAGAGCAAAAAATAAGGTTATACCAAAATGTGAAACTTGGAACCTCTCATTTTTTTCAGATGAGTTAGGTATCACATTCAGAAGTATTGTTACTGTGGGTCAAACCTATCTACTCACTTCAATAACATACATGATAATTGCCTTCTGGCAACTGTTTCAGTAGTATTTTGACAAATCCTTTCCTTCTTTAGTATCTGGATTTGTTTAGTGGGTTTTTTTTCCCAGGGTTACTTCTCTGACTTTGTGAGAATTATATGTTTTACATAAATGTGAGAGCAGAAGCCAGTCCTTTATATCTAAATTTAATTTACTTGCTAAAAGTTAGTAAATTACTAAAGGTAATTTATATCTAAATTTAATTTGCTTACTAAAGGTGTGCTGTTTCACCTGAGGTATGGAATAATCAGTCAAGCTTCATGTACCATCACACAGAAAGAAACAACTGAATACAGCAGGTAAGGCTTATCTTTTTGAAACTCTTTTCTCAAAGAGCTCTAAATTATTCCAGAGACCAGTGTGCCACCAATATCCATCAATCACGGAAGATATAAATACGGCTTGCAGCCTTTCTCACGCGTCCTTCCCTCCGAACCATACAGAGAGCAATGTGAACATTGCCCAGTGCCTGGAGCAACAACATTTTGCTTTTATGCTCTGATATTTACCACAACCATTCCTTCTGGCCTTTTTTTCTTCACAAGAAGTAGTAGGAAGGCAACAAATATTTTATTAGGAAGTAGGCCTGTGTCCTTAAAACTTACAAGAAAAAGACTGACTTTTAGTCATTGGCCAGCTTGTAAGTGGTGAGCCACACTGGAAGGTCCTTGCTTTGAGTTCTTCAAGCACACTGGGTTTTGGTGATTTTGATTTGGCTCTGAGAAACCAAGTGCTAGCTCATCACCTCATGCGGAGGGTAGGGGGTATCACGGCAGAGCTGTCTAGGTGTTACATAGCGTAGAGGATATATTGGTCACCATTAATCATCTATGCAAATATGATCAGCTCTTTGGAAAGAACAGTGTCTCTAAAGTATAACAGCAATGACACTTTTGAAATTACTCTGCCAGTTGGTGCTGAAGCCATAAAATTCATGCATAATTGAATGACAAAGAGTCCATAGTGAAGATAAACTAGAAAGGCTACATAGACTAACCTCTTCCATTAGCTTTTTGTATTGGGAAAATAATAGGAAGAATATTTTTATAGTTGACCACAAGATTCCCTAGTCTGCTAACTACAGCTTTGCTTATCCAGCATTAAAAAGCATTCCTCTCAGAAGGTAGACTTTGTTGCTGAAAATTGGCTAATGTGGTTTCCATGTTTCTGTTCTACATAATGATATCATTAATGCCTACATTTTGTCTTTTCACAGTTATGCCCTGATAGAGATGTAAGAAAGCTATTTTCATTCCTGTTTTAGTGCAGCTAAGGGAAAAAGAATGTCAGTTTCTGCTCTGCTTAACGCAAATGAAATGCTCATTCTGAGCATAATGTCAGCTATAGATCAAGTGTTTGCTGGCATCACTAAAAAAGAGCAGCCAGTGTAGGAAAACCATCAGATTTAATCCATCGGATTTAAGGGATGTAATGAATATTCAGACAGGACTTGGTGAGCAGGCAGTACATAACCCTCCATCCAACCATGCCCAAGACAAACAGATCCAATATCCAGGTAGTGAGAAAAAAAATCACCCCTTGACAGTGGAGGCAACAGAGATCAGTAAAACAGCCATTTGTGGAGAATTTTGAAGAAAAGGGTTTCTAGGAACAAGAACAATTGGGCAGCAGTGGTGCCTGAAGGAACAGGAAAGGAGACCAAAACCAGAGACACTGAAGACAGCGGGATGCAGCAGCTGCAGGAGGCATTATTTGTGGATAGAAGCTGATGGAAGTGATTTCTACATGAAGCGATGTCTACCTGCAGGTGGAGATGCAACTGGAGATTGTGGTAGAGCTCAGATAGGGCATTTAGAGTGATGGAAGAGAGGAGAGGGTGCATGGACAACCCCCAAGTTTCTGACCACCAGATGGGTTTTCTGAACATTAGTGTGAGAGGTGGTCTACAGAACTGTGTAACATCTGCAGAAAGATGTTAGCATAATTCATTGGCATTCAGCAAACAAAATGCCATATCATATTGCTGTGCTGCAGAAATAGTATTTGAGGAAATACTATTAATGAAAAATAGCTCACATTTTTTACTTTATTAATGATGACTTCTGTATAAAGTCTAACCCAGTTAGACAACCTAGTGCCACTAAAACATTATTAAACATAGAAAGACTGAAATTGAGCTGTCTTTAGAGAATTCAAATCTTTCTATTAAAGGTCCAGGCCTTTTACCTTTATCCATTTTAGTTGGTGCTTTTGGAGCAAGCAATTCCAGGCATTACTGGAAATGCTTACAGAGTAGGATTCTCCTAAAGGTAAATAAATGTACAGTTCAATTCAAAGTAGCATATAAGGATAACTTGAGAATAAAACTCCCACCTTTCAGAAGGACATTAATTCGGTCTACATTATCTTAACATGTTAAAAAAAGGCCTTTACCTTTTGTCTTGAGCAAAAGGTAACCTCTGCTTATAACATTTGCATTCTTGAATCATTCAATCAAAAAAAGCTGGCTTTTGACTTTTGCATCGTGTTTAGTGATATGACCAAAATAATAAAATAGAAGGTAATTTCTGACTTCTGCTGCCTGATTGTAAACCGTGAATAACAGATCAGAATTGAAAAGGTGATTTTTTGTTGCAAGGTAAATGATGAGAACAGTTACAGGAAAAAGCTACTTTGTTTATTGTTACATCCTTCAAAGAAGCCAGGACATTATCCTTCAAAAAGAAATAACTGCACAATTACAATAAACAAATACTGATTTTTTTATTCAAAGGAATAATAAGAATTTTCATTTGGAGCTAATAATTTTGATATTCCTGGAACATCGTGTTACAATTCCATAGATTACTGAAAAATAACATTGTTTGCTAAAAACCAAACATTGCCATTGACATGATAATTGATAATTTTCTCAATCTAAAAGAGGCATTATTTCACAAGCTCCTCGTATAAATCCAATAATGAAAGAAAAGGTGACTAAGGAACTTACTTGAAGGGTGCTCTGCAATTTTAATTCTCATTAATAATTGTAATAAAGTTAAAGGCATTGATAATGACTTCCTTAAAACTTATTCTTAGAAACATTTCCATATAGAAATGAAAACAGATGAAAGTAATTGTCATGGTTTAACTTCAGTCGGCAACTGAGCACCACGCAGCTGCTCGCTCACTCCCCTCCCTCTGTGGGATGGGGGAGAGAATTGGAAGTGCGCAAGTGAGAAAAAATTTTGGGTTGAGATAAAAACAGTTTAATAATTGAAATAAAATTATAATAATAATAATATGATAATAATAATAATACACAAAGCAAGTGATGCACAATGCAATTGCTCACCACCCGCTGACCGATGCCCAGCCAGTCCCCGAGCAGCGGACCCCCTGGCCAGCTTTCCCCAGTTTATGTACTGAGCATGACGTCACATGGTATGGAATGTCCCTTTGGCCAGTTGGGGTCAGCTGTCCTGGCTGTGCCCCCTCCCAGCTTCTTGTGCACCTCCAGCCTTCTCAGGCAGTAGAGCATGGGAAGCTGAAAAGTCCTTGGCTAGTGTAAGCATTACGTAGCAACAACTAAAACATCGGTGCGTTATCAACTTTGTTCTCATCCTAAATCCAAAACACAGCGCTGTACCAGTTACTAGGAAGGAAATTAACTCTATCCCTGCCGAAACCAGGACAGTACTAAAAACTTGGAATGCGGCCAAATTTGGTGTCCGGGGAAGACAGTAAAAACAGAGCAGTCATGCAGTGATACTTCACTGATATAGTCTCCTAGCATCTACTGATTCTGAAGTAGAAATGATATCGTTGAATTTAATAGTCCTTGATAGATTGTTCCGCTGTTAATATGTCTTGGTTTAAATTCAGTCAATGTCTGGAATTCACAAAATGATCCACAGCTTATATCTTCTCTGAAAAAGACTGTTTTGAGCCTGATGCCTGGTATTTTCATTTGAGGCTACTTAGCTCATATATTATGATGGACAAAAACCAACTGTTCCCTAGTCATGTTCATCACACTACACGTGGCTTGTAGACCTTTATCATGTGTCCTCTCAAGTGTCTCTTAACAGGGCTGAGGAATTCTAGTCTCTAATCGTCCCTTGTGCAGAGCAAATACTGTAATACAGACGTGACCGTTGGTGATGGTCTAAGATTGAGCCTGTATAGGTTCAGATTAGTCAGCGCTATTCACCATCAGCCATCCCTCAGAGTTGCTGAGAATAAGTAGGAAAATCTGAATTAGTTGAGGAGCTGTTCCACTGCCAGAGCCTAATTTTCAACCCCCAACGCTTCACAAGAATTGATCAGTAACAGGAAAAGTGGGAGAGAAAAGAAATGCAGTGTTAATTGCTAAACAGAGGAATGGCTACACAGAGGCAGCTGTGTAAGAGGGACAGAACTCCCTTCCTCTGCCTGTTTTCATCTTAGATACTAATAAAAAAGGGGGTTTGCAGGATTTATTTGCCTATCTGGCAGACTGAAGGACAGGTTGCCTATCACAGAACATCAGTAGTCAAGCTTTATCAGTTTTACGTTACACTCCAAAATATAGCTTGGGAGCTTCAAGTAGTACCAAACTTGGTATCTAACTTACTTCTGTGCTGCAGTGTATTCCCTGTGTGATTCCAGACACTCATTTTCGCCTATAAGCCTCTTGAGGGAAGATTCAAAATAAACCTTAAGACAGTTACCACCTACACTTAAGTAATATCCACATTTTTTTCCCAGAGTTTGCCAATAAAAATTAGAGTAGGGCACATTAGGTGGATGTCTTCTCAGCTACTGAGAATGTGCTGCTCTTTTTCGGATGGGTAATTATTATGCCATGTAGCTCGCACCAGTGCAGTTATTGCATCTTTCTCACCTGCCATTAAGAAGGCCAAAATGCAGTGTCTCAGAATGTCCTCCCTTACACAGTGAAGGCAAAGTGTTCTCAGAAGTGTGTTCATTCCTCCAAGAGAGTTCATCAAAGTCTACATTTATAAAATTGAAGGAAACAAAACCTGTATCCCTTTAATTAAGACTTAAGGCTTTTATTGACTGACCTCCGAGACATGATTGCACCAGGCTGATGGGGGCATCCTAGGGAAAGACTCCCGGTGCGCCACTCCAATAAGCTTGCACTGTGTCTCCAATGTTACCTTAAATATTGCTGCTGCTGCCATTTAATCTAAGGGTCAGCTAATACCCAAGGTATTCCAAATGTAAAATTACTGTTTACTGTCTTCAATATAAATTTAACAGTATACAGTACAACAGATATGACAGTTGTTTGGCAGTGGACTGAAAGTAAGTCTAGAAATGGTCACACTAGTTTTTGGTAGGGATCTGAGCATCGCAGTTTCCCATTCAACACTCAGTATTTTTATTTGGAAGAATACTGTGAAATATCCGTATCTGCCATCTGAAGGTCATGTCTTTCCACTGCTAATTGCATTTTTTCAGGAGACATTTAACCTCCTTATGGCAAAATGGAGAAAATAATAGTATTTGTTCTATCTATCTTACCTATTTTGATTGTAAACTCTTCATATCAAGGGACTGACATTCAGTATTAGCATCCTGAGTATGCAGAAAAACTGGGCCATCACTTCCATAATGGCTTTGAGGTACAACTGCAGGACATAAGTTGAAAGGTGAAGGGCTGCCTTGTTTATCCTTATCTCTAACAGATCAGTGGTGCAGTTCCCATCCCCATTTTTTTTAGGACTATGCCAGTTCCTAGCAGAATAGAAAGAATGAGGGAGGAAAGAGTCCATTCACATAGCCAGGCTATGGCACAGATGATGCTGGGTATGCTTTCTCCTAAAAGAATTAATACTTATCTGGCAATTATAGTCAACTAAAGGCCTGTAGTGTTCAACATGTGGGCTGTTTCACTCCTCAGCTAAGCTGAACCCTGGCAAGCTCATATCCCAGAACAGCAGCTTGCACAGCTTCTTGTATTTTTCCTGCTTGCTGAGCAGAGAAATTGAGAGAGAAAAGGTTTTAGCCCTGTTTTGTATTCAAAGAAAGGGAATTGGTGGAAGGGTAGGGAAAAGTGATTATCTACAAAAGCCACAAGAGCATTCATCAAAGTGAGGCATCATTCTCTTTCTGTTCTTAATGCTCTAATGCTTCATTTATGGATATAATTCTTATTTCCCAGGACTGTCCTCTCTCTACCCATCAGAGTTCAGTCTTGTGTCCAAAGAAATTATTTTTCTCCAGAAAAAATTGCCTCCACATAGCATAGCAAGCACTTTTGAGACTGTTTTTGAATTAAAAAGGTAATAAATTCCAATAATACAACTTGCTGCTATTTGGAACTTCATAGCATCAGCATTTTGGGGAAAATTTGTCAATGAACACTGCATACATCCATTCAGTCAAAGTCATTATTGGCCAAGCCATAAATGCACTTTAAGTTTGTGCAAAGTTGTAATGTTTGTAGAGAAACTGGGCTTTGAAGTGATTTAGCCACTTTAGAGAACAAATGTTTAGTGAGGACCCCCAGTGCTGGCTGAGGTGGTACAGAGGAGGAGCTTTGGGCCTTTCCAGGTGGAAAAACATGGCTTGGCTTCTTCAGATTTATGCTAGCCTTTTTCCCCTGGGACAATATTATTTTTTTAATCTCTGCCACCTGAGAGAATCTGGTTCTTTCCAAAGATAAGCCATCCACTCCTTAAAAATATTGTAGAAGCCTCACAGACCAACTTTCTCAGGGGAATGCTCCCAATCCTACCTTTGTTTTGGAAGAGGAACCATCCATAACTTCCCCGCAGCGCGCTGTTAGCAAGCTCTGATTTAAGACATCAAGGGCTGGCATGCCCAGTGTTCAGTATGTGCACATTACTGCTGTGAATTTATGGCACTGATGTCATTCCTATTTTGGTTTCACTGATTCTTTCCCACAAAAGCCACAAGACTTCAGACTGGAATGCCGTTCTTTGGGATTCCTGCCAAAGGACTTTGTGTGAATCTGACGTATCTTTCAGCCATCCAAACTAGAAGAGTAAAAAGGTTGGTAATATTTCACTTATCCTTTTAAAATTACTGATAATTTTTGGTATTGCCCTTTTGATAACTTCAAAGATTCAGAGTAGGCTTGGAGAAATCTTGTCTCATACAAGTGCTGTATAAATAGAAGGGGGTTTTTATGGGCACATGAAAAAACAGGGAAATGGGATGAGGTTTGAATGGTCTTGGGCGCAGCAACACTAAGCTGAGAAGAAAGCAGCTAGTGGGGCTAAGGAAGAGGAAAACAAAACTCTTAGGACAGAAAAGGGAAAAACTGAGCAGAACAATGTAGCTGACCCAACAGAGTGAGAAGGGTAAAATGGGAGGGACTGAATAGAGGAACTCAGCTGAGCTCTTCCCTATGGATGGAAATGGACAGGCTTACTGAAAACTTTGCACAAAACTAGCACTTTGGGAGAAAGGAGATAGACTAAGGAGAACTAAATTTACATTTCTTACAATTAACATTTCTTTCCCAGCTTTCCAGCTAAACTGTGGCTCAGTATTCATTGATTAACAACTTCAGGAGGACAAATCAGCTAAATCTCACAGAGGTTTGTGAAGACAAGCACTCCTTGATATTGATAAAGCCCATGCCTAGAATTAGCTTCTCAGTGGGAGCCTGCTTGCTCTGCCCAGTTTCACACTCATGGGGGCTATCTCTATGTTGCAGTCTCACACTCACTGATGTTTTATGGTGATATCATAGAAGGCTCCTGCACTAATTTCCAAGACCTCCCATCTAGAAGCTGACCTCTTGTTCAGTTACCAGCTGTGAAGTTTCCCAGCCATTTCTGTCACACTCCATTAAAAAAATACATTTTCTGAGGATTGTTGTGCACTTAGTGTTGCTATCTACACTGTCCCCTTTTAGGCTAGTGCATCCTCTGCTCTATTTTCATGTCAGCATGAGAACACTGATTGCTCTCATACATACCTTCTTAAGGTCTTGCATTTCTAATTATGGCTCTTTTCATCTAAGCACGTAAAATCAGCACAGTGTGACACTAATAGTGTGTAGTTTATTGTCAGAAGCGATGGCTTTTCTGTGTGATGTCAGTACTCATTTAAAATAAAAATAAAAACAAAAAAAAACCAAAACAAAAACAAAAAAAAGAAGAGAACAATTGCAAAACAAATGGTGAATACAAATACTTTCTCAGTCACCTCAGCAATAACAGTATGTTTTAACATGTGTTCCCAGGTCTGAAACTGAGTGTTTTTCAAGCAGGGTTTGTTATACCCAGTATCTGGATGGAAAGACTGAACTGTGTTTTGACCTGTCCTCCATTACTTGACAGGGGTGATGTGCCATAGCAGCAGTGGCAGTAGCCTGATGGCTTTCTTTAGTGTTTTCCTACAGAAATGTAATGTGACCTTTGTTGATGGTTTCCTCCCCAGAATTTTGTATATGGAAGGGGAAGAGCAGATTCTGCCTTGATTCAGCCCTCACAACTTTATGCGTCTAGTGAGGATACTT
Source organism: Aptenodytes patagonicus (assembly GCF_965638725.1). Classification (NCBI taxonomy): domain Eukaryota; kingdom Metazoa; phylum Chordata; class Aves; order Sphenisciformes; family Spheniscidae; genus Aptenodytes; species Aptenodytes patagonicus. The sequence goes on along the minus strand of NC_134950.1, from coordinate 144,693,591 downwards.
AAGTTATAACCCTATCCACCTCTATAGTTGATGGAGAGAAAGATGCATGTCTAAAGGGTATTTCAGCCCACCCAAGCTCTGGATGTCCCAAGGTAAGTTTGGAACACATCCAAACCATGTGTTCTACATGGATTTTTTCATGTTTAGTGTATGACCCTCAGCTGTCATTTTGTGTATGACATCTTAGCTTTCAAACAGAGAAATTCAGGCAGTTAGCAAAACTATTGCTGATGTATCAATCAATATATCAGATAAATAAGTCCAGCTGTGTCCTCTAGGCATTCTTTCTGCTACCCAAGTGATTCCTGAATTAGAGGGCCACAGACTAAGCTAGTAATGTTCTGATTATATCACCAGTTGCAGCTAAGGAATTGCTTAGCTGGAGTACAGAGTATTCTCTGGAGTACAGAGAATAAGGTATTCCCAACAGAAAAAAAGCAAGGTTACTTCAAAAGATCGTTTTACTTTAGTAACCTTTCAAATAATTCGGGGACTCACTTCCTCAGGTTCATTCATTGTTATTACCATTTCAGACTTTTTTTGTTCTTATACCTGTCTTATTTCATCTTAAACGTATCACTTCAGGGGCCAAGGATGGAGTGATAAGACAATCATAGAGTTCTGTCCTGGTGAGACCATCCCTCACTTGACCGCAGCAATGATTTCTGCTGTAATTCAGCTATGTAGGCTTCATTGTCCTAATTGGGTCCTGAAAACAGTACAAACACATTTGTTTTGAAGTGCCAAATTAACTGCAAAGATGTCTGTATTGTTAATGTCACAGAATTTCTCAACTAGATGATGAAATACTGAAATTGGGAATAGCAAAGCATTGGCTGGAGGGTGGGCTACTCACCTCTACTACGAAAAACTTCTCTCAGTGTTACTCCTGCCTCTTCAACACAACAGTATATATGGCACTAATGCTCAGAGGAGAATAATGCAGGAAAGAATGTATTTTTTCCTTATGTACATGACAGCTCCTGTAAGTGCTAATGGCATTTATGTGCACGTTCAGAGGCAGCTGTATTCCATGAATTGGAAAACAGATGGTCAAGGGGGTATTTAACAAAAATATCATTCACCTTAAATGCACTGTTTACAAAATGTCAATTATGTTTTCGTTTTCTTAGGCCAGAAGAGATTAAATAACAAAGGCAGAATGAAGGCAGAAAATTAAGAGAATAAATTAGCAATCAATGCATTGGAAAAACCATGAGCAAGTATTATCAAGTAACAAAGTCATGTTACTAAAGAAGTAACCTTGTGCTATGATAGGGACCTTTCAGTTAAAACCAATCGGAGCAGGAAAGCATTTTCCCAGAACGCTTGGACAGAATTTATTTCGGATCCAATGTTTTTAGTAGCAAGAAAAAAAAACCCAAACTAAGTGAAACACAAAATTCTCTGAAATTGTGAAGGGAAAGATCTGCTTCTGCCCTTCACCTCACTTTCTTCCTTTTCAGTGGGGAGAGGGAAGATAACAAAAAGAGAAACAAAGGGGAATGGACTGCTGCTACTCACACCACACTGTATTGCAAACAAAATTCAAAAGAAAAGATGTTGTAAAGCAAACACACTGATTTTCCAGATAGCTTTGTGCCAAATTCGTGTTAATAAATGGAATCCTTGTTTTTAGTTTTTAGTTGCCAGGTACCGAAATGCCACAGCAACTGAATTGAATTACCACAGCAAGTGAATTAAATTGCAGATTTGGTCCTTCCAGAAGAAAGTTGAAGGCAATTGTTGGAGGAGGAAGAAGCTTGAATTTTTATAATTAATTTTAGTTTATATGTGAAGGATTTCTCTTTCCATTACAATAAGTTTTAAGACTTTCATTTCAGCTAAATGTTTATTTTGAAATCGTTTAAATCTTATTGCAAATATGTATTTCTTTGAAGTTGGTATTCATTTCAAATATGTGTATCTTCCAATACAGAAGTGTAAATATGTAAATATAGTAAAATATAGTGTGTTATCAAAGGGATGCAATTCCCTCCTGAGCAACGTCCCTGAAAATAACATCATTATAGATTATACAATACCCAGATGATCATTTTATTGACAGCTTTGTACCCTTGATGTCTATTCTTGAAATTGTAAATCTGATCCCATCAGAGTCAGGGCTGGTAGGAAGCTGTGGCATTTAACTTCATAAATTCTCTTCTTCCAGTTCACCAGTCCTCTTCACCTGCTAACCCTCTGCACTGCAGCTTAAATTTAATTAGCCATGAAGTTTTTTCTAAGATAAGAGTGAATCTTGCATCTGACAGGTTAGACAGCCTTGAACATAAGTCCACATTTCCTCTCTATGGATCTAGTACATGATTAGCATATGCTGATGTTCATCAATATGCTGAAAAGGGTCCCACACTGCCTTCTAATGCTAATATTCCTACATTATAATCTGGTACTGTCTGTTTGCCTCTGGCTTTTAATTTCTTTCATAAAATGATAATGTGTCATGTTTTAATATGGTGGTTGTATAATTGTCTCTGGATGTGACTAGCAATTTCTCAACTATGATTTTTTTCATCGCAAAATGTATGTTTACCGAAACCTAAATGATTCATGAGAATCCTGCAACCTAACAAAATGGAGAAAATGTCAGAATACAATGTATTGACCCTTTTTCAAAGGAAAATTTTAATTTTCCACTTGAGAATGACTTGTTTATACAGCACAGTTGATTTATACTAAAAAGCTACTGTTTAAAACCCATTAAAATTGGAACAAGATGTTTTGATATGTGCAAACCAACCATTTGGCTTAAATCCAGTTTTATTCAACTGAAAAACATTCATCTCAAGAATATCTTTGAGATTTTTATTTTCTTGTGCCAGCTGACAATGGATGATAAACCTCAAACATTGCTGAACGGGGAACCCTCTTTCTTATCAGCCACTATGTGTCCTTATACTTCAGGTCTCCTTTGGTGTGTTTAATGTCATCCTTTGCCAAAATTTCATTGCTGTGCAAAGGCTGGTGCTGTCCTTAGTGTGACTGCCATGTCTGGCCACTGCCATCCTGTGCTTGGGTTACTGAACACTCCTGAATTTTTATCAGCTTGACTTGATGCCCCACCACCACCAGCCCACTTCATTTGACCTCAGCAGGGACCACAGTGACCTAGGGTCTTCAGATGCTTTGATTTCTTTCTAACTTTAGCTATAGCATCACTGAAAGTTGCAGCTGTGACTTCTTTTCTAAGTAACACTTAACGCGTGTGTGAACCACAGAGTTAAAAAGCTGGTTTTTCCCCCCCGGGCTGCAAGGTGGAGCTGTAGTTTGTGCTCTTCACTGGTGGACATCATGGAGCTGGACCACAGGTACCTCTAGCCCAAACACTGTCCGGGAAGGTTTCAGATTGGGAAGGAGGTGAGAGTAGTAACAAAAGGACTGGTGGTACTATTTGCAACACTGAGCAATAAGCTCATAGGTCTGTCAGGGGAAAGTGCCCTGATTTCAGTCTACCTCAGCAAACACCTAAAGATCAGTGACTGACCTAACCCTTCCCACCTTTCCCCAAAATCCACTGTGCCCACTAGCTTATTTTGCCCTCCAGAGTCTGACTCTGTGTCCTGGTAGCCAGACCTTCACTGTGACCATTCTTGTTGAACACGTAGGATTGACTGAAAAATATAGAGGTAGGAATTTTGACATTTTGTTAATATTTTAAGGTGGATTGATTCAAAAGAAACTAATCTGCTAGAGAATCCCAGCCATTCACAAGACCCACATTCTCCAATGTGAGATATCTGAGCCTTCCCAAAGCTAATAACTGTACTATTAGCTGCTGTGTGTGTATTCAACTTAACATTTTCAGTATGAACTGCTTAAAGCATGACCCCTCTTTCCCTGCAATAAAAAGTTGTGTGCAAAATCTGCAGAAACTTAGAAGTCTGAAATTGCTTGCTGTCTCCTCAGGGCACATGTGTGAATGCTAGTTGATTTGAAGAATAAAGGACAAAATGCCATTAAGATACAGCTGACTCTGATTACATAGTCAAAATCTGTTGTTTTACAATGTGCTTATATTTCTAAATCAGTATTGCTGCCAGTAGGAATTGCCATTTCAGCACTTAGTAGCATTTGAAGCTGCTAAAGGACATTTTTTTGATGCTGTGGCTTCATTATGCCATTTTTAGGAAGCAGTTGCATTTCTGATTGTTCTTTTTTCCTTGACTGGGCAGGACTATTTCTGCTGCCGCTAGAAACCCTGGTATTTTTGCTGATGTTTTGAGCTAGGTTTCTAATGCTTTATAACACAATTTTCACAGAAATCCTGAGCCCAAAGCTCATTCCACCTGCAAACTCACCATCTGAAATTGCAAGCTAGTGAACACATTTGTCTATTTCTAAACTCATTGCAAACCTCTCAGCTTTCTATGGGACTGGTGTGAGAGAAGCCCATATGGTTACACAAAGGAGAACAGTATGGAGGACTGGGCTGCAGATGGAGCACCAGGAGTCCCCTTTCCATGAGGAGTCTCACCAGGAGACAAGTCACCATGGGGATGTGTCATGCTATAGGCTGTTGTCCTCTTGAGCGTGAGCGGACAATGTTAATTATTTGTGCAATTAAGTATCATCATCACCCTGGTTGTCAAGGCAATGCCTTCATCAGCAAGGAGAGAGGTTTTCACAAGACCACAATGTTAGGCACAAAAAGATTGTTGTCTTAGTGTCCCTGCTCGCCCTGTATAGTCAATAGCTAGAAACTCCTTGGCATATCCAACACTCACACAAAATCCCAAAACCTCAGTTGCCACAGTTCCCTGGGGCTTGGGACGAAGTCCCAGTGCAGAGTCACAGCCCTGGCAGGCCACACAGATGTGGCCTCAACATCTCCCTCCCTTTATAAATAACCCAAAGTCCCACCATTGCTTACACAGGCTTTTCTGATTCTCAGAAACTTCGGGGTTTTTTCCCTTGCAGTTAAAATATTTTGCAAAGTCATCTCCTCCTCCATAAAACATATCCTAATGACTTCAAGGGAGAGTGCTAAAGACAAAAAGCTTCAAGATCAGAGTACAAAGAAGTGCACCTACTTTGTCGAAGTACAGCAAAACATGACAGGAACAAAACATGGCTTCAGTGAGAGTGTAAGGAACTGACGTATTTATGGTGGAATCACTATGAAACTCAAAACGCCGGGCTCAAGGGCATTGAGTAGTGTTGGATGGCGATTAATAAAATGAAATATGATTGCTCTAAGGCTTAGAAGGTGAATAATACATTGGGAAATTCAATATAAAATTAATCTCACACATGAAACAAGGAAAAGCAGGAGTCACTGCATAATATTGAAAGTTAATCACAAAGTTCTCCGAAGTAGTTACATGAGGTGGTCAGAAAAGGTGATAAATAGCCATGGGAACTCCCTTCCCACTTCACAGGAGTGCTTCAGATCTGCTTTTCTTAAAGCACTGTCCATCAGTGATGGTGAGGTGAACCAAAAACTAAACGTTAACAAAAAGGGCTGTGGTGTGGATGGGCTGACCGCACAGCAAGCTGCCTGGGCAGCAGCCATCCTCCAGAGCTGCAGAGCAAGGCCTGGTGGACGCAGCCACGGGGTCCACAAGGGACAGACGGGAAGGGCAAAACGCCCCCACAGCCATCTGCAGGAGCCATCCTGCTCCTGCCACTGTGCATGGAGACAGTTTGGCTCCTGCTCTGGTGCACTTTGCAGTTGCACAGCCAGTTTAAGACCCTTCCTGCTTTATTTGAAGCCACTCATTCCTGGACCCTTACTGCCTCCTCCATCATAACCGCTCGCCTCTTTCTGTGGCCACCTTCCTGAACTGGACTTCCATGTGATGCTGTTTAAATAGAAGGAAAACGTATGGATAGGATTTCAGAGAGCCAGGCAGGTGTACAAGCACATAGCTACACACAGCAGAGGGGAAAGCAACCTACAGCAGGGGAAAAATGCCTGGAGGAGGCAGGAGGTGACTAGGGGCCCTCTTACAATCTGCACTTCTGAGGCACCAAGGCAACTAGATGACTAAAATGCACGCTAAGCCTAGCCCAGAGGGCTCCCACTGCGCTGGTGCTGTACAAACTAAAACCAACAGATAGTCCTGCTCCCAAAGTACTGCCAATTGAAAAAAAAAAAAAGAAAAAAAAATCTCCAACGCTCCAAAGCAAAGCTAATGTTTTTAATATTTGAGTCAGAACGACAAGGCATTAATTGTGGTCATGATTTAATGGTAATTTTTTGACATGGCATTTGACTAGACTTTAAAGAGATATTCACAACACCTATTTGTCCTTCAAGCCCCATTAACAATATAGATGTCTCTCTCTATAGTAAACACATTAACAAAGGACCAAGCAGCTGTTACCCCTCCTGGTTTGAATTTCCCTTATTTTCCTATCCAAAAATTGCAAACTATTGACTAGAGAGAATAACAATGCAATAACAGAGTGCTGAGGGCCATAGCTTTTTGTATTCCCAGCTTCACTTTCACAAAGTAGTCCTGCAGGCACCATTCAGTCTTAGAACAAGTATCTGTTATATAAAGAGCGCTTTTTTGTGTATAACTCATCATTTCAGATGCTGACAGTACAAAGCCTGACTTGCTGCTTGATGCATTACCTGTTTTGTTGCTAGGAAACTTTTGAACAGGAGCCAATTTGCCATTCAGCTATTTGCTTCGTGTGCAGTTATATGGAAGAGGACCTAAGCTGATCATTATTTTAAACAATGCCCTCCAGTTTTTTTACATGGCGCTGCTAGAAGCAGGGGATATGTGCTATGCAGCAACATTGGTTATGTGTATGATGAAGATCTCCCAAAGTTCAAGAAGAAAGGCAGGATTCACATCCAGTTTGGATTCTTGCATAGAAAGCTCATTCCTCTGGAAAGTGAAAATGCATCTGTATTGTGCTTAGCCTCTCTGTTTGGGCAGCACTGTACATTTTATATTTTTGTTATTTGTACTACAGTAAGAGGCATGGCCCCAGCCAGAATCACCACTCCATTGTGTGACTGAGCCCTTGCTTTGAAGAGCTTATAGTCTGACACCATGCTTCTTGACTTTTATCAAGAAATTATGGCCTTTCACACCTTTTACAGACCTACTGAACGGAACTGGGCTGGTGAAGAGGGAAGGCAATAAACCATTGTTAACAGGGAGACTGCCATGCTCTGGGGACTAGAGCTCTCTGGCTACTAACCTCCAGCTGCAGTATAATTTCCCAGTGGTGTTGCTCCAGTGCTTCTCAGCCTGAGTCACCTCAGCTAGCAGGGAAATGGACATGCTGAAGAGCCAGATAACTGAGACTTATGAGGGGATGACAATCATGAAGACCTCTGTTCCTAATTGTGGTCACTGAGAAAGTCAACAGTTTTGTGTTTTGGAGGATCCACACAAATTCATAATTGTAGTTAAAGTTATCTGTACCTTTTTGTACCTAAAATATTATCGGTGATTTTGTTTTACTCCTTGGGAAAGGGACAGTTCCTGTGAAGCTAATTTTAAGACCGTTAGAATGTATGCCTCGTGCTGTGAAACAACTAACTTTCAAAAAGAGAGGAATCTTCCCTTAAGTTCACATATGCAGCGATGGCCCAAAAGCCAGAATAGTGACCTGGTAACACATAGTTTTATTCTGAGTGCTGCACCCCAGGAAAGTGGAGGAGGAGTAGTAAATAAAAACAGGCTCGTCTGCTCCACAAATGTGTGCAGTTCTGAAGATTTTACTCTTCTAACATTTGGGTGAGCCTCATAAATTCAGTGAGGCGGGATGGTGCAACCTGTTGGTGCGATGATTTGGGTAAGGCTTCCTAACACCGCCACCATGCCCTCCTTTCTAGAACAAGTCTTCAAACAGGTCACTAGACGTGGTGACCACTGAAGCTGACAATCTCAGCTGTGAGGAACTGCTTGTCTTGGAGCAGATTTAGATTAAGGGAAGATGTTTTCTGTCCCCATCTACCCTTTGCTATATCAGCTCCAGATCTTTGATTTCATACAGCTATCTGCCATTTCATCGGATGTCCTTAACCATGCAGTTTAGAATATCCAAGTTTTTCAGTATCTATCCTGAGGTGCTCACCTATCCACAGAGACTCTTTAAAATTTTGAGGTTCACTGCAGATGCTGGTTATTGATAAATTTATTGAATTATTTTCTTTTTCTCTCTCACTTTTTTCTTTCACGTCACCATGACCATAACATCAATGTGCATCATACATAAATTTTGAAATAGCACCTACAAGAATATGGGGGGTTTATGTTCACTGTCTCACTGTATGTATCTATGCATCTGAAACAGATGTTGCTGGATATTTTGCGTGTTTTACACCTGTGTTTAAATATTCAAGTTACACTGCACTTTGCATTTGTCAAGATTTGTACGTGTCTTCCTCTCAGGGAGTATAATATTCTGTTATCTTAATACATAATAAGGTATTACCATTATAGCAAACATCTCTATAGCAACATAACTTTGCTTCATGCTTTGTAAACCAGTAGCGTTTACTACAAAAACCTTGCAGACTAAGTAAGATAATGCAAAGAAAAGGGGGAATAAAACACAAGCACTAACACAGCAAGCAAATGCTGAAATCCAGTATTCCAGAGCTACTACTAAGGCAAGAGGATAAACATTAACCGGAGGATGTTGGTTCCATTCCACATCAGCTTTTCAAAACCACTTTTTATTCTGCATTGAATTTAGAACAAAACAGAAACAGAATTTTGCTGAAAAATATATGTTGGGATTAAAAATTAAGATTTTGTGGATGTGAAAAACTGATATTAAAGACCATCTTGTGAAAGCATGCATGCATTTCAAGTGTTTTGCATTCACTGACCATTCCAGCTAGGTCCAGTGAAGGCAGGGCAGCACAAGTGGGGATGTCCGTATAGAATCACCGAAGTATTGATTGGAGAGGATCTTATCTAGTTCAAAGTTCCGCTTGAAGCAGGACTATTGCCAACACAGGGTAAGATCAGATGTAACTTTATCTAGACAATTCTTGACACCTTCCAAGGATGGAGATCCCACAACCTCCCCAAGCAACCTGTTCCTGCCCTGTACTAGCCACCTAGAGAAAACACTTTCCTAATGCCCAACCTGAACCTCCCAAGCTCAATATGTCACTGTTGTCCTCTGCTATGGCATCTGGCACTACCTGGTGGAATTTGGCTCCAGTATCTTCGTAATTACCTTTCCAGTAGTTGTAGATGGCTGTTAGCTCACCTCTTTGCCTCCTCTTTGTCAGACCAAAGAAGCCCAGCTCCCCCAGCCTCCCCTTGCAGGTCACATGCTCTCAGCCTGTGACCATCTCGGTACCTATCTGCTGGAGGCCTCTGCTGCTTCACCACTTCCTTCTTGAATTAGGTGCCCAAAACCAGACACAGATGTGGCCTCACCATGCTGAGTAGAGTGAGATAATCACTTCCCTCAATCTCCTGGTCACCATCCTTCTATGTAGCCCATACCACTTTAGGGGGTACACAAGTACCCCCTAAAGGGTCTTATAGCCCATTATCTCTGCAGCAAATTAGCACCATCAAGGAAAACGTTTAACAGTGTAGACAGTTTCAGATAACTTGATTTTAATGGCTCAAAAATTCCATCACAGCTTTATGTTCCTCTGTGCTCGGTTTCCTTTCTCTTCAATTTTCTCCTGAGTGGCAAATTGTAGTATTTGCAATGTTACATTTTAATAAGTTGCTTTTTACAAAAGAGTAACTTTAGGTTCCCCTGTGTTAGAGAAAAAGTCAAACCCACAGAGGAGAAGATCATAGATGTTTGAGGTGATTCATTGATTCTGAAGAGGTTTTTTCACCTACTTAGATTGTCCACCTTTTAGCTAGTGTAACAGCAGTGAAGACCATTTGAAGGTTCCTTTTCTGAAAGAAACAAAATTTAGCCTGTAACTACAGACAAATTTTTTAATTCTGGCTTTACAAATCTAAAACAAAATCCCCCAGGGCAAGTAGCAGATAGGGTGGTTGGAGACAGAGCAGGGCTCAGAGGGCTGGGGCACTACTTCCCCCTAAGTTCCATGCACTCAACTCATCTGAGACATGAATGGCAACTCCACAGCCTCATAGCTTGTCATCTGGATCAAAAATGCTCCCAGTCCTGACCTCTGAGAATACTTTGTCAGGATGCTTTGTCAGGATACCCAGGATCTGAGTTCAGTGAAACGTTTGGGCTCACAGCTCCCGAAAATCCCGCTCTGACTCTAGATGGAATAGGTCAGGAGGAGGTGAGTGTGAGAGTGTTGAATGCTTCCTTGAAAGCAATACTTAATTTTGCAAAAAACAGCAAACCCAAAATGTTCAGTGTGTCAACACAGCCACGTTGGGATGAAAGGTCATAGGAGACCCTAGCTGATAGTTTGACGTGGAGCATCAGTCTTCTTTGAGCAGCAAAACTGAAAAGAGAGGAAAAGGCAGCAAGACACCCATCTATTCTGTAGCTGTAGTTAAGGAAATTTCATTACATCAGTCATTGCCTTAAATCACTGTCATCATAGTAATTAATTTATTCTTTCACATATAAAACATGTTATTAAATATATCACCCTTATTTGCTAATTGCTTATTGGACGGTAAAATTGATGATTCCTGCATTGAATCCTACAGTTCAACAAGCCCTATAATTTTCTCAGTACCAGGCATAATTAGTGTCGCTTGGTTTCATCTTGTCCTACAGGAAGACCAAATGAATCACACTGGACAGCAAAACTCCTTGGGAATGGTCTGTATATACTTTGCTGGAAATAAAAGCAGTGTAGGGCTTCTGTGATTTTTGGGTTACCTCAGTGTGTGAGAAACCTCAGATCGGTATGGTCTGGAATATTAAACATGCTATGCACAGGAGACTTTTCCAGACATTATGCTAACTGAATAAAGCATATTCAACTTCCATTACATTTCTAACAAAAAATAAGTAACAGCAACTTCTAGTGCAAAAAGACTTAGCACATTAATTTTACGTAAATATGTCAGGAAAGGAAAGTGACAATTGAGAGTGTGCAGAAAAAGCTGATGTTTTACAAGGCCACCTTCCAGGGTTAGTTGAGCACACAGGTGAGGCACACTCACTGCACGGGGTCTCTTCTAGATGGGATTGCTGTCCCCTGGAAAGAAAGACAGCATGTCCCTGCTTCTGCTGTGATTCTTGTTAAGTGTGCCTAAGGCCTTATTAAATATTCATATTTTAATATCATTGTGAAAACTATTGTCACCTCAGATACTTCAGTGACCCTCATATTTAGTGGGGAGATCTGCAGGTGAAAATGGAGCAAGCTCCAACCACTTATACGAAAGGCTTCAAATTATTTAAGCAGTCAACTGGAAGTATCACGTGAGAGCAGCCCTCACAACATAACCTCCAAAAAGAAGGTTGGTTGCTTAATTAGGACCTACATGGATGCTACAAGCTGAAGGATGCAATTAACTTGTCTAGCTTCTCTCAACCTGCATAATTTGTTTCTTTCATATTAAAATGTCTTATGCATTTGGGCTAGTCGCAGATAAAAGTAATCTGCCTTTCCCCCCCACCTTCCAGAGGGGTAAGGGCTTGCAATTCTTATTGAAATCAAGTGCACAACACCTCACAAAATCAAGCCAGTGATGCCTCTTTGCTTCTTACAGAACTTGTCTGGCACTCGTGTTGAGAAAGAAACAATTTCTGTGGCAACAGTAGAGAAAGCTCACATCAATACAAGTGGCAATTATCCAATAAAAGCAATATATGTTAGTGGTATTTATGATATAAATACTATTCAGGGAAAAAAAAACAACCTCCAAATATTTCAAACAACTATGCATCATTAAACAGAATGAATGTGTTAGTATTGCTATCATGCAACATCAAGGGTTCATTTAACTGCATGGTATATGTCTACTGTGAAATTTCTTGGGACATAGGTCCAAATTTGAAGATGGCTTGAGAAAAAGTTAACATTTTAATTATGAATAGAATTTATTCTGTTATGCTTTTAGGGCAAGGGCAAGTCATCAACTCTCGATGAGCCTCAAGACAGGCTAGAGCAAAAGACCAAAACTTCAGAAGAATTTAAATGCAGCAGCACAACCTAGAGTCTGACGAGGTCCTCATGCTGCTGCACTGAGAAGACTGACAAAATAAGCAAAATTTAGGAAAGGTTAAAAATTCAAGAGCAAAATATCAATTTTAATTTCAAAACATGGGGGTTTTTCTGAATATTTACTTCATAGCAGAGCGATATTTTGTCATTTAATATCACACATGGCAATTAATGGTTATATCAATGATTTGATTTTTTTATGTCTGGCATTCATTGCAGCTTCTGCAAGCTGGGCTCAATAGTTTCCTCTGCAAAGACAAAAAGTTTGAAGGAAAGTAATAATTTGGGAGTTACGAGTGTTTAAAGAGGTATGACACGGTAGCTAGTCTGAAATGTTTTTCCAAGTGACACATCCTAGAGATAAAAAAACCCACCAGTAAACCAGAATGGAGTTTGAAATCCCCTGTGAGGGTGGGATCCTGCAGTTCACTGCCTCAGATCTCAGACGGGCAGTTAAGGTTTTTGTAGAGAAGCGACACACAGACATGCACGTGGAGAAGGCAGCTCTTCATCCTGAGGGACAAATCACCAAAATGCTGAACCAGAGGTGCTCAGGAGACACAAAGATGTGCCATAGAGCAGTTCCACCCCCAGCTCATTCGCCTCAAAGGCTTCTGGGGAAAAAAGAGTATCTTCTGGAAAGAAGGAATCAAGGTGGAGAGTAGGCAAACAACGCTGCAGAGGGAACTTCCTCCCTCCCCCAGGATGATGCTTATGAGCCCTTTTGCAATGAAAGCACCCTTTTGAGGCCCATGATCACTGATGATAGGAAAATGCAGCCAATGGTGGCAGAAGATTCACTTTTCAGACACCTGTAGCTAAATTTGTGATGTCTGTGGACTTGACTGCTTAGTACAAAACCGGTGGACTTCTTGAGATGTCTCCCAAAGCATCCTGGACTAAAGCTGGTTGTCAGGGGCCATGTGGACTGCAGTGACAAAACCAGGGAGGGGTGTAAGGTTCTTGAGGCAAAAGGTGAGCTGTTAGGTAGGGGTTGGGATCAACACTCCCCTGACAGCATCGCTGAAATGTTCCCGCATCCAAGTGCAAGCTCAGGCAGGAGAAAGATGAAGCACAGACCAACACACAGTTGAGAAAGCACTCTTTGGGAAAATAGCTTAGATTTACTAGGAACTGGAAAAGATTTTGAATACATGGAGTGTATGCAGCTAAACCAAATTGAATCAGTTATGAGTTGGGCCAGGACTGAATGATCCCAACCTGCTAACTGGATTACCTTGAATTCTTCCTAGGACAGTCATTTTTAGCTTGGCTCAAAAAGTTTAAATTACTGGGCTAGTCCTCTTGGCTGCTTTTTAATTGAGCCAACCTTTACTCTGAGGCATTTTTAAGTGTTGGTGGCTCTATTATTAGTTTATCACGACTCAGACAGAACACCTTCTGTATGGGCAAGTTAAAGTTCTGATAAAAATTGATCTTCTCAGCCTCAGGAAGGCAGTTAAATGTTAAAAGTCTCATAAAACTACATGTGAGTTACACCCCAGTCACTTTGGAGTTAAATTTCTTAGGTGAGGCAGATTTCATCATTGTAACAATAACAGGAGTCTTTCTACTGACTGCATTGTATTCCTCCAAACCCCTGCGAGATCTGTTGTTTATAAGCAAAACTATGCACTTTAGCCATGCATTTTAAATATCTGAAGTGTTTTAAATATATTTTGTACCTATAAGTTAGTCCAATTTAAAATTAAAAAAATTAGCTATAAACAAGTTTTGAATCACTACAATGGTGCCAGTGAGCAATGAATTTTGAACAAACCTTGTAGTTAGTAATTTTGAAAGCACTTTGTTCCTCACAGCATTACTTTAAAATCCTGGGAAGACTGCTGCCAGCAGAGTGTGCCCTCTTTCCATTCAAACTGTGTGAAGATGGTCCCAACCAAAGCTCCAGCAGTGTATATTTGCCTTTAGAAAATAGAGTGATACCATCCAAGCAGAAATGTGAGAGAAATGTTAATAAAATATGAAAATTAAAAATCCCCTGCTATTATTTTGCAACTGTGCTGTTTCATATAAAATTTTCATTTAATTCAACAATGTAGAAGCATATGAGTTTATGGAAAAGATGCTATTCTTAATGTAGTGTGGGATGTACCAGACTGCAAATTTTACAGCACGTTAATTCAGCTCTAAAAAGTTAGTGTGAGATGCTAATGGCATAAAGAAACACTAGAGTACACATAACACACTGAAAAATCAGGAGATGTAAGCCAGCTGCATTTGCTTTTTATGAGCGCTGTGCTGATTTTTTTAAATATATTGCTATCATTTATCTAAGAATAGAAATACACTTATATTTTGTATGGTATGCTTCTGGAAACAGAGTGCAAACAAAATATTTCCAAGCTGAATGACTGATTTGCGATGGATACTTAAATATCTTGATACCGCTGGACTCAAAGCCTTTCACTTCCATTATTCAGCACTTCAGGCTCCTTATCGAAACATGGATTTGGGCATCTCAGTCTGAAAATATTGACTTGCTTCTTTTTTTTGGTTTAAAATATTTGTGCTCCTGCTTTGAAGCACTTTGATTCAGGGGACCTGGGCCACCACGGACCAATAGCTGTGGCTGGTTGACGGCTTGATTTCATAAACGCGCCCTAACAATCTAATATTTGACAATGGCTCTGCTACACTACAGGATATATAAAGGCATAAAATAATAGTGCCTGCTCAATAGAGCCTTCAGTCTTCCAGAGCCTCAGTTCAGATATAAACAAGCATCTGAAAGTAGTTTTAAAGTAGTCGGAGCCCATTCATTTCATGCCATAACCATTACAGGAATCTCCTTCTTGCCCCCTGCTACTGCCAGGACAATCTATCCTCAGTAGCTGGTACCGGTTGCATGTCTGGTGTGTTGATGGCCCATAGGAATTCATCAAGGGCAGAGAAGACAGATTTTTATTACTGAACAATTTTAATGTGTTTTTTGCTTTCCAGAGGTCACCACTGACACTAGGACAGTTGTTTTTACTGTGGCAGTTCACTGCAGGAAAAAGACGGGCACTGCACCTCTTTCTTTCACCTCTTATTTGTTAAGGACGGGCTTATGGTGGAGATGGTGAGGACATCAGCAGGCAGAGCTGCTGCTGGACCTTCAGTAGGCTGCTTCTGAGCAGTGAGGGCTGGATCCACGGCCACCGCGGCTACTAAAGGAAGCAATACCCTGGCCTCAGTGGCACTTTATGGGTGTGGGTCCCAATCTGTGATTATTCTGGATTTCTCAAGTCAAAACTGGCGGGACTTGCTGGATAATTTTTTTGTGAGGTGGGGGGAAGACTAAAGACAGTCTTTAAATCTGTTTAGCTCAAATACTGCTATGCTGCGATGTGGGATTTGTCACTATTGCCTATGGGTAAAACTGTAATAAACTGTAATAGATGCTGAGCACTTTGACCTAATTGAAAGTCATGGGATGTGCAAACATCTTCCAAAGATGGCAACAACGTCTCCACACACCTCCAGGTGATTGCAGTGCTTCTTCAAAACCTGCAGAGCTTGTAAGTCTTTACTACAAACAGCTCCTGTCCCCACCAACCGCTGCAGTCAGCCGATGGCTTGGCACTTACTGTGTTTGTCATGCTAAAGGACCCTGGTCTTCTCTTTTCTTTCAACTCTTAAAAATACTTTAAAGACTAAAAGTACACTCCCTGTAAAGGTAGTGGGGTATGACAGGAAGAAAGAACTTAGTAGCTTGACTTTTGTGGATTTTTTTAGTTGAGCTTTATCTTCAGTGATTTCTTTTCTTATTATAATTCTCATTAATATCTTCATGCCACTCCAAAATCAAGCTTTCAGCTGTGAATGTGATGTGGGTGGCTGATTAAATAATCTATTATTACCAAGGTTTTGATAATAAATCTTGAATCTTTATGTTCCAGGTATCAGAGAGGAACCCGCAAAAGACAGAAGAGCATTAAGAAGAAAATGTATATCTTAAAAGCATCAGCAAGAAAATCATTCAATCACCAGCTTGCTAATAAAAGTAATAATTTTATTATTATTCAGGGAGGACCAAAAATACTGCTGTAAATCTGCAGACCTTTCTCTATATCTCTTAGCATGGATCAGAAAGGATACACATGCTATTTACAGGAGTTAAGGATGACAGGATCAAGTTCCACTTCCCTTTTATCCCTTACTTATTTTTTTAAATGATTGCACATCTCAAATAGACTTGCACAGGCCTTAAATAATGTGCAAATCCATGCAAATAATTTGTCCATTAAGCGCAAGTGTATTTCCAAATGAGGAATAAATTTCTTCCTGAAGAAGAAAGTTATACTAAGTTATATTAGTTATAACTCTCAGTTATACTAAGAGTGTTGTTAAATGGTGGATATATGTAAACGTGGTTGAAGTGCCAACACAAGCCAGCAATGTAGAGGAGAGTTTGGATGCCAAACCATGACTTGGAACAGAGACTGAGTCAAAGTCTAACCTGGGATTCAGGTACACATTTTGTAACTGGCCTTCAGCCAGTTTTAGCTGTTCCTGCTTTCATGTGAGTTTAGTCATTTGTGCCTTTACTTGAGCATGGACATGGCTTGACATTGCTGTTATAACAGAGACTTGGTGGGACAACTTATGTGAACGAATATTATTCTAAAAGGGTATAGCTTGTTCACAAAGTAGAGGCAAGGCAAAAAGGAAGGAGATTTTGCCCTTTAAGTCAAGGATACATACAAACCCTTTGATTTAGATGGTAGTGCGTTCTGCTGAAAGTTTCTTGGTGATGATTAAAGAGGAAAATAGAGACACTATATAATGCTGATAAACACATAAGGAAGAACACATGCATGAAGATTTTTGTAAGCTCTTACAGAAACACAATGTACATATTGTTATTAGTGGTGATTTTAATTACCCAGATACCAAGTGGACATGGAGTACAGACTGTCCATCAAACCTCTGAAATGTACCAGTAATAATCTGTGATACAGCAGATGGAGAGAGCAGCTAGAAGGGATGGTATTCCACATACGATTCCGATAAAGAGCAGAAAATGCCTCTCTCAAAGTAGAAGGTAACTGAGAGGAGAATGGCCATTAAATGGCAAAGTTTGTGATCATTAGGATAGGAGAAATGAAAGAAAAGCTAGAATTACAGATTTCAGAAAGGCAGACACAATTAAACTCAAATGATTTGTTGATAACATCTTCTGTCAGCACTAAAGGAAAAAGTTACAGGGAGCAGGAATATTAACTAATTAATATTAAGGACATGAGCTAATTATCCAATTGTGGAGGGGGCATAGGAAGCATAGTATAAGATTGTTTTGACAAAATAATTAACAATCACGGAGTTCAGCTATAAGAGAGAAACAAAAAGAAAGGCCGAGCTACCAACGATGAATACAGAAGTATAGCACGACTGCTTGGAAAGGCAAGGAATAGAACGAGCTGCAATTAACACAAACATCCAAAATAAAAGTACATCCATAGTTAAAGGGAAAACTAAGACAATGATTTTCACTAAGATAATCTTCACTAAAAAGAGCGCTATCAAGTGAGGTAGCATAATTAATATGTGGCAGAAAAGAAAGACCTCACCTTTCAGTATTTAATATGTTTGATTCATCTGGGTCTGATGACTTCATCCCACGATACTTAAAAAGGTTGGATAATAATTCTCAGCACTGCTAACAATTATTTTTAGTTATTTATGGAGAAAAGAGATATTCAGCAGCATAAAAGAAGCTTGTCTTTAAAAAATGAAAAAGGAAGAACTGGGGAATTGAAAACCCAGTAGCTTAACTTTAGTTAACCTGAAAAAATGCCAGTTGTGATCCAACAAACTGTTTGTAACTCTCTAGAAAAAAATAGGAGACAAATTGCAATCAGCATTAATTAATCCACCAGCACACTAAGTAAGTATAGCCTAGATTAAACTATTGGAGGGTGAGTGGAAAGCCATTCTCAGAGAGTAACTGTCAGTGATTAACTGTAAGAATGGAAGACTGCATTGGGTGAGGTCCTGCAGAGGTCTCAGCTGCATCCAGATATCCTCAATATCATCACTAGTGATCTGGATCTGAAGACATGACCACTTTGAGAACAGCTCCAGTCATGCTGAAGATTAGAGTTCAATCATACCCTTAAAAGTTGGAGATAAAGCTCTGAAGAATCATGGTGCAGGGACAAGAACAAGGTACTTCATTTGGTCCAGAAAAATTAACTGGACGAGAAGCAAATGTCTTCTGTCTGTTACACAGAAAAAGAGAAGGGAGATTTTTTTAAAGTGGAAAGCTGAATAAAAATTAAAAATATTAAGGAAATGCAAATACCACCCTAGGATGAAAAAATACAAGCAGAGCTAGCAAAGCACACAAGTCAATCCATCTGCTCTGCTCAGGGATGATGAGGCCTCCATCAAAGGGTTGAGTTCAGTCTGGGGCACTGTACTTCAAGGAAGATGTGGACCAACTGGACAAAATTCATAGAAGCGTAGTGAAAGAGTAAGGGAAAAAATGGGTCTCTAAGTCCATAGTGACAGGACTTTGAGCAAGAAAGGCTGAGTTTAAAAAAAAAAAAAAATCTAGTGCTAAGTCTAGTGAAGCCCTGGAAGAGATTGCTTGAAGAGGTAGGGAAATCTTTTTTCTATGTCTTCTTGTCTCATCACTCTTCCATTTTTCTCAAACACTTGTCAAGCATAACGTAGAGACAGCTGCAGAACCAGGTGACCCTTTGAGATCTCTCCCAGCCCTATCTTTCCATGCTTCCAAGTTCTCAGCCCCTGACTCTTTCCTTCAATGTACCTATTGGTACACTGGGGGTGTTGATCGACAGCCGGCTGAACATGAGCCGGCAGTGTGCCCAGGCGGCCAAGAAGGCCAATGGCATCCTGGCCTGTATCAGCAATAGTGTGGCCAGCAGGAGTAGGGAAGTGATCGTGCCCCTGTACTCGGCACTGGTGAGGCCGCACCTCGAATACTGTGTTCAGTGCTGGAGCGTGTCCAGAGAAGGGCAACGAGGCTGGTGAGGGGTCTGGAGAAGAAGTCTTATGAGGAGCGGCTGAGGGAACTGGGGTTGTTCAGCCTGGAGAAAAGGAGGCTGAGAGGAGACCTCATCGCTCTCTACAACTCCCTGAAAGGAGGTTGTAGCGAGGTGGGTGTCGGTCTCTTCTCCCAAGTAACAAGCGATAGGACGAGAGGAAATGGCCTCAAGTTGCGGCAGGGGAGGTTTAGATTGGACGTGAGGAAAAATGTCTTTACTGAAAGAGTGGTGAAACATTGGAACAGGCTGCCCAGGGAAGTGGTTGAGTCCCCATCCCTGAAGGTATTTAAAAGATGAGTAGATGAGGCGCTTAGGGACATGGTTTAGTGGGCATGGTGGTGTTGGGTTGACGGTTGGACTCGATGATCTTAGAGGTCTTTTCCAACCTCAATGATTCTATGATTCTATTAGAAAGCAGCAAATGTCTTACTACTTTCATTACTTGTAATCACTGTGTTTCCTCCCTCTTTCCCACTGTGGAAGTGTGCTCAGGTTTCCACAAAAATCCTCTTTTAAAAAATTTCAAGTTATATTTCATATGACTTCTTTTCTTTTGCACTACAGACACCGTGTGGTCCTTCTGATAACTACACAGTCTCTGATAGCACTTTGCTGTTAGGGATACCGTATGGCAGGATTAAAACTAGTGAAGCTGTGCAGGTACATTTTCTGTACATCTCTGCATGTCAGGAAGGGGAATCCTTCCAGCAACCATGTAAGACTGGAAAGAGAATCAAAGGTAGGAATCATTGTATTTGCCAGGAGATTTAAATTCATACAATTTTAGGTTACTCTCAGTTTCACAAGTTACGTGGTCTGTGAAAGGGCTGCAATGATGTTTGCAACTTCAGAGATGCTCAGTCAGTCCTTTCTTTCACAAAATGCATTTTTCGCTGGCATTTAAGCTCTAAAACCTGCAGAGTACCACCCACATGATTTTCTTAAATCATGTCCTTCCTTAGCCAAAGCACCTGACTTTACAGTTCCCACAGAATGAAGAAACCATAACGGTGCCAGGCATTTGGTCTCTTACACACAACCCCATGTAGGATTTCTTAATTTTCAAGAAATGATGCATTAGTTAGCTAGTTCACTAATGACTTCATTTTTCCTAACATACTAAATATGAATAGTGTGGTGTTACTGCAAAAATACTATTTTGTGTATCACGCATTTCCACGCCTTTTCTATTAATTTATATGATGTTTATATGGAGTAAAGACTGAATGAGATTTGAAGCTGTATAATTTTAATAGATTAGTTTTTGTTTAAAAAATAAATGAAAACTTATTTATTTATTAAACAAACAATTATCACTACTGATTTATCCGTAAAAGGCTTAAAGTGCAGCACTACCCTTGTTCTGCAAAGAAATCTCACTAGTCACAGAGAAAGGCTACATATTTTTACAATGAAAGAGTAACCTATAATTTTCATTACTGCAAGTGTTTATAACTGTATGTTTCTATCGTGATGCTGGATGACATCTAGATCTTCATTACATGAGTTAAAATCTGGAATAGCTCCAGTGATTTGTACTAAATATTCATGCCTGGAGATAAACAGGAAAATATTCCAGACTATGATTTCTGCCATGATAAGTTCCTTATTTATCTCCTTATCATTTTCACTAGTCCATTACCTGTGAGACTGATGCTTCATACTTTATTTTTTTTAATAGTCCTCATATACAAAGGAAAACCATATGTTTCATTCCCTATTATCATAATTTTACATGATGAAAAGGAGGAAAATTACTAAATTTATGAGAAAAAGCAGAAAACCAAACATTAATAGAGCCCTTTACATATGTGTGACAGCTTTTTCTTCTTGGAGACAAACAGACTTGTTGCCTTTGAAGGTACATTAAGCCACAAGCAATCACAGCTACAAAACATTGCATGTGTTTTTAAAAAGCAGTCTTAGAGTACACACATCCCAACAGCAGCTGTGCTAGTAGGAAAGTTGTGTACTTTAAAGCACAGCAGTTTGGACTTCGGTTCCATTAAAATCTGATGATACTCAGAGGAAAATACCTGCTAGCCCAGGTGCTTCAAATCGGGCCTTTGTGAGTCTGCTGCCTTGGAAAGTACAGGGACAGCAGTTCTGGAGGGCAAATTTCTCTGTATTTATTATCCTGTTAATCAAAAGGCCTCATCTCATCCGTGGCGACCATCATTAGAGGCTAAAGAGGGCTGCTGCAATAGCCTTCAGGGGCACATCGCAAGCATGCATTCACAGCTCAAAAGGCAAGATTGCAGCAAAACTACACATAGGAGAGGGAGCTGTATTCAACCTCCTCTTAGCCGAGCTTCCCGCCTCTTCTCAAGACACACACACACACACACATGCTTTTCTTCCTCCTCCTGCAACACAGGCTTCAGCGATTTTTCTGAAAAAAGTATTATAATGGTCTGACATGAATGGGGGTCTCTGAACTTCATAGTCAGCCAGTGCCCAGAGCTGCCCCTTGTGCCACGTTACTGAAGAATTAGAGATAATTGGTGTGGCAGACCAAGGCTGCTAAAGGGCAAACAGCTCTTTTGCAATAAACTCAGGCTAATTAGAGAGACGTGGGCAGCTAACCCAGCAAACCACTAGCTAGTTTTCAGCTCGCACACCTCTGTGATCTTGTTCACATGAGCCACATGAGTGCTGGTGCCAGCAGAGGGAGGAGGAGGAGGTGAGAGAAGATCTCCCTTTTAGGCAAAGAGCAGATTTACACTGGACAAAAGTGATTGTGGGATCTAGACATCAACACAGGGTGCCAGAGCACCTGAATGTCTGCAATATGCTTATCCTCATCCATAACCAATATTGTATGGTAGACCTACTTTCGTTAAACTATGACCTTATGCAATTGCTTTTTCCGTGTGTCTCCCTCTACCCCCAGTAAATTCTGAACTGGTAACTAATCTCAGCCAGATCTGATGGAGCAGCAGCTATCTGAGAGACGGTTCCTGAAAACACCAAGAAAAGCAAAGCATCTGGAGGGAGAAGACTAAAATTAGTGCCTTCATGGAGGCACTTACACCAAGAGGGCCAGCCAGCATATCCTAGCTAATCCTATATGCATCGAGGACTACTTTGCTTCTTGCCTGACAAAGTACATGGAGACAGTGTTATTGTGGTGTTGGAAGTGGGAGGGCATGGGCAGAGTTTACAAAGTGAGCAGAACATAGTCACATCTATTCATTATAATGTGGCTGATGTACACCAGCGCAAGACCACGAGTACTTGGCCTATCATTGCCAAGAACAGCAAAAACTAAAGCCAGAAGTTAAGAAATAAAGTAACTTTAAGAAGAAAGTAACTTTAAGACGAAAGTAACTTGAACCAAAATACTTGATCAGAGAAATAATTGTGAAGAACTGAACATTACTCTCCAAATAAATTCGTTGTTCATTCTAAGGAAAAATATTTTACTGAAGTTCTTCTAATTTTTCCTACTTTTTTTTCCTACAACATATCTTGAAAAAAATTGCTAATTTTCCCAACCTTTTTTCTAAAAGAACTCTCAAGTTTTTCTGCTAGCCCACACATCACTAACGGAGTGTCACTCATTTTTGTGCTGCAATTAAAGAACATAATTTGTGGCTTGTTAAATGCATACAGTGGTGACAAGACTATATCATATCTTAATGTGTTTACTGTTAAGTTTAATACAATGTATTATCCTGCTATAAAGATGATTATGGAACACAAAGATTTTGACTTGGAATGAAAGCTCTCTCTTGATCTCAATTAATTAGAGTAAGTTTTACAGTTCATGAGCATATACTGGCATGGTGAAGGTTCAGAAAAGTTCAATTTCACAAAGCTAAAAAAAAGAACTGATTTTGAATACTCTTGCAAGATTTTAACCCTTTAGAAAAGTATTGCTTAAAACTATTCCTTGTACTGTTTGTTCCATCCCATACAGGATAAAGGCCATGCCTTGCTGTCCTGGTCCATGGATTAGAGACTCTTTTAGAGTAAATCACAGATTTCTTCCCACCTTAGTCCTTCCCATCAGCTGTGGGTCAGTAGGACATGACCAGGCTTTCATTCTATCAATGAATCAACACATAAGCAGGGCTTACGTCTAGTTTTGGAAGCTGAGGTGCAAGTATAGATGTATAAGATGAAAAGTACTGCATAGAATTCCTCTTAATTTGGACAAATGTTTGGATTGATATGAAATAAAATGTTTTATTCAGGTTTTGGACATTTTTAAAATTCCTTTAAAATGAGGACATTTTGATGTACAGTTTGAAATACATTTCATTTTGAAGCACTGAATTTTTTTTTTCTCTTTTTTTCAGATATTTTGCCAGTTTTTTCTTCCTTTTTTGGCAAGCTGAACCATCTGGTGAATCAAAACACTTTCATAAACTGTTGTGATCATGCAAAGCTTCTTGTTTCAGAGAAAAAATCACCCAGACAAAATGCTGTGCAGCAGAATCCCCATTAATCAGACTCGTAGGGAGTATGTTCCTCCTTCCCTCCTTTCCTCCTCTCCTCCCTCCCTCCCTCCCTCCCTCCTTCCATTGCCTCTAGATGTTCTTTTGATGAATGTTTTATCTGCAAACTAAGATATGGTCAACCCCTAGATTTCCTTAAGGCCCTCCGCCTCTTTTATTTTTCTTTTCAAGTGTGATGAAATAGCCCTGGGATTCTGGCAAGTTAGCACAATTTACTAAAACCTTCTGTCCCATTTACCTTTTAAATTCTGGATATAATCAAAAGTGTCCAAACATGGAAAGAGACACTACTGCACTTCTGCCTGGGATCAAACCATAAATGCTGACTATATTCTTTGAAAACCTATTCTCCCCAAACCTGCAGTCCTTTGCAGAAGCCTGACCCTCTGAGGGGCCAAATTTCTGACTGCAAAAAGAGAGTGGGAGGGGAAAGGCAGTACCCTATGGTGGAGGGGAAGGGCAGCAGTGAATACGTGTCCCCTGGCCAAGGGTTCCTGTTACAGACATGTGGGTGGGGATGAGGTATGTGGCAAGCACAGCCTTGACACCCTCAGCCCTGCCTCACAGCTCCGATTTCCACCCTCATTTTCCCTTTCGTGAGCCTGGCTGAAGCCCATCTTGCAGCCATGCTGTGCTCCCCTCCATCTCTTCTCCAGCACATCGGAAATCCTCTCTCTCCTCCATCCCTCAGCTGACCCAGGAGCATCCTAATTCTGCACTTTGTCACTCCTAAATCTCTCTGCAACCCCGTCTCTCTCCCGCTGGCCTCCTGCTCAGCTCTCTGGCACAACGTGTCCTGATTCTCCTGCCCAGCGTCTTAGCTGCTGCCCTCCAAGCACCTAGTGCAGAGAGGAGCACAGGCTGCTGTGCAGGGAACGGCAGCCCCTGGATGGTCTGAGAGGCTTGAAGATACATTTATCAAAGATGGAAATTTTGGACCTTCTGAAGTCAAATTCTTTTGTTCTTGCCACACTCAACATCTTTTCCACTTTGCTTTAAAAAAATATTAGCTGAAAAGTAGTGACGGATTATCTGTGAATATGTTGAAAAACACAGCTTTCATTTTCTTCATAGCAGAACACCTAAAAAGACCACTCAAAAATACCTTTCCTATTTTATCAATCAGAAAGCTGAAAACTGGTTGTGCTGACGCGTACTATTCAAGCAGTATTTGATTTCTTTCTCTGAAATGCTTTTTAAGTCCCAAACGGTAAAAAAAAAGAAACAGAAGTAGGGATGTTTAACACAGGAGGCTGAAGAACATTGACAACTTTGTTATGCAGATAAAAGGCGTTGCTGCGGTGGCGGGTGCAGGCTGAGAACACTAGATGGTCCCTGTGATCCAGTTTTACACTTTAGAGCGCTCCGTAGTTGACGCAGCAAGTACAATTATGGCACGTCCTTGCAGCCAAGGGGAAAAAAAACAATGTTGGCCATGGAAGTTACCACCCAGAACCACATCAAGAACTGCAAAAGTAACCATGATGGTTTTCTCAGCCTTTAAAACTAGGGAGCGACGTGGCACTCTCAGTCTCCCAAACGGAGCAGTGCAGTCCTTTGGAAAGTTCCTCAAAAACAATTGGCCAGAAGTTTTTCTCTGAATTTGGATACACCCTGTAATACAGAGTGGTTGTTGTACTGAAAAAGACGAGATGAAAAAGAGAGTTAAAAATAAAGTAGAGAGGTTTTGAAAATAATGGTATGGTGGGTTTTTTCCCACTCTCATATGAATAAGTTTGAGGCTGTGCTGCACAAATTAAGGGTTTATTAAAAAAAAGCAGCAGTTCACCATCTCTTTTTTAGAATTAAAACTCTGGAATTCATGAAACAATCAATTGAGCCTAATTTATTATGCAAATAGTCTTTGGGCCATGTTTTCAAGTCAGATTTATTTGTGGAGGTCCCACTCAAGGTTTAGAACATGTTTTTTCTGCTATCGTCGGTTTTTCACCATGTGAGAAGTTAGAATTAGAAAAGACTGTTCTTTTTCAAAGCCATAGTCCTTACAATAATCAGACAATTTTCCAAAGCCATGCTCTAAGTCAGTCGCATTAAATGACTTTAAAGGGTTAATGAGGAATAAGTATCCTAAGTCAACCCTTACTGAAATTTTCTGGATAAGCCAAAGTGTGTCCTGTCAAAGCTAAATGGGTCACCATCAAAATTAAAGGAAAAATGTCAGGCAGGAGGAGCCTGGAAAGAGGTGGAAAAGCCTGCCACCTTGCTACTGGGGAAGCAAAGGAGCCAGAAGCTGTAAATCATACAAGGATACAGCTGACATTATCAGTAAAAAAAGATTTGGCTATGAAAGCAAGTCCACCCTTAGCTTGCTTGGGAGTGAGGGGAGTCAGGGAGTGCAGTGAAATACTTTTCTTTCCGTGCAGCATGAGCGCCAAGACCTCGGAGCAGGGTGAACACTGCTGTCAGTCCCTGCAGCCTGTCCCTCCCCTGCTTTCCTGCCTCCCTGTCTGCCTCCGTCCCTCCTGCACGAAACCAGCCCACCCACACCATGGACACGCTAGTGCTCCTCCGCCTGCAAGGGAGGAGGACTGGACACCAGCCATGAGAGCTGGCTCCAAAATTTTTTATTTCCTTGGGCACAGGCTGTGGCCAACGTGGATAAGTTTGGCACAAGCGCCACAGACAGAGGAAAGCCTTGCCTGGAAAGAGCTGCACCATTTTGCCACGACATCCGTGGCATGGCTGACAGTCAGCACAGTGATCCCAGCTGGGACGGCTATGCTGCACACCTCACCCAAAAGTGGTGGGCACCTTGAGCAGGACAGGTATCAACGACAGCTGAGATTTCCTAATAAACAACAGGAAGGTCCCTCCGAACTTGGGAGAGGAGAAATTGCTTTGGTCTGTATTATGACTCTGCATGCTGGAGAATTGGAGAATATATGCGATATCCTGCCACCCCTTGAGTGACCTATCCTCACAAAAAGCACAGTCACAAAGAATGACCTGCATCTGGGAGATCTTCTTCAGATGACAATTTTGGTCATATTACATACGGTATTTTTTATGTTGCAACCCTGAAACTGTGAGCTGTTTCTTCCTCTGCCCATGTCACTCTTCCCCGGATTATTTTCTCTCACACTATCTGAAACCCTCTTTAGCAGAAGACTCCTCTTCTCTGCACACTGCTTATGCCTTCTGTCAACTCATTGCCCTCCTTTGCTAATGCATTGTCTTTCACACCTTCCTTCCTCCGTATCATGCCTCCATCATCATACCCTGCTAAGGGTAATTCCTGACCCTCCAGGTTTGTTGATTTTCCTTCCCCATGTTGGGTTCTCATATCTGCCTTACCCTAGTCCTGATTGTCCTGGTATTAAACATCTCTGATACCATCATCCAGAAAGCAGCTAGAAGGCACAGCACCCGGCACATCCTGGTTGAGGATGGTTTGGTTGCTCTGTAGGTTGTCCCCACTGCATGTTGGGCAGGAGCCTGGGAAGGCTGGGGAGAAGACACTTATAAACTGCCTAACTCTGATCCAGTACAGGAATTTCAGGTGGGAAGCAGGATGATGAACTACAGATGAAGCTCAGGTGGTACATGGCATTTCAGAAAGAACATGCGAGCCAGACAAGGTCAAACAACAACCATTAATATTTATTATAGTTGCCAGGTGTTCACATACTCATATCAAGTCTTTATCACTAAATCTACATTTGGTGTATAAGTGCACCGCTATCTGCAGCTATTTAGGACATTCAAATGCTATGATGCAAGTACACTTTCTCACACATGGTGCCTAGGAAAACATAGATGTTTTTATGTAGATATTTCCTCTCTGCCAGGGAAATTACTAGACTATCATTAAGAACAGAACCAGTGTTTGTAGGCTTATTTTCAGAGGTTTTACTCACATACAGTAGAGGATGTGGAGTCTCAAAACAAACATGTTCCAGAGGTGTTCAGCTCTTTGTCTGATATGTCTTATATACATACAAGCACACACCATACACACATAGACACACGCACAAACATATGCCAACATACTTTACAAAAAATTTAGACAGCCACATTTTGGGGTAAAGGCTTTCCATTTAATCAGACATGGCCTCAAATTTGCCTGTATGCATCTATTAAATTCTGACACCATTGTTTCTTCTGATCCAGGGGACTGTTGGACCCTCATTGCCAGGTTCTCTGAAATGGAGGAAACCAAAAAGTCTGACTCGGTCATTCAAGGAGGGGCTCAGGCATCACGGGAAAGGGAACGACATTCAGAGGCTTGGAGGATTTGATTGTAGGAAGAGAGGTAGAGGTGGAGCGGCAGCATGAAAGTCAGAGCAGGAGGCCTGGGCTCCATCCTGGGAAGCGCCTGCCACAAGGGGAGGGGGTGATGGACAGTCTGAGCACAGGGCTAGCATCGTGCCTGACAGAAAGATGTTCAGCAGCCTTCAACCTACCTTGCAACACGGAGCAGTAGCCTGCAAACAGGGGATCAGAGGGACCAGGAAAGAAGGGTGCCATGTACCAGGACTTGCCACAGGCTTCACAACCTGAGCTTAGATGTTGCCTCCAGCTGTGCACTCCCAGGGCGTTACAGCTACTAGTCCCCAGGAGACGTATACCTGCATCTGTATTGCAATGCTCTGGTTTTAATGGCACTTTCTTTCTGCCAGCTCTTGTTATTTTATCTAGAGATGAATGTGTGGATATTCAGCAGAAATCTGTTGAATGCTGAAAGGCCTCGTGGTTGCAATATTGTAATACTTGCAGAGTGCTATCCAGCATCTGAGAGGACCAAGTACAGTATACCATTCTGCTGATCCTACCAGACGAACTGCCTCATGATGATATGGTATTAAAATAAGTGAGTGGTATTTAGAAATAAGTAAAAAAATTACTCCAAGGATCAGCTGATGGGTCCACGTTGAAAATCAGCAAAAGTTTCACTATACTTTAAAATAAGTAAGAGGCAAAATATTATTTTCTGATTTGTGGCAAAGGCTCAACTCAAAACTTATTTGAATAATATCTATATTTTGCAGCAGTATGCTAGAGATATCAAAATGCTTTATGAATCTGTCCCTGTTTTTATAGGTTAAGAAAAGTTAGGCACAGAATATTTTGGTGCCCTTTTCTTGAATCTAGATTTGACAGGCTGTTTTTGCATACTGACTTGCCCCGAGGCTCATACCAATAATAAAGGACCGGTCTTCAGGCTATGAGCTGTATTTGCAGTGTGTAATTCAGATGCCTCTAAACTCTGGATCATTACACCAGTGTTACCCTTCTGTGGCTTCTTTGGCCAATTTGCTCATTCACGTTCTTCAGTCCTTGCAGTGGACTCCAGCGGAGGTCAGCAGGATCTTCTTCTAAGGAAGAACAGCAGCTGCACTCCTGAACAATAAATTAACTTACGTGATCTCTCTGATTTCCCAAAGCTCAGAAAAACTGTTATAAAAATAAATGTAAAAATTTGAAGCAGGGATATTATTAGAAAAGTAAAAAGAAGAGTTTTAAAAAGTAGCTGTTTCTCTTAGAGTGCTCTTGAAGCACAAAGAAAAGTACAAAATGCTAGGGATAATTTGGGGTTAATGAAAGCCATCAGGCTTTACAGGGAAGGATATGGAGACTTCTGAATCTCCATCCAATAACTTCCATTCTGGCACAGTCTAGGGGAGCTGATTCGATGATATCTGATGGTATCCGAGTCGATGTTCCCGTTACCACCAGTTAAGCTCATTAACTGGATGCTGTGTGAGGCCTTACCACTGTTTTACAGTCAGAGAGAGAGATGAAGACTCCTACAGAGATACTCTGGCTGACTTCCCAGGAGCAGCTCTGTAATGTAGCTGGTCTCCCCCAATACTGGCCTCTGCATTTTTCCAGCATTTTGTCTTCCCTTCCCTTCCACCGCCTACTCTTCTCAGTTTGAGTTCTGTTATCCCTATTATGTGCTCTCTCACTTTCTTGCTTTTCTCAAGCATTTATTTAGTTATAGTCTGTATTTATCAGCTGCCCAGGGAATTTCATCCAGCCCTCCCTCCCCTTTCCTCGTAGGAGCCTAAGGTGGGTAGGACCTCTTCAACGACTGGATCCATTTGGTACGGGTGTCCCACTTCCCCAGCGGAAAAGGCATCAGCCTCTTCATATATGAGTGCTCCCTGAGGTAGCTTACCCCAGCTGCAAAGAGAAGTGACCTGACATAAGGATGGAGGAACAGCTGCAGAAGCATTTCGGAGCAGAAAGGTCACATAATTCCACCAATGCTGGCAGGAATCTTTTAAGAAAATCAGGTGGCCCTAAATCCCAAGTTCACTTCAGTTTGAGAAGCGAATTTTGCTTACATTAGACCAAAGTGGGTGCCTGATGAAGATATCCTGTTGGCTTCATCTTCCCAGGAAAAACAAAGCAGCCGTAGCTAGAGGGCTGAGTGCTTCTGACTTTCACTGCTGCAGGGATATCCTACAGAGACAGAGAGAATTTGATGTTTTGAAACATCTTTCATTCCCTCTACCTGTTTTTTGCCCTTTCTCACAATTTCTGAGAAAATTCTGCTGTTATTTGGTAATCACTTTTTTTTTCCCAGAGACTGACGATACTCCCAGAGTTGTGCCAAAAGGCCCCTGCATCTGATAGCACATTGTCAGTTCCGTCCATGATATTTGCTAAACCATTACACTGTTCTTCTTTCTTGGCACCTTGTTAAATCCCTTAAATATTTCACCAAACATCCTGAAGACGATAACCCCCATTCTGACAAATCTTCAGCGGCCTGGAGGGCTCTCCACACCACACCAACAAACTCCTGGCATGATCCTCTCATCACAGATTCATGCCCCACAGTCATCCACAATCCACTCCCACTCATCCTCTGCTTTTCCAAATACAATTTCCAAGCACTCTGAGATTCCTATGCACATTACATGCATTTCTCACTTCAGTATGCAGCACATATATTTTTTGGTGATGAGACTAAGCCAAAAGAACAGACAGCAACAACTAAAAATGCTTTTAGTGCAGCACAACCTCTACATAAAAACTTTCGCAGAGATTTGTGTGTGTGTTTATGATTAAGGGCCAGGCTGATTCCCAAGGCATCTCTCACCTTGGGTAAACTGAACTATATCAAGCGATGTATCAATTAATCAGCAGGGTTTATCAGCACTGGGATATGATCTGAGTTTCCCAAAGATGTTGTCTAAGGGATTAGGGGCTAAGGGAGAAATGTGAAATGGTGCTAAGAAAATGTTCCTGCCACACAGTCAAGCTGAAATTATTTGAGGCTGAAGATGTGGGAAATCACTACAGCTTCAGTCTGATAAATGCTTGCTTGAAGCTTTGTTCCTTAAATTCTCTCTTCCCCTGGTAAATGCGGAGCTGTGAGAAGAATCACTAGAGCCGAGATAGCTTTGTGAAAAGGGAGAAAAGCTCTGACACAGGATGTGCTTTTCTGTGTCCCTTGCCCTGGTTCTCCTCCACACAGTGTCCACGTAGTCAGTGGGCTGTACACCAAAAAAAAAAGGGGGGGAGGGAGGAGGATGGACAGAAGGAGGAGCCCAACTAAGCAGTAACTGAGCTGCATAATTTTTCTTCACCCCATTCTAAGGACAGTGAAAGAAATTCAGGAAAAGCTGCCTGAAGCAGGACTAATTCCTCTCAGTGATCCCCACTTCCCTCCAGGCATAGTTCTAGCAGCGGGCCAGCCACCAGCACCAGCATGGCCATGGGCTCTGCTGAGCAGTCCCGGCCCGTGGGAACAAGATAGCCTGGAAGCAGGGGAGAAATAGTGGTATGGGTAGCTGGGAAAATAGCTCCAGATTTTGTCTGCAGACCTCTGGCTTTGCTCCTCTCCTCTCCTCTCCTCTCCTCTCCTCTCCTCTCCTCTCCTCTCCTCTCCTCTCCTCTCCTCTCCTCTCCTCTCCTCTCCTCTCCTCTCCTCTCCTCTCCTCTCTTCTCTTTTCTCTTTTCTTTTCTTTTCTTTTCTTTTCTTTTCTTTTCTTTTCTTTTCTTTTCTTTTCTTTTCTTTTCTTTTCTTTTCTTTTTTCTTTTCTTTTCTTTTCTTTTCTTTTCTTTTCTTTTCTTTTCTTTTCTTTTCTTTTCTTTTCTTTTCTTTTCTTTTCTTTTCTTTTCTTTTTCTTTTCTTTTCTTTTCTTTTCTTTTCTTTTTCTTTTCTTTTTTTTTCTTTTCTTTTCTTTTCTTTTCTTTTCTTTTCTTTTCTTTTCTTTTCTTTTCTTTTCTTTTCTTTTCTCTTCTCTTCTCTTCTCTTCTCTTCTCTTCTCTTCTCTTCTCTTCTCTTCTCTTCTCTTCTCTTCTCTTCTCTTCTCTTCTCTTCTCTTCTCTTCTCCTTTTCTCTTCTTTTCCTTTCTTGTTAGCTGGAGCCTAGTGGGTGCCTTCTCCTCAGCTCCTTCGTGCCCTGGAGGAATGTGCTGGCCACATAATCCTCCTGCTTGTGGGGTAGCTTCTCATCCACACATTTCTGTCTGGGATGAGGACCACAAAGAGAATAATGATTTTTCTGTTAATAAAAGGGGAAAAAAGAATGACTGTATGTTGCTGTTGTGGCAAACTACTTCCACAGACACACGGCCAGCGCCCTTCTACTGCATGAAACAAAAATGTTTGAAGAAACGGAGCACACACAGGTGTAGTTTAATGAAAAGCTGCAAAAGGGAAAATCTGGAGGAATTCCTTTCTCCCCCTGCTTCCTCAGCCGTGTACTCACTTGCAAGTGATTACAGGCTTGCAGCAGAGAGGTGTTTTCATTGGGAAAGGTCCCAGCAGGCTGATTGGGTGGGCCCTTACCCTTTGAATAAATGCCAAATCCACCAGTCTAGTAAGGAGGAAATTTTTTAAAAATCTGTCCTGCTGCAGTCCTAAAACAACAAAAACTGGAGTAGACATCATGAAGGTAGAATTGATCGGGTTCAGGAGGGAAGGTGGTTGTAACCAAGATTTCTCTCTACTCCCCTCCTCATCTGAAAGCTCTTCTTTCCTATAAAAGTCAAAACTATTTTGCAGGGGTCTGTTTCTTTTGCATTCAGCAACGTTTTTCCCAGTAGAAACTGTGCAATGGAGAGTCTGCTAGAGCTCAGAGTGCATGTGGCACCCGCTCCCTCTGCAATCTGCCTGCCACTGTAGCTTGCCTCAAAGCAGCCCTCAGCTCTCTCTGCTGTGTGCCTCTTGCTAGGGAATGATGAAAAGAAAATATGAGTGGCTAAGTAAGCAGCAGCTGGGGAGTCTTGGAAGGAAAAGACTGACCACATATTCAAAATGTGGTAAATTGCAATAATTAGCAGCAAAATGACTTGTAATTTAATGTTCTACTCTGATTCTAGCCATTCTCACAGCACAGGAAATGTTCTGGACCATCAATTGACCTGTTTCTGGTGCAGTCATTATTTCAGCCTTGAACAGTTTATTTAGACTGCATGGCCTTCCTGCTTCTTGCCTAGTCAATTAATTTTGGATGGAGAAGAAACCAGTTCACGAGTCTTCCTATGAAGGTTCAGTGTTTGCTGTCAAAGATGCATTTCTTTTCCTAACATCTTTAAATACAGTCACCTATGGAAAAGGGACCATTCCATAGCCTATTCAGTAGGGACCAGCACAAAGCAGACGTGCACCCACATAATTATAGGTACGGGCACACATGTATTTATAGGACTATGCAAATACCTAGGACATGCTCTCATAAAAATTGTATTTCTCAGTTGTTTGTTCTTAGCACTTCAGACAAAGGTCATTCTGACTGACAGTACATACTTGTTGGAATATGGGCCAAAATAACGAACGAGAAATAATTGTCATACAAAATCTGCAAGTAAAGTTCAAGGATGGCATGTAAGTCATATATCCTTATAACCGGAGTCCGGGGACTCAACGCCTGATCCTTGCTTGCCTTGAAGGAAAAATCAGTTCTTATCTTAGTTTCATGGCACTGGACTACAAAGTAGCCACTTTGTAGAAGGCGGCAGAAGTAGGAGCATGAAGCAGAGCTATTATTCTCTTTTACACCTTTTCTGGATTCTCACTAATTTTAGTTTCTTTCTACCAGAGAAGCTGAAGGCGAATACATTGCTCTTAAAGTCTACTTCAATTAAATTCAACTGCTTTATTTCCATCTCTTTGCTTTCCATCTATTATTATTGTTCTTAAAGCTCACGTAAAACCTTCAATCTTTAAATTATATTTAAATTATTTGAATGTATATTCTCCACATATAGAGAGAGAAAATTGAAAGGTAGCCCTACTGTGCAGACTTTTTTTTAAATGTTGATAAAAGGAGTGAGTCTGTCCTCCTTCCTATTATTTGTGACTAATTACCTGCTTTTTAAATCTTGAAAGGAAACTCTGGTCTCACTGAAGAAGTTGCACAACACAGGAATTGGTATAAATCCTTGGGTTCACATGAGGTACCTACCGTATTGCCTGCTGAGGAATTAAAAAGTAGGAACTCCTTAAAGCTTCTGGTAAACTGGCTACGAGAGACTGTTATGATACATGTGCTGCCTACACATGAACCGTCCCACCTTGTTGCATGAGTGAAGTGACATGTATATGAAGATGGGTTAAGCGAGTGAAACATGCCCCTTACCCAAACATGGAAGAAGAAAGGTTTGAACAAGAGAGAGCTCCCCACTGCTGCCATTTTTTTGGCGAGCCTAATTGCCATGCCTTGCGCTGTGGTCTAGTGAGATGTGAGCAGACTGGCCAGAGTCTATTTGGAATTCCCACTCTATCATTTAGAAGAACTTTATTTGGCATGCCAAGGCTGAGGCTTGAAATCCTCTGGTTGATCCTAAATAGCTGTTGTTACTGACAGCCACGTCACTTCTCTTACCTCAGCTTGCATTTTTTAATTTCAGATAATTCCCTGTCATCTTCATCCCACAGATGATTGCCTTGCTTCAGCAAAGCACTTAGGAAATATTTTCCGTGTAGGTCTGTTTGCATTAGACAAAAGTCATATCTCTAAATTAGATGTTAGTTTGATTTTGCAGTAACTTCTATACTAAACAGTCTATAGTCTACTGAAGACCGCCAGTTCTGGAACTGCTATAGGGAGCACTGAGATGCACAATGAATGTACATAAAACAGGAGACGAATGATCTTCTCAGGCTAAAATTAAAGTGCTTTTAAAGCTGTGAAATATGAAGCTATTGCATAGGCTTTCAAACTCTGTTCCTTTGTGAAAGGCTAAACTTACAGTATAGCAAAGTCAGTTATTCTGGCAGCATTTCACTTTCTACATCTCTGCCAATAGCTGAATTTAATTACTGTTGCATTTATGGAAATACTTACCTAACTGGAGGAGCTACATATGAATTTCATCAGTTTCATATAAAATGAAGCAAATGCAGAGACATTGGCCTATAGAGAGAATGCGGAGAAGTTTAAAACAGAGATTTGCACAGTTGCCTCTAGGTTTCATTTCTTTCCCTCTCTGGTTCGAATGAATTTTAGCGTGCCTGAAAAATGCAAGATTGTGGCTGGGGAAAATAAACTCCTCTGCCTATCTACAGTGAAGTCAGCAGTCCCTCCCATGCTGTAAGAGATGAAGTCACTCTGGGAGAAAAGGTGCTGAAGTTTTCAAAAGCAACAAGGGTTGCTTTTTGTAGTTGGGAACTACATCCCAACTCGCACAGTGTCTCTGGCAGTAGGTTTGTGCAAGGAGCACTAAGAGGAGGAGGAATCTTGCTCATTCATCTTTAATCCAAATTCCAGCTGCATCATCACATTTTCCCTCCCTTCAGAAGGTGGAATGGCTTGTGCAGAGCTCCACGGTCACAGTCCTACCACCTAAGAGGGAGGCTCCTTGCAACTTCTTCCCGTTAAGGTCATATTTCTGTAGACTCCTTTTTGTTCTCTGCTCATCTGGCATAGCTCCACGGTATGAAAGTATATGCCCCAGTAGTACCATATCTGGGGGGGACAGCAGTCCTTGCCATTTTATAATACAGTGAATTATAGTTATTCATGGAAGATCACTGCACAATGAAATGTATTGCAATACAGAAACCCCTAGTCTGAGATCTATAGGAAAATTTACATAGAGGATATATTCATGTGGTGGCCTAAAAAGTCTCTAATTGCATAATGCTTACAGGCCTTCCCATATCTGTGTTCACAGTCTGCCCTATAGCTGAGTCTCTGCCTTTTTATTAGTCTCCAGATTTCTCCTGTGCTTGACACATACAGTGACGCAGTTATCTCCAGGGAAGGGAACAAGGCAAACAGAAGCAGTTTCGTTTAATTTAATATTTCATTTGCAGTATTAGTGCTCTAAAGGACAGCTACTTGATGAACAAATTCCTAATGAAGGTGCATTTCTCTGTGGATTTAGGGTAGGACAGATCGTACTTCCTTGGCATTTAAAATTGCAGTGGAACTAAGGCAGACTGATAACACAATTAAAAATATGATTTTCACTGATGGCTTGAGTTATATTTATCATGGACCAATTATTCTAGGTAGTGAGCCTATAGAAACGGTGAAGTGTTAATGTCTTAACATTGATTTTAGCTGGATTTAAATCACCCCTCTAAACTAGAACTGCAATTCATATTAGAGTGCAACTCAGTCACTCTGCAGGAAGCCTGGCAAATTTTAGTCTCCTTGAAGCCATAGAAATATCGGTTTTGGTGTAATGCCACTATCACTTCTTTCTGTGAGAACTTACTTAAAGCATGTGACTGAACCAGTAGAAGAAAATCACTGAGCGCTGATATCAATAGATGTGCAAGTGCTTTACAGCAGCAAAAGGTTAACAAAAGATTCAAGACAGGCTTTTGACACCTTTAGGAAAAGCAGTAGCTGGAAATTAATCTACTGTATATCTGGGAGCCATTACACAAAGAAACATAGAAGTAGTAGAGAAAAGAAAAGGTTAATCATTCTTGTAGTGAGATGGAATAGCAAAATGTACAGGATTGGACTGTAAATGATGATACTATAATGGAAACATAATAATGAAATATTTTGGCCGAATGAGTTAAGCACTAAAATATGATCTCCAATGTAATTTGCTTGATAACTTAGAATATTTAAGATGATGCATACATGACAAGCTGACAAGCAAGTTCTCTTCCCTCAGCTTCCAGAGATAGGAATTAAAATGTTTCCCACCTTATAATCGTGAACAAATTCTTCTGTTGTTAGAAAGGCTGGAGGTAACTGTATGTATATAAATTTCAATCTGGTTGAATTTTAATGTGTGAAGCTTTTCAGAACTGTCATTAAAGAAAATAATGTAACTTATCAGATCACTATTGTCACCTTAAACACAGTCTACTGGTGACTCTCATTAGCATTTTTTGTTACCCTGTTTCTCTCTAAGGATCATTAACCAGAAATAAACTGCTTTCATTTAGATAAAACATAAGTAGCATAATAGCAGTGTTGTTGTAACTAAGGATGCAGAGGACAATGTTTTGGGCACACAAAAAAAGCCATAATTCCAATCACATAGCACTTTATGTGATCATATAGGGAAGATGAACATCAGAGGGTGGACTTGATATTTAACCCTGTAAATGATGTTGGCACGTAAAAAAAAAAAAGGTTTAAATGATTTGTTGATAAGTTTAAGCTGGAAATTATCAGCCTTATAACCATCAGATCAATTAGGTTCAACATTCTCCAGTTCAGTAAAGCTATTTTGGAGCAACAGCTACAGCTCCCTCTTTTCTAAACAGGCTGGAAGCAGAGGCATCACAGAAGCATCCTCCGTCTTGCAGTAATGGTCACTGAAGAAATTGATAGCAAGTACCATGGGGCAGGTCACATTTAGAGTTAAGGTAGGTTAAGTGTTGCGGTAAAGCTGTCAGACCAAACTCACTTCACATGTCTGCTAAGCATGAATCATCCATAAGAGCTATCAATGAGCTTCATCAGCCTCAATTTCTAAAAGCTAGAGAAATGGTCCCCTTCAGTGGGCAGGCATCTAAGACACTCCCTCTCAAAAGGTGCCTTTTCAGGTGCTAAATTAATGTATATGTATTTGACTTTGAAAAATCTCAAGTTAGGCGAGTTGAACTCTGTCCTACATGTTATGGTGGCTCCATCTTGGGCTGAAGAAAGTATTGAAAAAACATGTATGTAGCCCAAATTTTAAATTTTGAGTGAATGGCATACTTATGATCTGACATTCTTTTCCACTAGCTTTCAAATGTTTCATTAAATTCCACACTGAGGGTAGGCCATGGCTTATCCTGGCTTCCTAACATGCCTTCTTCATCTTCTCTCCTGTTAAGGAGACGTGAGCTGAGAAGACCTTTAATCAGCAGCGCATGTTCAGCATCGGGAAACTGGAGCACATTCCCTTCAACTTTGTGCAACCAGGAAAAAAATCCCCAGGTTTAAATATGGAGGCTTGAGTGACACATCAGCTTTCTCTGGAGACTTCACTAAAAACAATGCTCAAAACGTATTTTCAACATTGCTTTAAAAAAGAGAGAGAGGGAGAGAAAGGGTGTGAGTTTCGGGTGGAAAGGACTGAGGCAGCTGCTGGACTGGTTTCAGGCTGGCAGTGCAGAAGCATAACTGAAAACAGAAGCCACAGGATCTGGGGAAGGAAAAATGTACAAGAGAAAAGAAAAGAAGCTGCTTACCAAACACCCTGAGTGCGGAGGCAGCCTTACATTTATTACCAAAGTGTGGTTTATCATATGTCTCTTGGCAGCATTGGAATTCACAGTGTAAGTGTAGGAAAAATATTTTCACCTTAGAGTTTTGTTTTCTCAGGAATGGCAGGGGATTTTACAGACATCACAGTTATTACCATTCTGGTTCCCAAAATAACTGATGAATAGTGTGCTGAAGTGTAAAAGGTCCCTCGAAGTAAAGAGAGCTACTGATTGCATCATCGTTTTGACAGAAATTTCCTTATGCAGAAGAGATTTAATGCCCCTTCACCAAGACGGAATCAGGCTGCCGCCAGTCTCTCTGCACAAGGTAGCAAAGCATGCTGAAGTCCTACAAGGGAAAGAAAGCCTACCTTTTGAGGGTCACAAAAAAACCACTTCTATTTCACAACAGAATTTAATGAAGGCCACCAGATTGCCTAGTGCCATCTGGACCCATCTACTGACTCCAGAGGATAACAGCATTGCAGGAAAGGGCTTCATCTCACCTGACTGCAGCGTATCACACTACTCTTTATTCCCAGAACAAAAATTAAGTGGTAGTACAGGCGACAGTTCACTCCCCTCTTCTTGGGCACTCCTTTTCACTTTTAATATTTAAACTGGTGAATGAAAAAATACGTTGTTTTATTGGCATGAAAATGTCAGCTATTTGTTTTAATCTTAGAAACAATGATCATTAATGGGGCATGAGGGAACAAGAATGACTCTGAATAATATTAATATTGAGGAAGCTGCAGAATAAAACTTAAAGCTTTGCAAAGTGTTCGCAGGATTCACAGTTACACCATGACTGTCAGTCACCTAAGGGATTATGGGTGGTCTTACCCGAGATGTGAATGTTCCTAAAAAATCTCATGACAATCAGGTGCGATGGAGGGAATTCACAATATACTTCATATTTCTTTCTCCCTGTTTTTTTTCGGTGTTTCTACTCTTCTGAATTTTAAATGAGGCTGACAGCTTTATTCTGATTCCTTAGAATTAGAAGTATTGTTATGCAGCCATCTAAGAAGCAAGGTTTATAGAGGAGTTAGTGTCTTTTATTAGGCCAGGCGACACAGCTAGAAAATTATGGGATCTTTTGCAGTACTAATCCCATTGTAGACCTGAAATAAACCAGTAAATGTCAGGATAAATACATGCTGAGAAATTTAACGTAATCAATTAGACAATTTGAGGAAAAAAGGATAGCTGATACCTATGGAGAAAGAGGGATGTTAGCAGGGAAAGAACTAACAGAATCTTTTACCTATATAGAGCCTAGACTGGGAGAGGAAAGGAACAGATAATTGTGGATCAATGAGGACTTAAATACACGTGAAGGATAAGAAAAATTATAATGTGCTACAATTTCAGTATCTCTACTGAGTCCCTGAATATGACAAGCAGCAGCATTACATATTGTAGTTCCACGGCTTGTATTTCAAGGATATTTTTTTAAACCTCCCCATCACCCCCTCTCAAGGATCAGAACTGACAGGTCAAAGATAGAGCAGCTGTTTTTTGAAAAATATTCTCCCACTTGCCACTGAATGTTCCCGTTCTTAGTTATCTGAGCAAGTTCATGTTATTTAGTGTACAGCAATTGCTTGGTGTCCAGGACAATGTTCCGTAAGGACATTTAGGGCACTAGACGAAGTACATAACTCTAAGGAACTGCATGCGTTTCAGCCATGGGTTTGCCATCAAAGACATTTCATGTGTGCCATATTTCCATTTCTTACTGGCACAGAGCCACAAATCTCCTCTCCTTTGCAGCACTCAGGTATGGTAGACACACAGCATGTTTCCACCACTCTTTACTGCAGTCTGACAAAGGAAGGAAGCAAATCCACACAGTGGGATGCTCGCAATCAAATTCAAAGTTCACGAATGCTTGACAGCAAAATCCAACAGTGTCCGTATTTCTCTTTAAGATGGATTAGTGACGCAGTTTTGCCAGCCAGCAAGAGAGAGCTCCCAGCCATGTGCCAAACCTAATATCCTTTAAATGTGCTCCACTATGTCAGCACACCCATCTGCCTGTGGGGATGAGAGAAGGTGTGATCTACATGGATCTATAGCCTAAGCCTAAATGATTGGAGTGCATTCAAAGAGCTACAGAGGAAAGATCACTTCTATCGCCACAGATCTACAACAGTAGATCTGTTGCAGTAGGTACCTTCAGGAAATAGTCCCTAAACAAAATTCCTTTCTTCATGCCTCTGTTGATTTAGAACCTTAGTCTTATGTATGTAGTTCGTCTTATTTTGGCCAATATTGAAAATCAATTGGAGTTTGGAAATATATTAATATTTACACTTACTCTGCAAAAGAAATCAGTTTGC
Organism: Aptenodytes patagonicus; assembly: GCF_965638725.1. NCBI lineage: Eukaryota > Metazoa > Chordata > Aves > Sphenisciformes > Spheniscidae > Aptenodytes > Aptenodytes patagonicus. The sequence continues at coordinate 144,653,090 of NC_134950.1, read as the reverse complement.
TAAAAAGGCAAAAAAAAAGCTAGAACCATCTCAGCTAATATGGCAACCCGTTGATGTACCTCTCTTTCTCTCCCTGTCTCTATGATTTTTGCTTAAGGAGCTCTCCTGTCTATATTCCTTCTCTGATGTTCTGCGATGAAGCACTGTAAACAATTTTTTTTTGAGGGGGGTCAGCTATCACATTCACTTTACAGTCTTGCCAATGTGTAGACAATTTCAAATCCACTGCAGATATAGTCTGGTCATGGTTCATACTTTGATTCTGAGTGTACTGATATCATGCTGCAGCACAATGTCAAAATACCACCCCCAGATGACTGACTAGATCTTTCACTATTACAGCAGGATGCCTAGTTCAGATACAAACTCCGTTGTTGTTGACATCCACCTTTAGAGAAATGAACTCTACCCTGGGACTTCCAAATTTGCAAATGTGCTGAGTATATATAGGAAAACACAGGATAGGAAGGAATCATCAGGTTCAACGAGCTCTGTTGCCAAAACATAAATTACAGTGTAATAGATGTCTATTTCAGGAACATCTGCAGAACGCCCGCCCCACATGACCCTGCTAAGGAAACCATGCCCTGTATTGAATTTTCAGGGTATTTTGGTTGCAGTATCTCTGCTGAAAACATCTTTCAGTATGTCAAAAGTAATATTGCTGATATGTGTGATAGTCTTAAAAATAAATAAATTTAAGTACTTAGTCTTTTTCATTTGTGAAAAACGCTCCTTATTAACCTTGTGAGGCTTTCAAATGGCAGTTCCATCTGAAGTGTAATTCTGCTATACCAACTATGGTACTGAAAGAACCATATAGTAAGAATATAGAAATATAGTGGCGAATATAGAACCATATAGAAAGAATAGTATTTTGAGACTTCTTTATTGCAACCTAGTCAGATCTATCTTCATCAGTTTCTTCTTCAGTTATGTTGCATGGAGTTTCACAAAAGCTGCAGATCTGTATAAGTCTCGCTGTAATAACACGTTCCAGGTAATTGTTGGTTTCTTGGAATGCATTTGGGTCTACTTCAAGCCATAATTAAAGGAATCACATAAACTTTGGAACAGTCTTTGGAAATCTGAAAATAGGAGTTTAATTTACAAATGTTAGGGCGGAATAGGAAATGAGTGAGCCAAAATCAGCACACGACCATGCTCATTTGCAATACTCTGAACAAGGCATCCCTTTTGTTTTGGCGACCAAGACTTACCCAAGGCGTCTTGTATATATATTGCGTAGTGAGAACAACAGCAGGTCCTTTCCAAAAAGAGCAGAGTACATTTACTATCAAGACAGGAAGATATTGCTTGAAATGAAATTAAAGGCTGCCTTCAAAGAGAGAACATTGCCATAGGGAAAACAAATTATTAGAGACAAGGCCTTTTCTTATACCTGTTCATCAGTGTTGCTCACAGACTTAGGTGCTGAAGTCCACATTTAAAACCAGGCTCTGGGGGGTGTTTTGTTATAAACAGACACCTTCAGGGCTGTGAAAGGATTATGTGAAAGGATAAGGTTTCTGTTGTGATTTCTGTATCTACACCTCCTTTATGTTAAGTGGCTGATTTTTGGACAGAAAAGTCTCAAAACTTTGTTAACAGACCCTTGGCTAAACCCAGGTTATAGTTTATCAGGTGTGCCTACTTTTATCTAACTGTTCCTGTAGCTTTGCCAGCAATGGTTACTCCAGAATACAGGCCTGATATGATCAGTAAGGTCAGCCTCAGCAAAGATTCTTCAGAGAGTCCAGTAGGCTACATTAATTACACTGAAACACGTTTCTGTCCCACTAGCCACTCAGTTACCAACATGATCTCAGAAGTGCACTCCACAATTTTCTTTAACAGAAAAAAAAAAATCTTTTTTCTCTCTTTCCAAAGTTCTTAAGATATGCTGTATGAATATTTCTCCCTTACTAAGTGCTGGGTTATATTCAGTTCAGAGAAAATGTTGGCAACAATCAGTTTTGCAGGACAGTCTCTACAGATCTGGGAAGCTTCAGTATGAGATTAGGTGTCATGACAAGGTAGGCCCGGAAAGATGAACTGTGCAAATAGCCTGGCTTGTATTCATTTGGATTTTTTTTTTTTAAGTTTTAGTGTCAACACGAAATTTTTCTGAATTCTCAGCAAATAAAAGCATAACCTTCTTACTGAAGAATGAAGCAAAGCACTTACCCAGATTTTGATTTACAAATAACTCGTCTTTTCTCTCTCTTTCATCTTTCACTCACCTCTTTCTCACTGCTTATCAGCCCATTTCTTCTTTCCTGCTGCTCTCTCTCATTTATATAGTTGGAGGACATTTTGCCATTTTTTTTTAGGGTCTAACTCATTTTCTCTTTCTCCTCCCACTTCACTGCTCTCACGACTTTGAGGTTATCTTTGAGATTCAAATTAGAAGCCCTGTGACATCATGATTTCTCCAGATCTCTCCCTTGCAGTTTTACACAAAGTCCTCTGACTTAAAGATTTTCCAGAAATCTCTCAGTTGTTTTTTTTTTTCCCAGCTCATTCAGTATATGGAAGCCTAAGTATTCATTTTTGTCCATTCCACTTCCCTTCATCTTCTTCTTTACAGGATAAATGATGCTTTTTGCATGATTTTTGTATAATTCATTTTCCTTTTAATTATCCACACAGCCTCTTACCAGTATCTGGAATGAAATACCCTCTCTTGTTCATCAAGCATCTTCTCTCATACTATAAGAATCTCTCCCAACATCTTTCTGTAAAAACATTTTTGCTCAGAAATTTAGGGTGTTCTGTGTAATAGAAACATGCACAGAAAAAGAAAATTTCTATCGCTTTGTCTCAACATCTTGATTTTCTTTTCCCTTATTTCCTTATTTCCTGTACCCTGTGACAGGTGGGAAGATTAATGGCTGACCACTGGGTGGTTCCTAGATCTGCCATTTCCTTCTGAAGAAGGATGATTTAATAGAGAAAACCAAGAATTTGGTGTGCTGAATTCCAATATCTAAGTCTTTGTTTTGACTCTGAGCAAGAATTTGGGTCTCTGTATCCCACATCACAGGTAAACGTTCAACTCCACAGAATTATTTTGGAGCATACATCTATTATTGCAGCATCTAATTCCCACAGAATTATTTTGGAGCATACATCTATTATTGTAGCATCTTCTTCCCTTTCTCTCTCCAACTTTTGCCCTGCACACTTTGAAAGGTAACTTCGAGGGTTCTTCAGTAACATTGAAAGAGGGAAATAATATCTCAACTTGTCAAACATCCTTGCTTGACAGGCTTGGAGACTGAAACCCTCTGATTCTTCAGGACTGGAAAAGCAGTCCCCCCCCCCCATTTGCCTCATTCCTGACATGAAAATCTCACCTCTGGAAAAGAGTGGGTAATCTAGGGTAATTCATTTCTGAAACGGTGACAGGACTGCTGGTTCTGTTGGCAAACGGCCATTGTTGCTTGCGGCTTACTTGTCTGTCCCTGAGGAAATGGATAACTCAGCTCAAATGTAGGAATCTGTGTAATCAATCACTCGATTATATGATTACAACACCTGACTACAAAGGTTGGGATGATACCAGCAAGGTAATTCACATGAAGCTGTTTGCAAGATGTTTTTTATTTACTCAGAACATATTCTGTTTCCTTTGGGAAAGGTCAAAGCATGAAGAATGGGGGAATAAATGAGCATTATGTTAATAAGCTTCCTGGGGCCATCATTTACATTAATTATGTGTTTGCTTTGCCTCCTTTGGGTATGCTGACAGAAATACATTAATTTCACACAGAATTTCACCTTATAGGTAACAACAGAGATGTTATGTGAGAAGAAGGACTAGATTAGAAAAGAAAGTTGGAAATGAAACACCTGTATACAGAGTGCATCAGCAGCAAACAGGGAAAGGTTTATGGTTTTCTCCTAACATTCGGAAGCTCTGACATCCCCACACCCACCTCGGGCCGCTGTTCTCTTATTTCAATGTCTGGAAAACCTAGCATTTTCATCCACTCTATTCCAGTGTTGATGCTAACTGCTGCTTTTGGAGATTTTTTACCAAAGAACTGAAAAACAATTATTCCTAATCACTCTTTGGAGAACTACTGTGATCAGAATAATGATCATTAATGACTGTTTACCTGTGATTTTCTTTGTCTTGGGAGGGTTACCTCCTTCACCAGTTTCTAACTCTAGTCATGAGCTTGGTGGTTTGTCTCACATGGGTAAACAAAAGTGTACAGCAGTGAGAGAAAACAGAAATCCAGCGCTCCACAGCACGCCTACATGAGATGACAGCAAGTCTCATTTCTCTCCTGCCTGCATTGGGGTCACTGTATTACAATACTCCAGGAATCTGTGTGGAATTAATTCCTCCTATTCCTAATTCCTCAATGGCTTCTGCACGCTAATGTATCCGGGCATGCAGAAATTCATCTTGCCTTGCATCTTCATGAAGCTTCTGGGCTTCACCATTCATGATCCCCACTTCTAGTCACGCAAAGGTTTTCTTCTTGCATCCCTACTTTGCTGCAGATCTGACTACCACTTATGTATCTGAAATAGAGATGGAGCACCCAAAATGCAGTCCCTGTTCATAGATTAACCTCATCTCTGCCTGATGGGTTAATCCTTCATGCTCTACCCACGTAAGTAGCTTTCCTGATTTCAGTGGAGCTACTCATGGGAGAAAGGAGTCCAATACTCTGCCATGTAGAAAGACATTTGGAGTCAGTCCCATGTGGTCAGTGTTAATTGTTTCTTCCCCATGTTTTCAGGCCTCTCACACTGTTGTACCTTTCACATCTCTTCCCATTTGGATTCTTTCACTCATTTTGTGCTCTTTGTTAGCAAATTAAGAGAAATGTAATAGGAACAGGCTCTTATAAACCCTTTTCCCAGTGCTATTGCAGGCTGTGTTTAGTTTTCTGCTGCATCTGCACCTGGCCTCAAGCAAAATCTCTTCAGCCCCAGATGGTCAATTTTTAATGGTGCTCACAGCAGGAAGCAACAGTTTGACAGCTGACCCATTGATCCCATCACTGTTTCTGGACAAAATGGAGAACTGCCAAACAAAAAGAAAACATTAGGGGAGGAAAATGAGACAATACCATTACCAGCTCCAAAGTTCAAATAAGAAAAGAAGTTGGGGATTGTTAAATGGAGAGCATTGATTGAGGTATACATCTTAGGCTATATATAGAGAGAGAGAGATCTCAAGGCCAAAATAATACATAGGCTAATTCCTGTTAGCAACACTTTAGTGACTTGTGTTAAGGCAGTAGGAGGCAGAAAACCTATTTGTTTCTCTAACAGAAATGCCAGGCAAAATCCTTGTATATGATTTTCCCATAATCCTTGAGGAGACACAGGGTGACAAGTAGGTGCAAGGAGCCATGGAAAATAGTCCCTGTGCTCAGGCAACCCTCACAGCTCACCTACGTGTGCTCACATGGGCTGCTGTGGGCACAGGGTAAGGCATAGGCTGCTGGCTTGGCTGGTGGCCATAGCCTCCTTCCCTTCTTCACTGTCTAGGGCTCCTACCAGGTGAAATGGCAGAAATGGGACATCTGCTTATGATCTCCTTCACTCTATTTTCTAGTACTTAGCTTTATGATGTTATAGGGTACAGGAAAATTAATTATTCCATAAGAAGCATAAAACTATGCTGGGGACTTACAGATGAATTTCAGTTGCAGAGCTAGGCCTGTATTTATTTGTTCATGACTAAAGTTCTGCAATCATTTCAAGCAGCATATGCTGTCATAGCTGTAATACTTATATTTCCACATGTGCAACACTTCGTTTTGTGTAAGCCTCATCCAAGTGTTAATTAAGGAATCCTCACAATACCTTTGTGCTTAGCTAGATGCTTGCCTGACCACAGACACTTGCAGAATGAGGGACTGAATGCCTGGCCAAGCCCACAGGGCACTCCGGTGGCAGAACACAGCCATTACTGACACCAGTCAATGTACTGGTCGTTCCAGTTTTGCACTGGTTTTCATCTTTTAGACTCAAGAGCATTGAAAACAGTGCACAAATATCACCACTGTTTTTACAAACCAAGAAAGTGGAGCACTGCAGGCTTCCAAGCATAGCACCCGCAACAGTGGAATGCGGTACAAACACTGTGTATGAAAATATAAAGTGAGAGACCACTTCGTTATGGTCTTTGCAGGTACCAGGAACGGTAATTCAGTAAATGTCACCCTGTTTGTGGTGATGAAAAGTGATCAATGGATGTTTCTGTACGATGTCATTTGTCTTTAAAATCAGTTGAGAAAAGTGGGTTCTCATATGTTTGACTGCAGCTGATTCTAACTTTACAGTAGATTAGATTTCCTGCTACAGACAGTTAAAGATGGAATGAAAAAAATGTGAACTTTAGCAGAACAATAAAGGATGAAGTTTTCAGACCTTTGCATCACCAGATATGCTAAGCAGAAGGAGGTCCTATGAGGGGGTTGGAGGTAGTTAGGAAAGGAGGACCCTGGCATCATTTAGCTGGCTATAATCGCTGCATTCAAAGCATAAATGGGCAGGAGCTATTGGGAGGAGACTGTGACAGCCTGGCCCACAGTACTGATGGCTGCAGAAGGAAGATGGCTACCCACAGGCAAACGGATCTGTCAGTGGAAGAAGTTGAAAAAAGATAGATCTTCATTCGTAATCTGATTTTTCTAATCCTATACAGGGATTTGGCTTTAATGCCAAATTATAGCACTCTATTTTACAATGCCAGTATAACGTTCTAGCTGTTGGTTTTTAAGGTAAGAAAGAAGCTAGAATTTTCCAGTGACTACTATTGGAAAAAAAAAAAGGCAGAGCAAAAGTAAAGCTATTTGAACTCTCCCAAATAGTGCAGGGAACTGTGTTGGGAGGTATTACGGAAGAGATGATTGGAATTGCCTTCAGGAGGGAAATGGGGGGAGAATTTTCTTGCTTGCATATTCATAAGACATAAAAGTGTTGGGGGTTTTTATTGGTTTTAAAGTTGTGTTTGATTGGCTTAGAAACTGTAAAGGGGGAAAAAAAAAGTAGGAATTCCATCCTGCTTTAATCACTGCCCACTCCAAGCTTCCCTAATGACTTCCAGATGCATTCTTTTTATGCTATTGTTTTGGCACAGTTTCCAGACAACTTTTGGGTCTGTTAACATTAAAAAAAAAAAAGAAAAAAAAAGAAAAAACCTTGCTCTGCCCTCCTCTCTCTTCTAACAGAAAACAGATTTCACTCTGGTTATATAAATGTGTGATGAGCTGGAGAAATAAAATGTCTGTTGCTGTCTCTCTTCGATCTCCAGGAAAACTTCTGATATAAAGTGAAGGAAAAATATTCACTTAAATTCCTTGTAGGGAAAGAGGTGAAAGCAAATTCCTTAGAATCTCTTGATATTTATGTAAAATAGCATAAAGTTGAATATAAACAAAAAACCACTTACTCTATAAACCTAAAACTCCCCACCACAAAATAATTTTCATTCTGCTGTCTGTGTCACTGGCCTGTTGAGTCATCTAAAGCAAATTATCTTGCCTCCTAATGCCTCAGTTTCCCCCTGTGTGAAATGAAGACAATGGTCCTCAGCCACAGTATAAAAACCTTTTATGACTTTCAGATGAAAAGCACTTTGCAAGGTAGGGTCAAAACAGCTTCTGACATGCATAGGGGATGACAGAAGAACCGTGATGTGTTTGCTAAGCTGGAGAGCAAAACACCAGTCTCCTCCAGAATGGTGCATTTGGTGCCCATGCAAGGCTGCCATACGTTGTATAGTCATAATATTTGTAGGTTACTCTACTCCCTTTTGAAAACGTATTAGTACTAAGAACGGCTGCCTTTGAAAGCCAGCAAACCGCTGAAACCTACCTCCTCCGTAGGCACCTTACCAGCCCTACCTTTTCAGAGGATAAAACTCAGACCCATTCAGGCTGCATTTATTCTGTATCTTTTGGGAGAATCCCATCATTCCTCTACCCAGCCATTCTTTCTTCCCCTAACATTGATGTCCACATGAAAATACTCACCTCCATGTTTCCTGTGTCTTCCAGCCCTCCCATCCATGACAATGGGAGAAGGGGTGTTGTTACACCCTGTGAAGAAGATGCCCTTCCGTAAGTCATGGACTGCCTCAGAGGTCTGGATTTTGGGAGCTGGTACCTTCTGCATCAGCACAAGTTCGTTGGCTACCACCTGGCCAAAAGTCCCATGGAGTTCCTGATAACATCAGCAGAGATGCTAAACTACCTTTGTCTTAAATATATGCAGCTTTCAACTCCTTGCTTTGTTCACGGGTTCACCCCAGCCCAGCCTGTGCCCCACATCTATCCCTCCATATTGCTGCCAGAAAAATTTTGCTTACGGGTGACGAGCTGGTACTACCAAGCACGAGGAAGAACCATGACTAGGCAACCTAGCACGCACATGAAGTGGCTGCTCCAGAGTCTTCCATCTAGGGTGGTTTTTTACTGTCATGCCATGGGCTGTAGAGTACAATTGGTGTGGATGGATGAGAGAGGGAGTACAAGGCTGGCTGGGATAGCTTTGGGGGACTGGACAGGCTGGGGCAAGCCCTGTTTGGTGGGTGTCATAAAGATCTCTTGGAGCTGAGACTCTGGTGCTTACAAACCCCTTGTCAGCATTTGGGTTCCCCTAGCCTTGAGATATCTATGTGAGCCAGTCATGGTATGGAGACTCCCACATTTCAGCTAGTCACCTGGACTCCCTCATATTATATGGAGATCTGGTCAACATCTTCACTGCAGTCTAAGGCAAAATGAATTATGTCCTAAATCTGTCCACGAACAATAAAGGGTGCTCAAATGCAAACATTTATGTCTTAGATACCTGAAATTACATGAGATGGTTCTATCCACAAGGTTTGATAAAACCACAGTTACCTATAATGTGAATTCAATTATACATCAAAAAAGAATTTTGCCATTCGCTTCACTCTAACCCAAAAAACAAGGAAATGCAAATTATGGCCATGGAAGATACTTTGTTTTTTTCTTGCTATTACAGTGCTAATATTTCTGGCCATTAAAATAAACAGGTTTTATGATTTTACTCATAGCTGTATAACCTAGTATTCCAAGTAGACAGTTGCCTTGCCAAGAAAGAGAGACAAGTGTGATCTGGTAGTGTGGATGCAAGAATAGGCAGGCCTTGCTGAAAGTTTCTAAGGCAGTCAGCTCCCCTTTGCTTTCTTAGGCTAACTGGAAGATTTCACCTAAGAAGGCAGTAGGCTTCATTTGCAGATATGTACAGATAGGTAGGTATGTTGGAGGAAGATAACTAATGGCAAGTATAACACTGCTGTCCTCCATCATTTTGTGCAAGTGTGTCCTTGCTTGGAGTAGCAAAGTAGATTTCACTTTGTCCAGAAAAGATATATAATTACCCTAAGGCTAATTCCTTTCTGTTTCAGAGACACTTTAATCAGAGATAAACTAAATAAAGCTCAAAGCAGACATGATTGCTATAAATATGCTTACAGAATAAATAAAGGAAGCATAGAATACTGCATACCATATAGGCTGGGGCTTTGTTATTTTGTTTTATTCTTTTAGATTTGACTATCAATCAAAAGCATTAAGGAAAAAAGAGTACAAAAATCAAAGCCCACTCTTGTGGTTGTTGCTGCTGTCTCACAGACTGGCCACTTCTGCTGCCAACCCTTTAGATGAGGTACAGGTCAGCTCTCTGAGCATCAGGCACTTCTTGAGAATCAGACCTTTTCAATTTTAAATTCTTGCATTAAATGATTTTATGTAAAAGTACAGCCAGTTGATCCTGATAAGTTGGGAGTAGGAGGAATGCTTTTGAAAGCTGTCTCTAGGAGATTTTCAGAGTGTTGGGCAGAGTTAGACTGAGCTAAGAAACTCCATAACCCGATTTTTAGGTAAAATTAGAAGACTTGTAATGGAATAGTTTGATCTGGCTGGTATGAAGTACTGAGAAAGAACCTATTTCTTTCTAGTGTGTTCATCCATTTTCACTATTCAGCACACTGACAAAGTGCAAGCCGAAGGCAAATAACTCTCAGCAGGACAATAAAATCAGTTATAAGGAAAGCAATTTTGATATAGCTCTTCTGCCTGGTCATTTAATGAGTTTATACTAGATAGATGAGATCTATGACAGTTCTTTGTTAAATAAAACCTTTATTAATAAAAGTAACATTCCAATCACTTGGATTTCACTGCCGTGAGAGTATCTAACATGGTACAGAAAACTTTACAGAATCTGTAAGAAAAAAAGAACATTTCCTTCCTCTGCAACTGCTAGCACTGATCTGAATTTAGAAGGAAATGTAGGTGATAGGCACAGATCTCTCCTGAGGGAGTGGTTTAAAAATTCTTGAGCCCCAGCAGAAAATACTCTTTCTCATATTTAAATCATTCAACTTTGAACCTATATTTTATTGTCTCTTAAAAGATCTCAACATTTATGCAGTGAAAATGTTCTCTTTGCCCTTATTAGAAATATAAATGAGGGTGCACCTTCAGATTCATAATGAAGACACAGTGCCCGTGTCACTACTAGTATGCCAGGCATGCCAGCAGTATTCTGTGCACAGAGGGGAGCTATCAGGTACTGGTACACATCTAGGCCAGCAAACCTTTCTTCACCACTATGCTGCATACAAAGATGATTTAGGGGCTGATCCCTGGAATAGGCACAGTACCACAAAATTGTTTGGCAGACTATGAACTGGTATGGGCCAAAAGCAGCCCAGGGACCATTCTGACAGTATAGGTCATTTACAGTGCCCAGGAAGGCCCTCAGGCACTGTTTAATTTACCACTGTAGCCATAGCCAGCTTGGCCCAGACATAAAGAGGGATGGAGGAATTTTGTTCACATCCAAAGCAACATTTGGCAGAGAAGTTTCAGACAGCTTTGAGGCAAAACCAGAGGTTTCATATCAGAAAATCCATACCATTTCCTTTGATGTGCAAAAGTAACAAATCATTTTGGACAGGTGGTTCTGAGATTTCAGTGTTCTCTGCCAGATTTTTTAGTCCTTGATCACCAATGTTGCTATTGTCAGGAAGAGCTCCCAGCTACTGCCAAGGTTTTGCAAAGCTGGGCTCTTAGGGCAGACATTGAAATTAGTCATTCAACAGCAAGCCCGTTTAAAAATCTAAGAAACTGAGTCTATTAAATATAGTAGAAATGTAAAGCTGAGAAGTCAAGTCAAGAAATCAGCTTAATCTATCTCTTTATTTCTAAGCAAGGGTAAATATTTCTAGACAGATTCTGACACATGCTTTATATACTTTTAAAACTTCTAAGGAAATTATTTCTGCCACCTGTCTCAAAAGTGTCAGTAGGTAAGTAGCATTACTAGAAAGCTTTTCTCTAATAGCTAATCCATGTCTTTTTGCATTTAAAGAATAAAAAAATTACTTGTTCTGCCCCAAATGAAGTGTAAGCATCCTTTCACGTGCTGGAAGAATACAGATTACATGTCCATTCAATCTTCATTTCCTCAAAACTGATTTCTTAGACCTCTAATCTACCTTGCTGAATGACTGCTTGCTCACTTGCTTGCTCTCTCTCTCTCTCTCTTGGTCTCTCCGATTTGTACCCCATGCATCCCAAGAGTAAAAAAATCTGAGACTTCATCAGTGTTGAAAAATGCAATGTAACTGCTTGCATACAACGTTCTTATCAACACACTTCCAACTGACACAGGCAATGCTGCAAAGAGGCTGTTCCATTGACTCACACTCAGCTTAGCCTTCTTCGTATTCCCCAGATCCTTCTCTGGAGTGTTATTACCCACCTAATAACTATTCATTGTATATTTATGCACCTATTTCTTTTCCTTCCTAAATTTATTTTGCTTGTGTTTGTTTTTATTGAACGTCACTGTGCTATTTTGCTCCCTTTCTCCAATTTGTCAAGATGATTCTGAATCCTACTCTAAAAGTCTTTCACCCCCTGCCCCCACTGTGGTGTCACATTCAAATGTTTTAGTGTGCTGTTTAAATAAGCCCTGAGAATACTGGGTGGAGCAGAAGTCACATATAGCTCTTTAGACAGTAATGAAATGCCCTGAATCAAACATTTATAATGAAAGATATTTGATGGGCCATCAGACTATTTATATTTTCAAAGGCTGTCCCACTGCAAGACTTTTTATCTTAATCTAATTTCTAAAGCTTGTCTCCAACTACTGCTTTTCCTCATTCATTATGAATTCTTCCTTCAGTGATTTCTCAAGAACAAGCGTTTCCCCCTCCCTAAAACCATAAGAATTAAGTGCAGTGACGTAATGTAGACTAGAGCTGTAACGTAGACAAGAGCTGCTGATAACACAGCACAAAACAGGGAATGCCCCCAATGGGTTAGTCATGAGGGAGACTAATTTATTTCATCCCCTATCTTTTGCAGATGTTCTTGCAAAATTCTTCTTTACATCTTAGCTCCCTATCCATGTGCCCTTTCTTTGGGAAAGGTCTAATCAGAAATCTCATCAGAGACAAAAAAAGTAACAGCCCCAGGAGATTAATTACCTTTTTGCTCATAGCTGACCTGACACAGTGTTTGCAACTCTGCTGTTTCAAGCATGAAGTTGAATTAACTGACTACCAAAGATCCTGATCACCAAACATTTCCATTATTTTGTGAAGTGGGTACTTGCTACCGATGGAAAGAGTTTTTCAAAATTTTTCATGCAAACTTTTTTTTTTAAAATTGAGGTCTTTCAAATCAGAAAATTTCCCTGAAGATTAATCAGTTTTACTGTAATGTTGGGTATTTGTAAACTTTTCAGTAATGTTTTTACTTAAGAATTAAATAAAATAATTGTTTATCAACCCTCCCTCATGTATCATACTAAATACTGAAGGGTTTTAGTAAAAAAGGGGGATTTAGGAAAAAAAAAAAATTCTTCATTAAAAACCTTTTTTTTACTTTTTAAGTAAAAAGAGGGGTTTTTAGTAAAAATGCTGATCACCAAAACGATCAGAAACAATTAAAAAGCAGTATGAAAAACTTTTCAAGCAATGTAAAATGGGTCTTTGAAAAACTTTGAAAAAGTAGAAAAATCCTCAGCATTCTTGAATTTTTATTTTATAATATTATTTGTCATCCTTCATTAGTGATCTCATATTTTCTAATATCTCATTAATTTAAGGCACTTCTATTAATAAGCATTAAAGATTCCTCCTCAGTTTGCGTGCTCCTGAGCTCCGGTGCATCTCCTCCTCAAGATCCAGGGGGCAGTTTAACAAAGGCTATTCCTAGATTTTGCCCAGGCTTTGTGCTTAGCCTGAATATGGTCTATCATCTGTATCTTCCTGACACGTCATGAAGTGAAACAAGCCAGCTTCTCCTAGCAGAGTTTCTCCATAAGACTCTTTTTATCTTACTCTGCACAGACTGTTCGAAGCCCTGCCTCTATCCTGCATGTGTTTTCCAGATTATTTTTTCACCCTTTTGTTGCACAGCTATGTGAATCAGCTCAGATTAAGTTAAAAAAATAACGCCACATACAGTGTTTATTTTGTGGCAAGGAGCAGGGAAACTTTTTAGGCGGGTGGGGAAAGCAGGAAAGTTTAGACATTTGCCATTAAAACTGCTCTTCCTAGTGCTGCCGAGGAGCCTATAGCTCGTGCTCGCTGTGTTCTTCTAAAAGAAATGCAAGCACCTTTTATACCTAGCTGCAAATTGCTAGTGATTTACTTTGCTAGCTCAGTGACAAACTATATCCTACTCAAGGTATAGAACTGAGAAGTGTCCTCTAGCTTTATGTTACTTCTTTGTGATTTTTTCAGAAATATTGCTATTACCCTAGCATTGTTTTTTACAACCAAGTACCTTTGTATTTAAGAACGGAAAGCTTCAGAGGTGATAGAACAACTTACTTCTAACTCAAAATAGTAAAGTACAGGCACAGAGGAGACGGGCAAGATGTCCTCTTCCATGGTGAAAAGGAAAATGTTAACTTCTTTGGTGTTCCAAACAAACCCGTGGGAAGTAGAAATGCACTTGGAACGAATGTTGGCAAATTGTATGCTTATGGGTTAAAGATTCAAACGCTTTAATGGAGTGCAAGAAAACTTGCAGGTCAAAAAGCAAAGGATTCCCTTCCCCCCTGCTCTGCTTGAATATTTCTTCCAGGGATTTGAGAACTGCAGGATGACGTGGAAGGGGGTAATAAAACTCTTCGAGGCTCCGGGTGTTACACAGCCTGGCCTTGCTCATAGCAGCTCTAGACACTTAAAATTAAAAGTCCCAGGGAGTGAGTGAGTCATCTTGCCTCCCAGCTTCTCCCCGTTCAGAAGGGGCAGGCAAAAGAGGCTGAAGATTTCCCTTGCAAATGTCTCGATCTTGCAAGCTTTAGTCAAGTCATAATAGTAATTTCTTTTGTTACTGAGGAACTGCAACAAAACAAACAAAACTCAGATCCTGAGATCTAGCAATTCTCAGTCTCAGTGTGCCAGGCTACCAAACTTTTTCTGTGGAAAGAAAAAAAAAAAAAGAAAAAAGTCTTTGCTTTTATTCCGGACTCCTCACTTTCCCCCTTTTTTTTGTGCTGTGTGGCTCTTAATTTGGAACTGTTGACTCTTTTCTTGTCCTGACCGTCACAAGGGACACACAGCATGCATACCGTATAATTGGGAAGCGGTTCAGGAAGCTGCCACGTCTGTAGGGCTGCAGCATACAAAAGGAGGCGGAGGTAACAGGAATACCTTCTACTTGACAAACTTGGAAATTCTGGTGCCACATCAGCAGGAGCATATCCCAGCACAGCGCTCTTCAGTCACTGCAGAAGTGAAACATGCACCATAGAAGTAATTCAAGGCACAAAGCTCTTCCCAAATGCCTGCTAATTTCTGCCCTTCTGTCCCTCACATCTCAGTCAGACTTGATAGATGATATTACACACTTCAAAGCTCACTGTTTAAAACAAAGTACCTAATTCCTTTTAAGAAACTAGGAACTTACTACCTCTGTATCCAAAAGCCTCACAATCCACTTTGTGAATTAGGGAACCGAGGCACAGAGATACTGAGGCTATATCTACACCATGCAGTACAATCCCACGTGCAAATACCCGAGCTAACTTGGGAGTCAAAGCCTAACAGACACAGCCACCCAATGTTGCTCCTACCGTAATGTGGAGCCTCAGGTTCCCATGGCTTCTGGTACTAGAATTAATTCAGGCATGTCTGGATGATGTTGCAACTCCCATGTAGACATAAATGTCATTCTTAGCTAGCTTTGGTACCACTATGCTCGCATTCTGAATACCCACCATACATGAAAACTCAAGCTTTTTTTATCTAGAGGTCTGGAGAGGGACTTTGAGCCACATGTGTGAGATACCTTACCTGGGTTTGGGCCCATTGGGTAGTTTTTTAATGGAGTGTGTCTAAAACCTTTCATTTATAAACACTTACGTGTATTTGCCATTCTATGTACTATGAAGAGCTGTTCCAGGAACAATTCATCACTGCATTAGCAAGACCAAACAGTGACTACCTGTATGGATACTCTCCTTGTAGGGATAACAGCACAAGCACGGGCACCCGATCTGTTTGCTCAGTCCCTAACAGTAGCAAAGTATTAATTAGAGAAAACCTTTTCTTTATGTGCCTTTTTACACCCATTTAACTGTATAGCTGGAGTTAAATTGGTGCAGTGCTCTAATGTAGGGTAACTACACTTTGATAAACACCTGCAGTTTAGTTTATTTGGTACATAAATAAAGCCATACAATATTTTCTTCTAATACACCCTGTGTTTTGGCACATAGTTTGGCCAAATGCTAACCATTAGGACTGATATTAGGACAGCCATGTGCCTGCCTCAGAAGCCTTACTGGAAGAGTTTAATTAATGTTGCTCAGTTGTTCCTTAGAGCCCAGCGTGCCAGTTCTGAGCTCCCATACAGCATTTTGCTGCAGGTGCTCTCAGAAAATTAAAGAGTGGGTGTTCACTCAGCCGTGGCTCTATCACAGACATGATCATAGAATCATAGAATCATAGAATCATTGAGGTTGGAAAAGACCTCTAAGATCATCAAGTCCAACCGTCAACCCAACACCACCATGTCCACTAAACCATGTCCCTAAGCGCCTCATCTACTCGTCTTTTAAATACCTCCAGGGATGGGGACTCCACCACTTCCCTGGGCAGCCTGGTCCAATGTTTCACCACTCTTTCAGTAAAGACATTTTTCCTTACATCCAATCTAAACCTCCCCTGCCGCAACTTGAGGCCATTTCCTCTTGTCCTATCGCTTGTTACTTGGAAGAAGAGACCAACACCCACCTCGCTACAACCTCCTTTCAGGGAGTTGTAGAGCGCGATGAGGTCTCCCCTCAGCCTCCTCTTCTCCAGGCTAAACAACCCCAGTTCCCTCAGCCGCTCCTCATCAGACTTGTTCTCCAGACCCCTCACCAGCCTCGTTGCCCTTCTCTGGACACGCTCCAGCACCTCAACGTCCTTCTTGTAGTGAGGGGCCCAAAACTGAACACAGGATTCGAGGTGCGGCCTCACCAGTGCCGAGTACAGGGGCACGATCACTTCCCTACTCCTGCTGGCCACACTATTGCTGATACAGGCCAGGATGCCATTGGCCTTCTTGGCCGCCTGGGCACACTGCCGGCTCATGTTCAGCCAGCTGTCGACCAACACCCCCAGGTCCTTTTCCGCCAGGCAGCTTTCCAGCCACTCTTCCCTAAGCCCGTAGCGCTGCATGGGGTTGTTGTGGCCGAAGTGCAGGACCCGGCACTTGTCCTTGTTGAACCTCATACAGTTGGCCTGGGCCCATCGATCCAGCCTGTCCAGGTCCCTCTGCAGAGCCTTCCTACCCTCGAGCAGATCAACACTCCCGCCCAACTTGGTGTCATCTGCAAACTTACTGAGGGTGCACTCGATCCCCTCATCCAGATCATTGATAAAGATATTAAACAAGACCGGCCCCAGTACTGAGCCCTGGGGAACACCGCTCGTGACTGGCCACCAACTGGATGTAACTCCATTCACCACAACTCTCTGGGCCCGGCCGTCCAGCCAGTTTTTGACCCAGGGCAGAGTACACCTGTCTAAGCCGTGAGCCGCCAGCTTCTCTAGGAGAATGCTGTGGGAGACGGTGTCAAAGGCCTTGCTGAAGTCCAGGTAGACCACATCCACAGCCTTTCCCTCATCCACTAGGCGGGTCACCTGGTCATAGAAGGAGATCAGGTTGGTCAAGCAGGACCTGCCTTTCATGAATCCGTGCTGGCTAGGCCGGATCCCCTGGTTGTCCCATGATGGGCCTGAGGACAGAAGAACCTGCTGAAGAGCCTGCTGTAAAAGCCATCCTCCAAAGTATGGATACTCCAAAGTATAAGAGCTTGCATCATATGCTGATTATTAAGAATTATTAAGATCCTTACTTGATCTTAGATGTCAAAATATGCAGAAAAGACCAGGGACAGACAGAGACTTGAAGCTGATCATAAAAAGCTTATGTTGGGAGCAATAAGGAGAAGAATGAAAGTGATATGTGAGTTTTTCCCAGAAGTCATGTTTTATTGTCATGGTTTAACCCCAGCCGGCAACTAAACACCACACAGCCGCTCGCTCACTGCCCCCCTGGTGGGATGGGGGAGAGAATTGGAAGGGTAAAAGTGAGAAAACTCATAGGTTGAGATAAAGACAGTTTAATAGGTAAAGCAAAAGCCGCACACACAAGCAAAGCAAAACAAGGAATCCATTCACTCCTTCCCATCGGCAGGCAGGTGTTCAGCCATCTCCAGGAAAGCAGGGCTCCATCACACGTAACGGTTACTTGGGAATACAAATGCCATCACTCCGAACGTGTCCCCCCACTTCTTCTTCCCCTAGCTTTATATGCTGAGCATGTGTCATATGGTGTGGAATATCCCTTTGGTCAGTTGGGGTCAGCTGTCCCAGCTGTGTCCCCTCCCAACTTCTTGTGCACCCCCAGCCTGCTCACTAATGGGGTGGTGTGGGAACAGAAAAGGCCTTGACTCTGTGTAAGCACTGCTCAGCAATAAAGAAAACATCCCTGTATTATCAACACTGTTTCCAGCACAAATCCAAAACATAGCCCCATACTAGCTACTGTGAAGAAAATTGACTCTACCCCAGCCAAAACCAGCACATTTATGTAGACAGAAGTAAGTTGATATGGGCATTTAAATGTGAACATTAAAGTATCCAAGTAATATTTTTCAAATATTTTTGAAAAGTTCAAAGAAATCATAAAGACAACCATAGAGATGAGTGTTGGTTCATCTAGAAAATAAATGCAATTATGAACTTTCCTCAGCTGATGACTGATGTTTAGTCATCTCTTTTGCCTATCCTCAGTGCCCTATTGAATCACCTGAACATGTTTCTGGTGTGGGGAACAGAGGCAGTATCCCACTTTCCAGAATGGAGAAAACTGAATAGTTTACACATTATTTACTATATAAATTCAGCGATCATGTGAAATCTGAAATGAAATGTGTGCACAAGGCCCTCTGATGTCCAATCACTCTGTACAGATATCCCTGTGTATGTGCGGAACACTGATATGAACTTAACGGTTGCACCTCTAATGTCTATTTTATGGTAAAAATCAAAGTGGCACGAAGTGGCTGAAGTGTCATGGCAGGATAGCAGCTGTTTGCCATCCAACTCTGTTACGTTAATACCCCCCACTCTGAAAGAGAACTGCAGGACTTAGATGCCAGGCTGGAGGAAGTATTTATTTTTCTGAAACAACATCTGGCTCTTTCATGAACTCCACAGGTGGCTATGTTGGTGGTTTCTAGTCTCTTATGTGGTTAGAGCTCTGTGTGGATAGCTTAAAAAGCCCATCATGTCAATGACTGGTTCATTCAGCCTGAACTATTTTCATTGGACTTAGTGATACTGTGGGATCTGTATAACCTCACTAGAGTCTCTCCTGAAGTAGGTGCTTAAAAGCATCTACAGTTCAGACCGGAAAAAGGGATGGTATGTTTGTGTGCATAAAGTTTAGCACAGGCAAGCTACCATCTGACCAGTCTTTCTGAAACAGTTTATCCAATTTATAGTATTTTTGTCCTCAATAAGGAGATAAAATATATTATACACCTAAACTAAAAGAATATTTTAAGGCTACAGAGTCCAGCACCCAAATACAAAAAATTGGAAGACTTAAAACTGTCTGTGGGGAAAATGTTCAGTCAAACAAACTGGTAAAAAGTATACCTTATTCTTTTCTTATCAGAAATATTTTTGGATACTTAACACAGCTCTCAGCCAGATTGTTTTAGACTGGCTGTAATTTTCTGTAGAAAACTGAAATTGTGATTCACTAACGCAATATTGCCTCAGACCATTTTTAGTGTTCCCCTCATACTAGCCCATTGTTAGCAATGCATTTGTTCACACTTCCCGATTTTCCCCAGAGACTTAAAAACGTTTGGATACAAAAAAATCCTAGCTTCTTACTGCTTTCCAGCTTTTTACCTACTCAGTGAGGAAGATAAAGGGCATTAATAACTACACAGAGATAGCAGAGATCGAAGAACCTGTTTTTTGCTCCATCTCTGGTTCAATTTGCGCCAGTCAAATTGGTCAAAGAGTTCAGAGAGGCAGCTACTGGGAGATTTCATGCAGATGGAGAATCCCTGTGAAGTGTAAGTTATGGAGCTGGTTCCAACCTATGCCAGATCCCGGCCTCCTAGGAACAGTCTTAACTTGCAGTTCAGTTGCTTTAAAAAAAAAAAAAAGAAAAAAAAACAGCAATAAGAAGAAAAACCAAGCAGCTTCATGAGGAGCAAAAGAAATAAAGCTGGTTTCCTCTGTCTCTGCTAAATTACCTGGTGTCCAGTAACACGAGTGTGCTCTCAGTGTTGCTTTCCCAGAGCAGGGTGTAGAAGCTCTAACTCAGGTCTCTCTCTTCCACCCAGCATCCCGTTTTCATGAAACATGTAAGAGCGTAATATTTCCAAGGCCTCTAACCCTCTCTCAAGTGTCATTACAAATGGTCAGAAAGTTAAAATGTCGTTAGGATGGGAACAGAAAGACACTAGAATTGCTTAAGCCTTGTTAGTTTAAGAAATTGGGTCAAAGAATTAAATTGTCCAAGAGGCCCACCTTTTAGGTACCCTGACATGTTAGTGTAGGGAGAAATTTTTACATAAGCAGAAAAACCTTTTGCTCTCCCTTCTGCTGATGCTCAGGGAAGTTACTCTCGAGCCCCATAGAGTGTTAATAGATAGGGGTCAAACTGGAAGAGGCTATATTCAGGGTAAACAACTGGCTTCAGTAGGGCCCAGGATTTCCACCCAGAAGTTTTACCATGGGCATGTAATGGAGTCCATGGGGTCCTCAGACTCCACAATTGAATAGAGATTGAAATGCCACATTATCTCTGAAGTGATCTTTCAAAGACAAGGTTAAAATGTATCATGAGTTTCACAGAAATTGTTCATACCCTGAAGAGACTTGTGAGGAACGGTGGATCGAACTCTGCTACCTTGAGTCCCAAATGACAGCACTGAGTAATTCTCTGTTAGAAGTTTAAATCCCTTTAGTCATAGCTTACCACCAAATCTAGGGTTTGACTTTTAGCTGTAGTGCTTAACTTTATATCACTTGAGGAACCAGCTGCTATTAGCAGGGAGCAAACCCAGCTGATGTATATATTTACCTTGGTCCTGCAAAGGCTTATTATCTCTTCTTTAAGATATTATTTCTATAACAATCAAAGAATGTCAGGAAATCAGATTTCACGTTATGCAAATATCCAATTTTTAGCTTGATTAAGTTGGAAACTAAACTAATGGCTTAACAATATAGCAGGTTTCCTAATTACTTTACAGCTGGTTCATATAAAGCACAGTTGCAGTCTACAAACAAAACAAATATTTTACTCAATCACATTGTAAATTTTTATCACAGGTCCTTGTGACAGGAGTCCTAGATAGGACTGTGTTTAATAAATTATGACAGTACTGTAGATTTCACAATTATATGCCTAAATCACTAAGTACTTTGGCTAATTGGGGGACACGTTGGGATGAAATGCACAGAGGAGGAGTGCAGCTATGGGTCCTACTTGATACAGTATCACCTGGCCTAACAAGGGTTTGGCAGCAGCCATGATCCTACAGTGTGCCTCCAGCAGCAGGTAGTTTGATTCCAGCCTCCTCCTTTGAAGACCCATTTTTGCTATAAGGAGCCTATGACCATTCCAATGAAACCAATGGACTTGAAAATCCAACCCCTTAGAGCTACCAATGAGTTACTTCATCAGTTCCAAGAGGTCAGCTACTGAATACCGTACTTAATTTGGAGGACAAAATGCTGGATCTCTGTCCTGATAAAGGTTTAGAATCTCTCTGGAGATTCAAGGATATACAAAGTGGGATGCATCCTATCCTAAATGACTATAGGTTGGGTTTGGTAGTGTGTGATACAGTCCTAATACGATTCATATTGCTTTTTGGATAAAGGCTTGTATAGTGGGTTTATCACCTGGTGACTTCAGTAAATGAATTCTAAAACAAAAGCCCACAAAGACTCCTGTGAGATCCATAGGGTTTAATTTCTCTGCCATATGCCAGACCTGTGCTGCATTCTGCCTGCAGGAGAAGGGGAAGGTATTTTCCAAACAAAGGGCTGGAGTCAGGTGTAAAAGCCTTCTAGATCTGAAATACCTTTTCAGTAAACATCCACCTTTTGCAAGTGTGCAGCTGAGAAAAGCCTTGGACCCCTTCAGCTTCCATGCTTGCCATCTGAGCTAAACACAGCTGTCTATTATGGAATCCACTACCAAGAGGTAGTGCAACCTCTTCCTGCAAAGACACATAGGCAGATTTCAGCAAAAATTCACAGTGGGCCGGCCCCTGAAAGCTCTTATTCTGTCTGAATAAAAGCCGTCAATATAGGCATGTCTTTTTAAGTGTAAAATCTGCTTCAGTCCCTATTAATTCAGACCTGTCTGGCCCAACTGCTGGCCATAGGGTCAAGAGTCCAGCTGCCTTCTCAGTGCCTCCTCCTCTGGGCACAGTCCCAGTCGGCCAAGGGGAGAGGTCCCTGCACTCTTCTTGTGCTGGTGCCAGGGTCATCACTGGAGCAGGAGCTGCAGGGCTGGAACTCACTGATTTTCACATTTGCCAAAAAAGCAAGCCCTAGATGGGAGACAAAATACGCTCAGAGCCCTTGGAGGGTGGCAGTGGTCGCACTTGCTCTGCTTTCCTGCAGACACAGTTTGTCAAAGGAAGCCTGAACTTGGCTACCACTAATACCATAGTTCACCCTTAAGTTGCCAGGCTAAAATGTTTTCTTACGGTTTCTAGCTTGGTCTTTTTCCCTCTAGTGCAAACTAGTAATAACAACAATAAAAGCAGCTTAAATATTTTTCTTTCTCTCCCTCTAAGGTAGAGAAGATAATAGCAGCACGAGGACTTGCAAAAGAGAAGTAAATCTTTTTGTTAAAAAAAAAAAAAAAACCACTTCAAGAAAGCAAGCTAAACTAAGGCAGACTGCAACATGGTCATTCTTTCCACAGGGTTTTGTTTATACATTGAAGTATATCTCTCAGGCTGTCGCATTCAGTTGGCTACAATTTCTAGGTTAATGAGAAAGGCCTTGCACAAATTCCAGCTCTAACATGTGACTGCTGCTTTTATGGCTATGAAATGGAGGTGAGAGGGGTCCCACGTTTAGATTTACTTTTCTCAGCTGGAGGCTGTACAATGCCATTAATTCATAAGGTGAAGCCACTTGTGACTGGGGAGCCAAGTGTACTGTGAAGCATCAGGAATTTTTATTTCTGTATGGATCGAGATTTGCCTGGAGTGAGCCCTCACCAAAGCAGAGGATTCTTCATTCCAGAGTCTTTAGTTTTGCTCTGAAGGGTGAGTGCCTTGGACATTGTGAAGGGCTCGGTCGATACAGCTATACGTAGCTGCTGGCATTGAATTGCACTACCTGAGGGCTTGTCACTTCAATTCTAGTGGCACACACTTAACAACTTTTCATGCACACTTCCTCTTGTCATCCAGACACGCTGATCTCTTCAGTGATCATCTGCAGGTTGGTAAGGAAAATTAACTCACCCAAACACCATTTTCTTTAACTTATTTTTCATGTCAGTTTTAGAACAACTGATGACCAGCCAGAATGCATGCTGAGAAAACAGAACAGTAACCACTTTCACTGTCAAAAAAAATTACTGCTTGCATTTCTATTTTTTTCAATGATTTCAAAATAGTCTAGTAATTAGCAGGATGATAAATAGGTGTAACAACATTCTTCTAAAGTACTTGGCTTCTTTAGGACTTTCTGTACTTCTCACTGAAGTAGGATACTGAAGTTAACTGCACAAAACACAGGGATACGTGTAACAGGATGACACAGGTTCCGTAACGAGCAGAAATACAGTGTAATTTAACTAATGAGAATACAGTTGCACAGTGCTGAATTTCACCAGAACACAAAGGATGGTTTCTTTCCAATGCAGGGTACCACAGGAGTCTTTAGTGTGTGTGTTCATTTCTAGATCCCCTTGGAGATGGGATTCCTCAGCAAATTAATTTTTCTTTCCCTAAATAAGTTATGAGCACTTTTTCTGTTTACAGAAACTTTCTCTCTCCCTTAGCCAACTAAAGTAAAATATTTTCAGATATCACAATATGATAACTCTTCTGGGTTCAAGCCTGGAACCTCCCACAAACCTGCCACTCTGGTTTACTTTTTTTCTTCCACATTCAAATATTTATTCGAGGTGTTTTAAAGCTTGTCTAGTAACAGTTTCCAGGAAGGTAGGAATGGATGACTGCAACGCAGCAGGCAAAGCCAGGTGCTGGTAACTGGGTCTGTCAAGAGTTGGAGACACAGCACGCATGGAACAAGGTCCAGGGTCCTTCTGGGGAGTCCAGTCATAGGAGACAAGGCCAGAGACAAGACAATATCATGAGTCCAAAGTCCATGCAGAACACAAACTACCTACTGCACAGGGCCCAAGCCCATCCGGGAGGCAGGGCCAGAAACAGGGCTGGAGACAGTACATCTACAACATAACTCAGGGAGGGACTGATGGCTCCAGGTGGAGCTGAAATGGGGCTCCTGGACCCACGGGTCAGGGTGGACACCCCGGGCTGAGGTTGGTCACCAGTAAGGCCTATTAGTGGCCTCAGAGTCCTGACAAATACTTTCTTTATGGGTGGTACCTTCTGAACTGGGGAGAATAGCATGGAGAATGCTACTATTACATACTTTTTCCATTTAAAAGTCATGTTCTAGATGTCTCCAGGTGCATAACAGTATAGAGTGTTTCTCCTCAGTTTATTTGCAAAGGTCCATTGTCTGATATAATCTTCATCATTTTGACGAATTAGACACTCCTACTATTGAAGTGCAGTAGGGCCTTTTTGTTGGGAAGATACCCAGTCTCTCTATCTTATTAGCTATTGCTTTGTACAGTCCAACAAGAATTAGGAATACAGAAATATCTCAGCCTTCCCACAACACATGCTCTACATGTCACCTCTGCAGAATGGTACATTCTTTAGGTGATTTTTGAAACTCAGTGGCATTCCCTTTTTCTTGTGCAATAAACATGGAGAGATGAATGCTCTTTTCTGATGCAAAACCGTTCTGCAATGACACTGTTACACTCCCACATGCACAGAGAGCCAGCACAACTTCTTCACATTCCTATGATCCACATAGAGATGGGACATACGTGGCAGACGGGCCCTGTGCTGGTACCCTGCCCAGGAAGCAAATTTAAACTTAAGAGATCAGTCGGTAACTTCAGAGGCTAGAAATCTTGGTCGTAAGCTTAGTCCATTTGACATCCCCTGCACAACTGTTCTGTAATAGTGAGGAGAAATGGAATAATGAACAAGTTGACAGATATGCCACTCAAGATTTCAGTATTAAACCTGCAAAAGCCACTGTGGACTGTGAGGACTTACTCAGCAGGAAATGCACCCATGGAAATTCTTGCAGTGGGAAAGCTGGACTCTCTTCCTCCACCTTCATTTCAGACTGCACGAACATCACAGTGAAAAAAAAATGAGGACCTCTGAATTTTCCTAAACATTTTTCTCACTCCTGCAATTCAAGGGGTAAATGCAACTGCACCCCTTCTTATTAAAGAAAGATTCTTTCTTTTGAAAAAACACAGGATATCTGATAGTACTTTAATAAACAGGCTAAACACCTAATCAGGTCACAGAGTTAAGGCAAGACAATGTACAGTGATCCAGTCTTGATTTGTAAGTTAATCCATAAAAAAGCATTAAAACATATCCGAAGACAGCCATTATTTTACCTTTGGAGTAACCTATTTTTTGCACAACCAATGCATCCCCAGCAATCTATTTATTCCTATTGTGTTTTTTGTTTGATGTTAAGACAAAGTTCCTGGGGTAGGAGGTTGGAAAAGAAAATATAGTCTCTTGCTACAAACTGTTAACGGACTCTTGCTTTGCTTTGCTCACTTTAAGTATTTTGCTTAGCTTGGCTCATTACTCTGTTTTTTCTGGAAACCCCTCATTTTTCTTTTGGTCTGCCTTCCAAAACCACAGTGCACTGAAAAAGAATTTTTACTATGGTGCGTCTCTGCTTCAACGAGTGTTCACTTTATACATTCCTGTATACCTGCACCCTACATTTTCAGGACCGTATTTATACAAATGAAAAATATTTATCCCACTGTGTTTTTATTTTTTGAAAAGTAAAGGACAGAAGTTTTAGCTAGTTAACGGGGGACGATCCAGCTGGCGTCTCTAATGGAAATGATTACCACAGAAACATTTGCAATCACTTAAGCGTGGGCTCCCATGATGCTTAGCAGAAAAGGCTGAAAACAATTCAAAATAAATGCAGTGCAATCTAAACAGGGAAGGCGGAAATGAAAGATAATTTGCAGCAAAGGAGAAGACTTTCTAACCATTCAGGGTCCATTAGCTACAAGATTTTAAAGTTATTTCAGCAACGTTGTTACAAATACATGGAATATTAACACGTATGGAGCCTATATATATCCTGCCGCTCAGCTACAGTCATCCACATCTGTTTCTGGTTTAAGTTATACCTCGCTCTGGCATGGATTCAAAGAGCAGCAGTGGAAGTGAGTCTGGGTCTGGGACTTGACTGGGGTAAATGGATGCAGCTCCACTGAGAGAACTGCAGCTAATCAGCTAATAATGTGGTGCTACATTTCTAGAGACATGTATTTCTAGAGTTTTCCTCCCTTTCACTCCCTCTGTGTCAGATCAACAATTCTGCACAGGAAAAGTAGAGTCCATACCTTAGCCATAGGCTTCAGTCCTATAACTGTATGTGAACTTCTTTGTAATGCCAAAAAAGAGAGCTTAAATATTATTATATTCGGAGAATAGTTCATGTTACTATCACATTGCTTTAATTTTTGTATTTAAGAGGATTATTCGTATATTTATGAGTAGATAAACTGAGGACACCATGTGATGTGTATGTGTGTGTATGCGTGTGTGTTTGCACATACATGTATGTGCATGGTATGTATGTGAGAAAAGCATTTCGTGTAACTGTAACTCAATAAGCAGCAAATTCCCTAGTAAACTATTTACTGTACCAGAACAAACTACACTTTCCCAGTTAAGTAGGTAACTTCCCATGCTACAGCTTGAATAAACTGAAAAATTGAGAAAATCATCTTTTAGGTTGCTTCAGCATTTTATCTCACAAGACTGAAGTGTGTTTGTAGCTTTTTTACCCCCATTCCTGGGGGTTTAGTGGTGCATTGCCTCCATTTCACATAATTTTATTCAGAGTTGAACTATATCTTCTTTTATTTTAAAACTTTTTTTGAGGGGCCTAGGGCTTTCTGTGAGGATTTTTCAAACAGTAAGAATTTATGGAAAGAAGGCCAACACAAGTATTCTTTTATAGCCTAAATATATAGCCTAACTTTTGCATATTTCCATGTTTTATATAGCCTGAAATATGCAAAATGTAGCCTTCTACCTAACTTCCATAAAGTAATTTCTAGTAGCAAAAATGTTCTCAAATTTTCAAAGCCTCTCAGTACTTCACAACAATTTTATTGAATTTATTCTCACAGTATTGTTATAGGACAAGAACCTGCTGCTGTTTGTAATTAATCCTTGAGGAACTGAGGCACAGAGAAATGAAATGTGAGATCCACCAAAACTCTTAAAATACAAACTAAGCACTCATATCCTAGAGACCCAGAAAAAACTTGCCCCGGTGAATAAGCACATGAGCATCCTTATGTTGCCAGGTTTTCTCCAAAGAAAAGTAACTTGGGAGCCAGAGGTACAGCTACTGGACCTCTTACACACTCAGCTAATGTAAGAGCCTCAGTACCCACATTCTTGTAGGGTTTCACACACATGTATACCTGTTCCTAAGTGCCAGATGGGCCCAAATTAAAGAGGTTACATTAAGATCACCTTGTCTCCACAACTTGAACTAGCATTAGCTCAGTTCAAGGTACAGCAGTCACAGTCTTCACTTAAAGATGCAGGAGTACAGAACTCAAGCTGTGATACGGGATCATCAGCCAAATCCTGGGTTCTGGTATCTGCTTCAGCAATTGCTCATATATTTTGCATGCAAGAATGATGAAATGATACTAAAGATGACTAAAGTGCCATCTTATAGGGAGCAGCTTTGGCCTGGAAATCCCAGTTTCTCACAGGCTCCTAATTAAAGCAGAATGGGATATGCTTACTTGTAGAAAAGAGGCAAGATTTGGGTCATATTCCTATGTCCTCCGTTTCCTACTAGTTGTCTGTAGTTACATCTATACTAGTAGATATAATGAGCAAGGTCTATTGTCTGGGCCTGTGGGCAAGAGGCACAACAGAGCTTATACCCATACGGCTAAGCTCTCTGCACCTAAACTGAAACTAAGCCTTTCCTTTATTATTTGGGACAGACAGTATGGGGTGAAGTGAAAGCGCACTGCAACTCAGCCCAGCAGCAGCTGGCTCTTACATAGAAGAGCTGTAGCTTCTGGGAGAAGCTACAGCCAGCAATACAAATGAAGTAAATGTAGGTCACAGGAGCTCAGGTATTTGGGGCTGTACACCTAGTCAGGAAGTCTGTAGCAAGCCAGGAATATGACCCACATCTCACTGGTTCCCTAACTATAGGACAATCCTTTCTCTTCTTATATTTGTTACCTAAATGACTAATCAAAGCAGATTGGGGACTATTTAGAAAAATATAACAGGAATTGTTTCTGCTGGAATTCTGCCAGCTTTTGCAGCTAATTTAGACAAATGTGTGAAAGGAGCATTTTCTTAATCCAAATAGGGTGGGATTTATCTGAGCAAATGAAGACCTAACGTAGCTGAGCTTACCACTCCCACAGTGGCCCCCCTATCATGTTCCCTCTACAGTCAAGAACAAAAAATGCGTACTTTCATACTTTTCATCTCATCCAAAAAGTAGGGGTCTAAAGTAAGTCAGATGAGTTACATCCTTAGATCACCTGTTTTCTCTGTCTAAAGGGAGCTTGTAGGACTACTTCTAATGTAGATATCTATAGTGCAGATTTCTAAAGCTGGGCAGTGTGAAGCTCAGGCTTAGTGCTTGCCTTATATCCTCAGCAGGATGGATACCTGCAACTATACAAAGTATAGTCCTACCTAGTAAAGTATGTGTTCTATGATGACGCAATTCACATAGATACCTAATTGCATAAGGAGTCCAGGGAAGTTTTGAAACAAAAGTTGAGCTATACTGTAGATGCACAGAGCTCTATTTAATCAGCATAGTCTGAAGGCTTTCTATAGCTATTTGCCAGCATCCCTGCTTAATCCGGCATCATATATATTTCATAGTACAATCACTGAAGAATAATAGGCCAAAGAGTAGGATAGAGGTACTACTGAGAAAACGATCGATGAGGATTCATACCTGCAATACAATCGGTAATTCTCTGTTCCAGCACTGGTTATTTTGCTATTTGGCAGTCATGTCATTTTGCAGCAAATAATGGATAAGCCAGCTGCAGCAAACGAGTTCAGGGACTGCCTAGTCCCTGAAGAGTAGGAGCCCAGGCACAAAAGGGTGTTTTGGCTTACTTCTGTGCTTCCATTTTTACGTTCACCATCAACTAAGCTGAAGGTACAAACAGTAAAAATCAGACCTATGGCAACCTGCTTAGGGAACTCTTAGGCAAGTTTCATTTTAAGTCCAACACAGCATAATGTATTTCATTGTCTGATTCGGGATCTTCTCTTTGGCTTTTGTTTCTTTGTTTGCAACTGGCTTTCTATGTGTCTAGGAAGAAGTTAAAAGAAGGACTGAAAACTAGTGAACACTGAGCAAGAGAAATTTTCAGATGACCTAGAAAGAATGGGGGAGAGATACCATGTTTGGAGAGAATGGAAAGGAAAATTTCCCAATAACATAATTTTTCTTAAAAGAGAAGACAATATAGGTTAGCTTTGGTTAATTTTAATATAACAGAAGTAGCAAAGGGATAGGAAGGTGACACATGCAGTAGCAGATTTTGGATACATAAAATGAAATGGGCAAAGTTCATAAGTAGTGATTCCAGTAAGAAATCCCAGATTATGATTTAATAATTTGTTAGTCCACTTTTTGTAAATGCAAATTAGGCAATGTGAAAAGGATGAACATTACATGGTGAACTGATTGAAGCTGAGAGCTTGCAGCTCGAAAGGGGCAGTTTTGCAGTCCAAAGTTTGTCTGACTACTTTGTGAGGCAATTCAGCGTAAGCTGAAAAGTTACTAAACTGCCAGGAAACAAGTACAAAAATAAAAATCAGTGGTTTTCATCTGGTTTAGTGAACAGAGCTGGTTCACCAAAGAGTTAGATGAGAGCTCAACCTGGCAAAAAAGGGACTGCGCAGCCAGGACCACATGGGAATGGAACTACCTTTTTTGGCAGCTGTTAAGATGTCAGACCAGCTCAGTCCACCTGATGCAACTGTACCATAAGTAGGAACTGCACTGGGTGCTTCAAATCATTTGTCTTTAAAATCCACTAAACCTATCATACTTCACCCTGTAAATACATAGATACAGATATCACATGAAAAGGAGCAGGGTCACATACAGAGAAGAATGTATAGGTACTACAGAAACAGTAAGACACTCGCTTTTTAGCCCAAGATTGTCATTTATTTGAACTGTTTCACCCATCCTCATAATAGAGAAACTCTGTAAAGACTAGCTCGCTAAAAGCAGTAAAGCTCATACCACTTACCCAGATAGCTATATAAGCACCTACAGGTGAAAGTAGTAACACGCTGTGTCAATTATTCCTGGTACCACCTGTAAATCAAACAAGACATTTTGCAAAAATCACAAAAAAAAAATTTTTAATTAAGTGAATAAACTTTAGATCTTAGCTGGTTTCATAACTTAAGATTTTTAATTTGGTCACCTGTAAAGACTTTCTGTAGTGTATTTTTGTGTTTTCTCAGAATCTCACGGTTGTGTGGAAGCAGCTAAGTACAAAGCAAATACATAACCATGCATCATTAATGAACTAAATTTTAAATATTCACTAGAATGAGAGGTATAATAGACTGTTTTTTAATTCAGTCCTCCCAGTCAAAAGGATTTGCAGAGAAAAAAATTTCTTACTCCCTTTTGAAAAAAAATCTTAGGAAGAGATGATTGCTCCACAACTGTGTCACCGTTATATGACCAACCAGCTCCTGCACATTTATGATACAGCTAGTTCAGTACGTGTTCATTTAAAGGTTTTCACCAAACTACAGCATATAGAGAAACAATACATTTTTCACAGATTTTTTGTTTGTGTTTAGTTAGTCTTTCATATACACAGATTAAAACATGGCCTTGCTTGTACACGTGTATGACACATAATAAAACATAGGCTGGCCCTTCTCAGGCATCACCACTGTCCCAGGAATAAGCAGGACTGGCTAGGGTCAATCTGCATATCCATCAGCAACTCCCATGTCAGAAAAGAAAAAAGACAAGTCAACTACTCAATCCCAAGGAGACAGCCACAGGAGGTTAAGTCCAGGATGTGATTTCAGTCCATGAATCCTACTACCACATGGGAAAGAAAAAAAAAAAATCAGGCAAGCTTTTCTCCAGCTTTTCCCCTATTAGCCGGAGCAGGAATCCCCCACTCATCGTGTTGCGAACTGTGAATCTTCCCCAGAACCCAACTCTCCCCAGGCCCTGAGGAAACTTCACTTCCCAGGTCAAACACACCCACAGAGCTGGCTATGTGCCTTCTAGGTATTGCATTCACAGCATCATAGCACTTACAGCCCATTGTGGGGATAGGCAGAGACTGCTTTGTGCTTAATTTAATGCAACAGTCTCCTGCCTGCTCAATGGGAACTGTGTGGCTACTGCAAATATTTCATGTTCAGTCTATGGCAGGGGGGAGGGCAGAAGGAGGCTTTTCTCCTTTTTTTCTGAGACCTCATAACTTTAAGTGTGGATTCTGAGAGCTGAACTGCCCGTGGAGCCCAAGAGAAGAAACGTAATGATGAAGGAATCCTATTGCAGCAACAGCAGCACTGCCACATGGCTAACTAGCTGGAACAAATCATGCTATCGCTCTCCAGCCCTCTCCTTAAGACACAAGCAAACGTGGCTCAGCAGTAAGTTCTCCAAACCAGGGCTCCGGTTCTCAGATGGAGGAATTTCAAGGAAACTTTGCCACAGTCCTTTTAGGATTGGTCGGCTTGCTTATGAAAGTATTTCCTTGTCTTCTTTTCTCCCCCATCTTCATGCTTCCAAGGGCCTTCTCTGAGGGACCGCCTGCCAAAGCACTCCGAGATCATGCTGATAGGAATCAGAACAATCTTTTCAAAGCTTATTTCTCTTCAGCATCTGTACCACCAGGTCCATGCGCCACAGATAGGTGTTACTGGCCGTGCTCTTCTTTAGAAACTGAAACACTCAGTAAGTTTTTCAGCCTGTTTGGTGGTAGTTACAATCTAACTGTATTTACTCCAGACTAAGGAGGAGTGAAAAGGAAACAGCATTATATGATATGCAATGCAATTAAAAGAGGAGGCCCATTCAAGCAGTTTTCCCAAGCAATTTCCAACAATTCACATCTCAGCAATAAACCCCCAGCTGTATTAAAAGCCAGTCTTCATGAAACAAAGCTATGTCCAGCCTTATCAAAGTGCTGAACCCAATTTTCTGAAGAATTAAGCATTTATATATAAATTTATTTATATATATATATATAAAATACGTGGTTGTTTTTTTTTTTTTTTTCACATGCACAAGATGATTGAGGTGGTCAAAAATGGGATATATACTTTTTTTAAGAAGAGTCTGTTATCAACCAAGGTCATTTGGGCTATGCCTGACTGGCACACAGAGGTTAGATCTTTCAGAGAACAGCAAGGCAGGGAAGTTAAAAGGGTTAAAGTCTTGAAACACAATCTCTGTAGAAGTGACCCTACCCCAAGCTATAGGAACCAAAGTAATATGAGCTGCAAGTGAGTTTTAGTCAGACTGATTGCTGTCTGTAAACATGCACCAAGGCACTCTACAATTTCATAATTTAATCATAATTTTAAAAACATTTTGTATTTTTCTTTAGTTCAGGTCCTGGAGTCAGGTGATTAAATGTCCAAGAAGTGCAGTGCACACGATGCAATTATGCTGAATAAATTGCCACTGAAGGCTAAAATGAGAGTTTCACTGGACATTGTGTTTAAATAAGAGAGGACTGCTAGATGCCACAGCCAGATAGAGGCTACAGTAGAACCAGTCCTTCCCAGCTGCCTTTCATACATGTCTCAGTGTTAACAGATATATTTAGTTCTTTAACGTGTCCGGTTAAAAAACTATGAGTCATGTGGATTTTGCTGAAAGGTAAATGGTTATTATGCTGACCAAAGGGTGTGCCCTTCTCTGAGCTTTCAGCTTTGGGGTCCATGTTTATATGCTGCAAGCTAACTGCCTGTGAAATGCTGCACAGCACTGATGAGAATTAGAAGAGCAGGAAAACGGCAAGGTTTTATTGTGCAAAGTGGGTTCTAACAAAGCAGGTAACTCATCTCTGTGTTATTTTAAGTCCCCTACTTTTCAGGTAAGCCCAAGCATACTGCTGACCATTTCTGCTCAGACTTCCTCTGAGATTAACACCCCTTCTCTTCTTCTGAAGGGCTACATGAAAGAAAAGAGTGGTTTAAATACAATTATTTGCAGTCAGTGATGACTGTCTCTTACTTTTTCGTAACACCAAGAGGTTCATAGTGGCTTCTCTCCCCCTCCTCTCTTACTACACTTCAGAATAAGGAGAATACTCAGAATTAACTTTCTCTGCCTGAATAATGAAATCAAGGAGTTGCAAGTAGTTTTAGTAAGAGGAAGGAGGGGGAAACGGCTGCAGCTATAAAGAGCATTTGGAGGGCTGGAGAGATACTGTACTTCCCAACAGCTGCACTGCATCAAGGCAAACCACAAAATAGTTTTGCAGCAGCTCCCTAGAGCACAGTGGAAACAAAAGCCAGACAAGGCTGTTTTGGGTGGGGTTTTTTTTAATGGTGGAGGATAGGGGGGAGAAAGGAACAGAAAGCAAAAAAACCCCTGTGCCAATATACCACTGTGTATATGCTGCTGTAAATATATAGGTAGCTGGCAGTAGTGCACATCATCAGATGTTACGCATTTTCTGTGATTTACGTGCTGAGTTTTTAGGGTGGAATTCATGGAGTAGTCCATTACAGTTTTAATCTACTAATATAAACATCAGCAAACATAAAGGAATATCTAAAGATATAGATAATTTTTATTTTCAAACTAGTGGCACTCTAAAGAAATTTCATTTAATTTACTAGTTACACCAGATTAAAACTAGTGTAAATGAGGGAAGCTTTTCTGTTTCCTTTCAGAAAACTAATGTCAGTTATTCTGATTGTGTCTTTAGTCTCCTCCTCTGACTCTCCTACAAAAATATAGACCTTGTTGTTGCAGTCAGAAAAAGATGCATTGATTATCTGTGGCATTGACTGTAGCCATTCAGATACTTAACTTTTAATGAGAGAGTTAAGAAAAATAACTCCTCCCCAGGACCTGAAAAACTTCAGCTGAAATCATAAGAATGTCTGAGCCGAAGTCCCGTCTCCCTCCCCGCCCCCATTCTTCAGACTGCACTTTACTTAAATAAACTATTTGGGTTGGAAAACATTCCTTAGGTCTATTCTGACTCATGATTTCTCTGCCGGTTTAGAATCTTTAAAACACCAGGCAACTTGTCAAAAGCTTCACTCTACCTAATCTGCTGGGGAAAGAAAGGCAGCTCCTCAGTTCCTTGAGCACAGGGAGCTCGGTCCAAACAAAGTCACCACATTGGGTGATGGCTGTTGCATGACACATGAGGAGGGAATATGGGCTCTTTCCTAGATTTCCTAATTATGCTCTCAGAGGGACACAGGCTGATGCAGAACTGGCTATGAAGAACTCCCACTTTTTCTTTCCAGATTTTTTTTTTCCTTTTTTTAAAACAGATTTTGGGACCAATCCATCAAAAAGTAGCCTTCAACCAGTTCAAAAAAAAGGCTGACCACTCCATATAAACACCAACAGAGAACTTACGGTGTAACAGGGAGCGTTGTTCTGGTATTGATACTACAGCAAAACCATTATCTCATTAAGATTAACATGTGTTTACTTACCAAACAGTTCCATGAAGTATAGATTTAGGTCCTCCCTCTCATAAAGAGCACAACAAACTTCCATAGTTACACAGTTTTAGATGGAAACAGGTGTAGACCCATACAAACAATCGAATCAGTGGTTTATCGAATCAGTGGTTTCAGATACGTTTACATATCAACTGTGTTATTGTCTATGTGCACACACGCAGTTCATGTAAACTGCAAGCTAATACAATTTACCTTATTCCTTTAGGGAATAGAGATAAGGTAATCTCATTTTCTCACACAGATTTCTTCATCATGCTCAGAGACACTGATTGCAGCTCAGCTGGTGCCAGATCTTTTGTCAAACCACCTGTACGCAGTAGTTCACATCTTTCTTTGTGATTGCATTGTATACAAAGACTTGTGAAGACTGATAGGGCTTTGTGTTTCTTTTGCCAACTAGTGTGACTACAGAGTATTTTATTCCAAGGAACGGTGCATGCTTCGTCTGCCATCAAAGGGCACACAGTATGGTAAAGACACTATTCTAATACCTCATAGCAGTGGAAAACAAGAAAGTGAAGAATCTTCTGTATGGGCTGGAGCAAGTCAACCCACTTCATGTCCAGGACCTGCAGGTCTCTGTTATTAGCTGTTTAGACCCAGTTGCGTTAAGTAGCTCATAGAGAACAACCCAGAAATCAAGTGGAAAGTGATGCCCATTTCACTACAGTGTTTGCACCCACTCCCTGCAAACCCAGTTCTGTCTGCTAGTACAGCTCCTCTCATGCTCCGCCGCAGTCTTTCCCACACAGCACACTGCTCCTGCTTCCCTCACAGCTGGCACACAGCTGCAGCTCCCGGCCCATCAGGAGAGAGGCAGATGTTTGGTGCCAGATGAACAGCAGCCATTTCACAAAGCTCCTCACCTTCCCTTTGTCTCTTTTCCATGCTACCTGAGCACTACCTGAGTGAGCCTAGCTGCTTTCCCCACCACACAGCACCCAGCTTATTATACACTCATGTGCAGTGCAGAAAGCATACAA
This sequence comes from Aptenodytes patagonicus, assembly GCF_965638725.1. Taxonomy (NCBI): domain Eukaryota; kingdom Metazoa; phylum Chordata; class Aves; order Sphenisciformes; family Spheniscidae; genus Aptenodytes; species Aptenodytes patagonicus. Next base: position 144,617,460 of record NC_134950.1, on the reverse strand, counting down.
GAACCCAGGTTAGCTAATTATGGGACAAGTCCTGGAACATTTATTTATTATGGGGCAAGTCCAGGAGCTATGGACACTTCTGCAGTGCTGCTTTCTTTGAAAGGTGGTAATGTGAGTAGGACTGAACCTTAAGAACAAATTGTATCAGATACGCATACATACAGGTATACTTGGAAGACAGAAAGGTTGCCTTAAGCCATCTCCTGACCTCAGTCACAACCCCTCTAGGTCCCTCTCTGCACCTTTTTCCTGCATTTTGCCTTCTATCCCTGCATTGAAATGCAAGATGTGTTTACATTCTGCCTACCCAAGAGACTTCTGTAAATCTCTGATCAGCATGATCATACAGCGAAATAGTTGTTAGCTGGCTCTCTGTAAACACACATACTGTTCAAATAAGGGCTTGAAGACAAGGGCTTCCTGTTTGCTCTTGTTCTTTTACAGCCTCACTTGACGGGTAAAGTCTCTGCAAGTGACAATATAATCCATTTTTGGCAAACTCATTAAGAAATATATGTAAGAAATAAAAAGAGTAACTAGAGCACAGCCACCTTGCTGTGGTTCAAAGCTAGTGTCTCAGGCCCTCGGAACCATAATCAGCCACAAATTTCCCTCCAAAATGTCTTTAGAACTGACTAACATAGAGCTGGTCATCAAGACAGCATCTTCCAAGTGGCATTTTAATGGCCAGACACCTTCCTAGTGTGAAGAAGACTGAAAAGCTGAATTATAGTCACAATTGTACTCAGGCAGTGAGAATGCTGTTTCCCAACCTTACTCATAGTTATGCCAACTCAGTGATAAATGAGGCCTAACGTTCTGCTTGGTGGAAATATAAAAATTATATTCAAGGATGATATACAACAATGGTAAGCAGTCTAAAAGAAGTGTACAGGCGATAACTGAAAGATAGCTCTTCAACTAATAATTACTTGGAGAGATGTAATGCCCAGGTGTAGCTAAAGCTGAGTGAATAGACGCAGCACTAAAGGTTCAGACTGGCATTAGAGCTCAGCCAGAGTCTGCTTGGGCCAAAACATTAACATTTCTGTGTCAGTTGAAATTAAGGCACTAAAAGAAGAATATTTAGCACCATTGTTGAACTTCATATCTTCAAAGACCTGTGCCAGCATGAAACTATTAGCATGCACCACACATCTGTAAGTCATGTAAATGAAGGCTCTTATACGCATTATGCAGAGGGAAAAGCAAGGACCCAGGAGGTAAATTGCCAGAGGTTAACTAGTAAATCAGTGGCTTCAGGTGATTTAAACGCTTGACTGCTGGTTTTATGGCAAATACCATCTTGCTGCCTTTTTACATAACTTGTATGCAAATGTTCCATTTGTTGCAGGACATTAAGAAATTATCTGGAAGCTTAATGGCCCCTTGAAATTATGAGATTCTAAGCTCTGTTAAATTGGCAAATAGGGGCTCTACCTAATCTGAGTCCGTTGACTGTATTAATGACCTGAAAACTGAATATTGGTGTATGCAACATGTTTATCATGTAACTCATTAGTTACATTTCTGAATGAAATTTGATTTAACTGGTAAACCAAGGCATGGGAGGTAAAACAGCAAAATAAGTTAAAAACCAAGAGAAGAAAACTATGAAACTGATACTGCAGGGAGTGAATGTAAAGGTATTCTTCACTTTTCTCAGTCTAATTTTGGCAAGGATATTAAGAAGGGCAGCCAAAGTGCTGTCATTTTTAGTAGTGTGATTCTTGCACCAGTGAAATTCTCTGGTGTGCTGTGATAGATTCCCCCAGGTGTAAATGCGACCATTATTTAGTTCTGGATCTCTAGTAAGTGAGCCCCTGCTCCTTCTCTGACCATAGTTTAGGAGCAATTGTTACTTTGATGGAATAAGACCTGAGAACCTGAAATCCATGTAAAAATTGGTATGGTTTTATTTTTAATGAACAACTTTGCAACTGTCAAATGCAGTTCTGTGCACAAACAAATAACCTATAAGCTAGAGATTTATTTTTTTACTTAGAGAAAACAGAACTGATAAAATAATATTGGTAGAAAGAGGATTGTAGGCGTAGGAAAAGAGGCTAATTGTGGGGAAACAATGAAGATATTAGGGGTAAGGATTATTAAGTAAAAATAATTTTCAGACATCAGTCTAGAGAAGGAAATTAGACTAGGATGTAGTTGGAGGTGGTTGTTTCTTCTCACATATTCCTGTTTTTACCACAGATACTTGCTACCTCCTTTTAGTGTCCTGATAGTTTTCATAGGCAGGCTAACGCCTGTCTGGCATCTTCACTGCCAGTCCTGGAAGAAAGGGTTTCCCACCTCACCACCTTTAAGATATCCCCATCAGTCAGTCCAGGAACAAAGGCCAACAATTACAATACAGAATTGCACTCACTGAATATGGGATATCCCTTGAAAGGTGCTCTAATTTTCAGCAACCTTTCAATGGTAAGAAGTTTGCTTTGAAGTTTTTGATACAGAACTCAGCAGAACCTGGAATGTTTGAGGTCAAAGTATACTTTTTCCCCTATTCTTGACATACCATTCTTGACAAAAACCTTAGTTGGAAGAGAGAGAGCAAACTTAAATTTTCAGGACTGAAATGTAACAGTGTAGAAATGAATTTACAACAGGTTTTCTTTTTTACCAAATGAAACCCTAAAATCTTAATAGTTCCCAGGATTCCCCCTGTATTTTGGGTTAGAATGAGAAAATCTAGCTGCTCAAATTATGATGTCAGCTCTTCCATGCTAGTTACTGAGCAAGGTTTCCTTGTAAAAGCCTGAAGCATTGCCCTCAAACCCCTCTGATTCTTTTTTCTCCGCACTTCCCTAGTTGTTGTTGGAAGAAGTCAATCCAATGCACCAAAGCAGCAGAGACAGAGGCTCACAAGGGAAAGACTCAGACTCATCTTTTGTAGCTCTAATTCCCATGAATGCACCAGCAGATCAGATACCTGATACGTGATGTATTTCTTACCTATGTATTACATAAAGTCTTTTTATAATTCAGCATATCTCCTATAGTAGATGGGAAATATTGTTGTTCTAGATATGATCAGCAAACACTAATCAAAACCCACCTCCTAGGATAAAATAATCATATTTCTTTTAGCTAAATAAATTGGAAGTTTTCTCTAATTGTGAGTTGTCTTCTATTTCTGTTGAACTCTTTCCTTCTGTATTTCCTCAAACAGGGATGAAAGGAAACTCTACACTATTCTTTAGGTTATCTGATTTTTTAAATCAAATTTGTGAATCATGACAATTTCTCATGAGCCAAGTTAACCTATGAGCAAATTAACCCTTGCTAATCAGGCAGAATGGTTCAGTTTCCACACAGTTACCCTGTTGATTTAAAATAGTAGCAAGCCTGCTGATTCCCTATTGCTGTTTAAGGAAATCCTAAGATACTATGAGTTGTATGACAAAACTCACTGTTCAAACAGTCTTTGCAGTTGACACTGCATAAACATCAAGAATGTCATTCCTCTTACCCCAAACTTGTCTTTGTGCATGAAAAAGACACAGCAAACTTGTGTATTCCCCTTCAGTAGAGCTCTTCCCTGCAATAGGGGCAGCAGTTCCAGCAACTTGGAAAGAGCTGAGAAATATGAGAGTCTGGAAACAAAGCAATAAAAGTTCAGCTGGGCAACTCCAGTCAGAAATCATCTGGAATGTGGCAACACTGAGTTGCAGGGTAAGTTATGGATTTGTAAGCAGCCAAGGAAAATTAAATTAACCCAAAGCAAAGAAAAAAAGAGAACTCCTGTGCAAGCTAAGATACACATTCTCTGGTGCAGTTTGCTTTTCCCTTTGTTACCACTCAGACTCCTCTGATGATCAAGTATCTGTACAGTGAGGTTGGAGTTTGCATGTGATGAACAAGTAAATCTTGTCCTGAGCCGATGATGCAGAAACATGATAAGGCCTGAATTTTGAACCATGCATCTACCTAAGCTAAAAGCATCAAATTCTTAGAGTACAAGGATTTAGAATATTAGAGTATTAGAATTTATAAGTACAGAATTTTAGAATATTAGAGCTTGCAAGACTGACTATGCTGACCTGTCTGTATAGGCACAAAAATTGCAAAGGTCTTGGGCACTTGGACACAGCTGATGCTGCCACTGCAGAACTAGAGTCTGAGCACCAATGAGAGCACAAACTGCCTCAACGTTTGAAATTAGAGATAAAAGCATGAGTATTTAGTACAGAAAATAATGAACTAAGGCTCATGTAACTCTCTCACATTCTCTATTTGAATGCAAATTGCTTCAAGCAATAATTCCTAAGAGCATTTAAACTGAGATGAAGTTTATAAACCAACTCTGGAGGACACACATGCAGTTAGGCTGCATCACCAGTAATACACAGCAGCTCTCAGAAAAGCTGAAAGCTGCCTTCGTTTGAATGTCTCTCAGTTTCATGACAGGGATATGGAGGGAGGCACATTTCACTTCCAGCAAAAAGATTTACTTCATTTCATGAAAATAGTATGTGATTTGATGGCTGAGAGAGAGTTTGGCTTCAGCTGGCTGCATAATCCAGTCCAAATCTGCTAGGGATATAGCAGAAGAATGGATATAGCTATGTGTTCTCTCATAAAGGGTGATCTTTTCATTTTCAGTTTAGTCAAACGGAAGGCAGCTTGAATCAGGCTTGTATCTGGCTTGCTTTGCTCTCATGCGTTTGAGGGTACTGTAGGAGGCATGACCCCGCCCCTGCTTCTTCTCTATAGCAATTTTCTAACACAGAGACACCATCCTCTGTGGTTTGAAACCTTTCAGAGTAGCCTTCCAAAAGCCAAAGACCTGTTAAATGTTAATTACTCACTTAATTAGCCAGTCCGGTTTGTTTTGGAAGCACTTTAACCCTTTGTTGGCTTGTTCCTTTTCCATTCTATGAAATGGAAATTATTTCGGTACGAATAATTTAGGAAAACATTTTTGTTTTCAATTTGAATAATCTCTGATGTGATTGCAGCCTGTGGTCCCAGTCCTGCGACTGCTGCAGGAGAGGCTGAGCAGCTGCTGAATCACACCTCCTGAGGCTATCCAGGCTACTTAGGTTGCAGCCCCAAATTATCCTGAGAGGGCATTGCACTCTATAGGGGCTGTGCAGGGAATCCACACAGCTCATGCCCTTGAGCCTTGCATCATAGCATTCCTTTTTAATGCATGCTCTTCTGTACACTACCTGTGGTCACCTCAGAGCAGGGCAGCCTGCTCACTCGTGGTATAGCCCTACTCTACACTGCTACCTTTCTTATAGGGCAGCATAGCATCAGTTCCACTGAGGACCATGCTAGGCTCCTAGAGCTGTTCCTGAGACAAAACCTGTTGGGCTTCCTGAAGTGAATCCACTGAGACTCTCCAGTGTTTTAGGACTGAGGCCTACATGCACACAGAAATTTCACCAAGACATCCCAGTTCTTAACCATTCTTTCTGTAATTTCTTACATGATAAAAAAGGAGTAACTACAGAAATATATTATCATTTGTAAGAAAGCAGACGTTTGTACATGCATTTTCCATCTGGAGGTCTTCTGTCCAAATCTTACCCGTACCCCCGACTGAGCACCTTGTTTTACGTCACAAAATAAAAAGCAATTTACAAATGAAAATATTTTCCCCTGTGTCTGTTTACCAAAATCAGGTCAAGCTCAGAAAGTTTAACCATTCTCATGTACCACCTGCTCAGTAATATAGATTCTGTAGACATGTTCCCGCCTTTCTCAGAGTCCCATGGGTATACCTGTCAGGTACACTAGTTTTCCATTTAATTTTTCAATGGCAGTTTCAGGCATATTCTTAACTACAGACTTTTCCCAAGGAAGATCGAGAAGAAAAAAAGTAAACTTTTTGAATCTGCATACTATATAGGAAATAAAAATTCTTTTAAATACACAGACTCAGTACTGACACCAGTTATGGAAAATAAATGGGTACGATTGACCTGTCTGTTTAAAGAACCCAGCTTTCTTCCAATCCTATGGGTTTTTTTTTCTTTCACAAGTCCTTTGGGACCCAAGAGTTGCTTTATCAGGTCAGATCAAAGGTACATCTAACGCAGTGTTTTGTCTCCGACAGTGACCAATAGCAGACATTTAGAAAAAAAACCTAGAAGAGGTAGTATTTTATTAAAATATTCTCATTACCTTTAGCTTCTTACGGTGCAGCAACTTTCACTCTCAATTTGCCCTTAGCAGAGCTTCAATGAGTCCACTGATTTATTGCTTAATGTTTCAAATATCTTATTAAAATTTCATACATGAAAATATCATCCTGTAAAAAAAAGTAGAGTACACCGTTACAGCAAGGGTGCTTATCATCTCACAAGCCTATGTAGGAATATACCAAGCCAAGGATTGGCAACCATTTTCAAAGAGTGGAAAACCATGTAGGAGGCAGAATGGAGAGCTACCACTTTTTATGCATTAATGATACTTACTAACAAGGAAAGTTAATACTAAGAAGTTATTTTGTGCTGAAGAGTGTCAACAACTTTCAGCAAACATATTTTTGGTCCAAAGGCATGACAGACCTCGGTAAGGGAACACTTACATTCTCTCTATTTGCCTGCCCATTGCATCCCCCTGTAACTCCCAACCTTGTAGCCCACTTCAGTGCAACTGATGGAAGAAGCACAAGGATAATAAGATTCTGCAAGTTTCATGAAACTGGCAGGCAGGTAGAGGGAAAAACCTAAAATCAGCAACTCCAAGAAGGAAAGGCTGCAGTGGGAGTCAGAGCCTGTCCAGTTTGGCTTACCAGCAGGCCACTCAGCACAAATATGCTGGCCTGTTTGGGGCTAGCCCCAGCATGGACTGCCTTTTGCCCAGCTGATAGTTGTACAGGAAGGAGCTGAGCCTACTGAGAGGGAGCAGGTATAGAGGATGTGAGAGGGTAATCTGGGAGAAGGGAGGAGCTGACATTTTTAGGATGCATGCCACATCTACCTGTAAGGTCTATTGGTTACACCACTCATGGAATCACCTGGGTTTTTTTACAAAACTACATGCTGTTACAATGAACAATGACCTATTAATCATTATTAAATGCTTTTAACAAAGCACAACCAGCTTTAAAAATGCTTGTAGGGAGAAACAGCACCATACTGCATGCCATTCATTGATTCTACCATTTAAAAATGGGAACACTGTGGTGTACAAGTAATTCTGGGACACAGCAAGATATTGCACTCAGACAAGCCTTATATGAGTGATTGCATCTGCAAAGATTTCACATTTGCCTCTGTGTGACATGAGCATATGCCATGAGTCCTTGTACTCAGATGCTCTAAGATTTTTTCCTAGTCTGCAGCCAATCTTGTTTGTCCTTCCAGTGAATGGGGAGTAGAAAGTTGTGGGAAGGACATCCGGAAGTAATCAGCATGCAGATGATATCCTCTGCATCCTCCCTCCAGAATGAGGGGTTCTAACTACACATGAAACAGAACAGACGTCCGTCCGTAGCTGCTGTAGGAGATGAAAGCTTTTCAGGCCTGTGCAGAAGGTTTTTTTTCTCTGCAGGATAACAAGGGGTGAAAAGTTTTAAAGTCATGGAAAAACCTGGACTGACAGGGCAATGTTGTTTCTGAATCTTACTGATAGCTGCATGCTGCCTCATTTTTCAAAGTAGGATTTAGATGCATTTGAAAGCTACACCCACTGCCTGTGGGAATTTAGCTGCTTCAGAAGCTAGCTTCAGCCATGTGCAGTGACTGAAACAAGCCTTCACTTGCACTGCTGCTTATTTGCGACTGTCAGCATGCATACCAAATGGTATCCATATAATGAAGGATCAGGTTGAAGGTGCTTCCTTCATTGAGACAGATTTCTTTCCATTAAATCATCAGTTACGTACTCTTTGTTGTAGCTGGAAACCATCCCTTAATATGGAAAACTACCATTTATTATTACATTCATTGAAACTCAGGACCTGAAGATAACAAAGACTGATTATTTTTCCACCTGCTATAAACAGTTCCAGTTGTGGGTTCTTTTGGTGTTTTTTTATTTTTTTTTTTTTATTCTAACTGTGTAGCAAACTTTTTCAGTAGTTAATTTTGAGGTAAGGTACCAACGATTTGACATTCTCCCATAATATTGCCTATATGATTTTGATTGCTATAATAATTGTATCAAGTAATAACTAGAGCTTTATATGATACCCTCCACAACCTTCTGGGCAAATACATTTTCACACAAACCAAATACAACCCATGATCATGTTTGCTTATTTGCAATTACTCCACTGATCTCTACCTCTTACATTTTCCAGTGCTTATTTTATTCATGTACTTCTGAGTCCTTGACCTTATCACTCCCAAGCCTGTGGAGAATGTGAAGGAATGGATCTATACCAATCCACTACAAGTGATGTTCATTGCATTTTCATTTTTCTTTTCTCTGTCCATGATATAAAGAAAATTCTGAAAGTCCCCAGGCGCTGAGGCCCTGTAGCTGTCACTTCACAGTGCTATGCCATAAAGATGCAACGGAAGCTTTTTAATACTGTTATTTGACCTCCATTTCAGCAACATGCTGATTAACAGTGGTACAAGCTGGGTATACCAGAACACACTGCCACAGCAGAGACTTACCAGCTTATTTAGAGTCTGTCTACACATATCCATTAATATTTGTGTTCATATAGAGAAAGCTCACCAGCATTACTTTAATTTGCTTTTACTAGAATTTACTGAGACTGATGATCATTTTAAAAGGACTGCCTGCCTTAATTTTACCTTGCCTTCTGTTTTTGATGAGAATCTTGTGTGCCTTAAGCCAAAATTCTAAGGTTGACCAACAGAGTGGGCCAAAAAAAAAGATGGTTAAAGCAGAAAAAAGTCAAAAATGCTGTGATATGGCTTAAATACTTGTGAGATTTTCCAAGCTTGTGAGTTTTACAACTATGGTGAATACTGGCCTGTCTCTGCTAGTACTGAAGTCAATGGGAGTTTCCATTCCATTATCTGAGTGAGAACAGAATCAGAGCCAGTGTGGAGGGCTGTCTATAACAGCCGTGCAGACTTATGGCTTTATTAAATGGAATGGAGGTGAAGTCCAAATGGTCTTAAAAAATTAGTTTTAAAATTAGCTTTCAGATGTAAAGTAAGCTAGCATATTAATAATTGTGTTATTTTATTGGATGACTTTCAGTGTCATAGAGCAATAGATTGAGTTGATAATGATCTTAAAAGTAGTCTATGTGTCCTGAGTTTACTTAAGCTTGATAAATTGGTTTGGCTCCAGTAATGACCAACTGAGCCTTCTATCAATACGTGGACTAAAACTTTGTTTTGACCTCTTCAATTCCTAAATATGTAACCTTTAAGGAACAAAAAAGAAAAAGAAAAAAAAAAGATGAAAAACAGTATATACTTTAAATAAGTAAACACCACCCAGAAAGCTCACTGACTGCCACTGCAGAAGTTTACCACGTTTGAGAAGGATAACTAGACATCTCAGTTTCAGTGGAGAAGCCTTGAGCAGTCCTCTTTTTGCCTTTACTTAAGTATAATCAAGGAAAATTTTCCATTAAATTTGTCTACTTATCCCTTCAACAGCCCTCCCCCATGGGCTGCTGAGCTGCTCTCTGCCTATCAGTTATTCCTTTTCGGGAATCCAAGACCATTGCTCCTGCTGCGAATAAAAAATGATGATTTATTTAAAGTGTACACAGCTACTGGGGAACAGGAACTAAAGGAAGCAGCTGCCATAGCTGTTCACATAGAACCTGTTTGTTTCTCATTAAAAGTCAATTTGCTGGACTACTTCTCAAAAGCCACTTTAAATGATTCTGAAAGAACTGCCTTAAAATATCAAAGAAGTATTAGAAGTCAATGGCTATGAGCTGTTTGCATAAAGAACAGTGTTCCTGCTTCCATATAATTTACTGGCACTCTACAGACTCCCTCTAAATGATGATCCATGGACCAGCCAAGTCATGACTCTATGTACCTGTGCCATGCTCTTAGATCTCTGTATACCCTCAGTCCTACATGGGAACAGTGTCCTTACCACAGGAGCTTAGCATACCTGGCCCTTCAACACAGGGTGCAGAGGACTGGTGGAAGCTCTTTGCACTCTCTCGTCTCTCCTTGGGATTTTCCTGTAAGAGTATAGCACAAGTTTTGGTTTGTTTTTTTTTAACTAAGCATTCAGGAAGAAAAGAGCAAACAGGAAACAATGAATTGCGGTGAGGGGGATACACCATACTGTTTCTATATTTTCTCCACTGACACAGTATTAGCCTCCTTGTTATTCAGAGCAAGGTACTAACTATAACCAAGCTAAGATGTGAAGTGCAAAATCATAAACAGTTTTATTAAAGCTAGCTCTAATCAAGCTGATAAGTCTACACAGGAGACACGAAGTAGAATCTACCCAGGGTTCAGCTTAATGCTGCATTAAATCGTATAGACCCTCATACCTCTATGTATCCTACAAAAGACTAAAGCACTGTGCTACAGCCAGATTGTGTCACTTAACTGGCCCCAGCACTCAAAGGAGTCCCACCAGGAAACTACTTCCCTAATGCAGCTTTGTTGCTCATCCTTTACTGCTATATAGTTGGGCATGTATCCATTATCTGAACAAATTTGTGAAGCTTTGTGTTGGAACACACGTAAAGAAATCAATTATTTGCACCAACCACAAATACTGTGGCTCTCCCATTCATATCAGCCTGAGAACTGGGATCTGAGAGCACACTAAAACCAGTTATCCACCTTGGGGTATGAGATTTGGGGACAGCCTAAAAAGATGCAGATCTTTCTCCAAACTCTGGCATTGCTCTGTGTTTTCTTGTAATATGGTACTGGCCAGACAGTATTAAACTGTTTGGCTGGATAATGGCTCAATGGTTGGCTGATAAGTTTTGAAGGAGTAAGCAGGGCAAATGCTTCCCGGTGTATGTATTAAAAACAGTTATATTTTTCAGAATTTTAGGTCTGCATTCTAATGAATTGTTCAAAATGATGAGAAATAAATCTGCTTTGACATCACCTGGAAACTCATCTCTTTCAAAGCTTGCCCTAACAGCAACTTTTCCAGAGGTTATTTTTTATTACCATCCGTTTCAGTTTAAACTGTGCCATAGGCATTACTGGCTTCAGTGTGAAATAGTTCCTTTAAATAGATATGATCCAAAGGGAAAATGAGTTCTTAGATGTTTCCTTGTTAAAGCTGACTGATGAAATAACTTCTGGTATGCTAATGGCTCCAAAAGCTGTTATGTTACTTCTGTTAATTTAGGAGTCCCTGCACTAATAAAGATATTTGCATAATAGCAACCATTTGCAATAATTGTATTTTAAGGAAAACATATTTTCCAAGTTCACACTATAGATCCAAATTCACTGAGCGCTCCCTTTTTTGGAAATATGTTGATTCTTTCCCAACTTTCTAAGATTACTTGTGCATGCTTAGATAGAGTAGATGAGCAATGTAGTCTACCTTCACAACAGAAGCTGTGACAGTATCTGTATGATAAAGATACTTTGCAGGAAGATCAACTTAACAACCCTTTGTCACTTACCCTAAAATCATTTGGTGTTGCTTGAATTAATGCTGATGGTAGAGAGAAAAAGAGATTCCTCTTTTTCCTTCTTCACCTTTCCTCAAAATATGGAGGAAGACTACAGATAAGTGTTAGTGAAGAAAATGGCCAAGGGCTTCATAGGTTCTAAAGGTCAGGTATACATCTGAGACTGTTATGTCCAAGCTGCCGCTCCTAGAGAACTTCAGTTACGGGTTTTTCAGCATAGTGGTTTGTTGAAAAGAGACCTGTAGACATGGGAAAAGAGCCATACCAATGAATTATTATTCTGTATCTCCTTCTCTTTTTTTCTAGGGAAGGGCATCCTTACCCATGTGCACCAATCCTGAAATGGCTGGAGCACACCAAGAACTTATCTCTTCCACAGCCTAGAAGCTGTAGTTTCATACTGTCTCAACAGCTCTTGTGTGTTGCTGAGCTTCTGGCTATGTCTCTCCCTCAGCCATTTGCTTTATGGTAGAAGTGGCAGCTGAAAATCCATGTCTTTGACGGGGGGTCCCTTCTTTGGAGTGGAGGCTTGTCTTTCCTGTGTGAAACTTCATGGGTAGGATGGAGGGGAATGATGGTTTGGTTTAGTTTGGTTTGGTGAGGATACATGTGTCCACATTCTTGTGTCATCGGAGTATTCCATTAGTAGAAAAGGGCTATCATGTCTTGAAAATGTACATAAAAGTAGGCAAACATTTGTCTGACATTATATATATGCAATTACCCCAGATTTTGTCTCAAAAGAGTCTAAGTACTATTATAAGCAGGCAATAAATGTTCTCCTGATGCAGCAGAGTCAAAACCCATTTGACAAAATGAAGAAAAACTCTGGCTATAAAGTCAAATGATTGATTTCAAGGGATACGTTTAAAAAAACCCAACACTATTCACTGGAAGTGGAGGTGTCAGGAAATACTCGAACTTGAGCCTCAGTGCTTTGGGTCTAATGTCAATCATTATTTCAACTTGTTTGAAGGTCACTGAGCTATTGTAGGTTTATGCTGGCATAAACTTTAGTTAACTTTGCTGCCCAGGTTAATTTTAAATTCTATTTGATTTAAATTGATACCATTCACATGAAAGATACAACCTGAAAGAGTACTTATGTACTGTTTATGCCATATACTTGTATTGCAATGTTTCAATATATCATCATCTGCTGGGCTCCTATTTTGCGGTCAGACATATTTTGTTAGATCACCTTTTTCTAATGCTGATGGTATTTTTTTTTAGCCAAACTACAGGTTTAATTCCACATGCAGTTTAATTCTGTGCGTTGTCATGCACGTTATCCATTTCATCGGCACTCTTGATAGCTCGGGAATGTCCCGTACGTGGAGGCAGCTTCAGGCAGGCTGTTCAGCCTGGGTAGGGCGGGCTCTCCCTGACACGCGTGGAAGCGTGGCACAGGGCTGCTGTTTTCGGCGGTGCCCGGCGCTGGCAGTGCCCCTGGGACACAACCTCTCTGGGGTCCCCCCTCAGATGGACACCCATGTCCAATCTTTCCCATGCTTTCTGTACACGTCCCCCCGAGGGCAGCTTACAAACAAGGGCTGGGTACACCCCCTGCATCTCCCCAAAGACAGGCTGCGGGAGAGACGACCCTCTCCGCTCAGGGGTGGGCAGGAGGCGGCGCGGTAGGGGGACTAGGCTGTCAGGAGCCCTCCCGCTCGCCCCGCCGCGACGCCCCCGCCAGCGCGGGGGCTCGTTGCGTCTCGCTGGTGTGTCTGAGCAGGATCCGCCTGCTTGGCGACCCACATCCCAGGGGCTGGGGGAGGGAAGGGGAGCGAGCACCGCGTCCCGCGGCGCCCTCCTCGCTCCTTCCGCCCCGGAGAGGGGGGCCCGCTCTGAGGCGGGGCTCCCATTTGCCTTCGCCGTTACCTCTGCCCGGGACTCCCTTCAGCGAGCAGAGGGGGCCCGGGAGGGGGCCGGCTGCCTGGAGGAGCCCCTGGGCGGGGAGGCGGGCTGGCCGCGGCCGCCGCTTGGCCCGGCCGCGGGACCACGTCAGCTCCCTTCAGTCGCCGCGGGCCAGAGGCCGGCGGGACCGAGATGGGTGACCCCAAGTGACTGCAGTCCCCCGACCCCAATCCCTGGGGCAAAGCCCGGGGAGGGAAGATGGGGCCCCGCTGCCCGCCGTGAGGGGCGGCCTGTCCCGGCCGGCCCTCAGAGGCACGGCGCGGGCACCTCTCCCAGCCCCCTCGGCCTCCCTGAGCGCCGTGAGGCGGTCAGCTCCCCCTCCCCGCTCCCCCCCCCGCCAGGGGAGAAGCCGGCTGCTGGACAGACGTGGCAAGCAATTCCGCCAGCTTTCCCCTCAGCTGGGTGCGCGGGTGGCCGGCGAGAAGGGGAGCTGCCGGCAGCGCTCATCTTCCTTCCCGCGCCGGAGAGCCGCCGGTGGGGCTCTGTTTAACGGGCCGGGAGGCGGGGGAGTGCTCGGGACGGCCGGCTGCCGGGACACCCCAAGATCCCCCCTCACACACGCACACTGCCCGAGCGGCCGCGAAGCCGAGAGGAAAAACTCGCGGCTCTCTGCCCGCGCCCTGGCCGGAAAGACCTCCCTGGGGAGAACAAACCGCTGGGACGTGAACAGGCTCTGCCGCGGTCGGCTGCGAGCGGGCTGATGGGGCTGTCGCTGCCCCCTGCTCGCCGCGGGGAGCGGAGCACCCACGCCGGCTGCCGGCGGGGAAATGCGAAGGGCGAGGGACCGGGGTGACAGGCTGCCCGCACTCCGTGCTGGAGGGACCGGGCGCCTCGAGACCTCTGGTGAGGGAGAGCGTCGCCTTTTGCCCTCGGTTGCGGTGGGACGGCGGGGAGGGCTTGGGCAGAGGATCCAGCCTTCTCCCGGCTCCCCTGACCGCTTCCCCGCAGCGATCCGAGCGGGGCGGGAGGCTCCGCAGGCCCTGGACAGCTCCCGCTTTGAAAGCCCTCGGAGCGCCCTCCCGGCCGTTGCCAGGCGGCCGCCCGGCGAGGCTCCCGGCCGCGCAGCCCAGAAAAAACAGGGCGAGGGGCGGGGGACGTCTGAAAAAAAAAAAAAAAAATCAGACGACGAGTCAGATTTTCCTTCCGAAAGCCTCAAAGTGTCCACGTCCTCAAAGCATGGAACCAATTTAACGTCGCCGCCTCCCCGCTCCCCCCGCCGATCCCTCCCCCGCCGACCCCGCGCCCCCTCCGCCCCGCGGCTGCCGCTGCCAAGGCTGCCGCGGCGGGCCGGAGACACGGGGCACGTGACGGCCTGGGAGCCGCGCGGGCCCCGCGGCCGCCGCGCGCCCATTGGCTGCGCCGCTGCCGGTGACTCGGAGCTCCGGGACCCTCCTGCGGTATAAATGGGGCGGACGGGGGCTTGATTAATTTAGCATCCCGGGCAGCAGGTTTCTGCTAAGGTTGGAGTTACTCCTCAAGACTGTATGCCTGCGTCCCATAGGTAATAGCTAACCACCGACCAGGGACTCTGCACCACAAGGAGTCTGCATGTCTTGCAACTAGACATGCTCAGCTTTGTGGATACACGGATTTTGTTGCTGCTTGCAGTAACTTCATACCTAGCAACAGGCCAACGTAAGTGCTTTTAGCTTGTTTGTGGCATGGGTGGTGTCAGGGGGTGGCTGTCCTACTCTCTGCGCTCTATCCAGACGTCTTCCGCACGGATGGTAGTCTGCGGGGAGCTGCAGCTTCCCAAGCTATAGAGACCATCTCATAAAACTGCCACCTCCGTCCCAGATCAGAATCTAGCTTTTTTTTTTTTCCCCTCAGAAATAGAAAAGGATGGCAAAAGGCCAACGAGATCCCCCCCCCCCCGCCCGAAAAAAAAAAAAAAAAAAGGCGGGCTCGTATCCAAAGGAGAATGCAAAGCCCTAATTGGAGCGCAGATGCTTAAAGGCGAGGAGGAGAGCGCTTACGGCGAGCGGAAGAATGCAGGCTGCACCCAGACTGCACTTTTGTGAGACTTCAGGCGCGCTTTCCGAAGCGGGGGAGCCGGCAGGAGTGGGAGAGCGGCGGCTCACCCCTTCCCTCCCGGGGGAGGGCATGCGGGCGGCGGGCAGCTCGGTGCGCGACCCCCCCGGCCGCCGCCGCCCCGCCGCGCACGGCGGCACCCCCTGGAGGCGGAGCGGGGCCGCTGCGGCACGCCGTGCTGTTGGGCGTCCCCCGACCCAGCCCGGCGGGGGAAAGCTGTTCGCGGCTCCCCGGGTGGTTCTCCGTACACTGAGCCCGGCCTCCTGGGCGTTTCCGGAGAGGGAAGGACCGCACGAGGCAGGAGGAGGGAGGGAGGGAAGGAATATTGCTTAGCTCTAGTGCGAAAAGGGAATGGGGCTCCCCGAGGGTGCAGCGCGGCTCTCCGCCACCCGCTGGGAAGAGGATTTAGTGTCCCCCTTCGCCGACGGAGAAGCGCAGCTTCCCCCACACACACACACTGCGGTGGGAGAGAAACGCGCCCCACGCACTTGGCTGGGGGGGAAGCTGAGCCTTCCCCCTGCCTCCCTGCGGGGCAGCATCCTGTGAAGTCCCCCCTTAGCCCCTCGCCGCCGTTCCTCTGCAGGACTGGCTTTGACCTGGGGCTTGGCCGCGTTCCTAGGCGGAGGAGGGAGGGAGCAGCCGTGCGCTGCCCGCTCCTGGCGCTCGGAGCCCCCGGGAAGGTGCCCCCCGCGCCCCGCCCGCCGCCGGCTGCGCCCCGCCTCCCCCCTGCCGGCGGCTGCCACCTCGAGGTGTGGGGTGGCGGCGAGGCGGTGAGGAAGCCGTGGTGGTGGGCGGCACGGTGGCCGTGGCCCGGAGGAGGCCCGAGGGCCCGCGGCGGGGCCGTTCTGGCGGGGCGGCCGGACTGAGGCCTGTCCCGGCGTACCGGGGCCGCCCCTCCCGGGACATTCCCCGCCCCGGTGACGGGCAGCGGTGGCGGCGCCTTCGCGAAGGCTGAGGAGATGAAGAGGTTCGTGTGGGGATCCCGCCATACCGACCGCCCCCGCTTTTCCCGAAATAAGATAGTGTAGCCGCCAGTGTCACCATCACCTGGGGGCAGTAATGTTTTTAATTTTATGTTGAGTTAGTATAGGCAGTCGGTGTTCCGCCGTGGTATTTCAGTGCTTTGTAGCGTTCAGCACTTCAGTATTGTTACCTTTTTGCTGGACTGTATGAACCAACTGAATTTAGTGTGGTCATACATTGCCAAAGTGACACTGTGGAAAAACACCCAACAACTCGTTAGTTAGTAATAATGCCAAATTGCTGGCATTAAAGTGTGATGTGAGATGTTTTTACCATGGTAAGTTTCAGCCAAAATAGATTTTTAATTGCTTGAAATTCAGAAAACAGATTTTTGAAAATTAGTATCTCCAACTAATTAACAAGAGCGTACTTAGTAGTAAATAACATACAGAGAGAAAGTTAATTGCTATTTGGTGTTTAATAGTGTCAAACTGTTCTCTATTATGCACTATGACATTTTACAGGGAATTGTGGAAATAGGTATGTTTGGGTAGAACCATTCCCCATAAAAAGTGAGATGGGGCCATTTACATTAAAATTTAAGATTACTCCTACAATTTAATATTTTCACATGTGTCAGCCTGTCTGGGTTCATTCGTCTGTTGCATGTACACATATGTGAAAATATGTATGTACATTTTTTTCCATGGAGATATGTTTAAGCGTATTTAGAGCAGCCTTATAGAAGATATCTGCCTTTTTACTGTATCAACCATATTACTTGTTTTAATTTCATTAGCAAGTCTGTTTTGAATTTGAAATACATAGCATTCTCACCTGTGAGTCTTTACAGTTCAAGATAATCACCTTAAAAGTGAGAAATTACATTAAGAAAATGTTTCTTGCATTAAGAAAATCAACAAAATAGCATTTGGATTTAAAAGCATTGAAATGTAAAACTTGTAAAATAACTGAATCCACACTCTAATTATCTCCTTTTTTTCTTTCCCTTCTTTTTCCAGATGTGAGTGAGGTCAGTATGATTATTTTTTATCTAATATGTAACACTCAACTTCAGTTAACAGGCTAGACTACTTTTTTGTGGCAGCATTATTAACTAATGTTAATTCCCAAGATGATCATGGAAAGATACCGATTAAATCCTGAAGGGACTGCCCGGAAAGGTACCCACCCCAATTTCTCAAGTGGGACGGCCTTTTTAAGAGACTGCCTTCATAGGTGTAAAGGCTATGAGAGGAAAGTAACGGAGCAGTGGTGTTTGGACATTATAGCTAGCAGTTTGGATTGGAGATCACTGTACTTTAAAGCCAGTCTTCCAGTCTAAATTTCGTTGCACAGAAGGATTATGAAAGAACTCAGGTGTGACTTTTTTATGCCAGTTTTGTAGGCTGTAATAGGTATAAAAATGTCAGTCTTCAACAGAATGTTCTAATGTAGTTACATGTATCTTTGCTATATAATCAACTCCTAGCCTTCATAGTAATATAAAACCATAGGGCATACTTAAATATACTGTACTGAGAAAAATTATAGTTATGTAAGAAGATGAGTCTAAGTTTGTACATTGTTTTAGTTTAAAATATTGGGAGAAATTGTATCTTCTTTTTAATTCTCTTCTTTATTTTTTTCCAGGCATCTGCAGGGCGGAAGGTAAGCATTTTTATTTTTCTTGTGTGGAAATGGAGATGATATCAGCTATTCTTAGGCAGATTAATATTTTGTTGAACATTGGATGAAAGGAAAACTGACTACATTCATTATTTCCAGTGTTCCCTGAGAATAACAGTAGCACTGAGATAAGTAGGAAGGAAAAAGGAGGGAACAATGGTGCAACATGTTAACACCAGGGTAAATTCAAATACTGGATTTAAGCTGCCTTAGCCAAGGGCAGAACTAAGCCTACCAAGAACTAAACTGCATCAAAGTAGCATTCTTGTTCAATGAGAGTTCCTTTGGAAAGATTTACATGAATTGAACAGTACAGCAATATCCATACAGGTCTAAAATGCTAGATAGATTCTATTTTATTTCTAAAAGTCACTACTATTAAATTAGAGCCAGTTATTCAGTAGAGACTAAAACCAACTTTGCAAGTACTTCTGTGGACCGTGCAGTGGTACTTTTAACTGATGTAGCAGTGACAGTGACTAATCTATTTCCAGTGGCTTATTGTGGAAAAAGAGTATGCTGCCTGTGGAAAATAGCTCTCAGATCTGTATGTGCAGTCTTCTTTCCCTTCTTCATGTACACTAATTACTTTTAATGTATCTGTTTCCCTGTATCATCCTGGAAAATTTCCATGGTAACTCATTAAGTTTTATTTTCTTCCAGCAGGGCCCTAGAGGAGACAAAGGGCCACAGGGAGAAAGGGTAAGGAATTAGATTGACGTTCATTTATTTGTGACCTTTGAA
This sequence comes from Aptenodytes patagonicus, assembly GCF_965638725.1. Classification (NCBI taxonomy): domain Eukaryota; kingdom Metazoa; phylum Chordata; class Aves; order Sphenisciformes; family Spheniscidae; genus Aptenodytes; species Aptenodytes patagonicus. The sequence continues at coordinate 144,598,571 of NC_134950.1, read as the reverse complement.
CAACAGTTGTTGGAAGACCAGTAGGAAAAAAAGAAATTTAGGCATTGATGTGAGATTAAATGAATGTACCTGTAGAATCTTGCATGTACAATTTCATTAAAAAGAAAACAAGTTATCTATGTACCAAATTCTGCCCCGGCAATACCTCACCAACCTAATTATGGTCATTGTGCCTGAGCAGATGTGGTTGAGTTCAGATGGCAGCCTAGGACTCCAAGTGATGTTTTGAAAAACTTTTTTCCAACTGCCCACAGTGGAAATAGTGCATGAAAATGCAGAAGGGAAAGCTGACGCATGAAGATGTAGTCTTTGAACAGTATGGTATATGGATAAGCTCTCTACATCAAACCCGAATAGACAAAGCTAGCTTATCTGTGCCTCTAAAGATGGCTTGAAAAAGCTCTCTTCTTGGCAGCTAGGCATTTGTCATCTACCTTCTATTAGTCAAAGCGGATATTGTGCTGTTAAAGACTACTGTAAAAGTAACCATAAATAAGGACAGTTGAATAGTTTAATGGTAATGTTCATTCGTATTGCTGATACCTGCTTTTCTGATTTGCTTCTGCATCATTGCTGCTTTTTGTAAAGTGGTATTCTGAAATTCACATCCTTATCTGGGCAGTGCGTAGTTATCATGTCTTTTTCGTATCTTCTGAAAATGTAAATGCCATAGTACTGATAGGTAGCACTGAAGATTTCTTAGATCGTAATATGCTGACAAACATAATGGGAACTATTAGGAAGAGTGTATCTGTATGGTCAACTGGATATTTGCTTTAGGCTACCACTAACTAAATTTGTTTAATGAAATTAAATACATGCTTTGTCCTGAAGGCAGCAAGCCTAATCATGCTCCTTTAGAAATCCGTAAGACTTCTATTATGGATTTCATCTAGCACTGAACTGGGTCCAAAATACAGACCAAATGAAATACCTCACCTCAATTGCCACAACGGCAAAACTTGACCAGCTTTGTGCATTGAGGATGAAAGAATGTAAGGGCAAATGTTGCTGGACTGAACACATGTAATTTCAAGCTGTTGTGAATGAAGTTATGACAGTGGTAGCAGAGTGACAGTATCAAAAAATCTGTAGAAGAGCACTGCTTTATTGTCATTGAATTTGCAATTATACCAGCAAATAGCCTAGACTGATTAAAAACTGGCCTTTGACTTACTCTGGATCTATGTTAGTTTGTACCAGTAGGGCTGACCTCTGCCAATCCTCAGCTGGTCAAATTTTAGGCTCTCACTAACAGAATCTGGCAGGCTGTGTGGGTCCACATGGGTCACTTGGGGTTCATGGGTCCAAAATTTGGTCGCTTAAAATGAAACTTCCCAATTTGGAGGTTACACTTTGGTAGCATAGATCCAATATTGCCTCCATAAATCTTCTCAAATTTGAAACTACAGTAAATATCTGATACGAGGTATGGCAAGGCAGTGTAAATTCAGGCTATGCTTATTTTCTGAAGTTAGCCATTTATTGAAACTGCATATATAGCACTGCTGTAGTGTGTGCTGTAGGTGCCTGGTTGTTAATGAATTTATCATTTCAGAGATTTCTTTAGCCACTTCTAATGTTCACTTTATAATCCTCTTTTTGACTCTAGGGTCCACCAGGTCCACCAGGCAGAGATGGTGAAGATGGTCTACCAGGTCCTCCAGGCCCCCCTGGTCCTCCAGGTCTTGGCGGAGTAAGGCGTCCAAACTTTCTATTACTGAAACCGATAATCTGTGCTTTGTGACTAAGACTAAATGCATATGTGGTGGAAAACACTGATTTTGCATTGGAAACATTCTCTTGTGATCGGCAAGAAATTGATGGTCCCAGTTCCAGTGAAATTCTTCTTGTGATGTGTATTTTCCATGGCAAATTTGGATTCTGTATTCAACAGGGATTTATGCACAGGAGCAAATCAACCCTGTTAATTAGTATTAAAATTTATACAGCCATAATGTGTACGGATTAGGAATCAACTAAATGAAACCTGTGCTGTTAAGCAGATGGGGAAAAGAAATGGTACTTTGTGGTTGGGTTCAAGAGACAGCAACTGTATTGGAATAGGCTGAAGAAGACTACCCTTAAGCTAAAAGTCCATGCTTAAAAGTCCTTCAGAATTTTAGAATATCTTCCTTTAGAATTTTTCATTTCTACCTGTATTCATGCTGCAGAACGTAAGTGGACTGTGCCACATTCACACTTTCTGCAGAAGTGTCCGTTGTATTCTCTGCAGAATGCTGGCTTTAACTCTTTGCTTGACTTTAGCTTGCACAGGGAGCATGAAGACATAGACAGTGTCATATTGATCAAGTTTAGTAAATCCTCCTGTGTGGAAGAATACTTTTTGCCTTCAATATGAATAGCAATAATTTATTTTCCTATTAGCAAACTCCAAAGTGCTTTCATTAATTTCTATTATTTTAATATGCTAATAAAACAAAACAAGCCAGAAAAGGATTTTTGATTGTGTTGCATAGAACTTTTTTCCATTTTAGTGAAGAGGGAAAATGTACTCTACAAAACTAGATGTATATTTGCCTACAAAACTTAAACTGATAAAAGATCAAAAATCCTGTGCGGTGTTTCTGAGGCTGCATGCTCCTCAGATCTCTTTGAAGCTGAAGGGCCCACCTCATCCGATAGTCAATCAGGGCTGGTACATGAATTTTACTTAAGCAATGAGGTGAAAAAATATGTATGACTTCCCTCACTGGAAATTAGGCAGAACGATTTGAGGGTTTCAAGAAAGTTTTCAATTTTAAATGACCACTGAGTTTACATTCTTAATTTTCAGTTCACACTATTGCAATGCCTCCTTATCACTACTGTGTAGATATTTGAGGCCATTGTGTGAAAGGGCCTTCCTAGTAAAATCAAGTTTTTCTGGAAACAAGTGAATAGAAATGTATTTATAACAGGGCCATGTTTACTGAGTTTTACTTACGCTGCTTTAACATACCATATAGCAAGTCAAATGACAGTTAGATGTAGAATGATAATTATCAATACTTTTTAAAGTAAACTTTTTAGTATTTTAATTTCAAACTTTTTATCACCTACAGAACTTCGCTGCTCAATATGATCCATCTAAAGCAGCTGATTTTGGCCCAGGACCTATGGTAGGTATATGATTTAGCACTTGATAACTTGCATAGATAACACGTTTAGTATTTTCCTTTGAGTCTAATCCAGCTGTATTAATGCAAAGCATAGTTTTAAAGTTAGTGTTTTGACCATATATTGAGTCAGACTGTAAACTGATCCTCTGATGTAGGACAATGTGAAGTGTTTGAAATATAGTCTTAGGACTTGAAATATAGTCTTGGGACTGTATACTTAACTTGAATATAGCACTACTGGGTCTTGTGCTTTAATTCTGTCTGTTGACCACACTTTTATGAATCAGTGAATCTCATAATCTGATGGCAGATAACACATGTACTTTGATATAGTATTACTTTACCCATATTGAGACAGAAGATTGTGTTTCAGGAATGAGATTGATTGTAAAGCTCCTCTCTAAAGCAGACATAGGTCTAGAAGTAATTCAGTATCTCAGCTCCAGTTGGTGACCATTCCTTTTCCTGTGGCTGTACAACCCTTTTGATATCCTTGGATTGTACAGGTTTAGTAGGAAATTGGTCGCTACATTTGGTTCTCAACAATTGAATGTTAGTACTTGCTACTACAAGGCTATTCTGAGGAGGAATCTTTATCAGTTACTGTATACTATGGCCAGATGGACATTTAAGGAGTCTATTGCCTCTCCACATGAATTTCTAACCCTTCCTGATGTTAGCGGATATTTTCAGTGTACATAGATAGCAGAATATGGGTTAAATTCATCACATACACTGACATCACAGACAATGTATCTGATGGGTGAGCAACAGGATGAAGGCTGCCCAAGATTATTCTGGGTCAAGTGCTTGTTTCCATTCCTGAAAATAGTGTAATATTAAATGAATTTTTGAAAATACTTTGGCATCCATTTAGATACTAAATACAGGAAAATAGGAGTATCTTTATTAAAGTTCTGCCCTCAGTGTCTGACGATAAATCGGAAAATGTAGACGAGGATTTATTTGGGGTGTCACAATTTCTAAGTTCCAATTTTTGAGTCAGTTAGGGTTCATCTGACAGCAACAGCAGTAGAATCTACCAACTGTGAGGAATTTAAGTTTCATAAAGAAAATGTGAGAGATTGGGAGGATAGAAGAGGAGGGAAAAACAATTATGGAATATAATTTGTGAAGAGATTCACAGGGCTTATGCAGCACATATGATTCAGACTGTCCAGAAACAGTTATTTTTCCTAGAATTACTGCATATTTTTATAGCCACAAGGTTGCTTTAGCTTCCATAAGTAAATGCCTGTATTTAATATGCATTTTTTCCCCTTAATAAAAAGTATTCAGTCTTACAGGAAAGCTACATAAGCCATTGAAAAGTTGGCACGTGATTTTAATCTTGTAATGAGAAAATCTAAAAGACTTCCCAAGAAAGTTTTAAAACCAATTAAAAACATAGTGATTTCTGTTGAAACATCTTATAAAACATTCGTTTGGACAACAGAAGCCTAAATGAAATTTCAGTTCAAAGTTGTTTGCTTGCTTAGTAAAGCTTAAGACAACTGTTAAGAAAGTGCAGTAATTTATGGAAATTTCCTTTTTTTTCAAGAGGTATGTAAATTCTAAATTCAGTCAAGGAGAGTATGTTAGTGACTTATTTTGGAGGTGAAATGAAGAGAATTTAATCAAAAACAGAAAACAATGACATTTAAGTAGAAGTTGATCATTATTTGAAATAGATGTATATACAATATGTATAAGAGTTGTTTGATTTCTTTCCAAAATTATGTGTGAACCTCCCAGTTCGTGGTAATACTGCCATTTATATACCTTTTTTTTCCCTTCTACCTCTCTACCTTTTT